>NC_090440.1:135017648-136267648 GCF_031143425.1 Pleurodeles waltl
ACACATTTGTTCCCACCCGGCTGGAGCAGAGAGGGGACTGGCTGGGGTGCAAGCTAGAGTTGCGGGGGCCTTGTGGTGCCCACAACTCCCCTATAATTATGGGCATGCAGGTGCCCAGAATGGGCACCAGGGCACCCACTTTTAATTAAAAGTGCCAGCTCCTGCCATGATGGTCACTGGGGTGTCGGCAAGGACAGCAGGGTCTTAGGGCTCACCTCACAGCCCCCAAAGATTAGAGACCTGTGGGTGACCCCGGTGGGTAGGAGGGTATTCAAAAATAAAAGAGAAAACATGAAAAAAGAATAATAAATGTGCTTCATGAGCCGTCCATTTCTTGTTCATTATCACAAAAAGGAGTGCCCATAGTGCCCTATGACGGCTGGAAAAACAACAAGGTAATGGACGGAATACTTTAATTAATCTCAGCCACCAGCAATCACACAGGGCTGTATCACAATCCATTGTTTTTTTGTCCACCATGCCACCCTAGTCAAAATCCAGCCATATGCAAATCAGTCTTGACCATGCTCCCCAGGGGAACAGTCCAGCCAGGACAGTCAGGCCATGTCCTTCCTGGACCGGAAACAAGCATTTGGGGACCAGTTTCGGGATATCAGCCCTCATCAGGCAGGCTAGCTTGAATCCAGTGGTACAGCGAGCCTGGAACTCATGTCTAGGCTTACCGGTGCACTTACGGCAGCAAATGCAAAAACAAAAATGTGATGGATGGAAATCATAATAGTAATCTCAGCCACTAGCAATCTCTCAGGCCACATTTCAATCCATTGTTTCTTTTGTCCACCATGCTACCCCAGTTTGGACCAAGCCATATGAAAATCAGTCTCACCCTGCTCTCCAAGGGAACACTCTAGTCCGAACTGCCAGGCCCGGTCCTCCCTGGACCAGAAACAAGCATCCTAGGACCAGTTTTGGGATATCATCCCTCATCTGCCAGGCCAATTTGAATCCAGGGGCACAGTGAGCCCGGGACTGATGTCTGGGAATGTTCGGTGCACTTAGGGCAGAAAATGCAAAAACAACAAGGTGATGGATGGAAAGCTTGAATTAACCTCAGCCACTGGCAATCGCTCGGGCGCACCCCAATCCATCATTTATTTGCCCACCATGCCACCCCAGCTTGGTCCCAGTAATATGCAAATCAGTCATGACCATGCTCTCCATGGGAACAGTCCAGCCAGAACTGCCAGACCGGGTCCTGCCTGGACCGGAAACAAGCATGCTGGCACTTGTTGTGGGTATCACCTCTCATCAGTCAGGCTAGCTTGAATCCAGTGGCACAGCTAGCCTGGGACGCATGTCTAGGCATACTCGGCGCACTTAGAGCAGCAAGTGCAAAAACAACAAGTTAAAGGATGGAATGATTGAAATAATCTCAACATCTCTCAATTGCTCAGGCTGCTTCCCAATCTATTGTTTCTTTGTCCACCAATCCACCCAAGTTTGGACCCAACCATATGCAAAGCAGTCTTGACCCTGCTCCCCATAGGAACAGTCCAGCCTGAATTGCCAAGCCAGGTCCAACCTAGACTGGAAACAAGCATCCTGGGACCAGTTTCAGGCTAACACCCATTACCAGTCAGGCTAGCTTAAATCTAGTGGCACAGTAAGCTTAAAGATCTTCAACTAAATGGCGAGGACAACTTGGCTGTTTCTATGGGTGCACTCTATGGCTTTAAAAATTTTAAAAGAACGACTCAAAGATAGGTTTTTGTTTTTTATTAAGGGTACATTTAAAAAAATTGTGTGACAATCATGTTTATTAAATGTCGCAAAATTTGAATTAGGCATTTGGTTATAAATATTGATGTTTTTTAAACAAAGCTAATAGGTCTTTTTTATAAATGTTGATATGCTGACCCCTTGATAAAGCCAATATGCCCACTTTTTTGTATTTTGGTCTTCTGACCCTTTGACAAATTCAATGTAGCTACCTCACGTACAATAACACCCACTATATTGTAACATCGCATAGTCAGCTACGCACTCCCATAGGCGGGAACAGGCCCAGTGCCCAAACCCAAGCCCTGCATGTAGATCGACATCTTACTTCATGTTAATAAAAGTGTGGAAACTCACATAAAGGTCAAACTGCTGATATAGTTAGGAATTGAAATAATATATTAATTTACATTACAAAAACTTACAAATTCACAGATGAAAACAAGGTTAAAGAGATGTTATAGTTAGATGAAAATGTCAGTTAAATGATACCGTTTTAAACTAACAAATCACTGAAATTCACAACTTCTAGTTATCTTAACTAACTGTAACTGGTGCCCTAAAAAAACTATAACTCACGTCCTCACAATGCACTGCTAACTAGCTCTCATGTTACATCTCTCTTGACCTGTTCTATAGCATCATTAATAACATAACTGTAACATCTAGAAAATATATTATTGATGACAACACTGCGCTTGGTGAGAGCACGTGTTCTCCTCGATCAAAACGGGCAAGATATACAGAACCTTTAAAACACACTTGGAAACACACTCAGAAGCACCTATATACAAATCTTCACAAAAATTGGCATGTTTGATCATAGTTGATAACGCCAAGTGACTCCCATATTTGGTGCAGATCCATCGACTGGGTAAAAAAATGATTTTTAAAGTAGGGTGTGGCTGAACCATATCTATACAGTGGTGACTGCCACTGTCTAATGTGTGCACACATTTCTGTAAAAGAGATGAGGAAATGGTATCCAATGAGGAAAGACTGGTTAGGAAATGGTAGGGAAATCTGCGAAAATAAACTATGCTCCCACTTGGTAATCCTCATGGGGTAATCTAAATTAACAACTCCAAGCATCTTCAAGTTCGGATGCTCATCTCTTCAAGACCTCACAGACTGATTGAATGAATTCTTCTTTTCCCTAAAGTTAGAGGAGCTGTAGCAGCTTCCATGTGTACAAACTTTCATGGCTGCACTAACGGGACAGAAGAGTCATGGAAGTTCTGCTGATATCCCAGACAGCAGACCAACATGGCATAGAAACAACCTTCAGGAAAACAGGATATGTTGTCAAATGCTACTATCCAGTAAAGTGTGTCCTAACTGTAATCCTAATTAGAAGAGTTTATTGCCCCTAAAGTAATTAATGAGTTTCACTTATACTGGACCACTTTCCTCTTTTTTGAGAACAGGAAAATAAGAACCAAATCTTACATCCATTGCCTTTTTTTATTGCCAGTCACAGGTACATCAACTCAACAGGAGAACTTCACTACCCAAGAAGCATGCTGGGGAGATCGCAAGCATTTCAAACACCTGTGTTCCAGGTCCTAAACAAGGTAGCCTGGGATCATCACACATCATCACAATATGGTACACTTATTTTCTATTCTACTGAAACAGAGGAACTGGGTAATCCTGATTGACAAAATGGACCTGTCTTATTTTAAAATGAGTTTAATCAGAATATCTAATTGCACGTTATTACCTACGGGACTGTATGAGTTCCAATCATGTGCACTTGAAATGTAAGTAAAATGATGAGTGATGCTAAACACACCAGAGGATACCAGAGGATACATGTTTTGGTTCTGCTTTGCTGTAAAGAAGCAAAAGATCATTTTTTATTTATTTTGGAAACCGTTGGTCTATATTGTAACCAGACAGTGGTTGTGCTGGCAGACATGTCTAATATCCGATGCTACAGTCTTATAACGCCTCATGATAAACAATATTCTTGTCAAGTGCAGAGGGTCAAGATCTTGGCAGACTCCAAAATAAAATCCAGGAATGGAAAACATAATGACGTTTGGCAGGAAGCCCATAGATGAGAAACAGTCTGAGCATGTCCTTTTGATGGCTACACTGCAAGTCTCCATTATATATATGTGCATAGGTGCATGATTTATTCGCCGTCAAACCCAATCCAAGCCTTTTACCACTGGTAATACTTTACAGTAGCCTAGTACACTTGATATATTTTCATTATCTCCCACCCTGAGTTGGCATGTGCCCTTGACTCAGCCCAAGGGCTGAAATTAATGTTTTTTTGGCTGCCATTTTCTAACTTCAGCATACTTGTGTCTGACTCATGTGAGTGCTCCGATTTCTCTTTTTTTCTTCTTCTGAAGGTTACCGAACAGAAGCTTGAAATCTTTCAAGCCATTTTATTTGTATTTGTATGTTATGTGTCCTGTAGATGGTGTAAGATTGAAGCTGGTCCCTGTCCTCATGAGACCTCTACATATTTGAAAATACTGTCAGAACATTAGAATTGATCTCCACTAGACTAAGGGGGTGATTCTGACCCCGCCGGTCACGGACCGCCGGGGCCAGGGTCGGCGGGAGCACCGCCAACAGGCTGGCGGTGCCCCGCAGGCCATTCTGACCGTGGCGGTTTGGCCGCGGTCAGAAAGGGAAAACCGGCGGTCTCCTGCCGGTTTTCCGCTGCCCTATTGAATCCTCCATGGCGGCGCAGCTTGCTGCGCCGCCATGGGGATTCTGACACCCCATACCGCCATCCTGTTCCTGGCGGTTCTCCCGCCAGGAACAGGATGGCGGTATGGGGTGTCGCGGGGCCCCCGTAAGAGGGCCCCAAAAAGAATTTCAGTGTCTGCTTTGCAGACACTGAAATTCGCGACGGGTGCAACTGCACCCGTCGCACCTTCCCACTCCGCCGGCTCAATTCTGAGCCGGCGTCCTCGTGGGAAGGGTTTTTTGCACTGGGCTGGCGGGCGGCCTTTTGGCGGTCGCCTGCCAGCCCAGTGCAAAAGCCAAAATACCCTCAGTGGTCTTTCGACCGCGGAGCGGTATTTTGGAGGGGGGAAGACTCAGAATGACCCCCTAAATCTTCATACATTTGACTGAGAAGCTATTAGACGGCAATTACCTTAAGCGAGATTTGAACTTGATTCAACCTAGGCTTGCAAAATTGAATCACTTCACATTTTTGCTTATATTGTACATGTGTAATGTGATATCACCATATTAGTTTTCGAGTATATTGACAGTTCGTGCTTATCTCAGCGATGCAATCATTTTGTGACTGATACATTTAGTATAATCTAGTATGACTAAATTAACACAAAGATATTTGAACTTTATATAAGCCTTGTTGACACTTTTATACTACAAGGCTTCATTGGCTGGATCGTGGCCGTGTAAGTTCAAAAGGGTGAGGTCCCCATGCATTGAATAACAAGTATACCCACATAGGAAAACCCACATAAGAAAATCCACACGGGGAAGGATTCAAATGCAAACCATGTAAGTTGATTTTAAATTTTAGAAGTAGTTACAGAAGGCAACATGACAACTAGTTACTCAATTCAAACCATTAATATATACTCAGAATGTAAATAAATGAAAAATGCCTAACCAATAGAAGACAGACACGAAACCCGTACCACTAAAAGGCAATGGCAAGTCCTAAAAAATCTCTAAGTAACGAGTTAAAGATAGAGTAACATTAAGGGGGTCATTCTGACCCTGGCGGTAAATACCGCCAGGGCGGAGGTTGGCGGTAGCACCGCCAACAGGCTGGCGGTGCTCCGCCGGGCATTCTGACCGCGGCGGTACAGCCGCGGCCAGAAGCGGAAAGCCGGCGGTGTACCGCCGACTTTCCGCTGCCCATGGGAATCCGCCATGGCGGCGCAGCTTGCTGCGCCGCCATGGGGATTCTGACACCCCATACCGCCATCCTGTTCCTGGCGGTTCGCCCGCCAGGAACAGGATGGCGGTATGGGGTGTTGTGGGGCCCCTGGGGGCCCCTGCAGTGCCCATGCCAATGGCATGGGCACTGCAGGGGCCCCCGTAAGAGGACCCCACAAAGAATTTCAGTGTCTGCTTTGCAGACACTGAAATTCGCGACGGGTGCAACTGCACCTGTCGCACCTTCCCACTCCGCCGGCTCCATTCTGAGCCAGCTTCCTCGTGGGAAGGGTGTTTCCCGCTGGGCTGGCGGGCGGACTTTCGGCGGTCGCCCGCCAGCCCAGTGGGAAACCCAGAATGACCGCTGCGGTCTTTTGACCGCGGTACGGTCTTCTGGTAGTTCCCGCTTGGCGGGCGGCGCTTAGAATCAGGGCCTAAGTCTGCTCTCTAGTGAAAGCCAAAAGAGTCTTGGCTCATCTCTGTATTAAATAGTTTTTTGAAGCTAAGAAACCAAACTGTCACTGTGGTGTGAAACAAAAGTTACATCATAACATGCAATGGTAAAACAAAAACAACTCATTGAAAATAAAAACTTCATCCTGCATACATAATAAGTGGTGAAATTTGCTCTAAACTAGTGATTTGCAAACAAAGTCACATGTGAGATTGTGTGTGCATCCCCAGTGAGCCAGATGAAATAGACTTGTAATGATGTACTCCAGCAGAGTGAAGTTCCTTCCTACAGGACACCAGGAACACAAGAAGAATCCATTATACAGATACATTAGAACAGGACTGTCAAATTGCTTGAATTAAGAAGGATTTCTATGAAACTTTGAAGAGCCTTTTTAGCACTAGCTGCACAGATAGAAATGGTAAATCACATTTTATTGTGCACAGTACAATACACACAAACGGAGTTGAGGTCTAGTGACAACAACTATGGTGCATTTACTCTATTTTCGATCCTTCCATATTAATCAGCAATACAAACTACAAACACGTTCATTTAAAATTCTCTAGCACAGTCTTGGTGCAGAATTTCGAGTGAATCTCTGGGAAATATCGTTCTGTAATATTTTAGCTACCTGAAATTGCCATTTGAAATATAGGTTTGCTATGTTTTTCATTTGTGCAATTTTCAAGCAGCATAATACTTTCGTGGAGTAACCTGAAGCCTGTTGCCACGTTGAAATAATAGTCCCAGACAATGAATAAAACATGCTCTAACAAAAACAGCACCGTCAATCGAATGCTTAGAAGTAACAACACGGAATATTCCCATTGTGGTCTCAGTTAAGAAAATTAAGGCTAAAGAAAGGCAGCAGTCAGATACTTGTTAAAGAATAGCAGCATTAGGCAGGAATCCCAGAATGTATCCTCCTTACCCTCTCTGTGTGTTCATCCACGTACGGATCCTTTCGGAATCAGATGCTTCATCCATGTTGTAAGGCTATCTTGTCTGACACTTTTGTGAATTCACCCGGCAATACGGGCCATTCAACAAGTCTGACTCGTACACCCATCAAGTGCTAGCGGAATTTCAAAAACAGGAGCCAAAAGGCAAGCAAAATAATGCACAGTCATATTCGAATCAAAAGGTCACAGTAGATGGATGTACTTTGAAGATGTGTCATAAAGTGAGTCCTTTTTCCTCAGAGTGTATATCCCTCATATTTGTTTATTGAGTTGTTTCTAAGTTTTTTCAAGTTTGTGTGTTTTTTATCATTTCAATATTTTTTTTTCCTATGGTCTTATGCCCCCTTTTTATTTGATGATCAGGAGTGTGCTTTGGACCATTCAGTCAAAGCTTGACTGGATATCCTTCTTTTTTATTCTCACCCACAAACACAATTGGCATGGACATTTGAAGAATTATATGATGTTCTGTGATCCACAATTGGTTTATTGGTGCAGTGTCCATTAATGTTCTTGTGTTTTGAGTACTTTGACATTGCCGTGGATGTATAAACCATGTATGTTCATGTTAATAATGTTAGTGCATTTTCTATAAGACCTATGTCAATTTTTTTCTAATTGAGGCTTTCTTACACATATGTAACTGTTAGACCTGACAGCCTTAGGGTGGTCACCCCTTACTTTTTGCCTGACTTCCTCCACTTTTTAGATACTGTTTTTGCTGGTTTGCACTTTACCACTGCTAACCAGTGCTAGCGTGCATATGCTCTCTCCCTTTAAACATGGTAACATTGGATCATACCCAAATGGACTATTTAATTTACTTATAAGTCCCCAGTATAGTGCACTATGGCCCTCATTCCGAGCCTGGCGGGCGGCGGAGGCCGCCCGCCAGGCTTCCCCCCTCCGAAATACCGCTCCGCGGTCGTAAGACCGCGGAGGGTATTCTGAGTTTTCCCCTGGGCTGGCGGGCGGTCTTCACAAGACCGCCCGCCAGCCCAGGGGAAAACTCCCTTCCCACGATGACGCCGGCTCGTAATAGAGCCGGCGGAGTGGGAAGGTGCGACGGGTGCAGTTGCACCCGTCGCGTATTTCAGTGTCTGCTTTGCAGACACTGAAATACTTTTAGGGGCCCTCTTACGGGGGCCCCGCGACTCCCCCTCCCGCCATCCGGTTCCCGGCGGGAGAACCGCCAGGAACTGGATGGCGGGAGGGGGAGTCGGAATCCCCATGCCGGCGCAGCATGCTGCGCCGGCTTGGAGGATTCCTTTGGGGCAGCGGGAAACCGGCGGGAGACCGCCGGTTTCCCTTCTCTGACCGCGGCTGAGCCGCCGCGGTCAGAATGCCCCGCGGGGCACCGCCGGCCTGTCGGCGGTGCCACCGCGTCCCACGGCCCTGGCGGACTTGTTCCGCCAGGGTCGTAATGACCCCCTATATGTGCCCAGGGCCTAATGTTACTAGTGGGCCTGCAGCACTGATTGTGCCACCCACTTAAATAGCCCCTTTACCTTGTCTGTGGCCTGCCATTGCAAGGCCTGTGTGTGCAGTTTCACTGCTAATTCGACTTGGCATTTAAAAAAGTACTTGCCAAGCCTAAAACTCCCCCTTTTCTACATGTAAGACACCCCTAACGTATGCCCTAGGTAACCCCTAGTGCAGGGTGCTATGTAGGAAAAAGGCAAGACATGTACCTGTGTAGTTTATATGTCCCGGTAGTGTAAAACTCCTAAATTCGTTTTTACACTGCTGTGAGGACTGCTCCCTTCATAGGCTAACATTGGGGCTGCACTCATACATTGTTTGAGTGGTAGCTGCTTATCTGAAAGGAGTAGGAAGGTCATATTTAGTATGGCCGGAATGGTGATACAAAATCCTGCTGACTGGTGTAGCTGGATTTAATATTACTATTTTAGAAATGCCCCTTTTAGAAAGTGAGCATTTCTCTGCACTTAAATCTTTCTGTGTCTTACAATCCACGTCTGGCTGGGTTTAGTTGACAGCTTCTTGTGCATTCACTCAGACACACCCCAAACACAGGATACTCAGCCTCACTTGCATACATCTTCATTTTGAATGGGCCTTGCATGTCAAAGGACAGTAGCCTGCCCTCACACAAAGGACAGCCACACCCTCTACTGGGACCCTGGCAGACAGGATTGAACTGAAAGGGGACCTTGTGCACTTCTAAGCCACTCTTTGAAGTCTCCCCCACTTCAAAGGCACATTTGGGTATATAAAAAGGGCCTCAGCTCCTAGCAACTCAGACACATCCTGGAGAAGAAACTGGAACCGGAAGCTACCAGAGGGTGGGCACAGGATAATTTGGATTGTGTGTGACTTACCCTGACTAGAGTGAGGGTCCTTGCTTTGACAGGGGGTAACCTGACTGCCAACCAAAGGCCCCATTTCTAACAGTAACCATGCAAGTACAAATATTGTTCACTTACCAAGATACAATCATGGGCTATTAAATTAAGAAAGACTATGGGACCAACTCACAAAGGCAAATATGCACATGTACATTTACTCAACTCTAAGGCCCTCATTACAACTTTGGCGGTATTGACCGCCTACCACCACGGGAACAGCCGCCAACATACCGCCGCTGTGGTTTCCAGCCGTCCATGCGTATCATGACCGCCAACGGTATTCCGCCAGAATGCTGCCAGAACACCGCCGACGGTCATGGCGGCGGACGGCGGGAAGGCGGCACTGCTGACAGCAGCACCACCACGCCAGCAAAACACCGCCGACCGTATCATGAGCAATGATACGGCCTGGCTGTGTTTTGCTGGCGGATGCTGCTGCTTACAGCAGCGCCGCAGACTGTCTCCAGCTGGAGAACCCCCTGCAAGCAGGTAAATCGGGTTCTCCGACTGTAGGGGGGGTTTTGTGCATGTGTGGGGGGGTGTATGTTTTGGTATGTGTGCATGTGGGTGTGACTCACTTAGGATACATGCATGAACGAGTGATTGTGAATGTTGTGAATGTATGTGTGTGACAAGGTATATTGGTGTGTGTTGCGGTGTCTGGGTATGTATGTGTGCATGCGTGAGTGGTGTTGGGTATGCCTGTGTGCATGTGTGTATATTGGTGCGCATGTGGGTATGTATATGTGGGGGGCAGGAGAGGGAGGGGGGTGGGAAAGGACTCTGGGGAGGTTGAGGCGGGCGGGGGAGAGCCCTATCAGTGCCAGGGAAGGGATTCCCTGGCACTGATAGTGCCTACCGCCATGGTTTACGTGGCGGTAAGTTTGGCAGGAAAACCATGGCGGTAGGCCGGGTCGTAATCCCAAGGGTGGAATTTTGACGGCCGCTGGGCTGGAGACCAAAGTCTCCAGCCCAGCGGCTGTTACCACCCTGGCGGTTGGTGTGTTAAAGTGGTGGTCTTGGATGGTGGTAACCACCATGGTCAAAATCCCTTTTTTTTTACCGCCGGCCTGTTGCCGGTATTACTGCCTCTTTAACACTGACCACCAGGGTTGTAATGAGGGCCTATATTTACTAGTACACTTAGAGGTAACTGTACAGTGTTTGCTATTCACCATTTTCAACTACATATGTACACCTATGTAAAGATATGTATGTCTACACTCCCTTGAATTGGTGTGAAGCCTCCTACAACAGGATTTATAAGTGTAAAACATACATGGAGATCTCTGCAACCATGGTGGAGTCAACCCTGTGTGGAAGTAAAGGTGAAATTATTAACCTTTATTATTCTTTAAAATAAACAAATATTTTAATTTACAATAAATATGTAAATATTTGTAAGATATTTATTTGTAAACTAGAGCTGATCAAATAAAATGTTATACTTGTTAAATGCATATTGAATAATTAATTATTTTAAATATTTCAGTTTAATTTACAAACAAAAATAACACACTTGCACCCTCACTAGCATAATATTTGTATATAATATGTATTTATTCAAAAATATTTCTTTGATTTATTTATAATATGTGTATTTTTAATACAATTTAATAGTAGATTTTTTTATTTAGACTTTTTTATAAACTATAAAATAATGCAAGTATTGATATTATATATATATATATATATATATATATATATATATATATATATATATATAGTTTGCTGTCAACAGTGTGTGACAGTACCTAAGAGAAGTTATGTTTGTAGTACTCAACTTAACCCAAGGGTCTACTAGAGTACATTGAAACCTGGAAACCTGTTTTGACACCTTTAGGGCTGTAGTCACTTTAAAGTGCACACAGTGAATTGCAATTGCCTTACTCTTTTGTGGGTGTGTGCATGTGTTAGACTTTTCCTCCTTAAACTCCTCCTAAAATGCCCTTAAACCCCTTCTGTTTAGTAGAAAGTATTCCCAATGTTCCAGAAACTCCCCCTTGTCCTTCCCACATTTACTAATGAAAAATATGCCTACATCTGCATAGATCTCTTCTATTGTTGCAGAGATCTCTTTACAGAAAAGATATGAGAGGCAGAGATCTTCACCCATGGCTTTGTGAATGCTATTTTGCAGTATGTGAGTAGTACTACTTCACTATCACTTAAGTACTACAAAGTGAAGTTTGTGATTAGAGGAGGTGTTCAATGAGGCCAGGTTTTAAGGATTATTTGTTTGCTTGGGTTGCTGAGTGTACCAAACGTGGTCCTTTTGTAGTGTAGTTCCATTACAATCTAAGGAATTCACCAAAAGGCAATATTTACTACAGACCACTCTATTAGCAAAAGATGGTTCTTATATTGGGTTAGTCCATTCATTCCTGTCCACTTACTTAAGGTTTAATTCTATAAAAAGCAATTAGAGTAGATTATATTCTGGTCCATAAAACAAAACCTGTCTTTAATATATTCCAAGGTGAATAAAATATACAGATTATGCTTAAATAATCCATATATTGAATGTACTCATTGTCATACAAGAGGCCTTTGAAATTTAAAATCTATAATCAATATATATTTTCAAACTACTACCTTAATTATAACAAGATTGCATTCTTAATAGATACATTTATCTTCAGAATGGGTAAAAGAATCATCCATAGGGAGTGTTGTGGTTGAATACAGATGACCCCTTTCTGACATGAATAGCATGTCTCAACCAAACACAGGCAGTGAACAAGAAGCAGTAAGGTTTCAATAGGTTTTATTTAGCAAAACTGCAATCTGCGATCAGTTGCATGGGCTGCAATGATTAGGATAATGAACAGTGCAACAAACACAATGATAAAGACACGAGTCATTAATACAAAGACCCTCACCATCTTGCAATTACATGTAATGCAATGTAATGAAATTAACGATGAGATATGTCCTAATACCCTAGCATAATGAGCCTAACCTCTAACCTAAAGGAGAGCTAGGTATGTTAAACCTAATCTGTCATTGCCATGTCCATGACAAGTGCCCCGCAACCCTCGTTACCTTGGAATGAGGTCTCTAGCTCAGACACCGTAAGGACACGAAGACTGCGTTAGCGTCAAGGCGACGTGCAGCATCAATAGCATTGATAGCAGCGATTGCATCTGGTCGGAATCCCTCTGACTATCTGTTTAAGTGAGGAGTATTTATATAGATCTACTTGGACCCCTGACGTAGGTCTGTTCCCAAACAATAGATAACAAGACATGCTTAGGACGGTAATTTATATAAACAATTCCCTCGAAAGCGTGAAGAGGAAAAGTACCTAATGTGAACACCTACAGTTTGTTTATCTTTGTCGTTTGATATTGACGCCTTGGCACGGTGGTACTGATGACACAAACTAAAACATGGGCCAAACTAAAAACAAGGCAGCCATCTTAAAAGATTTAATTAAATAAATGTGCTAAAACAGAGGAAGCTAAGTAGGGTAAAAGTCGCTAGGTGACGGGGGCACGAGTCTGCAAGCCAAAGGCTAAGCTAACTCCTGTATCCCATTAAAACAAACTAGGATTCACTACAAAAGAAAAATGCACGCTTAACGATGGACTATGGGGGTCATTACGACCCTGGCGGTCAGAGACAGCCAGGGGTAATGTGGCGTCCGAACCGCCAACAGGCTGGCGGTACGGGGAGCCGTATTACGACTGCGGCGGTAGTGCCACGGTCGCCCCGCCGGGGCTGGCGGTTTCCCGCCGTTTTAGCCCCGGCGGTGGTAATCCGCCAGGGCAGCGCTGCAACCAGCGCTGCCGTGGGGATTATGACCCCCCTACCGCCAGCCTGTTTCTGGCGGTAAGGGGTGCCCTGGGGCCCCTGGGGGCCCCTGCACTGCCCATGCCACTTGCATGGGCAGTGCAGGGGCACCCTAACAGGGCCCCGGGCAGCTTTTCACTGTCTGCTTAGCAGACAGTGAAAAGCGCGACGGGTGCTACTGCACCCGTCGCACGGCCGCAACACCGCTGGCTCCATTAGGAGCCGGCTCCTATGTTGCGGCCTCATCCCCGCTGGGCCGGCAGGCATAAACTTGGTTTACGCCCGCCGGCCCAGCGGGGATGTCGTAATGGGGTCCGCGGGAGTGCGGCCGCATATATCTGCCTATCACAATGAATTTTGTGGACCCATGCTTCAGTTCGTGTCACTTTTTAATTGTTGCATCTATAACATACCAGGCGTGAGTCATAGAAATGTTGTATACAGGCTTTTGATATATAGCATTACCAGAATGCCACTCATTGGGTAGAAATAGTCATATTTGGTGCATTAAGATTTATGTCATGCTGCCTCCGAAGAAGGCTTTGTGTATTTTTTTAAACAGAAGCCATTGCAACAGCGTCCACATGTTTCAATAGTGGCTTAAGAACTGTCAGTGCCCTGCCACAATGGGATGAAAATATATATATATATATATATATATATATATATATATATATATATATATATATATATATATATAGAGATATATTTATTCCCACTTGGTGGCAAAAAAGTAATTCACATCTATAAGAACAAAAGATACATGGTTTAATGTCCATTGATAATGGATATGGAGTCTGAGTCATTAATTTTGTCTACAGAATAGGATACTGGATTTATTATTGTTTGAAAGTGGGTCTCTTGTTGGCAGAAGTATGCATCCGGTCCAAGTAGGGACTACAATCCTACTATGGTGAGTCAGTTCCACTCCCTAAATTAATCTGTACTTACCTCCTGGTAGCTGGGCGCAGAGCAGTCAGAACAAAACTTAAGAGGCAATGTGTACAGTATTGGTGCAACACCTAATTACAATACCAAGGTAAAAGACACCACAAAATGACTCTACACCAAGTTAGAAAAGCAGAAAATATCTATCAGGTAAATCAAGACCAAAATGACAAAAACACAATAGATAGATCATGAGATATGCAATTTTAAAGATTTAGGTGAAAATAGTGCAGAGAAGTACAAAACATCAACATGGGTTATCTGATGGCACTGGACTAGGACAAAGTCACACATTCAGGCCAACCACACTGGAGGCTAGGCCAGCTACAGGAACCCTCTTGGGCCCGCTGAACACAGAATCTTAAATGCTGGTGCGCGTTGTGCTTTGCATTGCTTTGTGGAGATTCAGATGAAAACCACAGAAGGTAGAGCACCTCAAGCCCACTTCCAAGAGGACAGGACTGAGTTGCACCATTTGGCAGTGTAGATCACCCATCCGAAAGGTAATGGAAGAGTCTAAAAGTGATTTCCTTATTTCATCTCCAGTAGGAAATCTACAGGAATGGTATGATATCAATTTGGCATGTTCACCCAGATTTCTCTGGGGGCTCTTTCAGATCTGGCATGAAACCAATGTGTTGTAGGCAAGGGGTGCAAAATCATCTGCATTGAGAAGGTTTCATAGAAGATGAAATGTAAACTTGGATGAGAAAGAACTTTCTATATTCATATAAAATGAGAAAGTCTGTCAAACAGACCCTAAACAGAATAGGTGCCAACAACGCACCTGGCTTGAGCCCTTCAGTAACCTCACCTTATTATGTGGTCTGCCATTCACTTTTAATTATACTTGGATCCAGTTTATTGAATGGAATAGAATAAGGGTGACAAAGACCCCTAGTTGTGTTCTTAGAACCGCAATTCTAACCACACAAATTACACGTTCTATATAACTGAATGCTGCTAGAAGTTGACAAAGCAGCCACGTGTGCCTGTCCTCAATTCTGACGAGACTGCAAAATCTTTCCCTAGTAACACTTTGGAGGGAACCATGATCTCAGCCATTGTTATTTACCTGCTGGTCCCTTCTCAAACATTCCTTTGAAAGGAACTGAGAAACATTTGCAATATTATTTTCCTGACAGAAACATGTCTCTCTGCTTCCTCACCCCCAGGCAGAGCTTTTTCTATCCTGACTTGTTTTCGAATGCAGCATTGAAATAACAGATAAACAAGGTGGAGGGCTAGCAATAGTGTATAGAGACTCACCAACTATACAACTGATTCACTTAACCTATTAACATACTTGATAGGTCAGATTTCTATCCTTCACTCAAACTTTTTGTTCATTGGTGATTTTAAGCTACAAATTGATGATTCTAACTTCTCCTAGGCTAAACATTTTTTTGTTACTCTGGAGAGTGTTAACCTCACTCAACATGTGTTAGGGCCGACCCATAAAGCTAGTCACACACTTTCTCTTGACCGAATCGCTCCTCTAAAAGCAGTACCCTAACAGAGGTCTACTCCGTCTGCTCCCTGGTTTACTGGTTTACTAACAAGTTAAAAAAGAGAGATAACACTGTAAAAGCCCTGATTGATCCTATTAACCAGTTGCAAAAGCTAAATATAAAAATGTGCTGAATAATCTGTGCAGTGTAGTGACCAAGGCACGTAGAGAGATTATTTCATCTTCTGACACCACATCCACTAATAAACTTCACAAACCTTTTAAAGTGGTGAGCTCTTTTCTGTCACCTAGTGCTTCACAAAACTCCCTGATTCCATCAGCCACAATGCGCGAAGAACTCTTGGATTTCTTTTATAATAAAATCCAAATGATTTATGACAAGTTCCCTCCGCAAATGGCTAGAGTCCCCATCATTGACAGGAATCCCTATTCGGGACCGTTGTTATCCAATTTAGATCAATGATGTGTCCACCTTTGGACCCATGCCCCCTGGATATCCTTACTTTGGCTCCACTGATAATCATCCCCATTATTCTTAAATTGATGAATGCTTCACTGGAGGCAGCAATAGTGCCACAGATCTGGAAGAAGGCTACGCTTCCTCCTCTATTGAAGAAAGCAAATGCAGACCCCAAGGTGAACAGCAACTTCTGTCCTATCACCCTGCTTCTGGCTATAGTCACACTGATAGAGAAGTGAGTCAACCAATGTGGAAAACTGGGCTGACTGCAGAAGCTGCCTAACATTATGCCCCCATTTTCCACTTAAGCTGGTGTTTTTCTGACTCTGATGGTGCCCTGGGCCCTGTTTAACAGTCTCATGACCTAAAATTATTATGCAAATTAGGCAGATGGCCGTGTCAACCTACCTACAATTCCCTAGTATATGATAGGGCATGTGGGATTAGTGGCCTTAGCATAGGGAGTACACCCATGGGTGCACTGCTGTGGTACCCAGTGTAATTGTAAAGGCAGGCCTGCCTTGCTTGCTGCTTTTAGGTTAATGTTAACCCAAAATTGGACTTTGAAATTAAATGTACTTCCAAAGTCCTAAGCTACCTTATTTTTACATATAGGTTACCCCTAAGGTGTGCCCTAGGTGCCACCATCTTTATAAAAGATGTTTTATAAGCCCTGGTGAGGGAAGAATAGCTTGTTTTCACCCATTGCAGTGAATGGACTCCATAGGCTAACATGGGGAGGCTTAAAAAATTAAGTCTTATTTCCCATAGAAAGTAGCTAAATAATGCATGCTTAGTACGAAATAAAATGTAATAACAAATGCAACAAACTGCCACTGTTGAGTTTAATATAACTTGCACCTAGAAAGAGTTTTAGAACTCTTTCTAAAAGCTACCAATTTTAGCTCTGTACTGCCCCTCTCTGATTGGAAAAAAAATCCATAAGTGGACCGACCCGACATTGTGAGTCAAGCCGACTTACGTTGACAGCAACCTGGCCTGACTTACATGTTCGTCCTGCTGAAAGGCTCCAGAGTCCCTGACTTCCAGGATTTCACCAGAGGATCATGGAAAGGCAATCAAACGACTTTGACTCAAAATCTGCTTGCTCTGGAGGTTTGTCTGACGTCAAGAGAAAAAGCTTCAAAAACGTTTCTGAGTCCAAAAGTAAAAAGTTGACCGAGGTTTCCCACGCAGTAAGTCCGAGGAGGGCTCCAGGGAGGTCATGTTCAATTTTGAGTTGGTCCCTGATGAAGATTTCAGTCACGAAAAATAGTCTAAGTCCGAACGTAGAATCCTTCACCGAGGTCTCCTGCTATGCGTATCGGACAAGGGTTCCAGGGAGGTCAGATTCAACTTGTGACTTTGTCCCAGTCCAGAAAATCTTCAAGAAAAAGACTAAGTCCAAAGGTAAATTTTTGACCAACCCTCCCACTCTCTGTAGCCAAGCACAGCTCCATTGCGGTCGGCCTCAAATTTTGACTTTGCCTCGATCGAGTACAACCAGATTTCCAGATTTTCGCTTTTAGTTTCTCTGCGCTAAAAAAACATTTATTTTTAAAAAATTCATTTCTCCGGTTCCCTTAATTGGATTTTTGTAATTTTAGTGAATTTTAAAGGTAAAAACATTATCTATTTTTATAAATTGGTGTTGTATTTTTATTGTGTTTGGTGTTTTACTCATTTACTGTTTTATGATTTTTACATGCTTTACACACCTGTCTCCTAAATTAAGCCTAACTGCTCGTTTCCAAGCTAACAAGGGTTGAGCTGAGATTAATTATTTGAGACCTGACTGGACCTAGTGAGGGTTTGTGGCCTATGGCTAAGTATAGCTACGTACCTGCCCTTACCAATAATCCACTTTCAAACAACCAACAAATCTTCAGTTTCTTGGAAAATAACAATTTACTCCATGACACTCAGTCGGGCTTCCATGCAGTCTATAGCATGTAAACTGCTCTTCTGGAGGTCGCTGATTTTATTAAGGTCAATCTTGATCAGGGTTCTGTAGCCATAGTTGTCCTTCTTGACTTGTCAGTGGCTTTCTATGGACAGATTATAGGACAAGGGTATCCAAGGTCCAAACTAGGCATGGCTGAAATACTATCTAGAGGACTGTTCACAGAGGGTTTTTCTCACCTTTTCACGTCCACAGCAAAACCACTCGACTGTGAGGCAATATTTACTTAGCCTCTTTGGCTAAATTAGTGGAGGATGGGGCATAAGAGTCATCTCTTTTGCAGGTGGCCTGATCGGCAGCAATGGCAGACGCGTAACTGCTTCGCTCCGCCTGAGCCTGATATTTATTCTAATTTTTTAAGCACCGAAGGGGTCCATGATGGCCCTGGGACCGCAAGGAATGGAAGAGTGAGTTGGAGATTCTGTGGAGACCGACTGAACTTGCGAGCAGAGGACTGCTGCGGAGTCGGTCGCCGGGATCGCAGCGCGGCCTGGTGAGGTGTTGCGGCCAGTGGCGGACCTGAGGATCAGGGTGCTGGGATGGCGGCGTAGTGAAGCACAGAGACGGCAGTGGCATGGTGTGGCTCTGAGGCTGGGTGGTGCCAACAGGCTCTTGAACGAAGGGCCCAGGGCTGTGGCGGTGCTGGGGGAAGAGAGACCACCAGAAGAGGAGCCGTTACAAAGTGGCGGCTCTGGGGGCCGTAGACGACTGCCTGGAAGACGAACAGGGAGACTGTATGACAAAGGAGCGGGCCGGGGAGGCTACTGATTGGGGAGGCCCGAGGTTTGCCGTCACCCCCTGAAGTGGAAGACTGGAGCGGTGGTGCCAAGGAGAGCACTGGGGCCCCTCGCAGCGGTGTGGGAGGGGCCCCGCCGGGTAGTAGGAGAGGGAAGAGACAGACCGCTTTGGGGGGAGTCGGGTGGAGTGTAACCCCATGGTGTTTGCACGTGGCCCAGTTGGGCCCAGCACAGAGGCATAACCAGACGAGCCCAGTGACGTGCTCTGCAGGGCCTGGAGGCTGAACGAGACCCATCTGGGAAGAGGCTGATCTGAGTGCAGCTGTTAAATAGTGGAAGCTTCGTCCTGACGGGGCATGGCCCCATAGGAATACTGATTGCAACTAATAGGGCCCTGTCTTTGAGAGGCCTATCCGGGCAGGGGGAAGAGGAGACCAACAGTAGACTCCTACTGGCGGTGAACTATTCCCAGGAGCGGGGCCATCCACAGATTGCACCTACTCTGGGAAGACGGTGGAGTGAACCTGTGCATGGACTCTGCGACCGCTGCCGATCCCTTGTTGGAGGTGCTCGGAACCCTGCGGATGCATGTCTACTAAAAACCGCAAAAAGGGAAGGTTGCAGAGGAGAGGCCGCGGCGTCGACCAGAGCACTTTAGATATCAATCAATCAATCACTGCATTTGTAAAGCGCGCTACATACCCGTGAGGGTCTCAAGGCTGAACCAGTGCCGCACTCCAATCAAGTAACTCTGAACAAGATTCTAGGGGCTATAGAGGAGTCCAAAACCACTCTCCAGCGGGAAATCGGCCAGGTATCAGTGGAACTGGGCCTGCTGTGCGCAGACCACCAGAAACTAGCAGACAGGGTCCGATGCACCAAGACAACGCTTACAGAGCTGACTCCAGCGCAACAAGAAATACAGGCCACAATAACGCAGCAGTCAGACCATGTTCAGAGACTGGAACGTCAGGCCGAAGATCCTGAAGGGCGAAACTGGAGAAATAACATGCGCATTATTGGGCTGCCAGAAGGAGCTGAAGGGACTGGTGCGGTGGCCTTTCTTGAAAGATAAATGAGGCAGGAAGTTGTCCCGGGACTACTCACCCCTTTCTTTGCCTTGGAGAGAGCCAACCAAGTGCTGTTGAGACCGTCCGCACCTGGACGGCCCCCACGAACTGTAGTGGCTAAATTGCTTCACTATAGGAACAGAGACATCCTGTTACAGCGAGCCAGAGAAGCAGGACCCTTCAGAGTAGACAATGGATATGTGACCCTCTTTACGGACTTTACTGCCAAAGTGCAGTCTAAGCAAGCCTCCTACATGGCGGTGAAGAGGGCCATGAGAGATGCGGGTATCCAATACTCTCTCCTATTCCCAGCTAGGATGAGAGTGATTCAGGAGGGTCATAGTATGTCCTTTCAGACACCGGAGGAGGCCTGGGAGTGTCTGGAGGCGCATAAAGTGGAGGGGGACTCTGGTGCTCCGCCAGGAGCATCGCACCGATGGAGATGCAGGGGAGAGAGGAGACAATGGAACAGATGCAGCCAAGTAACGAGGCCAACACCAGCACAGCGGGACCTGGACAGACGGTCCGCCTTGGAAGCTGTGGCGTCACTAAAACAGGGGACCACAGCCGAAGAGGCTAGCGGAGGTGACTCAGACCATCAAACTCACTCTACAGATTCAGATTCTCAACAGTCTGACGAGGCTCCAAGAGTGACTCCTCAAACAGCAGATGACTTGTAATGAGTTTTAGGGGAAGGGCGTTGGACTCTCCTCTGGGGCTGCGGCTTGACTAGGGGCCCGCGGAGATCATGGCCCCCTCGCCTGGATTCTCGACCGATAACCATCAAATTGCGAGAACTCTATATGACTTAACAATACTGTTCTGTTTGTTGAGCACATGCTGGACAACCGCCTGTTGCAGTATTGCCCTGGGAAACAGGAGTTGGGGTTCGATGTTTTTGTTATATCAAATGCGCAGGAGATCAGTTACCTTGGAATTAACATTAGTGGCACTTGTGAGATGTGGGAGAGAGATGATAAATGACTGTCATTGGGGGGGGCAATGCACCTTACCGGCTTCGTTCCCATCCAGCGATGCATTACAAGATGATAAATTGGAATGTCCGGGGGATGGGGTCACTTGTTAAACGCCATAAGATCTTGTCATATTTAAAGAGGAGGGGGGTACATATAGCACTGCTCCAGGATACACCATCTCACCGCAGGGGAGGTGGATAAATTGAGGCGCAGATGGAGGGGGCAGCTCTTCGCCACCGCACATTCGGCATTTGCAAGGGATACTCTGATTTGGGGTAGAGCTGGGGTCCCGTTTGAGCCCCTTTCCATGCACTTAGATCAGGACGGCAGATACATCATTGTGGAGGGCAGGCTACAAGGCAAGCTCATAGTGCTGAGTTGTGTGTATGCCCATAACCAGGAGCAGACTCTCCTTTGGCAGGCACTCTCTGGGCGATTGGCCAAGTACTCGAGGGGCTGCTTCTTGATCGGGGGACTTTAATTGCATATTGGATATCGGGTTGGACCGCTCCTTCCCTCCCCTGTCTGGGGTGACAGCACACAAAATGGTGTAGAACCTCAAGGACTGGTCGAGGCACTGGGGGTTGGAGGACGTGTGGCGGTTCCAGCACTCCAAAATTAGAGACTATTCCTTTTACTCAGGGCTTCACCACCTACATACCAGAATAGACCGTGTGATGTGCTCTGGCTACATTACCCACGAGATAGTCCAACCCGAGTATCTGGGCCGTACTCTATCAGACCACAGCCCGTTGCTTATCACCTGGTGGGGGGCAGGAGCGAGGGTGCCCACTCTGACATGGAGACTTAAGCCGAGGGCCGTAGAGGACCTAGTGTACAGGTAAGAGCTCCGGGCTCACCTTCGGGAACACATTAGGTTCAATAAGGGTTCCACTGGGTCATGCTGTACGGAATGGGAGACTCTCAAAGTGGTGACATGGGGTCATTGTATGGGACAGTCAGTGGGGATTAGACAAACCCTTGTCCGTGAATTGAACCAGCTAGAAAAGGAACTCCATGACAGGGAGGTTGAGCAGGGAGCGGACCCAACGGCACAGCACAGGCTCCTCAAAGCAAGGGAATCGTTCCACCAAACACTGGAAAGGTTACGCTGCCATGATTATCGGAGGCAAATGACGTCTGTACAAGCGGAGGAAGGCAGATTGGGCAGGCTGCTGGCTTGGTTGTGCGACCTGAGGGGGGGACTCCCCGATCACGAGTGTGTCGGGGATGACTGGGGATCATGTCCATGCTCCATCTGAGATAAATGACTCTTTTAAATCCTATTGCACGTCCCTTTATATGCAACACGAGGACGATCTACCGCAGTCGCTGGATTGCCACCTGCGATCTCTTCCATTGGTCACCCTCAGGCTGGAAGACAGGGGGTCCTCTGGGAGAACCGCTCACCCTAGATGAGGTGAAGACTGCTATTACACAATTAGCCACAGGCAAAACACCGGGCACGGACGGACTCCCTATCGAGTTTTACAAGACATACGTGGACCTCTTGGCCCCAGCGCTGGTTGACCTCTATACTGAGGCCTATGAGGCAGGCACCCTATTGGGGACTCTGCGAGAGGCGTTTGTGGTTCCTCTACCCAAGACCAAATTAAATGAGGTGTCGGTGAATGAGTTCCGTCCTCTGTACATGCTGAATTGTGACTTCAAAATCCTTAGTGAAGCACTGGCTAATAGGCCGTTACATCATATTCCCCACCCAATTCATGGGAACCAGAATGGTTTTGTGCCCGAGCGTAATACCTCCCTGAACCTAAGATGGCTGTTCACACTTTTACACCTACCACACGAGGAGCGGTGCCCCGAGGCTGTGCTCCTATCAGTAGATCTTGAAAAGGCATTTGATTCAGTGAGATGAGATTATCTCCATGCAGTGATAACCAAAATGGGTCTGGGAGAGAATTGGATACGATGGGTTAGGCTGCTGTACCATCGCCCGGTGGCGAGAGTGCGGGCGGGGTAATGGTGTCAGAATCTTACACAATATGCCGTGGCAGCAGGCAGGGCTGCCCTCTTTCACCCTTATTGTTTGCGATTGCTATTTACCCCCTGGCAACACAGTTTTGAGTGGAGGGGTGAGGTAAGGGAGTGCCATGGGGTCTTGTGGAACACATCATCTCGCTTTACGCAGACAATCTGCTGATTTATTTGCAGGATGGCATGTCTGGGATTCCTTGGGCACTCACAATGCTTGAGGGATTTGGTGTCCAGTCAGGTCTCAGGATAAATAGGAAGAAGACGTGTGCTTTCCCTCTGTCTGAGGGCCCCCGTCCTTGTGCCCTGTTGATCTCCCTCGGTCCCGCGTTCCTTCGGATATTTGGGTATTCAGATCTTCCACGATCTGAGTGATCTACACAACAGAAACCTTGGTGCAGCTCTCCGATCTTTACGATCCTCTGTGATGTTCTGGTGCTCCCTGAAACTCCCAATGATGGCCCGAGTGGCATTATCTAAAATGGTCAAGTTACCCCGCCTACTATACTACTTTACCAACCTACCAGTGACTATACCGAGGAGCTGGTTTAGGGAACTGAATGTGCTCCTTAGGGGGTTCCTGTGGGATGGGGGCTGTCAGCAGACGTCTCTCTCCACTCTTTGCCGACCCGCACTAGAGGGAGGCTGGTGGTTCCGAATCTGTCATGCCAACTTCAGTGGGTGGCTAGATGGTTGTCGGGGATGCACCGGACGGGCTTGAGTGTAGCTGGTGGTGAAATAAAGCCAGATCTCCTAATGGCAGGCTTGTTAGGCACCATAAAACCTTCTGCCTGGGCGGACTATCCTGCTGACGGTGGCCCTCTCTTGATGGAAAAGTTGTTTGAAGCACACTGGAGTGGCGGTGGCCCCTGGGATACCACTGGGATACCACTGACTAGCATACCGTTGGGAGTATCGGGCGCACCTTGATGAAAAGCCAGGTTAGGGCTTGGACCCAGGTGGGAGTATTGACGTTGGGAGACCTTTTCTGCGAGGGGGTTCTGCGTTCCTTTACGGGAGGACCTTTCCTGATGTACCAGACACTGGTCCTAGCTGTGCGGCGATTATGGACCATAGTGAATGCAGAGCCAGAGACGCATGCTATATTGCATCTACTATTGATGGTAGGGGAGGACAGCCACTTGGTTACCAAACTTTACAGGGCTCTTATCGATGCTACACTGAAGTACTTACAGACTCTGCAGATGAAATGGGAGGAGACAGGGAGCAGAGAATTGACGGATGTAGAATGGCAGAGAGTGCTAGCTGGAAAGTATCCAGAAATACACGTTTCCGATATATCCAATACAACTATGTCCACAGAACGTACCTCACCCCACATAGACTTAGAGTAATATGTGAGGGTGGCCCAGGGGCTGCCCTAGGTGAGTGGGTAGTAGGTTTTTGGACCTTGCCCTGGTCTTGTTCAGGTGCCAAATTGCAATGGCCTGGAAATCCCAGGCAGGCCCGCAATTGGAGGACTGGAGGAGGGACGTGTCGGTGTGGGCTCATGCCAAATTACAGGCACTGCAAAGAGAGGAAGCACGGGGGATTCGGACGCAACTTATAGCCCTACTGTGGACAGAAATATTGGAAGCTTGGGAGGCCTGAAGATGAGAGGCGGGGTGTGGGAGCTTGGCGAGGATGCAGCACCATTGGAGGGGGACTGAGGGGCGGGAGGCCATCGGGAGGGCACAGACACATGTGGTGCATACACCAGAGTGGCTTCATTATTCTCTTATAAAGGGTGGATCCTGGGGGCGGCTGACTGACGATGATAAGCATGAATAGGATGTGTGACTATCTTTGGGTTGTAGAGGGAGCCTGTCGGAATGGGATAGACCATACATTTGAATACGGGAATGGAGGACACCTAGGATGACTATACCAGAAGAGCGATCCAGATATACTAGTAAGGCCTGATCTCAATCTGCCACAGGTTATCCTCCCTGCGCATAGTTTGTTTAAGTAGTTTCTTTATTGTCACTTTGTAGCTGAATCAGTTTATAGTTTATATGGGGATGTCTAGTGTGCTGATGGAAGCCCGAAACAGGATTAAGCAAGATGTGATAATGTCATGCACAAGTGGATGGACTGTATAAAGACCAGCAGAGTACCACAATGAATAGGTTATTACTTGAGGCCTGATTGTATTAAATAAGTTTGAAAAGATGACATTTAAAGAAGGGCATACACATGTATCAATGACTACTCAATCACTGAAAAAACCAATAAACAAAGTTTTTAAAAAAAGAGTCATCTCTATTGCAGATATTACGCAGTTGATGCTCTCATTCCAGGAAAAGTAGATAGGTGGATTGACTGTGTTTAAGGGATGTCTGAGGGCTGTCAATGATTGAATGAGTGTGAGTTGCCCCAACTTAAACCCGACAATACCGAGATACTCTTTTTCGGCACTTGACCATCATCCAGACGCCTCCAACTGGTAGCCTTCTGAACTAGAGTCCCCTAGTCAAATTTGACTACAATCTTTCCTTTGAACCTCAGGTTAGAGCTCTGTCTGTCATCTGTTTTCTTACATTGAAATCAGTTTAGGAAGATGATCCACTTGATCCTGGAGGAAAGCTGTAAATAGTTCATTCAAGTTCTGATAACATCTAAAGTAGACTATGTGAATAGCCTCTACTTAGGCTTACCATCCTATCTACTCCATCACTTGCAGATTATTCAGAATGTGGCAGCTCGGATGGTTTTAAAGATTCATACTCGTGCCTCAGTCACGGTTCCCTTGTGCAGTCTTCAATTGACTCCCCGTTGTTAGCCGCATCAAATTTAAAGCCCTTACTTTCACCTCCAAACCACAAGAACAGAAAGGCCCCAGCTATCTGAAGAAAAGATTGCTTCTTTGCCATCAGGAGAGAGCTCTTTGCTCCGGTGGACAAAAACTTCTACCCGTTCCGAGGGTCAGCAAGGCAAGAAGAGGTGGTTGCTCCTTTTCCTGCTTAACCACCAAATTTTAGAACTCTCTGCCTTCTAACCTCTGCTTTGCGCCATCTGAATTAGTCTTTCAGAAACTCCTGAAGATATATTTGTTTGACCAATAAGCAACTCCCATTGGTTGTGATTCAATCTTTCAGTGCAAGACAGCCAAGTGCTTTACTAATACATATTGTATTGTATTGCATGGTGGAATACGAGATGATTGAAAAGGGGTAGGTATAAAGTCCTTACAAAAAAAAGGCGTTCATGAAGTCCCAGGCAATTACCATCTTATTTCTATGCTCCATGTTATGTCAAATGAGTATGTAAAAATAGTATTTCTTTGTGTAGGTAGCTGGCCTGGTGTGTTGGGGTACCTATGGTACTTACACTGTATACCAGGTCCAGGTATCCCTATTAGTGCAGTGTAGGCAGTGGATGAGCAGCCAAGTCTTATCTAGGAGGCATGCAAAACTCATGCAATACCACTGTAGTCACACAGTAATTATACACATGAAAGAATACACTTGGTGTTACAAAAATAAAGGTACTTTATTATGGTAACACAATACCAAAAATATTATAGAGGCAATACTCCCTTAGGAGGTAAGCAATACACAAGATATATACACTAGTTGTCAGAAATAGGCATAAGAATAGTTAGAAAACTGTGCATACAGTGTAAAACACAATAGAGAATAGTGACCCTAGGGGGAGCACAAACCATGTACTAAAAGAATGGAATGTGAGAGTTGGACTCCCACCTAGGTAAGTGGAGTGTGTAGAGGGTTGCTGGGGGTCCCAGGAAAGCACTAAGGTAAGTACCACAACACCCCAGTGACCAGGAAAGCAGGAGTAAATTATTAGAATTTTCCCAAACCATCCACTTAGAAGAAAAAAAGAGAATTGCAAAACCCAAAGGCGACTGCAAGAAATTAATGGTGGATTCCTGAAGAGGAAGACCTGTGGAGAGAGGAGACCAAGTCTAGAAGACACAACAGAATCCAGTGGGGGCAGGAGCCCCTACCCACCTAGCTGAGGATGCAGGATGTGGTTGACTGTGAGGAAGAAGAGTCAGCACTGCAGCCTGGGAGTTTGGCGTTGATTTCCTGAAGGATGCAGGTGATGTCCCATGCCAGAAAGAAGATTGCAGTTGGGTTTGCATGTCGGATTCCACAAATAAGCCTTGGCACAGGTAAAACTCACAGTTAGCAGAAAGTGGTGCTGCCAGGGACCAGCAAGTCCCAGGAAGACTCAGCCAAGGAGGGGGAGTCAGAGTGGGCCCTCAGCATTGCAGAGAGCCCACAGAAGCACAGGGAGCATGTACAAGAGTCCCAAAGGACGGGGACACAGAAGGTGCAAATGAAGCCCATGCAGCACTACGAAAAGGAGTCTCACACTGCAGGAGAGCAACTCAGGGAGCTATGCGACGCAGGGAGGAATGCTGGGGGCTGGAGCTGCACGATGCATGAAGACCCTTGGAGGAAGTGCCAACAAGCTTTTGCAGCTGCAAAGGATGCAGTGCACGGGGGTACTGTCCTGCATGGGAAGTTAAGGACCACCTGTGTTGCAGGATCCACGCAGCTCAGCAGGAGAGGGGATCCAGGCAGCCGGTCGTTGTTGCTCTTGGTGCCTGCAGATGCAGGGCAGTGACTCCTTCACTCAAAGGGAGAATCCTTCTTCTTTCCTGTGCAGACTGAAGACGGGATGTCCTCAGAGGATGCACGACCAGAGAAATATTGCAGAAGCTGGAAGGAGAAGTTGCAATCAAAGTCTGTATCTTTCATGGCAGATTGTCAGGTCATGGAGAGTCCAGATGCAGTTTCTTTGGTCAGAAGTCAAAGTAAGGGATGCAGAGGAATCCTGCTGGAATCTTGCAAGCCGAATCTGAGGAACCACCCACAGGAGAGACCCTTAATGGCCCAGAAATTGGGATTGTCACCTAGCTGGGTGACCACCTATCAGGAGGGGGCTCTAATGTCACCTGCCTGGCCTGGCCACTCTAATGCTCCCAGAGTTCCCTGCCAACCTTGAATCCAAAATGGCAAAACATAGGGACCCTCTGGAGTAGCTCTTGGCACCTCCCCTGGCATGGTGATGGACAGGGGAGTTTCACACCAAAGCAAGGACTGGAGGTCACTGAACTGGAGTAGACTGCTTTATGCACTAAGGGCACAAAATGTGCCCTTTAAAGCATACCAGTGGCCTGGGGAGGCTACCCCTGCTACGTCCAGTAACACCTGTTTCCAAAGGGAGAGGGTGTAACACCCCTCTCCCAAAGGAAATCCTTTGTTCTGCCTTTCTGGGCTTGAGCTGCTAAAGCAACAGGAGGGCTGAAACCTGTCTGTGAGGTGGCTGCAGCTGGGGCTGCCTGGAAAACCTCAAAAGGCTGTAGGAGCAGTGCTGGGGGTCCCCTAAGGAGCCCCCACAGTGAATGGAAACATACAACCAATACTTGCAAACGTATTGGGGTATGATCCCAACATATTTGATGCCAAATATGTTTAGGTCTGGAGTTACAATTATGTAGTTGGACATAGGTGGTAGTACACGCATAAAAAGGCGAAAACGGGTGCATGCACCCAATTCACGAAGACTGCAATGGCAGGACTGCAGAACCCTTTAAATGGGCTCCCTATGGGAGGCAGAATAACTGCTACAGCCAGTAGGGATCCCCTGGAACCCCAAATGCCCGGGGTACCTAGGTACCATATAGTAGGGGTTTACATGGGGGCACCAGTATGCCAATTGTGGGATGAAATACAGAGTTTTGGGAGAGCATAATCATTGGGGTCCTGGTTAGCAGGATCCGAGTGAACACAGTCAAACACATTGACATCAGGCAGAAAAAGGGGTAACCATGCCAAAAAAGAAGTTACATTCCTACACCTTGACACTGAAAAAGTAACCTGTTCTTTAAAGCTGTCTAGAAGCTATTCCTACATATGTAGTAAAAGCAGGTCATCATCACGTCACGTTCGCTTTTCCTCTTTTGTTGTTTTGCATCACCCTCTATCTATCCAATTCTCCGTCCAAGGGACCACTGCCCAATCTCAACAAAGCTTTTAAAGAAAATAAACTTGGGCCCATATTTATACTTTTTCAGCGTCGCATTTGCGTCGTTTTTTGATGCAAAATCGGCGCAAACTTACAAAATTGAATTGTAGTTTGTAAGTTTGAGCCAATAATTCGACAAAAAACGACGCAAATACGGCGCTAAAAAAATATAAATATGGGTCTTTCTCTTTTCAAGACTACCCCCTCCTCTTTAAGGAAAATGGGGTGATTTAAAAAAAGTTTACTTTGCTTAAAGACAAGTATAAGGGACATGGTGGTATATTCAATCCCTCTGATGACCAGTAATCGGAGTAAGTTGGAATTTCTGATCTACCTCATTAATGTTCATGACATCGGTAAGATTACTCTGATTCGGAATTTTACGATGTAGGTACAAAATAAATACATACGTCAGTTTGTAAAATTCAATACTGTTCATAAAAATACTGGTTGCAAATTGCGACCATTTTTTGTGACCATTGTCGATTTTTAGAACGAAAAAATATCAAGAAAGTAAAAGTTTAATGCAGGCTTTCTGACACTCCCATTCCATTCTACATTTAGTGATATCATCATGATGAAATATGTCTGAAGTTAGTCCAGGTTTGATAATTTGGAGGTACAAAGTTCGACACAGAATTTTAGTAGCTTTCCAAAACACTATGGGGGTCATTACAACATTGGCGGTAAAAGCCGCTTACTGCCGTGCAGAAGACCGCCAATACACCGCCGCAGCCACGAAATTCCGCCACAGCCATTATGACCCACATCTCGGAATCCGCCGAAATTCAGACACCCACACAAGTCCGCCACACCAAAGGTCAGTGTTAAACTGGCGAAAATAAAACCTCCACTGTCACATCAACAGAAACACGCCCATGCTATTACGACCCACGAATCCATGCGGCGGTCTTTCAACCGTGGTATTCTATTGGCGGTACACACCGCCGCGCTCAAAATACACACACATCTCCAGAACACCGCCACATTGGAAAATTCCAAATACACACACCTGATACACATACAAACACCACTCCCACACACCCAATTCAATATAAAACACATACCCACATCACCCACAAACCCCTACAACCAGAAATTTTGAGGAAGCCGAGAGACAGAGAGCACAGCAATTGAGAACCCCACCACACAGAGGCACACAACACCACCACCCATACAACATTCCACGCACAAAACACCACACACCACTACACATCACCACACACATCAACACTTACACCACCCCACACATCACCCATGTCACGCCAAAGACACCCCAGGTTTTCCGTGGAGGAGCTCAGGGTCATGGTGGAGGAAATCCTGCGGGTAGAGCCACAGCTATTTGGCTCACAGGTGCAGCACACCTCCATAGCCAGCAAGATGGAGCTATGGCGCATAATCGTGGACAGGGTCAATGCTGTGGGACAGCATCCAAGAAATCGGGAGGACATCAGGAAGAGGTGGAACGACCTACGGGGGAAGGTGCGTTCTGTGATATCCAGGCACAACATCGTGGTACAGCGGACTGGCGGTGGACCCCCACCTCCTCCCCCACAACTAACAACATGGGAGGAGCAGGTCTTGACCATGATGCATCCTGAGGGCCTCGGAGGAGTCGGTGGAGGAATGGACACTGGTAAGTCAAATATTAACTATCATATCCCCCACCCTACCTGCATGCTATCACACACCCCCACCCTCACCCCCTCCCCTATCACTACAACTCCTCACTAATGTACTAATAACACAAACTACTCATCCCAACACCAAGCTCTGCATGACACAACTAAGCATGCTCACCCCTCACCAAAGCATGCTCACTGTACATACCCATAGCAACCCCTAACCATCATCACACAAACCCACACACAGGAATGCTTGCACTGGGGTACAAGCACACCCACCCATTGCACACCATTACACACACACATGCAATAATCATGCTCTTATACCCCTGCAGCACCACTACCCAACGTCACCAAACAGGAGGGTCCAGACATCTCCACTCCACCCACAGAAGAGGCCCACAGTGACGACAGCAGTTCTGCCCTACTGGATCCTGATGACCAGCCCGGACCATCGTGGGCCTCGGGACAGTCAGTTCCCCTTGCACAGGCACAGCCCAACACTGACCTTCCACCCTCTGGTAACACCAGCACAGCACCCACCCAGCGGGCCCATACCTCCGTACCCAGGACACGTCAATCAGCGGTGTGTCCACCACTACAAGGAATCCAGTATAACCCACCACCCCAACAACAACAGGGACCTGGGGGCTGTGGTAGTTGGCACACGGTCCAGGGGACAGAGGCACAGGAACACAGGGGAACTGGGAGGGCTGCTGTGCGACAGGGGGCGGACAGGACAAGGGAACCCACCCTCCATGAGGCCTTCTCCTCCATCATGGGAGCATACCACCACTCCCAGGAGATGATGGCTACGGTCCTGGCCAAGATTCAGGAGACCCAGCGCCTGCAGGACGAACAGTGTTTGGGGTTCAGGGAGGAGCTCAGAACCATCAGCTCCGCCCTGGGCACCATCGTAGGGGTGCTGAAGGACATACAAAAGACCATGAGGGACACCATGGTACTCCAAGGGGCCCCTGACACTAGCATGGACGATGAACTGCCCGCCACCTCCGCCGGCGCTAGTGGACAGGACGCCCCTCCACAGGACCACCACACAAGCACCCCACCCCCTGCAGATGGAGAACCACCCCGCAAGCGGTCCCTGAGATCCAGGAACAGGACAGAGCAAGATGGCAAGACCCCCGCCAGGAAATGAGACCACCCTGATTGTCATCCCACTGTCCCACTTTTCTACCCTGTCCATACTGAAACTGCCCCAGCTCCACTTCCTATGCCCATATGGGTAGTGCACCTGTGTGACCAATAGACTGGACTCTGCCATGGACATTCCTCCATCGTCCCCCATCAGCATTTTACAACCCCTCTCCATTTTTGAGCACTTAAATAAACACCCTTGAAGCAGAAAACAATCTGGAGTCAGTCTGTGATTTGGTAAATTTGTATTATCAATGACAGTGTCAAAATGCGTTCTCAATTGTAAAGCCAACATACCTATGTCACACATCAGAAGTCCATGAAGGATGCAAGCAGATGACACACGTTGGTAACCACACCTGTGAAACCGTAATGGAAAGGTACAACTCAGTTACCAAATACTGCTACTAAATGACAGACAGGATAGAGGTAGAAGTGTGAAAGTGAATGTGATAGTAAAATAAAATGTTCTCACCTGTGTGTCACTGGAAATATTGCTGTATGACTGACTCCCTGTTGTCTATGTCTTCTTCCTCAGCTTCCTCCTCATCACTGTCCACAGGCTCCACAGGCTCCACAGCTGCCACAACACCGCCATCTGGACCATCCTCCTGCAGGAAAGGCACCTGGCGTCGCAAAGCAAGATCGTGAAGCATTGAGCAGGCGATGATGGTCTGGCACACCTTCCTCGGTGAGTAGAATAGGGAACCACCTGTCATATGGAGGCACCTGAACCTGGCCTTCAGGAGACCGAAGGTGCGTTCGATCACCCTCCTAGTCCGCCCATGGTCCTCATTGTAGCGTTCCTCTGCCCTGGTCCTGGGATTCCTCACTGGGGTCAATAGCCAGGACAGGTTAGGGTAACCAGAATCCCCTAATAGCCACACACGGTGCCTCTGGAGTTGACCCATCACATACAGGATAAAGCTTTTCCGCAGGATGAAAGCATCATGCACAGAGCCAGGGAACATAGCATTTACCTGGGAGATGTACTGGTCTGCCAAACATACCATCTGTACATTCATAGAATGATAACTCTTCCGGTTACTGTACACCTGTTCACTCCTGTGGGGGGGGACCAAAGCTACATAGGTCCCATCAATAGCACCTATGACGTTGGGGATATGTCCAAGGGCATAGAAGTCACCTTTAACTGTAGCCAAATCCTCCACCTGAGGGAAAATTATGTAGCTCCTTACGTGTTTCAGCAGGGCAGACAACACTCTGGACAACACGTTGGAAAACATAGGCTGGGACATCCCTGATGCCATGGCCACTGTTGTCTGAAAAGATCCACTTGCAAGGAAAAGGAGCACTGACAGCACCTGCTCGTCAGGGGGGATTCCAGTGGGATGGTGGATTGGTGACATCAGGTCTGGCTCCAACTGGGTACATAGTTCCTGGATAGTGGCACGGTCAAACCTGTAGGTGATGATCAAGTGTCGCTCCTCCATTGTCAACAGGTCCACCAGCGGCCGGTACACCGGAGGATTCCGCCATCTTCTCAAATGTCCCAGCTGACGGTGCCTAGGAAGGACAACAGCGACCACAGAGTCAACAAATTCCCAGGTATGTGCCCACAGATACACAGAACACTACACAAAACACAAAACTGTTCCTGTATGTGTGTTGAGTGTAGGCCTAGGTATGTGTGACGCATTAGTAAATGAAGCCATGTGGGCCCCTGAAATGGCGGCTGCCTGACCTCTAAACTGGGACAATGGGATGAGGTATCTGCGCTGGCGTAGTACACCGTCGCGGTAGGCGGTCGTAGACCGCGGCGCAATGCTGCATTGGTTAACATTGGACCCTATGGGTCCCAGGAGCCAATGATGAAGTGCGCTGGCGGTGATGAGACGCACCGCCGCGGACGTCACCGCCACGGACGTGACCGCCATTTTCTATCTGTTCAATCACTTGATACCTGATCTTCGACAGGAGAGGACCTACACTGCAAGTGCTGCTGTGACCTCGTTCTGGAAGAGACAATGGCTGCTGCGTCTGGGGAAAGGGCCCCTGCCTTCACTGCTCAGGAGTTGGAAAAGGTAGTCGACAGGGTCCTCCCCCAGTACATGCTACTCTACGGTCCTCCAGACCAACAGGTAAGTAGACAGGGAGCACGTTGTATGGGCTGTGCCTGGGTGGAGAGGGCTGGATGTGAGTTGGAAGGGGGCAGAGTTCAGGGAACATGAAGGAGTGTGAATGCATGTGCCACATGGCAAGGGTAGGGATGGGGGCCACTCACATCGACGGTGCAATTGGTAATGACTTCTCTTCTTCCCCTGTGCATGTCATGTAGGTCAGTGCCCACCAGAAGAAGGACATTTGGCGTGCCATCACCAAGGACGTCCGGACCCTGGGGGTCCACCAGAGATGGGGCACCCACTGCCGGAAAAGATGGGAGGACATTCGCCGCTGAAGCAAGAAGACGGCGGAGGCTCAGCTGGGGATGGTCTCCCAACGTGGGAGGGGTGTCCGTCACACCATGACCCCCCTGATGTTCCGGATCCTGGCGGTGGCCTACACGGAGTTTGATGGGCGCTTGAGGGCATCACAGCAGACACAAGGGGGTGAGTACACTCTCATTCTGGGGACTTTGCCCGCAGTGGAGGGGTCTGGGTGGAGGAGGAGGGCTGTGGGTTTCCCTAGGCCAGGGCGAGTTACATAGGCTAGGCCCCTCCATAATGCAGGCCATGTGTCACTCCACCCCACCTCAGTAGAGTGCCAAGTACAGGTATACATGCCCCTGTGGCATCTATGTGTGCAGATGTTCACCATAGCCATGTAGGCCAGATCCCAGGAATTGCATCTGTAGAGGCCAAGAGCACGGCGTAGTGCAGGGGGCTGCTGTGTCTGTATTGTCCGCCAACGGTAGCGGTAAGCCATGCACTCAACCTGTCTTTCTTCTCTCCCCCCCCCTTTTTCTGCTCTCCCTGTTCTTTTGTGCATCAGCATCATCAGGCGGAGGTACAGTGGCACCGGAGCACGAGGGAGCTGCATCCACATGGCCATGGAGGGCCACACCACAGACTCTGAATACACCAGTGGGACGGATGGCGAGGGGAGCTTCACGTCGGTCACAGGATCACCGAACAGCGACACGGACTCGTCCGCCGATGGGAGCTCCCTTGTGGTGGCGGCACTATCTGTGCCCCCCACTTCTACAGGTACAGCCCCCTGTACACCTCCCCTACCATCACCGCCCTCCCAGCAGCCCCTCAGCGTTCGCCCCGTGCCCGCTCACCTAGGAGGGTGGGCATCACCTTCGCCCCAGACACCTCAGGCCATGCCCCAGTCACCCCTGCTGCCCTCAGTGAGGAGGCCATTGACCTCCTCAGGTCACTCACTGTTGGGCAGTCTACCATTGTGAATGCCATCCAGGGTGTAGAAAGGGAGTTGCAACACAGTAATGCATTCCTGGAGGGCATTCATTCTGGTCAGGCTGCCCTTCATCGAACCCTGCAATCTCTGGCCTCAGCACTGATGGCAGCCATTGTTTCTGTGTCTAGCCTCCCCCCTCCAGCTTCCTCCACCCAGACCCAATCCCCTGTTCCCCAGCCTATCCCAAGCACACCATCAGACAAGCATGCATACACCTCAACACACACAAGTAGCTCAGGCAAACATAAGCACCACACAACCCACAGGCACTCACACAAGCATCACCCACATACAGACACAGCAACATCCACTGCCTCCACTGTGTCCTCCTCCTCGTCGTCTCCCTCCTCCCTCCCAGTGTCAGCTACACTCTCACCTGCATGCACTACATCTACAGCCACTAGGACTCGCACCAGAACACCCAGAACCACACCCCGCTCACCTGCACTCACCACCCCCACTACCATTTACACATCCCCTGTGTCCACTCCCAGTGTGTCTGTGACGCCCCCTCCCAAAGTAAACAAACGCGGCCACTCACACACCCAACATCCATCCACCTCACGACAGCCTCCAGTACCTGCACCTGCACCCAAATCACCTAAAGTTACACCTACTACAACCACCTCCTCTTCCTCCACTCCCAGACCCCCTCCAGCTAATCATCCCAGTCTTCGTCAGCAACTCTTCCTCAGCAACGTTGACCTCTTTGCCCACACCCCCACCCCTCCAATTGATAGGTCCCGTAGTAGCACCTCAGCCAAAAAAAGTCCAGTACCAGTGCTGCGTGTCAAAGGTGTGTGGAGTGCACCGGCCACCAGGGCAGCCAGTGTGACACAGAGCCAAAGCACTGCCAGTCCACCCCCCTGTAAAGCACCTCAAGTTGGAATGTACCCACGACGGGACAGGGTGAAGACTCCTGGTGGAAAACCTGCTCACAAGGGTCCCAGGGGGAGTGCCGAGTCAGCTGTGACTCCTCCAAAGGTGGTGAAGGGCCAGAGGAAGTCTGCACAGTCTGGGAAGAGCAGCACGGCGGAGAAGGGCGCCATCCTCTCCGGCGGCCGGGACGCCACCGCCAGCACTGTCGTCACTGGTCCTGAGACCACCGCCAGACTCATTGCCCAGGAGGGCAGCACAATCGTCACTGGTCCTGAGACCACCGCCGGAGTCAGTGCCCAGGAGGGCCCCGGCAGCCACAGCCCCGCTAGGCAATGAGGGACAGTCATGCCACACACCAATGCACAGGTCAGAGACTGCCATGGCAAAGCACCGCTGAACAGGGAAAATACCACCATGGTGAAGACCGCTGAACAGGGCAAAGCACAGCTGAACAGGGCAAAGCACTGCTGAACAGGTCAGAGACTGCCATGGCAAAGCACCGCTGAACAGGGAAAAGACCGCCATGGTGAAGACCGCTGAACAGGGCAAAGCACCGCTGAACAAGGCAAAGCACCGCTGAACAGGGCAAAGCACTGCTGAACAGGTCAGAGACCGCCATGGCAAAGCACCGCTGAACAGGGAAAAGACCGCCATGGTGAAGACCGCTGAACAGGGCAAAGCACCGCTGAACAGGTCAGAGACTGCCATGGCAAAGCACTGCTGAACAGGGAAAAGACCGCCATGGTGAAGACCGCTGAACAGGGCAAAGCACCGCTGAACAGGGCAAAGCACCGCTGAACAGGTCAGAGACCGCCATGGCAAAGCACCCCTGAACAGGGAAAAGACCGCCATGGTGAAGACCGCTGAACAGGGCAAAGCACCGCTGAACAGGTCAGAGACCGCCATGGCAAATCACTGCTGAACAGGGCAAAGACCGATATGCCAAAGCTCCGCTGGACAGGGAAAAAACCGACACATCAAGCATCATTATCCCATGTGCAGCTGGGACAGTGACGGAACAGGAACCGTCACGGGGAGCCTAATGCAGTCTGGGCACCATTCCCCCTCCAGAATCAGTGGAGACATCCATCCACTCCGTCTGTCCTCAACAGGATGAAGCACTCTGGGCACCAGTCCCCCTCCAGAACCAGTGGAGACATGCATCCACTCCATCTGTCCTTAACAGGATGAAGCACTCTGGGCACCAGTCCCCCTCCAGAACCAGTGGAGACATGCATCCACTCCGTCTGTCCTTAACAGGATGAAGCACTCTGGGCACCAGTCCCCCTCCAGAACCAGTGGAGACTGTTATCCACTTGAGAGACTGTGGCTTTGTACTCCCCAGGATACAGCAGTGGGCAAACCACCCACTGTAGAGACTTGAGAGACTGTGGCTTTGCACTCCCCAGGATGGTACAGTGGGCAACCCACCCACTGTAGAGACTTGAGAGACTGTGGCTTTGCACTCCCCAGGATACATCAATGGGCATGGAGCCCCGTCGTGGATCTGGCGTGGTGTTGTAATCCGGCTGAGGTGCCCCCTCCTTCCCTTCCCCCTGAGGTGCCTGTTGCATTTCTATCTGATGCCCCTGCAGTGTTCTCTCCGTTTGTGGACAGGTATCTAGTGTGGGCCTCGCCCATGCATTTGTGGCCCAGTGGTGTACGGACATTGATATGTGCATACCTGCACTACTTCTCGTAATGTATAAAATTTGGAATGTGTAGATATATCTGTATATATTTGGTAACTGTATTTTGATACATTACAATGTTTGAACTGATTTCCTTTTGTCTTTGCCTTCTTCCGGGGGGGTTGTGGGTTGTTACTGTGATGTTTGGAAATGCATTGGTGTGTGTGTTGTAATGTGCAAGGGTGGGGGTGGGGGTGGGGTTTTTGCGTGTGTGTGTCCCTGACTTTTGCCTCCCCCCTCCCCTATGTCGTAGGTGCAGTACTCACCGTTGTCTTCGGCGCCGCCGTTGCTGGTGTTCGTAGACGAGCAGGAAGACAAGGGCAGAGAGTATTTGTAATTCGGGCTCCATGGTGTCCTCCTTCTTCGTGGAGTGTGTTAAGGTGAGCGTTTTCCCATTGCAAAAGCTGTTTCCGCCGTGTTTTTATCCACGGTGAATCCGCCCCGGAAAAGGTGGCGGATTGGCGGGTTGTGATACTGTGGGCGGTACATTGTCTTCTGCCTGTCTGTTGGCGGTGACCGCCGCGCTGCTTGTCTGTACCGCCGTGGCGGTCGGAGTGTTAAAGTGGCTGTCTTTGTTGGCGGTTTCCGCCACGGTCATAATTCCCTTTTTCTTTTCCGCCGGCCTGTTTGCGGTATTACCGCAGCTTTAACACCGTCCGCCAGGGTTGTAATGACCACCAATATCACACGGTGTTGGCAGCAGAATACTATTGAGTTGACTTGAGCATTGAAAATATACGCTCAGAAAGCTAAGACCTCCCAGTTACACAGAGAAAAGGGAAATCTTCACATTTGAAAAACTAAAGGCTTAAACAAAAATAATGTAATGACATAATATTCTTTGCTCTTTAACCTAGAACATGACACCGCGTCAGTGTGGCTTTCATTTATAAAAAAAAAAAAGTTTTTTGTGCAACTTTACAAGCAACCAATATGCTTTATTTTTTACATATTTTTAAATAATACAAATGCGTTGCTCTCGTCCTGGAACCTTTAGGAGGCTGTTGGTCGAGTCTGTTTGAGACTCCCTAGAAAATAAACGTGGCTGGAACGCAACCCTCAAAGGAAATGGGATAGCGCCTATTTTGAACATCTTAAGGGTATCGGGTGCGATGGTGTAGTTAATGGCAACTAATACCTGTAATACGATGAGCAGGTAACAGAATACACCAGCCCGAATCAGATAAACACACATTTGACTACGGAATAAAGGGGAAAGTTTAAACAGCTGCTGTGGGTAAAGCGTTCGTACGGTTAATGCTGCAGGCACCGCAGAAACTGACAAATTTGAAAGTGTGGCAATTAAAATAATTTAAATGCATCTTTTCAGTGGGTCTAGTAATCGAAAATCAGAAACATTAGCTTCAAGCGGTGGCTGATGGAATGCTAAATAAACATATAAGGGCATATAACAGAAACTACACTTATTTTAATAAACAGGGATAATCCAGTTGTACTGTTCTTTTCTTTTGTAACTGATGTGAGCAAAAAGATGCTGTGTCATGGTGGACTTTAAAGGCGCAGCGCAAAGCACAACGCATGTTTATGCGCCTGCAGGGAGTAAGTGAATTCATGCATTCAATATTTATCTGAGTTAGTGCTTTATATTCAGAAAGAAAAACGCAGAAACACAAAAGAGTCAAATCTTGCTCATGATTTCCAAACTGAAAAATATTGGTATAAATGAACTCACATTACGCCGTGCTGGCTCATAAAACGGGGGCTCGGCTCAGCACTGCGCCAGACAAACTCATTCTAATGGGGTCCCTCATCATTTTGCGTGCTTTGGATAGTAGGATATTTTTAAAAATAGATATGATTTTCAAGGAAAATCCTTCAAACATGGCTAGTAATGGTGCCACAATTCAATATACATTCTCTCAAGCAATAACCTTTCCGGCCTCACAGTATTTTTCTCCGGTTTTGTCTCTCTGCTGCTTGCTTTTGCCGCCTGTTTTTTTGGATCGTTCTGCACTCGCCACCCACTTTTTCCTGACCGTTCTTGATCTATCCCAGGCTGCTCCCCCCCCCCCCCCACTACCACCCTGTGCCCCTTCCTGCTCCCAGCACCTACTTATTGGAGGTCACAGAGTGGGTGCACAGCGGACGTACGCAGTGGGAGCATCAATGACGTGCCAAAGGCCTGCCTGGAACCCTGGCTCGTCCACTACATGCAGATACACCGCTGCCAAGCTTTGTGCCCTTGACCCCAGACTTCGCAACAAAAACTGCTGCTGCACTTTTCTGCACTCTATGGCAGGACCTTTCACTAGCTGGCACTTTCTTTTCTGCAACACCGAAGCACCCGCACACACAATGATCACCACCACCACCAAAGCCTGCTTCAAGATAACTGCACTGCATCCTGCTCAATGAACTATCAATCTGCAAGCACATCACAGAAACCTGGGACAATCAATCAATCAATCAATCAATCAGATCGTACTTATATAGCACTGCTTTTCACCATAGAAGGTCTCCAAGCGATGTGCCACTGAAACAGTCAAAGAGCCAGGTTTTGAGTTCTTTTTTTAAGTGGGCCAGTGACGGTGTGGTGCAGAGGGGAAGGGGGAGGTCATGCCAGGACTTGCCAGTAAGGTAGGAGAAGGAACAACCTCCTGTGCGGTAGTGATTGATGTGTGGTACCCTGGTGAGGGCTTGACGAGAGGAGCAGAGGTCTCTGGGGGATCAGGGGAAATGCAAGCAATGGTTCAAATAGGCAGGTCCAAGGTTGTGGAGGGCAATGTAGGCTCAGTGAGGAGCTTGAATAGACATCTTTTCTGAATGGGGATGCAGTGAAGGTTTTTGAGGTACTCAGTGATGTTGATCCTAATGGGCAGATTGAGGGTGAGTCTGGCTGCTGGATTCTGGATCATCTGGACTCTTCTCATGAGTAAGGTGGCGGTGCTGGCATAAAGTAGGTTGCTGTAGTCCAGTCCGCTGTGATAAGTTCCTGTGTCACAGTTTTCATGGTGCTGTGCTGGAGCCACTTGAAGATTTTGCACAACATGTGGATGGTGTGGAAACATGATGAATCGACCTGGCATTTTATGGCGAGAATGCTGTTTATGATGATGCTGAGGTTGAAGGTATGGTCTTTAGGAGTGGCAGTGGGTCCAACTTCTGCTGGCCACCAGCAGTCAATCCAGAGGGAAGTAAGTCTGCCAAATATCAGTACTTTAGTGTTGTTCATGTTAAGCTTCAGGTAGTTGTTCATCATCTAGGTTATGATGTTCTTCATGCAGTTGTTTGTCGTGGTGGGGATCCCTGAGAGTTAGAGGATGAGGTGGGTGTTCTCGGCATAGAAAACCATGTTGAGGTTGTATTTTCTGAAGATGCCTGTGAGTGGTGTCATGTAGATATAGAAGACAGTCGGGCTGAGGGAGGAGCCTTGAGGGACACCACAGATGGTGTGCTTGGGTTGAGAGGTGAAGGGCGGGAGGTGAATTCTTTGGGTGCATCTGGAGAGAAAGGACACAATCCATTTGAGTGCCTCATGGGTAATTCCTATCTGTCGCAGTCCGATGATGAGAGTGCGCTGAGAGACAGTGTCTAAGGCTGCGGAGAGGTCAAGCAATATTAGAGCAGCTGATTCCCCTCTGTCAAGTAGGGTGCTTATAAGGGCTGTCTCAGTGCTGTGGTTTGCTCTGAAACCTGATTACGGGGATGTAGTAGGTTGTTTTTCTCCAGGTGTTCTGTGAGTTGGAGGTTGACAGCCTTCTCTAGGACTTTGCGAGCAAACAAGAGCAGAGTGATGGGATAGTAGTTCAGTAGTTCACCGGGGTCAGCTGATGGTTTCTAGAGGAGGGGTTTAACATCTGTGTGTTTCCAGGCATCTGGATGGGTGGCTGTGTTGATGGAGGTGTTGAGGATGGTGGTAAGCTGGTGCCTGATCACATCTCTTCCCAGGTTGAACCATCGGTGGGGGCAGGGATTAGTGGGTGCACCGGAGTGGATTGTGTTCATTTGTGTTGTTGTGTTCTCTGTACTGAGTCGTTCTCATGTGGTTAGCAGGTGGGTGGCTGGTGTGGTGGACGGGATGCAGAGGGGGTTGGTGATATGGGGATCGAAGATTTTGCAGATGTTTACTATCTTGTTATGGATGTGGTCAGCAAGGGTGCTGCAGGGTTTTTGTGAGGGGGGATCACACTTTCAGTGGCTGATGGGCAGATGAACTCTTTGACGATGGTGAAGAGTTCCTTGGTTTTGTTGGTGCTGGTCTCTATCTGATGTGTCAGGGCCTTCGTCTTCGTTGCTTTGAGCTAGCGGTGGTGGTTGTTCAGGGCTGTCTTGATGGTGGATCGGTCCATACTGTTCCTGCTGGTTTGCCACTTTCTTTCCAATTGTTTGCATCAGCATTTTGTGTTTCTGAGATCAGGTGTGAACCAGGTTGCTTGTTTGTTCGAACTGTGCATTCTGGCCAGTTTGGTGGGTGCAAATAGATCGGCTGTGGTAAAGATCCAGGAGTTGAAGTTCTCTAATACCTTGTTCAACTCTGAGGTAAATATAGGTTCGGAGATGTTGAGGGCGTCTTTCCATTGGTGCTGGGTGACCTTGGTCCAACTGCGACCAGAAGTTCAGTGGTTCTTGGGGGAGGTGCGGGAAGGTATGGTGATGGTGAAGTGAACTATGGAGTGGTCCAGCCAGGTGAGTTAGGTGGTGTGGCTGTACCTGATTTTGTAGCTGGACATGAAGATGGGGTCCAATGTGTGCCCCGCTTTGTGCATTGGGTCAGCGAGCAGTTGCTTGAGGCCTGTGTTGTTCAATCATTCGAGGAGGTCAATGGAGCTGGTGTTCATAGGATCTTTGAGGTGGAAGTTCAGGTCTCCGAAGGATAGGTAGTGTTCTGATTCTAGGACAAGAGGGATGATGAATTCTGCAATGCTGTTGCCATGCTATACCTATTCTGATGGACTGATTGATTTAGATTACATGGCCCTCTTTGTATGGTCAGCCCCAAACATTTTGCCTTTACCCCTCCTCTTTTCTGAATTTGCTTGTTTTTGTCTTTAGAATTATGTGCTGGTTACTACTGCTAAAAGGTCACAAGGTGTGAGAAACCCTTAGGACACAGCAGGTTCTTTACTGCAGAGCACAGGGCAACTGGGTGGAGAGTGAATTGGTGAGCCAGGAGCTCTGCGCAATGATGCCCTTTGGATCTGGTGGTATGTCACTTCAAGGGCCACTTGCAGGACAGCGGGGGAGCTCTGATGGGAGGTCTGGGGTCTTCCTGAAGTCCCTCAACTGTCGCTTCCTCCTGGTCCTTTTTCAGCCCTGTGTGCACTGGTTTTCCTGGTGTCCAATGTCAGCTGACCAGTACCCAGGGTATTGGTACGGATCGGTCACTGGAGAGTGCAGTCCCACCAATATTGGCGCACTTGCAGGATTTGTACCCATGGTTATTGGTGTGTTGTTGGGTGTAGCTGCAACTTCTGGTTCGGGAGTTAGTGGCCGGTCAGTGAAGTGACCCTCAGTGGGTTGCTGGTTTCTTCTTTTTTGCAGAGCAGTACCTCCACTCTGGATGGAGTTCTTGGGTGATTGGCAAATCTTGGAGTTTCTCTGGGTTTCTTGAGGTCAGTTCAGTTGTCCAGCAGCTTCTCAGGGGTGATTGTCAGGTCCTGTTTGCAGCATGCAGGGCTTGGTGCCTTTCCGTTGTGCACCTGGTCCACCGTTCTCGTGCCTTGGATCTTCTTTGTGCTGGTCTTCTTTGTGTCTTTTTAGGGGTAACCTGGTAGTGTCCAATGAGACACTTACCTTTGGATGGCTACACCTTCTATAGTGACCACTTTCTGTGGGAAGGGCAACCTCCCTATCCCTAATTGGCTATTTTCATTCCATCTAAGATGGAGTAAAATGAAATGGAGTGTCCACCTCACAGGCAACACCTTAGGGGTGGTAATTGCCAGATGGGGCTCCTCCCCATACTCTTTGTGTGGTTTCCTGCATGTGCTCCAGCCAAACAATGGGGTTTTCAAACTGGCTGACCATCTACTGCTAGCGGCAGGGCTGGGGGTCAAGTTTCAAAGGCAGTAAGCCCTTTGAAGCTCGCTGCCAGGTCAGTACACATTCCTGAGGGAGGGGATGTTAGCACCTCCACCCAGGAAGGGCATTGTTCTACAAACCAGAGAGACAGGGCTCTCCCCCAAGGTTTGTAGATTGGGTGCCTGGTGGTGGTAGACTGGATAGAACCAGTCAGCAACCATGCCAGGGTAATTCGTTTTTGCAGGGGACACTTCTAAGGTGACCCCTGGGTACATTTAGGGCTAAGTCCAATACTGGTACTAGTTTGGATTTATCATTCTGTGTTCTTTGATACCAGACAACCCAGGGTTCGAAGTGGCCATCATGTGGCTGGGAAACTCGTGTTGACCAGTGTCTAGCATATGTATTAAAATGGCAGCTCTGTTCACTCAATATGTCCCAGGTTTGGCAAGGATACAGTGGGGGCATATTGCTCATGCAGTTATTCCCTCACAAATAATATGGTGCACCCTGTCTTAGGGCTGTAAGGCCTGCCAGAGGGGTTTCTTACCCATAGTAAACACAGTGTATGGTGGACAGGACACACAGGCAGTGTGCCATGTGGAGTTTGTGTTTTAGGTTTGCATCAGGACACTCAGCTGCAATGGCAGTGCTGGGTGAATCTGGATGCATGGCCCTAGAGGGTGGCACAATCAGTGCTGCTGCCCTCAGGGGGCTACCCTTAGTACCCTATGCCATGGGTACCCAAGCACCGTCTTACTAGGGAATTATAGTGGTATCTAAGGGTGTTTCCAATTGTGGCAATGCAGCACAACAGTTTTTGTGAACGAGCTCTGGTGCAGGGAACCTGGCTAGCAGGGAGCCCTGGCACTACAATTTCAAGGCTACATCATACATCAGGTAAAGAGTGGGTGTTAACCATGTCAAAAAGAGGCCTTTCTCACAAACCGTCAGGGATCCCACTAGAGAAAAGAGGGGGTGATAAACACAGGGGAAAGCGTCCCAATCCCAATTTGGCCACCAGAAAAAGGTTTTGCTGATAAGAACACTGGTACATTTGACCCAAAGTGTTATGAATGCTACCAAATGGGCACCGCAAGGGTGATGCCAAGTGTTGGCCAGTTTTGCTCTTGAGGAGGAGATGGCCCCAGTTATTATGGGGGAGAAAGCTGAAGATAGCCTAGTGTCCCTGGGTGACAAGGAGATGGTGCCAAAAGCCCACATGCCTTTTAATACTTCTAAGTACAGGCAGTAGGTCGCCATCAATGGGTAGAAAGTGGAGGCTCTGATTGACAAAGGAAACAGTATGGCTACTGTCACGTGTCATAGGATGTCCTCAGAGCAGGTGATACCCAATACATTCCATTAGGTTGTAGTAGCAGACAACTAGCATAGCAACTACCCTTTGAGTCTGATTCACTTTGAGAGGGGGTGGGGATCTCAGGACTTCTTGATGTTGCAGTATGCCCTGTAATGCCTATGGACTGTCTGTTAAGAAATTATCTGAAACACACTGCTTGGAAGGACACCAGACAGCCTCTACACCCTACCAACCAAAAAACAATGGGCCTGTTGAATAATTCAACAAGACCCTAAAAAATATGATTATGCCCACGAGGCAGAAGTGGGGCAGCCTCTTACCATGTCTGCCTTTTTGCCTGAAGGGAGGTGCCACGGAAGGGTGGCCTACCTGTGCCATAGAATAACACTGGTTTACCTTATTATATTGAATAAGTACTAACGTTAGACTGGGGACAGATAGGTGTTTCATCTTTGGCAACTTGAAATTGTTAAATCATCTTTCATGGTAATGTCAGATTTACAACTTCAATTTTGAAAATGCCTCTTTTAGAAAGTTGGCATTTTCCTGCCCTTAGCCATTTTGCACCTGCAGCCTGTCAAAGTCCACATGACTGGGAGAAGTTGGCAGTTAGACTTAGTGAATTCCTCACAGATAGTCACACAGTAGAGGGATGATGTGTGCCTGAATAGGTCATCTGCTAGCAAGATGGGGGTAGAGCTGAGCAAAGCCTCACTTGCAGCTGAATAGGCTGTGATCTGCCTTCACACAAAGGGATTGTCAGGAAATTCCAAGTACTTCAAGGATAAACCTCTAGAAACTGCTCCTACTTCAAAGAAGCCACCAGGTATAACAATAGGACCCTCAGTTCACTTTCTGAACCTGTGGAAGGACCTTCAGAGGACTGCCTGCTGCTGTGGCCTGCTATGTATGCCAGAAGACTGCATTTCTGCACTTGGAAGGACTTCTGTAATGCCTGGAGGGAGCCAGCTTTAAACTTTTAGAGGCCTACCCTGATGCTTGAACCCTGCTTCTTCACCAAAACCCAGGACTATAAGTGTGACTCCAAGGGCTAGCTTGCTGGCCTCCTGTTCAGAGCCATAGGAGCATAACAGGCTCCCACCATCTTAGTGAATCCTCTCCAGTCCTTAACCCTTGGTGATGGTGTTTAATGTGCCCAAATAGCCAAATTCGCCAACTTGGGATATTTGGCTAAACACTGCTCTGAGAACCAAGAAAAGACTAGGACCAACCTGCTTGTCTAGCCACCCAAGGTGCATCGACCATTGGTCTGACTTTGTGGCAGCTCCCACTACTTTCTTCTCCACAGCAACAAGTCCATTTCAGTGGTCTTTCGCCAAAGGGGTATCTGGACCCATGGAACTCTTGATGGCTGCAGTGACATGCCTCACCCAGCTGGAGATCTTTTGTCTTCTAAAAAAAAGTGACTAAGTCCAAACACAGAAATCTTAACCACAACTTCATCCAGCGGTTCCCAAGCGATGATGCCTGCACCGCGTACACTGTTTGCTGCCCTGCCCCACTGAACTTTACATTCTTAGCACTTTTTCTTCAAAATTTCTTCTAAGTCCAAAGGTAAGCACTGATCAGGCATAATCCACTTCTTGTATCTCACCCATGGTCCACCATGGCCGGCCATATTTTTTTACTTTGACCAGGGCTCATGTGACTAGATGTCTTTAGTTGGTGCTTTGTTCTTTTAAGGCACTAGTAAAACATTAGCATTAGTAAAAACTTTACAACTTCTTAACTCCAGTTCTACTGATTGGGTTTTTGTCATTTTGGTGAAAAAAGAATTTATTAAAATGTCCTATATTGTTTCTAAATCGCTATGGGTATTGTGTTTTCACTGTTTGTGTGCTGCCTAAATACTTTACATATTGTCTCTAAGTTAAGCCTAACTGCTATTTGCCAAGCTACCCAGGGTTCAGCACAGCTCAATTTAATGGCTCTTTAATCACAGAGAATATGGCTGTTGCATGTCGAAGGCTTACTTCCAATCAACCAATAACCCAATTTCTCATAAATAGTACAACCACAGTACTATTTGATCAATCAGTTTGCAGTTTAAAAACAATACTTTAGTCACTCATCAGAATATGTGTTCACATGTTGCTATTTCCCCGTTTAATCTGTATCACAAAAAGATTCATTTTAGGGTTTTGTAAGCTGCATTTATGTACAAGGCGGGGCACAATGTTAGCAATTATATTTGTCAGAGTTGCACAATATGAAGAGGAGGGGTTCTTCACTTCCATCTCCTTTGTTGAACTAAGGACTTCCTCATAACATTGTTATAGTAGGACATATTTTCCTCATTCTGCTGCAGCTAACTTATATGATTGCCCTATCTGTTTAGAAGAATGTATTTTTCCATAAGTAGATTCCTGGCAAATCAGGACAATTCATGCTTTACTATACTTCTAGTAAGAGGGAGAAAGTAGTCCTTTTACTCCCCTCCTAAGAAGCAATCCAATTTTTCTCTGTGGCATGTTTTGCAAGAGCAATTTATTTTTCATTCTTTCTTTAAATAGCTCAGATAATCTCTCAAACGTGCATGCCAATCTAAGACTCCCATACCATTGTGCCCATAAATTAGTGTTGTCCCCCTTTATAACACTTCCTTCCTGTACTAATGTATGTATTTTAGATGTTGGGCCTGATTTAGAGTTTGGCAGAGGGGTTACTCCGTTCCAAATGTGACAGATATCCTATCTGCCATATTACAAGTTCCATAGACTATAATAGAATTGTAATAGGGAGGACGGGATATCTGTCACATTTGTGATGGAGCAATCCCCTCAGCCAAACTCTAAATCAGCTCCTTAGTTTTAGAGCTAACTGTACCAAAAGGATGCTGACTAGCTCTGTAATGAGATTGACTGACAATTAATGAAAGCACAAAACACATTGTATTGCAACACCTACAATAAAAGTTTCTCTAGGGAATTGTGCTATTAGTGATGTGTCCTGCTCCATACTGGGAATCAGTTTGATTGTCCAGTCAGTAATTTTTATTTAGTGAAAGGAAATGTAACTGTATTAAACACACACATTACTATATACTATGCAGTAATTTACAAAATATATATATAGAAGAAGGAAAATACCACAGATGACATTACATAATCGCCTTCGACTCCCTAAAGGGGTCTCACAAACATGTGAGGTACATCTATTGGCTTGTCAAAGGTTCAAGAATAACAAACCACATGCTAAAGGCATCATTTAGTGAGTAAATACAATCATCAATAATAATTATCTTGTGTCAATGCACTTCTTAAAGTTAATAAAGCTTTTTCACTGTGACCATTAAACACTGTCAACATGATTATTACAATAAAGCACTCAAAATGAGTAAAACATGCATCTGTGTATTTTATAACGTTTTGAAATGCAATATTAAAAAACAAGCCCTAGAGAGCATTACACTTGGATTACATGGAACCATAGGCATAGCACCTAGAGGGTGTTTCAGTACATGTATTTCTGTTACACACCTTTAGGGCACATACATTTCATCAATAAAGTAAGCCCCTAGAGTGTGCAGCACTCCCAGCTGTAGAACAGACGCTCCAACATGGGAAATGCTTTGAAAACATCAGTGACCACACAAGAGGGTCCTTGTTTTCTTGAGCCCATAAAGATAGGGTCAGTGCTTGATAAAAAGTCTTAAGGGGGGAGCTCCTGCACTCCTGCAGCCCTCCCATGCTTCCTTTGCGACATTGGTGGTGCCCCTATCATCCTGGGGCCACCATGAGGGGAGAAATACATGCAAATTGAAGAGCCCCACAGGACATCACGAGGCTCTCCTTTGGAAGCAGGGACTGTTTTAACAACAGCTCTCCCTCTGTGGTAGGAGAGTTGTGAAGCTTTTTGTTTTTGTTTTTTTGGGCGGTGTCTGGTCCCACCTGGACCCCCTCATGCCTCCTCTCATGGGGCAGCAGAGATCCCACCCATTGCTGCCCCGCCATCTCCCTGCTGGCTCCTGCCATCTTGTGCAGTGGATACCCCACTCCCTCCAGGCACAGGGAGTGGGGGCGGGCCACCTCCTTTGGGGGTGGTGGCACAATGGCGATCCCCCATCCTCCCTAATTTTGGGAGCTGGTGATGGCGTCCCAACCCACCTTTTTGCATAAACAGCATGGGGGATGGGGTCTTCCAGCCAGTAGAAAGCTCATGGAGGAGGGCCCATCTGCTATACCCCCTGCAGAAAACATTGAATAAATTCCACGCTGAACCCCAGTTCCTGGCCCACACCAGCAGTAAGTGGTGAAATGGTAGTGGAGTGCCTTGTGCTTTGCGGCCAGTAACTAAGGCCAGTTGGGTCTGTCGTGGACTCATTGTACTCCTGGTGGTGAACACTAGCGACAAGGGTAAGGTGCAGCAGACCACCTTACCTGCAAGGCAGTGCCGTCCTCAGAGAGCTGGTTCTCCTGGCTCGCTGTGCCAGCCTCCCTCCTGCTGTTGGTTGCTGGGTGCAGACGTCCAGGGCTTTCCCACAGCTGGTTCTCATGGGGTATAAGGTGGCTCGCCTCACAGAACCTTGGGGAGACCCACTAGTCCTGGGGTCAACTGGACAGAGTCCTCATTCCTTTGTGGGTATCAGGGGGTTCTTCCTTCCAGTTATTTATGACAGCCCTAGTGTCCAGCAGCAATTACCAGGCAAATGAGAGTCTCCCCCTGGAGCAAGAGTTTTTAAAGGGGAGGGGCAGTTCCAGAAGTCAGGCAACCCTGGCCCACCCAGGGTGCCACGTCACCTCTCTACCCTGTCCCAACTCCCCTGCACAGAATTCTGCAACAGTTTAAAGTGACCCACACAGGAGTTACTAGTCACATCTCCTCTGGGGGCCTCAGCTACCCCCCTCACTGACATCACAGCCAGGGCCATACTCACTGGATGTTCAAAGGGTAGCCGTCTTCTGTATTGGCTTCAAGAGCTCTGGGAACCCTACTTTGTTCAGCGGGCTTGGGCAGGCCCATCCCAGGTACAGTGTGACAGCTGAGTCATTGATGCAGATCATTCAGCCCCACACCTTTCCTCCCCAGGAGCTGGGTGAAACACTGCTAATTGCCCCGTTAGTGTGGAGAAGGTGAAAAAAGACCTGGACTCTGATCCTGAGCTGAGCCACAGAAATATGACAATTCTGTATGACCCATAAATGGTACAGATATCTTTTTGGAACTTGCAAAATTGGTTTTCCTGCACAGGTTACATCCCAGTTTGAAACTTGATTGGTCTCTATAGGCCAAGGGGAAAGGAAACTGCACTCTGAGGCAGTTTTCTACCTCTGTATATGTGAGAAAACTGGACTGATTGCAGAAGCCCCCTAACTTTCCTTCCATTTTTCACATTTTGATGGTGTTGTCTTGACTCGGAGGATGCCCTGGGCACTGCTAAACAGTCCCAGGTCCTGTGCTCTGATTAAAATGAGTATGCAAATTAGGCTAATTATAATTGGCTATGCCAATTTACCTATGAGTCCATAGTATATGGTAGGTCTTGAAGGTTTAGGGACCCTGGCATAAGTATGGCACCCATATATGCACTGCTGAGGTGCCCAGGGTCATTTTAAAGGCAGGCCTCCCTTGTTGGCTGCTTTTAAATTAAAATTACCTTCAAATTCGACTTTGGATTTAAAAGTACCCCCAAAGTCTTATTTTTACATATAAGTCACTCCTAATGTGTGCCCTAAGTGCCCCCAGGGGGGGTGCAGTGTCACTATAAGCAGAGACCTTATAAACCATGGTGAGGAAAAACAGCCAAATTTGTTTTTCCCTCATTGTAGTGAATAGACTCCATAGACTAAAATGGGGAGGATTTATTTTAATTAATAAAGTCTCAAAAGGAGGTAGATGAATTGAGTTTGATATCAAACTTATTGTTATAATAAATCTAACAACTTGCCATTTTTAGAACTCTAAAAGTTGCCAACTTCAGCTCTGTGGTTCCCTTTCCTGATAGGCCAACCTCTGGCAGCCTGGCCAGGCTGCATTGTTGAGGTGTGAAGTAGCCTGGGCTGGAGACAAAGGAAGAGCCTCGGGGAGGAGATCTGCCTCAACAGATGGTAAAATAGGATGGGGTGAGAGCAGCTAAACCTGTCTTCAGAGGAGGGAAGGAACTTTGGAGCAGCTCAGGACCTCCACCATATCCTGCAAGCACAGACAACCAGGAGCCCCTTGATTTGATTAGGAGAGGGCAGAAAAGGGGTCTGTTAAGGAATTTTAGCCACACTAGTGGGTGGATTCAGCCACACCTAACCTCCAAAATTCAGATTCTGTCATTTTGGATTTTTAAAGAATGTTGCTGCCTGGGATTGGTTCTTGCCTCACTTCCCAGGAAGTGGTAATCCAAGAGGATGGTGGCCTTCCTGTAATTGGACAGCTGCCCCCCAGTTTTCACCCCAGGAGCAAGGATAAATATGGCAGAGCTGCAAGGAATGACAGAAGAAGAAGGACTGCCCTGCTGGACCCCTGACCTGCACCTGGACACTGCACTCTGAAGGACTGCACCAGCTGCACACTTGGGATTCACCACAAAAAGGACTTTGCCTGCCTTCAACTGGTTCAATAAGGGACTCCCTGTTTGCTCTAGGTGAGAAATAGCTAACCAGTGCCACCTGCATCAAATCCTGAAGAAGCTAACCAGCTGGCCCACTGTCCAGTGGCCATTTTGGTGTTTGAGCCAGGTGCATTCTGGGAGTTGGAGTCTTAACGCTCAAGAAGCAACTCAGAGCTTCTGGAACATTGGGGTGAGCTCTAGACTCCTAAAGGATCTTCTAAGACCTTCTGAAAGAAGATCCAGAAGTTTGGAGAACTTTTGGAAAAAATCTCCATAAGGGGAACGACCCGACGTCATGAGTCAAGCCGGTTTACCTCAACCGCGACCGACCTGACTTGCTGGTTTGTCCCACTTAAAAGCTCCAGAACCCCAGATTTCCAGGATTTCACTCGGGGCTCCTGGAAAGGCAATCTGACAATGTCCACTCAAAATCAGCTTACTGTGGAGGGTGTCCGACGTCACATACAAAAACCTCTAAAAAAGTGACAAAGTCCGAACGAGTCTGACTGGGACTTCCCGCGCAGCTAAGGCCCCATCCGGAGCTAGTGCAAGGGGAGGGTCTGTGGCATCAGATGAAGAGAAAGCAGAACTGGACTTCACGGAAAGGGAACTTGAGACCCAGGTAGCCCCCATAGCTGTGGAGGTAGAGAGGTTGGCCTTAAAGAAGAAGAGGTAGGCAAAGAATGAACAAATAGATAGTGTCAGTGACAGAGAAGTTGAGGTTTCCAGGGGTGGTGGGTTTTGCCCCAGACTACCCAAGAAGGTTGTTCCAGCTTATGTAGAGTGGGATGACATAGACAAATGGTTGGAGACCTTTGAAAGGGCTCTCCAGATGACAAGGGTTAAACCCCAATATTAGGCTTCACTGCTGTGGGAGTTTGTCCCAATATCTGGGAGGGACAGGCTCCTGACCCTATCGGGGGGGGGGGTGGGTAGCAGATTCCTATCCCAGTATGAAGAGGTGTTTAACCATGAAGTCTGGTCTGGCTCCAGAGCAGTACAGAATGAAGTTCAGGGCCACCCAGAAGGTCAATACCCAGTCTTGGGTTGACTTTGTAGACACCTCACTTAAGGCACAGAGGGCTGGATACACGGTAAATACTTGTGAGGGGGTTATACAATTTGATCATGAGAGAGCACATCTCAACTAATTGCATCGAAGAGAGGTTATGCCAGCAACTAGTGGACTCTAAGCTGACCAACCCCAGAGAGCTGGGGGGGGCAGCTGATGAGTGGTTGAGAACCAGGGTAGCTGGCAAATCCCAGGGGGGAGACTCGAAGAAGGAGGGGGTCAGATACCCCAAAACCTAAAGAGGGAGGCTGTAAGCCCACCACAGAGACTCCCTCTGTACCCCAGAATCCTAAAAAGGAGAGGAGTAAATCCCACTCCCAAGAAAAGGCAGTGAGACCCAGGGTTAAAAAAAGCTCTTGGACAATGAGGCCTGCTTTGACTGTCAGCAGACAGGTCACTTTAGAGGAGTTGCAGCCTGTCCCAAGGGGGTGGTTAGCACTGGGCTGTACAGTGTAGCCATACAGGAGGACTCCTCAGATGATAAGGTCCTCATAGCAATGGGTTGGGAGACAGGTCCAGATGGTAGGCTGGTAATCCCTGAGGGTGGGCATAGACACTTTCACCCCTTTCAGGTGAATGGGATCCCTACCACTGGCCTGAGAGACACATGTGCCAGTCACACTATAATGAGTGACCGGTTGGTGTCCCCAGACATGTATGTCCCAGGGGAGACAAGGAGAGTCAAGATAGCCACAGGTGAGGTCACCACAAAACCTGTAGCCATAGTGCCCCTAGAGAGGGAGAATATCCTTGACTGGTTTAGGGTGGTGGTCAGTGCTGACATCCGCTTAGATTGCATCCTGGCAATGACATCCCAGAGGTGAGTCTGATCTCAGATGGGGCAGTCGCCGAGGGCACCCCCCAAACCAAAGTCCTATGGAGCCAGTTCCTACCGTTAAAAAGCCAGGGGTCCCCAAGAAAAAGAAGGGTAGGCCACTCTTATAGAAAGTTCCTGTGAGTCCAAGGCCTTCTGTCCCATTAGGGGGGGAAGCCCAGAGTTGGCACTGGTGACCACAAGGAAGTCCTGAGAAGTTATGCAGCTGTCCAGCTGCAGGGTGTTGTCCCTGCACTGACAGACGAGAGAATGGAAGAAGGGTGCCTGCCACAGGAGGTGGTAACCCCCCACTCTAAATAGCAAGAGAGGTGCCAGAACCCCACAGTTGTCCCTAACATAGCTCACCTACCTGTTATTGGAGACCTTAAGGTGCGGTTCTGGGTTCTGACAGCTGTCAGTAGCCTCTGTTGGATGCTGCCCTTCATGGCAGCCCTGCTCGTGGCCTGGGAGACAGATCCAACTGGATCAAGAAGGGACTCCCTGTTTGCTACAGGTGAAAAATAGCTAACCGGAGTCCCCTGCATCAAATCCTGAAGAAACTGACCAATTGACCACTGTTCAGTGGACATTTTGGAGTTTGAGCCAGGTGCATTCTAGGAATTGGAGTCCTAACCCTCAAGGAGCAAATCAGAGCTTCTGGAACATTGGTGGTCAGCTATGGACTCCTAAAGGACCTTCAAACACCTTCTGGAAGAAGATCAAGAAGTTTGGAGAACTTTTGGAAAAAGGCTTCATAAAGGGACCAACACAACATCATGAGTCTAGCCCGCTTACCTAAACTGCGACCCAGCCTGACTTGTAGGTTTGTCCAGCTGAAAAGCTCTGAAGCCCCAGACTTCCAGGATTTCACTTGGGGCTACTGGAATGTTGACTCACAATCGGCTTGCTGTAAAGGATCGTCCAACGTTGGAGAGAAAAAGTTCTAAAAAAGTGACAAAGTCCAAATGTAAAAAGTTGACCAAGACTACCCTACTCCGAGAAGGGTTCCAGGGATGCTGGATCACAATTCAACTTCAGCCGGATGAAGATTTCCGTCCTTGAAAGTCCAAAGGTAACCTTTTGACCAAGGCCTCCAGCTTGCTGTAGCTCAGCAGGGCTCCATTGCGGTCGGCCTCAAACTTTGACCCGTGCTAGTGCGAGCAGTTGACACGATTGGCACTTTTAGTTTCAATGCGCTAGAAAACATTAATTCTTCAAATATTCACATCTCCGGTTCTCCTTATCCAATTTTAATAGTTTTGGTGTCATTTTAAAGACAAACAGATAGTCTATTTTTGTAAACTGGTGTTGGATTTTTATTGTGTTTTGTATTTTACTTATTTACTGTTTTGTGATTTTTAAATGCTTTACACACCTGTCTCCTGAGGTAAGCTTTGTCGCTCGTTGCCAAGCTACCAAGAGGTGAGCTGGTATTAATATATTGAGACCTACATGGACCTAGTTGGAGTTAGTGGCCTATTGCTAAGTGTAGGTACTTACCTGTTCTTACCAATAATCCACTTTCTAACAGTGCATGATAAAGTGTCACTACAAACCAAATAGTAGACCACACTGACTTACCCTATTAGTGTACATTAACATTATGGAGTCTACCCCAGGTCATTATCTAACCCTGCACCAGGCTACCTGTGCATACTTACTGGGCTGCGCTCAACATCTCCCAAACTCAGCCCACATATGTGGGCACAGACTTGTGAACATGTGTTCACATATTACCAGCCAAGTGCTCCTTACCCTTGCTGCGTCGCAACAGTCTTTTCCTAAAAGGCAGACACTGATAATGTAAATGCACAGAGTGAATCTAAATTTTATTAAAGACAATGTGGCTAGCATTGTACTTAAAATCCTTTATTTGTATTGACCAAATGTTCTTGGACCAAGATGCAAAGAGCTCTAGTGCTTGGATTTTGCTCTGGAGTCCTTTAGTGATATTATTCCTGGCAACAAAGGAGTCAAGATTGAGTGAAACAAAGTATTATAGCCTTATAGGCCTCTGCCAACGGCTTTAACAGTTGCTAAAGGCCCTTGGCCCAAGTTAAAGCCAGAGCCTGAGGCAGAACGGCAATAGGACTATTAGAACATTCCACCCAGTGAGGGTAGAATGTTCTAATTTAAAAAGAGAGAAACAGAAAGGCAAACATTGAAATATTGGAGTACAAGGCTTATACCAGCCATTATAAGCCATGAGCCAGTTTTCAATCCAAATTCCAACATTTCAGTCATGTAATAAACAGTAATATGCAGTGCAAAGAGAAATCAACTATTATTATCAATTAGTTAAACATTTTCATAGATTTTATCAAAAATCCATATCTAATTATTTACATAATAGTTTGCAAATGTAAAGATTGTCATAAAGCTGGGTGCCTCCATCCTGAAACTAAAGATTTAAAAGCTCCAAATCTGTGGTGTTGAACTACAAGCAGAGTTATTGCTTAACTGTATGCTCTACTAACAAAACATCTTGCAGAGCAACTCAATGCAAGCAGTGCTCCATTTCAGTGCAACGCAATGTCATTTCTGTAAGAAATTAGGTTTCTGGTTTGCAGAGGTGTGAGACCTGTCCTATGAGGAACCACAATCATAGTCAGGGTATGCCACAACCATGCCCTAAATTAACCTGTGCTCATCCCGTGGTAGCTTGGCACAGAGCAGTCAGGCTTAACTTAAGGGGCAATGTGTTAAGTATTGGTGCAACACCTCAAACAGTAACACAGTAAAAACACCACACAAAAAGATACCACACCTGGTTAAAAATAGAGCTTAATTTAATGATCAAAACAATAAAAATCCAATAAGTAGAACTCAAAATATGAACTTTTAAAGAAAAAATTGAAATTTTGTGTTTAAAAGAATGAAGAGCCAACCCAGTCTATCTGGTTGCGCTAGACCGGATCAAATCTTAAAGTTTAGGCCAAGCATGATTGATCATGGGCCGGATAGAGTGGCCAGCCCAGGACCGCTACAACTGTACCTTGTTTGCATTGACATTGAAGGAGATGCGAAGAGCAGAGGAGGCGATGCGTCCTAAGTCCTTAGGATGTAGTTCTGAGCCGCACAGTGTCAGGGATGCATCAAAAATGGAGGCAATGTGCCATGCTATCAATGATGCGGTGTGCTCAATCATCACAGCAGCAGCGATGCATTGGTGTCATTGAGATACGCAGGTTACAAGTGGCACAACTGCATTGATGCTTTGATTTTGTCTGGTGCAGTACTCTATACCCACTTCCAAGGGCCCAGGACTGTATTGGCACAATTGGCAGAGCCCAGGTGCTGTAGTAGGTGAGTTGGAAGTATCTTATGTCCCTAAGACTTCAGAAAATAGGAGGTGAGCCCTTGTAGTCACTTTGGTTCTGGGTTAGAGAGATGCAGGTTCAGTCACTCTCACCCCCAAGCAAGGAGGGAAGCAGCCATCAAGCTAGCACAGTAGAGGAGAAGTCCAACAGAATAGCAGTCAAGCAAATTGGCAGTCCTTTCAGAAGCACAGGAGTCCTTCTTCCTGGAAGAGCATTCACAGGTCCAGAAGTATACTGAATTGGTGGTGTCAGAGATCCAGGACCTATACCCAGTTATGACTTTGAAGTGCAAGAGACTTCAAAAAGAGTCCATGCTCTTTCTGCCTTGGCTCCAGACTCACTATGGGAGGGTATGCAGACATTGGTGCGGGGACAGGGCACACCCTATTTAGGTGTTAGTGTCAGCTCTCCACTCCTATTCTACCCAGAATTGCCCTTCAGGATGTGGACGGCCCATCAGTCACACCTAAGCCTCTTTATGTGTGTCTCTGTCTAGAGGGAATGCTCAAAGCTCAGCTGTCAGCCACCCCGGTCATGTATTCAGAGACAGACAATAGGAACTGTTAGAAATGGGGTCTTTGGTTGGCAGTCAGGTTACTCCCTGTCCAAGCAAGGACCCTCACTCTAGTCACCGTAAAGGAGAATCACCCTCAGTTAAACCCCATTCACTGGCTTGGTAGCTTGGTTCGATCTGGGAGGCCTAACTTCAGAAGCAAAGTGTAAAATATTTGTACCAACACACACAGTAACTCAGCGAAAACACTACAAAATGGCACAACACTGGTTTAGAAACACAGCTAAAATGTATCTAAACAAACCAAGAACAAATGACAAAAATCCAACATACACAAGTTAAGTTATGAATTTTCGAAGAATAAGAATATTAGATCCTTTAGAAAATAGTGAGAATGTTGTTAGCGTACAAAAGTACCTGGGTAGTGTGAAAATAACACCGCACAGGAAAGGGTGCGTCGGAAAAGGCCAGCTTCACGGACCAGATTCATATGGAGAGCAGACTCATACCCCTCAAACCACAACAGTATGTCATCCTCTCTCTTGTAATCCTTCACAAGGTCTTTAGGAATGTGCACCCTCCTCTCAGGCTGCACTGTGCTATTGCTGCCACCGTCTCTGCTAGACTGGGTGCTCTGATCCAGCTCCTTTAAACTGAGCTCATGAGCCAGCAGCATCTTTTTCTCCTCTATGGCCAACCTTCTCTCCTCCATTTCCATTTTAAGTTTCTCTAGCGCCAGCTGATGAACCCTCTCTGTCCTGTACCTCTTCAGGAGTCAGACCCTTAGATGAGACACTGCCACCTGCCCTCACTGGACAGAGAAGGCCCACCTACTATATCATTGTGTATGGATTGCTCTTCTTCTTCCTCGACCTCCTCCTCTGTGTGTCCCTCAGCTTCCTTGGTTGTCACCCAGGCCCTCAGTGCCTTTTGCAGCTCCTCCTTCCTGGTGAAGCCCTTAATGGGACAGGCAAGGTTTTTGCAGAAGTGCTTCAAATGACCACTGTATAGCTCTCCAGCTCCAATTGATGCATCTACAGATTGGGACTTAATGAAAACATTGTTAGCGTACAAAAGTATCTGGGTAGCATCAAGATAACACCGCACGGGTGAGTGTGCATCAGAAAAGGCCAACGATGCATCAATTTCTCACTCACAAGCGAGACCATTTCTCCTCTCCTGCAAGAGAGCGATACGTCAATCTGGACAGCCACCTCGGTTGCGTATTGGTTCTCCAGCTGCTTTGCTTTTATCTTCCAGCTCAGATGCATGTGGAGCATTGATTTCAGCGCTTTGTTTATCAGCCACATCACGGAAGGTATGGTGAAAACTTCCCTGCACGGTGATCTGTGTTTGGATTTTCAGTCTTTGTCTGACAGCTTCACCTTTCAAGGGCCCAGGAACTGAATAGGGCACCACTTGGCAGGAGTCTCAGCAGAGAGTCCTGATGCTGGCAGGGGAAGTCTTTGATGGCCCTGAGACTTAAACAACAGGAGGCAAGCTCAATTGAAGCCTTTGGAGATTCTTCACAAGCAGGAATGAACACCAAAGTCCAGCCTTTATCCTCTGTCATAGGCAGAAGCAGCAACTGCAGGAATGCTCCACAAAGCACAGTCACAGGCAGGGCAGCACTTCTCCTCAGCTCTTCAGCCCTTCTCCTTGGCAGAGGTTCCTCTTTATTCCAAAAGTGATCTAATTTTCAGGGGGTTTGGTTGCTCTTCCTATACCCATTTCTGCCTTTGAAGTAGGCCTACTTCAAAGGAAAGTCTCTTTTGTTTGTGAGACCCTTCCTTGCCCAGGCCAGGCCCCAGACACACACCAGGGGGTTGGAGACTCCATTGTGTGAGGGCAGACACAGCCCTTTCAGGTGTGAGTGACCACTCCTCCCTTCTCTCCTAGCACAGATGGCTCAAAAGGACATACAGGCTACACCCCAGCTCCCTTTGTGTCACTGTGTAGAGAGAGGTACAAACAGCCCAAATGTCAAACTAACACAGACAGGGAATCCACAAACAGGCAGAGTCACCGAATGGTTTAAGTAAGAAAATGTCTACTTTCTAAAAGTGGCATTTCCAAACAGACAATCTCAAAACCAACTTTTCTAAAAGATGTATTTTTAAATTGTGAGTTCAGGGACTCCAAACTCCATATGTCTATCTGCTCCCAAAGGGAATCTTTGCTTTGTTCATATTTAAAGGCAGCCCCCATGTTAACCTCTGAGAGAGGTAGGCCTTGCAACAGTGAAAACCGAATTTGGCAGTATTTCACTGTCAGGACATATAAAACACATTACTATATGTTCTACCTTAAACATACACTGCCCCCTGCCCATGGGGCTACATAGGGCCTACCTTAGGGGTGTTTTACATGTAAGAAAATGGATGGTTTAGGCCTGACAAGTGGGTATACTTGCCAAGTCAAATTGGCAGTTAAAACTGCACTCACAGACACTGTAGTGGCAGTTCCTAGCCATGTTTATAGAGCTACTAAGGTGGGTGGCACAACCAGTGCTGCAGGCCCACTAGTAGCATTTGATTTACAGGCCCTGGCCAGCTCTAGTTCACTGTACTAGGGACTTACCAGTAAATCAAATATGCCAATCATGGAAAGCCAATTACACATACATTTTACACAGGAGCACTTGCACTTTAGTACTGGATAGCAGTGGTAAAGTGCCTAGAGTAGTGGACCCAAAACCCCAGATTTTTAGAACACTTCTGGATCAAGAGGAACCTCTGCCAAGGAGAAGAGCTGAAGAGCTGTGAGGAGGAGTACTGCCACTTTGTTGTGTGTGCTTTGGTGGGATGACCTGCAGTTGTTGTTTCTGCCTTAGAGAGGACAAAGACTGGACTTTGCTGTGCACCTTGCTTGCGAAGTTTCTCCAATGGCTTGGACCTAACTTGCCTCCTTTTAAGAAGTCTCAGGGATATCAAATACTTCACCTACCAGCACCTGGGCTCTTTTACTGTGACCCCCTGACTTGCCAAGTGGTGTTCTTGGGCCCCTGGAATGAGAAGGTGGTAGATCCAGGCACAGGAGCTGAGTGTCAGAAAAACAGATGCAGCACCCGTCTCACAGCTATAAAATTGACACAGTGCCTGCTTTGTGGCTGCAGAAATTGATTCATTACCAGTTCAGTGTGACTTCACCATTGCTGTGCATCTGGATTTTCCACACATCATCCTTCGGCAACAAAATCTTCAACATCGCTGCACGGACCCAAGGCTGCTTGTCCGGAAACCGACACATCCCTTCTCTGCAAGGAAAGAATTGATGCATTGGTTACATGGCAGAGAAAGAATCAATGCATGGCCTTACTTGAAGTAAGGAATTGACGCATCGCCCTTGCAGCATTATTTTTGACACATACCAGGTACTTTGTGCTAAAATAATGCATCCATAGATTCTTATGGATTAACACTCTTTTTACTTAAAGAATTGATATCTTTTCTTGAGTATGTTGGAGTTTTGTCGTTTTGGTCTTGTTTGATTTAGATAAATATTGGCTATTGTTCTAAACTGGTGTGGAGTCCGTTTGTGGTGTTTTCACTGTGTTACCTTGTGTGTTTTCACAAATACTTTACACATTACCTCTGACATAAGCCTGACTGCTTGTGCCAAGCTACCAATGGGGTGTGCAGGCGTTATCTGAGATGTGTATCTCCCTTACCCTGTAGAGTGAGGGTCTCTACTTGGACAGGGTGTAAACTGTCCAACCAGAGACCCCATAAGTTGTGATTTTAAATGGGGATTCCAGAGACACAAAACTTAAGGGTCTCATCTCTTCCTAATTGGAAGTTACACTTAATAAGGTAAGCCCAAAGTTATCCTATGGGGAAGCTCGGCCTTGCAGTAGTGAAAAATGAATTTAGGTGTTTTTCATTAAAGGACATGTAAAAATTAGAGGGACTGGCCCTACTTTTTAAATACAGTGCACCATGCCCTTGGGCTGTCTAGACCTACCTTAGGGGTGATGTATATGTATTTAAACGGAAGGTTTGGCCCGGCAAAAGGCTTAACTTGCCAGTTTGACATGGCAGTTTGAAACTGCACTCTCAGGCTCTGCAATGGCAGGCCTAAGATGTGTTTGAAGGGCTACTTACGTTTGTGGCACAGGTAGTACACTTATCTAGGGACTTAAAAGTAAATTAAAAATGCCAATTATGGATATGCCAATGTTACCATGTTTTAAGCAGAAAGCACATGCATTTTAGTACTGATTAGCAGTGGTAAAGTGCCCAGAGTCCTAAAGCCAGCAAAAACGAGGTCAGCAAAACAGGAGGTCTCAAGGTTAAGGCAAAAAGTCAGGGGAAATCACACCAAGGGAACCAGGTCCAACAATTTTCCTTAGACATAATTCTCATCTTTGGACCATGAGCTTGTAATAAATCTGACCTGACTGCCCAAATTAAGGTTTCACTTTTCACTTTATACGAACAGTAGCCATCTTCCACACACTACAGGAAATTCTAAAAAATCAAGTAGTAAAAAACTTTTCTCAAAAATATATTTCTTGTAATTTCGGAAAGTGGAGAGGCAAGGGGGCCAGGTGTCTAAAGCCAGGTAACAGTCACTAAGGCTGTGATTCACTAAATCATAGGGTTTGAAATGGCTAAATGGCTTTTACAAATGTACTAAATCCATTTTGAGATTCCGCAACTGATAACTGAATTGAAAAATTGGTTTAGAAATGCATTCCATTTTGCAGTTTTGGAGGAGCATGTTTAAGGCGTCCTATGCAAATTTCGATTCACAATGCTATGTATCAATGACTTTCAGTGGCAAACCATTGCTTACCAATTCCTCGAAGGACACGCAAACCTGTTTGCAATGGAAAGGGGAGCCAGGGTAGAAAAAAATCAAAACAAAATCATAAAGGTGTGTTAGTGACGGCCAGAGGTCCTGGGGGTTACTACCAAATCTCAAGCAAATATTTTTTTTTAATGGATATTTTTTCTTACCTGCAGTCTTGTCTCCTTTAGGGAAAACAGGTTGCACTTCAAGAAAAAAAATATTTTATTTCAATGGAATGGCAGACATGGTGGACCGCTCACCACAGCAGGCCATCATCTCTGTTTTGGCATCCACTTTGCAGCCTACCGCATGAATATAGCTGAGATAGGTCAAATTGAGACGCACTACAATTAGTGATTTTGCAAACAAACCAATTAGTACATAGGTCTGCTCTTAACATCAAATTTGATTCACAAAACGTCGGTGTGCAATTTGTGACCATAGTTTGAAAAGTGGATTGCAAGGTGGATTATGTAACAGATATATGGTTTCAAACAGGAAAATGAAAGACCCCGAACCACACCTCTAGAAATAAAGAATACAAAACACAAACATGGTTATGCAATGTAAAAGACAGCACTGTGAATTTTATGACAAGACCAGAGGCTCCTATTATGCGTTTCTTTTCTTGCTTTATTAAATGAGCAGCAGTCAAGAAAACTACAAATCCCATAAGGCTTATCACCGACAGCTAATGGGATTAAAAACGTAGTACAAAATACATAATAACCAATAGTAATAATGTCATGCCATTGTGACGTCACTTGACTGCAAGCAGCCCTCTTTTCTTGCTGCTGCCGTCAAGATAAGTCGCATTTTTCATATACTCATGTTTATTTCTCTATTTACTTAATTCACAGTGTTTTTCATGTTTTCATGTCTATCGTTGTTTAAACATACTATGTTGTCGGCAGGTTGCCGCACACGTTTATATTATTCCTTGTTATTAATTGGCGTTCGTTCTGACACAGCGTTCACGCTGTTCTGAACTGAACGCTTCGGGGTTTGTTTACTTTCTGGCACGCTCCGCGCGCGTGTCTAACATTCTGCGCTTTCTTTTGCCGCAGGCAGCAACCGTCATTCGGATTGCTCCTGAGGCGAAGAACCTGTTCGGGGGTGCGTGCTCCATCTATTGACTTTCCGAGTCGTTTCCCTTTTGGTAACAACGTTGCGTTGTACCAATTCGGCATTTAGTTCATTATTAACCTCTGCCCACATATTTGACTTTTTCCAACCATTTTTTCTTCGAGTAACCCTCGTTTTCCTGGCAAGTTTTTCTTCAATAACTTTACTAACTTTATTTCAACCTAATTTTTTCCCCTTTACTACAGTTTTTCTGTACCTTGATTTAATTATAATTGTATTTATTTTTTGTTTTATTAATATTTTCTCCTACCATGGAACCTGGCACTTCCACAATGGAACAAGGTGTTTCCACTGAGCTAGAAGATATAAGACATGAACTCTGTAATTTCATTAGGAGTTCTGTCCATCAGGCAGTTTCGTCCTCAATACAAAAATTATCAAAAAATCTGGAAAACAACTTTTCAAATTTATTATCCAAATCTTTGGCCCAGACTGTGGGGGAATGCAGTAAACGTCCACCAACAAAGCCAAGTGTGGGGACGCAAAAGGAAAGTGAGTCCATCTCACACATGCCAGAGGACGTGGTTCCTCACAAGGCTCCTGCCAAGGAGTATAATAATATGGCCTCAAAATCTTCTTCTTTAAAACGTAAATTTAAAGAACGTAATGTTCTTCCTGTTATTACTCCCGTCATTCAGGATACAAATGAGGACATGCCTGATGTAGATTCAGATTCTTATATATCTGACAAGGACGATGATGATACTTTTTCCATTCCTCCTCCTAAGAAATCAAAAGTAGCCTCAGCTATTGCCTCTCTTTTTGATTCAGAAGGGTTCCCCATGTTTGATCCCTCTCAAATTCATCATCCTAATTCTACGGAGTGGTTCCCAGCTGACCATGTGGGTCGCTATGTGGCTCAAAAATTATTTTCGCCTCTAGATAAACAAACTAGATCCAAACTGAAGTCAGAATGCCCTCGTCCTGTACTTCCGAACAAGGCTACCATTACCCCTGCTATTGACCAACAAATGTTCACTTTCTTTACTAAGCAGGGTAAAGATCCTCGCAGAGGAGTGGACAAAGCGTTGTCCTCTTGCCAGGACAAACTTTTGGACGTTACGGGTCCACTTACTAGGATATTTGATCTGGTCGAGTCGGCCAGACTAGATGGTACCTTTTTAGATCCAGAAGAATTATCGTTATGGGTTCAACGTTGCTTCTGTCTTCTGGGGAACGCAAATTCCTCTCTTATTCATGAGAGGCGCAAAGGCCTACTTATTAAACTAGATCCCAAACTAATCAATTTGGTGACCGTTCAACCTCAATTTCAATCAGATGGACAACTTTTTGGAGATTTCTTCATAAAAGACCTCAGCAAATACGTTGCTACTTTTACCTCGTTGGACAAAGCCCAACAGTCCATGAGGAAGATGTTTCACCAACGTGTTTTTGCCAGGGCCGGTAGAGTCAGGGGTCGCTTTACCGGCCGCGGATTCACTACTCAAGGCTCCAGAGGTTACCACAGCTCCTACCAGCAGGACTTCAGACCACAATTCTACCCCCAGAAGGCAGAGGTTATCGCTCCAGGTCCGCCAGACACTCCAGAGCCTCCAACCCAGCAGGTAAGCCCTCATGTTGGTTTTTTCCCGACAGGGGGTCGTATTTTCCATTTTCTGTCAAATTGGCTGGCAATTACCGCAGATGTTTGGGTGTTAAACACGGTGCAAGGTTACAAAATAGAACTTTATTCTACTCCGGTGCAAACATTTTTCCAACCTCCTCCCCATTTTTCCACGGAAATGGTTCATCTAATATCTCTCGAAGTAAACACCCTGTTACAGAAACAGGCGGTTTTAACCACTCATCCCCATCCATCGGGATTTGTCAGTCCAATTTTTCTGGTTCAAAAGAAGAACAAAAAGATGCGTACAGTCATCAATCTAAAACATTTCAACCGGTTCGTGGTATACCGGCATTTCAAAATGGAGACAATTCGCCATCTCAGAGATATACTTCTTCAGAACGACTGGATGGTCAGACTGGATCTACAGGATGCTTATTTAGTGGTTCCTGTTCATCCGGAATTCAGAAAATTTCTTCAATTTCAATGGTTGGGTCAAACGTATCACTTTACCTCTCTGCCCTTCGGTCTATCGTCGGCCCGTGGTGTTTCACCAAACTCATGAAGCCCGTAGTAGCTTTTCTAAGAGCTCAGGGGATAAGATTATTAATTTACCTAGATGACATCCTCATTTTAAATCAGTCTCCTCAAACTCTTCTAGTCCACTTACAAACGACTTGCTCTCTTTTAGAAAACTTGGGTTATATAATAAACAGAGAAAAACCAACCCAAATCATAGAATTCTTGGAATTGCAGATCAATTCTCTTTCGGCTACCCTTCTTCTGCCCTCGCCAAAAATAAAATCTATAAAATCAGAAATTTTACAAATTCTTCGCAGTTCTCTCAATTCTCTCTGAACTTTAGCTCGAATTGTAGGCCTTCTCTGCTCCTCTATCCAGGCAATCTTTCCAGGTCCCCTTCATTACCGCTCACTTCAAAGACTGAAGATTCAACACTTGAGAAAGGGGCTCTCGTATTCCGATCTCGTTCCTTTAGACGTAGAGTCACGCACAGAGCTTCAATGGTGGATAGACCATTTAGATGCTTGGAACGGGAAAAGTATTTTTCCATCAGCCCCAGATCTTGTGTTAGAATCCGATGCAAGTCATCTAGGTTGAGGGGCCCATTGTGGTCCCATCTCGACTGGAGGTACATGGTCAACCGAGGAGTCCAAATTGCACATCAATTGTTTAGAGATGCTTGCAGGCTCCTTTGCCATCAGAAGCCTAGCAAAACACAAAGTGCATTGTGCAATCCTTCTCAGGATGGACAATATCTCTGCGGTCAGATACATAAACCATCTTGGGGGTACAAAGTCCAAACCTTTGGCTGATCTAGCCAAGAGTTTTTGGGAGTTTTGCCTCTCAAACCATCTTTCGGTTCATGCAGAGTACCTTCCAGGAGTCCTCAACACGATGGCAGATTGGCATTCTCGTCACCTTCGAGACTCCAGCGATTGGAGACTTCACCCTTCAGTTTTTCACAACGTACAATCTTTATGGGGTCCGTTCTCCATCGACCTATTGCATCTCGACTGAACACACAGCTCCCTCAGTTCTACAGCTGGTGCCCAGATCCCGTAGCCTTAGCATCAGATGCTTTCTCACAAGACTGGTCTCATTCCCTCAACTACGCCTTTCCCCCTTTTATAATGATCAACAGGGTCTGGCTCATGCCAGACGTCAGCATGCCTCTTTCATTCTCATAGTCCTGTTTTGGCAATCCCAAATTTGGTTCCCCACCCTGTTGGAACTGTCGATAGATTTTCCCTTATTAATGTCGTCCTTCCCAGATCTACTGCTAGACCCTCTTCAACATTCTCATCCCCTTATTCTGAACAATATCCTAACCCTATCCGCTTGGAAGATCTCAGGGGTTCCCAATCTTCCCCTGTCAGTTTGGCAGAAGCTTCCCAATACATCTCAAATTCCTGGGCCCCAGGCACCAAAAAAGCCTACAAGGCAGCCTGGTCTCTATGGGACTACTGGTGTTTGGGAAGGCAAATTGATCCCTTTTCAGCAGATGTAATTTTTGTTGTAAATTTTTTGGCCGCAGAAGCCAGTAAAGGAAAAGCATTTTGCACTAGCAATCTTTATAGATCTGCTATTTCTTCCAACCATATTCATGTCAATGGAAAACTGGTAGGCGAACATCCGATGGTATGCCGATTACTGAAGGGAGTAAAATTTTCCAAACCTCCTCTACCAAAGTATAATCAGTTGTGGGACGTTAACATTGTTTTAAAATATTTGATTTTGTTACCAGATAATTCAATTTTATCATTGAAACTATTATCAGCCAAATTAACAATGTTACTTTGCTTAATTTCTATTAAACGTTTATCAGATGTCTCCAATCGTCAATTCACTCCTTCAGGAGTGTTGTTTTCGGTTGTACGACATACCAAAACCAACTTATCTTCAGTTTTTTATCCTTATTTTCCGCTTCATCCGAAATTATGTATAGGTCAGTGTCTCAAGGTTTACGAACAAAGGACTGCAGATTTGAGAACATCCTCCTCCCAACTTCTTATCTACAACCCGGTTTCATCTGCTACATTAGCTCGTTGGGTGAGATGGATTATGTCCTTAGCGGGTATTGACATTTCCAGATTTGGAGCTCATTCCTCCAGAGGGGCTATGGCTTCCAAAGCCTTCTGGGCAGGATCTCGTTTGGAGGATATTCTGAAATCTGCAGACTGGTCTAATGATAATACTTTTAAAGTTTTTATTGCAAACCTGTTGACAATGTTTCATTGAATGTAATTAATATGCTTTAAACTTGCATAATAGGAGCCTGCGGTCTTGTCATAAAATGTTGATTTTCCTAGTTTATGACGGAAAGTCTTAATTTTATTAAAGACATGGAGGCGAGTATTATCCCACCTCAAGTATAACTTTATTTCTCCCTCCCTTTCTTCTAGTACCGGTCTTGACCACTCAACCAACGTCCTAATTGGACCTCTTCATACCATCCGAATGCTCCGCTTCTTTCAAGTTTTGGATCGTCTCCTCCTGTTTTGCCGAACCATTCCTTCCTTTGCAAGATTTTAGACTTTTGTTCTGACGTGTTTGCATTTCTTATGGCATTGTTTATTTTTTGTTTATTATTTCCGTTATTCACCACTAATTGACTTTATTCGCAAGAAAAGAGGGCTGCTTGCAGTCAAGTGACATCACAATGGCATGACATTATTACTATTGGTTATTATGTATTTTGTACTACGTTTTTAATCCCATTGGCTGTCGGTGTTAAGCCTTATGGGATTTGTAGTTTTCTTGACTGCTGCTCATTTAATAAAGCAAGAAAAGAAACGCATAATACTCGCCTCCGTGTTTTTAATAAAATTAAGACTTTCCCTCATAAACTAGAGAAATCTACATTGTCTTCATATTCTTAAAAGCAACTTCAATGTATAAAGCAAAACTTGCCTGACCTGATGTGCTGTTAAAGATAGTTTTGCAAATTCGCTTCTCAGTATGGGACTCTGATAAAATAGCGATACAATCAAACATACTTTCCTACTTTTGCTTCTTTTACAGCAAAAACATATAATTTTCTAAACACAAACAAATATATCAGATTCGAGGCCCTGATCCATAAACAGTGTAGTACGTGCCTCCACTCCTCCTATAAGCATCTGCTTTGTAACAGTTTGCTTTTTATTTTTTCCAATATAGCATCTCTCTTGCAGTGCTTAATTTGTGCCTGTCATCATTACCTTCACTTATTTGACAAGACCAAGACACTTGCCAGTTGTCCTGCAGGTAGTGTTCCAGATCAAGTACCTTAAAGAAAGCCACTAGACTGGCTGCATAGCCAGTCCCTTCAGGCTCTACCAGGCATAGGCATCACACAGTCAGGTCAATGGATACTTCACATAATGTCAGTGATACAAAGATCTTGCAGAGTGTTGAGCCACCAAGACTGATCCCATTTCCGGTGCACCCTTCATTGCTCATTGTCACCCTCATATTGGTTACACCACGAATACTCAGGTGGTCCATAGCAAGCTATGTGCACTACATGCTTGACAATATGCAGCACTAGTAGCTGATTTGGCAGCATGGTGCTTCCCAACCCATGCCCACTATACTGCCTGCACCTAGCAGCCTCAAGTCTAGCTTGACGGACTTTACACAATACCAGTCTAAGTTTCTGAGCTCTCCATGGCTGTGCTGTCCATGTTGTGTCATTAGTGGCATACACATCCAACAACCTGGGGAATGCTGACACCTCAAGATGGAAGTCAAGAAGCTCCCGTTAGCATGAGTGAGGGAATGCCATCCCATCTCTCACTCAGCCCTGAGCAGTAACCCCCACAACCTCTGGAGGCCAATCAAGTACTCGGCATGACAACACTCTCCCTTTGCCTCCAGATGCAGGATCAACTGCACTGGCAGTGGAACCCTCCTTTGCTCGGACATCAGCACTTGTTAAGAGCAGGCATGGGGAGAGGAATATAAAACAACCAAAGTGGAAGATGTGTCGCAGGTCAGCAGAAGTGAGTTAAAAACCTTTAATTTTATATATGTATGTGTGTGCGTCGGTGTGTGTGGGGGTGTGTGTGTCTACACTATATGTGCAACCCTGCAACACCATTTGAGACTGATTCTGCTGCCAGCTGGCCCTGGCATATTGGTTTTGCATCTTGGCATCTTTCCACTTCCATAAAATCATAGGGCCAATGTCAAGAAAATGATGAGGCTCAAACATTTGTAATAATGCTCAGCATACTAAGGGAGTCCATGGCTTGATAGTGCCCATCCCTGACAGAAACCTTGCCATAGCATATTGGTGGTCATTCTTGGCATATAATGGACAAAGTATGATGAAGCATCACTGGTGTAATGCTGGTCTATTGATGGCACTTTCTGATCTATGAGGGACATCTATGGCATGATGATGACCATCTTTGGTATACTGCTCACAATAGCATAATAGTGGTAAGTTATGATATATTGTAGACATCCATGGGATGGGATGGTAATACGCATATATGCAAGGCAGAGTCTATCTATGCATGGCAGTGGTACTTCTGAATACTTCAATAAATGAAAAAATGATGTTTGGAAGGCTAACATATGTTCGCTATAAGCAAAAAAGTACTATTCAAGTAAATTTTTTGTTAAAATAAATATTTGTTTGTATGAATTACATGTATTGTCTAGAAATAAAACATATTTCATAGCAAAGGGAGTCTGTTATATAAGAGGACCAGTTGATGTTTGAAGGCAAAATTACGATATTTCAATATATATTTTTAAGCATTTATTGGATGGATAATTACTACTGCTGTCTGTGATCCTGGTTTGAAAGTATTGTGTAACCTAGCCATCTCCAGACTGTGGGGCTTAGTGGTGGTGTGGATTAATTTTGTGCGGGGTGGAGCAGGGGTGCTTGGCCAACAAGCCCCTATGGAAATGCTCAGAAACATGAGCCACTTGGTACTGGGTCATCAGTAACATATGTAAGTCAGTCATGTTCTGGAAGCGAGTCGGTATCAAAAGGGACAAGATCCAGCCAAAATTCCACTATGCTCCATATCTCCATCCATGAAAAAGGATCACACTTTTAGGAAGACTGAACCGCCATTTTCATGTTGGAAATTTTGTATTTCACTGTATTTGTAAGAGGGAAAACTAATATCAACTGCAATGCTTGCATTGTTGAATGTGTTCAGAGTTGCCACGAGGCCTTATTTTCTTGTGAAACATCTCCCCGACACTCTTAGGGGCATATTTATCATTGAGCCGCATCACCCTTGCACCATGCAAGGGGCGCAAGGGCAACTTAACTACAAAGTGAGATTTATCAAGCCACACATGGCCACTTTGAGTGGCCCTGCTTGGCTTGATAAATCTTGAGTAATGCAAGGCAGCGATATTTTCTGCTGTGTGTTACTCTGCCGCAGGAGGCATTCTTTGGGTGGAGTGTGAGTATTCCCAATCATCCACCCATGGATTTTGGCACATTCTCAGATTATAAACACTGGTAATTGTTTTTTTTTTAACATAGCATGAAAGCACTGGGCATTCTGCAGCACTCTTAGAAAGAGGAAAATGCCTCTGTGAATTGTTTTTGTGCAAGAAGGTGCCCTTTCCTGTACAAAAACAATACTACCCACAACACAACAACCCTTGCACCATAGCCCAAGGGTGCCTGTGTTGGTTATAGGCAGCCAAAAGGGCACCAGCAAAAAGAAAGGACAGAAGTGCACCATTTAATATTAAATATGGTGCATTCCTACCCTTCTCATTCATGCAACGAGCAAGGAGGCTTGCTGCGCTTCGTGAAAGTTTGATAAATCTGCCCCATGGTATTTTAGCCAATAACCAACTGTATTTTGAAGTGTGTATTTTCACATTTAGCAACATAAGGCTAAGCTCAAAACTCCAGCATACAAAGCGCTTGTCTGCAGAGGTTGCAAATCATGTTATCACTTACCAGCTGAGATTGGTTATGTTGCATAATAAAAGACATGAAAGAACCTCAAGTTGTGCCAAAGTTTCTTTCAGGGTCACCCTAAAACATGTTGCATTTTTCCCTCCACCTTTGTTGGCCTTAGGACTCTGAGCCCTTTACCAATGCTGACCAGTTCTAAGGTGCATGTGTTACATTGGTGTATACTCAATTAGCATATTTAATTTACTTGTAGGTCCCATGTAAAGGGGTATATCATGTACCCAGGGCCTCTAAATCAAATGCTACGAGTGGGCCTGCAGCACTTTTTGTGCCACCCACTTAATTAGCCTTTTAAACATGTCTCAGGCCTGCCATTGCAGAGCCTGTGTGTGCAGTTTCACTGTCACTTCGACTCGTCATTTAATACCCCATATTAAGCCTTGAACTCCCCTTTTATTACATACAAGTCATCCCTAAGGTAGGTCCTAGGTAAGTCCTAGGCTAGAGAGCAATGTTAGCAAAAGGCAGGACATGTACTTTTAAGTTTTACATATCCTGGTAGTGAAAAAGACCTAAGGTTGTGTTTCACTATTGTGAGGTCTACTACTCCCATAGGCCAGCATTAGGGATTCCTTAATATACTTTTAAGCTGGGATTCCTGATCAGAAAGGAGTAGCTACATCATATTTCATATCATTGGACTGGTAATGATAAATATTTACTGGTAAAGTTTAATTTAACACTACTATTTTAAAAATGCCATTTTTAGGCAGTGAGCATTTCTCTCCTCTTACTGCTCTGTGTGCTTTGTAGCCTATCTCCAATACACATCTGGAGTGGGTGACAGCTACACTTTGTGCTTTCCCTCTAGACAACCAAAAACACAGGAAGGTAAGCTGTGTCTGAGTACTCAATGCATTCATCGGCATTCTGATAGCTCTTGCTGGGCAGTAAGAGGGAGGGGGAGGTTACACTTACACCTGAATAGGGAGTGCTTGTCCCCACACAAAGGGCTGATTACCCGATACTGATAGCCTGGAGCGAGGGCTAAGAAAAAGAACCTCTGTGCACCTCAAAGACCATCCTTTGAAGTCATCCCCACTTCAAAAGCACATTTGTGTACAAGTACTGGGTCTCTGACCCCACCAGTTCAGACACTTCTAGAGCTACAACTGGATTCTGTCAGAAGAATTGCTGTGCTGGATCAATGCCTGTCACTCTGCTGGACTGCTGACCTAGAAGGACTGTTTTTCTGCTGTGCTGCCTGCTGACCTGCTGCCCACTGTTCTCTGACTTTCCTCAGGGAGAGCTGGACTGTGGCTTGCACCCCAAGTGATCTCCAAGGGCGTGTTGGCTTATGTCCTGTTGTTTGAGACTCAGGGACATCAAAGTCTCTACCCCTGCTCTTGTGTATAGTTCATAGGAAGTGGACCCAGATGCTTGCATCACAGGAATCAATGCACCTCCTGTTTATATGTAGCAGAAGCGGTGCATCAACACGGTTGCGGGAACTGAAGCAATGCATCGCTCTCTGAACCTCTACATCACATTGGGAACCATGTATCGCCACCAGAGCGGTCCATGGAAATCAACAAATCTCTTGACTGCATGGAGAAACCCAGTGCATCACACTTTGGAACTAACGCATCTCAGCTCCAGCGCATGTCTTTGGAACCAACACATCGCCTTCACTGCGTGGGACAGATCAACGCATCGCCATCCATGGGAAGACGAATTGATGCCTCTCACAACACATCTTGCTGGGGCAACCAGGAAAGATACTTTGTTCACCGGGCCTGCATGGGTCCTGTAGCTGGCCTGCACTCCCCCCGAGGTCGGCCCAAACTTTGACTTTGCCCCAGTCCAGCACAACCTAAAGTAACGCCCAAAGCACTGTCTGCTTCAAAACACTAGGATTTTTGTTGTTTGGGTCTTGCTTTATTTATAAAATTATATGTCTATTTTTCTAAACCTGTGAGGAGTATTTTTGTGGTGTTTTCATTGTGTTACTGTGTGAATGTTGTACAAATACTTCACAAATTGCATCTTGAGAGAAGCCTGACTGATCCATGCTAAGCTACCAGAGGGTGAGCACCAGTGTATATCTAGCTTACCCTGACTAGAGTGGTGGTACCTGCTTGTACATACTGTAACAACTAGAAACCTAATTTCTAACAACAACCATACATATTTCGTCTCCTTTGCATCCAATGTGTTTTCAAGTTCACATTAGAACAACAACATTTCTCTGAAAAAGTTTTTCAGTACTTCCCTCTAGCTCATTCCAAATGTTTGGCTTGCTTGCAGTGTTTACTCTGCATACATTTAGAGGTGTATTTATTGAGTGGCCCTGCGTGGCTTGGAGAAATCTGGAGTAATGCAAGGCAGTGCAAGTCGCAGTCTTGCATTACTCTACCCCACGTTCCACAGGTGTTTTAAGACATCCATCCATGGATTCTGAACCATTCCCAGATTTCTCAATACTAGTAGACCTGGGAATGCATCCGAATGCTATGCCTTCCCAGGGGAGGCATAACAAGGATAAATATTTTTACTTCTCCTTGTTGTTTGCTCTTTCTGTATATGTTCCATCTTGCAGTGCATGTAGAAAGAGGAAAAAGCCTCAAACATTTGTTTTTTGCAGGGAGGAAGACCTGCCTGTAATGCAGGCACCCTTGCACCATGGTGCAAGACGCCTGTATTGGTATTGAAAAGGAGTTTGTATGTCAGCACAAGGAGAGAGTAGAAATGCGCCATATATTGACAGATTTGGCACTTTCTAACCCCCTCCCTTTCATGCAGTGCAGTGCATCAAGATGCCTTGCTGCATTGTGAGAAATGCTGATAAATTCTGCCACCAATTTGAGAATTTAATACATTACTCCTAATCAGTATTATTTATTTTAGCAAGAGGGTGTGCCCCCAAGACTCACACAATTTTGCAGCTAGCTTACAGTGTTATTTTATCAAATAATTGAGAGAAACATGGTTGTTATTCTGAGGGTCCCAATTATTTTTTTAACATGGGAGCGTGACACTCAGTTTGAAGTTTATTGGTGTATCTTGTCTGCTATTGGAAATGCTAAACATCTCCTAAATCTGAATTAGCAATACTTTAATAAAATCTAAAATCTGCCGCTTCTTCTGTAAACTTTGTGATTTCAATGTTGAAGTCCTTCAAAGCAGATTTTCACTCAAACCATTTCAGTAAAAATCTACTTGGCAGGGGAAAAATAAAAAGTGAAAGTTTGTAAAACAAATAGAAATGGGGTTACTGGTTGGCTAGGGTATACACCTAAGTCAGGCAAAACCCACCACACCAGTCAGGGCTAGTTAGATACACAACCTAAATTAACCTGTGCTCACCCTCTGGTAGTTTGGCACAGAGTGGTCAGGCTTAACTTAGAAGGCAATCTGTAAAGAATTTATGCAACAGGTAGGTTACAGTAACACTGAAAAGACAAAAAGATCTAACACTCATTTGGAAAAAAGGTGCTCTTTATCTGAGTTAAATGCGATGAAAGTGACAAAAATATATTAAGCACTATGCAACTTTATAGTTACTAGCTTGCCCTCATGGGAACTCACAGTACTTAAAACAAGTGTGGGTGCTCCTATTAAGGGAATTATGGTAATGTTCTTCACTGTTGAGTGTGGGTAGGCACTCCGGTCTTTGGGGTTTCGGGGTCCTGCTGAGGCTTGGTGAAATCCTAGACAAGTGGGTTCCAAGTTGGAAGCACATGTACACTTCTATAGAGGGTGTTACCATCCTGACGTGACCTGGACAAAGTTCTAACAGGTGACTAGCACAATGTTGGAAGTGCCTGTGTGCTTCTATACAGGGGTCTACGGTCCTCTGGGGATTGGGAGAATGCTTACAGCACTCGTCGAGTTTACAGGGAGTGCGGCCGCAGTCATGGCCACCGGGAGAGTTCCTGGCTGGGCTCTTGGGACCAGACTCTGTAGGTAAACACCCCAGCCTGCAAAAAGTACGTTCATTTCAGCTGTGGCGCGTAGATGGCAGGTTGCCTGGGTTGCGGTCTCCGCTCCTGGAGCTGCTGCAAGTCATCTAAGTCATCCCCATGAGTCGCTGATTCCAGACTAGCAGCAGTCTCCAATAGCTAGTGGTGAAGACAGGGCTGTCGTGCTGCAGCACAACTCACTGTGCAGGCAGGGTAGAGATGCTGATCCTTGATGCTTGGCCCCAGAGTGGAGCTCCCTTCTGGCACTCAGAAGCAGGAGTGCTTGGGTTAATGGATAACAGCAGGCTCACTGAAAGCAGGCAGTGCAGGAGCTGAAGTGTAGCACTGAGCTTGCTCTTTTGGCCATACCAGCGCTAAAGCAGGAACGTTCTGGGAGCTTAGAGCACTGGTCACAGAGGGCAATGAGCTGGATCACGAGGTCTTTGATGTCCTGGAGACCTCTTGCAGAACTGGCAGCAAACCCGTGGAACTCTTGGGTGTATGTACAGAAACGTCCAGCACTTCTCACTGCAGGATAGGCATAGCAGGCAGCAGCCAACACAACAGTGCAAGCAGCAGAGTAGCTGTCCCTCCCCTCAGCAGCAGCAGTAGGCCAGCAGTCTGGTGATGGGTCGTCAGTATGTAAATGCCACACCTCAGTTGACTGTGTGTGTAACTGTCTAGTTGGAATGCACAAAGCCCAGCTATCATCTACCCCAGACATGTATTCAATGAAAGGCAGAGACACAGAGTGATTAAAGTAAGAAAATGTCAACTTTTTAAAATTGGCATTTCCAGACTTACAATATAAAATCTGACTTCACCATAAGCTGCAATTCCAGGGAAACCAAACTTTACATATCTACCCCTTCCTAATTGGAAGTTACACTTGTAAGATGCTATAAGGCAACCCCAAATGCTGTCCTAAGGGGGAGATAGTCCTTGCAATAGTGAAAAACTAATTGGAGCTTTTCACTATCTAGACATGGTAAACTTAAAAGTGCATGTCCAACGTGTTAAATACACTGCACTCTGCCCTTGTGGCTGACTAGGGCCTACCTTACTGGTGACATACGTAAATAAAAAATACGTTTTGGGCCTGATGAATGGGTACATTTGTCAGGTCGAAATGGCAGGTTAAGCTGCACAAAGAGGCTCTGCAGTGGCAGGCCCTCTAAACTGCTTATATCACCCATAACACCTAAAACCAAACATGGTATGGACATTTTGCTGAAAAACTTTGCTTTGGTTACTATTTTCTCCGAATTATCATAAGACTGGGTTTCCAAAACACTCCAGGTGAGGGTCAGGCATTTTTGGCACACCGTGAAAGCACTAAAATATTTCATGAGTACCTTGTTAGAGCCAATGTCTTTTTAGCAAATTTGTGTGGATATCGGGCAAAAAATATGCCTTTGATCTCATTTTTTTGGACTTTTCTCTGGAAAGAACCCTCAAAACCAGCAAGACATATGTGAAGTTGCTCACCCAAATTCAGGTCAAATTTGTTCCATTTACTAGAATGGAGCGATTTTGTACCATTTCCGGTCATGTGTGTCAGATATGTATGGTTTTAATTGGTGATGTGGACAAGCAAAAGGGCACTGGAAACTCGAAGATAAAACCTGAAGCATTTCACACATATTCCACAGCAGTGGTGGAAGTAGTCAGCAGCATACTGTGAAAAGTTTTGTATTCAGAACATATTTTTTTAATTTATTTTTTTCTTACAAATTAAGCACTGATTTTCTGACATCTATAGATACGGATAGCATAGTTGGATAAACAATTGCAGGAAATTCTGCTATTTCGCAATTTAGGAATATATTTATGAGAGGCTTGCGCCCCCGAGAGTCGCTTTTTTTGACGCTCCAGTGGCACAAGTCTCTCAAACAGATAGGGAAAAAACAAAACGGCTGCATTGCCTTACCGTGTTTCTCAGTCGGGTCGAGACCAAGCGCAGGCTCCCACTCCCTCCCTGAGGGGCATTTTAGCCGGCTCAGGCCAATCCTGGCACTTCTTACATGCTGTGTAGCAGCATTAATGAAGCATCTGGATTGGGTGGGGAGGGGAGGAAGACAAAAGCACCGAGGTGGCGGAGGCGAGGTGGTGGGTACGTGTTTTTTTCATTTGCTCCGTGTGCTGCCCCACTAGCCCTTCCTGCAAGCAGCTGCCCCTGGTGAAAATGTGTTTGGCAGCCTTTTAGCTCCCTGGACTGACCTCAACCTTTAGGTTGAGAAAAAGCAATATTTACTATTGGTGGCGATTAATTTTATTTTTTCGCTGCTCGTAACAGGCCCCAATTCGACATTTTGGCCCAGATTCACAAAACCTGACATTTACACACTGGAGCCATGACCAGGTATCAAAATATAATCGACCCCTTAATCCTGGCTTTTTCTAGCGAGATTTATCAAAAATAATTTTAGCCGCACACTATTTTCATTTTTAAGTTCAAACGAGAGGTAGCCATAGTTTCCACATGGGCATTCATGGATGTGCATGGTTTAATCTCGTTTTTCAACACCCATTTTACCCGGTCGTCTCACTGGGTGTCGTACGTGAGTTAACGCACGAGACGCGGGCGGCAGAATGTGGTCCTTCCTCTATGTTAGATCGCCTCCTGACGTCACGTCCAATCCGGGTCGAGGATGGTCGTGACGTCGGGGGCGGCGCGAGGGGGACAGATAAGCGGAGCGCGCGAGATGCGGCTGGATGTGCTCGCGGCGGCTCCTCGTGGGCCCTAATGTTTAATGGCAGGAAAAATAAAGAGCGATTAAAACGCAAATGCAACTGCCTCGCTTCCTTCATTTCTGCCACTACAAATGGCGACAAGGGTCACAACTTCTAATATGGCCCACGAAGGTAGCCCAACTTGAGTGATGTCTCCAGATGCCGGCGGGGCGCGCTGATATCTCCTCCCCGATGACCACGTGCACTGCCTCCGGTAAACTGATGCTGGGGAGCTCTATGCGAGTGATCCTTGACGACCCCTGCCACGTGAGGACCAGGCAGTAGGCCCGTGCCCCGGGTTTCCTGTCAACGTGCGTACACCTCATTGGAAGTGGCCGGTGTACTGGTGGTCCCCGGCTATCCGGAGTGCTGGGGTAGCCTTCCGCGCTGCCTAGAAGCCTTCCATAGTTGCTGCTGCACCTGTGTCACGCGGTCTCTCCGGGTGTGGTGCCCGCTTTCCGGTCATGTCGCAGGCCGATAATATCTGTGTGCCTCCTCTCTTCCTGGACTCTCCTGGTAAGCCATGCATGAAATGGAAGGGATGGCTGCGCGCATTTGAGAACTATATCGTCTCCATTGATGGTAAGGGGTATAGCCCCGAGCGGAAAAAGTCGCTGTTATTCGGACTGTTGAGGAAGGCTGGTCAGGAAGTTTTTGATAGCTTGCCCGTTTATGTGAATCCTCCTGGGGCTACTGCTCCTCTGAATGAATACCAGGAGGCCGTTAAGCGACTAGAGCTGCAATATGCTGAGGAATGTAACATCATGGTGGGGCGCCATAAATTCGCACTGCGGAAACAGGAGGAAGGAGAGACTATCGAAGAGTATATTGCGTGCCTATGAGTTTTGGCCCAAGATTGTGAATTTGCGGAGATGACCGATACTTACATCAGAGACCAGGTGGTGTTCTACTGCCATTCTAAGAAAGTGCAGGAACGGTTGCTTTCATGCAGGAACCCTTCACTGAAGGAAGTGATGGCCATTGCAAAGGCAGTGGAACGCTCCATGGTGTCTTCTAAGGAACTGGCGAGCACTAGTCAGGCTTCAAATGTGTTCTATGTGCAGGACAGACATAAACATGCGCCCAAGAATCAAGACAGGGCGGCGAGCGATAGAGGGGGAGGCAGGAGACCGCTCGCTTGTTTTAGATGTGGGTCAAGGGACCACTTAGCGGACAACAGGACCTGCCCTGCCTTGTACAAAAGCTGTTCTAAATGCAGGAAGGTGGGCCACTTTGCGGCAGTGTGTAAAGCCAAGAAGTATAGTACGGGCATGAAAGTGAGCTCGGTGAGCGATAGTGACATGGATGCGGATGCGGACATCGTGCTGTCCATTGACGATGAGGACGGAAGAGTGAAGGGGCCTATTGGCTCCGTCATGATTGGTGCGGTAGCATTGCCATTTACGGCTGATTCTGGTTCCCCTCTTACCCTGATCTCTGATAGGACATTTGATTTGAAATGGCAGAATGTGCGACTGCATGAGACGGATGTAAATCCAAAGGCATTCGGGGAACACGACATATTGATGAGGGGGTACTTCTGGGACTCCCTCACCTTTCGAGGGCGCACTGTGAGAACAAAGATATATGTGGCTGAAAAAGGGAGGAGCCTTGTGGGATGAAAGGACCTGGCGAAGCTGGGTGTGATGCTAGTCCCTGGGGCGGAAGATCCCATAGTTCTGAGGGATGATTGGGTCAATTACGTGCAGCCTGAGGATTTGCATGAAGGATTAGCTGAGGTTCTCGATAAATTTGATTCCGTTTTTTAAAACAAGGTAGGGTGTGTAAGAGGATTTGTGCATGCCATACGGTTGAAAGAGGGTGCCATGCCATTTAAGCACAAGGTCAGAACGATTCCTCTTTCGGTAAGGGGGGAGCTGAAGGCTGTTCTGGATAGGCTGAAAATGGAAGGAGTAATAGAGGAAGCAGGTGCATCAGAGTGGGTGTCCGCAATCGTGGTGTCCAAGAAGTAGAGGACAGGGGACATTCGGCTGTGTGTAGACCTGCGATTCTTGAACAGAAATATCCTGGTGAACTGCCATCCTCTGCCTAACATTCAGGAGATATTATCTTCCACATCAGGATCGAGGTTCTTCACCCTGATAGACCTGAAGTCCGCATACCACCAGGTATGTCTCACAAAGGATTCCAAGGAATTGACCACCTTTATTACCCCGTTTGGAGCATACAGATACGTCCGTCTTCCGTTCGGCCTTGCATCGGCCTCGGGCGTCTTCCAAAAGCTGATGGACCTTTTCTTCTGCGATATGAAGGGAGTTGAAGCCTTCCAGGACGACATTCTGGTACACACGGAAGATGAGGAGGGGCACCTGGAACTGCTAGGCAGAGTGCTGGAGGTGCTAAAAAAAAGGGGGATGACAGTCTCCAAGGACAAATGCAAGTTCATTGAAGGGAAGATCGAATACTTAGGGCATGTGCTTACCCCAAATGGCATTGCGCCTAAAGATGACTTAGTGAGGGCCATACGAGATGCCCCTTGCCCAGGAGACAAAAACGCCTTGCGGTCGTTCCTGGGACTCAGTGAATACTATTCCAAGTTCATGCAAGGATACGCGACCACCGTGGAGCCTCTACGGAAACTGCTGCGGAAGAACGAAAAATACATGTGGACACAGGAACAAAGCGCTGCCTTTGAATCCGTCAAGCAGGCAATCGCCGCGGCTCCAGTATTACAGCCGTACAACAAGGATCTCCGGAACGTAATCACGGTTGACGCTAGTGCCAAGGGTATCGGCGCAGTGTTTTGCCAATTCCAAGGGAAGAAGGAGAACACGGTCGCATTCATATCCCGGTCATTGAACGAAGCAGAGAAGCACTACAGCACCATCGAGCGGGAGACGCTCGCATGCGTCTGGGCCGTGGAGAAACTGAGGAACTACCTGTGGGGCAGGGAGTTCGAACTGGTCACTGACCACAAACCCCTGATATACATGATGGACGGTGAAGGACGTGGCAATGGCAAAGCCAGCTCGAGGCTCCTACGTTTACTGTCCAAGTTGCAAGAATATCACTTCATCATCAGACACATCAAGGGTGGCCTCAATTGCAGGGCGGATTGCCTATCGCGCATACCGGTCATGGATGAGGAGGATGGTTCCCTGGATGACACGGAATGCGTGGTAGCAATGGTTGACGCAACAGCTATGTGCGAGGGATCCATAGCTGAGGAAGAGTGGTTGACGGCTCAGGAGAAGGACACGACTATTCGAAGGGTGATGGACTACATGACGGCTCGTTGGCCCCCGGTCCGGAACTTGCACGGAGCACTCAGGAGTTTCCAACAGGTTAGCTCTGAACTTACCATTGAGGGCGGCTTTGTGAAAAGACACGAGTTGTTCGTGCCTCCGGAAGGTTTGAGAGACAAGCTAATCAGGATTGCCCATAAGGGCCACCCGGGCAGTACCGCTACCAAAAATCTCCTCAAGCAGTACTACTGGTGGCTAGGGATGTGCAGCGAAGTCAGCAGCTTCATTGATCGGTGCGGACCGTGTTTAAGGGCCGACAAGCACTGGAAGACGGCGAAAGGGGAGCTGCAGCTGGTGGACATTCCTGCTGGCCCATGGAACAAGATTGCCATTGATTTTGCGGGCCCATTTACCCTGCTACCCGACGATTGTAGACATCTCATCGTCATCACGGATTACTTCTCCAAATGGATCCACTACAAGTTCGTCAGGGAAGTTACCACTGAACGAGTGATCAAGGCACTGACGAAAATCTTCGCGATTGAGGGGCAGCCGAAGATCATGGTGTCTGACAATGGCACCCAGCTGGTGTCCAGGCAGATGACGGATTTTCTGTCCAGATTAGGGATAAAACAGGAGAAGACCCCATTGTACAGCCCGAAGAGCAATGGGCAGGTTGAGTGGATGAATAGATTCCTCAAAGAGGGCGTGCAACAGGCACTCGCCTCCAACATGGATGTGAAAGCGTTTCTGGCGGACAAGGTGCACACTTTTCATAACACGCCCAATGAAGTTACGAGACACACTCCGTTCTACTTGATGAGAGGGAGAAGATGCATGAGTGAGCTTACCCCCAAATTCAATAAGTGGTATGACATGAGAGAGGAAATTGAGGTGGTATCTGATGAGAGTTTGAGAGTCAAAGAAAGAATAATGGCTAAACAGGAAAGCAACAAGCGGTATGCTGACATCGTGAACAGAGCCAAAACTAAAAATATAGTGCAGGGGGATTGGGTATTGGTGAAGAAACCTAACAAGGTGATGAAAGGAGAGTCTGTGTTTCAAACCCCTGTACGTGTGCAAGGAGTGACAAGAGGGGCAGTTTGTTTGGAAGGAGGGGGGTGGCGAAGTAAGGACGACATCGTCAGGCTCAAGGCTGGTCAAGAGGAAATCATCATGAGAGGTAGTCGTGTGTGTGGGGCCGAGAGCACGGACGATGTGGATGAGTGGCAAAGGCACGAAGCTAGGGATGTAGTCACTGATGGCGAGGAGTGTGTGAATACGCCCCCTATGCGAGGGCGGATCGGACATGGAAGTGCAGATCGGTGTGAGAAAGCATGGCGCGGCTTGGTGGATGCCAAAGGACAGACTGGTAGCAGGCCCGAACCTGCGAAGAGCGACAGTCACAACGTAATGAGTTCAGGCCAAGAGGGTGCAGGCGCCGGCAGGGTGGGTTCACCCCAGTGTATTACTCCGAGCAGGCCAATGAGGCATATCCGAGCTCCCAAGAGGTTCGAAGATTTTGTCATGAGATGAAGTTCCATAAGGTTTTTTGTTCTGTTAAAAGGGGAGATGTCGTACGTGAGTTAACGCACGAGACGCGGGCGGCAGAATGTGGTCCTTCCTCTATGTTAGATCGCCTCCTGACGTCACGTCCAATCCGGGTCGAGGATGGTCGTGACGTCAGGGGCGGCGCGAGGGGGACGGATAAGCGGAGCGCGCGAGATGCGGCTGGATGTGCTCGCGGCGGCTCCTCGTGGGCCTTAATGTTTAATGGCAGGAAAAATAAAGAGCGATTAAAACGCAAATGCAACTGCCTCGCTTCCTTCATTTCTGCCACTACACTGGGGCATTGACACTTGCAGTACTTAATTAGTGGTTGCAGTTGGTAGGCACCAAGACTTATTCCTCATTAATAGACTTTGACCGAGATAAAGAGAGGAAAGCAGCATAGGGAGAATGGAGGAAGAACAATATTGGAAAACAATAACAAATATGAAAAGAGGGGATGCCAAATAACCTACAATACCGAGGAAAAAGAAACAGGAAGTGTAGGATATTGGGAAAAAAAATATGAGTTGGAATCAAGACTATTCAGGCTTGGTGTCTGACAACAGCATATTTTGGAAACGGCAGTAGTGCGAGGCCAACACATGTTTTGGACCCTGCACTTATTTTTTTTATTTTTTATTTGTTTACTTTTTGCAGATTATGCACTGGATTCTTGCTAGCAAATTCTTTCCTCTAGGTCTTGCCGTTTTCTAAAAGAGTTCTTTCCGTCAAGCTGATTTTCTTTTTTTTTTATGAAAGACAATTAGCAGTTCTGGCTTGTTAAATTGTGTGCAAGAGGCACTGTCTGAAACCAGTGTCACCCTTTCCTTGAAAGCATAGACATTTTTGGGAATATGAAACTACTTCGACAGTGAAACCAAAACAACTGTAAGCCACACCATAAAGAACATTTTATTAATATGAATATCTGACTAGTTGAAGGATATTTGACTTTCCTTGGAGCAAGAAACTCATCCAGCCAGGCCTCGTATAAAAGGACATGCCCTTCTTGTCAGTCATTTCGACTTTAATGCTAATGAAGTTACAATTCATAATGGAGACCTTTGGATGAGAAAATAATTAAGTCGTTGACAGTCGATCAAATTATGAAAATGACAGGAATGCAAATGGCATGGACAAGCTGGTGATCTCTGCCGCCACACGGCAAAGGCCTTGATATGAACATGCAAGTTGCTAAGCACTAACGTGATGCAATTAAAATTTGCTCTCCATTTAAATAGCCAAGAAAAACGCATTTGCATCGAGCACTGAAATCCCAGGAACATCTGAAAACACATTGAAAGAACAAATATGTTAACTGGCGCCAGGCAATAGCTATAACACCTGTGTGAGAGTTAACCTCTGACCCTTTCAACTATAAATGTCCAGATCACATGAACAGGTGACATTACGCTTCTTAGATATGTCTAACATAAGTGGACGGCCTTGCAGCAAACACAAGGTATGAGGTAGTGGGTGTGCTTCTGCATACCTTGTCACATTTCTTCATTGTTAGATCTGGCATCCTTGGAGTGATATTCCCCCAAACCTTTTGCCCCCCCCCGCTCCACTTTGCTGAATTCGTTTTTATTCGTTTTAGGACTCTGTGCACTTTATCACTGCAAACTAGTGCTCAGGTGTGTGTGCTGTCCCCTTAAAACTTACAAAATTGACCTACATCTAATTGGCACATTTAATTTGTTTACATGTCCCTAGTATATTGCACTACATATACCCAGGGCCTGAAAATTAAGTGCTACTAGTGGGTCTGCAGGACTCATTCAAGTATTTTGAAAAGTTGGCAATGTGGGTTTAAGGTTTACATGTTTTGGCAACGAAAAACCTCTAAAGTTGTTTTTCACTATGGTAAGGCCTATCCCACTCATTGCCTAACTATGGGCTACATTATTAAATCTTAGTGCTAACTTTGGATTGGGAGAAGATGGAGATATGCTATTTGGACTCAAATGAATTGTAATTTTAATTCCATTTTAATGCTAAACTTGTATTTTTAGTCACAATTATGAAAATGCCACTTTTAGAATGTTGGCATTTCCTTGTCCCAACCATTTGTGCTTTCTGCCAGTATCCTGGGATACATTCTGTGAATGATTATGCTGTTGAGGTTTCTGTATTCCAGTGAGACTGACACAAATGGGACTAGGTGTGGACAGGAAAAGCCATCCAGACAGGATTTCTGGGGGCAGACCTGTGCCCTGCCCCATTTACACTTCAAAGAGCTTGCCTCCAGCACACACAAAGGACTTAAAAACCAAACCTTTGTCACCCCTGAAATGTTGGAGAAAGGAACAACCTTCCAAACCAGATGTGGGAGTTGGACAGGCTGGCCCTCCACACACAAAGATTGACACCAGGTATAGATATTGGGCCCCCAGAACCACTCTCCAGTACAATCCTGGACCTGTGGAATATTCAGAAGATGGACATCCCTAGTACCAGAAGGATTTCCATGCTGCCTTGTTACTGAAATGACTACATTGCTGCCCTATTGCCTGAAGAAGGAGGACAGGACCTGCTCCTTTAAGCCAGGATCACCAAAGTGACTCCACAGAATAGTTGGCTGGCCTCCTTTTTTAGCTACAGGGACATAACAAGCTCTTGAGGAATAGAACCCTGCTGCTGGCCTCTGCTGGAGTGCATTCTTACCTCTCAAGTGTCCCCCAGGTCCTAGACCCTGAGTGGGGTGCTGGAGTGACCACCTCCTACCAGAATAAAAAATCTGGGTCTTAGAAAGTTTTTCACCAAAAACTGCTCTGAGAACCAACAGGAAACTGTGACCTAAGTGCAAGCCGATCCCCCAAAGATGCATTGCTGGTGGTAGTAACGTTTCATCAGCACCAGCTACTTTCTTCTCCGCAGGGGCAAACCCTCTTTAGCAAGACCTTCCAGTAATGGTTTCCGGTCTTGCGCTTGCAGCCTCGCCATGCTGGGTGAAGCTGAGCTCCAGCAAAACTTCTAAGTACAAAGGTAGAAAGAAATCTTTACTTGATTTGACAACAGCCCCATTGACGAGGACAACCTCCTCAGCCTAAAAATACAGCTTCTCCCCCCATCGTCCTCAGCTTCACTGAGATTTTGTCGAGCTGCTCCCTGTCAGCAATGGCCTGATTTTCAGCCTGTTGCCTTTCCCTACTGAGTCTCTTATCTTCTGCAGAACTATTTCTTGTAATTTGTTCTAAGTCCGAAGGTAAGCTGAAACTGGGCCAAATCCACCCCTTGTATCCAACTCATGCTCCATCGTGGTCAGCCTTAACCTTTGACTTTTCCCCAATTTCGCACAACCAGATACCCGGGGTTACTGCTTTCATCTTTTAGATGGTGAATTTCACAAAAAACTTTAAAAATAATAACTTCAATTCTATTGATTGGGTGTAATTCATTATGGTGTCATTTTATTTATGAGAATGTACTCTATTATTCTAAATTAGTGTGGGATTTTACTTATGTTCTGTTTTCACATTGTTATTGTTTGTGTGTCATATGAATACTTTACACATTCCATCTAAAGTAAGCCTGACTGTTTTGTGCCATGCTAACAAAGGGACAAGCACAAGGTAATTTAGTGACTTTCTGTGGTTCACCATGAAAAGGTTTGTGGTTGTCGCATAAGTGGGGTTTCTACCTCCCCTCAACCAGTAACCCAATTCCTTACATTCATTGTCCTGGTTGACATCCTTAAATTCCTTATGGCTGGTTGAGTGTAACGAAGGATGAATGATGATTACATGTCCACAAAGGCCCTGATAGATTAAGCATAGATCGGCTTTCCAAGTTGAATGCGATTTACCACATCTAGTTTTTACTGGATGTGATAAAGTCCCCACCATTCATTACATTTCAGTAGATCAAACCTGCTGAAATTTTAAAGGTAGAAAATTAACAGTATTTACTATGACATGCATAGATTGGTTCTGTGAGTGCCAAAATCCACACTATTGCACCAAACACTCCAACTAAGGCCATTAATAGCTTTTTTATGCCTTGAAAGTAGCAGTGCTATAACACATAGACTCTGACCTGCAGCACAAGAGGGTTACAGTGGTTTCATCTTTGTACGCCACAACTTCCATTATACATGGGCTTCATCCAGGCGCAATGGAAAGAAAGAGCTGCAATACCTTCCTATAAAACATGTGAGTAGCGCCCTCAGATGATAATGGTATTTTGATTTGGATGATGAGGGTGGTACAATAATGAGAAGACTACACTTGACAATTTCAGTGGTGTTTTAGGCCTCTCTATGATGGTCTGTTTTATTTTTTATAAAGACACGTTTCAGGTTGTTTCTGGTGGACATATTGACATGGCAGGTATTTCGGTTCTGGTCCAAAAGGGTTTTTCAATAGCTACATGCACCCTCAGGTTTTCATATATTTCTGAATGATTTCAGTTTATTATGGTCTCTCAGAAGCTATTTCTAACTTATTTGTGGTGATAGACATGACTCCGGCATGCAACAATGCTGAGAAGCAGTACCCTAATACATAAATATGTTCCTACCTTAGAGTGTTGATTTGCTCACAAACACCCTACTGATCGGATGGTTGAACCAATTATGGCCTTAAATATTTCTAAACCTTTGGATTATATTGGTCAGTAGTCTGCATTTTATCGTATAAATAGGACCTTAAGTATTGGTTGTCTTTATGACTTTGTTATTGTTGAAAAACATGAAAAATGGGCTGATAGTACATTGTTCACTTCAGCATTTGATCTAAGCTTGATCAATGCACTTGCTTTTCAGAATTCTCCAAACTAAACTGTGAAAGAAAGTAAACTCATTACAATGTTGGATTGCTACAGTAGTTTTCAGACTGATAATTTTACTTTATGGCAGATTATCCACAGTGCCTAAGCTAGTGGATATTGGACATTGAGACCTACTAGGAAATTTGACTTTTTAACCTATAGGTCGTCTTGTATAGCTCATCCAAGGGAGGATTAAACTGAGTATATTTAGTAGTTCGGTTTCCCAGGTTAGGAATCTTTCCATCTGAATAATTAATGAGAGATAACAAAAAGCTTTAGATATTAGAAGTAACCTCTAGAAGCCAGGAGAGGAGATACAGTTAGTAGATACAAGTAGTAGATTTTGTTTGGTTGGTTCCCAAGCTGAAGGTTTCTCTTGGTGAAGAATTTTAAAACAAGTCACAGTGGATTGATTTTACTTGGGCTGGTGCTGAAGGGCTGTTGCTGAGATAAAAAAAATCCAATTAAGTGATGCAGGAAGCCAAGACAATGGAATGCAGTGCTATGCATCCACAACAGGTTTTTGAAACAATACCCTAATCTTCACATAACATTTGCTCAATCACCAACACACTACAGTTTGCTCATTTTTGGAGTAAAGATACCTGGGCTTGGAATTTCATGGATGGTACACCTGCAAGAAAATCTAGAATTTCTGTAGGGAATAAACATATGGACCTGTGAACACTGAGGGGCATATTTATACTCTGCGCTGAATTAGCATCATTTTTGTTTATGCTAATTCAGCCCAACTCAACGCCATATTTATATTTTGACGCTAGACATGTATAGCGTCAAAATATTTGTGTTAACGTTATTTTTCGGATGCGTGAAACCTCCATGCATCAATGAGATGCAGGGTAGGCGTTCCTGTCCAAAAAATGAGTCAAAGACCCTAGCGCCGTATTTATCCACCCGGGCAAAAAAGACGCCCGGGTGGGAGGCGGACCTAAAAAATGATGTTAAGACTGATTTGCATCAAATTGTAACACCTAGGTCCTGTCAGGTGTTAAAATGAGCTAAGCACACCACTCCTTAAGGAAAACACAGAGAAGCAACATTACAACCCACAGGAGAAGATGGAGGTGATCATGCTCCAGCTTTCTAGATGGCGCAGAGGACAGCAAGAACTTCTACACTCACCACCATGACATTACGGCCCATAAAGGCAACACAGAAGGCAGGAGAGAGTCTTCAGAACCAGGAAAACACTCCTTAACCTCAGAGACCTGGACATTTTTACGACCTACAGACTAGACTGAACCGGCAAGCCATACTACAACTGCTGCACCACATTGTGCCACAAATTACAACCAGCCTGCAGACCCCACACAGCATGCCACCTATGACAAAGCTGCTCGCTGTCCTGCACATGCTGGCAAGTGGTTCCTTCCAAACAACGGGTGCGCTGGTTGCTAGTGTCTCACAGCCGTCGTTCTCTGCATTCTTGCTAAAGGTGTTAGATGCTATCACCTCCCTGATACCCAGCCACATCAGCTTCCCCAACACCCAGCAAAAGCAGCAGAACAAACAGGGGTTCTATCAAATCCACGGCTTCCCGCATGTGCTAGGTGCAATTGGCTGCACCCATGTCTGGCTTGTACCACCTGCAGCAACAAAGCACTTATACCGGAATCACAAGCACACGCATTCCATTAATGTGCAGGGCATAGTGGACCATCTGGGACTATTCAAAAACATTTTGGCTAAGTATCCTGGGAGTGACCGTGACGCCTACATATTCCGGCACAGCAGGATCAATGAACAATTCCAGGATGGACAATTTGGCAATGGCCTACTTGTGGGTAGGTCAACAAATCTAGCAATGTACACACAACACACGATCCCTGTTGAACACACAAGACATACACAACTACAGTAACACATGACCAGGGAAACACACATGTGCAGGTGCTACACATATGCACCATGCTGCAGTACAGCACAATCAGTGCACAACACAAATACATACACCCACACGTACGTAACACACCCTCAACTTGATAGGCACACCACAAGAAGGACAGGTGAGGACATGTACCCTTTGCTAACAGCAGAACTACACAGACCACTAAAAGTGCCCACAGGTTGCCTACTACGTAAACTTCACACACAGTGCACCAAACAAAGAATAACACAGACATGTCAATTGCATACACCATGGCCATGTCATGTAACTTCCAAATAGGCACAGATGCCTCAAGTCATGTCATTCAAATCACTGCCAGAACAAATATCAAACACCACACAACTTGCACCTACATCAACTGCATCTCATCAACACATGCATAACTTAGTGTGCAGAGACATCTGCCTGGCGCATTGGCTCACACACATAGGAATACAAGATCAATGCCCATCATATACCATGTGCCAGATGTGTGAGAAGTGGTACCACACCTGCTGTAGTGCAACCTCACATGCAATACTCACTGACTCACAACACCATTATGTCTGTACCAGATACAAGGAATGGCCCAACAGGGGGCGGAGTCACTGTCAGACAGCCAGATCATGGATGTCATAGTGGGACCCAGTAGGATAAAACAGGACATCACTGACCTCACATGCACTGTGCCAAGGGACACATTTGCTAAGTAGCTGAGCTCCATCCCATAGCCTGAAATGTGCATGTGTTGACAGAATACATGCACATTGATGTTTAGGAAGATAGAAGAGACACTGGTAGTTATGTTGATCACCCTGTGACAATGGGATAGACACCCTTGGACACTTCATGGCTGCCACAAACATTAGCTGCCACTCTGGAACACCAAGGGACCTATGTAATAGCCCACAGTTCCATTGTCATGGCCTGCACTGTATGTACAACTTGGCAGATGACCATCTTATAATGACTTGAAGCCTCATTGTAAATTGGCCACTCTCCCATGCTGTATGCAGTGTGGAAGGAGTGTGCAAAGCCACTTGCTGCAGGTCTGTCACCACAACATACATAGCATGATGATGCTGACTCACATGTAATTGTCACCTAAAACCTGAGGAAGTGCCAACAACAAACACCACCCAGGGGTGCTGTATGCAGGTTGCAATAAGGAAATAGACTGTGCTATGAACTCAGATGATTGTGGCACCAATGCATGCTGCATATTGCTGCACACACAGAAAGAGCCAATAGGCCATCAAAACAGCATATGTACAGGGTGGTGTACCGTCCTGCACAGATACATCCACCTCTACAAGGCAGCTAGGCAAGTATCCTGGTGCAGGTAAGGTGGTGTTGGTGCACGGCTACACGTGACCAACTGGCGCAGGGGACAACAAAGGGTTGCCAAGTAGCATGTCACACATGCAGCATTCCTGCATAGTCGAAATGTTGCAGGACAGTGCATCCAGTTTTGGAGACATGTTGTGTATTCTCACTTACCAATTTCAAAGGCCCAAAGGGGCATATTTATACCTGGGTTGCGCTGAATTAGGGTCATTTTTTATGATGCTAATTCAGCTCAAACCTAACCCCATATTTATACTTTGGCACTAGACCAGTCTAGCGCCAAAGTTATGGAGTTAACGTCATTTTCTGGACGTGGGAACCTACCTTGCATCAATGAGATGCAAGGTAGGCGTTCCCATGCAAAAAATTACGATATGGCCTTAACGCCATATTTATCCCTGTGCTAAAATCAAGTCAGAGACCATGGAAAGAGCCCACAGGTGCCCTTCCCTGGCCCCAACGACACCCCCACCCACACCAGAGGAACACCACAGGATGGGGGACCCATCCCAGGTAAGTCCTGGTAAGTATTTTATTTATTTTGTTTTTCCCCTCTTGGGGGCCCTAACTTGGGGCCCCATGTATGGCACTGGCCCGAATGGCCATGCCCAGGGGACCTTTGTCCCCTGGGCACAGCCATTGGGGTGGTGGGCATGACTCCTATCTTTACTAAGACAGGAGCCATGTCCATGGGGGTTGTGCGCCAGGAAATGGTGTTACTCTGCCTAGAGGCCATTACCATAATTAGGCACACAACCTCCAGTTCCCCCCTACGTCTGCCCCACCCAGTTAGCGTAATTTACAATGATGCTAACCGGGCACTACCAACGACTACCGCCATTCCATAAATATGGCACCTGGCCGGCATCCCGGAATGGAGCTAGTCGGCGATATACTTTTACAAACAAAACAACACAAATGCAGTTTTGCGTGTAAAAGTATAAACATGGGCCTAAGAGTCACACATCATCTGCAATGACACATGTCAAAAGGGATTGGATGTCCAGGCTCTGTAGTGCTACCATGTTGCCACCACATCTGACCCCATTGTGTTGTGAGGATGTGTCATGTCCCCTCTAGTGATAGCACACTGAAACAAAGGTGCACTACACAACGCATGGTACATACATAATAACCATCAGTGTGGAATCCAAATCATATGTCCCAGGTCCTTGAGCCAAACACAAGATTCTCATGTCCAACAACCTAGTGCTGAGGAAGCATTACACAAGGATAGGAACTCACACCATACACAAATACATATGAGCCACAAACAGTTCTAAATATCAACTGCCATGCTACATGACAGACCTGTTGCAAGCCCTAACATCAACTTACTCCTTTAATCTTTTGCAGCGGATCAAGGTTATGGCATACAGCCATGGATAATGACCCCTTTCCCAACCCAAGCACAGCAGCAAAGCGTGCATGTAATGAGGGACATCGTAGGACACAGACTATTGTGGAGAGGACATTTGGCATCCTGAAGTCCATATTCAGGTGCCTGGATATCACAGGATGCAGCCTCCTATATGCCCCACACATAGTCTGCAAGATAATCATGACATGTGCCATCCTGCACAACATATGTGTGCGGATGAACGTCCCCTTATATGAGCAGGTTGATGACCTGCCTGAGGAAGAGGAGAAGTATGGTAGAGAAGAAAAAGAGGTGGGAACAGCACAACACAGCTGCTGGGATATGTTGCAAACTGCACATTGTTGAAAACTTCTTCAATCAATAATCACGTAACTTACCTTGTAGATTTAGCCAATAAACACCTCACTTATTCACACAATCTGGCTTTGGTGTCTTCAGTCTCTAAAACATGTACCTCAGGATTGTAAGTCTAACCTCAGAGAACATGTCACAAACGCAGATCTAAAGAGTACTGTAGCAACATCACATGTGAAGCGTAAGAGTGAACTGCTACATCACACACATCACAATTAGCCTCATCACTTGAATGTGACAACTGAAGGACATAACATATGGACCACAGCATGTTAATTACATCTGCTTTGGCAACTTGTACAACAATAGCCCATCACACACAATCACAACATGTCCAATTAGGGGGTAAACAAGGGGCCCACACATGAGGCAGTGGATGTCAAAATATGGTGAGACTGTAATGTTTGAACAGACCACTAACACAACTCAGTCTGAGAGTTGCAATGGCTGCATGGAGCATGTGTGACAAGACAGGACATCATTGGTGACAATGGTCTACATGATTAGCCCAGGTATAACAAGCTATGGGAGAAATGGAGCCTGTGCCGTACATCCATGGAAATCACTCCTGCCACTGCCATGGAGCACAATCCTGTCTCAGGGAACAAATGACCTCACACTTTGGACAGACACATCTGTGGAATGCACATCAGAATGGATGAGAACATATGCAGCTAGGGCTGCAGGTCCACCACTCAAAAATTATTATTTCACTGCAAAATGTAACAACTTTCAACTGCCTATTGTGTTCAATACATGATATGGTTGGAATGTAGGCAGAGTGTGTTAATCACAGTATGTACCAAATATGTACACATGTCAGACATATGTGTAGTCCACACACAAGTCATCCATATACTCAAGATCAACATATGGAGACAGTTGTCGGGTAACATTTGCCAGATAGCATTCATCAGCCATCATCAACAATGTCCAAGCTGTGTATGTCGTACGAAATATGATGCTCTGTAAGACAACTACACACAGCACATAAGTGAACACATTTCACAATCACATACCATGCCTCTTGCATAGAACTGACTGCCATACATATGTGGATACACTGTTGTCACACATACATACATATGCATGACGTAAATAAATTTGCATGCTGTTGATTCTGTAACACACACATTGTTGTAACAGACCATTCACACCAAAATCACATTGTTCCATGGACTACCACATGTGGCCATACACAAAATGCCATACTGCAGCCCAGCCCATTCAATTTGTATGTTGATACTGTCGCATAGGCTCTCATTATTCTAATGAGACTACTGGATTTGAGCGGAAGAATCACCTGTGGTGTGGGAGACTGAGGGGGTCATTCTGACCTCGGCGGTAAAAGGCGCCTACCGCCGGTCAGAAATCCTCCATAATCCCGCCGCGGTCGCGGAAACCCGCCACGGTCATTCTGACCCGCAGAAGGCAAACCTCCGAAAATCCGACCGCCACAACAGACCGCCAGACCAGCGGTCGGCGGAAAGGTGGAGGTGACCAAACCTCCACCGCCACGCCAACAGAAATACGCCCATCCCATTACGACCCACGAATCCACGCGGCGGTCATTCAAACGCGGTATTCCATTGGCGGGACACACCGGCGCGGTCAGAATACCCACCAACGAACAAAACTCACCCACATTGGACGATTTGAATCCCACACACCTGATACACATACACACACCACTCCCACACACACAATACAATATAAAACACCCACCCACATCACCCACAAACCCCTACGCTTACAAAATCGTAAAGAAGGCAAGAGAGAGACACCAGCATCCAAAACATAACAGCCACAGCCACTCAACACCATCACCCACACACTATCCACACACAAAACAACACACACCACCACACTCAACTCACTTAAATACACATACTCCACCCCACACATCATACACACCACCCCATGGCACCCCAAAGACAACCCCGCTTCACAGACGAAGAACTCAGGGTTATGGTGGAGGAAATCGTTCGTGTAGAGCCCCAGCTGTTCGGCACACAGGTCCAATACACCAGCATTGCCCGGAGGACGGAGCTATGGCAGAGGATTGTCGACAGGGTGAACGCAGTGGGACAGCACCCCAGAAATCGGGAAGACATCAGGAAGCGATGGAACGACCTACGGGGGAAGGTGCGTTCCATGGTATCCAGGCACAACATCGCCGTGCAGAAGACTGGCGGAGGACCCCCACCTCAACCCCCACAATTCACATCATGGGAGGAGGAAGTCTTGAACATCCTGCATCCTGACGGCCTCGCAGGAGTCGGCGGAGGAATGGATACTGGTAAGTTGAAGCTTCAATACTGCTTCCCCCCCACCTGCATGCCAAATCAGACCCCAACCCTCACCCCCATCCTCGAACCCCACCCTCACCCCCACCCCCATCCTCACCCCCACCCTCACCCCCACCACCATCCTCACCCCCACCCTCACCCCCACCACCATCCTCACCCCCACCACCATCCTCACCCCCACCCCCAGCACACCTATTCCCCGCCAATGTCTCACCATCACAACCCACACATCCCAAAACCTAGGCCTGCATGCGTCCACTAAGCATGGACACCCATCACCAAAGCATGCCCAATGCATATACACATCCCCCCCACAAGCCACCCTCACCAAAGCCCCCACACACGAATGCCAGCACTTGGGGACACGGGAACCCACAGATACACCCATATGCCACACATTGAAACTATAACCATACCTCTATACCCCTGCAGGACCCGACCGTCAACACACCGCGGCGGAGGGGCCAGAATTATCCACACCCCCCACCCAAGAGGCCGTCAGCGATGACAGCAGCTCTGTCGATCTGGACACCGATGACCAGCCCGGACCATCGGGGACCTCTGGACAGTCGGTTCCCCTCACACAGGCACAGGCCACTATAGACCCTAACCCCTCTGGGAACACCAGCACAGCTCCCACCCAGCGGGCCCATGCCTCTGTCTCCAGGGCGCGTCAATCTGCGGTGTGTCTACCACTACAGGGCACCCAGGATAACCCACCACCCCAACAACAACAGGGACCTGGGGGCAGTGGTAGTGGGCACACCGGCCAGGAGGCAGAGGCCCAGGGAAACAGGGCAACTCGGCGGGCAGCTGTGCGACAGGGGGGGGAGGAGAGGCCCAGGGAACCCACTCTCCACGAGGTCCTCACCACCATCATGGGAGCATACAACCGCTCCCAGGAGACGATGGCGACGGTACTGGCCCGGTTCCAGGAGATCCAGGTGCTGCAGGAGGAACACTATCGGGGGTACAGGGAGGACATCGAGCCATCAACACCACCCTGGTTACCATGGTAGGGCTGCTGCAGGACCTCGTAAACAGCAGGGCGGACACTGAACAACACCCAAGGGCCCCTGCCACTAGCCGGGACCAAGAACAGCCATCCACCTCCGCCGGCGCTAGTGGACAGGAGGCCCCCGCACAGCAGCAGCCCACCAGACCCCCACCTCCTGCAGGAGAAGAACCACCCCGCAAGAGGGCCCTGAGATCTCGCAAGACAGAGTAGGATGTCAAGACCCCCGCCAGCAATGGATACCACCTGATGTCATCCCACTGTCCCACATTGTCACCCTGTCCATCCTCGAACTGCCCATGCTCCATCTCTCCACAGGCCTCTGGACAATGCACCTGTGTGACTGTTACTCTGGACTCTGCCATGGACATTCCTTCACCATAGCCCCCACCCACTTGAAACCACCCATCCCATTTTGAGCACTTCAATAAACACCTATTTTGCACCAAAATATCAGGAGTCTGGCTGTGATTTCAATAGATTGTAATTGACATGACAGTGCAAATATGTCCTTGTACATGGTGAAGTCAACAAACAGCTGCCACAAAGCTGTAGTCCATGGGGAAACGAAGCACAGGACTCGTAGTGGGGACCCCAGATCTGAAATAGGGAGGGAAAAGCCAAAACTCAGTCATCATACACTGGGGCAAATAGACAGGCAGCAGAGATGCTGCAGAGTAGTTAACTTTTACTAAATTATCTTTGAAATGTTACCTGTGTCCTATTGGAAGTACTGTTCAATGATTCTGTCCCTGTTGTCTGTTTCAGCCCCGTCGTCTTCCTCCTCGTCACTCTCCTCAGGTTCCACCGCTGCCACAACACCACCGTCTCGACCATCCTCCTGCAGGAAAGGCACCTGGCGGCGCAAAGCCAGGTTGTGAAGCATGCAGCAGGCCACGATGATGTGACACACCTTCTTAGGTGAGTACATTAGGGATCCCCCGGTCATATGCAGGCAGCGAAACCTGGCCTTTAGGAGGCCAAAGGTGCGTTCGATCACCCTCCTAGTACGCCCATGGGCCTCATTGTACCGTTCCTCTGCCCTGGTCCGGGGATTCCTTACTGGGGTCAGTAGCCACGACAGGTTGGGGTACCCAGAGTCCCCCACTAGCCATACACGGTGTCTCTGTAGCTGTTCCATCACGTAAGGGATGCTGCTATTCCGCATGATGTAGGCGTCATGCACTGACCCTGGGAATTTGGCATTTACATGCGAGATGTACTGGTCAGCCAAACACACCACCTGGATGTTCATTGAATGGTAACTTTTTCTGTTCCTGTACACCTGCTCCCTGTCTCTTGGGGGAACCAAAGCCACATGGGTCCCATCAATGGCACCAATTACGTTGGGAATATGTCCAAGGGCGTAGAAATCACCCTTCACTGTAGCCAGTTCGCCCACCTCAGGGAAAATGATGTAGTTCCTCACGGATTTCATCAGGGCAGACAACACTCTGGATAACACCTTTGAAAACATGGGCTGAGACATCCCAGAAGCAATTCCCACTGTTGTCTGAAATGACCCACTTGCCAAGAAATGGAGTACTGACATGACCTGCACCAGAGGGGGAATCCCTGTGGGTTGGCGGATGGGGGACATCAGGTCGGGCTCCAGCCGGGCACACAGTTCATGGATAGTGGCACGGTTAAGACGGTAGGTCAGGATAATGTGGCGTTCTTCCATTGTCGACAGGTCCACCAGCGGTCGGTACACGGGAGGATTCATCCGTCTCCTCGCCCAACCCAGCGGACGGTGCCTAGGAAGGACAACATGGAGCACACAGTCAAGCAACCCACAGGTACGTACTCACAGCTAGCACAGTATACGATTCTCTATGCAGTGAATGGCGTGTATGAGTGGCTATGCAAGGCCTAGGCCTGTGTGACGCAGTTGAAATTGAGCCATGTGGGCCCTGGAAATGGCGGCTGCCTGACCTGTGAAGTGTGACAATGGGATGTGAGGTCAATGCGCTGGCGTGGCACACCGCGGCGGGCGGCGGGCCAAGACCGCGGCGCGAAGCTGCATTGGTTAACATTGAAGCCTATGGGTTTCAGGAGCCAATGGCGAAGGGCGCCGGCGGTGGCGGGACGCACCGCCGCGGTACGCACCGCCGCGGACGTGACCGCCATTTTCTATCTACTTATCCACTTGCGACTTGAACTTTCACAGGAGAGGACCTATACTGCAAGTGTTGCTGTGACCTCGGTCTGGAAGGGACAATGGCTGCTGCGCCTGGGGAAAGGGCCCCTGCCTTCACTGGAGAGGAGTTGGAGAAACTTGTGGATGGGGTCCTCCCCCAGTATGCGCTACTCTACGGTCCTCCAGACCAACAAGTGAGTTTAATTCAATCTGGATTTGGGGACACTGGCTGGCTTGGGGGCCTGGCGGGGGGCCTGGCGGGGATGGGGGGCATGTTGGGCCTGGCGGGGGGCATGGCGGGGATGGGGGGCATGTTGGGCCTGGCGGGGGGCCTGGCGGGGGGCCTGGCGGGGATGGGGTGCATGTTGGGCATGGCGGGGGGCCTGGCGGGGATGGGGGGCATGTTGGGCATGGCGGGGGGCCTGGCGGGGGGCCTGGCGGGGATGGGGGGCATGTTGGGCATGGCGGGGGGCCTGGCGGGGGGCCTGGCGGGGATGGGGTGCATGTTGGGCATGGCGGGGGGCCTGGCGGGGGGCCTGGCGGGGATGGGGTGCATGTTGGGCATGGCGGGGGGCCTGGCGGGGGGCCTGGCGGGGATGGGGTGCATGTTGGGCATGGCGGGGGGCCTGGCGGGGATGGGGGGCATGTTGGGCATGGCGGGGGGCCTGGCGGGGGGCCTGGCGGGGATGGGGGGCATGTTGGGCATGGCGGGGGGCCTGGCGGGGGGCCTGGCGGGGATGGGGTGCATGTTGGGCATGGCGGGGGGCCTGGCGGGGATGGGGGGCATGTTGGGCATGGCGGGGGGCCTGGCGGGGGGCCTGGCGGGGATGGGGTGCATGTTGGGCATGGCGGGGGGCCTGGCGGGGATGGGGGGCATGTTGGGCATGGCGGGGGGCCTGGCGGGGGGCCTGGCGGGGATGGGGGGCATGTTGGGCATGGCGGGGGGCCTGGCGGGGGGCCTGGCGGGGATGGGGTGCATGTTGGGCATGGCGGGGGGCCTGGCGGGGGGCCTGGCGGGGATGGGGTGCATGTTGGGCATGGCGGGGGGCCTGGCGGGGGGCCTGGCGGGGATGGGGTGCATGTTGGGCATGGCGGGGGGCCTGGCGGGGATGGGGGGCATGTTGGGCATGGCGGGGGGCCTGGCGGGGGGCCTGGCGGGGATGGGGGGCATGTTGGGCATGGCGGGGGGCCTGGCGGGGGGCCTGGCGGGGATGGGGTGCATGTTGGGCATGGCGGGGGGCCTGGCGGGGGCCTGGCGGGGATGGGGGGCATGTTGGGCATGGCGGGGGGCCTGGCGGGGATGGGGTGCATGTTGGGCATGGCGGGGGGCCTGGCGGGGGCCTGGCGGGGATGGGGGGCATGTTGGGCATGGCGGGGGGCCTGGCGGGGGGCCTGGCGGGGATGGGGTGCATGTTGGGCATGGCGGGGGGCCTGGCGGGGATGGGGGGCATGTTGGGCATGGCGGGGGGCCTGGCGGGGGGCCTGGCGGGGATGGGGGGCATGTTGGGCATGGCGGGGGGCCTGGCGGGGGGCCTGGCGGGGATGGGGTGCATGTTGGGCATGGCGGGGGGCCTGGCGGGGGCCTGGCGGGGATGGGGGGCATGTTGGGCATGGCGGGGGGCCTGGCGGGGATGGGTGCATGTTGGGCATGGCGGGGGGCCTGGCGGGGGCCTGGCGGGGATGGGGGGCATGTTGGGGCTGGCGGGGGGCCTGGCGGGGATGGGGGGCGTTGGGCCACTGGAAAGGAAAATGCTGAGTAACTTGAACGTGGTATTTCTCCCTCCCTGTACGTGTCACATAGGTCCGCGCCCATGAGAAGATTGGGATTTGGCGTGCCATCGCCAAGGAAGTCCGGGGCCTGGGGGTCCACCATCGACGGGGCACCCACTGCCGCAAGAGGTGGGAGGACATCCGCCGCGGGACCAAGAAGACCGCCGAGTCTCTGCTGGGGATGGCCTCCCAACGTAGGCGGGGTGCCTGCCGTCAACTGAGCCCCCTGATGTTCCGGATCCTGGCGGTGGCCTACCCTGATTTGGATGGGCGCGTGAGGGCAGCACAGCAGACACAAGGGGGTGAGTAGAAGCATCATCTACTCTGTTGTCGTGCAGTGGAGGTGTCTGGGTGGGGGAGGAGGGCTGTGGGTCCCCCTAGGCCAGGGCGATATCTGTAGGCTGGGCACCCCCGTAAGCCCCTGTGTCCCCAGCCACCACCCTCAGTAGTGTGTCAGTACAGCCATCCCTGGGCCGTGTCATCCATGGGTGCAGTTGACAACTCTAGGCGTGTAGGGCATGTTCCACGGAATGCGTAGCGGACCCCAAGTGCGCAACTTAGTGCAGGGGGCATCTGTGTCTGTCATGTCCGCTAACTGTACCGGAGATCCATGTACTCAATATCCCTTTATTTCTCTCTCCCCCCCCCTTTTTGTTTGTCTTTCTGTGCTTGTGTGCATCAGCATCATCAGGCGGAGGAGAAGTGGCATCGGGGCAGGAGGGAGCTGCATCTCACATGGCCCAGGAGGGCCATGCCACAGAGTCAGACTGGACCAGTGAGACGGAGGGCGAGGGGAGCTCCACGACGGGGACGACTGGAGCCTGCAGCGACACGGACACGTCCTCGGAAGGGGGCTCCCTTGCGGGGGTGGCACCATCCGTGCCCCCCGCCATTACAGGTACAGCCGCCACCCAGCGCACCATCTCCGCCCTCCCAGCAGCCCCTCCGCGTTCGCCCCGTGCCCGCTCTGCCAGGAAGCCGGGCATCTCCTTCGCCCCAGGCACCTCAGGCCCTGCCCCTGTTACCCCCGCTGCCCTCAGTGAGGAGGTCATTGACCTCCTCCGAACGCTCATTGTTGGGCAGACTACCCTTTTGAATGCCATCCAGGGGGTGGAGAGGGAGGTTCATCGCAGCAATGCGTACCTGGAGGGCATTCATTCGGGTCAGGCTGCCCATCAGCGATCGTTCCAGGCTCTGGCCTCAGCACTGACGGCAGCCATTGTCCCTGTCTCCTGCCTGCCTCTACTAACTCCCTCCTCCCAGTCTCCTGTTCCTCTGCCTGTCCCACCCACACCATCAGACCAGCCTGCACACACCTCAACACCCAAGAGAAGCTCATCCAAACATAAGCACCACAGATCACCCAGACATTCACACACGCAACATTCCGATGCAGACATGCCAACAGTCACTACCACCTCTGTGACCCCCACCTCCTCGTCTCCCTCCTCCCTCCCTGTGACGTCTACACTCACACCTCCATTCACCTCACCATCAGCCAGTGTTTCCATCACCAGCACACCCTCCACTCCAGTCCGCACACGTGCAGTCACCACCCCCACTGCCATTTACACGTCCCCTGTGTCCTCTCCCACTGTGTCTGTCACCCCCTCTTCCACACCACACAAACGCAGCCACCCACCCACCCAACAGCCATCCACCTCACGACAGCCTATCCCTCCTGCACCTGCACCCAAAGACAGCAAACGTGACTCACCTACAACCACATCCTCTCCCTCCACTCCCATTCCCACTGTACCTACCACTCTCCATTGTCCCAAGAAGCTCTTCCTCGCCACTACTAACTTCTTTCCTGACCCTGAGCCCCCCCCTCCTTCTCGTCGGGGTAAGAAGAGCACCTCAGCCACCACCAGCCCTGCAGCCCCCTTGACAAGGGTGCAGGGGTATTGGAGCCCGCCAGCCCGCATGTCTGGATCTTCACCCAGCAGCAAGGGGACAGCCAGCCCACCCCCTGGGAAGAGGAGCAGAAGGCGGAAGGGGCGCCGCAGGAGCCCGCCTTCTACATCCCCCCCGGACACCACCCAGAGACAGTCACCAGCCACAGCTCCAAAGGGAGGCAAGGGCCACAGGCCGACGACTAAGGAGGGCAAGGGCAGCAAGTTGGAGAGGTCAGGCAGCAGGCCTGCTGCCCAGGAGGAGCCCACAACCCCCATAGCCGCTGCCCCGGGAGAGCCCACCACCCCCATAGCCGCTGCCCAGGGAGGACCCAGCCCAGCTGGCCAGGAGGGCCCCACCACCCACAGCCCAGGTGGGCAGTGAAGGAGCACCATCCCCGCTGCCCAGGAGGGCACCACCATGCAATTAGCAGTTGGCCATAGACCGTCCGCCGTCTCATGAACCGCTGAACTGGGCCCCGCCGTCTCAAGAACCGCTGAACTGGGCCCCGCCGTCTCAAGAACCGCTGAACTGGGCCCCGCCGTCTCAAGAACCGCTGAACTGGGCCCCGCCGTCTCAAGAACCGCTGAACTGGGCCCCGCCGTCTCAAGAACCGCTGACCTGGGCCCTTCAAGGCAAGAACCGCTGAACTGGGCCCCGCCGTCTCAAGAACCGCTGAACTGGGCCCCGCCGTCTCAAGAACCGCTGAACTGGGCCCCGCCGTCTCAAGAACCGCTGACCTGGGCCCTTCAAGGCAAGAACCGCTGAACTGGGCCCCGCCGTCTCAAGAACCGCTGAACTGGGCCCCGCCGTCTCAAGAACCGCTGACCTGGGCCCTTCAAGGCAAGAACCGCTGAACTGGGCCCCGCCGTCTCAAGAACCGCTGAACTGGGCCCCGCCGTCTCAAGAACCGCTGAACTGGGCCCTTCAAGGCAAGAACCGCTGAACTGGGCCCCGCCGTCTCAAGAACCGCTGGACTGGGCCCTTCAAGGCAAGAACCGCTGAACTGGGCCCCGCCGTCTCAAGAACCGCTGACCTGGGCCCTTCAAGGCAAGAACCGCTGAACTGGGCCCCGCCGTCTCAAGAACCGCTGGACTGGGCCCTTCAAGGCAAGAACCGCTGAACTGGGCCCCGCCGTCTCAAGAACCGCTGGACTGGGCCCTTCAAGGCAAGAACCGCTGAACTGGGCCCCGCCGTCTCAAGAACCGCTGAACTGGGCCCCGCCGTCTCAAGAACCGCTGAACTGGGCCCCGCCGTCTCAAGAACCGCTGACCTGGGCCCTTCAAGGCAAGAACCGCTGAACTGGGCCCCGCCGTCTCAAGAACCGCTGAACTGGGCCCCGCCGTCTCAAGAACCGCTGACCTGGGCCCTTCAAGGCAAGAACCGCTGAACTGGGCCCCGCCGTCTCAAGAACCGCTGAACTGGGCCCCGCCGTCTCAAGAACCGCTGACCTGGGCCCTTCAAGGCAAGAACCGCTGAACTGGGCCCCGCCGTCTCAAGAACCGCTGAACTGGGCCCCGCCGTCTCAAGAACCGCTGGACTGGGCCCTTCAAGGCAAGAACCGCTGGCCCTTTGGCAGACGTGGCAGGGCAGGATCTATCTCGCGCAGGGCTGCAGGATGTCCTCTGGCCAACTTGCCTCCTCCAGTGGCAGTGGGGTCTGTTATGGACTGTTTGGACTGTGGCTTTGCTCTCCCCAGGATGGCCCAGTGGGCAGGCCACCCACTGTATGGACTGTATGGACTGTGGCTTTGCTCTCCCCAGGATGGCCCAGTGGGCAGGCCACCCACTGTATGGACTGTATGGACTGTGGCTTTGCTCTCCCCAGGATGGCCCAGTGGGCAGGCCACCCACTGTATGGACTGTATGGACTGTGGCTTTGCTCTCCCCAGGATGGCCCAGTGGGCAGGCCACCCACTGTATGGACTGTATGGACTGTGGCTTTGCTCTCCCCAGGATGGGCCAGTGGTCATGGAGTCCCCTCGTGGATCTGGCGTCGTGTACTCAAGTGGCTGAGGTGCCCCCCCTTCCCTTCCCCCTGAGGTGCCTGTCCTATTTTCTTTCTGATGCCCCTGCAGTGTTCTCTCCGTGGAGTTCTTGTCGTGGGACTGGGCCTTGCCCCTTTGCACAGGACCCCTGTGATCCACGGACAGTGGTTGGACTACATTTAGTAGCTGTATATATTTTGTACATAGTTTATTTCAATATATCTGGCCGTTTATGATCTCTTCTTTTGGTCTTTGCATTATTTCGGAGGGGGGTGGTTTGTGGGTTGTGACAGTGATCTGTGGGAATGCATTGATGTGTGTGTTGTAGTGGGTGTGGGTGGGTGGGTGTGTGCCGGTAATCTTTTCCCTCCCCTGTGTCGTAGGTGCAGTACTCACCGATGTCTTCCGCGCCGCCGGGCGTGCTCCTGGTATATGAGGAGGAATAGGAGTGCGGGGATGACCTGCAACTCTGGCTCCATACTGCCGGAATCTCCCGTGGAGTGCGTAGAGGTGAGCGTTTTCCCGTTCGTAGTCTGTTTCCGCCGTGTTCTTATCGGCGGTGCTCCCGCCCCGGAAAAGGTGGCAGATTGGTGGGTCGTAATAGGGTGGGCGGTACTTTGTCTGCCGCCGGGCTGTTGGCGGGAACCGCCGCGCTGTTTGTTTGTACCGCTGTGGCGGTCGGAGTGTTAAGTTGGCGGGCTGTGTTGGCGGTTCCCGCCAGGGTCAGAATGCCATTTTTAATACCGCCGGTCTGTTCGCGGTCCGACCGCCGCCTCTCCGCCGACCGCCAGGGTCAGAATGAGGGCCTGAGTCTTAACCCAGTACAGGTGACACCATCCCAAATGGCAAGCACATCATTAAGATTCTATGTTTATCCTGAGGTCCTGTATGGGAAAATACTGCTTCCAGTGCGTTTATTTTTTGAGCTAACCAAGATGGAATTTCTTCTCCTTTGCGGGTACTTTACCCATGAGCAAATGTACAGTTGCAGGATTAATGCCTGGCATTACTGCATGTGGTTGTGCTGGTGCAGCACGTGCTGGGTTTGTATTCAATATTTGCATTACAAACTGTAGCAGTCGTCTGTATATTGCCATCAGATCAGCATATAAGTGACAGTCTTCAGCTACCGCTAGGTTCTCTGCAGCAGGGGGAGGTGTATAAGTGGCCGGGTAGGACCTTCATTACTTAGAGGACCTAACCTAATGTGTAAGATTGTGTGAGGTAGGGCGCCATCAAACCAATTATTATGTTCTTGATAAGATAGAGGTATTTATACATAAGCATATTGTAGAAATGATATCCATAGAAGAGAGTATCTTAACCTGTTCTGTGCCCAGGACGTAATGGTTACGTCCTGAGGCACAGTGCTGCTGTGCCCAGGACGTAACCATTACGTCCTGGTCACAGAGCCCAGAGGGAGCGCTAGTGCTCCCTCTGTGGGGTTCCCTCCCACCCCACCAAGTCAGGGATGGAAGCCCTTCTCCTTCCACCCCGACCCCTCCTGTGACGTCAGCGCGCGAGCGCGCGCTGATTAGTCACAGGGTCTCCCCAATCGCGCTGGAAGCTCTGCTTCCAGCGCGATTGAAAGAGAAATGCAAAGCATTTCTCTTTCAATCCCATGGGGGAGGCCTGGAGGGGCTTCAAAGGGAAGGAAATGTATTTCCTTCCCTTTGAAGTCTCTCCCAGGGTTTCAAAAGCCGGATTGCTTGCAATCCGGCTTTTGAAACCCCACTAGACACCAGGGATTTTTTTTTTTACTGAAACTGACAAAAGGGAGCGACCCCTTGGGCAAGGGTCGCTCCCAGGGGGGGCATTTTTTTGGGAAGGCCTTTTCTGCCCCCCCTGGGGGCAGAAACCTCTAGGCACCAGGGATCATTTTTTTTTTTTTCGTTTTGTAATGTTTTCATTTTGTTTTTAGGTGGGGAGCGACCCCTTAGGCAAGGGTCGCTCCCCTAGGGGGCAAATTATATTTACGCCATTTTTGCCACCCTTGGGGGCAGATTGGCCTATTTTGATGAGGCCAATCTGCCCCCAAGGGGGGCAGAAACCATTAGACACCAGGGAGTTTTTTTTTTTGCGTGAATTTCATGCAAGGGGAACGACCCCTTGGCCAAGGGTCGCTCCCAGGGGGGGCATTTTTTTGGGAAGGCCTTTTCTGCCCCCCCTTGGGGCAGATCAACCTATTATTAGGCCGATCTTCCCCCAGGGGAGGCAGAAACCTCTAGGCACCAGGGATCATTTTTTTTTTCTTTTTGTTATGTTTTCTTTTTTTTTTTTTAGGTGGGGAGCGACCCCTTAGCCCAGGGTCACTCCCCTAGGGGGCAAACTACATTTAGGCCATTTCTGCCCCCCTTGGGGGCAGATTGGCCTATTTTGATGAGGCCAACCATTAGTCACCAAGGAGTTTTTTTTTTTTTTGCGTGAATTTCACGCAAGGGGAGCGACCCCTTAGGCAAGGGTCGCTCCCTGGGGGGGGGGGGGAATTATTTAAGGCCATTTCTGCCCCCCTGGGGGGTAGATCAGCCTATTTTGATTAGGCTGATCTGCCCCCTAGGGGGGCAGAAACCACTAGGCACCAGGGATTTTTTTGTTTTTTTTGTTTTACAGATGGGGAGCGACCCCTTGGACAAGGGTCGCTCCCCTGGAGGGGCAAATTGTATTTAGGCCATTTCTGCCCGCTTTGGGGGCAGATCGGCCGATTTTGGGTCAATCTGCCCCCAAGGGGGGCAGAAACCACTAGGCACCAGGGATCTTTTTTTTGCGCCGTCACGCAAGGGGAGCGACCTTGTAGGCAAGGGTCGCTCCCCGTGGAGGGGTGGGGGGCAAATTTATTTTAGAGCATTTCTGCACCCCCTGGGGGCAGCTCGGCCTATTGGTATTAGGCCGATCTGCACCCAGGGGGGGCAAAAACCTCTAGGCGCCAGGGCAAATAGTTTTTTTGTGTTTTTTTGTTTTTTTAGAGATGGGGAGCGACCCATTAGGCAAGGGTCGCTCCCCTGGGGGGCAAATTGTATTTAGACCATTTCTGCCTCCCTTGGTGGCAGATTGGCCGATTGTAGGTAAATCTGCCCCCAAGGGGGGCAGAAACCACTAGGCACCAGGGATCTTTTTTTTTGCGCCGTCACGCAAGGGGAGCGACCTTGTAGGCAAGGGTCGCTCCCGGGGGCGGGCGGGGGGGTTGGGCGGTTCGGGGGTGGGGACAAATTTATTTTAGGCCATTTCTGCCCCACCTGGGGCCGGCTGAGCTAGAGGCCAAAATCCACAGGTAGGCACTGTTTTCTATGAAAAAATTTGATGTGTCCACGTTGTGTTTTGGGTAATTTCCTGTCACGGGCGCTAGGCCTACCCACACAAGTGAGGTATCATTTTTATCGGGAGACTTGGGGGAACGCTAGGTGGAAGGAAATTTGTGGCTCCTCTCAGATTCCAGAACTTTCTGTCACCGAAATGTGAGGAAAACATGTTTTTTTAGCCAAATTTTGAGGTTTGCAAACGATTCTGGGTAACAGAACCTGGTCAGAGCCCCACAATTCACCCCATCTTAGATTCCCCTGGGTTTCTAGTTTTCAAAAATGCACTGGTTTGCTAGGTTTCCTCTGGTGCCGGCTGAGGTAGAGGCCAAAATCCACAGGTAGGCTCTGTTTTCTATGAAAAAATGTGATGTGTCCACGTTGTGTTTTGGGCCATTTCCTGTCGCGGGCGCTAGGCCTACCCAAACAAGTGAAGTATCATTTTTATCGGGAGACTAGGGGGAACGCTGGGTGGAAGGAAATTTGTGGCTCCTCTCAGATTCCAGAACTTTCTGTCACCGAAATGTGAGGAAAATGTGTTTTTTTAGCCAATATTTGAGGTTTGCAAAGGATTCTGGGTAACAGAACCTGGTCAGAGCCCCACAAGTAACCCCATCTTGGATTCCCCTAGGTCTCTAGTTTTCAAAAATTTACACGTTTTGTAGGTTTCCCTAGGTGCCGGCTGAGCTAGAGGCCAAAATCTACAGGTAGGCACTTTGCAAAAAACAGCTCTGTTTTCTTTTAAAAAATGGGATGTGTCCACGTTGTGTTTTGGGGCGTCTCCTGTTGCGGCTGCTAGGCCTACCCACACAAGTGAGGTATCATTTTTATCGGGAGACTTGGGGGAACACTGGGTGGAAGGAAATTTGTGGCTCCTCTCAGATTCCAGAACTTTCTGTCACCGAAATTTGAGGAAAATTTGTTTTTTTAGCCAAATTTTGAGGTATGCAAAAGATTCTGGGTAACAGAACCTGGTCAGATCCCCACAAGTCACCCCATCTTGGATTCCCCTAGGTCTCTAGTTTTCAAAAATGCACAGGTTTGGGAGGTTTCCCTAGGTGCCGGCTGAGCTAGACGCCAAAATCTACAGGTAGGCACTTTGCAAAAAACAGCTCTGTTTTCTGTGATGTGTCCACGTTGTGTTTTGGGGCATATCCTGTCGCAGGTGCTAGGCCTACCCACACAAGTGAGGTACCATTTTTATCAGGAGACTTGGGGGAACGCTGGGTGGTAGGAAATTTGTGGCTCCTCTCAGATTCCAGAACTTTCTGTCGCCGAAATGTGAGGAAAACGTGTTTTTTTAGCCACATTTTGAGGTTCGCAAAGGATTCTGGGTAACAGAACCTGGTCAGAGCCCCACAATTCACCCCATATTAGATTCCCCTTGGTTTCTAGTTTTCAAAAATGCGCTGGTTTCCTAGGTTTCCCCCCGTGCCGGCTGAGCTAGAGGCCAAAATCTACAGGTAGGCTCTGTTTTCTATGAAAAAATGTGATGTGTCCACGTTGTGTTTTGGGCAATTTCCTTTCGCGGGCGCTAGGCCTACCCACACAAGTGAGGTATCATTTTTATCGGGAGACTTGGGGGAACGCTAGGTGGAAGGAAATTTGTGGCTCCTCTCAGATTCCAGAACTTTCTGTCACCGAAATGTGAGGAAAATGTGTTTTTTTAGCCAATATTTGGGGTTTGCAAAGGATTCTGGGTAACAGAACCTGGTCAGAGCCCCACAAGTCACCCCATCTTGGATTCCCCTAGGTCTCTAGTTTTCAAAAATGTACACGTTTTGTAGGTTTCCCTAGGTGCCAGCTGAGCTAGAGGCCAAAATCTACAGGAAGGCACTTTGCAAAAAACAGCTCTGTTTTCTTTCAAAAAATGGGATGTGTCCACGTTGTGTTTTGCGGCGTCTCCTGTTGCGGCTGCTAGGCCTACCCACACAAGTGAGGTATCATTTTTATCGAGAGACTTGGGGGAACGCTGGGTGGAAGGAAATTTGTGGCTCCTCTCAGATTCCAGAACTTTCTGTCACCGAAATTTGAGGAAAATGTGTTTTTTTAGCCAAATTTTGAGGTATGCAAAAGATTCTGGGTAACAGAACCTGGTCAGATCCCCACAAGTCACCCCATCTTGGATTCCCCTAGGTCTCTAGTTTTAAAAAATGCACAGGTTTGGGAGGTTTCCCTAGGTGCCGGCTGAGCTAGACGCCAAAATCTACAGGTAGGCACTTTGCAAAAAACAGCTCTGTTTTCTGTGATGTGTCCACGTTGTGTTTTGGGGCATATCCTGTCGCAGGTGCTAGGCCTACCCACACAAGTGAGGTACCATTTTTATCGGGAGACTTGGGGGAACGCTGGGTGGTAGGAAATTTGTGGCTCCTCTCAGATTCCAGAACTTTCTGTCGCCGAAATGTGAGGAAAACTTGTTTTTTTAGCCACATTTTGAGGTTCGCAAAGGATTCTGGGTAACAGAACCTGGTCAGAGCCCCACAATTCACCCCATATTGGATTCCCCTTGGTTTCTAGTTTTCAAAAATGCGCTGGTTTGCTAGGTTTCCCCCCCGTGCCGGCTGAGCTAGAGGCCAAAATCTACAGGTAGGCTCTGTTTTCTATGAAAAAATGTGATGTGTCCACGTTGTGTTTTGGGCAATTTCCTGTCGCGGGCGCTAGGCCTACCCACACAAGTGAGGTATCATTTTTATCGGGAGACTTGGGGGAACGCTAGGTGGAAGGAAATTTGTGGCTCCTCTCAGATTCCAGAACTTTCTGTCACCGAAATTTGAGGAAAATTTGTTTTTTTAGCCAAATTTTGAGGTATGCAAAAGATTCTGGGTAACAGAACCTGGTCAGATCCCCACAAGTCACCCCATCTTGGATTCCCCTAGGTCTCTAGTTTTCAAAAATGCACAGGTTTGGGAGGTTTCCCTAGGTGCCGGCTGAGCTAGACGCCAAAATCTACAGGTAGGCACTTTGCAAAAAACAGCTCTGTTTTCTGTGATGTGTCCACGTTGTGTTTTGGGGCATATCCTGTCGCAGGTGCTAGGCCTACCCACACAAGTGAGGTACCATTTTTATCGGGAGACTTGGGGGAACGCTGGGTGGTAGGAAATTTGTGGCTCCTCTCAGATTCCAGAACTTTCTGTCGCCGAAATGTGAGGAAAACGTGTTTTTTTAGCCACATTTTGAGGTTCGCAAAGGATTCTGGGTAACAGAACCTGGTCAGAGCCCCACAATTCACCCCATATTGGATTCCCCTTGGTTTCTAGTTTTCAAAAATGCGCTGGTTTGCTAGGTTTCCCCCCGTGCCGGCTGAGCTAGAGGCCAAAATCTACAGGTAGGCTCTGTTTTCTATGAAAAAATGTGATGTGTCCACGTTGTGTTTTGGGCAATTTCCTGTCGCGGGCGCTAGGCCTACCCACACAAGTGAGGTATCATTTTTATCGGGAGACTTGGGGGAACGCTAGGTGGAAGGAAATTTGTGGCTCCTCTCAGATTCCAGAACTTTCTGTCACCGAAATGTGAGGAAAATGTGTTTTTTTTGCCAATATTTGAGGTTTGCAAAGGATTCTGGGTAACAGAACCTGGTCAGAGCCCCACAAGTCACCCCATCTTGGATTCCCCTAGGTCTCTAGTTTTCAAAAATGTACACGTTTTGTAGGTTTCCCTAGGTGCCAGCTGAGCTAGAGGCCAAAATCTACAGGTAGGCACTTTGCAAAAAACAGCTCTGTTTTCTTTCAAAAAATGGGATGTGTCCACGTTGTGTTTTGCGGCGTCTCCTGTTGCGGCTGCTAGGCCTACCCACACAAGTGAGGTATCATTTTTATCGGGAGACTTGGGGGAACGCTGGGTGGAAGGAAATTTGTGGCTCCTCTCAGATTCCAGAACTTTCTGTCACCGAAATTTGAGGAAAATGTGTTTTTTTAGCCAAATTTTGAGGTATGCAAAAGATTCTGGGTAACAGAACCTGGTCAGATCCCCACAAGTCACCCCATCTTGGATTCCCCTAGGTCTCTAGTTTTAAAAAATGCACAGGTTTGGGAGGTTTCCCTAGGTGCCGGCTGAGCTAGACGCCAAAATCTACAGGTAGGCACTTTGCAAAAAACAGCTCTGTTTTCTGTGATGTGTCCACGTTGTGTTTTGGGGCATATCCTGTCGCAGGTGCTAGGCCTTCCCACACAAGTGAGTTACCAGTTTTATCAGGAGACTTGGGGGAACGCTGGGTGGTAGGAAATTTGTGGCTCCTCTCAGATTCCAGAACTTTCTGTCGCCGAAATGTGAGGAAAACTTGTTTTTTTAGCCACATTTTGAGGTTCGCAAAGGATTCTGGGTAACAGAACCTGGTCAGAGCCCCACAATTCACCCCATATTGGATTCCCCTTGGTTTCTAGTTTTCAAAAATGCGCTGGTTTGCTAGGTTTCCCCCCGTGCCGGCTGAGCTAGAGGCCAAAATCTACAGGTAGGCTCTGTTTTCTATGAAAAAATGTGATGTGTCCACGTTGTGTTTTGGGCAATTTCCTGTCGCGGGCGCTAGGCCTACCCACACAAGTGAGGTATCATTTTTATCGGGAGACTTGGGGGAACGCTAGGTGGAAGGAAATTTGTGGCTCCTCTCAGATTCCAGAACTTTCTGTCACCGAAATGTGAGGAAAACGTGTTTTTTTAGCCAAATTTTGAGGTTTGCAAACGATTCTGGGTAACAGAACCTGGTCAGAGCCCCCCAATTCACACCATCTTGGATTCCCCTGGGTTTCTAGTTTTCAAAAATGCACTGGTTTGCTAGGTTTCCCCCAGAGCTGGCTGAACTAGAGGCCAAAATCCACAGGTAGGCTCTGTTTTCTATGAAAAAATGTGATGTGTCCACGTTGTGTTTTGGGCCATTTCCTGTCGCGGGCGCTAGGTCTACCCAAACAAGTGACGTATCATTTTTATCGGGAGACTTGGGGGAACGCTGGGTGGAAGGAAATTTGTGGCTCCTCTCAGATTCCAGAACTTTCTGTCACCGAAATGTGAGGAAAATGTGTTTTGTTAGCCAAAATTTGAGGTTTGATAAGGATTCTGGGTAACAGAACCTGGTCAGAGCCCCACAAGTCACCCCATCTTGGATTCCCCTAGGTCTCTAATTTTCAAAAATGTACAGGTTTGGTAGGTTTCCCTAGGTGCCGGCTGAGCTAGAGGCCAAAATCTACAGGTAGGCACTTTGCAAAAAACAGCTCTGTTTTCTTTAAAAAAATGGGATGTGTCCACGTTGTGTTTTGGGGCGTCTCCTGTCGCGGCTGCTAGGCCCACCCACACAAGTGAGGTATCATTTTTATCGGGAGACTTGGGGGAACGCTGGGTGGAAGGAAATTTGTGGCTCCTCTCAGATTCCAGAACTTTCTGTCACCGAAATGTGAGGAAAATGTGTTTTTTTAGCCAAAGTTTGAGGTTTGCAAAGGATTCTGGGTAACAGAACCTGGTCAGAGCCCCACAACTCACCCCATCTTGGATTCCCCTAGGTCTCTAGTTTTCAAAAATGCACAGGTTTGGTAGGTTTCCCTAGGTGCCGGCTGAGCTAGAGGCCAAAATCTACAGGTAGGCACTTTGCAAAAAACAGCTCTGTTTTCTTTAAAAAAATGGGATGTGTCCACGTTGTGTTTTGGGGCGTCTCCTGTCGTGGCCGCTAGGCCTACCCACACAAGTGAGGTATCATTTCTATCGGGAGACTTGGGGGAACGCTGGGTGGAAGGAAATTTGTGGCTCCTCTCAGATTCCAGAACTTTCTGTCACCGAAATGTGAGGAAAATGTGTTTTTTTAGCCAAATTTTGAGGTATGCAAAGGATTCTGGGTAACAGAACCTGGTCAGATCCCCACAAGTCACCCCATCTTGGATTCCCCTAGGTCTCTAGTTGTCAAAAATGCACAGGTTTGGTAGGTTTCCCTAGGTACCGGCTGAGCTAGAGGCCAAAATCTACAGGTAGGCACTTTGCAAAAAACAGCTCTGTTTTCTGTGATGTGTCCACGTTGTGTTTTGGGGCATATCCTGTCACAGGTGCTAGGCCTACCCACACAAGTGAGGTACCATTTTTATCGGGAGACTTGGGGGAACACTGGGTGGTAGGAAATTTGTGGCTCCTCTCAGATTCCAGAACTTTCTGTCACCGAAATGTGAGGAAAACGTGTTTTTTTAGCCAAATTGTGAGGTTTGCAAAGGATTATGGGTAACAGAACCTGGTCAGAGCCCCACAATTCACCCCATATTGGATTCCCCTTGGTTTCTAGTTTTCAAAAATGCGCTGGTTTGCTAGGTTTCCCCCGGTGCCGGCTGAGCTAGAGGCCAAAATCCACAGGTAGGCTCTGTTTTCAATGAAAAAATTTGATGTGTCCACGTTGTGGTTTGGGCAATTTCCTGTTGCGGACGCTAGTCCTACCCACACAAGTGAGGTATCATTTTTATCGGGAGACTTGAGGGAACGCTATGTGGAAGGAAATTTTGCGCTCCTCTCAGATTCCAGAACTTTCTGTCACTGAAATGTGAGGAAAACGTGTTTTTTTAGCCAAATTTTGAGGTTTGCAAACGATTCTGGGTAACAGAACCTGGTCAGAGCCCCACAATTCACCCCATCTTGGATTCCCCTGGGTTTCTAGTTTTCAAAAATGCACTGGTTTGCTAGGTTTCCCCCAGTGCCGGCTGAGCTAGAGGCCAAACTCCACAGGTAGGCTCTGTTTTCTATGAAAAAATGTGATGTGTCCGCGTTGTGTTTTGGGCCATTTCCTCTTGCGGGCGCTAGGCCTACCCAAACAAGTGATGTATCATTTTTATCGGGAGACTTGGGGGAACACTGGGTGGAAGGAAATTTGTGGCTCCTCTCAGATTCCAGAACTTTCTGTCACCGAAATGTGAGGAAAATGTGTTTTTTTAGCCAAAATTTGAGGTTTGCAAAGGAATCTGGGTAACAGAACCTGGTCAGATCCCCACAAGTCACCCCATCCTGGATTCCCTTAGGTCTCTAGTTTTCAAAAATGCACAGGTTTGGTAGGTTTCCCTAGGTACCGGCTGAACTAGAGGCCAAAATCTACAGGTAGGCTCTGTTTTCTATGAAAACATTTGATGTGTCCACGTTGTGTTTTGGGCAATTTCCTGTTGCGGGCGCTATGCCTACCCACACAAGTGAGGTATCATTTTTATCGGGAGACTAGGGGGAACGCTAGGTGGAAGGAAATTTGTGGCTCCTCTCAGATTCCAGAACTTTCTGTCACCGAAATGTGAGGAAAATGTGTTTTTTTAGCCAAAATTTGAGATTTGCAAAGGATTCTGGGTAACAGAACCTGGTCAGAGCCCCACAAGTCCCCCCATCTTGGATTCCCCTACGTCTCTAGTTTTCAAAAATGTACAGGTTTGGAAGGTTTCCTTAGGTGCCGGCTGAGCTAGAGGCCAAAATATTCAGGTAGGTGCTTTGCAAAAAACAGCTCTGTTTTCTTTAAAAAAATGGGATGTGTCCACGTTGTGTTTTGGGGTGCTTTCTGTCGCGGCCGCTAGGCCCACCCACACAAGTGAGGTATAATTTTTATCGGTAGACTTGGGGGAACGCTGGGTGGTAGGAAATTTGTGGCTCCTCTCAGATTCCAGAACTTTCTGTCACCGAAATGTGAGGAAAATGTGTTTTTTTTGCCAAATTTTGAGGTATACAAAGGATTCTGGGTAACAGAACCTGGTCAGATCCCCAAAAGTCACCCCATCTTGGATTCCCCTAGGTCTCTAGTTTTCAAAAATGCACAGGTTTGGTAGGTTTCCCTAGGTGCCGGCTGAGCTAGAGGCCAAAATCTACAGGTAGGCACTTTGCAAAAAACAGCTCTGTTTTCTGTGATGTGTCCACGTTGTGTTTTGGGGCATATCCTGTCGCAGGTGCTAGGCCTACCCACACAAGTGAGGTACCATTTTTATCGGGAGACTTGGGGGAACGCTGGGTGGTAGGAAATTTGTGGCTCTTCTCAGATTCCAGAACTTTCTGTCACCGAAATGTGAGGAAAACCTGTTTTTTTAACCAAATTTTGAGGTTTGCAAAGGATTCTGGGTAACAGAACCTGGTCGGAGCCCCACAATTCACCCCATATTGGATTCCCCTTGGTTTCTAGTTTTCAAAAATGCACTGGTTTGCTAGGTTTCCCCCGGTGCCGGCTGAGTTAGAGGCCAAAATCCACAGGTAGGCTCTGTTTTCTATGAAAACATTTGATGTGTCCACGTTGTGTTTTGGGCAATTTCCTGTTGCGGGCGCTAGGCCTGCCCACACAAGTGAGGTATCATTTTATCGGGAGACTTGGGGGAACGCTAGGTGGAAGGAAATTTGTGGCTCTTCTCAGATTCCAGAACTTTCTGTCACCGAAATGTGAGGAAAATGTGTTTTTTTAGCCAAAATTTGAGATTTGCAAAGGATTCTGGGTAACAGAACCTGGTCAGAGCCCCACAAGTCACCCCATCTTGGATTCCCCTACGTCTCTAGTTTTCAAAAATGTACAGGTTTGGTAGGTTTCCCTAGGTGCCGGCTGAGCTAGAGGCCAAAATCTACAGGTAGGCACTTTGCAAAAAACAGCTCTGTTTTCTTTAAAAAAATGGGATGTGTCCACGTTGTGTTTTGGGGCACCTCCTGTCGCGGCCGCTAGGCCTACCCACACAAGTGAGGTATCATTTTTATCGGGAGACTTGGGGGAACGCTGGGTGGTAGGAAATTTGTGGCTCCTCTCAGATTCCAGAACTTTCTGTCACCGAAATGTGAGGAAAATGTGGGTTTTTTGCCAAATTTTGAGGTATGCAAAGGATTCTGGGTAACAGAACCTGGTCAGATCCCCAAAAGTCACCCCATCTTGGATTCCCCTAGGTCTCTAGTTGTCAAAAATGCACAGGTTTGGTAGGTTTCCCTAGGTACCGGCTGAGCTAGAGGCCAAAATCTACAGGTAGGCACTTTGCAAAAAACAGCTCTGTTTTCTGTGATGTGTCCACGTTGTGTTTTGGGGCATATCCTGTCGCAGGTGCTAGGCCTACCCACACAAGTGAGGTACCATTTTTATCGGGAGACTTGGGGGAACGCTGGGTGGTAGGAAATTTGTGGCTCCTCTCAGATTCCAGAACTTTCAGTCACCGAAATGTGAGGAAAATGTGTTTTTTTAGCCAAATTGTGAGGTTTGCAAATGATTATGGGTAACAGAACCTGGTCAGAGCCCCACAATTCACCCCATATTGGATTCCCCTTGGTTTCTAGTTTTCAAAAATGCGCTGGTTTGCTAGGTTTCCCCCGGTGCCGGCTGACCTAGAGGCCAAAATCCACAAGTAGGCTCTGTTTTCCATGAAAAAATTTGATGTGTCCACGTTGTGTTTTGGGCAATTTCCTGTTGCGGGCGCTAGTCCTACCCACACAAGTGAGGTATCATTTTTATCGGGAGACTTGGGGGAACGCTAGGTGGAAGGAAATTTGTGGCTCCTCTCAGATTCCAGAACTTTCTGTCACCGATATGTGAGGAAAACGTGTTTTTTAGCCAAATTTTGAGGTTTGCAAACGATTCTGGGTAACAGAACCTGGTCAGAGCCCCACAATTCACCCCATCTTGGATTCCCCTGGGTTTCTAGTTTTCAAAAATGCACTGGTTTGCTAGGTTTCCCCCAGTGCCGGCTGAGCTAGAGGCCAAAATCCACAGGTAGGCTCTGTTTTCTATGAAAAAATGTGATGTGTCCACGTTGTGTTTTGGGCCATTTCCTGTTGCGGGCGCTAGGCCTACCCAAACAAGTGATGTATCATTTTTATCGGGAGACTTGGGGGAACACTGGGTGGAAGGAAATTTGTGGCTCCTCTCAGATTCCAGAACTTTCTGTCACCGAAATGTGAGGAAAATGTGTTTTTTTAGCCAAAATTTGAGGTTTGCAAAGGAATCTGGGTAACAGAACCTGGTCAGATCCCCACAAGTCACCCCATCCTGGATTCCCCTAGGTCTCTAGTTTTCAAAAATGCACAGGTTTGGTAGGTTTCCCTAGGTACCGGCTGAGCTAGAGGCCAAAATCTACAGGTAGGCACTTTGCAAAAAACAGCTCTGTTTTCTGTGATGTGTCCACGTTGTGTTTTGGGGCATATCCTGTCGCAGGTGCTAGGCCTACCCACACAAGTGAGGTACCATTTTTTCGGGAGACTTGGGGGAACGCTGGGTGGTAGGAAATTTGTGGCTCTTCTCAGATTCCAGAACTTTCTGTCACCGAAATGTGAGGAAAACCTGTTTTTTTAGCCAAATTTTGAGGTTTGCAAAGGATTCTGGGTAACAGAACCTGGTCAGAGCCCCACAATTCACCCCATATTGGATTCCCCTTGGTTTCTAGTTTTCAAAAATGCACTGGTTTGCTAGGTTTCCCCCGGTGCCGGCTGAGTTAGAGGCCAAAATCCACAGGTAGGCTCTGTTTTCTATGAAAACATTTGATGTGTCCACGTTGTGTTTTGGGCAATTTCCTGTTGCGGGCGCTATGCCTACCCACACAAGTGAGGTATCATTTTTATCGGGAGACTAGGGGGAACGCTAGGTGGAAGGAAATTTGTGGCTCCTCTCAGATTCCAGAACTTTCTGTCACCGAAATGTGAGGAAAATGTGTTTTTTTAGCCAAAATATGAGATTTGCAAAGGATTCTGGGTAACAGAACCTGGTCAGAGCCCCACAAGTCACCCCATCTTGGATTCCCCTACGTCTCTAGTTTTCAAAAATGTACAGGTTTGGTAGGTTTCCTTAGGTGCCGGCTGAGCTAGAGGCCAAAATATACAGGTAGGTGCTTTGCAAAAAACAGCTCTGTTTTCTTTAAAAAAATGGGATGTGTCCACGTTGTGTTTTGGGGTGCTTCCTGTCGCGGCCGCTAGGCCTACCCACACAAGTGAGGTATCATTTTTATCGGGAGACTTGGGGGAACGCTGGGTGGTAGGAAATTTGTGGCTCCTCTCAGATTCCAGAACTTTCTGTCACCGATATGTGAGGAAAACGTGTTTTTTAGCCACATTTTGAGGTTTGCAAACGATTCGGGGTAACAGAACCTGGTCAGAGCCCCACAATTCAGCCCATCTTGGATTCCCCTGGGTTTCTAGTTTTCAAAAATGCACTGGTTTGCTAGGTTTCCCCCAGTGCCGGCTGAGCTAGAGGCCAAAATCCACAGGTAGGCTCTGTTTTCTATGAAAAAATGTGATGTGTCCACGTTGTGTTTTGGGCCATTTCCTGTTGCGGGCGCTAGGCCTACCCAAACCAAGTGATGTATCATTTTTATCGGGAGACTTGGGGGAACACTGGGTGGAAGGAAATTTGTGGCTCCTCTCAGATTCCAGAACTTTCTGTCACCGAAATGTGAGGAAAATGTGTTTTTTTAGCCGAAATTTGAGGTTTGCAAAGGAATCTGGGTAACAGAACCTGGTCAAATCCCCACAAGTCACCCCATCCTGGATTCCCCTAGGTCTCTAGTTTTCAAAAATGCACAGGTTTGGTAGGTTTCCCTAGGTACCGGCTGAGCTAGAGGCCAAAATCTACAGGTAGGCACTTTGCAAAAAACAGCTCTGTTTTCTGTGATGTGTCCACGTTGTGTTTTGGGGCATATCCTGTCGCAGGTGCTAGGCCTACCCACACAAGTGAGGTACCATTTTTATCGGGAGACTTGGGGGAACGCTGGGTGGTAGGAAATTTGTGGCTCTTCTCAGATTCCAGAACTTTCTGTCACCGAAATGTGAGGAAAACCTGTTTTTTTAGCCAAATGTTGAGGTTTGCAAAGGATTCTGGGTAACAGAACCTGGTCAGAGCCCCACAATTCACCCCATATTGGATTCCCCTTGGTTTCTAGTTTTCAAAAATGCACTGGTTTGCTAGGTTTCCCCCGGTGCCGGCTGAGTTAGAGGCCAAAATCCACAGGTAGGCTCTGTTTTCTATGAAAACATTTGATGTGTCCACGTTGTGTTTTGGGCAATTTCCTGTTGCGTGCGCTATGCCTACCCACACAAGTGAGGTATCATTTTTATCGGGAGACTAGGGGGAACGCTAGGTGGAAGGAAATTTGTGGCTCCTCTCAGATTCCAGAACTTTCTGTCACCGAAATGTGAGGAAAATGTGTTTTTTTAGCCAAAATATGAGATTTGCAAAGGATTCTGGGTAACAGAACCTGGTCAGAGCCCCACAAGTCACCCCATCTTGGATTCCCCTACGTCTCTAGTTTTCAAAAATGTACAGGTTTGGTAGGTTTCCTTAGGTGCCGGCTGAGCTAGAGGCCAAAATATACAGGTAGGTGCTTTGCAAAAAACAGCTCTGTTTTCTTTAAAAAAATGGGATGTGTCCACGTTGTGTTTTGGGGTGCCTCCTGTCGCGGCCGCTAGGCCTACCCACACAAGTGAGGTATCATTTTTATCGGGAGACTTGGGGGAATGCTGGGTGGTAGGAAATTTGTGGCTCCTCTCAGATTCCAGAACTTTCTGTCACCGAAATGTGAGGAAAATGTGTTTTTTTATCCACATTTTGAGGTTTGCAAAGGATTCTGGGTAACAGAACCTGGTCAGATCCCCAAAAGTCACCCCATCTTGGATTCCCCTAGGTCTCTAGTTTTCAAAAATGCACAGGTTTGGTAGGTTTCCCTTGGTGCCGGCTGAGCTAGAGGCCAAAATATACAGATAGGCACTTTGCAAAAAACAGCTCTGTTTTCTGTGATGTGTCCACGTTGTGTTTTGGGGCATATCCTGTCGCAGGTGCTAGGCCTACCCACACAAGTGAGGTACCATTTGTATCGGGAGACTTGGGGGAACGCTGGGTGGTAGGAAATTTGTGGCTCTTCTCAGATTCCAGAACTTTCTGTCACCGAAATGTGAGGAAAACGTGTTTTTTTAGCCAAATTTTGAGGTTTGCAAAGGATTCTGGGTAACAGAACCTGGTCAGAGCCCCACAATTCACCCCATATTGGATTCCCCTTGGTTTCTAGTTTTCAAAAATGCACTGGTTTGCTAGGTTTCCCCCGGTGCCGGCTGAGTTAGAGGCCAAAATCCACAGGTAGGCTCTGTTTTCTATGAAAACATTTGATGTGTCCACGTTGTGTTTTGGGCAATTTCCTGTTGCGGGCGCTATGCCTACCCACACAAGTGAGGTATCATTTTTATCGGGAGACTTGAGGGAACGCTAGGTGGAAGGAAATTTGTGGCTCCTCTCAGATTCCAGAACTTTCTGTCACCGAAATGTGAGGAAAATGTGTTTTTTTAGCCAAAATTTGAGATTTGCAAAGGATTCTGGGTAACAGAACCTGGTCAGAGCCCCACAAGTCACCCCATCTTGGATTCCCCTACGTCTCTAGTTTTCAAAAATGTACAGGTTTGGTAGGTTTCCTTAGGTGCCGGCTGAGCTAGAGGCCAAAATATACAGGTAGGTGCTTTGCAAAAAACAGCTCTGTTTTCTTTTAAAAAATGGGATGTGTCCACGTTGTGTTTTGGGGTGCCTCCTGTCGCGGCCGCTAGGCCTACCCACACAAGTGAGGTATAATTTTTATCGGGAGACTTGGGGGAACGCTGGGTGGTAGGAAATTTGTGGCTCCTCTCAGATTCCAGAACTTTCTGTCACCGAAATGTGAGGAAAATGTGTTTTTTTTGCCAAATTTTGAGGTATGCAAAGGATTCTGGGTAACAGAACCTGGTCAGATCCCCAAAAGTCACCCCATCTTGGATTCCCCTAGGTCTCTAGTTTTCAAAAATGCACAGGTTTGGTAGGTTTCCCTAGGTGCCGGCTGAGCTAGAGGCCAAAATCTACAGGTAGGCACTTTGCAAAAAACAGCTCTGTTTTCTGTGATGTGTCCACGTTGTGTTTTGGGGCAAATCCTCTCGCAGGTGCTAGGCCTACCCACACAAGTGAGGTACCATTTTTATCGGGAGACTTGGGGGAACGCTGGGTGGTAGGAAATTTGTGGCACCTCTCAGATTCCAGAACTTTCTGTCACCAAAATGTGAGGAAAACGTGTTTTTTTTTTTTAGCCAAATTTTGAGGTTTGCAAAGGATTCTGGGTAACAGAACCTGGTCAGAGCCCCACAATTCACCCCATATTGGATTCCCCTTGGTTTCTAGTTTTCAAAAATGCGCTGGTTTGCTAGGTTTCCCCCGGTGCCGGCTGAGCTAGAGGCCAAAATCCACAGGTAGGCTCTGTTTTCTATGGAAAAATTTCATGTGTCCACGTTGTGTTGTGGGCCATTTCCTGTCGCTGGCGCTAGGCCTACCCACACAAGTGAGGTATCATTTTTATCGGGAGACTTGGGGGAACGCTAGGTGGAAGGAAATTTGTGGCTCCTCTCAGATTCCAGAACTTTCTGTCACCGAAATGTGAGGAAAATGTGTTTTTTTAGCCAAAATTTGAGATTTGCAAAGGATTCTGGGTAACAGAACCTGGTCAGTGCCCCACAAGTCACCCCATCTTGGATTCCCCTAGGTCTCTAGTTTTCAAAAATGTACAGGTTTGGTAGGTTTCCCTAGGTGCCGGCTGAGCTAGAGGCCAAAATCTACAGGTAGGCACTTTTTAAAAAACAGCTCTGTTTTCTTTAAAAAAATGGGATTTGTACACGTTGTGTTTTGGGGCGCCTCCTGTCGCGGCTGCTAGGCCTACTCACACAAGTGAGGTATCATTTTTATCGGGAGACTTGGGGGAACGCTGGGTGGAAGGAAATTTGTGGCTCCTCTCAGATTCCAGAACTTTCTGTCACCGAAATGTGAGGAAAATATGTTTTTTTTGCCAAATTTTGAGGTATGCAAAGGATTCTGGGTAACAGAACCTGGTCAGATCCCCAAAAGTCACCCCATCTTGGATTCCCCTAGGTCTCTAGTTTTCAAAAATGCACAGGTTTGGTAGGTTTCCCTAGGTGCCGGCTGAGCTAGAGGCCAAAATCTACAGGTAGGCACTTTGCAAAAAACAGCTCTGTTTTCTGTGATGTGTCCACGTTGTGTTTTGGGGCATATCCTGTCGCAGGTGCTAGGCCTACCCACACAAGTGAGGTACCATTTTTATCGGGAGACTTGGGGGAACGCTGGGTGGTAGGAAATTTGTGGCTCCTCTCAGATTCCAGAACTTTCTGTCACCGAAATGTGAGGAAAACGTGTTTCTTTAGCCAAATTTTGAGGTTTGTAAAGGATTCTGGGTAACAGAACCTGGTCAGAGCCCCACAATTCACCCCATATTGGATTCCCCTTGGTTTCTAGTTTTCAAAAATGCGCTGGTTTGCTAGGTTTCCCCCGTTGCCGGCTGAGCTAGAGGCCAAAATCCACAGGTAGGCTCTGTTTTCTATGAACAAATTTGATTTGTCCACGTTGTGTTTTGGGCCATTTCCTGTCGCTGGCGCTAGGCCTACCCAAACAAGTGAGGTATCATTTTTATTGGGAGACTTGGGGGAATGCTGGGTGGAAGGAAATTTGTGGCTCCTCTCAGATTCCAGAACTTTCTGTCACCGAAATGTGAGGAAAATTTGTTTTTTTAGCCAAAGTTTGAGGTTTGCAAAGGATTCTGGGTAACAGAACCTGGTCAGAGCCCCACAAGTCACCCCATCTTGGATTCCCCTATGTCTCTAGTTTTAAAAAATGCACAGGTTTAGTAGGTTTCCCTAGGTGCCGGCTGAGCTAGAGGCCAAAATCTACAGGTAGGCACTTTGCAAAAAACAGCTCTGTTTTCTGTGATGTGTCCACGTTGTGTTTTGGGGCATATCCTGTCGCAGGTGCTAGGCCTACCCACACAAGTGAGGTACCATTTTTATCGGGAGACTTGGGGGAACGCTGGGTAGTAGGAAATTTGTGGCTCCTCTCAGATTCCAGAACTTTCTGTCACCGAAATGTGAGGAAAACGTGTTTTTTTAGCCAAATTTTGAGGTTTGCAAAGGATTCTGGGTAACAGAACCTGGTCAGAGCCCCACAATTCACCCCATATTGGATTCCTCTTGGTTTCTAGTTTTCAAAAATGCGCTGGTTTGCTAGGTTTCCCCTGGTGCCGGCTGAGCTAGAGGCCAAAATCCACAGGTAGGCTCAGTTTTCTATGAAAAAATTTGATGTGTTCACGTTGTGTTTTGGGCCATTTCTTGTTGCGGGCGCTAGGCCTCCTCACACAAGTGAGGTATCATTTTTATCGGGAGACTTGGGGGAACGCTAGCTAGAAGGAAATTTGTGGCTCCTCTCAGATTCCAGAACTTTCTGTCACCGAAATGTGAGGAAAATGTGTTTTTTTAGCCAAAATTTGAGGTTTGCAAAGGATTCTGGGTAACAGAACCTGGTCAGAGCCCCACAAGTCACCCCATCTTGGATTCCCCTATGTCTCTAGTTTTCAAAAATGCACAGGCTTGGTAGCTCTCCCTAGGTGCCGGCTGAGTTAGAGGCCAAAATCTACAGGTAGGCACATTGCAAAAAACAGCTCTATTTTCTTTAAAAAAATGGGATGTGTCCACGTTGTGTTTTGGGGCGTCTCCTGTCGCGGCCGCTAGGGCTACCCACACAAGTGAGGTATAATTTTTATCGGGAGACTTGGGGGAACGCTGGGTGGAAGGAAATTTGTGGCTCCCCTCAGATTCCAGAACTTTCTGTCACCGAAATATGAGGGAAATGTGGTTTTTTAGCCAAAATTTGAGGTTTGCAAAGGATTCTGGGTAACAGAATCTGGTCAGAGCCCCACAAGTCACCCCATCCTGGATTCCCCTAGGTCTGTAGTTTTAAAAAATGCACAGGTTTGGTAGCTCTCCCTAGGTGCGGGCTGAGCTAGAGGCCAAAATCTACAGGTAGGCACATTGAAAAAAACAGCTATGTTTTCTTTCAAAAAATGGGGTGTGTCCACGTTGTGTTTTGGGGCGTCTCCTGTCGCGGCCGCTATGCCTACCCACACAAGTGAGGTATAATTTTTATCGGGAGACTTGGGGGAACGCTGGGTGGAAGGAAATTTGTGGCTCCTCTCAGATTCCAGAACTTTCTGTCACCGAAATGTGAGGAAAATGTGTTTTTTTAGCCAAAGTTTGAGGTTTGCAAAGGATTCTGGGTAACAGAACCTGGTCAGAGCCCCACAAGTCACCCCATCTTGGATTCCCCTAGGTCTCTAGTTTTAAAAAATGCACAGGTTTAGTAGGTTTCCCTAGGTGCCGGCTGAGCTAGAGGCCAAAATCTACAGGTAGGCACTTTGCAAAAAACAGTTCTGTTTTCTTTCAAAAAATGGGATGTGTCCACGTTGTGTTTTGGGGCGTCTCCTGTCGCTGGCGCTAGGCCTACCCACACAAGTGAGGTATCATTTTTATCGGGAGACTTGGGGGAACGCTGGGTGGAAGGAAATTTGTGGCTCCTCTCAGATTCCAGAACTTTCTGTCACCGAAATGTGAGGAAAATGGTTTTTTTTATCCACATTTTGAGGTTTGCAAAGGATTCTGGGTAACAGAACCTGGTCAGAGCCCCACAAGTCACCCCATCTTGGATTCCCCTAGGTCTCTAGTTTTCAAAAATGCACAGGTTTGGTAGGTTTCCCTAGGTGCCGGCTGAGCTAGAGGCCAAACTCTACAGATAGGCACTTTGCAAAAAACAGCTCTGTTTTCTGTGATGTGTCCACGTTGTGTTTTGGGGCATATCCTGTCGCAGGTGCTAGGCCTACCCTCACAAGTGAGGTACCATTTTTATCGGGAGACTTGGGGGAACGCTGGGTGGTAGGAAATTTGTGGCTCCTCTCAGATTCCAGAACTTTCTGTCACCGAAATGTGAAGAAAATGTGTTTTTTTAGCCAAATTTTGAGGTTTGCAAAGGATTCTGGGTAACAGAACCTGGTCAGAGCCCCACAATTCACCCCATATTGGATTCCCCTTGGTTTCTAGTTTTCAAAAATGCGCTGGTTTGCTAAGTTTCCCCTGGTGCCGGCTGAGCTAGAGGCCAAAATCCACAGGTAGGCTCTGTTTTCTATGAAAAAATTTGATGTGTTCACGTTGTGTTTTGGGCCATTTCTTGTCGCGGGCGCTAGGCCTACCCACACAAGTGAGGTATCATTTTTATCGGGAGACTTGGGGGAACGCTAGCTAGAAGGAAATTTGTGGCTCCTCTCAGATTCCAGAACTTTCTGTCACCGAAATGTGAGGAAAATGTGTTTTTTTAGCCAAAATTTGAGGTTTGCAAAGGATTCTGGGTAACAGAACCTGGTCAGAGCCCCACAAGTCACCCCATCTTGGGTTCCCCTAGTTCTCTAGTTTTCAAAAATGCACAGGTTTGGTAGCTCTCCCTAGGTGCCGGCTGAGCTAGAGGCCAAAATCTACAGGTAGGCACATTGCAAAAAACAGCTCTATTTTCTTTCAAAAAATGGGATGTGTCCACGTTGTGTTTTGGGGCGTCTCCTGTCGCGGCCGCTAGGGCTACCCACACAAGTGAAGTATAATTTTTATCGGGAGACTTGGGGGAACGCTGGGTGGAAGGAAATTTGTGGCTCCTCTCAGATTCCAGAACTTTCTGTCACCGAAATATGAGGGAAATGTGTTTTTTAGCCAAAATTTGAGGTTTGCAAAGGATTCTGGGTAACAGAACCTGGTCAGAGCCCCACAAGTCACCCCATCCTGGATTCCCCTAGGTCTCTAGTTTTAAAAAATGCACAGGTTTGGTAGCTCTCCCTAGGTGCGGGCTGAGCTAGAGGCCAAAATCTACAGGTAGGCACATTGCAAAGAACAGCTCTATTTTCTTTCAAAAAATGGGATGTGTCCACGTTGTGTTTTGGGGCGTCTCCTGTCGCGGCCGCTATGCCTACCCACACAAGTGAGGTATAATTTTTATCGGGAGACTTGGGGGAACGCTGGGTGGAAGGAAATTTGTGGCTCCTCTCAGATTCCAGAACTTTCTGTCACCGAAATGTGAGGAAAATGTGTATTTTTATCCACATTTTGAGGTTTGCAAAGGATTCTGGGTAACAGAACCTGGTCAGAGCCCCACAATTCACCCCATCTTGGATTCCCCTAGGTCTCTAGTTTTCAAAAATGCACAGGTTTGGTAGGTTTCCCTAGGTGCCGGCTGAGCTAGAGGCCAAACTCTACAGATAGGCACTTTGCAAAAAACAGCTCTGTTTTCTGTGATGTGTCCACGTTGTGTTTTGGGGCATATCCTGTCGCAGGTGCTAGGCCTACCCTCACAAGTGAGGTACCATTTTTATCGGGAGACTTGGGGGAACGCTGGGTGGTAGGAAATTTGTGGCTCCTCTCAGATTCCAGAACTTTCTGTCACCGAAATGTGAAGAAAACGTGTTTTTTTAGCCAAATTTTGAGGTTTGCAAAGGATTCTGGGTAACAGAACCTGGTCAGAGCCCCACAATTCACCCCATATTGGATTCCCCTTGGTTTCTAGTTTTCAAAAATGCGCTGGTTTGCTAAGTTTCCCCTGGTGCCGGCTGAGCTAGAGGCCAAAATCCACAGGTAGGCTCTGTTTTCTATGAAAAAATTTGATGTGTTCACGTTGTGTTTTGGGCCATTTCTTGTCGCGGGCGCTAGGCCTACCCACACAAGTGAGGTATCATTTTTATAAGGAGACTTGGGGGAACGCTGGGTGGAAGGAAATTTGTGGCTCCTCTCAGATTCCAGAACTTTCTGTCACCGAAATGTGAGGAAAATGTGTATTTTTATCCACATTTTGAGGTTTGCAAAGGATTCTGGGTAACAGAACCTGGTCAGAGCCCCACAATTCACCCCATCTTGGATTCCCCTAGGTCTCTAGTTTTCAAAAATGCACAGGTTTGGTAGGTTTCCCTAGGTGCCGGCTGAGCTAGAGGCCAAACTCTACAGATAGGCACTTTGCAAAAAACAGCTCTGTTTTCTGTGATGTGTCCACGTTGTGTTTTGGGGCATATCCTGTCGCAGGTGCTAGGCCTACCCTCACAAGTGAGGTACCATTTTTATCGGGAGACTTGGGGGAACGCTGGGTGGTAGGAAATTTGTGGCTCCTCTCAGATTCCAGAACTTTCTGTCACCGAAATGTGAAGAAAACGTGTTTTTTTAGCCAAATTTTGAGGTTTGCAAAGGATTCTGGGTAACAGAACCTGGTCAGAGCCCCACAATTCACCCCATATTGGATTCCCCTTGGTTTCTAGTTTTCAAAAATGCGCTGGTTTGCTAAGTTTCCCCTGGTGCCGGCTGAGCTAGAGGCCAAAATCCACAGGTAGGCTCTGTTTTCTATGAAAAAATTTGATGTGTTCACGTTGTGTTTTGGGCCATTTCTTGTCGCGGGCGCTAGGCCTACCCACACAAGTGAGGTATCATTTTTATAAGGAGACTTGGGGGAACGCTGGGTGGAAGGAAATTTGTGGCTCCTCTCAGATTCCAGAACTTTCTGTCACCGAAATGTGAGGAAAATGTGTATTTTTATCCACATTTTGAGGTTTGCAAAGGATTCTGGGTAACAGAACCTGGTCAGAGCCCCACAATTCACCCCATCTTGGATTCCCCTAGGTCTCTAGTTTTCAAAAATGCACAGGTTTGGTAGGTTTCCCTAGGTGCCGGCTGAGCTAGAGGCCAAACTCTACAGATAGGCACTTTGCAAAAAACAGCTCTGTTTTCTGTGATGTGTCCACGTTGTGTTTTGGGGCATATCCTGTCGCAGGTGCTAGGCCTACCCTCACAAGTGAGGTACCATTTTTATCGGGAGACTTGGGGGAACGCTGGGTGGTAGGAAATTTGTGGCTCCTCTCAGATTCCAGAACTTTCTGTCACCGAAATGTGAAGAAAACGTGTTTTTTTAGCCAAATTTTGAGGTTTGCAAAGGATTCTGGGTAACAGAACCTGGTCAGAGCCCCACAATTCACCCCATATTGGATTCCCCTTGGTTTCTAGTTTTCAAAAATGCGCTGGTTTGCTAAGTTTCCCCTGGTGCCGGCTGAGCTAGAGGCCAAAATCCACAGGTAGGCTCTGTTTTCTATGAAAAAATTTGATGTGTTCACGTTGTGTTTTGGGCCATTTCTTGTCGCGGGCGCTAGGCCTACCCACACAAGTGAGGTATCATTTTTATAAGGAGACTTGGGGGAACGCTGGGTGGAAGGAAATTTGTGGCTCCTCTCAGATTCCAGAACTTTCTGTCACCGAAATGTGAGGAAAATGTGTTTTTTTAGCCAAAATTTGAGGTTTGCAAAGGATTCTGGGTAACAGAACCTGGTCAGAGCCCCACAAGTCACCCCATCTTGGATTCCCCTAGGTCTCTAGTTTAAAAAAATGCACAGGTTTAGTAGGTTTCCCTAGGTGCCGGCTGAGCTAGAGGCCAAAATCTACAGGTAGGCACTTTGCAAAAAACAGCTCTGTTTTCTTTAAAAAATGGGATGTGTCCACGTTGTGTTTTGGGGCGCCTCCTGTCGCGGCCGCTAGGCCTACCCACACAAGTGAGGTATAATTTTTATCGGGAGACTTGGGGAAACGCTGGGTGGAAGGAAATTTGTGGCTCCTCTCAGATTCCAGAACTTTCTGTCACCGAAATGTGAGGAAAATGTGGTTTTTTAGCCAAAGTTTGAGGTTTGCAAAGGATTCTGGGTAACAGAACCTGGTCAGAGCCCCACAAGTCACCCCATCTTGGATTCCCCTAGGTCTCTAGTTTTCGAAAATGCACAGGTTTGGTAGGTTTCCCTAGGTGCCGGCTGAGCTAGAGGCCAAAATCTACAGATAGGCACTTTGCAAAAAACAGCTCTGTTTTCTGTGATGTGTCCACGTTGTGTTTTGGGGCATATCCTGTTGCAGGCGCTAGGCCTACCCACACAAGTGAGGTACCATTTTTATCGGGAGACTTGGGGGAACGCTGGGTGGAAGGAAATTTGTGGCTCCTCTCAGATTCCAGAACTTTCTGTCACCGAAATGTGAGGAAAATATGTTTTTTTAGCCAAATTTTGAGGTTTGCAAAGGATTCTGGGTAACAGAACCTGGTCAGAGCCCCACAAGTCACCCCATCTTGGATTCCCCTAGGTCTCTAGTTTAAAAAAATGCACAGGTTTGGTAGGTTTCCCTAGGTGCCGGCTGAGCTAGAGGCCAAAATCTACAGGTAGGCACTTTGCAAAAAACAGCTCTGTTTTCTGTGATGTGTCCACGTTGTGTTTTGGGGCATATCCTGTCGCGGGCGCTAGGCCTACCCACACAAGTGAGGTACCATTTTTATCGGGAGACTTGGGAGAACGCTGGGGGGAAGGAAATTTGTGGCTCCTCTCAGATTCCAGAACTTTCTGTCACCGAAATGTGAGGAAAATATGTTTTTTTAGCCAAAGTTTGAGGTTTGCAAAGGATTCTGGGTAACAGAACCTGGTCAGAGCCCCACAAGTCACCCCATCATGGATTCCCCTAGGTCTCTAGTTTTAAAAAATGCACAGGTTTAGTAGGTTTCCCTAGGTGCCGGCTGAGCTAGAGGCCAAAATCTACAGGTAGGCACTTTGCAAAAAACAGCTCTGTTTTCTTTCAAAAAATGGGATGTGTCCACGTTGTGTTTTGGGGCGCTTCCTGTCGTGGCCGCTAGGCCTACCCACACAAGTGAGGTATCATTTTTATCGGGAGACTTGGGGGAACGCTGGGTGGAAGGAAATTTGTGGCTCCTCTCAGATTCCAGAACTTTCTGTCACCGAAATGTGAGGAAAATGTGTTTTTTTATCCACATTTTGAGGTTTGCAAAGGATTCTGGGTAACAGAACCTGGTCAGAGCCCCACAATTCACCCCATATTGGATTCCCCTTGGTTTCTAGTTTTCAAAAATGCGCTGGTTTGCTAGGTTTCCCCTGGTGCCGGCTGAGCTAGAGGCCAAAATCCACAGGTAGGCTCTGTTTTCTATGAAAAGATTTGATGTGTTCACGTTGTGTTTTGGGCCATTTCTTGTCGCGGGCGCTAGGCCTACCCACACAAGTGAGGTATCATTTTTATTTGGAGACTTGGGGGAACGCTAGCTAGAAGGAAATTTGTGGCTCCTCTCAGATTCCAGAACTTTCTGTCACCGAAATGTGAGGAAAATGTGGTTTTTTAGCCACAATTTGAGGTTTGCAAAGGATTCTGGGTAACAGAACCTGGTCAGAGCCCCACAAGTCACCCCATCTTGGATTCCCCTAGGTCTCTAGTTTTCAAAAATGCACAGGTTTGGTAGCTCTCCCTAGGTGCCGGCTGAGCTAGAGGCCAAAATCTACAGGTAGGCACATTGCAAAAAACAGCTCTATTTTCTTTCAAAAAATGGGATGTGGCCACGTTGTGTTTTGGGGCGTCTCCTGTCGCGGCCGCTAGGCCTACCCACACAAGTGAGGTATAATTTTTATCGGGAGACTTGGGGGAACGCTGGGTGGAAGGAAATTTGTGGCTCCTCTCAGATTCCAGAACTTTCTGTCACCGAAATATGAGGGAAATGCGTTTTTTAGCCAAAATTTGAGGTTTGCAAAGGATTCTGGGTAACAGAACCTGGTCAGAGCCCCACAAGTCACCCCATCCTGGATTCCCCTAGGTCTCTAGTGTTAAAAAATGCACTGGTTTGGTAGCTCTCCCTAGGTGCAGGCTGAGCTAGAGGCTAAAATCTACAGGTAGGCACACTGCAAAAAACAGCTCTATTTTCTTTCAAAAAATGGGATGTGTCCACGTTGTGTTTTGGGGTGTCTCCTGTCGCGGCCGCTAGGCCTACCCACACAAGTGAGGTATAATTTTTATCGGGAGACTTGGGGGAACGCTGGGTGGAAGGAAATTTGTGGCTCCTCTCAGATTCCAGAACTTTCTGTCACTGAAATGTGAGGAAAATGTGTTTTTTTAGCCAAAGTTTGAGGTTTGCAAAGGATTCTGGGTAACAGAACCTGGTCAGAGCCCCACAAGTCACCCCATCTTGGATTCCACTAGGTCTCTAGTTTAAAAAAATGCACAGGTTTAGTAGGTTTCCCTAGGTGCCGGCTGAGCTAGAGGCCAAAATCTACAGGTAGGCACTTTGCAAAAAACAGCTCTGTTTTCTTTAAAAAAATGGGATGTGTCTAAGTTGTGTTTTGGGGCGCTTCTTGTCGTGGCCGCTAGGCCTACCCACACAAGTGAGGTATCATTTTTATCGGGAGACTTGGGGGAACGCTGGGTGGAAGGAAATTTGTGGCTCCTCTCAGATTCCAGAACTTTCTGTCACCGAAATGTGAGGAAAATGTGTTTTTTTATCCACATTTTGAGGTTTGCAAAGGATTCTGGGTAACAGAACCTGGTCAGAGCCCCACAAGTCACCCCATCTTGGATTCACCTAGGTCTCTACTTTTCAAAAATGCACCGGTTTGGTAGGTTTCCCTAGGTGCCGGCTGAGCTAGCGGCCAAAATCTACAGGTAGTCACATTGCCAAAAACAGCTCTATTTTCTTTCAAAAAATGGGATGTGTCCACGTTGTGTATTGGGGCGTCTCCTGTCGCGGCCGCTAGGCCTACCCACACAAGTGAGGTATCATTTTTATCGGGAGACTTGGGGGAACGCTGGGTGGAAGGAAATTTGTGGCTCCTCCCAGATTCCAGAACTTTCTGTCACCGAAATGGGAGGAAAATGTGTTTTTTTAGCCAAAGTTTGAGGTTTGCAAAGGATTCTGGGTAACAGAACCTGGTCAGAGCCCCACAAGTCACCCCATCCTGGATTCCCCTAGGTCTCTAGTGTTAAAAAATGCACAGGTTTGGTAGCTCTCCCTAGGTGCAGGCTGAGCTAGAGGCTAAAATCTACAGGTAGGCACATTGCAAAAAACAGCTCTATTTTCTTTCCAAAAATGGGATGTGTCCACATTGTGTTTTGGGGCGTGTCCTGTCGCGGCCGCTAGGGCTACCCACACAAGTGAGGTATAATTTTTATCGGGAGACTTGGGGGAACGCTGGGTGGAAGGAAATTTGTGGCTCCTCTCAGATTCCAGAACTTTCTGTCACCGAAATATGAGGGAAATGTGGTTTTTCTAGCCAAAATTTGAGGTTTGCAAAGGATTCTGGGTAACAGAACCTGGTCAGAGCCCCACAAGTCACCCCATCCTGGATTCCCCTAGGTCTGTAGTTTTCAAAAATGCACAGGTTTGGTAGCTCTCCCTAGGTGCGGGCTGAGCTAGAGGCCAAAATCTACAGGTAGGCACATTGCAAAAAACAGCTCTATTTTCTTTCAAAAAATTGGATGTGTCCACGTTGTGTTTTGGGGCGTCTCCTGTCGCGGCCGCTATGCCTACCCACACAAGTGAGGTATAATTTTTATCGGGAGACTTGGGGGAACGCTGGGTGAAAGGAAATTTGTGGCTCCTCTCAGATTCCAGAACTTTCTGTCACCGAAATGTGAGGAAAATGTGTTTTTTTAGCCAAAGTTTGAGGTTTGCAAAGGATTCTGGGTAACAGAACCTGGTCAGAGCCCCACAAGTCACCCCATCTTGGATTCCCCTAGGTCTCTAGTTTAAAAAAATGCACAGGTTTAGTAGGTTTCCCTAGGTGCCGGCTGAGCTAGAGGTCAAAATCTACAGGTAGGCACTTTGCAAAAAACAGCTCTGTTTTCTTTCAAAAAATGGGATGTGTCCATGTTGTGTTTTGGGGCGGTTCCTGTCGTGGCCACTAGGCCTACCCACACAAGTGAGGTATAATTTTTATCGGGAGACTTGGGGGAACGCTGGGTGGAAGGAAATTTGTGGCTCCTCTCAGATTCCAGAACTTTCTGTCACCGAAATATGAGGGAAATTTGGTTTTTTTAGCCAAAATTTGAGGTTTGCAAAGGATTCTGGGTAACAGAACCTGGTCAGAGACCCACAAGTCACCCCATCCTGGATTCCCCTAGGTCTGTAGTTTTCAAAAATGCACAGGTTTGGTAGCTCTCCCTAGGTGCGGGCTGAGCTAGAGGCCAAAATCTACAGGTAGGCACATTGCAAAAAACAGCTCTATTTTCTTTCAAAAAATGGGATGTGTCCACGTTGTGTTTTGGGGCGTCTCCTGTCGCGGCCGCTATGCCTACCCACACAAGTGAGGTATCATTTTTATCGGGAGACTTGGGGGAACGCTGGGTGAAAGGAAATTTGTGGCTCCTCTCAGATTCCAGAACTTTCTGTCACCGAAATGTGGGGAAAATGTGTTTTTTTAGCCAAAGTTTGAGGTTTGCAAAGGATTCTGGGTAACAGAACCTGGTCAGAGCCCCACAAGTCACCCCATCTTGGATTCCCCTTGGTTTCTAGTTTTCAAAAATGCGCTGGTTTGCTAGGTTTCCCCTGGTGCCGGCTGAGCTAGAGGCCAAAATCCACAGGTAGGCTCTGTTTTCTATGAAAAAATTTGATGTGTTCACGTTGTGTATTGGGCCATTTCTTGTCGCGGGCGCTAGGCCTACCCACACAAGTGAGGTATCATTTTTATCGGGAGACTTGGGGGAACGCTAGCTAGAAGGAAATTTGTGGCTCCTCTCAGATTCCAGAACTTTCTGTCACCGAAATGTGAGGAAAATGTGGTTTTTTAGCCAAAATTAGAGGTTTGCAAAGGATTCTGGGTAACAGAACCTGGTCAGAGCCCCACAAGTCACCCCATCTTGGATTCCCCTAGGTCTCTAGTTTTCAAAAATGCACAGGTTTGGTAGCTCTCCCTAGGTGCCGGCTGAGCTAGAGGCCAAAATCTACAGGTAGGCACATTGCAAAAAACAGCTCTATTTTCTTTCAAAAAATGGGATGTGTCTACGTTGTGTTTTGGGGCGTCTCCTGTCGCGCCCGCTAGGGCTACCCACACAAGTGAGGTATAATTTTTATCGGGAGACTTGGGGGAACGCTGGGTGGAAGGAAATTTGTGGCTCCTCTCAGATTCCAGAACTTTCTGTCACCGAAATATGAGGGAAATGTGGTTTTTTAGCCAAAATTTGAGGTTTGCAAAGGATTCTGGGTAACAGAACCTGGTCAGAGCCCCACAAGTCACCCCATCCTGGATTCCCCTAGGTCTGTAGTTTTCAAAAATGCACAGGTTTGGTAGCTCTCCCTAGGTGCGGGCTGAGCTAGAGGCCAAAATCTACAGGTAGGCACATTGCAAAAAACAGCTCTATTTTCTTTCAAAAAATGGGATGTGTCCACGTTGTGTTTTGGGGCGTCTCCTGTCGCGGCCGCTATGCCTACCCACACAAGTGAGGTATAATTTTTATCGGGAGACTTGGGGGAACGCTGGGTGAAAGGAAATTTGTGGCTCCTCTCAGATTCCAGAACTTTCTGTCACCGAAATGTGAGGAAAATGTGTTTTTTTAGCCAAAGTTTGAGGTTTGCAAAGGATTCTGGGTAACAGAACCTGGTCAGAGCCCCACAAGTCACCCCATCTTGGATTCTCCTAGGTCTCTAGTTTTAAAAAATGCACAGGTTTAGTAGGTTTCCCTAGGTGCCGGCTGAGCTAGAGGCCAAAATCTACAGATAGGCACTTTGCAAAAAACAGCTCTGTTTTCTTTAAAAAAATGGGATGTGTCCACGTTGTGTTTTGGGGCGCTTCCTGTCGTGGCCGCTAGGCCTACCCACACAAGTGAGGTATCATTTTTATCGGGAGACTTGGGGGAACGCTGGGTGGAAGGAAATTTGTGGCTCCTCTCAGATTCCAGAACTTTCTGTCACCGAAATTTGAGGAAAATGTGTTTTTTTATCCACATTTTGAGGTTTGCAAAGGATTCTGGGTAACAGAACCTGGTCAGAGCCCCACAAGTCACCCCATCTTGGATTTCCCCTAGGTCTCTAGTTTTCAAAAATGCACAGGTTTGGTAGGTTTCCCTAGGTGCCGGCTGAGCTAGAGGCCAAACTCTACAGATAGGCACTTTGCAAAAAACAGCTCTCTTTTCTGTGATGTGTCCACGTTGTGTTTTGGGGCATATCCTGTCGCAGGTGCTAGGCCTACCCTCACAAGTGAGGTACCATTTTTATCGGGAGACTTGGGGGAACGCTGGGTGGTAGGAAATTTGTGGCTCCTCTCAGATTCCAGAACTTTCTGTCACCGAAATGTGAAGAAAACGTGTTTTTTTAGCCAAATTTTGAGGTTTGCAAAGGATTCTGGGTAACAGAACCTGGTCAGAGCCCCACAATTCACCCCATATTGGATTCCCCTTGGTTTCTAGTTTTCAAAAATGCGCTGGTTTGCTAAGTTTCCCCTGGTGCCGGCTGAGCTAGAGGCCAAAATCCACAGGTAGGCTCAGTTTTCTATGAAAAAATTTGATGTGTTCACGTTGTGTTTTGGGCCATTTCTTGTCGCGGGCGCTAGGCCTACCCACACAAGTGAGGTATCATTTTTATTGGGAGACTTGGGGGAGCGCTAGCTAGAAGGAAATTTGTGGCTCCTCTCAGATTCCAGAACTTTCTGTCACCGAAATGTGAGAAAAATGTGGTTTTTTAGCCAAAATTTGAGGTTTGCAAAGGATTCTGGGTAACAGAACCTGGTCAGAGCCCCACAAGTCACCCCATCTTGGATTCCCCTATGTCTCTAGTTTTCAAAAATGCACAGGCTTGGTAGCTCTCCCTAGGTGCCGGCTGAGCTAGAGGCCAAAATCTACAGGTAGGCACTTTGCAAAAAACAGCTCTGTTTTCTTTCAAAAAATGGGATGTGTCCATGTTGTGTTTTGGGGCGCTTCCTGTCGTGGCCGCTAGGCCTACCCACAGAAGTGAGGTATCATTTTTATCGGGAGACTTGGGGGAACGCTGGGTGGAAGGAAATTTGTGGCTCCTCTCAGATTCCAGAACTTTCTGTCACCGAAATGTGAGGAAAATGTGTTTTTTTATCCACATTTTGAGGTTTGCAAAGGATTCTGGGTAACAGAACCTGGTCAGAGCCCCACAATTCACCCCATATTGGATTCCCCTTGGTTTCTAGTTTTCAAAAATGCGCTGGTTTGCTAGGTTTCCCCTGGTGCCGGCTGAGCTAGAGGCCAAAATCCACAGGTAGGCTCTGTTTTCTATGAAAAAATTTGATGTGTTCACGTTGTGTATTGGGCCATTTCTTGTCGCGGGCGCTAGGCCTACCCACACAAGTGAGGTATCATTTTTATCGGGAGACTTGGGGGAACGCTAGCTAGAAGGAAATTTGTGGCTCCTCTCAGATTCCAGAACTTTCTGTCACCGAAATGTGAGGAAAATGTGTTTTTTTAGCCAAAATTTGAGGTTTGCAAAGGATTCTGGGTAACAGAACCTGGTCAGAGCCCCACAAGTCACCCCATCTTGGATTCCCCTAGGTCTCTAGTTTTCAAAAATGCACAGGTTTGGTAGCTCTCCCTAGGTGCCGGCTGAGCTAGAGGCCAAAATCTACAGGTAGGCACATTGCAAAAAACAGCTCTATTTTCTTTAAAAAAATGGGATGTGTCCACGTTGTGTTTTGGGGCGTCTCCTGTCGCGGCCGCTAGGGCTACCCACACAAGTGAGGTATAATTTTTATCGGGAGACTTGGGGGAACGCTGGGTGGAAGGAAATTTGTGGCTCCTCTCAGATTCCAGAACTTTCTGTCACCGAAATATGAGGGAAATGTGGTTTTTTAGCCAAAATTTGAGGTTTGCAAAGGATTCTGGGTAACAGAACCTGGTCAGAGCCCCACAAGTCACCCCATCCTGGATTCCCCTAGGTCTGTAGTTTTCAAAAATGCACAGGTTTGGTAGCTCTCCCTAGGTGCGGGCTGAGCTAGAGGCCAAAATCTACAGGTAGGCACATTGCAAAAAACAGCTCTATTTTCTTTCAAAAAATGGGATGTGTCCACGTTGTGTTTTGGGGCGTCTCCTGTCGCGGCCGCTATGCCTACCCACACAAGTGAGGTATAATTTTTATCGGGAGACTTGGGGGAACGCTGGGTGAAAGGAAATTTGTGGCTCCTCTCAGATTCCAGAACTTTCTGTCACCGAAATGTGAGGAAAATGTGTTTTTTTAGCCAAAGTTTGAGGTTTGCAAAGGATTCTGGGTAACAGAACCTGGTCAGAGCCCCACAAGTCACCCCATCTTGGATTCTCCTAGGTCTCTAGTTTTAAAAAATGCACAGGTTTAGTAGGTTTCCCTAGGTGCCGGCTGAGCTAGAGGCCAAAATCTACAGATAGGCACTTTGCAAAAAACAGCTCTGTTTTCTTTAAAAAAATGGGATGTGTCCACGTTGTGTTTTGGGGCGCTTCCTGTCGTGGCCGCTAGGCCTACCCACACAAGTGAGGTATCATTTTTATCGGGAGACTTGGGGGAACGCTGGGTGGAAGGAAATTTGTGGCTCCTCTCAGATTCCAGAACTTTCTGTCACCGAAATTTGAGGAAAATGTGTTTTTTTATCCACATTTTGAGGTTTGCAAAGGATTCTGGGTAACAGAACCTGGTCAGAGCCCCACAAGTCACCCCATCTTGGATTTCCCCTAGGTCTCTAGTTTTCAAAAATGCACAGGTTTGGTAGGTTTCCCTAGGTGCCGGCTGAGCTAGAGGCCAAACTCTACAGATAGGCACTTTGCAAAAAACAGCTCTGTTTTCTGTGATGTGTCCACGTTGTGTTTTGGGGCATATCCTGTCGCAGGTGCTAGGCCTACCCTCACAAGTGAGGTACCATTTTTATCGGGAGACTTGGGGGAACGCTGGGTGGTAGGAAATTTGTGGCTCCTCTCAGATTCCAGAACTTTCTGTCACCGAAATGTGAAGAAAACGTGTTTTTTTAGCCAAATTTTGAGGTTTGCAAAGGATTCTGGGTAACAGAACCTGGTCAGAGCCCCACAATTCACCCCATATTGGATTCCCCTTGGTTTCTAGTTTTCAAAAATGCGCTGGTTTGCTAAGTTTCCCCTGGTGCCGGCTGAGCTAGAGGCCAAAATCCACAGGTAGGCTCAGTTTTCTATGAAAAAATTTGATGTGTTCACGTTGTGTTTTGGGCCATTTCTTGTCGCGGGCGCTAGGCCTACCCACACAAGTGAGGTATCATTTTTATCGGGAGACTTGGGGGAACGCTAGCTGGAAGGAAATTTGTGGCTCCTCTCAGATTCCAGAACTTTCTGTCACCGAAATGTGAGGAAAATGTGGTTTTTTAGCCAAAATTTGAGGTTTGCAAAGGATTCTGGGTAACAGAACCTGGTCAGAGCCCCACAAGTCACCCCATCTTGGATTCCCCTATGTCTCTAGTTTTCAAAAATGCACAGGCTTGGTAGCTCTCCCTAGGTGCCGGCTGAGCTAGAGGCCAAAATCTACAGGTAGGCACATTGCAAAAAACAGCTCTATTTTCTTTAAAAAAATGGGATGTGTCCACGTTGTGTTTTGGGGCGTCTCCTGTCGCGGCCGCTAGGGCTACCCACACAAGTGAGGTATAATTTTTATCGGGAGACTTGGGGGAACGCTGGGTGGAAGGAAATTTGTGGCTCCTCTCAGATTCCAGAACTTTCTGTCACCGAAATGTGAGGAAAATGTGTTTCTTTAGCTAAAGTTTGAGGTTTGCAAAGGATTCTGGGTAACAGAACCTGGTCAGAGCCCCACAAGTCACCCCATCTTGGATTCCCCTAGGTCTCTAGTTTAAAAAAATGCACAGGTTTAGTAGGTTTCCCTAGGTGCCGGCTGAGCTAGAGGCCAAAATCTACAGGTAGGCACTTTGCAAAAAACAGCTCTGTTTTCTTTCAAAAAATGGGATGTGTCCACGTTGTGTTTTGGGGCGCCTCCTGTCGTGGCCGCTAGGCCTACCCACACAAGTGAGGTATCATTTTTATCGGGAGACTTGGGGGAACGCTGAGTGGAAGGAAATTTGTGGCTCCTCTCAGATTCCAGAACTTTCTGTCACCGAAATGTGAGGAAAATGTGTTTTTTTATCCACATTTTGAGGTTTGCAAAGGATTCTGGGTAACAGAACCTGGTCAGAGCCCCACAAGTCACCCCATCTTGGATTCCCCTAGGTCTCTAGTTTTCAAAAATGCACAGGTTTGGTAGGTTTCCCTAGGTGCCGGCTGAGCTAGAGGCCAAACTCTACAGATAGGCACTTTGCAAAAAACAGCTCTGTTTTCTGTGATGTGTCCACGTTGTGTTTTGGGGCATATCCTGTCGCAGGTGCTAGGCCTACCCTCACAAGTGAGGTACCATTTTTATCGGGAGACTTGGGGGAACGCTGGGTGGTGGGAAATTTGTGGCTCCTCTCAGATTCCAGAACTTTCTGTCACCGAAATGTGAAGAAAACGTGTTTTTTAGCCAAATTTTGAGGTTTGCAAAGGATTCTGGGTAACAGAACCTGGTCAGAGCCCCACAATTCACCCCATATTGGATTCCCCTTGGTTTCTAGTTTTCAAAAATGAGCTGGTTTGCTAAGTTTCCCCTGGTGCCGGCTGAGCTAGAGGCCAAAATCCACAGGTAGGCTCTGTTTTCTATGAAAAAATTTGATGTGTTCACGTTGTGTTTTGGGCCATTTCTTGTCGCGGGCGCTAGGCCTACCCACACAAGTGAGGTATCATTTTTATCGGGAGACTTGGGGGAACGCTAGCTAGAAGGAAATTTGTGGCTCCTCTCAGATTCCAGAACTTTCTGTCACCGAAATGTGAGGAAAATGTGGTTTTTTAGCCAAAATTTGAGGTTTGCAAAGGATTCTGGGTAACAGAACCTGGTCAGAGCCCCACAAGTCACCCCATCCTGGATTCCCCTAGGTCTGTAGTTTTCAAAAATGCACAGGTTTGGTAGCTCTCCCTAGGTGCGGGCTGAGCTAGAGGCCAAAATCTACAGGTAGGCACATTGCAAAAAACAGCTCTATTTTCTTTCAAAAAATTGGATGTGTCCACGTTGTGTTTTGGGGCGTCTCCTGTCGCGGCCGCTATGCCTACCCACACAAGTGAGGTATAATTTTTATCGGGAGACTTGGGGGAACGCTGGGTGAAAGGAAATTTGTGGCTCCTCTCAGATTCCAGAACTTTCTGTCACCGAAATGTGAGGAAAATGTGTTTTTTTAGCCAAAGTTTGAGGTTTGCAAAGGATTCTGGGTAACAGAACCTGGTCAGAGCCCCACAAGTCACCCCATCTTGGATTCCCCTAGGTCTCTAGTTTAAAAAAATGCACAGGTTTAGTAGGTTTCCCTAGGTGCCGGCTGAGCTAGAGGTCAAAATCTACAGGTAGGCACTTTGCAAAAAACAGCTCTGTTTTCTTTCAAAAAATGGGATGTGTCCATGTTGTGTTTTGGGGCGGTTCCTGTCGTGGCCACTAGGCCTACCCACACAAGTGAGGTATAATTTTTATCGGGAGACTTGGGGGAACGCTGGGTGGAAGGAAATTTGTGGCTCCTCTCAGATTCCAGAACTTTCTGTCACCGAAATATGAGGGAAATTTGGTTTTTTTAGCCACAATTTGAGGTTTGCAAAGGATTCTGGGTAACAGAACCTGGTCAGAGACCCACAAGTCACCCCATCCTGGATTCCCCTAGGTCTGTAGTTTTCAAAAATGCACAGGTTTGGTAGCTCTCCCTAGGTGCGGGCTGAGCTAGAGGCCAAAATCTACAGGTAGGCACATTGCAAAAAACAGCTCTATTTTCTTTCAAAAAATGGGATGTGTCCACGTTGTGTTTTGGGGCGTCTCCTGTCGCGGCCGCTATGCCTACCCACACAAGTGAGGTATCATTTTTATCGGGAGACTTGGGGGAACGCTGGGTGAAAGGAAATTTGTGGCTCCTCTCAGATTCCAGAACTTTCTGTCACCATAATGTGGGGAAAATGTGTTTTTTTAGCCAAAGTTTGAGGTTTGCAAAGGATTCTGGGTAACAGAACCTGGTCAGAGCCCCACAAGTCACCCCATCTTGGATTCCCCTTGGTTTCTAGTTTTCAAAAATGCGCTGGTTTGCTAGGTTTCCCCTGGTGCCGGCTGAGCTAGAGGCCAAAATCCACAGGTACGCTCTGTTTTCTATGAAAAAATTTGATGTGTTCACGTTGTGTATTGGGCCATTTCTTGTCGCGGGCGCTAGGCCTACCCACACAAGTGAGGTATCATTTTTATCGGGAGACTTGGGGGAACGCTAGCTAGAAGGAAATTTGTGGCTCCTCTCAGATTCCAGAACTTTCTGTCACCGAAATGTGAGGAAAATGTGGTTTTTTAGCCAAAATTAGAGGTTTGCAAAGGATTCTGGGTAACAGAACCTGGTCAGAGCCCCACAAGTCACCCCATCTTGGATTCCCCTAGGTCTCTAGTTTTCAAAAATGCACAGGTTTGGTAGCTCTCCCTAGGTGCCGGCTGAGCTAGAGGCCAAAATCTACAGGTAGGCACATTGCAAAAAACAGCTCTATTTTCTTTCAAAAAATGGGATGTGTCTACGTTGTGTTTTGGGGCGTCTCCTGTCGCGCCCGCTAGGGCTACCCACACAAGTGAGGTATAATTTTTATCGGGAGACTTGGGGGAACGCTGGGTGGAAGGAAATTTGTGGCTCCTCTCAGATTCCAGAACTTTCTGTCACCGAAATATGAGGGAAATGTGGTTTTTTAGCCAAAATTTGAGGTTTGCAAAGGATTCTGGGTAACAGAACCTGGTCAGAGCCCCACAAGTCACCCCATCCTGGATTCCCCTAGGTCTGTAGTTTTCAAAAATGCACAGGTTTGGTAGCTCTCCCTAGGTGCGGGCTGAGCTAGAGGCCAAAATCTACAGGTAGGCACATTGCAAAAAACAGCTCTATTTTCTTTCAAAAAATGGGATGTGTCCACGTTGTGTTTTGGGGCGTCTCCTGTCGCGGCCGCTATGCCTACCCACACAAGTGAGGTATAATTTTTATCGGGAGACTTGGGGGAACGCTGGGTGAAAGGAAATTTGTGGCTCCTCTCAGATTCCAGAACTTTCTGTCACCGAAATGTGAGGAAAATGTGTTTTTTTAGCCAAAGTTTGAGGTTTGCAAAGGATTCTGGGTAACAGAACCTGGTCAGAGCCCCACAAGTCACCCCATCTTGGATTCTCCTAGGTCTCTAGTTTTAAAAAATGCACAGGTTTAGTAGGTTTCCCTAGGTGCCGGCTGAGCTAGAGGCCAAAATCTACAGATAGGCACTTTGCAAAAAACAGCTCTGTTTTCTTTAAAAAAATGGGATGTGTCCACGTTGTGTTTTGGGGCGCTTCCTGTCGTGGCCGCTAGGCCTACCCACACAAGTGAGGTATCATTTTTATCGGGAGACTTGGGGGAACGCTGGGTGGAAGGAAATTTGTGGCTCCTCTCAGATTCCAGAACTTTCTGTCACCGAAATTTGAGGAAAATGTGTTTTTTTATCCACATTTTGAGGTTTGCAAAGGATTCTGGGTAACAGAACCTGGTCAGAGCCCCACAAGTCACCCCATCTTGGATTTCCCCTAGGTCTCTAGTTTTCAAAAATGCACAGGTTTGGTAGGTTTCCCTAGGTGCCGGCTGAGCTAGAGGCCAAACTCTACAGATAGGCACTTTGCAAAAAACAGCTCTCTTTTCTGTGATGTGTCCACGTTGTGTTTTGGGGCATATCCTGTCGCAGGTGCTAGGCCTACCCTCACAAGTGAGGTACCATTTTTATCGGGAGACTTGGGGGAACGCTGGGTGGTAGGAAATTTGTGGCTCCTCTCAGATTCCAGAACTTTCTGTCACCGAAATGTGAAGAAAACGTGTTTTTTTTAGCCAAATTTTGAGGTTTGCAAAGGATTCTGGGTAACAGAACCTGGTCAGAGCCCCACAATTCACCCCATATTGGATTCCCCTTGGTTTCTAGTTTTCAAAAATGCGCTGGTTTGCTAAGTTTCCCCTGGTGCCGGCTGAGCTAGAGGCCAAAATCCACAGGTAGGCTCAGTTTTCTATGAAAAAATTTGATGTGTTCACGTTGTGTTTTGGGCCATTTCTTGTCGCGGGCGCTAGGCCTACCCACACAAGTGAGGTATCATTTTTATTGGGAGACTTGGGGGAGCGCTAGCTAGAAGGAAATTTGTGGCTCCTCTCAGATTCCAGAACTTTCTGTCACCGAAATGTGAGGAAAATGTGGTTTTTTAGCCAAAATTTGAGGTTTGCAAAGGATTCTGGGTAACAGAACCTGGTCAGAGCCCCACAAGTCACCCCATCTTGGATTCCCCTATGTCTCTAGTTTTCAAAAATGCACAGGCTTGGTAGCTCTCCCTAGGTGCCGGCTGAGCTAGAGGCCAAAATCTACAGGTAGGCACTTTGCAAAAAACAGCTCTGTTTTCTTTCAAAAAATGGGATGTGTCCATGTTGTGTTTTGGGGCGCTTCCTGTCGTGGCCGCTAGGCCTACCCACAGAAGTGAGGTATCATTTTTATCGGGAGACTTGGGGGAACGCTGGGTGGAAGGAAATTTGTGGCTCCTCTCAGATTCCAGAACTTTCTGTCACCGAAATGTGAGGAAAATGTGTTTTTTTATCCACATTTTGAGGTTTGCAAAGGATTCTGGGTAACAGAACCTGGTCAGAGCCCCACAATTCACCCCATATTGGATTCCCCTTGGTTTCTAGTTTTCAAAAATGCGCTGGTTTGCTAGGTTTCCCCTGGTGCCGGCTGAGCTAGAGGCCAAAATCCACAGGTAGGCTCTGTTTTCTATGAAAAAATTTGATGTGTTCACGTTGTGTATTGGGCCATTTCTTGTCGCGGGCGCTAGGCCTACCCACACAAGTGAGGTATCATTTTTATCGGGAGACTTGGGGGAACGCTAGCTAGAAGGAAATTTGTGGCTCCTCTCAGATTCCAGAACTTTCTGTCACCGAAATGTGAGGAAAATGTGTTTTTTTAGCCAAAATTTGAGGTTTGCAAAGGATTCTGGGTAACAGAACCTGGTCAGAGCCCCACAAGTCACCCCATCTTGGATTCCCCTAGGTCTCTAGTTTTCAAAAATGCACAGGTTTGGTAGCTCTCCCTAGGTGCCGGCTGAGCTAGAGGCCAAAATCTACAGGTAGGCACATTGCAAAAAACAGCTCTATTTTCTTTAAAAAAATGGGATGTGTCCACGTTGTGTTTTGGGGCGTCTCCTGTCGCGGCCGCTAGGGCTACCCACACAAGTGAGGTATAATTTTTATCGGGAGACTTGGGGGAACGCTGGGTGGAAGGAAATTTGTGGCTCCTCTCAGATTCCAGAACTTTCTGTCACCGAAATATGAGGGAAATGTGGTTTTTTAGCCAAAATTTGAGGTTTGCAAAGGATTCTGGGTAACAGAACCTGGTCAGAGCCCCACAAGTCACCCCATCCTGGATTCCCCTAGGTCTGTAGTTTTCAAAAATGCACAGGTTTGGTAGCTCTCCCTAGGTGCGGGCTGAGCTAGAGGCCAAAATCTACAGGTAGGCACATTGCAAAAAACAGCTCTATTTTCTTTCAAAAAATGGGATGTGTCCACGTTGTGTTTTGGGGCGTCTCCTGTCGCGGCCGCTATGCCTACCCACACAAGTGAGGTATAATTTTTATCGGGAGACTTGGGGGAACGCTGGGTGAAAGGAAATTTGTGGCTCCTCTCAGATTCCAGAACTTTCTGTCACCGAAATGTGAGGAAAATGTGTTTTTTTAGCCAAAGTTTGAGGTTTGCAAAGGATTCTGGGTAACAGAACCTGGTCAGAGCCCCACAAGTCACCCCATCTTGGATTCTCCTAGGTCTCTAGTTTTAAAAAATGCACAGGTTTAGTAGGTTTCCCTAGGTGCCGGCTGAGCTAGAGGCCAAAATCTACAGATAGGCACTTTGCAAAAAACAGCTCTGTTTTCTTTAAAAAAATGGGATGTGTCCACGTTGTGTTTTGGGGCGCTTCCTGTCGTGGCCGCTAGGCCTACCCACACAAGTGAGGTATCATTTTTATCGGGAGACTTGGGGGAACGCTGGGTGGAAGGAAATTTGTGGCTCCTCTCAGATTCCAGAACTTTCTGTCACCGAAATTTGAGGAAAATGTGTTTTTTTATCCACATTTTGAGGTTTGCAAAGGATTCTGGGTAACAGAACCTGGTCAGAGCCCCACAAGTCACCCCATCTTGGATTTCCCCTAGGTCTCTAGTTTTCAAAAATGCACAGGTTTGGTAGGTTTCCCTAGGTGCCGGCTGAGCTAGAGGCCAAACTCTACAGATAGGCACTTTGCAAAAAACAGCTCTGTTTTCTGTGATGTGTCCACGTTGTGTTTTGGGGCATATCCTGTCGCAGGTGCTAGGCCTACCCTCACAAGTGAGGTACCATTTTTATCGGGAGACTTGGGGGAACGCTGGGTGGTAGGAAATTTGTGGCTCCTCTCAGATTCCAGAACTTTCTGTCACCGAAATGTGAAGAAAACGTGTTTTTTTAGCCAAATTTTGAGGTTTGCAAAGGATTCTGGGTAACAGAACCTGGTCAGAGCCCCACAATTCACCCCATATTGGATTCCCCTTGGTTTCTAGTTTTCAAAAATGCGCTGGTTTGCTAAGTTTCCCCTGGTGCCGGCTGAGCTAGAGGCCAAAATCCACAGGTAGGCTCAGTTTTCTATGAAAAAATTTGATGTGTTCACGTTGTGTTTTGGGCCATTTCTTGTCGCGGGCGCTAGGCCTACCCACACAAGTGAGGTATCATTTTTATCGGGAGACTTGGGGGAACGCTAGCTGGAAGGAAATTTGTGGCTCCTCTCAGATTCCAGAACTTTCTGTCACCGAAATGTGAGGAAAATGTGGTTTTTTAGCCAAAATTTGAGGTTTGCAAAGGATTCTGGGTAACAGAACCTGGTCAGAGCCCCACAAGTCACCCCATCTTGGATTCCCCTATGTCTCTAGTTTTCAAAAATGCACAGGCTTGGTAGCTCTCCCTAGGTGCCGGCTGAGCTAGAGGCCAAAATCTACAGGTAGGCACATTGCAAAAAACAGCTCTATTTTCTTTAAAAAAATGGGATGTGTCCACGTTGTGTTTTGGGGCGTCTCCTGTCGCGGCCGCTAGGGCTACCCACACAAGTGAGGTATAATTTTTATCGGGAGACTTGGGGGAACGCTGGGTGGAAGGAAATTTGTGGCTCCTCTCAGATTCCAGAACTTTCTGTCACCGAAATGTGAGGAAAATGTGTTTCTTTAGCTAAAGTTTGAGGTTTGCAAAGGATTCTGGGTAACAGAACCTGGTCAGAGCCCCACAAGTCACCCCATCTTGGATTCCCCTAGGTCTCTAGTTTAAAAAAATGCACAGGTTTAGTAGGTTTCCCTAGGTGCCGGCTGAGCTAGAGGCCAAAATCTACAGGTAGGCACTTTGCAAAAAACAGCTCTGTTTTCTTTAAAAAAATGGGATGTGTCCACGTTGTGTTTTGGGGCGCCTCCTGTCGTGGCCGCTAGGCCTACCCACACAAGTGAGGTATCATTTTTATCGGGAGACTTGGGGGAACGCTGAGTGGAAGGAAATTTGTGGCTCCTCTCAGATTCCAGAACTTTCTGTCACCGAAATGTGAGGAAAATGTGTTTTTTTATCCACATTTTGAGGTTTGCAAAGGATTCTGGGTAACAGAACCTGGTCAGAGCCCCACAAGTCACCCCATCTTGGATTCCCCTAGGTCTCTAGTTTTCAAAAATGCACAGGTTTGGTAGGTTTCCCTAGGTGCCGGCTGAGCTAGAGGCCAAACTCTACAGATAGGCACTTTGCAAAAAACAGCTCTGTTTTCTGTGATGTGTCCACGTTGTGTTTTGGGGCATATCCTGTCGCAGGTGCTAGGCCTACCCTCACAAGTGAGGTACCATTTTTATCGGGAGACTTGGGGGAACGCTGGGTGGTGGGAAATTTGTGGCTCCTCTCAGATTCCAGAACTTTCTGTCACCGAAATGTGAAGAAAACGTGTTTTTTTAGCCAAATTTTGAGGTTTGCAAAGGATTCTGGGTAACAGAACCTGGTCAGAGCCCCACAATTCACCCCATATTGGATTCCCCTTGGTTTCTAGTTTTCAAAAATGAGCTGGTTTGCTAAGTTTCCCCTGGTGCCGGCTGAGCTAGAGGCCAAAATCCACAGGTAGGCTCTGTTTTCTATGAAAAAAATTTATGTGTTCACGTTGTGTTTTGGGCCATTTCTTGTCGCGGGCGCTAGGCCTACCCACACAAGTGAGGTATCATTTTTATCGGGAGACTTGGGGGAACGCTAGCTAGAAGGAAATTTGTGGCTCCTCTCAGATTCCAGAACTTTCTGTCACCGAAATGTGAGGAAAATGTGGTTTTTTAGCCAAAATTTGAGGTTTGCAAAGGATTCTGGGTAACAGAACCTGGTCAGAGCCCCACAAGTCACCCCATCTTGGATTCCCCTATGTCTCTAGTTTTCAAAAATGCACAGGCTTGGTAGCTCTCCCTAGGTGCCGGCTGAGCTAGAGGCCAAAATCTACAGGTAGGCACATTGCAAAAAACAGCTCTATTTTCTTTAAAAAAATGGGATGTGTCCACGTTGTGTTTTGGGGCGTCTCCTGTCGCGGCCGCTAGGGCTACCCACACAAGTGAGGTATAATTTTTATCGGGAGACTTGGGGGAACGCTGGGTGGAAGGAAATTTGTGGCTCCTCTCAGATTCCAGAACTTTCTGTCACCGAAATGTGAGGAAAATGTGTTTTTTTAGCTAAAGTTTGAGGTTTGCAAAGGATTCTGGGTAACAGAACCTGGTCAGAGCCCCACAAGTCACCCCATCTTGGATTCCCCTAGGTCTCTAGTTTAAAAAAATGCACAGGTTTAGTAGGTTTCCCTAGGTGCCGGCTGAGCTAGAGGCCAAAATCTACAGGTAGGCACTTTGCAAAAAACAGCTCTGTTTTCTTTCAAAAAATGGGATGTGTCCACGTTGTGTTTTGGGGCGCCTCCTGTCGTGGCCGCTAGGCCTACCCACACAAGTGAGGTATCATTTTTATCGGGAGACTTGGGGGAACGCTGAGTGGAAGGAAATTTGTGGCTCCTCTCAGATTCCAGAACTTTCTGTCACCGAAATGTGAGGAAAATGTGTTTTTTTATCCACATTTTGAGGTTTGCAAAGGATTCTGGGTAACAGAACCTGGTCAGAGCCCCACAAGTCACCCCATCTTGGATTCCCCTAGGTCTCTAGTTTTCAAAAATGCACAGGTTTGGTAGGTTTCCCTAGGTGCCGGCTGAGCTAGAGGCCAAACTCTACAGATAGGCACTTTGCAAAAAACAGCTCTGTTTTCTGTGATGTGTCCACGTTGTGTTTTGGGGCATATCCTGTCGCAGGTGCTAGGCCTACCCTCACAAGTGAGGTACCATTTTTATCGGGAGACTTGGGGGAACGCTGGGTGGTGGGAAATTTGTGGCTCCTCTCAGATTCCAGAACTTTCTGTCACCGAAATGTGAAGAAAACGTGTTTTTTTAGCCAAATTTTGAGGTTTGCAAAGGATTCTGGGTAACAGAACCTGAACAGAGCCCCACAATTCACCCCATATTGGATTCCCCTTGGTTTCTAGTTTTCAAAAATGAGCTGGTTTGCTAAGTTTCCCCTGGTGCCGGCTGAGCTAGAGGCCAAAATCCACAGGTAGGCTCTGTTTTCTATGAAAAAATTTGATGTGTTCACGTTGTGTTTTGGGCCATTTCTTGTCGCGGGCGCTAGGCCTACCCACACAAGTGAGGTATCATTTTTATCGGGAGACTTGGGGGAACGCTAGCTAGAAGGAAATTTGTGGCTCCTCTCAGATTCCAGAACTTTCTGTCACCGAAATGTGAGGAAAATGTGGTTTTTTAGCCAACATTTTTTGGTTTGCAAACAATTCTGGGTAACAGAACCTGGTCAGAGCCCCACAAGTCACCCCATCTTGGATTCCCCTAGGTCTCTAGTTTAAAAAAATGCACAGGTTTAGTAGGTTTCCCTAGGTGCCGGCTGAGCTAGAGGCCAAAATCTACAGGTAGGCACTTTGCAAAAAACAGCTCTGTTTTCTTTAAAAAAATGGGATGTGTCCACGTTGTGTTTTGGGGTGCCTACTGTCGCGGCCGCTAGGCCTACCCACACAAGTGAGGTATCATTTTTATCGGGAGACTTGGGGGAACGCTGGGTGGAAGGAAATTTGTGGCTCCTCTCAGATTCCAGAACTTTCTGTCACCGAAATGTGAGGAAAATGTGTTTTTTTATCCAAATTTTGAAGTTTGCAAAGGATTCTGGGTAACAGAACCTGGTCAGAGCCCCACAAGTCACCCCATCTTGGATTCCCCTAGGTCTCTAGTTTTCGAAAATGCACAGGTTTGGTAGGTTTCCCTAGGTGCTGAGCACTGAGCTGGGTAACAGAACCTGGTCAGAGCCCCACAAGTCACCCCATCTTGGATTCCCCTAGGTCTCTAGTTTAAAAAAATCCACAGGTTTAGTAGGTTTCCCTAGGTGCCGGCTGAGCTAGAGGCCAAAATCTACAGATAGGCACTTTGCAAAAAACAGCTCTGTTTTCTGTGATGTGTCCACGTTGTGTTTTGGGGCATATCCTGTTGCAGGCGCTAGGCCTACCCACACAAGTGAGGTACCATTTTTATCGGGAGACTTGGGGGAACGCTGGGTGGAAGGAAATTTGTGGCTCCTCTCAGATTCCAGAACTTTCTGTCACCCAAATGTGAGGAAAATATGTTTTTTTAGCCAAGTTTTGAGGTTTGCATAGGATTCTGGGTAACAGAACCTGGTCAGAGCCCCACAAGTCACCCCATCTTGGATTCCCCTAGGTCTCTAGTTTTAAAAAATGCACAGGTTTGGTAGGTTTCCCTAGGTGCCGGCTGAGCTAGAGGCCAAAATCTACAGGTAGGCACTTTGCAAAAAACAGCTCTGTTTTCTGTGATGTGTCCACGTTGTGTTTTGGGGCATATCCTGTCGCGGGCGCTAGGCCTACCCACACAAGTGAGGTACCATTTTTATCGGGAGACTTGGGGGAACGCTGGGGGGAAGGAAATTTGTGGCTCCTCTCAGATTCCAGAACCCTCTGTCACCGAAATGTGAGGAAAATATGTTTTTTTAGCCAAAGTTTGAGGTTTGCAAAGGATTCTGGGTAACAGAACCTGGTCAGAGCCCCACAAGTCACCCCATCTTGGATTCCCCTAGGTCTCTAGTTTGAAAAAATGCACAGGTTTAGTAGGTTTCCCTAGGTGCCGGCTGAGCTAGAGGCCAAAATCTACAGGTAGGCACTTTGCAAAAAACAGCTCTGTTTTCTTTCAAAAAATGGTATGTGTCCACGTTGTGTTTTGGGGCGCCTCCTGTCGTGGCCGCTAGGCCTACCCACAAAAGTGAGGTATCATTTTTATCGGGAGACTTGGGGGAACGCTGGGTGGAAGGAAATTTGTGGCTCCTCTCAGATTCCAGAACTTTCTGTCACCGAAATGTGAGGAAAATGTGTTTTTTTAGCCAAAGTTTGAGGTTTGCAAAGGATTCTGGGTAACAGAACCTGGTCAGAGCCCCACAAGTCACCCCATCTTGGATTCCACTAGGTCTCTAGTTTAAAAAAATGCACAGGTTTAGTAGGTTTCCCTAGGTGCCGGCTGAGCTAGAGGCCAAAATCTACAGGTAGGCACTTTGCAAAAAACAGCTCTGTTTTCTTTCAAAAAATGGGATGTGTCTACGTTGTGTTTTGGGGTGTTTCTTGTCGTGGCCGCTAGGCCTACCCACACAAGTGAGGTATCATTTTTATCGGGAGACTTGGGGGAACGCTGGGTGGAAGGAAATTTGTGGCTCCTCTCAGATTCCAGAACTTTCTGTCACCGAAATGTGAGGAAAATGTGTTTTTTTACCCACATTTTGAGGTTTGCAAAGGATTCTGGGTAACAGAACCTGGTCAGAGCCCCACAAGTCACCCCATCTTGGATTCACCTAGGTCTCTACTTTTCAAAAATGCACCGGTTTGGTAGGTTTCCCTAGGTGCCGGCTGAGCTAGAGGCCAAACTCTACAGATAGGCACTTTGCAAAAAACAGCTCTGTTTTCTGTGATGTGTCCACGTTGTGTTTTGGGGCATATCCTGTCGCAGGTGCTAGGCCTACCCTCACAAGTGAGGTACCATTTTTATCGGGAGACTTGGGTGAACGCTGGGTGGTAGGAAATTTGTGGCTCCTCTCAGATTCCAGAACTTTCTGTCACCGAAATGTGAAGAAAACGTGTTTTTTTAGCCAAATTTTGAGGTTTGCAAAGGATTCTGGGTAACAGAACCTGGTCAGAGCCCCACAAGTCACCCCATCTTGGATTCCCCTAGGTCTCTAGTTTAAAAAAATGTACAGGTTTAGTAGGTTTCCCTAGGTGCCGGCTGAGCTAGCGGCCAAAATCTACAGGTAGTCACATTGCCAAAAACAGCTCTATTTTCTTTCAAAAAATGGGATGTGTCCACGTTGTGTTTTGGGGCGTCTCCTGTCGCGGCCGCTAGGCCTACCCACACAAGTGAGGTATAATTTTTATCGGGAGACTTGGGGGAACGCTGGGTGGAAGGAAATTTGTGGCTCCTCTCAGATTCCAGAACTTTCTGTCACCGAAATGTGAGGAAAATGTGTTTTTTTAGCCAAAGTTTGAGGTTTGCAAAGGATTCTGGGTAACAGAACCTGGTCAGAGCCCCACAAGTCACCCCATCTTGGATTCCCCTAGGTCTCTAGTTTAAAAAAATGCACAGGTTTAGTAGGTTTCCCTAGGTGCCGGCTCAGCTAGAGGCCAAAATCTACAGGTAGGCACTTTGCAAAAAACAGCTCTGTTTTCTTTAAAAAAATGGGATGTGTCCACGTTGTGTTTTGGGGCGCCTACTGTCGCGGCCGCTAGGCCTACCCACACAAGTGAGGTATCATTTTTATCGGGAGACTTGGGGGAACGCTGGGTGGAAGGAAATTTGTGGCTCCTCTCAGATTCCAGAACTTTCTGTCACCGAAATGTGAGGAAAATGTGTTTTTTTATCCACATTTTGAGGTTTGCAAAGGATTCTGGGTAACAGAACCTGGTCAGAGCCCCACAAGTCACCCCATCTTGGATTCCCCTAGGTCTCTAGTTTTAAAAAATGCACAGGTTTGGTAGGTTTCCCTAGGTGCCGGCTGAGCTAGAGGCCAAAATCTACAGATAGGCACTTTGCAAAAAACAGCTCTGTTTTCTGTGATGTGTCCACGTTGTGTTTTGGGGCATATCCTGTCGCAGGTGCTAGGCCTACCCACACAAGTGAGGTACCATTTGTATCGGGAGACTTGGGGGAACGCTGGGTGGTAGGAAATTTGTGGCTCTTCTCAGATTCCAGAACTTTCTGTCACCGAAATGTGAGGAAAACGTGTTTTTTTAGCCAAATTTTGAGGTTTGCAAAGGATTCTGGGTAACAGAACCTGGTCAGAGCCCCACAATTCACCCCATATTGGATTCCCCTTGGTTTCTAGTTTTCAAAAATGCACTGGTTTGCTAGGTTTCCCCTGGTGCCGGCTGAGCTAGAGGCCAAAATCCACAGGTAGGCTCTGTTTTCTATGAAAACATTTGATGTGTCCACGTTGTGTTTTGGGCAATTTCCTGTTGCGGGCGCTAGGCCTACCCACACAAGTGAGGTATCATTTTTATCGGGAGACTTGGGGGAACGCTAGGTGGAAGGAAATTTGTGGCTCCTCTCAGATTCCAGAACTTTCTGTCACCGAAATGTGAGGAAAATGTGTTTTTTTAGCCAAAATTTGAGATTTGCAAAGGATTCTGGGTAACAGAACCTGGTCAGAGCCCACAAGTCACCCCATCTTGGATTCCCCTAGGTCTCTAGTTTTCAAAAATTTACAGGTTTGGTAGGTTTCCCTAGGTGCCGGCGGAGCTAGAGGCCAAAATCTACAGGTAGGCACTTTGCAAAAAACAGCTCTGTTTTCTTTTAAAAAATGGGATGTGTCCACGTTGTGTTTTGGGGCGCCTCCTGTTGCGGCTGCTAGGCCTACCCACACAAGTGAGGTATCATTTTTATCGGGAGACTTGGGGGAACGCTGGGTGGTAGGAAATTTGTGGCTCCTCTCAGATTCCAGAACTTTCTGTCACCGAAATGTGAGGAAAATGTGTTTTTTTTGCCAAATTTTGAGGTATGCAAAGGATTCTGGGTAACAGAACCTGGTCAGATCCCCAAAAGTCACCCTATCTTGGATTCCCCTAGGTCTCTAGTTTTCAAAAATGCACAGGTTTGGTAGGTTTCCCTAGGTGCCGGCTGAGCTAGAGGCCAAAATCTACAGGTAGGCACTTTGCAAAAAACAGCTCTGTTTTCTGTGATGTGTCCACGTTGTGTTTTGGGGCATATCCTGTCGCAGGTGCTAGGCCTACCCACACAAGTGAGGTACCATTTTTATCGGGAGACTTGGGGGAACGCTGGGTGGTAGGAAATTTGTGGCTCCTCTCAGATTCCAGAACTTTCTGTCACCGAAATGTGAGAAAAACGTGTTTTTTTAGCCAAATTTTGAGGTTTGCAAAGGATTCTGGGTAACAGAACCTGGTCAGAGCCCCACAATTCACCCCATATTGGATTCCGCCTTGGTTTCTAGTTTTCAAAAATGCGCTGGTTTGCTAGGTTTCCCCCGGTGCCGGCTGAGCTAGAGGCCAAAATCCACAGGTAGGCTCTGTTTTCTATGGAAAAATTTCATGTGTCCACGTTGTGTTTTGGGCCATTTCCTGTCGCTGGCGCTAGGCCTACCCACACAAGTGAGGTATCATTTTTATCGGGAGACTTGGGGGAACGCTAGGTGGAAGGAAATTTGTGGCTCCTCTCAGATTCCAGAACTTTCTGTCACCGAAATGTGAGGAAAAGTGTTTTTTTAGCCAAAATTTGAGATTTGCAAAGGATTCTGGGTAACAGAACCTGGTCAGTGCCCCACAAGTCACCCCATCTTGGATTCCCCTAGGTCTCTAGTTTTCAAAAATGTACAGGATTGGTAGGTTTCCCTAGGTGCCGGCTGAGCTAGAGGCCAAAATCTACAGGTAGGCACTTTGCAAAAAACAGCTCTGTTTTCTTTAAAAAAATGGGATTTGTACACGTTGTGTTTTGGGGCGCCTCCTGTCGCGGCTGCTAGGCCTACCCACACAAGTGAGGTATCATTTTTATCGGGAGACTTGGGGGAACGCTGGGTGGTAGGAAATTTGTGGCTCCTCTCAGATTCCAGAACTTTCTGTCACCGAAATGTGAGGAAAATGTGTTTTTTTTGCCAAATTTTGAGGTATGCAAAGGATTCTGGGTAACAGAACCTGGTCAGATCCCCAAAAGTCACCCCATCTTGGATTCCCCTAGGTCTCTAGTTTTCAAAAATGCACAGGTTTGGTAGGTTTCCCTAGGTGCCGGCTGAGCTAGAGGCCAAAATCTACAGGTAGGCACTTTGCAAAAAACAGCTCTGTTTTCTGTGATGTGTCCACGTTGTGTTTTGGGGCATATCCTGTCGCAGGTGCTAGGCCTACCCACACAAGTGAGGTACCATTTTTATCGGGAGACTTGGGGGAACGCTGGGTGGTAGGAAATTTGTGGCTACTCTCAGATTCCAGAACTTTCTGTCACCGAAATGTGAGGAAAACGTGTTTCTTTAGCCAAATTTTGAGGTTTGCAAAGGATTCTGGGTAACAGAACCTGGTCATAGCCCCACAATTCACCCCATATTGGATTCCCCTTGGTTTCTAGTTTTCAAAAATGCGCTGGTTTGCTAGGTTTCCCCTGTTGCCGGCTGAGCTAGAGGCCAAAATCCACAGGTAGGCTCTGTTTTCTATGAACAAATTTGATTTGTCCACGTTGTGTTTTGGGCCATTTCCTGTCGCTGGCGCTAGGCCTACCCAAACAAGTGAGGTATCATTTTTATCGGGAGACTTGGGGGAATGCTGGGTGGAAGGAAATTTGTGGCTCCTCTCAGATTCCAGAACTTTCTGTCACCGAAATGTGAGGAAAATTTGTTTTTTTAGCCAAAGTTTGAGGTTTGCAAAGGATTCTGGGTAACAGAACCTGGTCAGAGCCCCACAAGTCACCCCATCTTGGATTCCCCTATGTCTCTAGTTTTAAAAAATACACAGGTTTAGTAGGTTTCCCTAGGTGCCGGCTGAGCTAGAGGCCAAAATCTACAGGTAGGCACTTTGCAAAAAACAGCTCTGTTTTCTGTGATGTGTCCACGTTGTGTTTTGGGGCATATCCTGTCGCAGGTGCTAGGCCTACCCACACAAGTGAGGTACCATTTTTATCGGGAGACTTGGGGGAACGCTGGGTGGTAGGAAATTTGTGGCTCCTCTCAGATTCCAGAACTTTCTGTCACCGAAATGTGAGGAAAACGTGTTTTTTTAGCCAAATTTTGAGGTTTGCAAAGGATTCTGGGTAACAGAACCTGGTCAGAGCCCCACAATTCACCCCATATTGGATTCCCCTTGGTTTCTAGTTTTCAAAAATGCGCTGGTTTGCTAGGTTTCCCCTGGTGCCGGCTGAGCTAGAGGCCAAAATCCACAGGTAGGCTCAGTTTTCTATGAAAAAATTTGATGTGTTCACGTTGTGTTTTGGGCCATTTCTTGTCGCGGGCGCTAGGCCTACCCACACAAGTGAGGTATCATTTTTATCGGGAGACTTGGGGGAACGCTAGCTAGAAGGAAATTTGTGGCTCCTCTCAGATTCCAGAACTTTCTGTCACCGAAATGTGAGGAAAATTTGGTTTTTTAGCCAAAATTTGAGGTTTGCAAAGGATTCTGGGTAACAGAACCTGTTCAGAGCCCCACAAGTCACCCCATCTTGGATTCCCCTATGTCTCTAGTTTTCAAAAATGCACAGGCTTGGTAGCTCTCCCTAGGTGCCGGCTGAGCTAGAGGCCAAAATCTACAGGTAGGCACATTGCAAAAAACAGCTCTATTTTCTTTAAAAAAATGGGATGTGTCCACGTTGTGTTTTGGGGCGTCTCCTGTCGCGGCCGCTAGGGCTACCCACACAAGTGAGGTATAATTTTTATCGGGAGACTTGGGGGAACGCTGGGTGGAAGGAAATTTGTGGCTCCTCTCAGATTCCAGAACTTTCTGTCACCGAAATATGAGGGAAATGTGGTTTTTTAGCCAAAATTTGAGGTTTGCAAAGGATTCTGGGTAACAGAACCTGGTCAGAGCCCCACAAGTCACCCCATCCTGGATTCCCCTAGGTCTGTAGTTTTAAAAAATGCACAGGTTTGGTAGCTCTCCCTAGGTGCGGGCTGAGCTAGAGGCCAAAATCTACAGGTAGGCACATTGAAAAAAACAGCTCTGTTTTCTTTCAAAAAATGGGGTGTGTCCACGTTGTGTTTTGGGGCGTCTCCTGTCGCGGCCGCTATGCCTACCCACACAAGTGAGGTATAATTTTTATCGGGAGACTTGAGGGAACGCTGGGTGGAAGGAAATTTGTGGCTCCTCTCAGATTCCAGAACTTTCTGTCTCCGAAATGTGAGGAAAATGTGTTTTTTTAGCCAAAGTTTGAGGTTTGCAAAGGATTCTGGGTAACAGAACCTGGTCAGAGCCCCACAAGTCACCCCATCTTGGATTCCCCTAGGTCTCTAGTTTTAAAAAATGCACAGGTTTAGTAGGTTTCCCTAGGTGCCGGCTGAGCTAGAGGCCAAAATCTACAGGTAGGCACTTTGCAAAAAACAGCTCTGTTTTCTTTCAAAAAATGGGATGTGTCCACGTTGTGTTTTGGGGCGCCTCCTGTCGTGGCCGCTAGGCCTACCCACACAAGTGAGGTATCATTTTTATCGGGAGACTTGGGGGAACGCTGGGTGGAAGGAAATTTGTGGCTCCTCTCAGATTCCAGAACTTTCTGTCACCGAAATGTGAGGGAAATGGTTTTTTTTATCCACATTTTGAGGTTTGCAAAGGATTCTGGGTAACAGAACCTGGTCAGAGCCCCACAAGTCACCCCATCTTGGATTCCCCTAGGTCTCTAGTTTTCAAAAATGCACAGGTTTGGTAGGTTTCCCTAGGTGCCGGCTGAGCTAGAGGCCAAACTCTACAGATAGGCACTTTGCAAAAAACAGCTCTGTTTTCTGTGATGTGTCCACGTTGTGTTTTGGGGCATATCCTGTCGCAGGTGCTAGGCCTACCCTCACAAGTGAGGTACCATTTTTATCGGGAGACTTGGGGGAACGCTGGGTGGTAGGAAATTTGTGGCTCCTCTCAGATTCCAGAACTTTCTGTCACCGAAATGTGAAGAAAACGTGTTTTTTTAGCCAAATTTTGAGGTTTGCAAAGGATTCTGGGTAACAGAACCTGGTCAGAGCCCCACAATTCACCCCATATTGGATTCCCCTTGGTTTCTAGTTTTCAAAAATGCGCTGGTTTGCTAAGTTTCCCCTGGTGCCGGCTGAGCTAGAGGCCAAAATCCACAGGTAGGCTCTGTTTTCTATGAAAAAATTTGATGTGTTCACGTTGTGTTTTGGGCCATTTCTTGTCGCGGGCGCTAGGCCTACCCACACAAGTGAGGTATCATTTTTATCGGGAGACTTGGGGGAACGCTAGCTAGAAGGAAATTTGTGGCTCCTCTCAGATTCCAGAACTTTCTGTCACCGAAATGTGAGGAAAATGTGGTTTTTTAGCCAAAATTTGAGGTTTGCAAAGGATTCTGGGTAACAGAACCTGGTCAGAGCCCCACAAGTCACCCCATCTTGGGTTCCCCTAGGTCTCTAGTGTTAAAAAATGCACAGGTTTGGTAGCTCTCCCTAGGTGCCGGCTGAGCTAGAGGCCAAAATCTACAGGTAGGCACATTGCAAAAAACAGCTCTATCTTCTTTCAAAAAATGGGATGTGTCCACGTTGTGTTTTGGGGCGTCTCCTGTCGCGGCCGCTAGGGCTACCCACACAAGTGAGGTATAATGTTTATCGGGAGACTTGGGGGAACGCTGGGTGGAAGGAAATTTGTGGCTCCTCTCAGATTCCAGAACTTTCTGTCATCGAAATATGAGGGAAATGTGGTTTTTTAGCCAAAATTTGAGGTTTGCAAAGGATTCTGGGTAACAGAACCTAGTCAGAGCCCCACAAGTCACCCCATCCTGGATTCCCCTAGGTCTCTAGTTTTAAAAAATGCACAGGTTTGGTAGCTCTCCCTAGGTGCGGGCTGAGCTAGAGGCCAAAATCTACAGGTAGGCACATTGCAAAGAACAGCTCTATTTTCTTTCAAAAAATGGGATGTGTCCACGTTGTGTTTTGGGGCGTCTCCTGTCGCGTCCGCTATGCCTACCCACACAAGTGAGGTATAATTTTTATCGGGAGACTTGGGGGAACGCTGGGTGGAAGGAAATTTGTGGCTCCTCTCAGATTCCAGAACTTTCTGTCACCAAAATGTGAGGAAAATGTGTATTTTTATCCACATTTTGAGGTTTGCAAAGGATTCTGGGTAACAGAACCTGGTCAGAGCCCCACAATTCACCCCATCTTGGATTCCCCTAGGTCTCTAGTTTTCAAAAATGCACAGGTTTGGTAGGTTTCCCTAGGTGCCGGCTGAGCTAGAGGCCAAACCCTACAGATAGGCACTTTGCAAAAAACAGCTCTGTTTTCTGTGATGTGTCCACGTTGTGTTTTGGGGCATATCCTGTCGCAGGTGCTAGGCCTACCCTCACAAGTGAGGTACCATTTTTATCGGGAGACTTGGGGGACTGCTGGGTGGTAGGAAATTTGTGGCTCCTCTCAGATTCCAGAACTTTCTGTCACCGAAATGTGAAGAAAACGTGTTTTTTTAGCCAAATTTTGAGGTTTGCAAAGGATTCTGGGTAACAGAACCTGGTCTGAGCCCCACAAGTCACCCCATCTTGGATTCCCCTAGGTCTCTAGTTTAAACAAATGTACAGGTTTAGTAGGTTTCCCTAGGTGCCGGCTGAGCTAGAGGCCAAAATCTACAGGTAGTCACATTGCCAAAAACAGCTCTATTTTCTTTCAAAAAATGGGATGTGTCCACGTTGTGTTTTGGGGTGTTTCCTGTCGCGGCCACTAGGCCTACCCACACAAGTGAGGTATCATTTGTATCGGGAGACTTGTGGGAACGCTGCTTGGAAGGAAATTTGTGGCTCCTCTCAGATTCCAGAACTTTCTGTCACCGAAATGTGAGGAAAATGTGTTTTTTTAGCTAAAGTTTGAGGTTTGCAAAGGATTCTGGGTAACAGAACCTGGTCAGAGCCCCACAAGTCACACCATCTTGGATTCCCCTAGGTCTCTAGTTTAAAAAAATGCACAGGTTTAGTAGGTTTCCCTAGGTGCCGGCTGAGCTAGAGGCCAAAATCTACAGGTAGGCACTTTGCAAAAAACAGCTCTGTTTTCTTTCAAAAAAGGGGATGTGTCCATGTTGTGTTTTGGGGCGCTTCCTGTCGTGGCCGCTAGGCCTACCCACAGAAGTGAGGTATCATTTTTATCGGGAGACTTGGGGGAACGCTGGGTGGAAGGAAATTTGTGGCTCCTCTCAGATTCCAGAACTTTCTGTCACCGAAATGTGAGGAAAATGTGTTTTTTTATCCACATTTTGAGGTTTGCAAAGGATTCTGGGTAACAGAACCTGGTCAGAGCCCCACAATTCACCCCATATTGGATTCCCCTTGGTTTCTAGTTTTCAAAAATGCGCTGGTTTGCTAGGTTTCCCCTGGTGCCGGCTGAGCTAGAGGCCAAAATCCACAGGTAGGCTCTGTTTTCTATGAAAAAATTTGATGTGTTCACGTTGTGTATTGGGCCATTTCTTGTCGTGGGCGCTAGGCCTACCCACACAAGTGAGGTATCATTTTTATCGGGAGACTTGGGGGAACGCTAGCTAGAAGGAAATTTGTGGCTCCTCTCAGATTCCAGAACTTTCTGTCACCGAAATGTGCGGAAAATGTGGTTTTTTAGCCAAAATTTGAGGTTTGCAAAGGATTCTGGGTAACTGAACCTGGTCAGAGCCCCACAAGTCACCCCATCTTGGATTCCCCTAGGTCTCTAGTTTTCAAAAATGCACAGGTTTGGTAGCTCTCCCTAGGTGCCGGCTGAGCTAGAGGCCAAAATCTACAGGTAGGCACATTGCAAAAAACAGCTCTATTTTCTTTAAAAAAATGGGATGTGTCCACGTTGTGTTTTGAGGCGTCTCCTGTCGCGGCCGCTAGGGCTACCCACACAAGTGAGGTATAATTTTTATCGGGAGACTTGGGGGAACGCTGGGTGGAAGGAAATTTGTGGCTCCTCTCAGATTCCAGAACTTTCTGTCACCGAAATATGAGGGAAATGTGGTTTTTTAGCCAAAATTTGAGGTTTGCAAAGGATTCTGGGTAACAGAACCTGGTCAGAGCCCCACAAGTCACCCCATCCTGGATTCCCCTAGGTCTGTAGTTTTAAAAAATGCACAGGTTTGGTAGCTCTCCCTAGGTGCGGGCTGAGCTAGAGGCCAAAATCTACAGGTAGGCACATTGCAAAAAACAGCTCTATTTTCTTTCAAAAAATGGGATGTGTCCACGTTGTGTTTTGGGGCGTCTCCTGTCGCGGCCGCTATGCCTACCCACACAAGTGAGGTATAATTTTTATCGGGAGACTTGGGGGAACGCTGGGTGAAAGGAAATTTGTGGCTCCTCTCAGATTCCAGAACTTTCTGTCACCGAAATGTGAGGAAAATGTGTTTTTTTAGCCAAAGTTTGAGGTTTGCAAAGGATTCTGGGTAACAGAACCTGGTCAGAGCCCCACAAGTCACCCCATCTTGGATTCCCCTAGGTCTCTAGTTTAAATAAATGCACAGGTTTAGTAGGTTTCCCTAGGTGCCGGCTGAGCTAGAGGCCAAAATCTACAGGTAGGCACTTTGCAAAAAACAGCTCTGTTTTCTTTCAAAAAATGGGATGTGTCCATGTTGTGTTTTGGGGCGCTTCCTGTCGTGGCCGCTAGGGCTACCCACAGAAGTGAGGTATCATTTTTATCCGGAGACTTGGGGGAACGCTGGGTGGAAGGAAATTTGTGGCTCCTCTCAGATTCCAGAACTTTCTGTCACCGAAATGTGAGGAAAATGTGTTTTTTTATCCACATTTTGAGGTTTACAAAGGATTCTGGGTAACAGAACCTGGTCAGAGCCCCACAATTCACCCCATATTGGATTCCCCTTGGTTTCTAGTTTTCAAAAATGCGCTGGTTTGCTAGGTTTCCCCTGGTGCCGGCTGAGCTAGAGGCCAAAATCCACAGGTAGGCTCTGTTTTCTATGAAAAAATTTGATGTGTTCACGTTGTGCTAGGCCTACCCACACAAGTGAGGTATCATTTTTATCGGGAGACTTGGGGGAACGCTAGTTAGAAGGAAATTTGTGGCTCCTCTCAGATTCCAGAACTTTCTGTCACCGAAATGTGAGGAAAATGTGTTTTTTTAGCCAAAATTTGAGGTTTGCAAAGGATTCTGGGTAATAGAACCTGGTCAGAGCCCCACAAGTCACCCCCATCTTGGATTCCCCTAGGTCTCTAGTTTTCAAAAATGCACAGGTTTGGTAGCTCTCCCTAGGTGCCGGCTGAGCTAGAGGCCAAAATCTACAGGTAGGCACATTGCAAAAAACAGCTCTATTTTCTTTCAAAAAATGGGATGTGTCCACGTTGTATTTTGGGGCGTCTCCTGTCGCGGCCGCTAGGGCTACCCACACAAGTGAGGTATCATTTTTATCGGGAGACTTGGGGGAACGCTGGGTGGAAGGAAATTTGTGGCTCCTCTCAGATTCCAGAACTTTCTGTCACCGAAATATGAGGGAAATGTGGTTTTTTAGCCAAAATTTGAGGTTTGCAAAGGATTCTGGGTAACAGAACCTGGTCAGAGCCCCACAAGTCACCCCATCCTGGATTCCCCTAGGTCTGTAGTTTTCAAAAATGCACAGGTTTGGTAGCTCTCCCTAGGTGCGGGCTGAGCTAGAGGCCAAAATCTACAGGTAGGCACATTGCAAAAAACAGCTCTATTTTCTTTCAAAAAATGGGATGTGTCCACGTTGTGTTTTGGGGCGTCTCCTGTCGCGGCCGCTATGCCTACCCACACAAGTGAGGTATAATTTTTATCGGGAGACTTGGGGGAACGCTGGGTGAAAGGAAATTTGTGGCTCCTCTCAGATTCCAGAACTTTCTGTCACCGAAATGTGAGGAAAATGTGTTTTTTTAGCCAAAGTTTGAGGTTTGCAAAGGATTCTGGGTAACAGAACCTGGTCAGAGCCCCACAAGTCACCCCATCTTGGATTCCCCTAGGTCTCTAGTTTTAAAAAATGCACAGATTAAGTAGGTTTCCCTAGGTGCCGGCTGAGCTAGAGGCCAAAATCTACAGGTAGGCACATTGCAAAAAACAGCTCTATTTTCTTTCAAAAAATGGGATGTGTCCACGTTGTGTTTTGGGGCGTCTCCTGTCGCGGCCGCTATGCCTACCCACACAAGTGAGGTATAATTTTTATCGGGAGACTTGGGGGAACGCTGGGTGAAAGGAAATTTGTGGCTCCTCTCAGATTCCAGAACTTTCTGTCACCGAAATGTGAGGAAAATGTGTTTTTTTAGCCAAAGTTTGAGGTTTGCAAAGGATTCTGGGTAACAGAACCTGGTCAGAGCCCCACAAGTCACCCCATCTTGGATTCCCCTAGGTCTCTAGTTTTAAAAAATGCACAGGTTTAGTAGGTTTCCCTAGGTGCCGGCTGAGCTAGAGGCCAAAATCTACAGGTAGGCACTTTGCAAAAAACAGCTCTGTTTTCTTTCAAAAAATGGGATGTGTCCACGTTGTGTTTTGGGGCGCTTCCTGTCTTGGCCGCTAGGCCTACCCACACAAGTGAGGTATCATTTTTATCGGGAGACTTGGGGGAACGCTGGGTGGAAGGAAATTTGTGGCTCCTCTCAGATTCCAGAACTTTCTGTCACCGAAATGTGAGGGAAATGTGTTTTTTTATCCACATTTTGAGGTTTGCAAAGGATTCTGGGTAACAGAACCTGGTCAGAGCCCCACAAGTCACCCCATCTTGGATTTCCCCTAGGTCTCTAGTTTTCAAAAATGCACAGGTTTGGTAGGTTTCCCTAGGTGCCGGCTGAGCTAGAGGCCAAACTCTACAGATAGGCACTTTGCAAAAAACAGCTCTGTTTTCTGTGATGTGTCCACGTTGTGTTTTGGGGCATATCCTGTCGCAGGTGCTAGGCCTACCCTCACAAGTGAGGTACCATTTTTATCGGGAGACTTGGGGGAACGCTGGGTGGTAGGAAATTTGTGGCTCCTCTCAGATTCCAGAACTTTCTGTCACCGAAATGTGAAGAAAACGTGTTTTTTTAGCCAAATTTTGAGGTTTGCAAAGGATTCTGGGTAACAGAACCTGGTCAGAGCCCCACAATTCACCCCATACTGGATTCTCCTTGGTTTCTAGTTTTCAAAAATGCGCTGGTTTGCTAAGTTTCCCCTGGTGCCGGCTGAGCTAGAGGCCAAAATACACAGGTAGGCTCTGTTTTCTATGAAAAAATTTGATGTGTTCACGTTGTGTTTTGGGCCATTTCTTGTCACGGGCGCGAGGCCTACCCACACAAGTGAGGTATCATTTTTATCGGGAGACTTGGGGGAACGCTAGCTAGAAGGAAATTTGTGGCTCCTCTCAGACTCCAGAACTTTCTGTCACCGAAATGTGAGGAAAATGTGTTTTTTTAGCCAAAATTTGAGGTTTGCAAAGGATTCTGGGTAACAGAACCTGGTCAGAGCCCCACAAGTCACCCCATCTTGGATTCCCCTAGGTCTCTAGTTTTCAAAAATGCACAGGTTTGGTAGCTCTCCCTAGGTGCCGGCTGAGCTAGAGGCCAAAATCTACAGGTAGTCACATTGCCAAAAACAGCTCTATTTTCTTTCAAAAAATGGGATGTGTCCACGTTGTGTTTTGGGGTGTTTCCTGTCGCGGCCACTAGGCCTACCCACACAAGTGAGGTATCATTTGTATTGGGAGACTTGTGGGAACGCTGCGTGGAAGGAAATTTGTGGCTCCTCTCAGATTCCAGAACTTTCTGTCACCGAAATGTGAGGAAAATGTGTTTTTTTAGCTAAAGTTTGAGGTTTGCAAAGGATTCTGGGTAACAGAACCTGGTCAGAGCCCCACAAGTCACCCCATCTTGGATTCCCCTAGGTCTCTAGTTTAAAAAAATGCACAGGTTTAGTAGGTTTCCCTAGGTGCCGGCTGAGCTAGAGGCCAAAATCTACAGGTAGGCACTTTGCAAAAAACAGCTCTGTTTTCTTTCAAAAAATGGGATGTGTCCACGTTGTGTTTTGGGGCGCTTCCTGTCGTGGCCGCTAGGCCTACCCACACAAGTGAGGTATCATTTTTATCGGGAGACTTGGGGGAACGCTGAGTGGAAGGAAATTTGTGGCTCCTCTCAGATTCCAGAACTTTCTGTCACCGAAATGTGAGGAAAATGTGTTTTTTTATCCACATTTTGAGGTTTGCAAAGGATTCTGGGTAACAGAACCTGGTCAGAGCCCCACAAGTCACCCCATCTTGGATTCCCCTCGGTCTCTAGTTTTCAAAAATGCACAGGTTTGGTAGGTTTCCCTAGGTGCCGGCTGAGCTAGAGGCCAAACTCTACAGATAGGCACTTTGCAAAAAACAGCTCTGTTTTCTGTGATGTGTCCACGTTGTGTTTTGGGGCATATCCTGTCGCAGGTGCTAGGCCTACCCTCACAAGTGAGGTACCATTTTTATCGGGAGACTTGGGGGAACGCTGGGTGGTGGGAAATTTGTGGCTCCTCTCAGATTCCAGAACTTTCTGTCACCGAAATGTGAAGAAAACGTGTTTTTTTAGCCAAATTTTGAGGTTTGCAAAGGATTCTGGGTAACAGAACCTGGTCAGAGCCCCACAATTCACCCCATATTGGATTCCCCTTGGTTTCTAGTTTTCAAAAATGAGCTGGTTTGCTAAGTTTCCCCTGGTGCCGGCGGAGCTAGAGGCCAAAATCCACAGGTAGGCTCTGTTTTCTATGAAAAAATTTGATGTGTTCACGTTGTGTTTTGGGCCATTTCTTGTCGCGGGCGCTAGGCCTACCCACACAACTGAGGTATCATTTTTATCGGAAGACTTGGGGGAACGCTAGCTAGAAGGAAATTTGTGGCTCCTCTCAGATTCCAGAACTTTCTGTCACCGAAATGTGAGGAAAATGTGTTTTTTTAGCCAAAATTTGAGGTTTGCAAAGGATTCTGGGTAACAGAACCTGGTCAGAGCCCCACAAGTCACCCCATCTTGGATTCCCCTAGGTCTCTAGTTTTCAAAAATGCACAGGTTTGGTAGCTCTCCCTAGGTGCCGGCTGAGCTAGAGGCCAAAATCTACAGGTAGTCACATTGCCAAAAACAGCTCTATTTTCTTTCAAAAAATGGGATGTGTCCACGTTGTGTTTTGAGGTGCTTCCTGTCGCGGCCGCTAGGCCTACCCACACAAGTGAGGTATCATTTTTATCGGGAGACTTGGGGGAACGCTAGCTAGAAGGAAATTTGTGGCTCCTCTCAGATTCCAGAACTTTCTGTCACCGAAATGTGAGGAAAATTTGTTTTTTTAGCTAAAGTTTGAGGTTTGCAAAGGATTCTGGGTAACAGAACCTGGTCAGAGCCCCACAAGTCACCCCATCTTGGATTCCCCTAGGTCTCTAGTTTAAAAAAATGCACAGGTTTAGTAGGTTTCCCTAGGTGCCGGCTGAGCTAGAGGCCAAAATCTACAGGTAGGCACTTTGCAAAAAACAGCTCTGTTTTCTTTAAAAAAATGGGATGTGTCCACGTTGTGTTTTGGGGCGCCTACTGTCGCGGCTGCTAGGCCTACCCACACAAGTGAGGTATCATTTTTATCGGGAGACTTGGGGAAACGCTGGGTGGAAGGAAATTTGTGGCTCCTCTCAGATTCCAGAACTTTCTGTCACCGAAATGTGAGGAAAATGTGTTTTTTTATCCAAATTTTGAAGTTTGCAAAGGATTCTGGGTAACAGAACCTGGTCAGAGCCCCACAAGTCACCCCATCTTGGATTCCCCTAGGTCTCTAGTTTTCGAAAATGCACAGGTTTGGTAGGTTTCCCTAGGTGCAGAGCACTGAGCTGGGTAACAGAACCTGGTCAGAGCCCCACAAGTCACCCCATCTTGGATTCCCCTAGGTCTCTAGTTTAAAAAAATCCACAGGTTTAGTAGGTTTCCCTAGGTGCCGGCTGAGCTAGAGGCCAAAATCTACAGATAGTCACTTTGCAAAAAACAGCTCTGTTTTCTGTGATGTGTCCACGTTGTGTTTTGGGGCATATCCTGTTGCAGGCGCTAGGCCTACCCACACAAGTGAGGTACCATTTTTATCGGGAGACTTGGGGGAACGCTGGGTGGATGGAAATTTGTGGCTCCTCTCAGATTCCAGAACTTTCTGTCACCCAAATGTGAGAATAATATGTTTGTTTAGCCAAATTTTGAGGTTTGCATAGGATTCTGGGTAACAGAACCTGGTCAGAGCCCCACAAGTCACCCCATCTTGGATTCCCCTAGGTCTCTAGTTTTAAAAAATGCACAGGTTTGGTAGGTTTCCCTAGGTGCCGGCTGAGCTAGAGGCCAAAATCTACAGGTAGGCACTTTGCAAAAAACAGCTCTGTTTTCTGTGATGTGTCCACGTTGTGTTTTGGGGCATATCCTGTCGCGGGCGCTAGGCCTACCCACACAAGTGAGGTACCATTTTTATCGGGAGACTTGGGGGAACGCTGGGGGGAAGGACATTTGTGGCTCCTCTCAGATTCCAGAACTTTCTGTCACCGAAATGTGAGGAAAATGTGTTTTTTTATCCACATTTTGAGGTTTGCAAAGGATTCTGGGTAACAGAACCTGGTCAGAGCCCCACAAGTCACCCCATCTTGGATTCCCCTCGGTCTCTAGTTTTCAAAAATGCACAGGTTTGGTAGGTTTCCCTAGGTGCCGGCTGAGCTAGAGGCCAAAATCTACAGATAGTCACTTTGCAAAAAACAGCTCTGTTTTCTGTGATGTGTCCACGTTGTGTTTTGGGGCATATCCTGTTGCAGGCGCTAGGCCTACCCACACAAGTGAGGTACCATTTTTATCGGGAGACTTGGGGGAACGCTGGGTGGAAGGAAATGTGTGGCTCCTCTCAGATTCCAGAACTTTCTGTCACCCAAATGTGAGAATAATATGTTTTTTTAGCCAAATTTTGAGGTTTGCATAGGATTCTGGGTAACAGAACCTGGTCAGAGCCCCACAAGTCACCCCATCTTGGATTCCCCTAGGTCTCTAGTTTTAAAAAATGCACAGGTTAGGTAGGTTTCCCTAGGTGCCGGCTGAGCTAGAGGCCAAAATCTACAGGTAGGCACTTTGCAAAAAACAGCTCTGTTTTCTGTGATGTGTCCACGTTGTGTTTTGGGGCATATCCTGTCGCGGGCGCTAGGCCTACCCACACAAGTGAGGTACCATTTTTATCGGGAGACTTGGGCGAACTCTGGGGGGAAGGAAATTTGTGGCTCCTCTCAGATTCCAGAACCCTCTGTCACCGAAATGTGAGGAAAATATGTTTTTTTAGCCAAAGTTTGAGGTTTGAAAAGGATTCTGGGTAACAGAACCTGGTCAGAGCCCCACAAGTCACCCCATCTTGGATTCCCCTAGGTCTCTAGTTTGAAAAAATGCACAGGTTTAGTAGGTTTCCCTAGGTGCCGGCTGAGCTAGAGGCCAAAATCTACAGGTAGGCACTTTGCAAAAAACAGCTCTGTTTTCTTTCAAAAAATGGTATGTGTCCACGTTGTGTTTTGGGGCGCCTCCTGTCGTGGCCGCTAGGCCTACCCACAAAAGTGAGGTATCATTTTTATCGGGAGACTTTGGGGAACGCTGGGTGGAAGGAAATTTGTGGCTCCTCTCAGATTCCAGAACATTCTGTCACCGAAATGTGAGGAAAATGTGTTTTTTTAGCCAAAGTTTGAGGTTTGCAAAGGATTCTGGGTAATAGAACCTGGTCAGAGCCCCACAAGTCACCCCATCTTGGATTCCACTAGGTCTCTAGTTTAAAAAAATGCACAGGTTTAGTAGGTTTCCCTAGGTGCCGGCTGAGCTAGAGGCCAAAATCTACAGGTAGGCACTTTGCAAAAAACAGCTCTGTTTTCTTTCAAAAAATGGGATGTGTCTACGTTGTGTTTTGGGGCGCCTCTTGTCGTGGCCGCTAGGCCTACCCACACAAGTGAGGTATCATTTTTATCGGGAGACTTGGGGGAACGCTGGGTGGAAGGAAATTTGTGGCTCCTCTCAGATTCCAGAACTTTCTGTCACCGAAATGTGAGGAAAATGTGTTTTTTTATCCACATTTTGAGGTTTGCAAAGGATTCTGGGTAACAGAACCTGGTCAGAGCCCCACAAGTCACCCCATCTTGGATTCACCTAGGTCTCTACTTTTCAAAAATGCACCGGTTTGGTAGGTTTCCCTAGGTGCCGGCTGAGCTAGAGGCCAAACTCTACAGATAGGCACTTTGCAAAAAACAGCTCTGTTTTCTGTGATGTGTCCACGTTGTGTTTTGGGGCATATCCTGTCGCAGGTGCTAGGCCTACCCTCACAAGTGAGGTACCATTTTTATCGGGAGACTTGGGGGAACGCTGGGTGGTAGGAAATTTGTGGCTCCTCTCAGATTCCAGAACTTTCTGTCACCGAAATGTGAAGAAAACGTGTTTTTTTAGCCAAATTTTGAGGTTTGCAAAGGATTCTGGGTAACAGAACCTGGTCAGAGCCCCACAAGTCACCCCATCTTGGATTCCCCTAGGTCTCTAGTTTAAAAAAATGTACAGGTTTAGAAGGTTTCCCTAGGTGCCGGCTGAGCTAGCGGCCAAAATCTACAGGTAGTCACATTGCCAAAAACAGCTCTATTTTCTTTCAAAAAATGGGATGTGTCCACGTTGTGTTTTGGGGCGTCTCCTGTCGCGGCCGCTAGGCCTACCCACACAAGTGAGGTATAATTTTTATCGGGAGACTTGGGGGAACGCTGGGTGGAAGGAAATTTGTGGCTCCTGTCAGATTCCAGAACTTTCTGTCACCGAAATGTGAGGAAAATGTGTTTTTTTAGCCAAAGTTTGAGGTTTGCAAAGGATTCTGGGTAACAGAACCTGGTCAGAGCCCCACAAGTCACCCCATCTTGGATTCCCCTAGGTCTCTAGTTTAAAAAAATGCACAGGTTTAGTAGGTTTCCCTAGGTGCCGGCTCAGCTAGAGGCCAAAATCTACAGGTAGGCACTTTGCAAAAAACAGCTCTGTTTTCTTTAAAAAAATGGGATGTTTCCACGTTGTGTTTTGGGGCGCCTACTGTCGCGGCCGCTAGGCCTACCCACACAAGTGAGGTATCATTTTTATCGGGAGACTTGGGGGAACGCTGGGTGGAAGGAAATTTGTGGCTCCTCTCAGATTCCAGAACTTTCTGTCACCGAAATGTGAGGAAAATGTGTTTTTTTATCCAAATTTTGAAGTTTGCAAAGGATTCTGGGTAACAGAACCTGGTCAGAGCCCCACAAGTCACCCCATCTTGGATTCACCTAGGTCTCTAGTATTCGAAAATGCACAGGTTTGGTAGGTTTCCCTAGGTGCTGAGCACTGAGCTGGGTAACAGAACCTGGTCAGAGCCCCACAAGTCACCCCATCTTGGATTCCCCTAGGTCTCTAGTTTAAAAAAATCCACAGGTTTAGTAGGTTTCCCTAGGTGCCGGCTGAGCTAGAGGCCAAAATCTACAGATAGGCACTTTGCAAAAAACAGCTCTGTTTTCTGTGATGTGTCCACGTTGTGTTTTGGGGCATATCCTGTTGCAGGCGCTAGGCCTACCCACACAAGTGAGGTACCATTTTTATCGGGAGACTTGGGGGAACGCTGGGTGGAAGGAAATTTGTGGCTCCTCTCAGATTCCAGAACTTTCTGTCACCCAAATGTGAGGAAAATATGTTTTTTTAGCCAAATTTTGAGGTTTGCATATGATTCTGGGTAACAGAACCTGGTCAGAGCCCCACAAGTCACCCCATCTTGGATTCCCCTAGGTCTCTAGTTTTAAAAAATGCACAGGTTTGGTAGGTTTCCCTAGGTGCCGGCTGAGCTAGAGGCCAAAATCTACAGGTAGGCACTTTGCAAAAAACAGCTCTGTTTTCTGTGATGTGTCCACGTTGTGTTTTGGGGCATATCCTGTCGCGGGCGCTAGGCCTACCCACACAAGTGAGGTACCATTTTTATCGGGAGACTTGGGGGAACGCTGGGGGGAAGGAAATTTGTGGCTCCTCTCAGATTCCAGAACTTTCTGTCACCGAAATGTGAGGAAAATATGTTTTTTTAGCCAAAGTTTGAGGTTTGCAAAGGATTCTGGGTAACAGAACCTGGTCAGAGCCCCACAAGTCACCCCATCTTGGATTCCCCTAGGTCTCTAGTTTGAAAAAATGCACAGGTTTAGTAGGTTTCCCTAGGTGCCGGCTGAGCTAGAGGCCAAAATCTACAGGTAGGCACTTTGCAAAAAACAGCTCTGTTTTCTTTCAAAAAATGGTATGTGTCCACGTTGTGTTTTGGGGCGTCTCCTGTCGTGGCCGCTAGGCCTACCCACACAAGTGAGGTATCATTTTTATCGAGAGACTTGGGGGAACGCTGGGTGGAAGGAAATTTGTGGCTCCTCTCAGATTCCAGAACTTTCTGTCACCGAAATGTGAGGAAAATGTGTTTTTTTAGCCAAAGTTTGAGGTTTGCAAAGGATTCTGGGTAACAGAACCTGGTCAGAGCCCCACAAGTCACCCCATCTTGGATTCCACTAGGTCTCTAGTTTAAAAAAATGCACAGGTTTAGTAGGTTTCCCTAGGTGCCGGCTGAGCTAGAGGCCAAAATCTACAGGTAGGCACTTTGCAAAAAACAGCTCTGTTTTCTTTCAAAAAATGGGATGTGTCTACGTTGTGTTTTGGGGCGTTTCTTGTCGTGGCCGCTAGGCCTACCCACACAAGTGAGGTATCATTTTTATCGGGAGACTTGGGGGAACGCTGGGTGGAAGGAAATTTGTGGCTCCTCTCAGATTCCAGAACTTTCTGTCACCGAAATGTGAGGAAAATGTGTTTTTTTATCCACATTTTGAGGTTTGCAAAGGATTCTGGGTAACAGAACCTGGTCAGAGCCCCACAAGTCACTCCATCTTGGATTCACCTAGGTCTCTACTTTTCAAAAATGCACCGGTTTGGTAGGTTTCCCTAGGTGCCGGCTGAGCTAGAGGCCAAACTCTACAGATAGGCACTTTGCAAAAAACAGCTCTGTTTTCTGTGATGTGTCCACGTTGTGTTTTGGGGCATATCCTGTCGCAGGTGCTAGGCCTACCCTCACAAGTGAGGTACCATTTTTATCGGGAGACTTGGGGGAACGCTGGGTGGTAGGAAATTTGTGGCTCCTCTCAGATTCCAGAACTTTCTGTCACCGAAATGTGAAGAAAACGTGTTTTTTTAGCCAAATTTTGAGGTTTGCAAAGGATTCTGGGTAACAGAACCTGGTCAGAGCCCCACAAGTCACCCCATCTTGGATTCCCCTAGGTCTCTAGTTTAAAAAAATGTACAGGTTTAGTAGGTTTCCCTAGGTGCCGGCTGAGCTAGCGGCCAAAATCTACAGGTAGTCACATTGCCAAAAACAGCTCTATTTTCTTTCAAAAAATGGGATGTGTCCACGTTGTGTTTTGGGGCGTCTCCTGTCGCGGCCGCTAGGCCTACCCACACAAGTGAGGTATAATTTTTATCAGGAGACTTGGGGGAACGCTGGGTGGAAGGAAATTTGTGGCTCCTCTCAGATTCCAGAACTTTCTGTCACCGAAATGTGAGGAAAATGTGTTTTTTTAGCCAAAGTTTGAGGTTTGCAAAGGATTCTGGGTAACAGAACCTGGTCAGAGCCCCACAAGTCACCCCATCCTGGATTCCCCTAGGTCTCTAGTGTTAAAAAATGCACAGGTTTGGTAGCTCTCCCTAGGAGCAGGCTGAGCTAGAGGCTAAAATCTACAGGTAGGCACATTGCAAAAAACAGCTCTATTTTCTTTCAAAAAATGGGATGTGTCCACGTTGTGTTTTGGGGCGCCTCCTGTCGCGGCCGCTAGGCCTACCCACACAAGTGAGGTATAATTTTTATCGGGAGACTTGGGGGAACGCTGGGTGGAAGGAAATTTGTGGCTCCTCTCAGATTCCAGAACTTTCTGTCACCGAAATGTGAGGAAAATGTGTTTTTTTAGCCAAAGTTTGAGGTTTGCAAAGGATTCTGGGTAACAGAACCTGGTCAGAGCCCCACAAGTCACCCCATCTTGGATTCCACTAGGTCTCTAGTTTAAAAAAATGCACAGGTTTAGTAGGTTTCCCTAGGTGCCGGCTGAGCTAGAGGCCAAAATCTACAGGTAGGCACTTTGCAAAAAACAGCTCTGTTTTCTTTCAAAAAATGGGATGTGTCTACGTTGTGTTTTGGGGCGCTTATTGTCGTGGCCGCTAGGCCTACCCACACAAGTGAGGTATCATTTTTATCGGGACACTTGGGGGAACGCTGGGTGGAAGGAAATTTGTGGCTCCTCTCAGATTCCAGAACTTTCTGTCACCGAAATGTGAGGAAAATGTGTTTTTTTATCCACATTTTGAGGTTTGCAAAGGATTCTGGGTAACAGAACCTGGTCAGAGCCCCACAAGTCACCCCATCTTGGATTCCCCTAGGTTTCTAGTTTTCAAAAATGCACCGGTTTGGTAGTTTTCCCTAGGTGCCGGCTGAGCTAGAGGCCAAACTCTACAGATAGGCACTTTGCAAAAAACAGCTCTGTTTTCTGTGATGTGTCCACGTTGTGTTTTGGGGCATATCCTGTCGCAGGTGCTAGGCCTACCCTCACAAGTGAGGTACCATTTTTATCGGGAGACTTGGGGGAACGCTGGGTGGTAGGAAATTTGTGGCTCCTCTCAGATTCCAGAACTTTCTGTCACCGAAATGTGAAGAAAACGTGTTTTTTTAGCCAAATTTTGAGGTTTGCAAAGGATTCTGGGTAACAGAACCTGGTCAGAGCCCCACAATTCACCCCATATTGGATTCCCCTTGGTTTCTAGTTTTCAAAAATGCGCTGGTTTGCTAAGTTTCCCCTGGTGCCGGCTGAGCTAGAGGCCAAAATCCACAGGTAGGCTCTGTTTTCTATGAAAAAATTTGATTTGTTCACGTTGTGTTTTGGGCCATTTCTTGTCACGGGCGCGAGGCCTACCCACACAAGTGAGGTATCATTTTTATTGGGAGACTTGGGGGAACGCTAGCTAGAAGGAAATTTGTGGCTCCTCTCAGACTCCAGAACTTTCTGTCACCGAAATGTGAGGAAAATGTGTTTTTTTAGCCAAAATTTGAGGTTTGCAAAGGATTCTGGGTAACAGAACCTGGTCAGAGCCCCACAAGTCACCCCATCTTGGATTCCCCTAGGTCTCTAGTTTTCAAAAATGCACAGGTTTGGTAGCTCTCCCTAGGTGCCGGCTGAGCTAGAGGCCAAAATCTACAGGTAGTCACATTGCCAAAAACAGCTCTATTTTCTTTCAAAAAATGGGATGTGTCCACGTTGTGTTTTGGGGCGTCTCCTGTCGCGGCCGCTAGGCCTACCCACACAAGTGAGGTATAATTTTTATCGGGAGACTTGGGGGAACGCTGGGTGGAAGGAAATTTGTGGCTCCTCTCAGATTCCAGAACTTTCTGTCAACCAAATGTGAGGAAAATATGTTTTTTTAGCCAAATTTTGAGGTTTGCATAGGATTCTGGGTAACAGAACCTGGTCAGAGCCCCACAAGTCACCCCATCTTGGATTCCCCTAGGTCTCTAGTTTTAAAAAATGCACAGGTTTGGTAGGTTTCCCTAGGTGCCGGCTGAGCTAGAGGCCAAAATCTACAGGTAGGCACTTTGCAAAAAACAGCTCAGTTTTCTGTGATGTGTCCACGTTGTGTTTTGGGGCATATCCTGTCGCGGGCGCTAGGCCTACCCACACAAGTGAGGTACCATTTTTATCGGGAGACTTGGGGGAACGCTGGGGGGAAGGAAATTTGTGGCTCCTCTCAGATTCCAGAACCCTCTGTCACCGAAATGTGAGGAAAATATGTTTTTTTAGCCAAAGTTTGAGGTTTGCAAAGGATTCTGGGTAACAGAACCTGGTCAGAGCCCCACAAGTCACCCCATCTTGGATTCCCCTAGGTCTCTAGTTTGAAAAAATGCACAGGTTTAGTAGGTTTCCCTAGGTGCCGGCTGAGCTAGAGGCCAAAATCTACAGGTAGGCACTTTGCAAAAAACAGCTCTGTTTTCTTTCAAAAAATGGTATGTGTCCACGTTGTGTTTTGGGGCGCCTCCTGTCATGGCCGCTAGGCCTACCCACAAAAGTGAGGTATCATTTTTATCGGGAGACTTGGGGGAACGCTGGGTGGAAGGAAATTTGTGGCTCCTCTCAGATTCCAGAACTTTCTGTCACCGAAATGTGAGGAAAATGTGTTTTTTTAGCCAAAGTTTGAGGTTTGCAAAGGATTCTGGGTAACAGAACCTGGTCAGAGCCCCACAAGTCACCCCATCTTGGATTCCACTAGGTCTCTAGTTTAAAAAAATGCCCAGGTTTAGTAGGTTTCCCTAGGTGCCGGCTGAGCTAGAGGCCAAAATCTACAGGTAGGCACTTTGCAAAAAACAGCTCTGTTTTCTTTCAAAAAATGGGATGTGTCTACGTTGTGTTTTGGGGCGCTTCTTGTCGTGGCCGCTAGGCCTACCCACACAAGTGAGGTATCATTTTTATCGGGAGACTTGGGGGAACGCTGGGTGGAAGGAAATTTGTGGCTCCTCTCAGATTCCAGAACTTTCTGTCACCGAAATGTGAGGAAAATGTGTTTTTTTATCCACATTTTGAGGTTTGCAAAGGATTCTGGGTAACAGAACCTGGTCAGAGCCCCACAAGTCACCCCATCTTGGATTCACCTAGGTCTCTACTTTTCAAAAATGCACCGGTTTGGTAGGTTTCCCTAGGTGCCGGCTGAGCTAGAGGCCAAACTCTACAGATAGGCACTTTGCAAAAAACAGCTCTGTTTTCTGTGATGTGTCCACGTTGTGTTTTGGGGCATATCCTGTCGCAGGTGCTAGGCCTACCCTCACAAGTGAGGTACCATTTTTATCGGGAGACTTGGGGGAACGCTGGGTGGTAGGAAATTTGTGGCTCCTCTCATATTCCAGAACTTTCTGTCACCGAAATGTGAAGAAAACGTGTTTTTTTAGCCAAATTTTGAGGTTTGCAAAGGATTCTGGGTAACAGAACCTGGTCAGAGCCCCACAAGTCACCCCATCTTGGATTCCCCTAGGTCTCTAGTTTTAAAAAATGTACAGGTTTAGTAGGTTTCCCTAGGTGCCCGGCTGAGCTAGCGGCCAAAATCTACAGGTAGTCACATTGCCAAAAACAGCTCTATTTTCTTTCAAAAAATGGGATGTGTCCACGTTGTGTTTTGGGGCATCTCCTGTCGCGGCCGCTAGGCCTACCCACACAAGTGAGGTATAATTTTTATCGGGAGACTTGGGGGAACGCTGGGTGGAAGGAAATTTGTGGCTCCTCTCAGATTCCAGAACTTTCTGTCACCGAAATGTGAGGAAAATGTTTTTTTTTAGCCAAAGTTTGAGGTTTGCAAAGGATTCTGGGTAACAGAACCTGGTCAGAGCCCCACAAGTCACCCCATCTTGGATTCCCCTAGGTCTCTAGTTTAAAAAAATGCACAGGTTTAGTAGGTTTCCCTAGGTGCCGGCTCAGCTAGAGGCCAAAATCTACAGGTAGGCACTTTGCAAAAAACAGCTCTGTTTTCTTTAAAAAAATGGGATGTGTCCACGTTGTGTTTTGGGGCGCCTATTGTCGCGGCCGCTAGGCCTACCCACACAAGTGAGGTATCAATTTTATCGGGAGACTTGGGGGAACGCTGGGTGGAAGGAAATTTGTGGCTCCTCTCAGATTCCAGAACTTTCTGTCACCCAAATGTGAGGAAAATATGTTTTTTTAGCCAAATTTTGAGGTTTGCATAGGATTCTGGGTAACAGAACCTGGTCAGAGCCCCACAAGTCACCCCATCTTGGATTCCCCTAGGTCTCTAGTTTTAAAAAATGCACAGGTTTGGTAGGTTTCCCTAGGTGCCGGCTGAGCTAGAGGCCAAAATCTACAGGTAGGCACTTTGCAAAAAACAGCTCAGTTTTCTGTGATGTGTCCACGTTGTGTTTTGGGGCATATCCTGTCGCGGGCGCTAGGCCTACCCACACAAGTGAGGTACCATTTTTATCGGGAGACTTGGGGGAACGCTGGGGGGAAGGAAATTTGTGGCTCCTCTCAGATTCCAGAACCCTCTGTCACCGAAATGTGAGGAAAATATGTTTTTTTAGCCAAAGTTTGAGGTTTGCAAAGGATTCTGGGTAACAGAACCTGGTCAGAGCCCCACAAGTCACCCCATCTTGGATTCCCCTAGGTCTCTAGTTTGAAAAAATGCACAGGTTTAGTAGGTTTCCCTAGGTGCCGGCTGAGCTAGAGGCCAAAATCTACAGGTAGGCACTTTGCAAAAAACAGCTCTGTTTTCTTTCAAAAAATGGTATGTGTCCACGTTGTGTTTTGGGGCGCCTCCTGTCATGGCCGCTAGGCCTACCCACAAAAGTGAGGTATCATTTTTATCGGGAGACTTGGGGGAACGCTGGGTGGAAGGAAATTTGTGGCTCCTCTCAGATTCCAGAACTTTCTGTCACCGAAATGTGAGGAAAATGTGTTTTTTTAGCCAAAGTTTGAGGTTTGCAAAGGATTCTGGGTAACAGAACCTGGTCAGAGCCCCACAAGTCACCCCATCTTGGATTCCACTAGGTCTCTAGTTTAAAAAAATGCCCAGGTTTAGTAGGTTTCCCTAGGTGCCGGCTGAGCTAGAGGCCAAAATCTACAGGTAGGCACTTTGCAAAAAACAGCTCTGTTTTCTTTCAAAAAATGGGATGTGTCTACGTTGTGTTTTGGGGCGCTTCTTGTCGTGGCCGCTAGGCCTACCCACACAAGTGAGGTATCATTTTTATCGGGAGACTTGGGGGAACGCTGGGTGGAAGGAAATTTGTGGCTCCTCTCAGATTCCAGAACTTTCTGTCACCGAAATGTGAGGAAAATGTGTTTTTTTATCCACATTTTGAGGTTTGCAAAGGATTCTGGGTAACAGAACCTGGTCAGAGCCCCACAAGTCACCCCATCTTGGATTCACCTAGGTCTCTACTTTTCAAAAATGCACCGGTTTGGTAGGTTTCCCTAGGTGCCGGCTGAGCTAGAGGCCAAACTCTACAGATAGGCACTTTGCAAAAAACAGCTCTGTTTTCTGTGATGTGTCCACGTTGTGTTTTGGGGCATATCCTGTCGCAGGTGCTAGGCCTACCCTCACAAGTGAGGTACCATTTTTATCGGGAGACTTGGGGGAACGCTGGGTGGTAGGAAATTTGTGGCTCCTCTCATATTCCAGAACTTTCTGTCACCGAAATGTGAAGAAAACGTGTTTTTTTAGCCAAATTTTGAGGTTTGCAAAGGATTCTGGGTAACAGAACCTGGTCAGAGCCCCACAAGTCACCCCATCTTGGATTCCCCTAGGTCTCTAGTTTAAAAAAATGTACAGGTTTAGTAGGTTTCCCTAGGTGCCGGCTGAGCTAGCGGCCAAAATCTACAGGTAGTCACATTGCCAAAAACAGCTCTATTTTCTTTCAAAAAATGGGATGTGTCCACGTTGTGTTTTGGGGCGTCTCCTGTCGCGGCCGCTAGACCTACCCACACAAGTGAGGTATAATTTTTATCGGGAGACTTGGGGGAACGCTGGGTGGAAGGAAATTTGTGGCTCCTCTCAGATTCCAGAACTTTCTGTCACCGAAATGTGAGGAAAATGTGTTTTTTTAGCCAAAGTTTGAGGTTTGCAAAGGATTCTGGGTAACAGAACCTGGTCAGAGCCCCACAAGTCACCCCATCTTGGATTCCCCTAGGTCTCTAGTTTAAAAAAATGCACAGGTTTAGTAGGTTTCCCTAGGTGCCGGCTCAGCTAGAGGCCAAAATCTACAGGTAGGCACTTTGCAAAAAACAGCTCTGTTTTCTTTAAAAAAATGGGATGTGTCCACGTTGTGTTTTGGGGCGCCTACTGTCGCGGCCGCTAGGCCTACCCACACAAGTGAGGTATCAATTTTATCGGGAGACTTGGGGGAACGCTGGGTGGAAGGAAATTTATGGCTCCTCTCAGATTCCAGAACTTTCTGTCACCGAAATGTGAGGAAAATGTGTTTTTTTATCCAAATTTTGAAGTTTGCAAAGGATTCTGGGTAACAGAACCTGGTCAGAGCCCCACAAGTCACCCCATCTTGGATTCCCCTAGGTCTCTAGTTTTGGAAAATGCACAAGTTTGGTAGGTTTCCCTAGGTGCTGAGCACTGAGCTGGGTAACAGAACCTGGTCAGAGCCCCACAAGTCACCCCATCTTGGATTCCCCTAGGTCTCTAGTTTAAAAAAATCCACAGGTTTAGTAGGTTCCCCTAGGTGCCGGCTGAGCTAGAGGCCAAAATCTACAGATAGGCACTTTGCAAAAAACAGCTCTGTTTTCTGTTATGTGTCCACGTTGTGTTTTGGGGCATATCCTGTTGCAGGCGCTAGGCCTACCCACACAAGTGAGGTACCATTTTTATCGGGAGACTTGGGGGAACGCTGGGTGGAAGGAAATTTGTGGCTCCTCTCAGATTCCAGAACTTTCTGTCACCCAAATGTGAGGAAAATATGTTTTTTTAGCCAAATTTTGAGGTTTGCATAGGATTCTGGGTAACAGAACCTGGTCAGAGCCCCACAAGTCACCCCATCTTGGATTCCCCTAGGTCTCTAGTTTTAAAAAATGCACAGGTTTGGTAGGTTTCCCTAGGTGCCGGCTGAGCTAGAGGCCAAAATCTACAGGTAGGCACTTTGCAAAAAACAGCTCTGTTTTCTGTGATGTGTCCACGTTGTGTTTTGGGGCATATCCTGTCGCGGGCGCTAGGCCTACCCACACAAGTGAGGTACCATTTTTATCGGGAGACTTGGGGGAACGCTGGGGGGAAGGACATTTGTGGCTCCTCTCAGATTCCAGAACTTTCTGTCACCGAAATGTGAGGAAAATATGTTTTTTTAGCCAAAGTTTGAGGTTTGCAAAGGATTCTGGGTAACAGAACCTGGTCAGAGCCCCACAAGTCACCCCGTCTTGGATTCCCCTAGGTCTCTAGTTTGAAAAAATGCACAGGTTTAGTAGGTTTCCCTAGGTGCCGGCTGAGCTAGAGGCCAAAATCTACAGGTAGGCACTTTGCAAAAAACAGCTCTGTTTTCTTTCAAAAAATGGTATGTGTCCACGTTGTGTTTTGGGGCGCCTCCTGTCGTGGCCGCTAGGCCTACCCACACAAGTGAGGTATCATTTTTATCGGGAGACTTGGGGGAACGCTGGGTGGAAGGAAATTTGTGGCTCCTCTCAGATTCCAGAACTTTCTGTCACCGAAATGTGAGGAAAATGTGTTTTTTTAGCCAAAGTTTGAGGTTTGCAAAGGATTCTGGGTAACAGAACCTGGTCAGAGCCCCACAAGTCACCCCATCTTGGATTCCACTAGGTCTCTAGTTTAAAAAAATGCACAGGTTTAGTAGGTTTCCCTAGGTGCCGGCTGAGCTAGAGGCCAAAATCTACAGGTAGGCACTTTGCAAAAAACAGCTCTGTTTTCTTTCAAAAAATGGGATGTGTCCACGTTGTGTTTTGGGGCGCCTCCTGTCGTGGCCGCTAGGCCTACCCACACAAGTGAGGTATCATTTTTATCGGGAGACTTGGGGGAACGCTGGGTGGAAGGTAATTTGTGGCTCCTCTCAGATTCCAGAACTTTCTGTCACCGAAATGTGAGGAAAATGTGTTTTTTTAGCCAAAGTTTGAGGTTTGCAATGGATTCTGGGTAACAGAACCTGGTCAGAGCCCCACAAGTCACCCCATCTTGGATTCCACTAGGTCTCTAGTTTAAAAAAATGCACAGGTTTAGTAGGTTTCCCTAGGTGCCGGCTGAGCTAGAGGCCAAAATCTACAGGTAGGCACTTTGCAAAAAACAGCTCTGTTTTCTTTCAAAAAATGGGATGTGTCTACGTTGTGTTTTGGGGCCCTTCTTGTCGTGGGCCGCTAGGCCTACCCACACAAGTGAGGTATCATTTTTATCGGGAGACTTGGGGGAACGCTGGGTGGAAGGAAATTTGTGGCTCCTCTCAGATTCCAGAACTTTCTGTCACCGAAATGTGAGGAAAATGTGTTTTTTTATCCACATTTTGAGGTTTGCAAAGGATTCTGGGTAACAGAACCTGGTCAGAGCCCCACAAGTCACCCCATCTTGGATTCACCTAGGTCTCTACTTTTCAAAAATGCACCGGTTTGGTAGGTTTCCCTAGGTGCCGGCTGAGCTAGAGGCCAAACTCTACAGATAGGCACTTTGCAAAAAACAGCTCTGTTTTCTGTGATGTGTCCACGTTGTGTTTTGGGGCATATCCTGTCGCAGGTGCTAGGCCTACCCTCACAAGTGAGGTACCATTTTTATCGGGAGACTTGGGGGAACGCTGGGTGGTAGGAAATTTGTGGCTCCTCTCATATTCCAGAACTTTCTGTCACCGAAATGTGAAGAAAACGTGTTTTTTTAGCCAAATTTTGAGGTTTGCAAAGGATTCTGGGTAACAGAACCTGGTCAGAGCCCCACAAGTCACCCCATCTTGGATTCCCCTAGGTCTCTAGTTTAAAAAAATGTACAGGTTTAGTAGGTTTCCCTAGGTGCCGGCTGAGCTAGCGGCCAAAATCTACAGGTAGTCACATTGCCAAAAACAGCTCTATTTTCTTTCAAAAAATGGGATGTGTCCACGTTGTGTTTTGGGGCGTCTCCTGTCGCGGCCGCTAGACCTACCCACACAAGTGAGGTATAATTTTTATCGGGAGACTTGGGGGAACGCTGGGTGGAAGGAAATTTGTGGCTCCTCTCAGATTCCAGAACTTTCTGTCACCGAAATGTGAGGAAAATGTGTTTTTTTAGCCAAAGTTTGAGGTTTGCAAAGGATTCTGGGTAACAGAACCTGGTCAGAGCCCCACAAGTCACCCCATCTTGGATTCCCCTAGGTCTCTAGTTTAAAAAAATGCACAGGTTTAGTAGGTTTCCCTAGGTGCCGGCTCAGCTAGAGGCCAAAATCTACAGGTAGGCACTTTGCAAAAAACAGCTCTGTTTTCTTTAAAAAAATGGGATGTGTCCACGTTGTGTTTTGGGGCGCCTACTGTCGCGGCCGCTAGGCCTACCCACACAAGTGAGGTATCAATTTTATCGGGAGACTTGGGGGAACGCTGGGTGGAAGGAAATTTATGGCTCCTCTCAGATTCCAGAACTTTCTGTCACCGAAATGTGAGGAAAATGTGTTTTTTTATCCAAATTTTGAAGTTTGCAAAGGATTCTGGGTAACAGAACCTGGTCAGAGCCCCACAAGTCACCCCATCTTGGATTCCCCTAGGTCTCTAGTTTTGGAAAATGCACAAGTTTGGTAGGTTTCCCTAGGTGCTGAGCACTGAGCTGGGTAACAGAACCTGGTCAGAGCCCCACAAGTCACCCCATCTTGGATTCCCCTAGGTCTCTAGTTTAAAAAAATCCACAGGTTTAGTAGGTTCCCCTAGGTGCCGGCTGAGCTAGAGGCCAAAATCTACAGATAGGCACTTTGCAAAAAACAGCTCTGTTTTCTGTTATGTGTCCACGTTGTGTTTTGGGGCATATCCTGTTGCAGGCGCTAGGCCTACCCACACAAGTGAGGTACCATTTTTATCGGGAGACTTGGGGGAACGCTGGGTGGAAGGAAATTTGTGGCTCCTCTCAGATTCCAGAACTTTCTGTCACCCAAATGTGAGGAAAATATGTTTTTTTAGCCAAATTTTGAGGTTTGCATAGGATTCTGGGTAACAGAACCTGGTCAGAGCCCCACAAGTCACCCCATCTTGGATTCCCCTAGGTCTCTAGTTTTAAAAAATGCACAGGTTTGGTAGGTTTCCCTAGGTGCCGGCTGAGCTAGAGGCCAAAATCTACAGGTAGGCACTTTGCAAAAAACAGCTCTGTTTTCTGTGATGTGTCCACGTTGTGTTTTGGGGCATATCCTGTCGCGGGCGCTAGGCCTACCCACACAAGTGAGGTACCATTTTTATCGGGAGACTTGGGGGAACGCTGGGGGGAAGGACATTTGTGGCTCCTCTCAGATTCCAGAACTTTCTGTCACCGAAATGTGAGGAAAATATGTTTTTTTAGCCAAAGTTTGAGGTTTGCAAAGGATTCTGGGTAACAGAACCTGGTCAGAGCCCCACAAGTCACCCCGTCTTGGATTCCCCTAGGTCTCTAGTTTGAAAAAATGCACAGGTTTAGTAGGTTTCCCTAGGTGCCGGCTGAGCTAGAGGCCAAAATCTACAGGTAGGCACTTTGCAAAAAACAGCTCTGTTTTCTTTCAAAAAATGGTATGTGTCCACGTTGTGTTTTGGGGCGCCTCCTGTCGTGGCCGCTAGGCCTACCCACACAAGTGAGGTATCATTTTTATCGGGAGACTTGGGGGAACGCTGGGTGGAAGGAAATTTGTGGCTCCTCTCAGATTCCAGAACTTTCTGTCACCGAAATGTGAGGAAAATGTGTTTTTTTAGCCAAAGTTTGAGGTTTGCAAAGGATTCTGGGTAACAGAACCTGGTCAGAGCCCCACAAGTCACCCCATCTTGGATTCCACTAGGTCTCTAGTTTAAAAAAATGCACAGGTTTAGTAGGTTTCCCTAGGTGCCGGCTGAGCTAGAGGCCAAAATCTACAGGTAGGCACTTTGCAAAAAACAGCTCTGTTTTCTTTCAAAAAATGGGATGTGTCCACGTTGTGTTTTGGGGCGCCTCCTGTCGTGGCCGCTAGGCCTACCCACACAAGTGAGGTATCATTTTTATCGGGAGACTTGGGGGAACGCTGGGTGGAAGGTAATTTGTGGCTCCTCTCAGATTCCAGAACTTTCTGTCACCGAAATGTGAGGAAAATGTGTTTTTTTAGCCAAAGTTTGAGGTTTGCAATGGATTCTGGGTAACAGAACCTGGTCAGAGCCCCACAAGTCACCCCATCTTGGATTCCACTAGGTCTCTAGTTTAAAAAAATGCACAGGTTTAGTAGGTTTCCCTAGGTGCCGGCTGAGCTAGAGGCCAAAATCTACAGGTAGGCACTTTGCAAAAAACAGCTCTGTTTTCTTTCAAAAAATGGGATGTGTCTACGTTGTGTTTTGGGGCCCTTCTTGTCGTGGGCCGCTAGGCCTACCCACACAAGTGAGGTATCATTTTTATCGGGAGACTTGGGGGAACGCTGGGTGGAAGGAAATTTGTGGCTCCTCTCAGATTCCAGAACTTTCTGTCACCGAAATGTGAGGAAAATTTGTTTTTTTATCCACATTTTGAGGTTTGCAAAGGATTCTGGGTAACAGAACCTGGTCAGAGCCCCACAAGTCACCCCATCTTGGATTCACCTAGGTCTCTACTTTTCAAAAATGCACCGGTTTGGTAGGTTTCCCTAGGTGCCGGCTGAGCTAGAGGCCAAACTCTACAGATAGGCACTTTGCAAAAAACAGCTCTGTTTTCTGTGATGTGTCCACGTTGTGTTTTGGGGCATATCCTGTCGCAGGTGCTAGGCCTACCCTCACAAGTGAGGTACCATTTTTATCGGGAGACTTGGGGGAACGCTGGGTGGTAGGAAATTTGTGGCTCCTCTCAGATTCCAGAACTTTCTGTCACCGAAATGTGAAGAAAACGTGTTTTTTTAGCCAAATTTTGAGGTTTGCAAAGGATTCTGGGTAACAGAACCTGGTCAGAGCCCCACAAGTCACCCCATCTTGGATTCCCCTAGGTCTCTAGTTTAAAAAAATGTACAGGTTTAGTAGGTTTCCCTAGGTGCCGGCTGAGCTAGCGGCCAAAATCTACAGGTAGTCACATTGCCAAAAACAGCTCTATTTTCTTTCAAAAAATGGGATGTGTCCACGTTGTGTTTTGGGGCGTCTCCTGTCGCGGCCGCTAGGCCTACCCACACAAGTGAGGTATAATTTTTATTGGGAGACTTGGGGGAACGCTGGGTGGAAGGAAATTTGTGGCTCCTCTCAGATTCCAGAACTTTCTGTCACCGAAATGTGAGGAAAATGTGTTTTTTTAGCCAAAGTTTGAGGTTTGCAAAGGATTCTGGGTAACAGAACCTGGTCAGAGCCCCACAAGTCACCCCATTTTGGATTCCCCTAGGTCTCTAGTGTTAAAAAATGCACAGGTTTGGTAGCTCTCCCTAGGTGCCGGCTCAGCTAGAGGCCAAAATCTACAGGTAGGCACTTTGCAAAAAACAGCTCTGTTTTCTTTAAAAAAATGGGATGTGTCCACGTTGTGTTTTGGGGCGCCTACTGTCGCGGCCGCTAGGCCTACCCACACAAGTGAGGTATCATTTTTATCGGGAGACTTGGGGGAACGCTGGGTGGAAGGAAATTTGTGGCTCCTCTCAGATTCCAGAACTTTCTGTCACCGAAATGTGAGGAAAATGTGTTTTTTTATCCACATTTTGAGGTTTGCAAAGGATTCTGGGTAACAGAACCTGGTCAGAGCCCCACAAGTCACCCCATCTTGGATTCACCTAGGTCTCTACTTTTCAAAAATGCACCGGTTTGGTAGGTTTCCCTAGGTGCCGGCTGAGCTAGAGGCCAAACTCTACAGATAGGCACTTTGCAAAAAACAGCTCTGTTTTCTGTGATGTGTCCACGTTGTGTTTTGGGGCATATCCTGTCGCAGGTGCTAGGCCTACCCTCACAAGTGAGGTACCATTTTTATCGGGAGACTTGGGGGAACGCTGGGTGGTAGGAAATTTGTGGCTCCTCTCAGATTCCAGAACTTTCTGTCACCGAAATGTGAAGAAAACGTGTTTTTTTAGCCAAATTTTGAGGTTTGCAAAGGATTCTGGGTAACAGAACCTGGTCAGAGCCCCACAAGTCACCCCATCTTGGATTCCCCTAGGTCTCTAGTTTAAAAAAATGTACAGGTTTAGTAGGTTTCCCTAGGTGCCGGCTGAGCTAGCGGCCAAAATCTACAGGTAGTCACATTGCCAAAAACAGCTCTATTTTCTTTCAAAAAATGGGATGTGTCCACGTTGTGTTTTGGGGCGTCTCCTGTCGCGGCCGCTAGGCCTACCCACACAAGTGAGGTATAATTTTTATTGGGAGACTTGGGGGAACGCTGGGTGGAAGGAAATTTGTGGCTCCTCTCAGATTCCAGAACTTTCTGTCACCGAAATGTGAGGAAAATGTGTTTTTTTAGCCAAAGTTTGAGGTTTGCAAAGGATTCTGGGTAACAGAACCTGGTCAGAGCCCCACAAGTCACCCCATTTTGGATTCCCCTAGGTCTCTAGTGTTAAAAAATGCACAGGTTTGGTAGCTCTCCCTAGGTGCCGGCTCAGCTAGAGGCCAAAATCTACAGGTAGGCACTTTGCAAAAAACAGCTCTGTTTTCTTTAAAAAAATGGGATGTGTCCACGTTGTGTTTTGGGGCGCCTACTGTCGCGGCCGCTAGGCCTACCCACACAAGTGAGGTATCATTTTTATCGGGAGACTTGGGGGAACGCTGGGTGGAAGGAAATTTGTGGCTCCTCTCAGATTCCAGAACTTTCTGTCACCGAAATGTGAGGAAAATGTGTTTTTTTATCCAAATTTTGAAGTTTGCAAAGGATTCTGGGTAACAGAACCTGGTCAGAGCCCCACAAGTCACCCCATCTTGGATTCCCCTAGGTCTCTAGTATTCGAAAATGCACAGGTTTGGTAGGTTTCCCTAGGTGCTGAGCACTGAGCTGGGTAACAGAACCTGGTCAGAGCCCCACAAGTCACCCCATCTTGGATTCCCCTAGGTCTCTAGTTTAAAAAAATCCACAGGTTTAGTAGGTTTCCCTAGGTGCCGGCTGAGCTAGAGGCCAAAATCTACAGATAGGCACTTTGCAAAAAACAGCTCTGTTTTCTGTGATGTGTCCACGTTGTGTTTTGGGGCATATCCTGTTGCAGGCGCTAGGCCTACCCACACAAGTGAGGTACCATTTTTATCGGGAGACTTGGGGGAACGCTGGGTGGAAGGAAATTTGTGGCTCCTCTCAGATTCCAGAACTTTCTGTCACCCAAATGTGAGGAAAATATGTTTTTTTAGCCAAATTTTGAGGTTTGCATAGGATTCTGGGTAACAGAACCTGGTCAGAGCCCCACAAGTCACCCCATCTTGGATTCCCCTAGGTCTCTAGTTTTAAAAAATGCACAGGTTTGGTAGGTTTCCCTAGGTGCCGGCTGAGCTAGAGGCCAAAATCTACAGGTAGGCACTTTGCAAAAAACAGCTCTGTTTTCTGTGATGTGTCCACGTTGTGTTTTGGGGCATATCCTGTCGCGGGCGCTAGGCCTACCCACACAAGTGAGGTACCATTTTTATCGGGAGACTTGGGGGAACGCTGGGGGGAAGGAAATTTGTGGATCCTCTCAGATTCCAGAACTTTCTGTCACCGAAATGTGAGGAAAATATGTTTTTTTAGCCAAAGTTTGAGGTTTGCAAAGGATTCTGGGTAGCAGAACCTGGTCAGAGCCCCACAAGTCACCCCATCTTGGATTCCCCTAGGTCTCTAGTTTGAAAAAATGCACAGGTTTAGTAGGTTTCCCTAGGTGCCGGCTGAGCTAGAGGCCAAAATCTACAGGTAGGCACTTTGCAAAAAACAGCTCTGTTTTCTTTCAAAAAATGGTATGTGTCCACGTTGTGTTTTGGGGCGCTTCCTGTCGTGGCCGCTAGGCCTACCCACACAAGTGAGGTATCATTTTTATCGAGAGACTTGGGGGAACGCTGGGTGGAAGGAAATTTGTGGCTCCTCTCAGATTCCAGAACTTTCTGTCACCGAAATGTGAGGAAAATGTGTTTTTTTAGCCAAAGTTTGAGGTTTGCAAAGGATTCTGGGTAACAGAACCTGGTCAGAGCCCCACAAGTCACCCCATCTTGGATTCCACTAGGTCTCTAGTTTAAAAAAATGCACAGGTTTAGTAGGTTTCCCTAGGTGCCGGCTGAGCTAGAGGCCAAAATCTACAGGTAGGCACTTTGCAAAAAACAGCTCTGTTTTCTTTCAAAAAATGGGATGTGTCTACGTTGTGTTTTGGGGCGTTTCTTGTCGTGGCCGCTAGGCCTACCCACACAAGTGAGGTATCATTTTTATCGGGAGACTTGGGGGAACGCTGGGTGGAAGGAAATTTGTGGCTCCTCTCAGATTCCAGAACTTTCTGTCACCGAAATGTGAGGAAAATTTGTTTTTTATCCACATTTTGAGGTTTGCAAAGGATTCTGGGTAACAGAACCTGGTCAGAGCCCCACAAGTCACCCCATCTTGGATTCACCTAGGTCTCTACTTTTCAAAAATGCACCGGTTTGGTAGGTTTCCCTAGGTGCCGGCTGAGCTAGAGGCCAAACTCTACAGATAGGCACTTTGCAAAAAACAGCTCTGTTTTCTGTGATGTGTCCACGTTGTGTTTTGGGGCATATCCTGTCGCAGGTGCTAGGCCTACCCTCACAAGTGAGGTACCATTTTTATCGGGAGACTTGGGGGAACGCTGGGTGGTAGGAAATTTGTGGCTCCTCTCAGATTCCAGAACTTTCTGTCACCGAAATGTGAAGAAAACGTGTTTTTTTAGCCAAATTTTGAGGTTTGCAAAGGATTCTGGGTAACAGAACCTGGTCAGAGCCCCACAAGTCACCCCATCTTGGATTCCCCTAGGTCTCTAGTTTAAAAAAATGTACAGGTTTAGTAGGTTTCCCTAGGTGCCGGCTGAGCTAGCGGCCAAAATCTACAGGTAGTCACATTGCCAAAAACAGCTCTATTTTCTTTCAAAAAATGGGATGTGTCCACGTTGTGTTTTGGGGCGTCTCCTGTCGCGGCTGCTAGGCCTACCCACACAAGTGAGGTATAATTTTTATCAGGAGACTTGGGGGAACGCTGGGTGGAAGGAAATTTGTGGCTCCTCTCAGATTCCAGAACTTTCTGTCACCGAAATGTGAGGAAAATGTGTTTTTTTAGCCAAAGTTTGAGGTTTGCAAAGGATTCTGGGTAACAGAACCTGGTCAGAGCCCCACAAGTCACCCCATCCTGGATTCCCCTAGGTCTCTAGTGTTAAAAAATGCACAGGTTTGGTAGCTCTCCCTAGGAGCAGGCTGAGCTAGAGGCTAAAATCTACAGGTAGGCACATTGCAAAAAACAGCTCTATTTTCTTTCAAAAAATGGGATGTGTCCACGTTGTGTTTTGGGGCGCCTCCTGTCGCGGCCGCTAGGCCTACCCACACAAGTGAGGTATAATTTTTATCGGGAGACTTGGGGGAACGCTGGGTGGAAGGAAATTTGTGGCTCCTCTCAGATTCCAGAACTTTCTGTCACCGAAATGTGAGGAAAATGTGTTTTTTTAGCCAAAGTTTGAGGTTTGCAAAGGATTCTGGGTAACAGAACCTGGTCAGAGCCCCACAAGTCACCCCATCTTGGATTCCACTAGGTCTCTAGTTTAAAAAAATGCACAGGTTTAGTAGGTTTCCCTAGGTGCCGGCTGAGCTAGAGGCCAAAATCTACAGGTAGGCACTTTGCAAAAAACAGCTCTGTTTTCTTTCAAAAAATGGGATGTGTCTACGTTGTGTTTTGGGGCGCTTATTGTCGTGGCCGCTAGGCCTACCCACACAAGTGAGGTATCATTTTTATCGGGAGACTTGGGGGAACGCTGGGTGGAAGGAAATTTGTGGCTCCTCTCAGATTCCAGAACTTTCTGTCACCGAAATGTGAGGAAAATGTGTTTTTTTATCCACATTTTGAGGTTTGCAAAGGATTCTGGGTAACAGAACCTGGTCAGAGCCCCACAAGTCACCCCATCTTGGATTCCCCTAGGTTTCTAGTTTTCAAAAATGCACCGGTTTGGTAGTTTTCCCTAGGTGCCGGCTGAGCTAGAGGCCAAACTCTACAGATTAGCACTTTGCAAAAAACAGCTCTGTTTTCTGTGATGTGTCCACGTTGTGTTTTGGGGCATATCCTGTCGCAGGTGCTAGGCCTACCCTCACAAGTGAGGTACCATTTTTATCGGGAGACTTGGGGGAACGCTGGGTGGTAGGAAATTTGTGGCTCCTCTCAGATTCCAGAACTTTCTGTCACCGAAATGTGAAGAAAACGTGTTTTTTTAGCCAAATTTTGAGGTTTGCAAAGGATTCTGGGTAACAGAACCTGGTCAGAGCCCCACAATTCACCCCATATTGGATTCCCCTTGGTTTCTAGTTTTCAAAAATGCGCTGGTTTGCTAAGTTTCCCCTGGTGCCGGCTGAGCTAGAGGCCAAAATCCACAGGTAGGCTCTGTTTTCTATGAAAAAATTTGATTTGTTCACGTTGTGTTTTGGGCCATTTCTTGTCACGGGCGCGAGGCCTACCCACACAAGTGAGGTATCATTTTTATCGGGAGACTTGGGGGAACGCTAGCTAGAAGGAAATTTGTGGCTCCTCTCAGACTCCAGAACTTTCTGTCACCGAAATGTGAGGAAAATTTGTTTTTTTAGCCAAAATTTGAGGTTTGCAAAGGATTCTGGGTAACAGAACCTGGTCAGAGCCCCACAAGTCACCCCATCTTGGATTCCCCTAGGTCTCTAGTTTTCAAAAATGCACAGGTTTGGTAGCTCTCCCTAGGTGCCGGCTGAGCTAGAGGCCAAAATCTACAGGTAGTCACATTGCCAAAAACAGCTCTATTTTCTTTCAAAAAATGGGATGTGTCCACGTTGTGTTTTGGGGCGTCTCCTGTCGCGGCCGCTAGGCCTACCCACACAAGTGAGGTATAATTTTTATCGGGAGACTTGGGGGAACGCTGGGTGGAAGGAAATTTGTGGCTCCTCTCAGATTCCAGAACTTTCTGTCAACCAAATGTGAGGAAAATATGTTTTTTTAGCCAAATTTTGAGGTTTGCATAGGATTCTGGGTAACAGAACCTGGTCAGAGCCCCACAAGTCACCCCATCTTGGATTCCCCTAGGTCTCTAGTTTTAAAAAATGCACAGGTTTGGTAGGTTTCCCTAGGTGCCGGCTGAGCTAGAGGCCAAAATCTACAGGTAGGCACTTTGCAAAAAACAGCTCAGTTTTCTGTGATGTGTCCACGTTGTGTTTTGGGGCATATCCTGTCGCGGGCGCTAGGCCTACCCACACAAGTGAGGTACCATTTTTATCGGGAGACTTGGGGGAACGCTGGGGGGAAGGAAATTTGTGGCTCCTCTCAGATTCCAGAACCCTCTGTCACCGAAATGTGAGGAAAATATGTTTTTTTAGCCAAAGTTTGAGGTTTGCAAAGGATTCTGGGTAACAGAACCTGGTCAGAGCCCCACAAGTCACCCCATCTTGGATTCCCCTAGGTCTCTAGTTTGAAAAAATGCACAGGTTTAGTAGGTTTCCCTAGGTGCCGGCTGAGCTAGAGGCCAAAATCTACAGGTAGGCACTTTGCAAAAAACAGCTCTGTTTTCTTTAAAAAAATGGTATGTGTCCACGTTGTGTTTTGGGGCGCCTCCTGTCATGGCCGCTAGGCCTACCCACAAAAGTGAGGTATCATTTTTATCGGGAGACTTGGGGGAACGCTGGGTGGAAGGAAATTTGTGGCTCCTCTCAGATTCCAGAACTTTCTGTCACCGAAATGTGAGGAAAATGTGTTTTTTTAGCCAAAGTTTGAGGTTTGCAAAGGATTCTGGGTAACAGAACCTGGTCAGAGCCCCACAAGTCACCCCATCTTGGATTCCACTAGGTCTCTAGTTTAAAAAAATGCCCAGGTTTAGTAGGTTTCCCTAGGTGCCGGCTGAGCTAGAGGCCAAAATCTACAGGTAGGCACTTTGCAAAAAACAGCTCTGTTTTCTTTCAAAAAATGGGATGTGTCTACGTTGTGTTTTGGGGCGCTTCTTGTCGTGGCCGCTAGGCCTACCCACACAAGTGAGGTATCATTTTTATCGGGAGACTTGGGGGAACGCTGGGTGGAAGGAAATTTGTGGCTCCTCTCAGATTCCAGAACTTTCTGTCACCGAAATGTGAGGAAAATGTGTTTTTTTATCCACATTTTGAGGTTTGCAAAGGATTCTGGGTAACAGAACCTGGTCAGAGCCCCACAAGTCACCCCATCTTGGATTCACCTAGGTCTCTACTTTTCAAAAATGCACCGGTTTGGTAGGTTTCCCTAGGTGCCGGCTGAGCTAGAGGCCAAACTCTACAGATAGGCACTTTGCAAAAAACAGCTCTGTTTTCTGTGATGTGTCCACGTTGTGTTTTGGGGCATATCCTGTCGCAGGTGCTAGGCCTACCCTCACAAGTGAGGTACCATTTTTATCGGGAGACTTGGGGGAACGCTGGGTGGTAGGAAATTTGTGGCTCCTCTCATATTCCAGAACTTTCTGTCACCGAAATGTGAAGAAAACGTGTTTTTTTAGCCAAATTTTGAGGTTTGCAAAGGATTCTGGGTAACAGAACCTGGTCAGAGCCCCACAAGTCACCCCATCTTGGATTCCCCTAGGTCTCTAGTTTAAAAAAATGTACAGGTTTAGTAGGTTTCCCTAGGTGCCGGCTGAGCTAGCGGCCAAAATCTACAGGTAGTCACATTGCCAAAAACAGCTCTATTTTCTTTCAAAAAATGGGATGTGTCCACGTTGTGTTTTGGGGCGTCTCCTGTCGCGGCCGCTAGGCCTACCCACACAAGTGAGGTATAATTTTTATCGGGAGACTTGGGGGAACGCTGGGTGGAAGGAAATTTGTGGCTCCTCTCAGATTCCAGAACTTTCTGTCACCGAAATGTGAGGAAAATGTTTTTTTTTAGCCAAAGTTTGAGGTTTGCAAAGGATTCTGGGTAACAGAACCTGGTCAGAGCCCCACAAGTCACCCCATCTTGGATTCCCCTAGGTCTCTAGTTTAAAAAAATGCACAGGTTTAGTAGGTTTCCCTAGGTGCCGGCTCAGCTAGAGGCCAAAATCTACAGGTAGGCACTTTGCAAAAAACAGCTCTGTTTTCTTTAAAAAAATGGGATGTGTCCACGTTGTGTTTTGGGGCGCCTACTGTCGCGGCCGCTAGGCCTACCCACACAAGTGAGGTATCAATTTTATCGGGAGACTTGGGGGAACGCTGGGTGGAAGGAAATTTGTGGCTCCTCTCAGATTCCAGAACTTTCTGTCACCCAAATGTGAGGAAAATATGTTTTTTTAGCCAAATTTTGAGGTTTGCATAGGATTCTGGGTAACAGAACCTGGTCAGAGCCCCACAAGTCACCCCATCTTGGATTCCCCTAGGTCTCTAGTTTTAAAAAATGCACAGGTTTGGTAGGTTTCCCTAGGTGCCGGCTGAGCTAGAGGCCAAAATCTACAGGTAGGCACTTTGCAAAAAACAGCTCAGTTTTCTGTGATGTGTCCACGTTGTGTTTTGGGGCATATCCTGTCGCGGGCGCTAGGCCTACCCACACAAGTGAGGTACCATTTTTATCGGGAGACATGGGGGAACGCTGGGGGGAAGGAAATTTGTGGCTCCTCTCAGATTCCAGAACCCTCTGTCACCGAAATGTGAGGAAAATATGTTTTTTTAGCCAAAGTTTGAGGTTTGCAAAGGATTCTGGGTAACAGAACCTGGTCAGAGCCCCACAAGTCACCCCATCTTGGATTCCCCTAGGTCTCTAGTTTGAAAAAATGCACAGGTTTAGTAGGTTTCCCTAGGTGCCGGCTGAGCTAGAGGCCAAAATCTACAGGTAGGCACTTTGCAAAAAACAGCTCTGTTTTCTTTCAAAAAATGGTATGTGTCCACGTTGTGTTTTGGGGCGCCTCCTGTCATGGCCGCTAGGCCTACCCACAAAAGTGAGGTATCATTTTTATCGGGAGACTTGGGGGAACGCTGGGTGGAAGGAAATTTGTGGCTCCTCTCAGATTCCAGAACTTTCTGTCACCGAAATGTGAGGAAAATGTGTTTTTTTAGCCAAAGTTTGAGGTTTGCAAAGGATTCTGGGTAACAGAACCTGGTCAGAGCCCCACAAGTCACCCCATCTTGGATTCCACTAGGTCTCTAGTTTAAAAAAATGCCCAGGTTTAGTAGGTTTCCCTAGGTGCCGGCTGAGCTAGAGGCCAAAATCTACAGGTAGGCACTTTGCAAAAAACAGCTCTGTTTTCTTTCAAAAAATGGGATGTGTCTACGTTGTGTTTTGGGGCGCTTCTTGTCGTGGCCGCTAGGCCTACCCACACAAGTGAGGTATCATTTTTATCGGGACACTTGGGGGAACGCTGGGTGGAAGGAAATTTTTGGCTCCTCTCAGATTCCAGAACTTTCTGTCACCGAAATGTGAGGAAAATGTGTTTTTTTATCCACATTTTGAGGTTTGCAAAGGATTCTGGGTAACAGAACCTGGTCAGAGCCCCACAAGTCACCCCATCTTGGATTCACCTAGGTCTCTACTTTTCAAAAATGCACCGGTTTGGTAGGTTTCCCTAGGTGCCGGCTGAGCTAGAGGCCAAACTCTACAGATAGGCACTTTGCAAAAAACAGCTCTGTTTTCTGTGATGTGTCCACGTTGTGTTTTGGGGCATATCCTGTCGCAGGTGCTAGGCCTACCCTCACAAGTGAGGTACCATTTTTATCGGGAGACTTGGGGGAACGCTGGGTGGTAGGAAATTTGTGGCTCCTCTCATATTCCAGAACTTTCTGTCACCGAAATGTGAAGAAAACGTGTTTTTTTAGCCAAATTTTGAGGTTTGCAAAGGATTCTGGGTAACAGAACCTGGTCAGAGCCCCACAAGTCACCCCATCTTGGATTCCCCTAGGTCTCTAGTTTTGGAAAATGCACAAGTTTGGTAGGTTTCCCTAGGTGCTGAGCACTGAGCTGGGTAACAGAATCTGGTCAGAGCCCCACAAGTCACCCCATCTTGGATTCCCCTAGGTCTCTAGTTTAAAAAAATCCACAGGTTTAGTAGGTTCCCCTAGGTGCCGGCTGAGCTAGAGGCCAAAATCTACAGATAGGCACTTTGCAAAAAACAGCTCTGTTTTCTGTGATGTGTCCACGTTGTGTTTTGGGGCATATCCTGTTGCAGGCGCTAGGCCTACCCACACAAGTGAGGTACCATTTTTATCGGGAGACTTGGGGGAACGCTGGGTGGAAGGAAATTTGTGGCTCCTCTCAGATTCCAGAACTTTCTGTCACCCAAATGTGAGGAAAATATGTTTTTTTAGCCAAATTTTGAGGTTTGCATAGGATTCTGGGTAACAGAACCTGGTCAGAGCCCCACAAGTCACCCCATCTTGGATTCCCCTAGGTCTCTAGTTTTAAAAAATGCACAGGTTTGGTAGGTTTCCCTAGGTGCCGGCTGAGCTAGAGGCCAAAATCTACAGGTAGGCACTTTGCAAAAAACAGCTCTGTTTTCTGTGATGTGTCCACGTTGTGTTTTGGGGCATATCCTGTCGCGGGCGCTAGGCCTACCCACACAAGTGAGGTACCATTTTTATCGGGAGACTTGGGGGAACGCTGGGGGGAAGGACATTTGTGGCTCCTCTCAGATTCCAGAACTTTCTGTCACCGAAATGTGAGGAAAATATGTTTTTTTAGCCAAAGTTTGAGGTTTGCAAAGGATTCTGGGTAACAGAACCTGGTCAGAGCCCCACAAGTCACCCCGTCTTGGATTCCCCTAGGTCTCTAGTTTGAAAAAATGCACAGGTTTAGTAGGTTTCCCTAGGTGCCGGCTGAGCTAGAGGCCAAAATCTACAGGTAGGCACTTTGCAAAAAACAGCTCTGTTTTCTTTCAAAAAATGGTATGTGTCCACGTTGTGTTTTGGGGCGCCTCCTGTCGTGGCCGCTAGGCCTACCCACACAAGTGAGGTATCATTTTTATCGGGAGACTTGGGGGAACGCTGGGTGGAAGGTAATTTGTGGCTCCTCTCAGATTCCAGAACTTTCTGTCACCGAAATGTGAGGAAAATGTGTTTTTTTAGCCAAAGTTTGAGGTTTGCAATGGATTCTGGGTAACAGAACCTGGTCAGAGCCCCACAAGTCACCCCATCTTGGATTCCACTAGGTCTCTAGTTTAAAAAAATGCACAGGTTTAGTAGGTTTCCCTAGGTGCCGGCTGAGCTAGAGGCCAAAATCTACAGGTAGGCACTTTGCAAAAAACAGCTCTGTTTTCTTTCAAAAAATGGGATGTGTCTACGTTGTGTTTTGGGGCCCTTCTTGTCGTGGGCCGCTAGGCCTACCCACACAAGTGAGGTATCATTTTTATCGGGAGACTTGGGGGAACGCTGGGTGGAAGGAAATTTGTGGCTCCTCTCAGATTCCAGAACTTTCTGTCACCGAAATGTGAGGAAAATTTGTTTTTTTATCCACATTTTGAGGTTTGCAAAGGATTCTGGGTAACAGAACCTGGTCAGAGCCCCACAAGTCACCCCATCTTGGATTCACCTAGGTCTCTACTTTTCAAAAATGCACCGGTTTGGTAGGTTTCCCTAGGTGCCGGCTGAGCTAGAGGCCAAACTCTACAGATAGGCACTTTGCAAAAAACAGCTCTGTTTTCTGTGATGTGTCCACGTTGTGTTTTGGGGCATATCCTGTCGCAGGTGCTAGGCCTACCCTCACAAGTGAGGTACCATTTTTATCGGGAGACTTGGGGGAACGCTGGGTGGTAGGAAATTTGTGGTTCCTCTCAGATTCCAGAACTTTCTGTCACCGAAATGTGAAGAAAACGTGTTTTTTTAGCCAAATTTTGAGGTTTGCAAAGGATTCTGGGTAACAGAACCTGGTCAGAGCCCCACAAGTCACCCCATCTTGGATTCCCCTAGGTCTCTAGTTTAAAAAAATGTACAGGTTTAGTAGGTTTCCCTAGGTGCCGGCTGAGCTAGCGGACAAAATCTACAGGTAGTCACATTGCCAAAAACAGCTCTATTTTCTTTCAAAAAATGGGATGTGTCCACGTTGTGCTTTGGGGCGTCTCCTGTCGCGGCCGCTAGGCCTACCCACACAAGTGAGGTATAATTTTTATTGGGAGACTTGGGGGAACGCTGGGTGGAAGGAAATTTGTGGCTCCTCTCAGATTCCAGAACTTTCTGTCACCGAAATGTGAGGAAAATGTGTTTTTTTAGCCAAAGTTTGAGGTTTGCAAAGGATTCTGGGTAACAGAACCTGGTCAGAGCCCCACAAGTCACCCCATTTTGGATTCCCCTAGGTCTCTAGTGTTAAAAAATGCACAGGTTTGGTAGCTCTCAATAGGTGCCGGCTCAGCTAGAGGCCAAAATCTACAGGTAGGCACTTTGCAAAAAACAGCTCTGTTTTCTTTAAAAAAATGGGATGTGTCCACGTTGTGTTTTGGGGTGCCTACTGTCGCGGCCGCTAGGCCTACCCACACAAGTGAGGTATCATTTTTATCGGGAGACTTGGGGGAACGCTGGGTGGAAGGAAATTTGTGGCTCCTCTCAGATTCCAGAACTTTCTGTCACCGAAATGTGAGGAAAATGTGTTTTTTTATCCAAATTTTGAAGTTTGCAAAGGATTCTGGGTAACAGAACCTGGTCAGAGCCCCACAAGTCACCCCATCTTGGATTCCCCTAGGTCTCTAGTTTTCGAAAATGCACAGGTTTGGTAGGTTTCCCTAGGTGCTGAGCACTGAGCTGGGTAACAGAACCTGGTCAGAGCCCCACAAGTCACCCCATCTTGGATTCCCCTAGGTCTCTAGTTTAAAAAAATCCACAGGTTTAGTAGGTTTCCCTAGGTGCCGGCTGAGCTAGAGGCCAAAATCTACAGATAGGCACTTTGCAAAAAACAGCTCTGTTTTCTGTGATGTGTCCACGTTGTGTTTTGGGGCATATCCTGTTGCAGGCGCTAGGCCTACCCACACAAGTGAGGTATCATTTTTATCGGGAGACTTGGGGGAACGCTGGGTGGAAGGAAATTTGTGGCTCCTCTCAGATTCCAGAACTTTCTGTCACCGAAATGTGAGGAAAATTTGTTTTTTTATCCACATTTTGAGGTTTGCAAAGGATTCTGGGTAACAGAACCTGGTCAGAGCCCCACAAGTCACCCCATCTTGGATTCACCTAGGTCTCTACTTTTCAAAAATGCACCGGTTTGGTAGGTTTCCCTAGGTGCCGGCTGAGCTAGAGGCCAAACTCTACAGATAGGCACTTTGCAAAAAACAGCTCTGTTTTCTGTGATGTGTCCACGTTGTGTTTTGGGGCATATCCTGTCGCAGGTGCTAGGCCTACCCTCACAAGTGAGGTACCATTTTTATCGGGAGACTTGGGGGAACGCTGGGTGGTAGGAAATTTGTGGCTCCTCTCAGATTCCAGAACTTTCTGTCACCGAAATGTGAAGAAAACGTGTTTTTTTAGCCAAATTTTGAGGTTTGCAAAGGATTCTGGGTAACAGAACCTGGTCAGAGCCCCACAAGTCACCCCATCTTGGATTCCCCTAGGTCTCTAGTTTAAAAAAATGTACAGGTTTAGTAGGTTTCCCTAGGTGCCGGCTGAGCTAGCGGCCAAAATCTACAGGTAGTCACATTGCCAAAAACAGCTCTATTTTCTTTCAAAAAATGGGATGTGTCCACGTTGTGCTTTGGGGCGTCTCCTGTCGCGGCCGCTAGGCCTACCCACACAAGTGAGGTATAATTTTTATTGGGAGACTTGGGGGAACGCTGGGTGGAAGGAAATTTGTGGCTCCTCTCAGATTCCAGAACTTTCTGTCACCGAAATGTGAGGAAAATGTGTTTTTTTAGCCAAAGTTTGAGGTTTGCAAAGGATTCTGGGTAACAGAACCTGGTCAGAGCCCCACAAGTCACCCCATTTTGGATTCCCCTAGGTCTCTAGTGTTAAAAAATGCACAGGTTTGGTAGCTCTCCCTAGGTGCCGGCTCAGCTAGAGGCCAAAATCTACAGGTAGGCACTTTGCAAAAAACAGCTCTGTTTTCTTTAAAAAAATGGGATGTGTCCACGTTGTGTTTTGGGGCGCCTACTGTCGCGGCCGCTAGGCCTACCCACACAAGTGAGGTATCATTTTTATCGGGAGACTTGGGGGAACGCTGAGTGGAAGGAAATTTGTGGCTCCTCTCAGATTCCAGAACTTTCTGTCACCGAAATGTGAGGAAAATGTGTTTTTTTATCCAAATTTTGAAGTTTGCAAAGGATTCTGGGTAACAGAACCTGGTCAGAGCCCCACAAGTCACCCCATCTTGGATTCCCCTAGGTCTCTAGTTTTCGAAAATGCACAGGTTTGGTAGGTTTCCCTAGGTGCTGAGCACTGAGCTGGGTAACAGAACCTGGTCAGAGCCCCACAAGTCACCCCATCTTGGATTCCCCTAGGTCTCTAGTTTAAAAAAATCCACAGGTTTAGTAGGTTTCCCTAGGTGCCGGCTGAGCTAGAGGCCAAAATCTACAGATAGGCACTTTGCAAAAAACAGCTCTGTTTTCTGTGATGTGTCCACGTTGTGTTTTGGGGCATATCTGTTGCAGGCGCTAGGCCTACCCACACAAGTGAGGTACCATTTTTATCGGGAGACTTGGGGGAACGCTGGGTGGAAGGAAATTTGTGGCTCCTCTCAGATTCCAGAACTTTCTGTCACCCAAATGTGAGGAAAATATGTTTTTTTAGCCAAATTTTGAGGTTTGCATAGGATTCTGGGTAACAGAACCTGGTCAGAGCCCCACAAGTCACCCCATCTTGGATTCCCCTAGGTCTCTAGTTTTAAAAAATGCACAGGTTTGGTAGGTTTCCCTAGGTGCCGGCTGAGCTAGAGGCCAAAATCTACAGGTAGGCACTTTGCAAAAAACAGCTCTGTTTTCTGTGATGTGTCCACGTTGTGTTTTGGGGCATATCCTGTCGCGGGCGCTAGGCCTACCCACACAAGTGAGGTACCATTTTTATCGGGAGACTTGGGGGAACGCTGGGGGGAAGGAAATTTGTGGCTCCTCTCAGATTCCAGAACTTTCTGTCACCGAAATGTGAGGAAAATATGTTTTTTTAGCCAAAGTTTGAGGTTTGCAAAGGATTCTGGGTAACAGAACCTGGTCAGAGCCCCACAAGTCACCCCATCTTGGATTCCCCTAGGTCTCTAGTTTGAAAAAATGCACAGGTTTAGTAGGTTTCCCTAGGTGCCGGCTGAGCTAGAGGCCAAAATCTACAGGTAGGCACTTTGGAAAAAACAGCTCTGTTTTCTTTCAAAAAATGGTATGTGTCCATGTTGTGTTTTGGGGCGCCTCCTGTCGTGGCCGCTAGGCCTACCCACACAAGTGAGGTATCATTTTTATCAAGAGACTTGGGGGAACGCTGGGTGGAAGGAAATTTGTGGCTCCTCTCAGATTCCAGAACTTTCTGTCACCGAAATGTGAGGAAAATGTGTTTTTTTAGCCAAAGTTTGAGGTTTGCAAAGGATTCTGGGTAACAGAACCTGGTCAGAGCCCCACAAGTCACCCCATCTTGGATTCCACTAGGTCTCTAGTTTAAAAAAATGCACAGGTTTAGTAGGTTTCCCTAGGTTCCGGCTGAGCTAGAGGCCAAAATCTACAGGTAGGCACTTTGCAAAAAACAGCTCTGTTTTCTTTCAAAAAATGGGATGTGTCTACGTTGTGTTTTGGGGCGTTTCTTGTCGTGGCCGCTAGGCCTACCCACACAAGTGAGGTATCATTTTTATCGGGAGACTTGGGGGAACGCTGGGTGGAAGGAAATTTGTGGCTCCTCTCAGATTCCAGAACTTTCTGTCACCGAAATGTGAGGAAAATGTGTTTTTTTATCCACATTTTGAGGTTTGCAAAGGATTCTGGGTAACAGAACCTGGTCAGAGCCCCACAAGTCACCCCATCTTGGATTCACCTAGGTCTCTACTTTTCAAAAATGCACCGGTTTGGTAGGTTTCCCTAGGTGCCGGCTGAGCTAGAGGCCAAACTCTACAGATAGGCACTTTGCAAAAAACAGCTCTGTTTTCTGTGATGTGTCCACGTTGTGTTTTGGGGCATATCCTGTCGCAGGTGCTAGGCCTACCCTCACAAGTGAGGTACCATTTTTATCGGGAGACTTGGGGGAACGCTGGGTGGTAGGAAATTTGTGGCTCCTCTCAGATTCCAGAACTTTCTGTCACCGAAATGTGAGGAAAATATGTTTTTTTAGCCAAAGTTTGAGGTTTGCAAAGGATTCTGGGTAACAGAACCTGGTCAGAGCCCCACAAGTCACCCCGTCTTGGATTCCCCTAGGTCTCTAGTTTGAAAAAATGCACAGGTTTAGTAGGTTTCCCTAGGTGCCGGCTGAGCTAGAGGCCAAAATCTACAGGTAGGCACTTTGCAAAAAACAGCTCTGTTTTCTTTCAAAAAATGGTATGTGTCCACGTTGTGTTTTGGGGCGCCTCCTGTCGTGGCCGCTAGGCCTACCCACACAAGTGAGGTATCATTTTTATCGGGAGACTTGGGGGAACGCTGGGTGGAAGGTAATTTGTGGCTCCTCTCAGATTCCAGAACTTTCTGTCACCGAAATGTGAGGAAAATGTGTTTTTTTAGCCAAAGTTTGAGGTTTGCAATGGATTCTGGGTAACAGAACCTGGTCAGAGCCCCACAAGTCACCCCATCTTGGATTCCACTAGGTCTCTAGTTTAAAAAAATGCACAGGTTTAGTAGGTTTCCCTAGGTGCCGGCTGAGCTAGAGGCCAAAATCTACAGGTAGGCACTTTGCAAAAAACAGCTCTGTTTTCTTTCAAAAAATGGGATGTGTCTACGTTGTGTTTTGGGGCCCTTCTTGTCGTGGGCCGCTAGGCCTACCCACACAAGTGAGGTATCATTTTTATCGGGAGACTTGGGGGAACGCTGGGTGGAAGGAAATTTGTGGCTCCTCTCAGATTCCAGAACTTTCTGTCACCGAAATGTGAGGAAAATTTGTTTTTTTATCCACATTTTGAGGTTTGCAAAGGATTCTGGGTAACAGAACCTGGTCAGAGCCCCACAAGTCACCCCATCTTGGATTCACCTAGGTCTCTACTTTTCAAAAATGCACCGGTTTGGTAGGTTTCCCTAGGTGCCGGCTGAGCTAGAGGCCAAACTCTACAGATAGGCACTTTGCAAAAAACAGCTCTGTTTTCTGTGATGTGTCCACGTTGTGTTTTGGGGCATATCCTGTCGCAGGTGCTAGGCCTACCCTCACAAGTGAGGTACCATTTTTATCGGGAGACTTGGGGGAACGCTGGGTGGTAGGAAATTTGTGGCTCCTCTCAGATTCCAGAACTTTCTGTCACCGAAATGTGAAGAAAACGTGTTTTTTTAGCCAAATTTTGAGGTTTGCAAAGGATTCTGGGTAACAGAACCTGGTCAGAGCCCCACAAGTCACCCCATCTTGGATTCCCCTAGGTCTCTAGTTTAAAAAAATGTACAGGTTTAGTAGGTTTCCCTAGGTGCCGGCTGAGCTAGCGGCCAAAATCTACAGGTAGTCACATTGCCAAAAACAGCTCTATTTTCTTTCAAAAAATGGGATGTGTCCACGTTGTGCTTTGGGGCGTCTCCTGTCGCGGCCGCTAGGCCTACCCACACAAGTGAGGTATAATTTTTATTGGGAGACTTGGGGGAACGCTGGGTGGAAGGAAATTTGTGGCTCCTCTCAGATTCCAGAACTTTCTGTCACCGAAATGTGAGGAAAATGTGTTTTTTTAGCCAAAGTTTGAGGTTTGCAAAGGATTCTGGGTAACAGAACCTGGTCAGAGCCCCACAAGTCACCCCATTTTGGATTCCCCTAGGTCTCTAGTGTTAAAAAATGCACAGGTTTGGTAGCTCTCAATAGGTGCCGGCTCAGCTAGAGGCCAAAATCTACAGGTAGGCACTTTGCAAAAAACAGCTCTGTTTTCTTTAAAAAAATGGGATGTGTCCACGTTGTGTTTTGGGGTGCCTACTGTCGCGGCCGCTAGGCCTACCCACACAAGTGAGGTATCATTTTTATCGGGAGACTTGGGGGAACGCTGGGTGGAAGGAAATTTGTGGCTCCTCTCAGATTCCAGAACTTTCTGTCACCGAAATGTGAGGAAAATGTGTTTTTTTATCCAAATTTTGAAGTTTGCAAAGGATTCTGGGTAACAGAACCTGGTCAGAGCCCCACAAGTCACCCCATCTTGGATTCCCCTAGGTCTCTAGTTTTCGAAAATGCACAGGTTTGGTAGGTTTCCCTAGGTGCTGAGCACTGAGCTGGGTAACAGAACCTGGTCAGAGCCCCACAAGTCACCCCATCTTGGATTCCCCTAGGTCTCTAGTTTAAAAAAATCCACAGGTTTAGTAGGTTTCCCTAGGTGCCGGCTGAGCTAGAGGCCAAAATCTACAGATAGGCACTTTGCAAAAAACAGCTCTGTTTTCTGTGATGTGTCCACGTTGTGTTTTGGGGCATATCCTGTTGCAGGCGCTAGGCCTACCCACACAAGTGAGGTATCATTTTTATCGGGAGACTTGGGGGAACGCTGGGTGGAAGGAAATTTGTGGCTCCTCTCAGATTCCAGAACTTTCTGTCACCGAAATGTGAGGAAAATTTGTTTTTTTATCCACATTTTGAGGTTTGCAAAGGATTCTGGGTAACAGAACCTGGTCAGAGCCCCACAAGTCACCCCATCTTGGATTCACCTAGGTCTCTACTTTTCAAAAATGCACCGGTTTGGTAGGTTTCCCTAGGTGCCGGCTGAGCTAGAGGCCAAACTCTACAGATAGGCACTTTGCAAAAAACAGCTCTGTTTTCTGTGATGTGTCCACGTTGTGTTTTGGGGCATATCCTGTCGCAGGTGCTAGGCCTACCCTCACAAGTGAGGTACCATTTTTATCGGGAGACTTGGGGGAACGCTGGGTGGTAGGAAATTTGTGGCTCCTCTCAGATTCCAGAACTTTCTGTCACCGAAATGTGAAGAAAACGTGTTTTTTTAGCCAAATTTTGAGGTTTGCAAAGGATTCTGGGTAACAGAACCTGGTCAGAGCCCCACAAGTCACCCCATCTTGGATTCCCCTAGGTCTCTAGTTTAAAAAAATGTACAGGTTTAGTAGGTTTCCCTAGGTGCCGGCTGAGCTAGCGGCCAAAATCTACAGGTAGTCACATTGCCAAAAACAGCTCTATTTTCTTTCAAAAAATGGGATGTGTCCACGTTGTGCTTTGGGGCGTCTCCTGTCGCGGCCGCTAGGCCTACCCACACAAGTGAGGTATAATTTTTATTGGGAGACTTGGGGGAACGCTGGGTGGAAGGAAATTTGTGGCTCCTCTCAGATTCCAGAACTTTCTGTCACCGAAATGTGAGGAAAATGTGTTTTTTTAGCCAAAGTTTGAGGTTTGCAAAGGATTCTGGGTAACAGAACCTGGTCAGAGCCCCACAAGTCACCCCATTTTGGATTCCCCTAGGTCTCTAGTGTTAAAAAATGCACAGGTTTGGTAGCTCTCCCTAGGTGCCGGCTCAGCTAGAGGCCAAAATCTACAGGTAGGCACTTTGCAAAAAACAGCTCTGTTTTCTTTAAAAAAATGGGATGTGTCCACGTTGTGTTTTGGGGCGCCTACTGTCGCGGCCGCTAGGCCTACCCACACAAGTGAGGTATCATTTTTATCGGGAGACTTGGGGGAACGCTGAGTGGAAGGAAATTTGTGGCTCCTCTCAGATTCCAGAACTTTCTGTCACCGAAATGTGAGGAAAATGTGTTTTTTTATCCAAATTTTGAAGTTTGCAAAGGATTCTGGGTAACAGAACCTGGTCAGAGCCCCACAAGTCACCCCATCTTGGATTCCCCTAGGTCTCTAGTTTTCGAAAATGCACAGGTTTGGTAGGTTTCCCTAGGTGCTGAGCACTGAGCTGGGTAACAGAACCTGGTCAGAGCCCCACAAGTCACCCCATCTTGGATTCCCCTAGGTCTCTAGTTTAAAAAAATCCACAGGATTAGTAGGTTTCCCTAGGTGCCGGCTGAGCTAGAGGCCAAAATCTACAGATAGGCACTTTGCAAAAAACAGCTCTGTTTTCTGTGATGTGTCCACGTTGTGTTTTGGGGCATATCTGTTGCAGGCGCTAGGCCTACCCACACAAGTGAGGTACCATTTTTATCGGGAGACTTGGGGGAACGCTGGGTGGAAGGAAATTTGTGGCTCCTCTCAGATTCCAGAACTTTCTGTCACCCAAATGTGAGGAAAATATGTTTTTTTAGCCAAATTTTGAGGTTTGCATAGGATTCTGGGTAACAGAACCTGGTCAGAGCCCCACAAGTCACCCCATCTTGGATTCCCCTAGGTCTCTAGTTTTAAAAAATGCACAGGTTTGGTAGGTTTCCCTAGGTGCCGGCTGAGCTAGAGGCCAAAATCTACAGGTAGGCACTTTGCAAAAAACAGCTCTGTTTTCTGTGATGTGTCCACGTTGTGTTTTGGGGCATATCCTGTCGCGGGCGCTAGGCCTACCCACACAAGTGAGGTACCATTTTTATCGGGAGACTTGGGGGAACGCTGGGGGGAAGGAAATTTGTGGCTCCTCTCAGATTCCAGAACTTTCTGTCACCGAAATGTGAGGAAAATATGTTTTTTTAGCCAAAGTTTGAGGTTTGCAAAGGATTCTGGGTAACAGAACCTGGTCAGAGCCCCACAAGTCACCCCATCTTGGATTCCCCTAGGTCTCTAGTTTGAAAAAATGCACAGGTTTAGTAGGTTTCCCTAGGTGCCGGCTGAGCTAGAGGCCAAAATCTACAGGTAGGCACTTTGGAAAAAACAGCTCTGTTTTCTTTCAAAAAATGGTATGTGTCCATGTTGTGTTTTGGGGCGCCTCCTGTCGTGGCCGCTAGGCCTACCCACACAAGTGAGGTATCATTTTTATCAAGAGACTTGGGGGAACGCTGGGTGGAAGGAAATTTGTGGCTCCTCTCAGATTCCAGAACTTTCTGTCACCGAAATGTGAGGAAAATGTGTTTTTTTAGCCAAAGTTTGAGGTTTGCAAAGGATTCTGGGTAACAGAACCTGGTCAGAGCCCCACAAGTCACCCCATCTTGGATTCCACTAGGTCTCTAGTTTAAAAAAATGCACAGGTTTAGTAGGTTTCCCTAGGTTCCGGCTGAGCTAGAGGCCAAAATCTACAGGTAGGCACTTTGCAAAAAACAGCTCTGTTTTCTTTCAAAAAATGGGATGTGTCTACGTTGTGTTTTGGGGCGTTTCTTGTCGTGGCCGCTAGGCCTACCCACACAAGTGAGGTATCATTTTTATCGGGAGACTTGGGGGAACGCTGGGTGGAAGGAAATTTGTGGCTCCTCTCAGATTACAGAACTTTCTGTCACCGAAATGTGAGGAAAATGTGTTTTTTTATCCACATTTTGAGGTTTGCAAAGGATTCTGGGTAACAGAACCTGGTCAGAGCCCCACAAGTCACCCCATCTTGGATTCACCTAGGTCTCTACTTTTCAAAAATGCACCGGTTTGGTAGGTTTCCCTAGGTGCCGGCTGAGCTAGAGGCCAAACTCTACAGATAGGCACTTTGCAAAAAACAGCTCTGTTTTCTGTGATGTGTCCACGTTGTGTTTTGGGGCATATCCTGTCGCAGGTGCTAGGCCTACCCTCACAAGTGAGGTACCATTTTTATCGGGAGACTTGGGGGAACGCTGGGTGGTAGGAAATTTGTGGCTCCTCTCAGATTCCAGAACTTTCTGTCACCGAAATGTGAAGAAAACGTGTTTTTTTAGCCAAATTTTGAGGTTTGCAAAGGATTCTGGGTAACAGAACCTGGTCAGAGCCCCACAATTCACCCGATACTGGATTCCCCTTGGTTTCTAGTTTTCAAAAATGCGCTGGTTTGCTAAGTTTCCCCTGGTGCCGGCTGAGCTAGAGGCCAAAATACACAGGTAGGCTCTGTATTCTATGAAAAAATTTGATGTGTTCACGTTGTGTTTTGGGCCATTTCTTGTCACGGGCGCGAGGCCTACCCACACAAGTGAGGTATCATTTTTATCGGGAGACTTGGGGGAACGCTAGCTAGAAGGAAATTTGTGGCTCCTCTCAGACTCCAGAACTTTCTGTCACCGAAATGTGAGGAAAATGTGTTTTTTTAGCCAAAATTTGAGGTTTGCAAAGGATTCTGGGTAACAGAACCTGGTCAGAGCCCCACAAGTCACCCCATCTTGGATTCCCCTAGGTCTCTAGTTTTCAAAAATGCACAGGTTTGGTAGCTCTCCCTAGGTGCCGGCTGAGCTAGAGGCCAAAATCTACAGGTAGTCACATTGCCAAAAACAGCTCTATTTTCTTTCAAAAAATGGGATGAGTCCACGTTGTGTTTTGGGGTGTTTCCTGTCGCGGCCACTAGGCCTACCCACACAAGTGAGGTATCATTTGTATTGGGAGACTTGTGGGAACGCTGCGTGGAAGGAAATTTGTGGCTCCTCTCAGATTCCAGAACTTTCTGTCACCGAAATGTGAGGAAAATGTGTTTTTTTAGCTAAAGTTTGAGGTTTGCAAAGGATTCTGGGTAACAGAACCTGGTCAGAGCCCCACAAGTCACCCCATCTTGGATTCCCCTAGGTCTCTAGTTTAAAAAAATGCACAGGTTTAGTAGGTTTCCCTAGGTGCCGGCTGAGCTAGAGGCCAAAATCTACAGGTAGGCACTTTGCAAAAAACAGCTCTGTTTTCTTTCAAAAAATGGGATGTGTCCACGTTGTGTTTTGGGGCGCTTCCTGTCGTGGCCGCTAGGCCTACCCACACAAGTGAGGTATCATTTTTATCGGGAGACTTGGGGGAACGCTGAGTGGAAGGAAATTTGTGGCTCCTCTCAGATTCCAGAACTTTCTGTCACCGAAATGTGAGGAAAATGTGTTTTGTTATCCACATTTTGAGGTTTGCAAAGGATTCTGGGTAACAGAACCTGGTCAGAGCCCCACAAGTCACCCCATCTTGGATTCCCCTCGGTCTCTAGTTTTCAAAAATGCACAGGTTTGGTAGGTTTCCCTAGGTGCCGGCTGAGCTAGAGGCCAAACTCTACAGATAGGCACTTTGCAAAAAACAGCTCTGTTTTCTGTGATGTGTCCACGTTGTGTTTTGGGGCATATCCTGTCGCAGGTGCTAGGCCTACCCTCACAAGTGAGGTACCATTTTTATCGGGAGACTTGGGGGAACGCTGGGTGGTGGGAAATTTGTGGCTCCTCTCAGATTCCAGAACTTTCTGTCACCGAAATGTGAAGAAAACGTGTTTTTTTAGCCAAATTTTGAGGTTTGCAAAGGATTCTGGGTAACAGAACCTGGTCAGAGCCCCACAATTCACCCCATATTGGATTCCCCTTGGTTTCTAGTTTTCAAAAATGAGCTGGTTTGCTAAGTTTCCCCTGGTGCCGGCGGAGCTAGAGGCCAAAATCCACAGGTAGGCTCTGTTTTCTATGAAAAAATTTGATGTGTTCACGTTGTGTTTTGGGCCATTTCTTGTCGCGGGCGCTAGGCCTACCCACACAACTGAGGTATCATTTTTATCGGGAGACTTGGGGGAACGCTAGCTAGAAGGAAATTTGTGGCTCCTCTCAGATTCCAGAACTTTCTGTCACCGAAATGTGAGGAAAATGTGTTTTTTTAGCCAAAATTTGAGGTTTGCAAAGGATTCTGGGTAACAGAACCTGGTCAGAGCCCCACAAGTCACCCCATCTTGGATTCCCCTAGGTCTCTAGTTTTCAAAAATGCACAGGTTTGGTAGCTCTCCCTAGGTGCCGGCTGAGCTAGAGGCCAAAATCTACAGGTAGTCACATTGCCAAAAACAGCTCTATTTTCTTTCAAAAAATGGGATGTGTCCACGTTGTGTTTTGGGGTGCTTCCTGTCGCGGCCGCTAGGCCTACCCACACAAGTGAGGTATCATTTTTATCGGGAGACTTGGGGGAACGCTAGCTAGAAGGAAATTTGTGGCTCCTCTCAGATTCCAGAACTTTCTGTCACCGAAATGTGAGGAAAATTTGTTTTTTTAGCTAAAGTTTGAGGTTTGCAAAGGATTCTGGGTAACAGAACCTGGTCAGAGCCCCACAAGTCACCCCATCTTGGATTCCCCTAGGTCTCTAGTTTAAAAAAATGCACAGGTTTAGTAGGTTTCCCTAGGTGCCGGCTGAGCTAGAGGCCAAAATCTACAGGTAGGCACTTTGCAAAAAACAGCTCTGTTTTCTTTAAAAAAATGGGATGTGTCCACGTTGTGTTTTGGGGCGCCTACTGTCGCGGCTGCTAGGCCTACCCACACAAGTGAGGTATCATTTTTATCGGGAGACTTGGGGAAACGCTGGGTGGAAGGAAATTTGTGGCTCCTCTCAGATTCCAGAACTTTCTGTCACCGAAATGTGAGGAAAATGTGTTTTTTTATCCAAATTTTGAAGTTTGCAAAGGATTCTGGGTAACAGAACCTGGTCAGAGCCCCACAAGTCACCCCATCTTGGATTCCCCTAGGTCTCTAGTTTTCGAAAATGCACAGGTTTGGTAGGTTTCCCTAGGTGCTGAGCACTGAGCTGGGTAACAGAACCTGGTCAGAGCCCCACAAGTCACCCCATCTTGGATTCCCCTAGGTCTCTAGTTTAAAAAAATCCACAGGTTTAGTAGGTTTCCCTAGGTGCCGGCTGAGCTAGAGGCCAAAATCTACAGATAGTCACTTTGCAAAAAACAGCTCTGTTTTCTGTGAGGTGTCCACGTTGTGTTTTGGGGCATATCCTGTTGCAGGCGCTAGGCCTACCCACACAAGTGAGGTACCATTTTTATCGGGAGACTTGGGGGAACGCTGGGTGGAAGGAAATTTGTGGCTCCTCTCAGATTCCAGAACTTTCTGTCACCCAAATGTGAGAATAATATGTTTTTTTAGCCAAATTTTGAGGTTTGCATAGGATTCTGGGTAACAGAACCTGGTCAGAGCCCCACAAGTCACCCCATCTTGGATTCCCCTAGGTCTCTAGTTTTAAAAAATGCACAGGTTTGGTAGGTTTCCCTAGGTGCCGGCTGAGCTAGAGGCCAAAATCTACAGGTAGGCACTTTGCAAAAAACAGCTCTGTTTTCTGTGATGTGTCCACGTTGTGTTTTGGGGCATATCCTGTCGCGGGCGCTAGGCCTACCCACACAAGTGAGGTACCATTTTTATCGGGAGACTTGGGGGAACGCTGGGGGGAAGGAAATTTGTGGCTCCTCTCAGATTCCAGAACTTTCTGTCACCGAAATGTGAGGAAAATGTGTTTTTTTATCCACATTTTGAGGTTTGCAAAGGATTCTGGGTAACAGAACCTGGTCAGAGCCCCACAAGTCACCCCATCTTGGATTCCCCTCGGTCTCTAGTTTTCAAAAATGCACAGGTTTGGTAGGTTTCCCTAGGTGCCGGCTGAGCTAGAGGCCAAAATCTACAGGTAGGCACTTTGCAAAAAACAGCTCTGTTTTCTGTGATGTGTCTACGTTGTGTTTTGGGGCATATCCTGTCGCAGGTGCTAAGCCTACCCTCACAAGTGAGGTACCATTTTTATCGGGAGACTTGGGGGAACGCTGGGTGGTGGGAAATTTGTGGCTCCTCTCAGATTCCAGAACTTTCTGTCACCGAAATGTGAAGAAAACGTGTTTTTTTAGCCAAATTTTGAGGTTTGCAAAGGATTCTGGGTAACAGAACCTGGTCAGAGCCCCACAATTCACCCCATATTGGATTCCCATTGGTTTCTAGTTTTCAAAAATGAGCTGGTTTGCTAAGTTTCCCCTGGTGCCGGCTGAGCTAGAGGCCAAAATCCACAGGTAGGCTCTGTTTTCTATGAAAAAATTTGATGTGTTCACGTTGTGTTTTGGGCCATTTCTTGTCGCGGGCGCTAGGCCTACCCACACAAGTGAGGTATCATTTTTATCGGGAGACTTGGGGGAACGCTAGCTAGAAGGAAATTTGTGGCTCCTCTCAGATTCCAGAACTTTCTGTCACCGAAATGTGAGGAAAATGTGTTTTTTTAGCCAAAATTTGAGGTTTGCAAAGGATTCTGGGTAACAGAACCTGGTCAGAGCCCCACAAGTCACCCCATCTTGGATTCCCCTAGGTCTCTAGTTTTCAAAAATGCACAGGTTTGGTAGCTCTCCCTAGGTGCCGGCTGAGCTAGAGGCCAAAATCTACAGGTAGTCACATTGCCAAAAACAGCTCTATTTTCTTTCAAAAAATGGGATGTGTCCACGTTGTGTTTTGGGGTGTTTCCTGTCGCGGCCGCTAGGCCTACCCACACAAGTGAGGTATCATTTTTATCGGGAGACTTGGGGGAACGCTAGCTAGAAGGAAATTTGTGGCTCCTCTCAGATTCCAGAACTTTCTGTCACCGAAATGTGAGGAAAATTTGTTTTTTTAGCTAAAGTTTGAGGTTTGCAAAGGATTCTGGGTAACAGAACCTGGTCAGAGCCCCACAAGTCACCCCATCTTGGATTCCCCTAGGTCTCTAGTTTAAAAAAATGCACAGGTTTAGTAGGTTTCCCTAGGTGCCGGCTGAGCTAGAGGCCAAAATCTACAGGTAGGCACTTTGGAAAAAACAGCTCTGTTTTCTTTCAAAAAATGGTATGTGTCCATGTTGTGTTTTGGGGCGCCTCCTGTCGTGGCCGCTAGGCCTACCCACACAAGTGAGGTATCATTTTTATCAAGAGACTTGGGGGAACGCTGGCTGGAAGGAAATTTGTGGCTCCTCTCAGATTCCAGAACTTTCTGTCACCGAAATGTGAGGAAAATGTGTTTTTTTAGCCAAAGTTTGAGGTTTGCAAAGGATTCTGGGTAACAGAACCTGGTCAGAGCCCCACAAGTCACCCCATCTTGGATTCCACTAGGTCTCTAGTTTAAAAAAATGCACAGGTTTAGTAGGTTTCCCTAGGTTCCGGCTGAGCTAGAGGCCAAAATCTACAGGTAGGCACTTTGCAAAAAACAGCTCTGTTTTCTTTCAAAAAATGGGATGTGTCTACGTTGTGTTTTGGGGCGTTTCTTGTCGTGGCCGCTAGGCCTACCCACACAAGTGAGGTATCATTTTTATCGGGAGACTTGGGGGAACGCTGGGTGGAAGGAAATTTGTGGCTCCTCTCAGATTCCAGAACTTTCTGTCACCGAAATGTGAGGAAAATATGTTTTTTTATCCACATTTTGAGGTTTGCAAAGGATTCTGGGTAACAGAACCTGGTCAGAGCCCCACAAGTCACCCCATCTTGGATTCACCTAGGTCTCTACTTTTCAAAAATGCACCGGTTTGGTAGGTTTCCCTAGGTGCCGGCTGAGCTAGAGGCCAAACTCTACAGATAGGCACTTTGCAAAAAACAGCTCTGTTTTCTGTGATGTGTCCACGTTGTGTTTTGGGGCATATCCTGTCGCAGGTGCTAGGCCTACCCTCACAAGTGAGGTACCATTTTTATCGGGAGACTTGGGGGAACGCTGGGTGGTAGGAAATTTGTGGCTCCTCTCAGATTCCAGAACTTTCTGTCACCGAAATGTGAAGAAAACGTGTTTTTTTAGCCAAATTTTGAGGTTTGCAAAGGATTCTGGGTAACAGAACCTGGTCAGAGCCCCACAATTCACCCGATACTGGATTCCCCTTGGTTTCTAGTTTTCAAAAATGCGCTGGTTTGCTAAGTTTCCCCTGGTGCCGGCTGAGCTAGAGGCCAAAATACACAGGTAGGCTCTGTATTCTATGAAAAAATTTGATGTGTTCACGTTGTGTTTTGGGCCATTTCTTGTCACGGGCGCGAGGCCTACCCACACAAGTGAGGTATCATTTTTATCGGGAGACTTGGGGGAACGCTAGCTAGAAGGAAATTTGTGGCTCCTCTCAGACTCCAGAACTTTCTGTCACCGAAATGAGAGGAAAATGTGTTTTTTTAGCCAAAATTTGAGGTTTGCAAAGGATTCTGGGTAACAGAACCTGGTCAGAGCCCCACAAGTCACCCCATCTTGGATTCCCCTAGGTCTCTAGTTTTCAAAAATGCACAGGTTTGGTAGCTCTCCCTAGGTGCCGGCTGAGCTAGAGGCCAAAATCTACAGGTAGTCACATTGCCAAAAACAGCTCTATTTTCTTTCAAAAAATGGGATGAGTCCACGTTGTGTTTTGGGGTGTTTCCTGTCGCGGCCACTAGGCCTACCCACACAAGTGAGGTATCATTTGTATTGGGAGACTTGTGGGAACGCTGCGTGGAAGGAAATTTGTGGCTCCTCTCAGATTCCAGAACTTTCTGTCACCGAAATGTGAGGAAAATGTGTTTTTTTAGCTAAAGTTTGAGGTTTGCAAAGGATTCTGGGTAACAGAACCTGGTCAGAGCCCCACAAGTCACCCCATCTTGGATTCCCCTAGGTCTCTAGTTTAAAAAAATGCACAGGTTTAGTAGGTTTCCCTAGGTGCCGGCTGAGCTAGAGGCCAAAATCTACAGGTAGGCACTTTGCAAAAAACAGCTCTGTTTTCTTTCAAAAAATGGGATGTGTCCACGTTGTGTTTTGGGGCGCTTCCTGTCGTGGCCGCTAGGCCTACCCACACAAGTGAGGTATCATTTTTATCGGGAGACTTGGGGGAACGCTGAGTGGAAGGAAATTTGTGGCTCCTCTCAGATTCCAGAACTTTCTGTCACCGAAATGTGAGGAAAATGTGTTTTTTTATCCACATTTTGAGGTTTGCAAAGGATTCTGGGTAACAGAACCTGGTCAGAGCCCCACAAGTCACCCCATCTTGGATTCCCCTCGGTCTCTAGTTTTCAAAAATGCACAGGTTTGGTAGGTTTCCCTAGGTGCCGGCTGAGCTAGAGGCCAAACTCTACAGATAGGCACTTTGCAAAAAACAGCTCTGTTTTCTGTGATGTGTCCACGTTGTGTTTTGGGGCATATCCTGTCGCAGGTGCTAGGCCTACCCTCACAAGTGAGGTACCATTTTTATCGGGAGACTTGGGGGAACGCTGGGTGGTGGGAAATTTGTGGCTCCTCTCAGATTCCAGAACTTTCTGTCACCGAAATGTGAAGAAAACGTGTTTTTTTAGCCAAATTTTGAGGTTTGCAAAGGATTCTGGGTAACAGAACCTGGTCAGAGCCCCACAATTCACCCCATATTGGATTCCCCTTGGTTTCTAGTTTTCAAAAATGAGCTGGTTTGCTAAGTTTCCCCTGGTGCCGGCGGAGCTAGAGGCCAAAATCCACAGGTAGGCTCTGTTTTCTATGAAAAAATTTGATGTGTTCACGTTGTGTTTTGGGCCATTTCTTGTCGCGGGCGCTAGGCCTACCCACACAACTGAGGTATCATTTTTATCGGGAGACTTGGGGGAACGCTAGCTAGAAGGAAATTTGTGGCTCCTCTCAGATTCCAGAACTTTCTGTCACCGAAATGTGAGGAAAATGTGTTTTTTTAGCCAAAATTTGAGGTTTGCAAAGGATTCTGGGTAACAGAACCTGGTCAGAGCCCCACAAGTCACCCCATCTTGGATTCCCCTAGGTCTCTAGTTTTCAAAAATGCACAGGTTTGGTAGCTCTCCCTAGGTGCCGGCTGAGCTAGAGGCCAAAATCTACAGGTAGTCACATTGCCAAAAACAGCTCTATTTTCTTTCAAAAAATGGGATGTGTCCACGTTGTGTTTTGGGGTGCTTCCTGTCGCGGCCGCTAGGCCTACCCACACAAGTGAGGTATCATTTTTATCGGGAGACTTGGGGGAACGCTAGCTAGAAGGAAATTTGTGGCTCCTCTCAGATTCCAGAACTTTCTGTCACCGAAATGTGAGGAAAATTTGTTTTTTTAGCTAAAGTTTGAGGTTTGCAAAGGATTCTGGGTAACAGAACCTGGTCAGAGCCCCACAAGTCACCCCATCTTGGATTCCCCTAGGTCTCTAGTTTAAAAAAATGCACAGGTTTAGTAGGTTTCCCTAGGTGCCGGCTGAGCTAGAGGCCAAAATCTACAGGTAGGCACTTTGCAAAAAACAGCTCTGTTTTCTTTAAAAAAATGGGATGTGTCCACGTTGTGTTTTGGGGCGCCTACTGTCGCGGCTGCTAGGCCTACCCACACAAGTGAGGTATCATTTTTATCGGGAGACTTGGGGAAACGCTGGGTGGAAGGAAATTTGTGGCTCCTCTCAGATTCCAGAACTTTCTGTCACCGAAATGTGAGGAAAATGTGTTTTTTTATCCAAATTTTGAAGTTTGCAAAGGATTCTGGGTAACAGAACCTGGTCAGAGCCCCACAAGTCACCCCATCTTGGATTCCCCTAGGTCTCTAGTTTTCGAAAATGCACAGGTTTGGTAGGTTTCCCTAGGTGCTGAGCACTGAGCTGGGTAACAGAACCTGGTCAGAGCCCCACAAGTCACCCCATCTTGGATTCCCCTAGGTCTCTAGTTTAAAAAAATCCACAGGTTTAGTAGGTTTCCCTAGGTGCCGGCTGAGCTAGAGGCCAAAATCTACAGATAGTCACTTTGCAAAAAACAGCTCTGTTTTCTGTGATGTGTCCACGTTGTGTTTTGGGGCATATCCTGTTGCAGGCGCTAGGCCTACCCACACAAGTGAGGTACCATTTTTATCGGGAGACTTGGGGGAACGCTGGGTGGAAGGAAATTTGTGGCTCCTCTCAGATTCCAGAACTTTCTGTCACCCAAATGTGAGAATAATATGTTTTTTTAGCCACATTTTGAGGTTTGCATAGGATTCTGGGTAACAGAACCTGGTCAGAGCCCCACAAGTCACCCCATCTTGGATTCCCCTAGGTCTCTAGTTTTAAAAAATGCACAGGTTTGGTAGGTTTCCCTAGGTGCCGGCTGAGCTAGAGGCCAAAATCTACAGGTAGGCACTTTGCAAAAAACAGCTCTGTTTTCTGTGATGTGTCCACGTTGTGTTTTGGGGCATATCCTGTCGCGGGCGCTAGGCCTACCCACACAAGTGAGGTACCATTTTTATCGGGAGACTTGGGGGAACGCTGGGGGGAAGGAAATTTGTGGCTCCTCTCAGATTCCAGAACTTTCTGTCACCGAAATGTGAGGAAAATGTGTTTTTTTAGCCAAAATTTGAGGTTTGCAAAGGATTCTGGGTAACAGAACCTGGTCAGAGCCCCACAAGTCACCCCATCTTGGATTCCCCTAGGTCTCTAGTTTTCAAAAATGCACAGGTTTGGTAGCTCTCCCTAGGTGCCGGCTGAGCTAGAGGCCAAAATCTACAGGTAGTCACATTGCCAAAAACAGCTCTATTTTCTTTCAAACAATGGGATGTGTCCACGTTGTGTTTTGGGGTGTTTCCTGTCGCGGCCGCTAGGCCTACCCACACAAGTGAGGTATCATTTTTATCGGGAGACTTGGGGGAACGCTAGCTAGAAGGAAATTTGTGGCTCCTCTCAGATTCCAGAACTTTCTGTCACCGAAATGTGAGGAAAATTTGTTTTTTTAGCTAAAGTTTGAGGTTTGCAAAGGATTCTGGGTAACAGAACCTGGTCAGAGCCCCACAAGTCACCCCATCTTGGATTCCCCTAGGTCTCTAGTTTAAAAAAATGCACAGGTTTAGTAGGTTTCCCTAGGTGCCGGCTGAGCTAGAGGCCAAAATCTACAGGTAGGCACTTTGCAAAAAACAGCTCTGTTTTCTTTAAAAAAATGGGATGTGTCCACGTTGTGTTTTGGGGCGCCTACTGTCGCGGCTGCTAGGCCTACCCATACAAGTGAGGTATCATTTTTATCGGGAGACTTGGGGAAACGCTGGGTGGAAGGAAATTTGTGGCTCCTCTCAGATTCCAGAACTTTCTGTCACCGAAATGTGAGGAAAATGTGTTTTTTTATCCAAATTTTGAAGTTTGCAAAGGATTCTGGGTAACAGAAACTGGTCAGAGCCCCACAAGTCACCCCATCTTGGATTCCCCTAGGTCTCTAGTTTTCGAAAATGCACAGGTTTGGTAGGTTTCCCTAGGTGCTGAGCACTGAGCTGGGTAACAGAACCTGGTCAGAGCCCCACAAGTCACCCCATCTTGGATTCCCCTAGGTCTCTAGTTTAAAAAAATCCACAGGTTTAGTAGGTTTCCCTAGGTGCCGGCTGAGCTAGAGGCCAAAATCTACAGATAGTCACTTTGCAAAAAACAGCTCTGTTTTCTGTGATGTGTCCACGTTGTGTTTTGGGGCATATCCTGTTGCAGGCGCTAGGCCTACCCACACAAGTGAGGTACCATTTTTATCGGGAGACTTGGGGGAACGCTGGGTGGAAGGAAATTTGTGGCTCCTCTCAGATTCCAGAACTTTCTGTCACCGAAATGTGAGGAAAATGTGTTTTTTTATCCACATTTTGAGGTTTGCAAAGGATTCTGGGTAACAGAACCTGGTCAGAGCCCCACAAGTCACCCCATCTTGGATTCCCCTCGGTCTCTAGTTTTCAAAAATGCACAGGTTTGGTAGGTTTCCCTAGGTGCCGGCTGAGCTAGAGGCCAAACTCTACAGATAGGCACTTTGCAAAAAACAGCTCTGTTTTCTGTGATGTGTCCACGTTGTGTTTTGGGGCATATCCTGTCGCAGGTGCTAGGCCTACCCTCACAAGTGAGGTACCATTTTTATCGGGAGACTTGGGGGAACGCTGGGTGGTGGGAAATTTGTGGCTCCTCTCAGATTCCAGAACTTTCTGTCACCGAAATGTGAAGAAAACGTGTTTTTTTAGCCAAATTTTGAGGTTTGCAAAGGATTCTGGGTAACAGAACCTGGTCACAGCCCCACAATTCACCCCATATTGGATTCCCCTTGGTTTCTAGTTTTCAAAAATGAGCTGGTTTGCTAAGTTTCCCCTGGTGCCGGCTGAGCTAGAGGCCAAAATCCACAGGTAGGCTCTGTTTTCTATGAAAAAATTTGATGTGTTCACGTTGTGTTTTGGGCCATTTCTTGTCGCGGGCGCTAGGCCTACCCACACAAGTGAGGTATCATTTTTATCGGGAGACTTGGGGGAACGCTAGCTAGAAGGAAATTTGTGGCTCCTCTCAGATTCCAGAACTTTCTGTCACCGAAATGTGAGGAAAATGTGTTTTTTTAGCCAAAATTTGAGGTTTGCAAAGGATTCTGGGTAACAGAACCTGGTCAGAGCCCCACAAGTCACCCCATCTTGGATTCCCCTAGGTCTCTAGTTTTCAAAAATGCACAGGTTTGGTAGCTCTCCCTAGGTGCCGGCTGAGCTAGATGCCAAAATCTACAGGTAGTCACATTGCCAAAAACAGCTCTATTTTCATTCAAAAAATGGGATGTGTCCACGTTGTGTTTTGGGGTGTTTCCTGTCGCGGCCGCTAGGCCTACCCACACAAGTGAGGTATCATTTTTATCGGGAGACTTGGGGGAACGCTAGCTAGAAGGAAATTTGTGGCTCCTCTCAGATTCCAGAACTTTCTGTCACCGAAATGTGAGGAAAATTTGTTTTTTTAGCTAAAGTTTGAGGTTTGCAAAGGATTCTGGGTAACAGAACCTGGTCAGAGCCCCACAAGTCACCCCATCTTGGATTCCCCTAGGTCTCTAGTTTAAAAAAATGCACAGGTTTAGTAGGTTTCCCTAGGTGCCGGCTGAGCTAGAGGCCAAAATCTACAGGTAGGCACTTTGCAAAAAACAGCTCTGTTTTCTTTAAAAAAATGGGATGTGTCCACGTTGTGTTTTGGGGCGCCTACTGTCGCGGCTGCTAGGCCTACCCATACAAGTGAGGTATCATTTTTATCGGGAGACTTGGGGAAACGCTGGGTGGAAGGAAATTTGTGGCTCCTCTCAGATTCCAGAACTTTCTGTCACCGAAATGTGAGGAAAATGTGTTTTTTTATCCAAATTTTGAAGTTTGCAAAGGATTCTGGGTAACAGAACCTGGTCAGAGCCCCACAAGTCACCCCATCTTGGATTCCCCTAGGTCTCTAGTTTTCGAAAATGCACAGGTTTGGTAGGTTTCCCTAGGTGCTGAGCACTGAGCTGGGTAACAGAACCTGGTCAGAGCCCCACAAGTCACCCCATCTTGGATTCCCCTAGGTCTCTAGTTTAAAAAAATCCACAGGTTTAGTAGGTTTCCCTAGGTGCCGGCTGAGCTAGAGGCCAAAATCTACAGATAGTCACTTTGCAAAAAACAGCTCTGTTTTCTGTGATGTGTCCACGTTGTGTTTTGGGGCATATCCTGTTGCAGGCGCTAGGCCTACCCACACAAGTGAGGTACCATTTTTATCGGGAGACTTGGGGGAACGCTGGGTGGAAGGAAATTTGTGGCTCCTCTCAGATTCCAGAACTTTCTGTCACCCAAATGTGAGAATAATATGTTTTTTTAGCCAAATTTTGAGGTTTGCATAGGATTCTGGGTAACAGAACCTGGTCAGAGCCCCACAAGTCACCCCATCTTGGATTCCCCTAGGTCTCTAGTTTTAAAAAATGCACAGGTTTGGTAGGTTTCCCTAGGTGCCGGCTGAGCTAGAGGCCAAAATCTACAGGTAGGCACTTTGCAAAAAACAGCTCTGTTTTCTGTGATGTGTCCACGTTGTGTTTTGGGGCATATCCTGTCGCGGGCGCTAGGCCTACCCACACAAGTGAGGTACCATTTTTATCGGGAGACTTGGGCGAACGCTGGGGGGAAGGAAATTTGTGGCTCCTCTCAGATTCCAGAACCCTCTGTCACCGAAATGTGAGGAAAATATGTTTTTTTAGCCAAAGTTTGAGGTTTGAAAAGGATTCTGGGTAACAGAACCTGGTCAGAGCCCCACAAGTCACCCCATCTTGGATTCCCCTAGGTCTCTAGTTTGAAAAAATGCACAGGTTTAGTAGGTTTCCCTAGGTGCCGGCTGAGCTAGAGGCCAAAATCTACAGGTAGGCACTTTGCAAAAAACAGCTCTGTTTTCTTTCAAAAAATGGTATGTGTCCACGTTGTGTTTTGGGGCGCCTCTTGTCGTGGCCGCTAGGCCTACCCACAAAAGTGAGGTATCATTTTTATCGGGAGACTTTGGGGAACGCTGGGTGGAAGGAAATTTGTGGCTCCTCTCAGATTCCAGAACTTTCTGTCACCGAAATGTGAGGAAAATGTGTTTTTTTAGCCAAAGTTTGAGGTTTGCAAAGGATTCTGGGTAACAGAACCTGGTCAGAGCCCCACAAGTCACCCCATCTTGGATTCCACTAGGTCTCTAGTTTAAAAAAATGCACAGGTTTAGTAGGTTTCCCTAGGTGCCGGCTGAGCTAGAGGCCAAAATCTACAGGTAGGCACTTTGCAAAAAACAGCTCTGTTTTCTTTCAAAAAATGGGATGTGTCTACGTTGTGTTTTGGGGCGCCTCTTGTCGTGGCCGCTAGGCCTACCCACACAAGTGAGGTATCATTTTTATCGGGAGACTTGGGGGAACGCTGGGTGGAAGGAAATTTGTGGCTCCTCTCAGATTCCAGAACTTTCTGTCACCGAAATGTGAGGAAAATGTGTTTTTTTTATCCACATTTTGAGGTTTGCAAAGGATTCTGGGTAACAGAACCTGGTCAGAGCCCCACAAGTCACCCCATCTTGGATTCACCTAGGTCTCTACTTTTCAAAAATGCACCGGTTTGGTAGGTTTCCCTAGGTGCCGGCTGAGCTAGAGGCCAAACTCTACAGATAGGCACTTTGCAAAAAACAGCTCTGTTTTCTGTGATGTGTCCACGTTGTGTTTTGGGGCATATCCTGTCGCAGGTGCTAGGCCTACCCTCACAAGTGAGGTACCATTTTTATCGGGAGACTTGGGGGAACGCTGGGTGGTAGGAAATTTGTGGCTCCTCTCAGATTCCAGAACTTTCTGTCACCGAAATGTGAAGAAAACGTGTTTTTTTAGCCAAATTTTGAGGTTTGCAAAGGATTCTGGGTAACAGAACCTGGTCAGAGCCCCACAAGTCACCCCATCTTGGATTCCCCTAGGTCTCTAGTTTAAAAAAATGTACAGGTTTAGTAGGTTTCCCTAGGTGCCGGCTGAGCTAGCGGCCAAAATCTACAGGTAGTCACATTGCCAAAAACAGCTCTATTTTCTTTCAAAAAATGGGATGTGTCCACGTTGTGTTTTGGGGCGTCTCCTGTCGCGGCCGCTAGGCCTACCCACACAAGTGAGGTATAATTTTTATCGGGAGACTTGGGGGAACGCTGGGTGGAAGGAAATTTGTGGCTCCTCTCAGATTCCAGAACTTTCTGTCACCAAAATGTGAGGAAAATGTGTTTTTTTAGCCAAAGTTTGAGGTATGCAAAGGATTCTGGGTAACAGAACCTGGTCAGAGCCCCACAAGTCACCCCATCTTGGATTCCCCTAGGTCTCTAGTTTAAAAAAATGCACAGGTTTAGTAGGTTTCCCCAGGTGCCGGCTCAGCTAGAGGCCAAAATCTACAGGTAGGCACTTTGCAAAAAACAGCTCTGTTTTCTTTAAAAAAATGGGATGTGTCCACGTTGTGTTTTGGGGCGCCTACTGTCGCGGCCGCTAGGCCTACCCACACAAGTGAGGTATCATTTCTATCGGGAGACTTGGGGGAACGCTGGGTGGAAGGAAATTTGTGGCTCCTCTCAGATTCCAGAACTTTCTGTCACCGAAATGTGAGGAAAATGTGTTTTTTTATCCAAATTTTGAAGTTTGCAAAGGATTCTGGGTAACAGAACCTGGTCAGAGCCCCACAAGTCACCCCATCTTGGATTCCCCTAGGTCTCTAGTTTTCGAAAATGCACAGGTTTGGTAGGTTTCCCTAGGTGCTGAGCACTGAGCTGGGTAACAGAACCTGGTCAGAGCCCCACAAGTCACCCCATCTTGGATTCCCCTAGGTCTCTAGTTTAAAAAAATCCACAGGTTTAGTAGGTTTCCCTAGGTGCCGGCTGAGCTAGAGGCCAAAATCTACAGATAGGCACTTTGCAAAAAACAGCTCTGTTTTCTGTGATGTGTCCACGTTGTGTTTTGGGGCATATCCTGTTGCAGGCGCTAGGCCTACCCACACAAGTGAGGTACCATTTTTATCGGGAGACTTGGGGGAACGCTGGGTGGAAGGAAATTTGTGGCTCCTCTCAGATTCCAGAACTTTCTGTCACCCAAATGTGAGGAAAATATGTTTTTTTAGACAAATTTTGAGGTTTGCATAGGATTCTGGGTAACAGAACCTGGTCAGAGCCCCACAAGTCACCCCATCTTGGATTCCCCTAGGTCTCTAGTTTTAAAAAATGCACAGGTTTGGTAGGTTTCCCTAGGTGCCGGCTGAGCTAGAGGCCAAAATCTACAGGTAGGCACTTTGCAAAAAACAGCTCTGTTTTCTGTGATGTGTCCACGTTGTGTTTTGGGGCATATCCTGTCGCGGGCGCTAGGCCTACCCACACAAGTGAGGTACCATTTTTATCGGGAGACTTGGGGGAACGCTGGGGGGAAGGAAATTTGTGGCTCCTCTCAGATTCCAGAACTTTCTGTCACCGAAATGTGAGGAAAATATGTTTTTTTAGCCAAAGTTTGAGGTTTGCAAAGGATTCTGGGTAACAGAACCTGGTCAGAGCCCCACAAGTCACCCCATCTTGGATTCCCCTAGGTCTCTAGTTTGAAAAAATGCACAGGTTTAGTAGGTTTCCCTAGGTGCCGGCTGAGCTAGAGGCCAAAATCTACAGGTAGGCACTTTGCAAAAAACAGCTCTGTTTTCTTTCAAAAAATGGTATGTGTCCACGTTGTGTTTTGGGGCGACTCCTGTCGTGGCCGCTAGGCCTACCCACACAAGTGAGGTATCATTTTTATCGAGAGACTTGGGGGAACGCTGGGTGGAAGGAAATTTGTGGCTCCTCTCAGATTCCAGAACTTTCTGTCACCGAAATGTGAGGAAAATGTGTTTTTTTAGCCAAAGTTTGAGGTTTGCAAAGGATTCTTGGTAACAGAACCTGGTCAGAGCCCCACAAGTCACCCCATCTTGGATTCCACTAGGTCTCTAGTTTAAAAAAATGCACAGGTTTAGTAGGTTTCCCTAGGTGCCGGCTGAGCTAGAGGCCAAAATCTACAGGTAGGCACTTTGCAAAAAACAGCTCTGTTTTCTTTCAAAAAATGGGATGTGTCTACGTTGTGTTTTGGGGCGTTTCTTGTCGTGGCCGCTAGGCCTACCCACACAAGTGAGGTATCATTTTTATCGGGAGACTTGGGGGAACGCTGGGTGGAAGGAAATTTGTGGCTCCTCTCAGATTCCAGAACTTTCTGTCACCGAAATGTGAGGAAAATGTGTTTTTTTATCCACATTTTGAGGTTTGCAAAGGATTCTGGGTAACAGAACCTGGTCAGAGCCCCACAAGTCACCCCATCTTGGATTCACCTAGGTCTCTACTTTTCAAAAATGCACCGGTTTGGTAGGTTTCCCTAGGTGCCGGCTGAGCTAGAGGCCAAACTCTACAGATAGGCACTTTGCAAAAAACAGCTCTGTTTTCTGTGATGTGTCCACGTTGTGTTTTGGGGCATATCCTGTCGCAGGTGCTAGGCCTACCCTCACAAGTGAGGTACCATTTTTATCGGGAGACTTGGGGGAACGCTGGGTGGTAGGAAATTTGTGGCTCCTCTCAGATTCCAGAACTTTCTGTCACCGAAATGTGAAGAAAACGTGTTTTTTTAGCCAAATTTTGAGGTTTGCAAAGGATTCTGGGTAACAGAACCTGGTCAGAGCCCCACAAGTCACCCCATCTTGGATTCCCCTAGGTCTCTAGTTTAAAAAAATGTACAGGTTTAGTAGGTTTCCCTAGGTGCCGGCTGAGCTAGCGGCCAAAATCTACAGGTAGTCACATTGCCAAAAACAGCTCTATTTTCTTTCAAAAAATGGGATGTGTCCACGTTGTGTTTTGGGGCGTCTCCTGTCGCGGCCGCTAGGCCTACCCACACAAGTGAGGTATAATTTTTATCAGGAGACTTGGGGGAACGCTGGGTGGAAGGAAATTTGTGGCTCCTCTCAGATTCCAGAACTTTCTGTCACCGAAATGTGAGGAAAATGTGTTTTTTTAGCCAAAGTTTGAGGTTTGCAAAGGATTCTGGGTAACAGAACCTGGTCAGAGCCCCACAAGTCACCCCATCCTGGATTCCCCTAGGTCTCTAGTGTTAAAAAATGCACAGGTTTGGTAGCTCTCCCTAGGTGCAGGCTGAGCTAGAGGCTAAAATCTACAGGTAGGCACATTGCAAAAAACAGCTCTATTTTCTTTCAAAAAATGGGATGTGTCCACGTTGTGTTTTGGGGCGCCTCCTGTCGCGGCCGCTAGGCCTACCCACACAAGTGAGGTATAATTTTTATCGGGAGACTTGGGGGAACGCTGGGTGGAAGGAAATTTGTGGCTCCTCTCAGATTCCAGAACTTTCTGTCACCGAAATGTGAGGAAAATGTGTTTTTTTAGCCAAAGTTTGAGGTTTGCAAAGGATTCTGGGTAACAGAACCTGGTCAGAGCCCCACAAGTCACCCCATCTTGGATTCCACTAGGTCTCTAGTTTAAAAAAATGCACAGGTTTAGTAGGTTTCCCTAGGTGCCGGCTGAGCTAGAGGCCAAAATCTACAGGTAGGCACTTTGCAAAAAACAGCTCTGTTTTCTTTCAAAAAATGGGATGTGTCTACGTTGTGTTTTGGGGCGCTTCTTGTCGTGGCCGCTAGGCCTACCCACACAAGTGAGGTATCATTTTTATCGGGAGACTTGGGGGAACGCTGGGTGGAAGGAAATTTGTGGCTCCTCTCAGATTCCAGAACTTTCTGTCACCGAAATGTGAGGAAAATGTGTTTTTTTATCCACATTTTGAGGTTTGCAAAGGATTCTGGGTAACAGAACCTGGTCAGAGCCCCACAAGTCACCCCATCTTGGATTCCCCTAGGTTTCTAGTTTTCAAAAATGCACCGGTTTGGTAGTTTTCCCTAGGTGCCGGCTGAGCTAGAGGCCAAACTCTACAGATAGGCACTTTGCAAAAAACAGCTCTGTTTTCTGTGATGTGTCCACGTTGTGTTTTGGGGCATATCCTGTCGCAGGTGCTAGGCCTACCCTCACAAGTGAGGTACCATTTTTATCTGGAGACTTGGGGGAACGCTGGGTGGTAGGAAATTTGTGGCTCCTCTCAGATTCCAGAACTTTCTGTCACCGAAATGTGAAGAAAACGTGTTTTTTTAGCCAAATTTTGAGGTTTGCAAAGGATTCTGGGTAACAGAACCTGGTCAGAGCCCCACAATTCACACCATATTGGATTCCCCTTGGTTTCTAGTTTTCAAAAATGCGCTGGTTTGCTAAGTTTCCCCTGGTGCCGGCTGAGCTAGAGGCCAAAATCCACAGGTAGGCTCTGTTTTCTATGAAAAAATTTGATTTGTTCACGTTGTGTTTTGGGCCATTTCTTGTCACGGGCGCGAGGCCTACCCACACAAGTGAGGTATCATTTTTATCGGGAGACTTGGGGGAACGCTAGCTAGAAGGAAATTTGTGGCTCCTCTCAGACTCCAGAACTTTCTGTCACCGAAATGTGAGGAAAATGTGTTTTTTTAGCCAAAATTTGAGGTTTGCAAAGGATTCTGGGTAACAGAACCTGGTCAGAGCCCCACAAGTCACCCCATCTTGGATTCCCCTAGGTCTCTAGTTTTCAAAAATGCACAGGTTTGGTAGCTCTCCCTAGGTGCCGGCTGAGCTAGAGGCCAAAATCTACAGGTAGTCACATTGCCAAAAACAGCTCTATTTTCTTTAAAAAAATGGGATGTGTCCACGTTCTGTTTTGGGGCGTCTCCTGTCGCGGCCGCTAGGCCTACCCACACAAGTGAGGTATAATTTTTATCAGGAGACTTGGGGGAACGCTGGGTGGAAGGAAATTTGTGGCTCCTCTCAGATTCCAGAACTTTCTGTCACCCAAATGTGAGGAAAATATGTTTTTTTAGCCAAATTTTGAGGTTTGCATAGGATTCTGGGTAACAGAACCTGGTCAGAGCCCCACAAGTCACCCCATCTTGGATTCCCCTAGGTCTCTAGTTTTGAAAAATGCACAGGTTTGGTAGGTTTCCCTAGGTGCCGGCTGAGCTAGAGGCCAAAATCTACAGGTAGGCACTTTGCAAAAAACAGCTCAGTTTTCTGTGATGTGTCCACGTTGTGTTTTGGGGCATATCCTGTCGCGGGCGCTAGGCCTACCCACACAAGTGAGGTACCATTTTTATCGGGAGACTTGGGGGAACGCTGGGGGGAAGGAAATTTGTGGCTCCTCTCAGATTCCAGAACCCTCTGTCACCGAAATGTGAGGAAAATATGTTTTTTTAGCCAAAGTTTGAGGTTTGCAAAGGATTCTGGGTAACAGAACCTGGTCAGAGCCCCACAAGTCACCCCATCTTGGATTCCCCTAGGTCTCTAGTTTGAAAAAATGCACAGGTTTAGTAGGTTTCCCTAGGTGCCGGCTGAGCTAGAGGCCAAAATCTACAGGTAGGCACTTTGCAAAAAACAGCTCTGTTTTCTTTCAAAAAATGATGTGTCCACGTTGTGTTTTGGGGCGCCTCCTGTCATGGCCGCTAGGCCTACCCACAAAAGTGAGGTATCATTTTTATCGGGAGACTTGGGGGAACGCTGGGTGGAAGGAAATTTGTGGCTCCTCTCAGATTCCAGAACTTTCTGTCACCGAAATGTGAGGAAAATGTGTTTTTTTAGCCAAAGTTTGAGGTTTGCAAAGGATTCTGGGTAACAGAACCTGGTCAGAGCCCCACAAGTCACCCCATCTTGGATTCCACTAGGTCTCTAGTTTACAAAAAATGCACAGGTTTAGTAGGTTTCCCTAGGTGCCGGCTGAGCTAGAGGCCAAAATCTACAGGTAGGCACTTTGCAAAAAACAGCTCTGTTTTCTTTCAAAAAATGGGATGTGTCTACGTTGTGTTTTGGGGCGCTTCTTGTCGTGGCCGCTAGGCCTACCCACACAAGTGAGGTATCATTTTTATCGGGAGACTTGGGGGAACGCTGGGTGGAAGGAAATTTGTGGCTCCTCTCAGATTCCAGAACTTTCTGTCACCGAAATGTGAGGAAAATGTGTTTTTTTATCCACATTTTGAGGTTTGCAAAGGATTCTGGGTAACAGAACCTGGTCAGAGCCCCACAAGTCCCCCCATCTTGGATTCACCTAGGTCTCTACTTTTAAAAAATGCACCGGTTTGGTAGGTTTCCCTAGGTGCCGGCTGAGCTAGAGGCCAAACTCTACAGATAGGCACTTTGCAAAAAACAGCTCTGTTTTCTGTGATGTGTCCACGTTGTGTTTTGGGGCATATCCTGTCGCAGCTGCTAGGCCTACCCTCACAAGTGAGGTACCATTTTTATCGGGAGACTTGGGGGAACGCTGGGTGGTAGGAAATTTGTGGCTCCTCTCATATTCCAGAACTTTCTGTCACCGAAATGTGAAGAAAACGTGTTTTTTTAGCCAAATTTTGAGGTTTGCAAAGGATTCTGGGTAACAGAACCTGGTCAGAGCCCCACAAGTCACCCCATCTTGGATTCCCCTAGGTCTCTAGTTTAAAAAAATGTACAGGTTTAGTAGGTTTCCCTAGGTGCCGGCTGAGCTAGCGTCCAAAATCTACAGGTAGTCACATTGCCAAAACCAGCTCTATTTTCTTTAAAAAAATGGGATGTGTCCACGTTGTGTTTTGGGGCGTCTCCTGTCGCGGCCGCTAGGCCTACCCACACAAGTGAGGTATAATTTTTATCGGGAGACTTGGGGGAACGCTGGGTGGAAGGAAATTTGTGGCTCCTCTCAGATTCCAGAACTTTCTGTCACCGAAATGTGAGGAAAATGTGTTTTTTTAGCCAAAGTTTGAGGTTTGCAAAGGATTCTGGGTAACAGAACCTGGTCAGAGCCCCACAAGTCACCCCATCTTGGATTCCCCTAGGTCTCTAGTTTAAAAAAATGCACAGGTTTAGTAGGTTTCCCTAGGTGCCGGCTCAGCTAGAGGCCAAAATCTACAGGTAGGCACTTTGCAAAAAACAGCTCTGTTTTCTTTAAAAAAATGGGATGTGTCCACGTTGTGTTTTGGGGCGCCTACTGTCGCGGCCGCTAGGCCTACCCACACAAGTGAGGTATCATTTTTATCGGGAGACTTGGGGGAACGCTGGGTGGAAGGAAATTTATGGCTCCTCTCAGATTCCAGAACTTTCTGTCACCGAAATGTGAGGAAAATGTGTTTTTTTATCCAAATTTTGAAGTTTGCAAAGGATTCTGGGTAACAGAACCTGGTCAGAGCCCCACAAGTCACCCCATCTTGGATTCCCCTAGGTCTCTAGTTTTCAAAAATGCACAGGTTTGGTAGGTTTCCCTAGGTGCTGAGCACTGAGCTGGGTAACAGAACCTGGTCAGAGCCCCACAAGTCACCCCATCTTGGATTCCCCTAGGTCTCTAGTTTAAAAAAATCCACAGGTTTAGTAGGTTCCCCTAGGTGCCGGCTGAGCTAGAGGCCAAAATCTACAGATAGGCACTTTGCAAAAAACAGCTCTGTTTTCTGTGATGTGTCCACGTTGTGTTTTGGGGCATATCCTGTTGCAGGCGCTAGGCCTACCCACACAAGTGAGGTACCATTTTTATCGGGAGACTTGGGGGAACGCTGGGTGGAAGGAAATTTGTGGCTCCTCTCAGATTCCAGAACTTTCTGTCACCCAAATGTGAGGAAAATATGTTTTTTTAGCCAAATTTTGAGGTTTGCATAGGATTCTGGGTAACAGAACCTGGTCAGAGCCCCACAAGTCACCCCATCTTGGATTCCCCTAGGTCTCTAGTTTTAAAAAATGCACAGGTTTGGTAGGTTTCCCTAGGTGCCGGCTGAGCTAGAGGCCAAAATCTACAGGTAGGCACTTTGCAAAAAACAGCTCTGTTTTCTGTGATGTGTCCACGTTGTGTTTTGGGGCATATCCTGTCGCGGGCGCTAGGCCTACCCACACAAGTGAGGTACCATTTTTATCGGGAGACTTGGGGGAACGCTGGGGGGAAGGAAATTTGTGGCTCCTCTCAGATTCCAGAACTTTCTGTCACCGAAATGTGAGGAAAATATGTTTTTTTAGCCAAAGTTTGAGGTTTGCAAAGGATTCTGGGTAACAGAACCTGGTCAGAGCCCCACAAGTCACCCCATCTTGGATTCCCCTAGGTCTCTAGTTTGAAAAAATGCACAGGTTTAGTAGGTTTCCCTAGGTGCCGGCTGAGCTAGAGCCCAAAATCTACAGGTAGGCACTTTGCAAAAAACAGCTCTGTTTTCTTTCAAAAAATGGGATGTGTCCACGTTGTGTTTTGGGGTGCTTCCTGTCGTGGCCGCTAGGCCTACCCACACAAGTGAGGTATCATTTTTATCGGGAGACTTGGGGGAACGCTGGGTGGAAGGAAATTTGTGGCTCCTCTCAGATTCCAGAACTTTCTGTCACCGAAATGTGAGGAAAATGTGTTTTTTTATCCACATTTTGAGGTTTGCAAAGGATTCTGGGTAACAGAACCTGGTCAGAGCCCCACAAGTCACCCCATCTTGGATTCCCCTAGGTCTCTAGTTTTCAAAAATGCACAGGTTTGGTAGGTTTCCCTAGGTGCTGAGCACTGAGCTGGGTAACAGAACCTGGTCAGAGCCCCACAAGTCACCCCATCTTGGATTCCCCTAGGTCTCTAGTTAAAAAAAATCCACAGGTTTAGTAGGTTCCCCTAGGTGCCGGCTGAGCTAGAGGCCAAAATCTACAGATAGGCACTTTGCAAAAAACAGCTCTGTTTTCTGTGATGTGTCCACGTTGTGTTTTGGGGCATATCCTGTTGCAGGCGCTAGGCCTACCCACACAAGTGAGGTACCATTTTTATCGGGAGACTTGGGGGAACGCTGGGTGGAAGGAAATTTGTGGCTCCTCTCAGATTCCAGAACTTTCTGTCACCCAAATGTGAGGAAAATATGTTTTTTTAGCCAAATTTTGAGGTTTGCATAGGATTCTGGGTAACAGAACCTGGTCAGAGCCCCACAAGTCACCCCATCTTGGATTCCCCTAGGTCTCTAGTTTTAAAAAATGCACAGGTTTGGTAGGTTTCCCTAGGTGCCGGCTGAGCTAGAGGCCAAAATCTACAGGTAGGCACTTTGCAAAAAACAGCTCTGTTTTCTGTGATGTGTCCACGTTGTGTTTTGGGGCATATCCTGTCGCGGGCGCTAGGCCTACCCACACAAGTGAGGTACCATTTTTATCGGGAGACTTGGGGGAACGCTGGGGGGAAGGAAATTTGTGGCTCCTCTCAGATTCCAGAACTTTCCGTCACCGAAATGTGAGGAAAATATGTTTTTTTAGCCAAAGTTTGAGGTTTGCAAAGGATTCTGGGTAACAGAACCTGGTCAGAGCCCCACAAGTCACCCCATCTTGGATTCCCCTAGGTCTCTAGTTTGAAAAAATGCACAGGTTTAGTAGGTTTCCCTAGGTGCCGGCTGAGCTAGAGGCCAAAATCTACAGGTAGGCACTTTGCAAAAAACAGCTCTGTTTTCTTTCAAAAAATGGTATGTGTCCACGTTGTGTTTTGGGGCGCCTCCTGTCGTGGCCGCTAGGCCTACCCACACAAGTGAGGTATCATTTTTATCGGGAGACTTGGGGGAACGCTGGGTGGAAGGAAATTTGTGGCTCCTCTCAGATTCCAGAACTTTCTGTCACCGAAATGTGAGGAAAATGTGTTTTTTTAGCCAAAGTTTGAGGTTTGCAAAGGATTCTGGGTAACAGAACCTGGTCAGAGCCCCACAAGTCACCCCATCTTGGATTCCACTAGGTCTCTAGTTTAAAAAAATGCACAGGTTTAGTAGGTTTCCCTAGGTGCCGGCTGAGCTAGAGGCCAAAATCTACAGGTAGGCACTTTGCAAAAAACAGCTCTGTTTTCTTTCAAAAAATGGGATGTGTCCACGTTGTGTTTTGGGGCGCCTCCTGTCGTGGCCGCTAGGCCTACCCACACAAGTGAGGTATCATTTTTATCGGGAGACTTGGGGGAACGCTGGGTGGAAGGTAATTTGTGGCTCCTCTCAGATTCCAGAACTTTCTGTCACCGAAATGTGAGGAAAATGTGTTTTTTTAGCCAAAGTTTGAGGTTTGCAAAGGATTCTGGGTAACAGAACCTGGTCAGAGCCCCACAAGTCACCCCATCTTGGATTCCACTAGGTCTCTAGTTTAAAAAAATGCACAGGTTTAGTAGGTTTCCCTAGGTGCCGGCTGAGCTAGAGGCCAAAATCTACAGGTAGGCACTTTGCAAAAAACAGCTCTGTTTTCTTTAAAAAAATGGGATGTGTCTACGTTGTGTTTTGGGGCCCTTCTTGTCGTGGCCGCTAGGCCTACCCACACAAGTGAGGTATCATTTTTATCGGGAGACTTGGGGGAACGCTGGGTGGAAGGAAATTTGTGGCTCCTCTCAGATTCCAGAACTTTCTGTCACCGAAATGTGAGGAAAATGTGTTTTGTTATCCACATTTTGAGGTTTGCAAAGGATTCTGGGTAACAGAACCTGGTCAGAGCCCCACAAGTCACCCCATCTTGGATTCCCCTAGGTCTCTACTTTTCAAAAATGCACCGGTTTGGTAGGTTTCCCTAGGTGCCGGCTGAGCTAGAGGCCAAACTCTACAGATAGGCACTTTGCAAAAAACAGCTCTGTTTTCTGTGATGTGTCCACGTTGTGTTTTGGGGCATATCCTGTCGCAGGTGCTAGGCCTACCCTCACAAGTGAGGTACCATTTTTATCGGGAGACTTGGGGGAACGCTGGGTGGTGGGAAATTTGTGGCTCCTCTCAGATTCCAGAACTTTCTGTCACCGAAATGTGAAAAAAACTTGTTTTTTTAGCCAAATTTTTAGGTTTGCAAAGGATTCTGGGTAACAGAACCTGGTCAGAGCCCCACAATTCACCCCATATTGGATTCCCCTTGGCTTCTAGTTTTCAAAAATGAGCTGGTTTGCTAAGTTTCCCCTGGTGCCGGCTGAGCTAGAGGCCAAAATCCACAGGTAGGCTCTGTTTTCTATTAAAAAATTTGATGTGTTCACGTTGTGTTTTGGGCCATTTCTTGTCGCGGAGGCTAGGCCTACCCACACAAGTGAGGTATCATTTTTATCGGGAGACTTGGGGGAACGCTAGCTAGAAGGAAATTTGTGGCTCCTCTCAGATTCCAGAACTTTCTGTCACCGAAATGTGAGGAAAATGTGGTTTTTTAGCAAAAATTTGAGGTTTGCAAAGGATTCTGGGTAACAGAACCTGGTCAGAGCCCCACAAGTCACCCCATCTTGGATTCCCCTAGGTCTCTAGTTTTCACAAATGCACAGGTTTGGTAGCTCTCCCTAGGTGCCGGCTGAGCTAGAGGCCAAAATCTACAGGTAGTCACATTGCCAAAAACAGCTCTATTTTCTTTCAAAAAATGGGATGTGTCCACGTTGTGTTTTGGGGTGTTTCCTGTCGCGGCCGCTAGGCCTACCCACACAAGTGAGGTATCATTTTTATCGGGAGACTTGGGGGAACGCTAGCTAGAAGGAAATTTGTGGCTCCTCTCAGATTCCAGAACTTTCTGTCACCGAAATGTGAGGAAAATTTGTTTTTTTAGCTAAAGTTTGAGGTTTGCAAAGGATTCTGGGTAACAGAACCTGGTCAGAGCCCCACAAGTCACCCCATCTTGGATTCCCCTAGGTCTCTAGTTTAAAAAAATGCACAGGTTTGCTAAGTTTCCCCTGGTGCCGGCTGAGCTAGAGGCCAAAATCCACAGGTAGGCTCTGTTTTCTATGAAAAAATTTGATGTGTTCACGTTGTGTTTTGGGCCATTTCTTGTCACGGGCGCGAGGCCTACCCACACAAGTGAGGTATCATTTTTATCGGGAGACTTGGGGGAAAGCTAGCTAGAAGGAAATTTGTGGCTCCTCTCAGACTCCAGAACTTTCTGTCACCGAAATGGGAGGAAAATGTGTTTTTTTAGCCAAAATTTGAGGTTTGCAAAGGATTCTGGGTAACAGAACCTGGTCAGAGCCCCACAAGTCACCCCATCTTGGATTCCCCTAGGTCTCTAGTTTTCAAAAATGCACAGGTTTGGTAGCTATCCCTAGGTGCCGGCTGAGCTAGAGGCCAAAATCTACAGGTAGTTACATTGCCAAAAACAGCTCTATTTTCTTTCAAAAAATGGGATGTGTCCACGTTGTGTTTTGGGGTGTTTCCTGTCGCGGCCACTAGGCCTACCCACACAAGTGAGGTATCATTTGTATTGGGAGACTTGTGGGAACGCTGCGTGGAAGGAAATTTGTGGCTCCTCTCAGATTCCAGAACTTTCTGTCACCGAAATGTGAGGAAAATGTGTTTTTTTAGCTAAAGTTTGAGGTTTGCAAAGGATTCTGGGTAACAGAACCTGGTCAGAGCCCCACAAGTCACCCCATCTTGGATTCCCCTAGGTCTCTAGTTTAAAAAAATGCACAGGTTTAGTAGGTTTCCCTAGGTGCCGGCTGAGCTAGAGGCCAAAATCTACAGGTAGGCACTTTGCAAAAAACAGCTCTGTTTTCTTTCAAAAAATGGGATGTGTCCACGTTGTGTTTTGGGGCGCTTCCTGTCGTGGCCGCTAGGCCTACCCACACAAGTGAGGTATCATTTTTATCGGGAGACTTGGGGGAACGCTGGGTGGAAGGAAATTTGTGGCTCCTCTCAGATTCCAGAACTTTCTGTCACCGAAATGTGAGGAAAATGTGTTTTTTTATCCACATTTTGAGGTTTGCAAAGGATTCTGGGTAACAGAACCTGGTCAGAGCCCCACAAGTCACCCCATCTTGGATTCCCCTAGGTCTCTAGTTTTCAAAAATGCACAGGTTTGGTAGGTTTCCCTAGGTGCCGGCTGAGCTAGAGGCCAAACTCTACAGATAGGCACTTTGCAAAAAACAGCTCTGTTTTCTGTGATGTGTCCACGTTGTGTTTTGGGGCATATCCTGTCGCAGGTGCTAGGCCTACCCTCACAAGTGAGGTACCATTTTTATCGGGAGACTTGGGGGAACGCTGGGTGGTAGGAAATTTGTGGCTCCTCTCAGATTCCAGAACTTTCTGTCACCGAAATGTGAAGAAAACGTGTTTTTTTAGCCAAATTTTGAGGTTTGCAAAGGATTCTGGGTAACAGAACCTGGTCAGAGCCCCACAAGTCACCCCATCTTGGATTCCCCTAGGTCTCTAGTTTAAAAAAATGTACAGGTTTAGTAGGTTTCCCTAGGTGCCGGCTGAGCTAGCGGCCAAAATCTACAGGTAGTCACATTGCCAAAAACAGCTCTATTTTCTTTCAAAAAATGGGATGTGTCCACGTTGTGTTTTGGGGCGTTTCCTGTCGCGGCCGCTAGGCCTACCCACACAAGTGAGGTATAATTTTTATCGGGAGACTTGGGGGAACGCTGGGTGGAAGGAAATTTGTGGCTCCTCTCAGATTCCAGAACTTTCTGTCACCGAAATGTGAGGAAAATGTGTTTTTTTATCCACATTTTGAGGTTTGCAAAGGATTCTGGGTAACAGAACCTGGTCAGAGCCCCACAAGTCACCCCATCTTGGATTCACCTAGGTCTCTACTTTTCAAAAATGCACCGGTTTGGTAGGTTTCCCTAGGTGCCGGCTGAGCTAGAGGCCAAACTCTACAGATAGGCACTTTGCAAAAAACAGCTCTGTTTTCTGTGATGTGTCCACGTTGTGTTTTGGGGCATATCCTGTCGCAGGTGCTAGGCCTACCCTCACAAGTGAGGTACCATTTTTATCGGGAGACTTGGGGGAACGCTGGGTGGTAGGAAATTTGTGGCTCCTCTCAGATTCCAGAACTTTCTGTCACCGAAATGTGAAGAAAACGTGTTTTTTTAGCCAAATTTTGAGGTTTGCAAAGGATTCTGGGTAACAGAACCTGGTCAGAGCCCCACAAGTCACCCCATCTTGGATTCCCCTAGGTCTCTAGTTTAAAAAAATTTACAGGTTTAGTAGGTTTCCCTAGGTGCCGGCTGAGCTAGCGGCCAAAATCTACAGGTAGTCACATTGCCAAAAACAGCTCTATTTTCTTTCAAAAAATGGGATGTGTCCACGTTGTGTTTTGGGGCGTCTCCTGTCGCGGCCGCTAGGCCTACCCACACAAGTGAGGTATAATTTTTATCAGGAGACTTGGGGGAACGCTGGGTGGAAGGAAATTTGTGGCTCCTCTCAGATTCCAGAACTTTCTGTCACCGAAATGTGAGGAAAATGTGTTTTTTTAGCCAAAGTTTGAGGTTTGCAAAGGATTCTGGGTAACAGAACCTGGTCAGAGCCCCACAAGACACCCCATCCTGGATTCCCCTAGGTCTCTAGTGTTAAAAAATGCACAGGTTTGGTAGCTCTCCCTAGGTGCAGGCTGAGCTAGAGGCTAAAATCTACAGGTAGGCACATTGCAAAAAACAGCTCTATTTTCTTTCAAAAAATGGGATGTGTCCACGTTGTGTTTTGGGGCGCCTCCTGTCGCGGCCGCTAGGCCTACCCACACAAGTGAGGTATAATTTTTATCGGGAGACTTGGGGGAACGCTGGGTGGAAGGAAATTTGTGGCTCCTCTCAGATTCCAGAACTTTCTGTCACCGAAATGTGAGGAAAATGTGTTTTTTTAGCCAAAGTTTGAGGTTTGCAAAGGATTCTGGGTAACAGAACCTGGTCAGAGCCCCACAAGTCACCCCATCTTGGATTCCACTAGGTCTCTAGTTTAAAAAAATGCACAGGTTTAGTAGGTTTCCCTAGGTGCCGGCTGAGCTAGAGGCCAAAATCTACAGGTAGGCACTTTGCAAAAAACAGCTCTGTTTTCTTTCAAAAAATGGGATGTGTCTACGTTGTGTTTTGGGGCGCTTCTTGTCGTGGCCGCTAGGCCTACCCACACAAGTGAGGTATCATTTTTATCGGGAGACTTGGGGGAACGCTGGGTGGAAGGAAATTTGTGGCTCCTCTCAGATTCCAGAACTTTCTGTCACCGAAATGTGAGGAAAATGTGTTTTTTTATCCACATTTTGAGGTTTGCAAAGGATTCTGGGTAACAGAACCTGGTCAGAGCCCCACAAGTCACCCCATCTTGGATTCCCCTAGGTTTCTAGTTTTCAAAAATGCACCGGTTTGGTAGTTTTCCCTAGGTGCCGGCTGAGCTAGAGGCCAAACTCTACAGATAGGCACTTTGCAAAAAACAGCTCTGTTTTCTGTGATGTGTCCACGTTGTGTTTTGGGGCATATCCTGTCGCAGGTGCTAGGCCTACCCTCACAAGTGAGGTACCATTTTTATCTGGAGACTTGGGGGAACGCTGGGTGGTAGGAAATTTGTGGCTCCTCTCAGATTCCAGAACTTTCTGTCACCGAAATGTGAAGAAAACGTGTTTTTTTAGCCAAATTTTGAGGTTTGCAAAGGATTCTGGGTAACAGAACCTGGTCAGAGCCCCACAATTCACCCCATATTGGATTCCCCTTGGTTTCTAGTTTTCAAAAATGCGCTGGTTTGCTAAGTTTCCCCTGGTGCCGGCTGAGCTAGAGGCCAAAATCCACAGGTAGGCTCTGTTTTCTATGAAAAAATTTGATGTGTTCACGTTGTGTTTTGGGCCATTTCTTGTCACGGGCGCGAGGCCTACCCACACAAGTGAGGTATCATTTTTATCGGGAGACTTGGGGGAACGCTAGCTAGAAGGAAATTTGTGGCTCCTCTCAGACTCCAGAACTTTCTGTCACCGAAATGTGAGGAAAATGTGTTTTTTTAGCCAAAATTTGAGGTTTGCAAAGGATTCTGGGTAACAGAACCTGGTCAGAGCCCCACAAGTCACCCCATCTTGAATTCCCCTAGGTCTCTAGTTTTCAAAAATGCACAGGTTTGGTAGCTCTCCCTAGGTGCCGGCTGAGCTAGAGGCCAAAATCTACAGGTAGTCACATTGCCAAAAACAGCTCTATTTTCTTTAAAAAAATGGGATGTGTCCACGTTCTGTTTTGGGGCGTCTCCTGTCGCGGCCGCTAGGCCTACCCACACAAGTGAGGTATAATTTTTATCAGGAGACTTGGGGGAACGCTGGGTGGAAGGAAATTTGTGGCTCCTCTCAGATTCCAGAACTTTCTGTCACCCAAATGTGAGGAAAATATGTTTTTTTAGCCAAATTTTGAGGTTTGCATAGGATTCTGGGTAACAGAACCTGGTCAGAGCCCCACAAGTCACCCCATCTTGGATTCCCCTAGGTCTCTAGTTTTAAAAAATGCACAGGTTTGGTAGGTTTCCCTAGGTGCCGGCTGAGCTAGAGGCCAAAATCTACAGGTAGGCACTTTGCAAAAAACAGCTCAGTTTTCTGTGATGTGTCCACGTTGTGTTTTGGGGCATATCCTGTCGCGGGCGCTAGGCCTACCCACACAAGTGAGGTACCATTTTTATCGGGAGACTTGGGGGAACGCTGGGGGGAAGGAAATTTGTGGCTCCTCTCAGATTCCAGAACTCTCTGTCACCGAAATGTGAGGAAAATATGTTTTTTTAGCCAAAGTTTGAGGTTTGCAAAGGATTCTGGGTAACAGAACCTGGTCAGAGCCCCACAAGTCACCCCATCTTGGATTCCCCTAGGTCTCTAGTTTGAAAAAATGCACAGGTTTAGTAGGTTTCCCTAGGTGCCGGCTGAGCTAGAGGCCAAAATCTACAGGTAGGCACTTTGCAAAAAACAGCTCTGTTTTCTTTCAAAAAATGGGATGTGTCCACGTTGTGTTTTGGGGCGCCTCCTGTCATGGCCGCTAGGCCTACCCACAAAAGTGAGGTATCATTTTTATCGGGAGACTTGGGGGAACGCTGGGTGGAAGGAAATTTGTGGCTCCTCTCAGATTCCAGAACTTTCTGTCACCGAAATGTGAGGAAAATGTGTTTTTTTAGCCAAAGTTTGAGGTTTGCAAAGGATTCTGGGTAACAGAACCTGGTCAGAGCCCCACAAGTCACCCCATCTTGGATTCCACTAGGTCTCTAGTTTAAAAAAATGCACAGGTTTAGTAGGTTTCCCTAGGTGCCGGCTGAGCTAGAGGCCAAAATCTACAGGTAGGCACTTTGCAAAAAACAGCTCTGTTTTCTTTCAAAAAATGGGATGTGTCTACGTTGTGTTTTGGGGCGCTTCTTGTCGTGGCCGCTAGGCCTACCCACACAAGTGAGGTATCATTTTTATCGGGAGACTTGGGGGAACGCTGGGTGGAAGGAAATTTGTGGCTCCTCTCAGATTCCTGAACTTTCTGTCACCGAAATGTGAGGAAAATGTGTTTTTGTTATCCACATTTTGAGGTTTGCAAAGGATTCTGGGTAACAGAACCTGGTCAGAGCCCCACAAGTCCCCCCATCTTGGATTCACCTAGGTCTCTACTTTTCAAAAATGCACCGGTTTGGTAGGTTTCCCTAGGTGCCGGCTGAGCTAGAGGCCAAACTCTACAGATAGGCACTTTGCAAAAAACAGCTCTGTTTTCTGTGATGTGTCCATGTTGTGTTTTGGGGCATATCCTGTCGCAGCTGCTAGGCCTACCCTCACAAGTGAGGTACCATTTTTATCGGGAGACTTGGGGGAACGCTGGGTGGTAGGAAATTTGTGGCTCCTCTCATATTCCAGAACTTTCTGTCACCGAAATGTGAAGGAAACGTGTTTTTTTAGCCAAATTTTGAGGTTTGCAAAGGATTCTGGGTAACAGAACCTGGTCAGAGCCCCACAAGTCACCCCATCTTGGATTCCCCTAGGTCTCTAGTTTAAAAAAATGTACAGGTTTAGTAGGTTTCCCTAGGTGCCGGCTGAGCTAGCGTCCAAAATCTACAGGTAGTCACATTGCCAAAACCAGCTCTATTTTCTTTCAAAAAATGGGATGTGTCCACGTTGTGTTTTGGGGCGTCTCCTGTCGCGGCCGCTAGGCCTACCCACACAAGTGAGGTATAATTTTTATCGGGAGACTTGGGGGAACGCTGGGTGGAAGGAAATTTGTGGCTCCTCTCAGATTCCAGAACTTTCTGTCACCGAAATGTGAGGAAAATGTGTTTTTTTAGCCAAAGTTTGAGGTTTGCAAAGGATTCTGGGTAACAGAACCTGGTCAGAGCCCCACAAGTCACCCCATCTTGGATTCCCCTAGGTCTCTAGTTTAAAAAAATGCACAGGTTTAGTAGGTTTCCCTAGGTGCCGGCTCAGCTAGAGGCCAAAATCTACAGGTAGGCACTTTGCAAAAAACAGCTCTGTTTTCTTTAAAAAAATGGGATGTGTCCACGTTGTGTTTTGGGGCGCCTACTGTCGCGGCCGCTAGGCCTACCCACACAAGTGAGGTATCATTTCTATCGGGAGACTTGGGGGAACGCTGGGTGGAAGGAAATTTATGGCTCCTCTCAGATTCCAGAACTTTCTGTCACCGAAATGTGAGGAAAATGTGTTTTTTTATCCAAATTTTGAAGTTTGCAAAGGATTCTGGGTAACAGAACCTGGTCAGAGCCCCACAAGTCACCCCATCTTGGATTCCCCTAGGTCTCTAGTTTTCAAAAATGCACAGGTTTGGTAGGTTTCCCTAGGTGCTGAGCACTGAGCTGGGTAACAGAACCTGGTCAGAGCCCCACAAGTCACCCCATCTTGGATTCCCCTAGGTCTCTAGTTTAAAAAAATCCACAGGTTTAGTAGGTTCCCCTAGGTGCCGGCTGAGCTAGAGGCCAAAATCTACAGATAGGCACTTTGCAAAAAACAGCTCTGTTTTCTGTGATGTGTCCACGTTGTGTTTTGGGGCATATCCTGTTGCAGGCGCTAGGCCTACCCACACAAGTGAGGTACCATTTTTATCGGGAGACTTGGGGGAACGCTGGGTGGAAGGAAATTTGTGGCTCCTCTCAGATTCCAGAACTTTCTGTCACCCAAATGTGAGGAAAATATGTTTTTTTAGCCAAATTTTGAGATTTGCATAGGATTCTGGGTAACAGAACCTGGTCAGAGCCCCACAAGTCACCCCATCTTGGATTCCCCTAGGTCTCTAGTTTTAAAAAATGCACAGGTTTGGTAGGTTTCCCTAGGTGCCGGCTGAGCTAGAGGCCAAAATCTACAGGTAGGCACTTTGCAAAAAACAGCTCTGTTTTCTGTGATGTGTCCACGTTGTGTTTTGGGGCATATCCTGTCGCGGGCGCTAGGCCTACCCACACAAGTGAGGTACCATTTTTATCGGGAGACTTGGGGGAACGCTGGGGGGAAGGAAATTTGTGGCTCCTCTCAGATTCCAGAACTTTCTGTCACCGAAATGTGAGGAAAATATGTTTTTTTAGCCAAAGTTTGAGGTTTGCAAAGGATTCTGGGTAACAGAACCTGGTCAGAGCCCCACAAGTCACCCCATCTTGGATTCCCCTAGGTCTCTAGTTTGAAAAAATGCACAGGTTTAGTAGGTTTCCCTAGGTGCCGGCTGAGCTAGAGGCCAAAATCTACAGGTAGGCACTTTGCAAAAAACAGCTCTGTTTTCTTTCAAAAAATGGGATGTGTCCACGTTGTGTTTTGGGGCGCTACCTGTCGTGGCCGCTAGGCCTACCCACACAAGTGAGGTATCATTTTTATCGGGAGACTTGGGGGAACGCTGGGTGGAAGGAAATTTGTGGCTCCTCTCAGATTCCAGAACTTTCTGTCACCGAAATGTGAGGAAAATGTGTTTTTTTATCCACATTTTGAGGTTTGCAAAGGATTCTGGGTAACAGAACCTGGTCAGAGCCCCACAAGTCACCCCATCTTGGATTCCCCTAGGTCTCTAGTTTTCAAAAATGCACAGGTTTGGTAGGTTTCCCTAGGTGCTGAGCACTGAGCTGGGTAACAGAACCTGGTCAGAGCCCCACAAGTCACCCCATCTTGGATTCCCCTAGGTCTCTAGTTTAAAAAAATCCACAGGTTTAGTAGGTTCCCCTAGGTGCCGGCTGAGCTAGAGGCCAAAATCTACAGATAGGCACTTTGCAAAAAACAGCTCTGTTTTCTGTGATGTGTCCACGTTGTGTTTTGGGGCATATCCTGTTGCAGGCGCTAGGCCTACCCACACAAGTGAGGTACCATTTTTATCGGGAGACTTGGGGGAACGCTGGGTGGAAGGAAATTTGTGGCTCCTCTCAGATTCCAGAACTTTCTGTCACCCAAATGTGAGGAAAATATGTTTTTTTAGCCAAATTTTGAGGTTTGCATAGGATTCTGGGTAACAGAACCTGGTCAGAGCCCCACAAGTCACCCCATCTTAGATTCCCCTAGGTCTCTAGTTTTAAAAAATGCACAGGTTTGGTAGGTTTCCCTAGGTGCCGGCTGAGCTAGAGGCCAAAATCTACAGGTAGGCACTTTGCAAAAAACAGCTCTGTTTTCTGTGATGTGTCCACGTTGTGTTTTGGGGCATATCCTGTCGCGGGCGCTAGGCCTACCCACACAAGTGAGGTACCATTTTTATCGGGAGACTTGGGGGAACGCTGGGGGGAAGGAAATTTGTGGCTCCTCTCAGATTCCAGAACTTTCTGTCACCGAAATGTGAGGAAAATATGTTTTTTTAGCCAAAGTTTGAGGTTTGCAAAGGATTCTGGGTAACAGAACCTGGTCAGAGCCCCACAAGTCACCCCATCTTGGATTCCCCTAGGTCTCTAGTTTGAAAAAATGCACAGGTTTAGTAGGTTTCCCTAGGTGCCGGCTGAGCTAGAGGCCAAAATCTACAGGTAGGCACTTTGCAAAAAACAGCTCTGTTTTCTTTCAAAAAATGGTATGTGTCCACGTTGTGTTTTGGGGCGCCTCCTGTCGTGGCCGCTAGGCCTACCCACACAAGTGAGGTATCATTTTTATCGGGAGACTTGGGGGAACGCTGGGTGGAAGGAAATTTGTGGCTCCTCTCAGATTCCAGAACTTTCTGTCACCGAAATGTGAGGAAAATGTGTTTTTTTAGCCAAAGTTTGAGGTTTGCAAAGGATTCTGGGTAACAGAACCTGGTCAGAGCCCCACAAGTCACCCCATCTTGGATTCCACTAGGTCTCTAGTTTAAAAAAATGCACAGGTTTAGTAGGTTTCCCTAGGTGCCGGCTGAGCTAGAGGCCAAAATCTACAGGTAGGCACTTTGCAAAAAACAGCTCTGTTTTCTTTCAAAAAATGGGATGTGTCCACGTTGTGTTTTGGGGCGCCTCCTGTCGTGGCCGCTAGGCCTACCCACACAAGTGAGGTATCATTTTTATCGGGAGACTTGGGGGAACGCTGGGTGGAAGGTAATTTGTGGCTCCTCTCAGATTCCAGAACTTTCTGTCACCGAAATGTGAGGAAAATGTGTTTTTTTAGCCAAAGTTTGAGGTTTGCAAAGGATTCTGGGTAACAGAACCTGGTCAGAGCCCCACAAGTCACCCCATCTTGGATTCCACTAGGTCTCTAGTTTAAAAAAATGCACAGGTTTAGTAGGTTTCCCTAGGTGCCGGCTGAGCTAGAGGCCAAAATCTACAGGTAGGCACTTTGCAAAAAACAGCTCTGTTTTCTTTCAAAAAATGGGATGTGTCTACGTTGTGTTTTGGGGCCCTTCTTGTCGTGGCCGCTAGGCCTACCCACACAAGTGAGGTATCATTTTTATCGGGAGACTTGGGGGAACGCTGGGTGGAAGGAAATTTGTGGCTCCTCTCAGATTCCAGAACTTTCTGTCACCGAAATGTGAGGAAAATGTGTTTTTTTATCCACATTTTGAGGTTTGCAAAGGATTCTGGGTAACAGAACTTGGTCAGAGCCCCACAAGTCACCCCATCTTGGATTCCCCTAGGTCTCTACTTTTCAAAAATGCACCGGTTTGGTAGGTTTCCCTAGGTGCCGGCTGAGCTAGAGGCCAAACTCTACAGATAGGCACTTTGCAAAAAACAGCTCTGTTTTCTGTGATGTGTCCACGTTGTGTTTTGGGGCATATCCTGTCGCAGGTGCTAGGCCTACCCTCACAAGTGAGGTACCATTTTTATCGGGAGACTTGGGGGAACGCTGGGTGGTGGGAAATTTGTGGCTCCTCTCAGATTCCAGAACTTTCTGTCACCGAAATGTGAAAAAAACTTGTTTTTTTAGCCAAATTTTGAGGTTTGCAAAGGATTCTGGGTAACAGAACCTGGTCAGAGCCCCACAATTCACCCCATATTGGATTCCCCTTGGTTTCTAGTTTTCAAAAATGAGCTGGTTTGCTAAGTTTCCCCTGGTGCCGGCTGAGCTAGAGGCCAAAATCCACAGGTAGGCTCTGTTTTCTATGAAAAAATTTGATGTGTTCACGTTGTGTTTTGGGCCATTTCTTGTCGCGGAGGCTAGGCCTACCCACACAAGTGAGGTATCATTTTTATCGGGAGACTTGGGGGAACGCTAGCTAGAAGGAAATTTGTGGCTCCTCTCAGATTCCAGAACTTTCTGTCACCGAAATGTGAGGAAAATGTGGTTTTTTAGCAAAAATTTGAGGTTTGCAAAGGATTCTGGGTAACAGAACCTGGTCAGAGCCCCACAAGTCACCCCATCTTGGATTCCCCTAGGTCTCTAGTTTTCACAAATGCACAGGTTTGGTAGCTCTCCCTAGGTGCCGGCTGAGCTAGAGGCCAAAATCTACAGGTAGTCACATTGCCAAAAACAGCTCTATTTTCTTTCAAAAAATGGGATGTGTCCACGTTGTGTTTTGGGGTGTTTCCTGTCGCGGCCGCTAGGCCTACCCACACAAGTGAGGTATCATTTTTATCGGGAGACTTGGGGGAACGCTAGCTAGAAGGAAATTTGTGGCTCCTCTCAGATTCCAGAACTTTCTGTCACCGAAATGTGAGGAAAATTTGTTTTTTTAGCTAAAGTTTGAGGTTTGCAAAGGATTCTGGGTAACAGAACCTGGTCAGAGCCCCACAAGTCACCCCATCTTGGATTCCCCTAGGTCTCTAGTTTAAAAAAATGCACAGGTTTGCTAAGTTTCCCCTGGTGCCGGCTGAGCTAGAGGCCAAAATCCACAGGTAGGCTCTGTTTTCTATGAAAAAATTTGATGTGTTCACGTTGTGTTTTGGGCCATTTCTTGTCACGGGCGCGAGGCCTACCCACACAAGTGAGGTATCATTTTTATCGGGAGACTTGGGGGAAAGCTAGCTAGAAGGAAATTTGTGGCTCCTCTCAGACTCCAGAACTTTCTGTCACCGAAATGTGAGGAAAATGTGTTTTTTTAGCCAAAATTTGAGGTTTGCAAAGGATTCTGGGTAACAGAACCTGGTCAGAGCCCCACAAGTCACCCCATCTTGGATTCCCCTAGGTCTCTAGTTTTCAAAAATGCACAGGTTTGGTAGCTCTCCCTAGGTGCCGGCTGAGCTAGAGGCCAAAATCTACAGGTAGTTACATTGCCAAAAACAGCTCTATTTTCTTTAAAAAAATGGGATGTGTCCACGTTGTGTTTTGGGGTGTTTCCTGTCGCGGCCACTAGGCCTACCCACACAAGTGAGGTATCATTTGTATTGGGAGACTTGTGGGAACGCTGCGTGGAAGGAAATTTGTGGCTCCTCTCAGATTCCAGAACTTTCTGTCACCGAAATGTGAGGAAAATGTGTTTTTTTAGCTAAAGTTTGAGGTTTGCAAAGGATTCTGGGTAACAGAACCTGGTCAGAGCCCCACAAGTCACCCCATCTTGGATTCCCCTAGGTCTCTAGTTTAAAAAAATGCACAGGTTTAGTAGGTTTCCCTAGGTGCCGGCTGAGCTAGAGGCCAAAATCTACAGGTAGGCACTTTGCAAAAAACAGCTCTGTTTTCTTTCAAAAAATGGGATGTGTCCACGTTGTGTTTTGGGGCGCTTCCTGTCGTGGCCGCTAGGCCTACCCACACAAGTGAGGTATCATTTTTATCGGGAGACTTGGGGGAACGCTGGGTGGAAGGAAATTTGTGGCTCCTCTCAGATTCCAGAACTTTCTGTCACCGAAATGTGAGGAAAATGTGTTTTTTTATCCACATTTTGAGGTTTGCAAAGGATTCTGGGTAACAGAACCTGGTCAGAGCCCCACAAGTCACCCCATCTTGGATTCCCCTAGGTCTCTAGTTTTCAAAAATGCACAGGTTTGGTAGGTTTCCCTAGGTGCCGGCTGAGCTAGAGGCCAAACTCTACAGATAGGCACTTTGCAAAAAACAGCTCTGTTTTCTGTGATGTGTCCACGTTGTGTTTTGGGGCATATCCTGTCGCAGGTGCTAGGCCTACCCTCACAAGTGAGGTACCATTTTTATCGGGAGACTTGGGGGAACGCTGGGTGGTAGGAAATTTGTGGCTCCTCTCAGATTCCAGAACTTTCTGTCACCGAAATGTGAAGAAAACGTGTTTTTTTAGCCAAATTTTGAGGTTTGCAAAGGATTCTGGGTAACAGAACCTGGTCAGAGCCCCACAAGTCACCCCATCTTGGATTCCCCTAGGTCTCTAGTTTAAAAAAATGTACAGGTTTAGTAGGTTTCCCTAGGTGCCGGCTGAGCTAGCGGCCAAAATCTACAGGTAGTCACATTGCCAAAAACAGCTCTATTTTCTTTCAAAAAATGGGATGTGTCCACGTTGTGTTTTGGGGCGTTTCCTGTCGCGGCCGCTAGGCCTACCCACACAAGTGAGGTATAATTTTTATCGGGAGACTTGGGGGAACGCTGGGTGGAAGGAAATTTGTGGCTCCTCTCAGATTCCAGAACTTTCTGTCACCGAAATGTGAGGAAAATGTGTTTTTTTAGCCAAAGTTTGAGGTTTGCAAAGGATTCTGGGTAACAGAACCTGGTCAGAGCCCCACAAGTCACCCCATCTTGGATTCCCCTAGGTCTCTAGTTTAAAAAAATGCACAGGTTTAGTAGGTTTCCCTAGGTGCCGGCTCAGCTAGAGGCCAAAATCTACAGGTAGGCACTTTGCAAAAAACAGCTCTGTTTTCTTTAAAAAAATGGGATGTGTCCACGTTGTGTTTTGGGGCGCGTACTGTCGCGGCCGCTAGGCCTACCCACACAAGTGAGGTATCATTTTTATCGGGAGACTTGGGGGAACGCTGGGTGGAAGGAAATTTGTGGCTCCTCTCAGATTCCAGAACTTTCTGTCACCGAAATGTGAGGAAAATGTGTTTTTTTATCCAAATTTTGAAGTTTGCAAAGGATTCTGGGTAACAGAACCTGGTCAGAGCCCCACAAGTCACCCCATCTTGGATTCCCCTAGGTCTCTAGTTTTCGAAAATGCACAGGTTTGGTAGGTTTCCCTAGGTGCTGAGCACTGAGCTGGGTAACAGAACCTGGTCAGAGCCCCACAAGTCACCCCATCTTGGATTCCCCTAGGTCTCTAGTTTAAAAAAATCCACAGGTTTAGTAGGTTTCCCTAGGTGCCGGCTGAGCTAGAGGCCAAAATCTACAGATAGGCACTTTGCAAAAAACAGCTCTGTTTTCTGTGATGTGTCCACGTTGTGTTTTGGGGCATATCCTGTTGCAGGCGCTAGGCCTACCCACACAAGTGAGGTACCATTTTTATCGGGAGACTTGGGGGAACGCTGGGTGGAAGGAAATTTGTGGCTCCTCTCAGATTCCAGAACTTTCTGTCACCCAAATGTGAGGAAAATATGTTTTTTTAGCCAAATTTTGAGGTTTGCATAGGATTCTGGGTAACAGAACCTGGTCAGAGCCCCACAAGTCACCCCATCTTGGATTCCCCTAGGTCTCTAGTTTTAAAAAATGCACAGGTTTGGTAGGTTTCCCTAGGTGCTGGCTGAGCTAGAGGCCAAAATCTACAGGTAGGCACTTTGCAAAAAACAGCTCTGTTTTCTGTGATGTGTCCACGTTGTGTTTTGGGGCATATCCTGTCGCGGGCGCTAGGCCTACCCACACAAGTGAGGTACCATTTTTATCGGGAGACTTGGGGGAACGCTGGGGGGAAGGAAATTTGTGGCTCCTCTCAGATTCCAGAACTTTCTGTCACCGAAATGTGAGGAAAATATGTTTTTTTAGCCAAAGTTTGAGGTTTGCAAAGGATTCTGGGTAACAGAACCTGGTCAGAGCCCCACAAGTCACCCCATCTTGGATTCCCCTAGGTCTCTAGTTTAAAAAAATGCACAGGTTTAGTAGGTTTCCCTAGGTGCCGGCTGAGCTAGAGGCCAAAATCTACAGGTAGGCACTTTGCAAAAAATAGCTCTGTTTTCTTTCAAAAAATGGGATGTGTCCACGTTGTGTTTTGGGGCGCTTCCTGTCGTGGCCGCTAGGCCTACCCACACAAGTGAGGTATCATTTTTATCGGGAGACTTGGGGGAACGCTGGGTGGAAGGAAATTTGTGGCTCCTCTCAGATTCCAGAACTTTCTGTCACCGAAATGTGAGGAAAATGTGTTTTTTTATCCACATTTTGAGGTTTGCAAAGGATTCTGGGTAACAGAACCTGGTCAGAGCCCCACAAGTCACCCCATCTTGGATTCCACTAGGTCTCTAGTTTAAAAAAATGCACAGGTTTAGTAGGTTTCCCTAGGTGCCGGCTGAGCTAGAGGCCAAAATCTACAGGTAGGCACTTTGCAAAAAACAGCTCTGTTTTCTTTCAAAAAATTTGATGTGTTCACGTTGTGTTTTGGGCCATTTCTTGTCACGGGCGCGAGGCCTACCCACACAAGTGAGGTATCATTTTTATCGGGAGACTTGGGGGAAAGCTAGCTAGAAGGCAATTTGTGGCTCCTCTCAGACTCCAGAACTTTCTGTCACCGAAATGTGAGGAAAATGTGTTTTTTTAGCCAAAATTTGAGGTTTGCAAAGGATTCTGGGTAACAGAACCTGGTCAGAGCCCCACAAGTCACCCCATCTTGGATTCCCCTAGGTCTCTAGTTTTCAAAAATGCACAGGTTTGGTAGCTCTCCCTAGGTGCCGGCTGAGCTAGAGGCCAAAATCTACAGGTAGTCACATTGCCAAAAACAGCTCTATTTTCTTTCAAAAAATGGGATGTGTCCACGTTGTGTTTTGGGGTGTTTCCTGTCGCGGCCACTAGGCCTACCCACACAAGTGAGGTATCATTTGTATTGGGAGACTTGTGGGAACGCTGCGTGGAAGGAAATTTGTGGCTCCTCTCAGATTCCAGAACTTTCTGTCACCGAAATGTGAGGAAAATGTGTTTTTTTAGCTAAAGTTTGAGGTTTGCAAAGGATTCTGGGTAACAGAACCTGGTCAGAGCCCCACAAGTCACCCCATCTTGGATTCCCCTAGGTCTCTAGTTTAAAAAAATGCACAGGTTTAGTAGGTTTCCCTAGGTGCCGGCTGAGCTAGAGGCCAAAATCTACAGGTAGGCACTTTGCAAAAAACAGCTCTGTTTTCTTTCAAAAAATGGGATGTGTCCACGTTGTGTTTTGGGGCGCTTCCTGTCGTGGCCGCTAGGCCTACCCACACAAGTGAGGTATCATTTTTATCGGGAGACTTGGGGGAACGCTGGGTGGAAGGAAATTTGTGGCTCCTCTCAGATTCCAGAACTTTCTGTCACCGAAATGTGAGGAAAATGTGTTTTTTTATCCACATTTTGAGGTTTGCAAAGGATTCTGGGTAACAGAACCTGGTCAGAGCCCCACAAGTCACCCCATCTTGGATTCCCCTAGGTCTCTAGTTTTCAAAAATGCACAGGTTTGGTAGGTTTCCCTAGGTGCCGGCTGAGCTAGAGGCCAAACTCTACAGATAGGCACTTTGCAAAAAACAGCTCTGTTTTCTGTGATGTGTCCACGTTGTGTTTTGGGGCATATCCTGTCGCAGGTGCTAGGCCTACCCTCACAAGTGAGGTACCATTTTTATCGGGAGACTTGGGGGAACGCTGGGTGGTAGGAAATTTGTGGCTCCTCTCAGATTCCAGAACTTTCTGTCACCGAAATGTGAAGAAAACGTGTTTTTTTAGCCAAATTTTGAGGTTTGCAAAGGATTCTGGGTAACAGAACCTGGTCAGAGCCCCACAAGTCACCCCATCTTGGATTCCCCTAGGTCTCTAGTTTAAAAAAATGTACAGGTTTAGTAGGTTTCCCTAGGTGCCGGCTGAGCTAGCGGCCAAAATCTACAGGTAGTCACATTGCCAAAAACAGCTCTATTTTCTTTCAAAAAATGGGATGTGTCCACGTTGTGTTTTGGGGCGTTTCCTGTCGCGGCCGCTAGGCCTACCCGCACAAGTGAGGTATAATTTTTATCGGGAGACTTGGGGGAACGCTGGGTGGAAGGAAATTTGTGGCTCCTCTCAGATTCCAGAACTTTCTGTCACCGAAATGTGAGGAAAATGTGTTTTTTTAGCCAAAGTTTGAGGTTTGCAAAGGATTCTGGGTAACAGAACCTGGTCAGAGCCCCACAAGTCACCCCATCTTGGATTCCCCTAGGTCTCTAGTTTAAAAAAATGCACAGGTTTAGTAGGTTTCCCTAGGTGCCGGCTCAGCTAGAGGCCAAAATCTACAGGTAGGCACTTTGCAAAAAACAGCTCTGTTTTCTTTAAAAAAATGGGATGTGTCCACGTTGTGTTTTGGGGCGCCTACTGTCGCGGCCGCTAGGCCTACCCACACAAGTGAGGTATCATTTTTATCGGGAGACTTGGGGGAACGCTGGGTGGAAGGAAATTTGTGGCTCCTCTCAGATTCCAGAACTTTCTGTCACCGAAATGTGAGGAAAATGTGTTTTTTTATCCAAATTTTGAAGTTTGCAAAGGATTCTGGGTAACAGAACCTGGTCAGAGCCCCACAAGTCACCCCATCTTGGATTCCCCTAGGTCTCTAGTTTTCGAAAATGCACAGGTTTGGTAGGTTTCCCTAGGTGCTGAGCACTGAGCTGGGTAACAGAACCTGGTCAGAGCCACACAAGTCACCCCATCTTGGATTCCCCTAGGTCTCTAGTTTAAAAAAATCCACAGGTTTAGTAGGTTTCCCTAGGTGCCGGCTGAGCTAGAGGCCAAAATCTACAGATAGGCACTTTGCAAAAAACAGCTCTGTTTTCTGTGATGTGTCCACGTTGTGTTTTGGGGCATATCCTGTTGCAGGCGCTAGGCCTACCCACACAAGTGAGGTACCATTTTTATCGGGAGACTTGGGGGAACGCTGGGTGGAAGGAAATTTGTGGCTCCTCTCAGATTCCAGAACTTTCTGTCACCCAAATGTGAGGAAAATATGTTTTTTTAGCCAAATTTTGAGGTTTGCATAGGATTCTGGGTAACAGAACCTGGTCAGAGCCCCACAAGTCACCCCATCTTGGATTCCCCTAGGTCTCTAGTTTTAAAAAATGCACAGGTTTGGTAGGTTTCCCTAGGTGCCGGCTGAGCTAGAGGCCAAAATCTACAGGTAGGCACTTTGCAAAAAACAGCTCTGTTTTCTGTGATGTGTCCACGTTGTGTTTTGGGGCATATCCTGTCGCGGGCGCTAGGCCTACCCACACAAGTGAGGTACCATTTTTATCGGGAGACTTGGGGGAACGCTGGGGGGAAGGAAATTTGTGGCTCCTCTCAGATTCCAGAACTTTCTGTCACCGAAATGTGAGGAAAATATGTTTTTTTAGCCAAAGTTTGAGGTTTGCAAAGGATTCTGGGTAACAGAACCTGGTCAGAGCCCCACAAGTCACCCCATCTTGGATTCCCCTAGGTCTCTAGTTTGAAAAAATGCACAGGTTTAGTAGGTTTCCCTAGGTGCCGGCTGAGCTAGAGGCCAAAATCTACAGGTAGGCACTTTGCAAAAAACAGCTCTGTTTTCTTTCAAAAAATGGTATGTGTCCACGTTGTGTTTTGGGGCGCCTCCTGTCGTGGCCGCTAGGCCTACCCACACAAGTGAGGTATCATTTTTATCGAGAGACTTGGGGGAACGCTGGGTGGAAGGAAATTTGTGGCTCCTCTCAGATTCCAGAACTTTCTGTCACCGAAATGTGAGGAAAATGTGTTTTTTTAGCCAAAGTTTGAGGTTTGCAAAGGATTCTGGGTAACAGAACCTGGTCAGAGCCCCACAAGTCACCCCATCTTGGATTCCACTAGGTCTCTAGTTTAAAAAAATGCACAGGTTTAGTAGGTTTCCCTAGGTGCCGGCTGAGCTAGAGGCCAAAATCTACAGGTAGGCACTTTGCAAAAAACAGCTCTGTTTTCTTTCAAAAAATGGGATGTGTCTACGTTGTGTTTTGGGGCGTTACTTGTCGTGGCCGCTAGGCCTACCCACACAAGTGAGGTATCATTTTTATCGGGAGACTTGGGGGAACGCTGGGTGGAAGGAAATTTGTGGCTCCTCTCAGATTCCAGAACTTTCTGTCACCGAAATGTGAGGAAAATGTGTTTTTTTATCCACATTTTGAGGTTTGCAAAGGATTCTGGGTAACAGAACCTGGTCAGAGCCCCACAAGTCACCCCATCTTGGATTCACCTAGGTCTCTACTTTTCAAAAATGCACCGGTTTAGTAGGTTTCCCTAGGTGCCGGCTGAGCTAGAGGCCAAACTCTACAGATAGGCACTTTGCAAAAAACAGCTCTGTTTTCTGTGATGTGTCCACGTTGTGTTTTGGGGCATATCCTGTCGCAGGTGCTAGGCCTACCCTCACAAGTGAGGTACCATTTTTATCGGGAGACTTGGGGGAACGCTGGGTGGTAGGAAATTTGTGGCTCCTCTCAGATTCCAGAACTTTCTGTCACCGAAATGTGAAGAAAACGTGTTTTTTTAGCCAAATTTTGAGGTTTGCAAAGGATTCTGGGTAACAGAACCTGGTCAGAGCCCCACAAGTCACCCCATCTTGGATTCCCCTAGGTCTCTAGTTTAAAAAAATGTACAGGTTTAGTAGGTTTCCATAGGTGCCGGCTGAGCTAGCGGCCAAAATCTACAGGTAGTCACATTGCCAAAAACAGCTCTATTTTCTTTCAAAAAATGGGATGTGTCCACGTTGTGTTTTGGGGCGTCTCCTGTCGCGGCCGCTAGGCCTACCCACACAAGTGAGGTATAATTTTTATCAGGAGACTTGGGGGAACGCTGGGTGGAAGGAAATTTGTGGCTCCTCTCAGATTCCAGAACTTTCTGTCACCGAAATGTGAGGAAAATGTGTTTTTTTAGCCAAAGTTTGAGGTTTGCAAAGGATTCTGGGTAACAGAACCTGGTCAGAGCCCCACAAGTCACCCCATCCTGGATTCCCCTAGGTCTCTAGTGTTAAAAAATGCACAGGTTTGGTAGCTCTCCCTAGGTGCAGGCTGAGCTAGAGGCTAAAATCTACAGGTAGGCACATTGCAAAAAACAGCTCTATTTTCTATCAAAAAATGGGATGTGTCCACGTTGTGTTTTGGGGTGCCTCCTGTCGCGGCCGCTAGGCCTACCCACACAAGTGAGGTATAATTTTTATCGGGAGACTTGGGGGAACGCTGGGTGGAAGGAAATTTGTGGCTCCTCTCAGATTCCAGAACTTTCTGTCACCGAAATGTGAGGAAAATTTGTTTTTTTAGCCAAAGTTTGAGGTTTGCAAAGGATTCTGGGTAACAGAACCTGGTCAGAGCCCCACAAGTCACCCCATCTTGGATTCCACTAGGTCTCTAGTTTAAAAAAATGCACAGGTTTAGTAGGTTTCCCTAGGTGCCGGCTGAGCTAGAGGCCAAAATCTACAGGTAGGCACTTTGCAAAAAACAGCTCTGTTTTCTTTAAAAAAATGGGATGTGTCCACGTTGTGTTTTGGGGCGCTTCTTGTCGTGGCCGCTAGGCCTACCCACACAAGTGAGGTATCATTTTTATCGGGAGACTTGGGGGAACGCTGGGTGGAAGGAAATTTGTGGCTCCTCTCAGATTCCAGAACTTTCTGTCACCGAAATGTGAGGAAAATGTGTTTTTTTATCCACATTTTGAGGTTTGCAAAGGATTCTGGGTAACAGAACCTGGTCAGAGCCCCACAAGTCACCCCATCTTGGATTCCCCTAGGTTTCTAGTTTTCAAAAATGCACCGGTTTGGTAGTTTTCCCTAGGTGCCGGCTGAGCTAGAGGCCAAACTCTACAGATAGGCACTTTGCAAAAAACAGCTCTGTTTTCTGTGATGTGTCCACGTTGTGTTTTGGGGCATATCCTGTCGCAGGTGCTAGGCCTACCCTCACAAGTGAGGTACCATTTTTATCGGGAGACTTGGGGGAACGCTGGGTGGTAGGAAATTTGTGGCTCCTCTCATATTCCAGAACTTTCTGTCACCGAAATGTGAAGAAAACGTGTTTTTTTAGCCAAATTTTGAGGTTTGCAAAGGATTCTGGGTAACAGAACCTGGTCAGAGCCCCACAATTCACCCCATATTGGATTCCCCTTGGTTTCTAGTTTTCAAAAATGTGCTGGTTTGCTAAGTTTCCCCTGGTGCCGGCTGAGCTAGAGGCCAAAATCCACAGGTAGGCTCTGTTTTCTATGAAAAAATTTGATTTGTTCACGTTGTGTTTTGGGCCATTTCTTGTCACGGGCGCGAGGCCTACCCACACAAGTGAGGTATCATTTTTATCGGGAGACTTGGGGGAACGCTAGCTAGAAGGAAATTTGTGGCTCCTCTCAGACTCCAGAACTTTCTGTCACCGAAATGTGAGGAAAATGTGTTTTTTTAGCCAAAATTTGAGGTTTGCAAAGGATTCTGGGTAACAGAACCTGGTCAGAGCCCCACAAGTCACCCCATCTTGGATTCCCCTAGGTCTCTAGTTTTCAAAAATGCACAGGTTTGGTAGCTCTCCCTAGGTGCCGGCTGAGCTAGAGGCCAAAATCTACAGGTAGTCACATTGCCAAAAACAGCTCTATTTTCTTTAAAAAAATGGGATGTGTCCACGTTGTGTTTTGGGGCGTCTCCTGTCGCGGCCGCTAGGCCTACCCACACAAGTGAGGTATAATTTTTATCAGGAGACTTGGGGGAACGCTGGGTGGAAGGAAATTTGTGGCTCCTCTCAGATTCCAGAACTTTCTGTCACCCAAATGTGAGGAAAATATGTTTTTTTAGCCAAATTTTGAGGTTTGCATAGGATTCTGGGTAACAGAACCTGGTCAGAGCCCCACAAGTCACCCCATCTTGGATTCCCCTAGGTCTCTAGTTTTAAAAAATGCACAGGTTTGGTAGGTTTCCCTAGGTGCCGGCTGAGCTAGAGGCCAAAATCTACAGGTAGGCACTTTGCAAAAAACAGCTCAGTTTTCTGTGATGTGTCCACGTTGTGTTTTGGGGCATATCCTGTCGCGGGCGCTAGGCCTACCCACACAAGTGAGGTACCATTTTTATCGGGAGACTTGGGGGAACGCTGGGGGGAAGGAAATTTGTGGCTCCTCTCAGATTCCAGAACCCTCTGTCACCGAAATGTGAGGAAAATATGTTTTTTTAGCCAAAGTTTGAGGTTTGCAAAGGATTCTGGGTAACAGAACCTGGTCAGAGCCCCACAAGTCACCCCATCTGGGATTCCCCTAGGTCTCTAGTTTGAAAAAATGCACAGGTTTAGTAGGTTTACCTAGGTGCCGGCTGAGCTAGAGGCCAAAATCTACAGGTAGGCACTTTGCAAAAAACAGCTCTGTTTTCTTTAAAAAAATGGTATGTGTCCACGTTGTGTTTTGGGGCGCCTCCTGTCATGGCCGCTAGGCCTACCCACACAAGTGAGGTATCATTTTTATCGGGAGACTTGGGGGAACGCTGGGTGGAAGGTAATTTGTGGCTCCTCTCAGATTCCAGAACTTTCTGTCACCGAAATGTGAGGAAAATGTGTTTTTTTAGCCAAAGTTTGAGGTTTGCAAAGGATTCTGGGTAACAGAACCTGGTCAGAGCCCCACAAGTCACCCCATCTTGGATTCCACTAGGTCTCTAGTTTAAAAAAATGCACAGGTTTAGTAGGTTTCCCTAGGTGCCGGCTGAGCTAGAGGCCAAAATCTACAGGTAGGCACTTTGCAAAAAACAGCTCTGTTTTCTTTCAAAAAATGGGATGTGTCTACGTTGTGTTTTGGGGTGCTTCTTGTCGTGGCAGCTAGGCCTACCCACACAAGTGAGGTATCATTTTAATCGGGAGACTTGGGGGAACGCTGGGTGGAAGGAAATTTGTGGCTCCTCTCAGATTCCAGAACTTTCAGTCACCGAAATGTGAGGAAAATGTGTTTTTTTATCCACATTTTGAGGTTTGCAAAGGATTCTGGGTAACAGAACCTGGTCAGAGCCCCACAAGTCACCCCATCTTGGATTCCCCTAGGTCTCTACTTTTCAAAAATGCACCGGTTTGGTAGGTTTCCCTAGGTGCCGGCTGAGCTAGAGGCCAAACTCTACAGATAGGCACTTTGCAAAAAACAGCTCTGTTTTCTGTGATGTGTCCACGTTGTGTTTTGGGGCATATCCTGTCGCAGGTGCTAGGCCTACCCTCACAAGTGAGGTACCATTTTTATCGGGAGACTTGGGGGAACGCTGGGTGGTGGGAAATTTGTGGCTCCTCTCAGATTCCAGAACTTTCTGTCACCGAAATGTGAAAAAAACTTGTTTTTTTAGCCAAATTTTGAGGTTTGCAAAGGATTCTGGGTAACAGAACCTGGTCAGAGCCCCACAATTCACCCCATATTGGATTCCCCTTGGTTTCTAGTTTTCAAAAATGAGCTGGTTTGCTAAGTTTCCCCTGGTGCCGGCTGAGCTAGAGGCCAAAATCCACAGGTAGGCTCTGTTTTCTATGAAAAAATTTGATGTGTTCACGTTGTGTTTTGGACCATTTCTTGTCGCGGGCGCTAGGCCTACCCACACAAGTGAGGTATCATTTTTATCGGGAGACTTGGGGGAACGCTAGCTAGAAGGAAATTTGTGGCTCCTCTCAGATTCCAGAACTTTCTGTCACCGAAATGTGAGGAAAATGTGGTTTTTTAGCCAAAATTTGAGGTTTGCAAAGGATTCTGGGTAACAGAACCTGGTCAGAGCCCCACAAGTCACCCCATCTTGGATTCCCCTAGGTCTCTAGTTTTCACAAATGCACAGGTTTGGTAGCTCTCCCTAGGTGCCGGCTGAGCTAGAGGCCAAAATCTACAGGTAGTCACATTGCCAAAAACAGCTCTATTTTCTTTCAAAAAATGGGATGTGTCCACGTTGTGTTTTGGGGTGTTTCCTGTCGCGGCCGCTAGGCCTACCCACACAAGTGAGGTATCATTTTTATCGGGAGACTTGGGGGAACGCTAGCTAGAAGGAAATTTGTGGCTCCTCTCAGATTCCAGAACTTTCTGTCACCGAAATGTGAGGAAAATTTGTTTTTTTAGCTAAAGTTTGAGGTTTGCAAAGGATTCTGGGTAACAGAACCTGGTCAGAGCCCCACAAGTCACCCCATCTTGGATTCCCCTAGGTCTCTAGTTTAAAAAAATGCACAGGTTTGCTAAGTTTCCCCTGGTGCCGGCTGAGCTAGAGGCCAAAATCCACAGGTAGGCTCTGTTTTCTATGAAAAAATTTGATGTGTTCACGTTGTGTTTTGGGCCATTTCTTGTCACGGGCGCGAGGCCTACCCACACAAGTGAGGTATCATTTTTATCGGGAGACTTGGGGGAAAGCTAGCTAGAAGGAAATTTGTGGCTCCTCTCAGACTCCAGAACTTTCTGTCACCGAAATGTGAGGAAAATGTGTTTTTTTAGCCAAAATTTGAGGTTTGCAAAGGATTCTGGGTAACAGAACCTGGTCAGAGCCCCACAAGTCACCCCATCTTGGATTCCCCTAGGTCTCTAGTTTTCAAAAATGCACAGGTTTGGTAGCTCTCCCTAGGTGCCGGCTGAGCTAGAGGCCAAAATCTACAGGTAGTCACATTGCCAAAAACAGCTCTATTTTCTTTAAAAAAATGGGATGTGTCCACGTTGTGTTTTGGGGCGTCTCCTGTCGCGGCCGCTAGGCCTACCCACACAAGTGAGGTATAATTTTTATCAGGAGACTTGGGGGAACGCTGGGTGGAAGGAAATTTGTGGCTCCTCTCAGATTCCAGAACTTTCTGTCACCCAAATGTGAGGAAAATATGTTTTTTTAGCCAAATTTTGAGGTTTGCATAGGATTCTGGGTAACAGAACCTGGTCAGAGCCCCACAAGTCACCCCATCTTGGATTCCCCTAGGTCTCTAGTTTTAAAAAATGCACAGGTTTGGTAGGTTTCCCTAGGTGCCGGCTGAGCTAGAGGCCAAAATCTACAGGTAGGCACTTTGCAAAAAACAGCTCAGTTTTCTGTGATGTGTCCACGTTGTGTTTTGGGGCATATCCTGTCGCGGGCGCTAGGCCTACCCACACAAGTGAGGTACCATTTTTATCGGGAGACTTGGGGGAACGCTGGGGGGAAGGAAATTTGTGGCTCCTCTCAGATTCCAGAACCCTCTGTCACCGAAATGTGAGGAAAATATGTTTTTTTAGCCAAAGTTTGAGGTTTGCAAAGGATTCTGGGTAACAGAACCTGGTCAGAGCCCCACAAGTCACCCCATCTTGGATTCCCCTAGGTCTCTAGTTTGAAAAAATGCACAGGTTTAGTAGGTTTACCTAGGTGCCGGCTGAGCTAGAGGCCAAAATCTACAGGTAGGCACTTTGCAAAAAACAGCTCTGTTTTCTTTAAAAAAATGGTATGTGTCCACGTTGTGTTTTGGGGCGCCTCCTGTCATGGCCGCTAGGCCTACCCACACAAGTGAGGTATCATTTTTATCGGGAGACTTGGGGGAACGCTGGGTGGAAGGTAATTTGTGGCTCCTCTCAGATTCCAGAACTTTCTGTCACCGAAATGTGAGGAAAATGTGTTTTTTTAGCCAAAGTTTGAGGTTTGCAAAGGATTCTGGGTAACAGAACCTGGTCAGAGCCCCACAAGTCACCCCATCTTGGATTCCACTAGGTCTCTAGTTTAAAAAAATGCACAGGTTTAGTAGGTTTCCCTAGGTGCCGGCTGAGCTAGAGGCCAAAATCTACAGGTAGGCACTTTGCAAAAAACAGCTCTGTTTTCTTTCAAAAAATGGGATGTGTCTACGTTGTGTTTTGGGGTGCTTCTTGTCGTGGCAGCTAGGCCTACCCACACAAGTGAGGTATCATTTTTATCGGGAGACTTGGGGGAACGCTGGGTGGAAGGAAATTTGTGGCTCCTCTCAGATTCCAGAACTTTCTGTCACCGAAATGTGAGGAAAATGTGTTTTTTTATCCACATTTTGAGGTTTGCAAAGGATTCTGGGTAACAGAACCTGGTCAGAGCCCCACAAGTCACCCCATCTTGGATTCCCCTAGGTCTCTACTTTTCAAAAATGCACCGGTTTGGTAGGTTTCCCTAGGTGCCGGCTGAGCTAGAGGCCAAACTCTACAGATAGGCACTTTGCAAAAAACAGCTCTGTTTTCTGTGATGTGTCCACGTTGTGTTTTGGGGCATATCCTGTCGCAGGTGCTAGGCCTACCCTCACAAGTGAGGTACCATTTTTATCGGGAGACTTGGGGGAACGCTGGGTGGTGGGAAATTTGTGGCTCCTCTCAGATTCCAGAACTTTCTGTCACCGAAATGTGAAAAAAACTTGTTTTTTTAGCCAAATTTTGAGGTTTGCAAAGGATTCTGGGTAACAGAACCTGGTCAGAGCCCCACAATTCACCCCATATTGGATTCCCCTTGGTTTCTAGTTTTCAAAAATGAGCTGGTTTGCTAAGTTTCCCCTGGTGCCGGCTGAGCTAGAGGCCAAAATCCACAGGTAGGCTCTGTTTTCTATGAAAAAATTTGATGTGTTCACGTTGTGTTTTGGGCCATTTCTTGTCGCGGGCGCTAGGCCTACCCACACAAGTGAGGTATCATTTTTATCGGGAGACTTGGGGGAACGCTAGCTAGAAGGAAATTTGTGGCTCCTCTCAGATTCCAGAACTTTCTGTCACCGAAATGTGAGGAAAATGTGGTTTTTTAGCCAAAATTTGAGGTTTGCAAAGGATTCTGGGTAACAGAACCTGGTCAGAGCCCCACAAGTCACCCCATCTTGGATTCCCCTAGGTCTCTAGTTTTCACAAATGCACAGGTTTGGTAGCTCTCCCTAGGTGCCGGCTGAGCTAGAGGCCAAAATCTACAGGTAGTCACATTGCCAAAAACAGCTCTATTTTCTTTCAAAAAATGGGATGTGTCCACGTTGTGTTTTGGGGTGTTTCCTGTCGCGGCCGCTAGGCCTACCCACACAAGTGAGGTATCATTTTTATCGGGAGACTTGGGGGAACGCTAGCTAGAAGGAAATTTGTGGCTCCTCTCAGATTCCAGAACTTTCTGTCACCGAAATGTGAGGAAAATTTGTTTTTTTAGCTAAAGTTTGAGGTTTGCAAAGGATTCTGGGTAACAGAACCTGGTCAGAGCCCCACAAGTCACCCCATCTTGGATTCCCCTAGGTCTCTAGTTTAAAAAAATGCACAGGTTTGCTAAGTTTCCCCTGGTGCCGGCTGAGCTAGAGGCCAAAATCCACAGGTAGGCTCTGTTTTCTATGAAAAAATTTGATGTGTTCACGTTGTGTTTTGGGCCATTTCTTGTCACGGGCGCGAGGCCTACCCACACAAGTGAGGTATCATTTTTATCGGGAGACTTGGGGGAAAGCTAGCTAGAAGGAAATTTGTGGCTCCTCTCAGACTCCAGAACTTTCTGTCACCGAAATGTGAGGAAAATGTGTTTTTTTAGCCAAAATTTGAGGTTTGCAAAGGATTCTGGGTAACAGAACCTGGTCAGAGCCCCACAAGTCACCCCATCTTGGATTCCCCTAGGTCTCTAGTTTTCAAAAATGCACAGGTTTGGTAGCTCTCCCTAGGTGCCGGCTGAGCTAGAGGCCAAAATCTACAGGTAGTCACATTGCCAAAAACAGCTCTATTTTCTTTAAAAAAATGGGATGTGTCCACGTTGTGTTTTGGGGCGTCTCCTGTCGCGGCCGCTAGGCCTACCCACACAAGTGAGGTATAATTTTTATCAGGAGACTTGGGGGAACGCTGGGTGGAAGGAAATTTGTGGCTCCTCTCAGATTCCAGAACTTTCTGTCACCCAAATGTGAGGAAAATATGTTTTTTTAGCCAAATTTTGAGGTTTGCATAGGATTCTGGGTAACAGAACCTGGTCAGAGCCCCACAAGTCACCCCATCTTGGATTCCCCTAGGTCTCTAGTTTTAAAAAATGCACAGGTTTGGTAGGTTTCCCTAGGTGCCGGCTGAGCTAGAGGCCAAAATCTACAGGTAGGCACTTTGCAAAAAACAGCTCAGTTTTCTGTGATGTGTCCACGTTGTGTTTTGGGGCATATCCTGTCGCGGGCGCTAGGCCTACCCACACAAGTGAGGTACCATTTTTATCGGGAGACTTGGGGGAACGCTGGGGGGAAGGAAATTTGTGGCTCCTCTCAGATTCCAGAACCCTCTGTCACCGAAATGTGAGGAAAATATGTTTTTTTAGCCAAAGTTTGAGGTTTGCAAAGGATTCTGGGTAACAGAACCTGGTCAGAGCCCCACAAGTCACCCCATCTTGGATTCCCCTAGGTCTCTAGTTTGAAAAAATGCACAGGTTTAGTAGGTTTACCTAGGTGCCGGCTGAGCTAGAGGCCAAAATCTACAGGTAGGCACTTTGCAAAAAACAGCTCTGTTTTCTTTAAAAAAATGGTATGTGTCCACGTTGTGTTTTGGGGCGCCTCCTGTCATGGCCGCTAGGCCTACCCACACAAGTGAGGTATCATTTTTATCGGGAGACTTGGGGGAACGCTGGGTGGAAGGTAATTTGTGGCTCCTCTCAGATTCCAGAACTTTCTGTCACCGAAATGTGAGGAAAATGTGTTTTTTTAGCCAAAGTTTGAGGTTTGCAAAGGATTCTGGGTAACAGAACCTGGTCAGAGCCCCACAAGTCACCCCATCTTGGATTCCACTAGGTCTCTAGTTTAAAAAAATGCACAGGTTTAGTAGGTTTCCCTAGGTGCCGGCTGAGCTAGAGGCCAAAATCTACAGGTAGGCACTTTGCAAAAAACAGCTCTGTTTTCTTTCAAAAAATGGGATGTGTCTACGTTGTGTTTTGGGGTGCTTCTTGTCGTGGCAGCTAGGCCTACCCACACAAGTGAGGTATCATTTTTATCGGGAGACTTGGGGGAACGCTGGGTGGAAGGAAATTTGTGGCTCCTCTCAGATTCCAGAACTTTCTGTCACCGAAATGTGAGGAAAATGTGTTTTTTTATCCACATTTTGAGGTTTGCAAAGGATTCTGGGTAACAGAACCTGGTCAGAGCCCCACAAGTCACCCCATCTTGGATTCCCCTAGGTCTCTACTTTTCAAAAATGCACCGGTTTGGTAGGTTTCCCTAGGTGCCGGCTGAGCTAGAGGCCAAACTCTACAGATAGGCACTTTGCAAAAAACAGCTCTGTTTTCTGTGATGTGTCCACGTTGTGTTTTGGGGCATATCCTGTCGCAGGTGCTAGGCCTACCCTCACAAGTGAGGTACCATTTTTATCGGGAGACTTGGGGGAACGCTGGGTGGTGGGAAATTTGTGGCTCCTCTCAGATTCCAGAACTTTCTGTCACCGAAATGTGAAAAAAACTTGTTTTTTTAGCCAAATTTTGAGGTTTGCAAAGGATTCTGGGTAACAGAACCTGGTCAGAGCCCCACAATTCACCCCATATTGGATTCCCCTTGGTTTCTAGTTTTCAAAAATGAGCTGGTTTGCTAAGTTTCCCCTGGTGCCGGCTGAGCTAGAGGCCAAAATCCACAGGTAGGCTCTGTTTTCTATGAAAAAATTTGATGTGTTCACGTTGTGTTTTGGGCCATTTCTTGTCGCGGGCGCTAGGCCTACCCACACAAGTGAGGTATCATTTTTATCGGGAGACTTGGGGGAACGCTAGCTAGAAGGAAATTTGTGGCTCCTCTCAGATTCCAGAACTTTCTGTCACCGAAATGTGAGGAAAATGTGGTTTTTTAGCCAAAATTTGAGGTTTGCAAAGGATTCTGGGTAACAGAACCTGGTCAGAGCCCCACAAGTCACCCCATCTTGGATTCCCCTAGGTCTCTAGTTTTCACAAATGCACAGGTTTGGTAGCTCTCCCTAGGTGCCGGCTGAGCTAGAGGCCAAAATCTACAGGTAGTCACATTGCCAAAAACAGCTCTATTTTCTTTCAAAAAATGGGATGTGTCCACGTTGTGTTTTGGGGTGTTTCCTGTCGCGGCCGCTAGGCCTACCCACACAAGTGAGGTATCATTTTTATCGGGAGACTTGGGGGAACGCTAGCTAGAAGGAAATTTGTGGCTCCTCTCAGATTCCAGAACTTTCTGTCACCGAAATGTGAGGAAAATTTGTTTTTTTAGCTAAAGTTTGAGGTTTGCAAAGGATTCTGGGTAACAGAACCTGGTCAGAGCCCCACAAGTCACCCCATCTTGGATTCCCCTAGGTCTCTAGTTTAAAAAAATGCACAGGTTTGCTAAGTTTCCCCTGGTGCCGGCTGAGCTAGAGGCCAAAATCCACAGGTAGGCTCTGTTTTCTATGAAAAAATTTGATGTGTTCACGTTGTGTTTTGGGCCATTTCTTGTCACGGGCGCGAGGCCTACCCACACAAGTGAGGTATCATTTTTATCGGGAGACTTGGGGGAAAGCTAGCTAGAAGGAAATTTGTGGCTCCTCTCAGACTCCAGAACTTTCTGTCACCGAAATGTGAGGAAAATGTGTTTTTTTAGCCAAAATTTGAGGTTTGCAAAGGATTCTGGGTAACAGAACCTGGTCAGAGCCCCACAAGTCACCCCATCTTGGATTCCCCTAGGTCTCTAGTTTTCAAAAATGCACAGGTTTGGTAGCTCTCCCTAGGTGCCGGCTGAGCTAGAGGCCAAAATCTACAGGTAGTCACATTGCCAAAAACAGCTCTATTTTCTTTAAAAAAATGGGATGTGTCCACGTTGTGTTTTGGGGCGTCTCCTGTCGCGGCCGCTAGGCCTACCCACACAAGTGAGGTATAATTTTTATCAGGAGACTTGGGGGAACGCTGGGTGGAAGGAAATTTGTGGCTCCTCTCAGATTCCAGAACTTTCTGTCACCCAAATGTGAGGAAAATATGTTTTTTTAGCCAAATTTTGAGGTTTGCATAGGATTCTGGGTAACAGAACCTGGTCAGAGCCCCACAAGTCACCCCATCTTGGATTCCCCTAGGTCTCTAGTTTTAAAAAATGCACAGGTTTGGTAGGTTTCCCTAGGTGCCGGCTGAGCTAGAGGCCAAAATCTACAGGTAGGCACTTTGCAAAAAACAGCTCAGTTTTCTGTGATGTGTCCACGTTGTGTTTTGGGGCATATCCTGTCGCGGGCGCTAGGCCTACCCACACAAGTGAGGTACCATTTTTATCGGGAGACTTGGGGGAACGCTGGGGGGAAGGAAATTTGTGGCTCCTCTCAGATTCCAGAACCCTCTGTCACCGAAATGTGAGGAAAATATGTTTTTTTAGCCAAAGTTTGAGGTTTGCAAAGGATTCTGGGTAACAGAACCTGGTCAGAGCCCCACAAGTCACCCCATCTTGGATTCCCCTAGGTCTCTAGTTTGAAAAAATGCACAGGTTTAGTAGGTTTACCTAGGTGCCGGCTGAGCTAGAGGCCAAAATCTACAGGTAGGCACTTTGCAAAAAACAGCTCTGTTTTCTTTAAAAAAATGGTATGTGTCCACGTTGTGTTTTGGGGCGCCTCCTGTCATGGCCGCTAGGCCTACCCACACAAGTGAGGTATCATTTTTATCGGGAGACTTGGGGGAACGCTGGGTGGAAGGTAATTTGTGGCTCCTCTCAGATTCCAGAACTTTCTGTCACCGAAATGTGAGGAAAATGTGTTTTTTTAGCCAAAGTTTGAGGTTTGCAAAGGATTCTGGGTAACAGAACCTGGTCAGAGCCCCACAAGTCACCCCATCTTGGATTCCACTAGGTCTCTAGTTTAAAAAAATGCACAGGTTTAGTAGGTTTCCCTAGGTGCCGGCTGAGCTAGAGGCCAAAATCTACAGGTAGGCACTTTGCAAAAAACAGCTCTGTTTTCTTTCAAAAAATGGGATGTGTCTACGTTGTGTTTTGGGGTGCTTCTTGTCGTGGCAGCTAGGCCTACCCACACAAGTGAGGTATCATTTTTATCGGGAGACTTGGGGGAACGCTGGGTGGAAGGAAATTTGTGGCTCCTCTCAGATTCCAGAACTTTCTGTCACCGAAATGTGAGGAAAATGTGTTTTTTTATCCACATTTTGAGGTTTGCAAAGGATTCTGGGTAACAGAACCTGGTCAGAGCCCCACAAGTCACCCCATCTTGGATTCCCCTAGGTCTCTACTTTTCAAAAATGCACCGGTTTGGTAGGTTTCCCTAGGTGCCGGCTGAGCTAGAGGCCAAACTCTACAGATAGGCACTTTGCAAAAAACAGCTCTGTTTTCTGTGATGTGTCCACGTTGTGTTTTGGGGCATATCCTGTCGCAGGTGCTAGGCCTACCCTCACAAGTGAGGTACCATTTTTATCGGGAGACTTGGGGGAACGCTGGGTGGTGGGAAATTTGTGGCTCCTCTCAGATTCCAGAACTTTCTGTCACCGAAATGTGAAAAAAACTTGTTTTTTTAGCCAAATTTTGAGGTTTGCAAAGGATTCTGGGTAACAGAACCTGGTCAGAGCCCCACAATTCACCCCATATTGGATTCCCCTTGGTTTCTAGTTTTCAAAAATGAGCTGGTTTGCTAAGTTTCCCCTGGTGCCGGCTGAGCTAGAGGCCAAAATCCACAGGTAGGCTCTGTTTTCTATGAAAAAATTTGATGTGTTCACGTTGTGTTTTGGGCCATTTCTTGTCGCGGGCGCTAGGCCTACCCACACAAGTGAGGTATCATTTTTATCGGGAGACTTGGGGGAACGCTAGCTAGAAGGAAATTTGTGGCTCCTCTCAGATTCCAGAACTTTCTGTCACCGAAATGTGAGGAAAATGTGGTTTTTTAGCCAAAATTTGAGGTTTGCAAAGGATTCTGGGTAACAGAACCTGGTCAGAGCCCCACAAGTCACCCCATCTTGGATTCCCCTAGGTCTCTAGTTTTCACAAATGCACAGGTTTGGTAGCTCTCCCTAGGTGCCGGCTGAGCTAGAGGCCAAAATCTACAGGTAGTCACATTGCCAAAAACAGCTCTATTTTCTTTCAAAAAATGGGATGTGTCCACGTTGTGTTGTGGGGTGTTTCCTGTCGCGGCCGCTAGGCCTACCCACACAAGTGAGGTATCATTTTTATCGGGAGACTTGGGGGAACGCTAGCTAGAAGGAAATTTGTGGCTCCTCTCAGATTCCAGAACTTTCTGTCACCGAAATGTGAGGAAAATTTGTTTTTTTAGCTAAAGTTTGAGGTTTGCAAAGGATTCTGGGTAACAGAACCTGGTCAGAGCCCCACAAGTCACCCCATCTTGGATTCCCCTAGGTCTCTAGTTTAAAAAAATGCACAGGTTTGCTAAGTTTCCCCTGGTGCCGGCTGAGCTAGAGGCCAAAATCCACAGGTAGGCTCTGTTTTCTATGAAAAAATTTGATGTGTTCACGTTGTGTTTTGGGCCATTTCTTGTCACGGGCGCGAGGCCTACCCACACAAGTGAGGTATCATTTTTATCGGGAGACTTGGGGGAAAGCTAGCTAGAAGGAAATTTGTGGCTCCTCTCAGACTCCAGAACTTTCTGTCACCGAAATGTGAGGAAAATGTGTTTTTTTAGCCAAAATTTGAGGTTTGCAAAGGATTCTGGGTAACAGAACCTGGTCAGAGCCCCACAAGTCACCCCATCTTGGATTCCCCTAGGTCTCTAGTTTTCAAAAATGCACAGGTTTGGTAGCTCTCCCTAGGTGCCGGCTGAGCTAGAGGCCAAAATCTACAGGTAGTCACATTGCCAAAAACAGCTCTATTTTCTTTCAAAAAATGGGATGTGTCCACGTTGTGTTTTGGGGTGTTTCCTGTCGCGGCCACTAGGCCTACCCACACAAGTGAGGTATCATTTGTATTGGGAGACTTGTGGGAACGCTGCGTGGAAGGAAATTTGTGGCTCCTCTCAGATTCCAGAACTTTCTGTCACCGAAATGTGAGGAAAATGTGTTTTTTTAGCTAAAGTTTGAGGTTTGCAAAGGATTCTGGGTAACAGAACCTGGTCAGAGCCCCACAAGTCACCCCATCTTGGATTCCCCTAGGTCTCTAGTTTAAAAAAATGCACAGGTTTAGTAGGTTTCCCTAGGTGCCGGCTGAGCTAGAGGCCAAAATCTACAGGTAGGCACTTTGCAAAAAACAGCTCTGTTTTCTTTCAAAAAATGGGATGTGTCCACGTTGTGTTTTGGGGCGCTTCCTGTCGTGGCCGCTAGGCCTACCCACACAAGTGAGGTATCATTTTTATCGGGAGACTTGGGGGAATGCTGGGTGGAAGGAAATTTGTGGCTCCTCTCAGATTCCAGAACTTTCTGTCACCGAAATGTGAGGAAAATGTGTTTTTTTATCCACATTTTGAGGTTTGCAAAGGATTCTGGGTAACAGAACCTGGTCAGAGCCCCACAAGTCACCCCATCTTGGATTCCCCTAGGTCTCTAGTTTTCAAAAATGCACAGGTTTGGTAGGTTTGAGGCTGAGCTAGAGGCCAAACTCTACAGATAGGCACTTTGCAAAAAACAGCTCTGTTTTCTGTGATGTGTCCACGTTGTGTTTTGGGGCATATCCTGTCGCAGGTGCTAGGCCTACCCTCACAAGTGAGGTACCATTTTTATCGGGAGACTTGGGGGAACGCTGGGTGGTGGGAAATTTGTGGCTCCTCTCAGATTCCAGAACTTTCTGTCACCGAAATGTGAAAAAAACTTGTTTTTTTAGCCAAATTTTGAGGTTTGCAAAGGATTCTGGGTAACAGAACCTGGTCAGAGCCCCACAATTCACCCCATATTGGATTCCCCTTGGTTTCTAGTTTTCAAAAATGAGCTGGTTTGCTAAGTTTCCCCTGGTGCCGGCTGAGCTAGAGGCCAAAATCCACAGGTAGGCTCTGTTTTCTATGAAAAAATTTGATGTGTTCACGTTGTGTTTTGGGCCATTTCTTGTCACGGGCGCTAGGCCTACCCACACAAGTGAGGTATCATTTTTATCGGGAGACTTGGGGGAACGCTAGCTAGAAGGAAATTTGTGGCTCCTCTCAGATTCCAGAACTTTCTGTCACCGAAATGTGAGGAAAATTTGTTTTTTTAGCTAAAGTTTGAGGTTTGCAAAGGATTCTGGGTAACAGAACCTGGTCAGAGCCCCACAAGTCACCCCATCTTGGATTCCCCTAGGTCTCTAGTTTAAAAAAATGCACAGGTTTAGTAGGTTTCCCTAGGTGCCGGCTGAGCTAGAGGCCAAAATCTACAGGTAGGCACTTTGCAAAAAACAGCTCTGTTTTCTTTAAAAAAATGGGATGTGTCCACGTTGTGTTTTGGGGCGCCTACTGTCGCGGCCGCTAGGCCTACCCACACAAGTGAGGTATCATTTTTATCGGGAGACTTGGGGGAACGCTGGGTGGAAGGAAATTTGTGGCTCCTCTCAGATTCCAGAACTTTCTGTCACCGAAATGTGAGGAAATTGTGTTTTTTTATCCAAATTTTGAAGTTTGCAAAGGATTCTGGGTAACAGAACCTGGTCAGAGCCCCACAAGTCACCCCATCTTGGATTCCCCTAGGTCTCTAGTTTTCGAAAATGCACAGGTTTGGTAGGTTTCCCTAGGTGCTGAGCACTGAGCTGGGTAACAGAACCTGGTCAGAGCCCCACAAGTCACCCCATCTTGGATTCCCCTAGGTCTCTAGTTTAAAAAAATCCACAGGTTTAGTAGGTTTCCCTAGGTGCCGGCTGAGCTAGAGGCCAAAATCTACAGATAGGCACTTTGCAAAAAACAGCTCTGTTTTCTGTGATGTGTCCACTTTGTGTTTTGGGGCATATCCTGTTGCAGGCGCTAGGCCTACCCACACAAGTGAGGTACCATTTTTATCGGGAGACTTGGGGGAACGCTGGGTGGAAGGAAATTTGTGGCTCCTCTCAGATTCCAGAACTTTCTGTCACCCAAATGTGAGGAAAATATGTTTTTTTAGCCAAATTTTGAGGTTTGCATAGGATTCTGGGTAACAGAACCTGGTCAGAGCCCCACAAGTCACCCCATCTTGGATTCCTCTAGGTCTCTAGTTTTAAAAAATGCACAGGTTTGGTAGGTTTCCCTAGGTGCCGGCTGAGCTAGAGGCCAAAATCTACAGGTAGGCACTTTGCAAAAAACAGCTCTGTTTTCTGTGATGTGTCCACGTTGTGTTTTGGGGCATATCCTGTCGCGGGCGCTAGGCCTACCCACACAAGTGAGGTACCATTTTTATCGGGAGACTTGGGGGAACGCTGGGGGGAAGGAAATTTGTGGCTCCTCTCAGATTCCAGAACTTTCTGTCACCGAAATGTGAGGAAAATATGTTTTTTTAGCCAAAGTTTAAGGTTTGCAAAGGATTCTGGGTAACAGAACCTGGTCAGAGCCCCACAAGTCACCCCATCTTGGATTCCCCTAGGTCTCTAGTTTGAAAAAATGCACAGGTTTAGTAGGTTTCCCTAGGTGCCGGCTGAGCTAGAGGCCAAAATCTACAGGTAGGCACTTTGCAAAAAACAGCTCTGTTTTCTTTCAAAAAATGGTATGTGTCCACGTTGTGTTTTGGGGCGCCTCCTGTCGTGGCCGCTAGGCCTACCCACACAAGTGAGGTATCATTTTTATCGGGAGACTTGGGGGAACGCTGGGTGGAAGGAAATTTGTGGCTCCTCTCAGATTCCAGAACTTTCTGTCACCGAAATGTGAGGAAAATGTGTTTTTTTAGCCAAAGTTTGAGGTTTGCAAAGGATTCTGGGTAACAGAACCTGGTCTGAGCCACACAAGTCACCCCATCTTGGATTCCACTAGGTCTCTAGTTTAAAAAAATGCACAGGTTTAGTAGGTTTCCCTAGGTGCCGGCTGAGCTAGAGGCCAAAATCTACAGGTAGGCACTTTGCAAAAAACAGCTCTGTTTTCTTTAAAAAAATGGGATGTGTCTACGTTGTGTTTTGGGGCGCTTGTTATCGTGGCCGCTAGGCCTACCCACACAAGTGAGGTATCATTTTTATCGGGAGACTTGGGGGAACGCTGGGTGGAAGGAAATTTGTGGCTCCTCTCAGATTCCAGAACTTTCTGTCACCGAAATGTGAGGAAAATGTGTTTTTTTATCCACATTATGAGGTTTGCAAAGGATTCTGGGTAACAGAACCTGGTCAGAGCCCCACAAGTCACCCCATCTTGGATTCACCTAGGTCTCTACTTTTCAAAAATGCACCGGTTTGGTAGGTTTCCCTAGGTGCCGGCTGAGCTAGAGGCCAAACTCTACAGATAGGCACTTTGCAAAAAACAGCTCTGTTTTCTGTGATGTGTCCACGTTGTGTTTTGGGGCATATCCTGTCGCAGGTGCTAGGCCTACCCTCACAAGTGAGGTACCATTTTTATCGGGAGACTTGGGGGAACGCTGGGTGGTAGGAAATTTGTGGCTCCTCTCAGATTCCAGAACTTTCTGTCACCGAAAAGTGAAGAAAACGTGTTTTTTTAGCCAAATTTTGAGGTTTGCAAAGGATTCTGGGTAACAGAACCTGGTCAGAGCCCCACAAGTCACCCCATCCTGGATTCCCCTAGGTCTCTAGTTTAAAAAAATGTACAGGTTTAGTAGGTTTCCCTAAGTGCCGGCTGAGCTAGCGGCCAAAATCTACAGGTAGTCACATTGCCAAAAACAGCTCTATTTTCTTTCAAAAAATGGGATGTGTCCACGTTGTGTTTTGGGGCGTCTCCTGTCGCGGCCGCTAGGCCTACCCACACAAGTGAGGTATAATTTTTATCGGGAGACTTGGGGGAACGCTGGGTGGAAGGAAATTTGTGGCTCCTCTCAGATTCCAGAACTTTCTGTCACCGAAATGTGAGGAAAATGTGTTTTTTTAGCCAAAGTTTGAGGTTTGCAAAGGATTCTGGGTAACAGAACCTGGTCAGAGCCCCACAAGTCACCCCATCCTGGATTCCCCTAGGTCTCTAGTGTTAAAAAATGCACAGGTTTGGTAGCTCTCCCTAGGTGCAGGCTGAGCTAGAGGCTAAATTCTACAGGTAGGCACATTGCAAAAAACAGCTCTATTTTCTTTCAAAAAATGGGATGTGTCCACGTTGTGTTTTGGGGCGTTTCCTGTCGCGGCCGCTAGGCCTACCCACACAAGTGAGGTATAATTTTTATCGGGAGACTTGGGGGAACGCTGGGTGGAAGGAAATTTGTGGCTCCTCTCAGATTCCAGAACTTTCTGTCACCGAAATGTGAGGAAAATGTGTTTTTTTAGCCAAAGTTTGAGGTTTGCAAAGGATTCTGGGTAACAGAACCTGGTCAGAGCCCCACAAGTCACCCCATCTTGGATTCCACTAGGTCTCTAGTTTAAAAAAATGCACAGGTTTAGTAGGTTTCCCTAGGTGCCGGCTGAGCTAGAGGCCAAAATCTACAGGTAGGCACTTTGCAAAAAACAGCTCTGTTTTCTTTCAAAAAATGGGATGTGTCTACGTTGTGTTTTGGGGCGCTTCTTGTCGTGGCCGCTAGGCCTACCCACACAAGTGAGGTATCATTTTTATCGGGAGACTTGGGGGAACGCTGGGTGGAAGGAAATTTGTGGCTCCTCTCAGATTCCAGAACTTTCTGTCACCGAAATGTGAGGAAAATGTGTTTTTTTATCCACATTTTGAGGTTTGCAAAGGATTCTGGGTAACAGAACCTGGTCAGAGCCCCACAAGTCACCCCATCTTGGATTCCCCTAGGTTTCTAGTTTTCAAAAATGCACCGGTTTGGTAGGTTTCCCTAGGTGCCGGCTGAGCTAGAGGCCAAACTCTACAGATAGGCACTTTGCAAAAAACAGCTCTGTTTTCTGTGATGTGTCCACGTTGTGTTTTGGGGCATATCCTTTCGCAGGTGCTAGGCCTACCCTCACAAGTGAGGTACCATTTTTATCGGGAGACTTGGGGGAACGCTGGGTGGTAGGAAATTTGTGGCTCCTTTCAGATTCCAGAACTTTCTGTCACCGAAATGTGAAGAACACATGTTTTTTTAGCCAAATTTTGAGGTTTGCAAAGGATTCTGGGTAACAGAACCTGGTCAGAGCCCCACAAGTCACCCCATCTTGGATTCCCCTAGGTCTCTAGTTTAAAAAAATGTACAGGTTTAGTAGGTTTCCCTAGGTGCCGGCTGAGCTAGAGGCCAAAATCTACAGGTAGTCACATTGCCAAAAACAGCTCTATTTTCTTTCAAAAAATGGGATGTGTCCACGTTGTGTTTTGGGGTGTTTCCTGTCGCGGCCACTAGGCCTACCCACACAAGTGAGGTATCATTTGTATCGGGAGACTTGTGGGAACGCTGCGTGGAAGGAAATTTGTGGCTCCTCTCAGATTCCAGAACTTTCTGTCACCGAAATGTGAGGAAAATTTGTTTTTTTAGCTAAAGTTTGAGGTTTGCAAAGGATTCTGGGTAACAGAACCTGGTCAGAGCCCCACAAGTCACCCCATCTTGGATTCCCCTAGGTCTCTAGTTTAAAAAAAATGCACAGGTTTAGTAGGTTTCCCTAGGTGCCGGCTGAGCTAGAGGCCAAAATCTACAGGTAGGCACTTTGCAAAAAACAGCTTTGTTTTCTTTAAAAAAATGGGATGTGTCCATGTTGTGTTTTGGGGCGCTTCCTGTAGTGGCCGCTAGGCCTACCCACACAAGTGAGGTATCATTTTTATCGGGAGACTTGGGGGAACGCTGGGTGGAAGGATATTTGTGGCTCCTCTCAGATTCCAGAACTTTCTGTCACCGAAATGTGAGGAAAATGTGTTTTTTTATCCACATTTTGAGGTTTGCAAAGGATTCTGGGTAACAGAACCTGGTCAGAGCCCCACAATTCACCCCATATTGGATTCCCCTTGGTTTCTAGTTTTCAAAAATGCGCTGGTTTGCTAGCTTTCCCCTGGTGCCGGCTGAGCTAGAGGCCAAAATCCACAGGTAGGCTCTGTTTTCTATGAAAAAATTTGATGTGTTCACGTTGTGTATTGGGCCATTTCTTGTCGCGGGCGCTAGGCCTACCCACACAAGTGAGGTATCATTTTTATCGGGAGACTTGGGGGAACGCTAGCTAGAAGGAAATTTGTGGCTCCCCTCAGATTCCAGAACTTTCTGTCACCGAAATGTGAGGAAAATGTGGTTTTTTAGCCAAAATTTGAGGTTTGCAAAGGATTCTGGGTAACAGAACCTGGTCAGAGCCCCACAAGTCACCCCATCTTGGATTCCCCTAGGTCTCTAGTTTTCAAAAATGCACAGGTTTGGTAGGTCTCCCTAGGTGCCGGCTGAGCTAGAGGCCAAAATCTACAGGTAGGCACATTGCAAAAAACAGCTCTATTTTCTTTCAAAAAATGGGATGTGTCCACGTTGTGTTTTGGGGCGTCTCCTGTCGCGGCCGCTAGGGCTACCCACACAAATGAGGTATAATTTTTATCGGGAGACTTGGGGGAACGCTGGGTGGATGGAAATTTGTGGCTCCTCTCAGATTCCAGAACTTTCTGTCACCGAAATATGAGGGAAATGTGGTTTTTTAGCCAAAATTTGAGGTTTGCAAAGGATTCTGGGTAACAGAACCTGGTCAGAGCCCCACAAGTCACCCCATCCTGGATTCCCCTAGGTCTGTAGTTTTCAAAAATGCACAGGTTTGGTAGCTCTCCCTATGTGCGGGCTGAGCTAGAGGCCAAAATCTACAGGTAGGCACATTGCAAAAAACAGCTCTATTTTCTTTCAAAAAATGGGATGTGTCCACGTTGTGTTTTGGGGCGTCTCCTGTCGCGGCCGCTATGCCTACCCACACAAGTGAGGTATAATTTTTATCGGGAGACTTGGGGGAACGCTGGGTGAAAGGAAATTTGTGGCTCCTCTCAGATTCCAGAACTTTCTGTCACCGAAATGTGAGGAAAATGTGTTTTTTTAGCCAAAGTTTGAGGTTTGCAAAGGATTCTGGGTAACAGAACCTGGTCAGAGCCCCACAAGTCACCCCATCTTGGATTCCCCTAGGTCTCTAGTTTTAAAAAATGCACAGGTTTAGTAGGTTTCCCTAGGTGCCGGCTGAGCTAGAGGCCAAAATCTACAGGTAGGCACTTTGCAAAAAACAGCTCTGTTTTCTTTCAAAAAATGGGATGTGTCCACGTTGTGTTTTGGGGCGCTTCCTGTCGTGGCCGCTAGGCCTACCCACACAAGTGAGGTATCATTTTTATCGGGAGACTTGGGGGAACGCTGGGTGGAAGGAAATTTGTGGCTCCTCTCAGATTCCAGAACTTTCTGTCACCGAAATGTGAGGAAAATGTGTTTTTTTATCCACATTTTGAGGTTTGCAAAGGATTCTGGGTAACAGAACCTGGTCAGAGCCCCACAAGTCACCCCATCTTGGATTTCCCCTAGGTCTCTAGTTTTCAAAAATGCACAGGTTTGGTAGGTTTCCCTAGGTGCCGGCTGAGCTAGAGGCCAAACTCTACAGATAGGCACTTTGCAAAAAACAGCTCTGTTTTCTGTGATGTGTCCACGTTGTGTTTTGGGGCATATCCTGTCGCAGGTGCTAGGCCTACCCTCACAAGTGAGGTACCATTTTTATCGGGAGACTTGGGGGAACGCTGGGTGGAAGGAAATTTGTGGCTCCTCTCAGATTCCAGAACTTTCTGTCACTGAAATGTGAGGAAAATTTGTTTTTTTAGCTAAAGTTTGAGGTTTGCAAAGGATTCTGGGTAACAGAACCTGGTCAGAGCCCCACAAGTCACCCCATCTTGGATTTCCCCTAGGTCTCTAGTTTTCAAAAATGCACAGGTTTGGTAGGTTTCCCTAGGTGCCGGCTGAGCTAGAGGCCAAAATCTACAGGTAGGCACTTTGCAAAAAACAGCTCTGTTTTCTGTGATGTGTCCACGTTGTGTTTTGGGGCATATCCTGTCGCGGGCGCTAGGCCTACCCACACAAGTGAGGTACCATTTTTATCGGGAGACTTGGGGGAACGCTGGGTGGAAGGAAATTTGTGGCTCCTCTCAGATTCCAGAACTTTCTGTCACCGAAATGTGAGGAAAATTTGTTTTTTTAGCCAAAATTTGAGGTTTGCAAAGGATTCTGGGTAACAGAACCTGGTCAGAGCCCCACAAGTCACCCCATCTTGGATTCCCCTAGGTCTCTAGTTTTCAAAAATGCACAGGTTTGGTAGCTCTCCCTAGGTGCCGGCTGAGCTAGAGGCCAAAATCTACAGGTAGGCACATTGCAAAAAACAGCTCTATTTTCTTTCAAAAAATGGGATGTGTCCACGTTGTGTTTTGGGGCGTCTCCTGTCGCGGCCGCTAGGGCTACCCACACAAATGAGGTATAATTTTTATCGGGAGACTTGGGGGAACGCTGGGTGTAAGGAAATTTGTGGCTCCTCTCAGATTCCAGAACTTTCTGTCACCGAAATATGAGGGAAATGTGGTTTTTTAGCCAAAATTTGAGGTTTGCAAAGGATTCTGGGTAACAGAACCTGGTCAGAGCCCCACAAGTCACCCCATCCTGGATTCCCCTAGGTCTGTAGTTTTCAAAAATGCACAGGTTTGGTAGCTCTCCCTATGTGCGGGCTGAGCTAGAGGCCAAAATCTACAGGTAGGCACATTGCAAAAAACAGCTCTATTTTCTTTCAAAAAATGGGATGTGTCCACGTTGTGTTTTGGGGCGTCTCCTGTCGCGGCCGCTATGCCTACCCACACAAGTGAGGTATAATTTTTATCGGGAGACTTGGGGGAACGCTGGGTGAAAGGAAATTTGTGGCTCCTCTCAGATTCCAGAACTTTCTGTCACCGAAATGTGAGGAAAATGTGTTTTTTTAGCCAAAGTTTGATGTTTGCAAAGGATTCTGGGTAACAGAACCTGGTCAGAGCCCCACAAGTCACCCCATCTTGGATTCCCCTAGGTCTCTAGTTTTAAAAAATGCACAGGTTTAGTAGGTTTCCCTAGGTGCCGGCTGAGCTAGAGGCCAAAATCTACAGGTAGGCACTTTGCAAAAAACAGCTCTGTTTTCTTTCAAAAAATGGGATGTGTCCACGTTGTGTTTTGGGGCGCTTCCTGTCGTGGCCGCTAGGCCTACCCACACAAGTGAGGTATAATTTTTATCGGGAGACTTGGGGGAACGCTGGGTGGAAGGAAATTTGTGGCTCCTCTCAGATTCCAGAACTTTCTGTCACCGAAATGTGAGGAAAATGTGTTTTTTTATCCACATTTTGAGGTTTGCAAAGGATTCTGGGTAACAGAACCTGGTCAGAGCCCCACAAGTCACCCCATCTTGGATTTCCCCTAGGTCTCTAGTTTTCAAAAATGCACAGGTTTGGTAGGTTTCCCTAGGTGCCGGCTGAGCTAGAGGCCAAACTCTACAGATAGGCACTTTGCAAAAAACAGCTCTGTTTTCTGTGATGTGTCCACGTTGTGTTTTGGGGCATATCCTGTCGCAGGTGCTAGGCCTACCCTCACAAGTGAGGTACCATTTTTATCGGGAGACTTGGGGGAACGCTGGGTGGAAGGAAATTTGTGGCTCCTCTCAGATTCCAGAACTTTCTGTCACCGAAATGTGAGGAAAATTTGTTTTTTTAGCTAAAGTTTGAGGTTTGCAAAGGATTCTGGGTAACAGAACCTGGTCAGAGCCCCACAAGTCACCCCATCTTGGATTCCCCTAGGTCTCTAGTTTAAAAAAATGCACAGGTTTAGTAGGTTTCCCTAGGTGCCGGCTGAGCTAGAGGCCAAAATCTACAGGTAGGCACTTTGCAAAAAACAGCTCTGTTTTCTTTAAAAAAATGGGATGTGTCCACGTTGTGTTTTGGGGCGCCTACTGTCGCGGCCGCTAGGCCTACCCACACAAGTGAGGTATCATTTTTATCGGGAGACTTGGGGGAACGCTGGGTGGAAGGACATTTGTGGCTCCTCTCAGATTCCAGAACTTTCTGTCACCGAAATGTGAGGAAAATGTGTTTTTTTATCCAAATTTTGAAGTTTGCAAAGGATTCTGGGTAACAGAACCTGGTCAGAGCCCCACAAGTCACCCCATCTTGGATTCCCCTAGGTCTCTAGTTTTCGAAAATGCACAGGTTTGGTAGGTTTCCCTAGGTGCTGAGCACTGAGCTGGGTAACAGAACCTGGTCAGAGCCCCACAAGTCACCCCATCTTGGATTCCCCTAGGTCTCTAGTTTAAAAAAATCCACAGGTTTAGTAGGTTTCCCTAGGTGCCGGCTGAGCTAGAGGCCAAAATCTACAGATAGGCACTTTGCAAAAAACAGCTCTGTTTTCTGTGATGTGTCCACTTTGTGTTTTGGGGCATATCCTGTTGCAGGCGCTAGGCCTACCCACACAAGTGAGGTACCATTTTTATCGGGAGACTTGGGGGAACGCTGGGTGGAAGGAAATTTGTGGCTCCTCTCAGATTCCAGAACTTTCTGTCACCCAAATGTGAGGAAAATATGTTTTTTTAGCCAAATTTTGAGGTTTGCATAGGATTCTGGGTAACAGAACCTGGTCAGAGCCCCACAAGTCACCCCATCTTGGATTCCCCTAGGTCTCTAGTTTTAAAAAATGCACAGGTTTGGTAGGTTTCCCTAGGTGCCGGCTGAGCTAGAGGCCAAAATCTACAGGTAGGCACTTTGCAAAAAACAGCTCTGTTTTCTGTGATGTGTCCACGTTGTGTTTTGGGGCATATCCTGTCGCGGGCGCTAGGCCTACCCACACAAGTGAGGTACCATTTTTATCGGGAGACTTGGGGGAACGCTGGGGGGAAGGAAATTTGTGGCTCCTCTCAGATTCCAGAACTTTCTGTCACCGAAATGTGAGGAAAATATGTTTTTTTAGCCAAAGTTTAAGGTTTGCAAAGGATTCTGGGTAACAGAACCTGGTCAGAGCCCCACAAGTCACCCCATCTTGGATTCCCCTAGGTCTCTAGTTTGAAAAAATGCACAGGTTTAGTAGGTTTCCCTAGGTGCCGGCTGAGCTAGAGGCCAAAATCTACAGGTAGGCACTTTGCAAAAAACAGCTCTGTTTTCTTTCAAAAAATGGTATGTGTCCACGTTGTGTTTTGGGGCGCCTCCTGTCGTGGCCGCTAGGCCTACCCACACAAGTGAGGTATCATTTTTAGCGGGAGACTTGGGGGAACGCTGGGTGGAAGGAAATTTGTGGCTCCTCTCAGATTCCAGAACTTTCTGTCACCGAAATGTGAGGAAAATGTGTTTTTTTAGCCAAAGTTTGAGGTTTGCAAAGGATTCTGGGTAACAGAACCTGGTCTGAGCCACACAAGTCACCCCATCTTGGATTCCACTAGGTCTCTAGTTTAAAAAAATGCACAGGTTTAGTAGGTTTCCCTAGGTGCCGGCTGAGCTAGAGGCCAAAATCTACAGGTAGGCACTTTGCAAAAAACAGCTCTGTTTTCTTAAAAAAAATGGGATGTGTCTACGTTGTGTTTTGGGGCGCTTGTTATCGTGGCCGCTAGGCCTACCCACACAAGTGAGGTATCATTTTTATCGGGAGACTTGGGGGAACGCTGGGTGGAAGGAAATTTGTGGCTCCTCTCAGATTCCAGAACTTTCTGTCACCGAAATGTGAGGAAAATGTGTTTTTTTATCCACATTATGAGGTTTGCAAAGGATTCTGGGTAACAGAACCTGGTCAGAGCCCCACAAGTCACCCCATCTTGGATTCACCTAGTTCTCTACTTTTCAAAAATGCACCGGTTTGGTAGGTTTCCCTAGGTGCCGGCTGAGCTAGAGGCCAAACTCTACAGATAGGCACTTTGCAAAAAACAGCTCTGTTTTCTGTGATGTGTCCACGTTGTGTTTTGGGGCATATCCTGTCGCAGGTGCTAGGCCTACCCTCACAAGTGAGGTACCATTTTTATCGGGAGACTTGGGGGAACGCTGGGTGGTAGGAAATTTGTGGCTCCTCTCAGATTCCAGAACTTTCTGTCACCGAAAAGTGAAGAAAACGTGTTTTTTTAGCCAAATTTTGAGGTTTGCAAAGGATTCTGGGTAACAGAACCTGGTCAGAGCCCCACAAGTCACCCCATCCTGGATTCCCCTAGGTCTCTAGTTTAAAAAAATGTACAGGTTTAGTAGGTTTCCCTAAGTGCCGGCTGAGCTAGCGGCCAAAATCTACAGGTAGTCACATTGCCAAAAACAGCTCTATTTTCTTTCAAAAAATGGGATGTGTCCACGTTGTGTTTTGGGGCGTCTACTGTCGCGGCCGCTAGGCCTACCCACACAAGTGAGGTATAATTTTTATCGGGAGACTTGGGGGAACGCTGGGTGGAAGGAAATTTGTGGCTCCTCTCAGATTCCAGAACTTTCTGTCACCGAAATGTGAGGAAAATGTGTTTTTTTATCCAAATTTTGAAGTTTGCAAAGGATTCTGGGTAACAGAACCTGGTCAGAGCCCCACAAGTCACCCCATCCTGGATTCCCCTAGGTCTCTAGTGTTAAAAAATGCACAGGTTTGGTAGCTCTCCCTAGGTGCAGGCTGAGCTAGAGGCTAAAATCTACAGGTAGGCACATTGCAAAAAACAGCTCTATTTTCTTTAAAAAAATGGGATGTGTCCACGTTGTGTTTTGGGGCGTTTCCTGTCGCGGCCGCTAGGCCTACCCACACAAGTGAGGTATAATTTTTATCGGGAGACTTGGGGGAACGCTGGGTGGAAGGAAATTTGTGGCTCCTCTCAGATTCCAGAACTTTCTGTCACCGAAATGTGAGGAAAATGTGTTTTTTTAGCCAAAGTTTGAGGTTTGCAAAGGATTCTGGGTAACAGAACCTGGTCAGAGCCCCACAAGTCACCCCATCTTGGATTCCACTAGGTCTCTAGTTTAAAAAAATGCACAGGTTTAGTAGGTTTCCCTAGGTGCCGGCTGAGCTAGAGGCCAAAATCTACAGGTAGGCACTTTGCAAAAAACAGCTCTGTTTTCTTTCAAAAAATGGGATGTGTCTACGTTGTGTTTTGGGGCGCTTCTTGTCGTGGCCGCTAGGCCTACCCACACAAGTGAGGTATCATTTTTATCGGGAGACTTGGGGGAACGCTGGGTGGAAGGAAATTTGTGGCTCCTCTCAGATTCCAGAACTTTCTGTCACCGAAATGTGAGGAAAATGTGTTTTTTTATCCACATTTTGAGGTTTGCAAAGGATTCTGGGTAACAGAACCTGGTCAGAGCCCCACAAGTCACCCCATCTTGGATTCCCTAGGTTTCTAGTTTTCAAAAATGCACCGGTTTGGTAGGTTTCCCTAGGTGCCGGCTGAGCTAGAGGCCAAACTCTACAGATAGGCACTTTGCAAAAAACAGCTCTGTTTTCTGTGATGTGTCCACGTTGTGTTTTGGGGCATATCCTTTCGCAGGTGCTAGGCCTACCCTCACAAGTGAGGTACCATTTTTATCGGGAGACTTGGGGGAACGCTGGGTGGTAGGAAATTTGTGGCTCCTCTCAGATTCCAGAACTTTCTGTCACCGAAATGTGAAGAAAACATGTTTTTTTAGCCAAATTTTGAGGTTTGCAAAGGATTCTGGGTAACAGAACCTGGTCAGAGCCCCACAAGTCACCCCATCTTGGATTCCCCTTGGTCTCTAGTTTAAAAAAATGTACAGGTTTAGTAGGTTTCCCTAGGTGCCGGCTGAGCTAGAGGCCAAAATCTACAGGTAGTCACATTGCCAAAAACAGCTCTATTTTCTTTCAAAAAATGGGATGTGTCCACGTTGTGTTTTGGGGTGTTTCCTGTCGCGGCCACTAGGCCTACCCACACAAGTGAGGTATCATTTGTATCGGGAGACTTGTGGGAACGCTGCGTGGAAGGAAATTTGTGGCTCCTCTCAGATTCCAGAACTTTCTGTCACCGAAATGTGAGGAAAATTTGTTTTTTTAGCTAAAGTTTGAGGTTTGCAAAGGATTCTGGGTAACAGAACCTGGTCAGAGCCCCACAAGTCACCCCATCTTGGATTCCCCTAGGTCTCTAGTTTAAAAAAATGCACAGGTTTAGTAGGTTTCCCTAGGTGCCGGCTGAGCTAGAGGCCAAAATCTACAGGTAGGCACTTTGCAAAAAACAGCTTTGTTTTCTTTCAAAAAATGGGATGTGTCCATGTTGTGTTTTGGGGCGCTTCCTGTAGTGGCCGCTAGGCCTACCCACACAAGTGAGGTATCATTTTTATCGGGAGACTTGGGGGAACGCTGGGTGGAAGGATATTTGTGGCTCCTCTCAGATTCCAGAACTTTCTGTCACCGAAATGTGAGGAAAATGTGTTTTTTTATCCACATTTTGAGGTTTGCAAAGGATTCTGGGTAACAGAACCTGGTCAGAGCCCCACAATTCACCCCATATTGGATTCCCCTTGGTTTCTAGTTTTCAAAAATGCGCTGGTTTGCTAGCTTTCCCCTGGTGCCGGCTGAGCTAGAGGCCAAAATCCACAGGTAGGCTCTGTTTTCTATGAAAAAATTTGATGTGTTCACGTTGTGTATTGGGCCATTTCTTGTCGCGGGCGCTAGGCCTACCCACACAAGTGAGGTATCATTTTTATCGGGAGACTTGGGGGAACGCTAGCTAGAAGGAAATTTGTGGCTCCCCTCAGATTCCAGAACTTTCTGTCACCGAAATGTGAGGAAAATGTGGTTTTTTAGCCAAAATTTGAGGTTTGCAAAGGATTCTGGGTAACAGAACCTGGTCAGAGCCCCACAAGTCACCCCATCTTGGATTCCCCTAGGTCTCTAGTTTTCAAAAATGCACAGGTTTGGTAGCTCTCCCTAGGTGCCGGCTGAGCTAGAGGCCAAAATCTACAGGTAGGCACATTGCAAAAAACAGCTCTATTTTCTTTCAAAAAATGGGATGTGTCCACGTTGTGTTTTGGGGCGTCTCCTGTCGCGGCCGCTAGGGCTACCCACACAAATGAGGTATAATTTTTATCGGGAGACTTGGGGGAACGCTGGGTGGAAGGAAATTTGTGGCTCCTCTCAGATTCCAGAACTTTCTGTCACCGAAATATGAGGGAAATGTGGTTTTTTAGCCAAAATTTGAGGTTTGCAAAGGATTCTGGGTAACAGAACCTGGTCAGAGCCCCACAAGTCACCCCATCCTGGATTCCCCTAGGTCTGTAGTTTTCAAAAATGCACAGGTTTGGTAGCTCTCCCTATGTGCGGGCTGAGCTAGAGGCCAAAATCTACAGGTAGGCACATTGCAAAAAACAGCTCTATTTTCTTTCAAAAAATGGGATGTGTCCACGTTGTGTTTTGGGGCATCTCCTGTCGCGGCCGCTATGCCTACCCACACAAGTGAGGTATAATTTTTATCGGGAGACTTGGGGGAACGCTGGGTGAAAGGAAATTTGTGGCTCCTCTCAGATTCCAGAACTTTCTGTCACCGAAATGTGAGGAAAATGTGTTTTTTTAGCCAAAGTTTGAGGTTTGCAAAGGATTCTGGGTAACAGAACCTGGTCAGAGCCCCACAAGTCACCCCATCTTGGATTCCCCTAGGTCTCTAGTTTTAAAAAATGCACAGGTTTAGTAGGTTTCCCTAGGTGCCGGCTGAGCTAGAGGCCAAAATCTACAGGTAGGCACTTTGCAAAAAACAGCTCTGTTTTCTTTCAAAAAATGGGATGTGTCCACGTTGTGTTTTGGGGCGCTTGCTGTCGTGGCCGCTAGGCCTACCCACACAAGTGAGGTATCATTTTTATCGGGAGACTTGGGGGAACGCTGGGTGGAAGGAAATTTGTGGCTCCTCTCAGATTCCAGAACTTTCTGTCACCGAAATGTGAGGAAAATGTGTTTTTTTATCCACATTTTGAGGTTTGCAAAGGATTCTGGGTAACAGAACCTGGTCAGAGCCCCACAAGTCACCCCATCTTGGATTTCCCCTAGGTCTCTAGTTTTCAAAAATGCACAGGTTTGGTAGGTTTCCCTAGGTGCCGGCTGAGCTAGAGGCCAAACTCTACAGATAGGCACTTTGCAAAAAACAGCTCTGTTTTCTGTGATGTGTCCATGTTGTGTTTTGGGGCATATCCTGTCGCAGGTGCTAGGCCTACCCTCACAAGTGAGGTACCATTTTTATCGGGAGACTTGGGGGAACGCTGGGTGGAAGGAAATTTGTGGCTCCTCTCAGATTCCAGAACTTTCTGTCACTGAAATGTGAGGAAAATTTGTTTTTTTAGCTAAAGTTTGAGGTTTGCAAAGGATTCTGGGTAACAGAACCTGGTCAGAGCCCCACAAGTCACCCCATCTTGGATTTCCCCTAGGTCTCTAGTTTTCAAAAATGCACAGGTTTGGTAGGTTTCCCTAGGTGCCGGCTGAGCTAGAGGCCAAAATCTACAGGTAGGCACTTTGCAAAAAACAGCTCTGTTTTCTGTGATGTGTCCACGTTGTGTTTTGGGGCATATCCTGTCGCGGGCGCTAGGCCTACCCACACAAGTGAGGTACCATTTTTATCGGGAGACTTGGGGGAACGCTGGGTGGAAGGAAATTTGTGGCTCCTCTCAGATTCCAGAACTTTCTGTCACCGAAATGTGAGGAAAATTTGTTTTTTTAGCTAAAGTTTGAGGTTTGCAAAGGATTCTGGGTAACAAAACCTGGTCAGAGCCCCACAAGTCACCCCATCTTGGATTCCCCTAGGTCTCTAGTTTAAGAAAATGCACAGGTTTAGTAGGTTTCCCTAGGTGCCGGCTGAGCTAGAGGCCAAAATCTACAGGTAGGCACTTTGCAAAAAACAGCTCTGTTTTCTTTCAAAAAATGGTATGTGTCCACGTTGTGTTTTGGGGCGTCTACTGTCGCGGCCGCTAGGCCTACCCACACAAGTGAGGTATCTTTTTTATCGGGAGACTTGGGTGAACGCTGGGTGGAAGGAAATTTGTGGCTCCTCTCAGATTCCAGAACTTTCTGTCACCGAAATGTGAGGAAAATGTGTTTTTTTATCCAAATTTTGAAGTTTGCAAAGGATTCTGGGTAACAGAACCTGGTCAGAGCCCCACAAGTCACCCCATCTTGGATTCCCCTAGGTCTCTATTTTTCAAAAATGCACAGGTTTGGTAGCTCTCCCTAGGTGCCGGCTGAGCTAGAGGCCAAAATCTACAGGTAGTCACATTGCCAAAAACAGCTCTATTTTCTTTAAAAAAATGGGATGTGTCCACGTTGTGTTTTGGGGTGTTTCCTGTCGCGGCCGCTAGGCCTACCCACACAAGTGAGGTATCATTTGTATCGGAAGACTTGTGGGAACGCTGGGTGGAAGGAAATTTGTGGCTCCTCTCAGATTCCAGAACTTTCTGTCACCGAAATGTGAGGAAAATTTGTTTTTTTAGCTAAAGTTTGAGGTTTGCAAAGGATTCTCGGTAACAGAACCTGGTCAGAGCCCCACAAGTCACCCCATCTTGGATTCCCCTAGGTCTCTAGTTTAAAAAAATGCACAGGTTTAGTAGGTTTCCCTAGGTGCCGGCTGAGCTAGAGGCCAAAATCTACAGGTAGGCACTTTGCAAAAAACAGCTCTGTTTTCTTTCAAAAAATGGTATGTGTCCACGTTGTGTTTTGGGGCGCCTACTGTCGCGGCCGCTAGGCCTACCCACACAAGTGAGGTATCATTTTTATCGGGAGACTTGGGGGAACGCTGGGTGGAAGGAAATTTGTGGCTCCTCTCAGATTCCAGAACTTTCTGTCACCGAAATGTGAGGAAAATGTGTTTTTTTATCCAAATTTTGAAGTTTGCAAAGGATTCTGGGTAACAGAACCTGGTCAGAGCCCCACAAGTCACCCCATCTTGGATTCCCCTAGGTCTCTAGTTTTCGAAAATGCACAGGTTTGGTAGGTATCCCTAGGTGCTGAGCACTGAGCTGGGTAACAGAACCTGGTCAGAGCCCCACAAGTCACCCCATCTTGGATTCCCCTAGGTCTCTAGTTTAAAAAAATGCACAGGTTTAGTAGGTTTCCCTAGGTGCCGGCTGAGCTAGAGGCCAAAATCTACAGATAGGCACTTTGCAAAAAACAGCTCTGTTTTCTGTGATGTGTCCACGTTGTGTTTTGGGGCATATCCTGTTGCAGGCGCTAGGCCTACCCACACAAGTGAGGTACCATTTTTATCGGGAGACTTGGGGGAACGCTGGGTGGAAGGAAATTTGTGACTCCTCTCAGATTCCAGAACTTTCTGTCACCCAAATGTGAGGAAAATATGTTTTTTTAGCCAAATTTTCAGGTTTGCAAAGGATTCTGGGTAACAGAACCTGGTCAGAGCCCCACAAGTCACCCCATCTTGGATTCCCCTAGGTCTCTAGTTTTAAAAAATGCACAGGTTTGGTAGGTTTCCCTAGGTGCCGGCTGAGCTAGAGGCCAAAATCTACAGGTAGGCACTTTGCAAAAAACAGCTCTGTTTTCTGTGATGTGTCCACGTTGTGTTTTGGGGCATATCCTGTCGCGGGCGCTAGGCCTACCCACACAAGTGAGGTACCATTTTTATCGGGAGACTTGGGGGAACGCTGGGGGGAAGGAAATTTGTGGCTCCTCTCAGATTCCAGAACTTTCTGTCACCGAAATGTGAGGAAAATATGTTTTTTTAGCCAAAGTTTGAGGTTTGCAAAGGATTCTGGGTAACAGAACCTGGTCAGAGCCCCACAAGTCACCCCATCTTGGATTCCCCTAGGTCTCTAGTTTGAAAAAATGCACAGGTTTAGTAGGTTTCCCTAGGTGCCGGCTGAGCTAGAGGCCAAAATCTACAGGTAGGCACTTTGCAAAAAACAGCTCTGTTTTCTTTCAAAAAATGGTATGTGTCCACGTTGTGTTTTGGGGCGTTTCCTGTCGTGGCCGCTAGGCCTACCCACACAAGTGAGGTATCATTTTTATCGGGAGACTTGGGGGAACGCTGGGTGGAAGGAAATTTGTGGCTCCTCTCAGATTCCAGAACTTTCTGTCACCGAAATGTGAGGAAAATGTGTTTTTTTATCCACATTTTGAGGTTTGCAAAGGATTCTGGGTAACAGAACCTGGTCAGAGCCCCACAATTCACCCCATATTGGATTCCCCTTGGTTTCCAGTTTTCAAAAATGCGCTGGTTTGCTAGGTTTCCCCTGGTGCCGGCTGAGCTAGAGGCCAAAATCCACAGGTAGGCTCTGTTTTCTATGAAAAAATTTGATGTGTTCACGTTGTGTTTTGGGCCATTTCTTGTCGCGGGCGCTAGGCCTACCCACACAAGTGAGGTATCATTTTTATCGGGAGACTTGGGGGAACGCTAGCTAGAAGGAAATTTGTGGCTCCTCTCAGATTCCAGAACTTTCTGTCACCGAAATGTGAGGAAAATGTGGTGTTTTAGCCAAAATTTGAGGTTTGCAAAGGATTCTGGGTAACAGAACCTGGTCAGAGCCCCACAAGTCACCCCATCCTGGATTCCCCTAGGTCTGTAGTTTTCAAAAATGCACAGGTTTGGTAGCTCTCCCTATGTGCGGGCTGAGCTAGAGGCCAAAATCTACAGGTAGGCACATTGCAAAAAACAGCTCTATTTTCTTTCAAAAAATGGGATGTGTCCACGTTGTGTTTTGGGGCGTCTCCTGTCGCGGCCGCTATGCCTACCCACACAAGTGAGGTATAATTTTTATCGGGAGACTTGGGGGAACGCTGGGTGAAAGGAAATTTGTGGCTCCTCTCAGATTCCAGAACTTTCTGTCACCGAAATGTGAGGAAAATGTGTTTTTTTAGCCAAAGTTTGAGGTTTGCAAAGGATTCTGGGTAACAGAACCTGGTCAGAGCCCCACAAGTCACCCCATCTTGGATTCCCCTAGGTCTCTAGTTTTAAAAAATGCACAGGTTTAGTAGGTTTCCCTAGGTGCCGGCTGAGCTAGAGGCCAAAATCTACAGGTAGGCACTTTGCAAAAAACAGCTCTGTTTTCTTTCAAAAAATGGGATGTGTCCACGTTGTGTTTTGGGGCGCTTGCTGTCGTGGCCGCTAGGCCTACCCACACAAGTGAGGTATCATTTTTATCGGGAGACTTGGGGGAACGCTGGGTGGAAGGAAATTTGTGGCTCCTCTCAGATTCCAGAACTTTCTGTCACCGAAATGTGAGGAAAATTTGTTTTTTTATCCACATTTTGAGGTTTGCAAAGGATTCTGGGTAACAGAACCTGGTCAGAGCCCCACAAGTCACCCCATCTTGGATTTCCCCTAGGTCTCTAGTTTTCAAAAATGCACAGGTTTGGTAGGTTTCCCTAGGTGCCGGCTGAGCTAGAGGCCAAACTCTACAGATAGGCACTTTGCAAAAAACAGCTCTGTTTTCTGTGATGTGTCCATGTTGTGTTTTGGGGCATAACCTGTCGCAGGTGCTAGGCCTACCCTCACAAGTGAGGTACCATTTTTATCGGGAGACTTGGGGGAACGCTGGGTGGAAGGAAATTTGTGGCTCCTCTCAGATTCCAGAACTTTCTGTCACTGAAATGTGAGGAAAATTTGTTTTTTTAGCTAAAGTTTGAGGTTTGCAAAGGATTCTGGGTAACAGAACCTGGTCAGAGCCCCACAAGTCACCCCATCTTGGATTTCCCCTAGGTCTCTAGTTTTCAAAAATGCACAGGTTTGGTAGGTTTCCCTAGGTGCCGGCTGAGCTAGAGGCCAAAATCTACAGGTAGGCACTTTGCAAAAAACAGCTCTGTTTTCTGTGATGTGTCCACGTTGTGTTTTGGGGCATATCCTGTCGCGGGCGCTAGGCCTACCCACACAAGTGAGGTACCATTTTTATCGGGAGACTTGGGGGAACGCTGGGTGGAAGGAAATTTGTGGCTCCTCTCAGATTCCAGAACTTTCTGTCACCGAAATGTGAGGAAAATTTGTTTTTTTAGCTAAAGTTTGAGGTTTGCAAAGGATTCTGGGTAACAAAACCTGGTCAGAGCCCCACAAGTCACCCCATCTTGGATTCCCCTAGGTCTCTAGTTTAAGAAAATGCACAGGTTTAGTAGGTTTCCCTAGGTGCCGGCTGAGCTAGAGGCCAAAATCTACAGGTAGGCACTTTGCAAAAAACAGCTCTGTTTTCTTTCAAAAAATGGTATGTGTCCACGTTGTGTTTTGGGGCGTCTACTGTCGCGGCCGCTAGGCCTACCCACACAAGTGAGGTATCTTTTTTATCGGGAGACTTGGGTGAACGCTGGGTGGAAGGAAATTTGTGGCTCCTCTCAGATTCCAGAACTTTCTGTCACCGAAATGTGAGGAAAATGTGTTTTTTTATCCAAATTTTGAAGTTTGCAAAGGATTCTGGGTAACAGAACCTGGTCAGAGCCCCACAAGTCACCCCATCTTGGATTCCCCTAGGTCTCTATTTTTCAAAAATGCACAGGTTTGGTAGCTCTCCCTAGGTGCCGGCTGAGCTAGAGGCCAAAATCTACAGGTAGTCACATTGCCAAAAACAGCTCTATTTTCTTTAAAAAAATGGGATGTGTCCACGTTGTGTTTTGGGGTGTTTCCTGTCGCGGCCGCTAGGCCTACCCACACAAGTGAGGTATCATTTGTATCGGAAGACTTGTGGGAACGCTGGGTGGAAGGAAATTTGTGGCTCCTCTCAGATTCCAGAACTTTCTGTCACCGAAATGTGAGGAAAATTTGTTTTTTTAGCTAAAGTTTGAGGTTTGCAAAGGATTCTCGGTAACAGAACCTGGTCAGAGCCCCACAAGTCACCCCATCTTGGATTCCCCTAGGTCTCTAGTTTAAAAAAATGCACAGGTTTAGTAGGTTTCCCTAGGTGCCGGCTGAGCTAGAGGCCAAAATCTACAGGTAGGCACTTTGCAAAAAACAGCTCTGTTTTCTTTCAAAAAATGGTATGTGTCCACGTTGTGTTTTGGGGCGCCTACTGTCGCGGCCGCTAGGCCTACCCACACAAGTGAGGTATCATTTTTATCGGGAGACTTGGGGGAACGCTGGGTGGAAGGAAATTTGTGGCTCCTCTCAGATTCCAGAACTTTCTGTCACCGAAATGTGAGGAAAATGTGTTTTTTTATCCAAATTTTGAAGTTTGCAAAGGATTCTGGGTAACAGAACCTGGTCAGAGCCCCACAAGTCACCCCATCTTGGATTCCCCTAGGTCTCTAGTTTTCGAAAATGCACAGGTTTGGTAGGTATCCCTAGGTGCTGAGCACTGAGCTGGGTAACAGAACCTGGTCAGAGCCCCACAAGTCACCCCATCTTGGATTCCCCTAGGTCTCTAGTTTAAAAAAATGCACAGGTTTAGTAGGTTTCCCTAGGTGCCGGCTGAGCTAGAGGCCAAAATCTACAGATAGGCACTTTGCAAAAAACAGCTCTGTTTTCTGTGATGTGTCCACGTTGTGTTTTGGGGCATATCCTGTTGCAGGCGCTAGGCCTACCCACACAAGTGAGGTACCATTTTTATCGGGAGACTTGGGGGAACGCTGGGTGGAAGGAAATTTGTGACTCCTCTCAGATTCCAGAACTTTCTGTCACCCAAATGTGAGGAAAATATGTTTTTTTAGCCAAATTTTCAGGTTTGCAAAGGATTCTGGGTAACAGAACCTGGTCAGAGCCCCACAAGTCACCCCATCTTGGATTCCCCTAGGTCTCTAGTTTTAAAAAATGCACAGGTTTGGTAGGTTTCCCTAGGTGCCGGCTGAGCTAGAGGCCAAAATCTACAGGTAGGCACTTTGCAAAAAACAGCTCTGTTTTCTGTGATGTGTCCACGTTGTGTTTTGGGGCATATCCTGTCGCGGGCGCTAGGCCTACCCACACAAGTGAGGTACCATTTTTATCGGGAGACTTGGGGGAACGCTGGGGGGAAGGAAATTTGTGGCTCCTCTCAGATTCCAGAACTTTCTGTCACCGAAATGTGAGGAAAATATGTTTTTTTAGCCAAAGTTTGAGGTTTGCAAAGGATTCTGGGTAACAGAACCTGGTCAGAGCCCCACAAGTCACCCCATCTTGGATTCCCCTAGGTCTCTAGTTTGAAAAAATGCACAGGTTTAGTAGGTTTCCCTAGGTGCCGGCTGAGCTAGAGGCCAAAATCTACAGGTAGGCACTTTGCAAAAAACAGCTCTGTTTTCTTTCAAAAAATGGTATGTGTCCACGTTGTGTTTTGGGGCGTTTCCTGTCGTGGCCGCTAGGCCTACCCACACAAGTGAGGTATCATTTTTATCGGGAGACTTGGGGGAACGCTGGGTGGAAGGAAATTTGTGGCTCCTCTCAGATTCCAGAACTTTCTGTCACCGAAATGTGAGGAAAATGTGTTTTTTTATCCACATTTTGAGGTTTGCAAAGGATTCTGGGTAACAGAACCTGGTCAGAGCCCCACAATTCACCCCATATTGGATTCCCCTTGGTTTCCAGTTTTCAAAAATGCGCTGGTTTGCTAGGTTTCCCCTGGTGCCGGCTGAGCTAGAGGCCAAAATCCACAGGTAGGCTCTGTTTTCTATGAAAAAATTTGATGTGTTCACGTTGTGTTTTGGGCCATTTCTTGACGCGGGCGCTAGGCCTACCCACACAAGTGAGGTATCATTTTTATCGGGAGACTTGGGGGAACGCTAGCTAGAAGGAAATTTGTGGCTCCTCTCAGATTCCAGAACTTTCTGTCACCGAAATGTGAGGAAAATGTGGTGTTTTAGCCAAAATTTGAGGTTTGCAAAGGATTCTGGGTAACAGAACCTGGTCAGAGCCCCACAAGTCACCCCATCTTGGATTCCCCTAGGTCTCTAGTTTTCAAAAATGCACAGGTTTGGTAGCTCTCCCTAGGTGCCAGTTGAGCTAGAGGCCAAAATCTACAGGTAGGCACATTGCAAAAAACAGCTCTATTTTCTTTCAAAAAATGGGATGTGTCCACGTTGTGTTTTGGGGCGTCTCCTGTCGCGGCCGCTATGCCTACCCACACAAGTGAGGTATAATTTTTATCGGGAGACTTGGGGGAACGCTGGGTGGAAGGAAATTTGTGGCTCCTCTCAGATTCCAGAACTTTCTGTCACCGAAATGTGAGGAAAATGTGTTTTTTTATCCACATTTTGAGGTTTGCAAAGGATTCTGGGTAACAGAACCTGGTCAGAGCCCCACAAGTCACCCCATCTTGGATTCCCCTAGGTCTCTAGTTTTAAAAAATGGACAGGTTTGGTAGGTTTCCCTAGGTGCCGGCTGAGCTAGAGGCCAAACTCTACAGATAGGCACTTTGCAAAAAACAGCTCTGTTTTCTGTGATGTGTCCACGTTGTGTTTTGGGGCATATCCTGTCGCAGGTGCTAGGCCTACCCTCACAAGTGAGGTACCATTTTTATCGGGAGACTTGAGGGAACGCTGGGTGTTAGGAAATTGGTGGCTCCTCTCAGATTCCAGAACTTTCTGTCACCGAAATGTGAAGAAAACTTGTTTTTTTGCCAAATTTTGAGGTTTGCAAAGGATTCTGGGTAACAGAACCTGGTCAGAGCCCCACAATTCACCCCATATTGGATTCCCCTTGGTTTCTAGTTTTCAAAAATGCGCTGGTTTGCTAAGTTTCCCCTGGTGCCGGCTGAGCTAGAGGCCAAAATCCACAGGTAGGCTCTGTTTTCTATGAAAACATTTGATGTGTTCACGTTGTGTTTTGGGCCATTTCTTGTCGCGGGCGCTATGCCTACCCACACAAGTGAGGTATCATTTTTATCGGGAGACTTGGGGGAACGCTAGCTAGAAGGAAATTTGTGGCTCCTCTCAGACTCCAGAACTTTCTGTCACCGAAATGTGAGGAAAATGTGTTTTTTTAGCCAAAATTTGAGGTTTGCAAAGGATTCTGGGTAACAGAACCTGGTCAGAGCCCCACAAGTCACCCCATCTTGGATTCCCCTAGGTCTCTAGTTTAAAAAAATGCACAGGTTTAGTAGGTTTCCCTAGGTGCCGGCTGAGCTAGAGGCCAAAATCTACAGGTAGGCACTTTGCAAAAAACAGCTCTGTTTTCTTTAAAAAAATGGGATGTGTCCACGTTGTGTTTTGGGGCGTCTACTGTCGCGGCCGCTAGGCCTACCCACACAAGTGAGGTATCATTTTTATCGGGAGACTTGGGGGAACGCTGGGTGGAAGGAAATTTGTGGCTCCTCTCAGATTCCAGAACTTTCTGTCACCGAAATGTGAGGAAAATGTGTTTTTTTATCCAAATTTTGAAGTTTGCAAAGGATTCTGGGTAACAGAACCTGGTCAGAGCCCCACAATTCACCCCATATTGGATTCCCCTTGGTTTCTAGTTTTCAAAAATGCGCTGGTTTGCTAAGTTTCCCCTGGTGCCGGCTGAGCTAGAGGCCAAAATCCACAGGTAGGCTCTGTTTTCTATGAAAACATTTGATGTGTTCACGTTGTGTTTTGGGCCATTTCTTGTCGCGGGCGCTATGCCTACCCACACAAGTGAGGTATCATTTTTATCGGGAGACTTGGGGGAACGCTAGCTAGAAGGAAATTTGTGGCTCCTCTCAGACTCCAGAACTTTCTGTCACCGAAATGTGAGGAAAATGTGTCATTTTAGCCAAAATTTGAGGTTTGCAAAGGATTCTGGGTAACAGAACCTTGTCAGAGCCCCACAAGTCACCCCATCTTGGATTCCCCTAGGTCTCTAGTTTTCAAAAATGCACAGGTTTGGTAGCTCTCCTTAGGTGCCGGCTGAGCTAGAGGCCAAAATCTACAGGTAGTCACATTGCCAAAAACAGCTCTATTTTCTTTCAAAAAATGGGATGTGTCCACGTTGTGTTTTGGGGTGTTTCCTGTCGCGACCACTAGGCCTACCCACACAAGTGAGGTATCATTTGTATCAGGAGACTTGTGGGAACGCTGGGTGGAAGGAAATTTGTGGCTCCTCTCAGATTCCAGAACTTTCTGTCACCGAAATGTGAGGAAAATGTGTTTTTTTAGCTAAAGTTTGAGGTTTGCAAAGGATTCTGGGTAACAGAACCTGGTCAGAGCCCCACAAGTCACCCCATCTTGGATTCCCCTAGGTCTCTAGTTTAAAAAAATGCACAGGTTTAGTAGGTTTCCCTAGGTGCCGGCTGAGCTAGAGGCCAAAATCTACAGGTAGGCACTTTGCAAAAAACAGCTCTGTTTTCTTTAAAAAAATGGGATGTGTCCACGTTGTGTTTTGGGGCGTCTACTGTCGCGGCCGCTAGGCCTACCCACACAAGTGAGGTATCATTTTTATCGGGAGACTTGGGGGAACGCTGGGTGGAAGGAAATTTGTGGCTCCTCTCAGATTCCAGAACTTTCTGTCACCGAAATGTGAGGAAAATGTGTTTTTTTATCCAAATTTTGAAGTTTGCAAAGGATTCTGGGTAACAGAACCTGGTCAGAGCCCGACAAGTCACCCCATCTTGGATTCCCCTAGGTCTCTAGTTTTCAAAAATGCACAGGTTTGGTAGGTTTCCCTAGGTGCCGGCTGAGCTAGAGGCCAAAATCTACAGACAGGCACTTTGCAAAAAACAGCTCTGTTTTCTGTGATGTGTCCACGTTGTGTTTTGGGGCATATCCTGTTGCAGGCGCTAGGCCTACCCACACAAGTGAGGTACCATTTTTATCGGGAGACTTGGGGGAACGCTGGGTGGAAGGAAATTTGTGGCTCCTCTCAGATTCCAGAACTTTCTGTCACTGAAATGTGAGGAAAATATGTTTTTGTAGCCAAATTTTGAGGTTTGCAAAGGATTCTGGGTAACAGAACCTGGTCAGAGCCCCACAAGTCACCCCATCTTGGATTCCCCTAGATCTCTAGTTTTAAAAAATGCACAGGTTTGGTAGGTTTCCCTAGGTGCCGGCTGAGCTAGAGGCCAAAATCTACAGGTAGACACTTTGCAAAAATCAGCTCTGTTTTCTGTGATGTGTCCACGTTGTGTTTTGGGGCATATCCTGTCGCGGGCGCTAGGCCTACCCACACAAGTGAGGTACCATTTTTATCGGGAGACTTGGGGGAACGCTGAGGGGAAGGACATTTGTGGCTCCTCTCAGATTCCAGAACTTTCTGTCACCGAAATGTGAGGAAAATATGTTTTTTTAACCACATTTTGAGGTTTGCAAGCATTCTGGGTAACAGAACCTGGTCAGAGCCCCACAAGTCACCCCATCTTGGATTCCCCTAGGTCTCTAGTTTTCAAAAATGCAGAGGTTTGGTAGGTTTCCCTAGGTGCCGGCTGAGCTAGAGGCCAAAATCTACAGGTAGGCACTTTGCAAAAAACAGCTCTATTTCCTGTGATGTGTCCACATTGTGTTTTGGGGCATATCCTGTCGCGGGCGCTAGGTCTACCCACACAAGTGAGGTATCATTTTTATCGGGAGACTTGGGGGAACGTAGAATAGCAAAACAAATCTTATTGCCCCTTATCTTTCTCTACATTTTTCCCTTCCAAATGTAAGACAGTGTCTAAAAAAGACGACTATTTGAGAAATGCCCTGTCATTCACATTCTAGTATGGGCACCCCGGAATTCGGAGATGTGCAAATAACCACTGCTTCTCAACACCTTATCTTGTGCCCATTTTAGAAATACAAAGGTTTTCTTGATAGCTATTTTTTTACTCTTTATATTTCAGCAAATGAATTGCTGTATACCCGGTATAGAATGAAAACCCACTGCAGGGTGCATGTCATTTATTGGCTCTGGGTACCTAGAGTTCTTGATGAACCTACAAGCCCTATATATCCCCGCAACCACAAGAGTCCAGCAGACGTAACAGTATATTGCTTTCGAAAATCTGACATTGCAGGAAAAAGTTACAGAGTAAAACGTCGATGAAAAAAATGATGTTTTTTTCACCTCAATTTCAATATTTTTCTTTTTCAGTTGTTATTTTCCGTAGGAAACCCTTGTAGGATCTACACAAATTACCCCTTGCTGAATTCAGAATTTTGTCTACTTTTCAGAAATGTTGCAGTTTCTGGGATCCAGCGTTGGTTTCATGCCCATTTCTGTCACTGACTGGAAGGAGGCTGAAAGCACAAAAAATCATAAAAATGAGGTATGTCCCAGTGAAATGCCAAAATTGTGTTGAAAAATTGGGTTTTCTGATTCAAGTCTGCCTGTTCCTGAAAGCTGGGAAGCTGGTGATTCTAGCGCCGCAAACCCTTTGTTGATGCCCTTTCCAGGGAAAAAACCACAAGCCTTCTTCTGCAGCCCCTTTTTCCCATTTAAAAAGAAAAAAAAAACTTTCACTGTATTTTGGCTAATTTCTTGGCCTCCTTCTGGGGAACCGACAAAGTCTGGGTACCTCTAGAATCCCTAGGATGTTGGCAAAAAAGGACGCAAATTTGGCTTGGCTAGCGTATGTGGACAAAATGTTATGAGGGCCTAAGCGCGAACTGCCCCAAATAGCCAAAAAAAGGCTCGGCACAGGAGGGGGAAAAGGCCTGGCAGCGAAGGGGTTAAAGCTTTTTATTAAGTCCAAAATTGATATCTCATCCACAAAGATTGATCCAGCAGCTCTTATCACATCATCTTCCTTCCAGCCCTCCTCCAGTCTGCCTCTCTCCAGAACCCTATATGACTAACATTCCATGTACTAAGAGACATTCCATAACTAGAGATGGAAGGGATGCATACACTAAAGATGAAGATACCACACATATGCTCTGTATTGTGCAGGTACGTTTGCAGGTGTATAGTTATGAAATGTATTTATATTCCCATCAACTGCTGGAAATGTGACCCAAGAATAAAAAAGTTCTGTTCTATAGGCTGCATGTGCATCAACAACAAATGTGACTGGACGGGTCGTTAGGCCAAGTGCCAATAAATGTGCAGTAAGGGGTGGTCTCATATTGACTGCAATTGCTACCTGTTGTGGATTCGCCATAATGAATAGTAAATTTGTTCGGAGATAAGCACACCAAATGGGGATTATCCTTTCAGAGTTCAAGCTTGAACAACCGCAAGCGTCAGATAGGTGTTCCCTACTTAGCTGAGGAGGAAATCCTCAATGCCATGGAGGTCTCCATATATAGTACTGAGGTGTTTTTGTATGTAGTGAGACAGAGATACGCAAGAGGACCCAAAAATTAGGGCCTGACCATACGTTGGCAGCCCCATATCGCATAGGCTCTCATTATTCTAATGAGACTACTGGATTGAGCGGCAGAATCGCCTGCGGTGTGGGTGAGTGAGGCCCTCATTACAACCCCAGCGGTAAATGTCTCCTACCGTCGTGCTGACCTCTGCCAACATACCATGACCGTGTTGGTATTCCGCTACGGGTATTATGACGGAAGGTGCGTTCTGTGGTTGCAAGACACCAGGTAGCCGTACAGAGGACTGGCGATGGACCCCCACCTCCTCCCCCACAACTAACAACATGGGAGAAGCAAGTCTTGGCAATAATGCATCCTAAGGGCCTCGCAGGAGTAGCAGGAGGACTGGGCTCTGGTAAGTCAAATCTTTACTACTATATCCCCCCAACCTGCATGCCATCACAGACCCCCACCCTCACTCTCACTGCCATCACTCCAACACCTCACACATACCCCACTATCACAACCTACCCATCCCAATACCAAGCCCTGCCACAACAATCCATGGAATCCCATCACAGACCTGCATGGACTCCCATCTCCACAGCGTGCCCATTAGAGAGAATCACCCAGCCTACACAATCACCACGCACACAAGGCAAAGCTGACAGGGAAATCACAACCGTACAGGGAAACACACCCATGCACAAGATAGCACATGCAGATACAATAACTGCATTTGCATCCCCACAGGTCCCCTACTCAATGTCACCGGAGAGGACTTGCCAGCTACATCCAGTCCCCCCCAGAAGAGGCCCACAGTGACAACATCAGCTTTGCACACCTGGATCACGATGACCAACCTGGCCCATCAGGACAGTCGGTTACCGTGCTACAGCCCCAACACACCACAGAGCCTCTTCCCTCAGGAAACGCCACCACAGCACCCACCCAGCAAGCCCATGCCACTGTCCCCAGGACACGTCAATCAGCAGTGTGTCCACCACTACAGGGACCCCAGGCAACCCCATACACCCAGGACGATCAGGGACCTGGGGTCAGTGGCAGTGGGCACACGGTTCAGGAGACAGAGGCACAGGACAACAGGGAAGCTGGGAGGACTGCTGTGCAACAGGGGGAGGACAGGTCCAGGGAACCCACTCTCCAGGAGGCACTCACCAACATCCTGGGAGCATACCACCATTCCCAGGAGGCCAGGGGGCAGATACGGGCCACACTGCAGGAGACCCAGCGGCTGCAGGAGGTACAGTACCTGGGGATCAAGGAGGACCTCAAACACATCTACACCATCCTGGTCACCATTGCAGGGGTGCTGGCTGACATGGCCAACACCATGAGGGAGGCAGTGGCACATCAACGGGCCCCTGACACTAGCCACACTGATGAACAGCCCTCCAACTCCGCTGGCGCTAGTGGACAAGAGGACCCGCCACAGGAACAACAGGCCACCAGCACCCCACCCCCTGCAGAAGGAGAACCACCATGCAACAGTCCCTGCGATCCAGGCAGAAGCCAGAGAACATTGCCAAGACCCCTGCCAAGAAATAAGACTCTCCTGATTGTCACCCTTGTGTCCCACTATGTCACCCTGTCCACCTTCAACTGTCATTACTCCCCTTCCTATGCCCCCTTGGACAATGCACCTGTGATACCAAAAGACTGGACTCTAACTGGACATTCCTCCACCAACACCCCATCCCATTGCACATCCCCGCTACTTATGAGCACTTAAATAAACACCCTTGGAATAAATACAAATCTGGAGTCTGTCAAATGATTCAAATATGTATTAGTACAACATTATTAAAGCATTGCAACTCATATGTACAGTTAAATGTACAATAGAATGACCTTTAGTGGGCAGCAGTAAACATACCAGGAGCCAGAGTGGGCCACAGAGATCTGAAAATAGAGATGCCAAAGAGTACAGTAAGTGGACAAAGACATAGGGAATTCAGGCTGCCATGTACAATGTCCAACAGGAAACTGAAAAGTAAAGTGAAGTTAGTCTCTTACCTGTGTGTCACTGGACGTACTGCTGTATTATATTACTTCTGTTGTCAACATCTTCTTCCTCTGCCTCCTCTTCCTTACTGTCCACAGGCTCCACCGCAGCCACAAGACCATCTCTAGGCTCATCCTCCTGCAGAAAAGGCACCTGGCGTCTCAAGGCCAGGTTGTGTAACATGCAACATGCAACGATGATCTGGCACACCTTCTTGGGTGAGTAGTACAGGGATCCACCTGTCAGATGGAGGCATCAGAACCTGGCCTTCAGGAGGCTGAAGATTCTTTCAATTATTCACCTTGTTCGCCCATGTGCCTCTTTGTAACGTTCCTCTGCCCTTGTCCTGGGATTCCTCACTGGGGTCAGTAGCCATGAGAGGTTGGGGTAACCAGAGTCACCTGCAAATATTGAGGCACAACTGTTAGACACAAACTAACCCTTAGGGACAACCCCATACCCAGACACCTACTTTTACTGGGTGGGGACCTTGGGCTCACCTATTAGCCACACCCGGTGCCTCTGGAGTTGGCCCATCACATATGGGTTGCTGCTATTCCTCAAGATAAATGCGTCATGCACAGTGCCAATATACTTGGCATTCACATGGGAGATGTACTGGTACGCCAAACACACCATCTGCACATTCATAGAGTGATAGCTTTTTCTATTCCCGAACACTTTTTCATTTCTCGAGGGGGGGACAAATGCCCCAAGTGTACCATGAATGGCACCAATGATGTTGGGGATATGTCCCAGGGCATAAAAGTCAGCTTTCACTGTGGCCAAATCCTCCACCTGGGGAAAAACGATGTAGCTGCGTATGTGTTTCAGCAGGGCTGACAGCACTCTGGTCAACACGTTGGAGAACATTGGCTGAGGCATTCCAGATGCCATGGCCACTGTTGTTTGGAAGGAACAACTTGCCAGGAAATGGAGCACTGACAGGACCTACACTAGAGGGGGGACTCCTGTGGGCTGGCGGATACCTGAAAACAGGTCTTGCTCCAATTGGGCACACAGTTCCTGGATTGTGGCCCAATCAAATCTGTATGTCACGATAATGTGTCTGTCCTCCATTGTCGCAAGTTCCACTAAGGGTCTGTACACCGGAGGATGTCGCCATCTCATATTCAGCCTCAGCGGTTGAAGCCTATGGAGGAAAACGGTGAGCAGAGGGTCATATTCACACATATATTGCAATATTGATGCATCTTTTCCTTTACAGAACCAGTATGTGAATCCAAGAGTCAGTTGCTGTGCCAATGTCTGCTGTGACACAGTTAGGTGCCATGCCCTGTGCTCCCCTGAAATGGCGGCTGCATGACCTCTGAGGAGGGACAAGTGGATGACCGCTGCGCAACTTTGCATTGGTTATCATAGGGTCCTATGGGTTCCAGGAGCCAATGGCAATGTACTTCGGCGGTGACGGTACGCACCGCCGCGGACGTGACCGCCATTTTCTATCTGTTCACTCACTTGCTACCTGACCTTCAACAGTAGAGGACCTACACTGCAACTGCTGCTCTGACCTGTGTCTGGAAGCGACAATGGCTCATGTGTCTGGGGGATGGGCCCCTGCCTTCACTGTGGAGGAGTTGGAGAAACTGGTGGATGGGGTCCTACCCCAGTACACGTTACTCTACGGTCCTCCAGACAAACAGGTTAGTACACTGTGAGCATGATGTGTGGGCCATGAATCTATGGATTGCTCTGTGTATAAGCCACATGTAGGGGGGGGCTGAGGCATCCTGGCCAAAGTGCTGCATGTATGGTGGTCAATTTATGTGCATCCCAGGATGAGAGGGATCTGGTGGGCCATGAGTGTGACTGTCTGGACTGTTGACTAATTCCCTTTTCTGCTGCCTTTTCCATGCAGGTCAGTGCCCACCAGAAAAAGGGTATTTGGCGTGCCATCACCAAGGAGGTGCGGATCCTGGGGGTCTTTGACAGGTGGAGCACTCACTGCCGCAAACAGTGGGAGGACCTGCGCCGCTAGGCAAGGAAAATGGTGGAGGCCCAGCTGGGGCTGGCCTCCCAACGAGGAAGGGGTACTCTGACCCCCCTGATGTTCTGCATCCTGGCGGTGGCCTATCCAGAGTTGGATGGGCATTTGAAGGCATCACAGCAGCCACAAAGAGGTGAGTACAGATTCAGATTCCTGACTGTGCAGGCGTTAAGGTTTACCTGGGTGGGGGATGTGGGCTGTGGGTCCCCTTGGCCAGGGCGAACATGGCAGGGTAGGTCCCTTGTTGGGCAGGCTCTGAAGCACTCCTACCCCAATAGTGTTAGTTGGCATCTACTACTGGGCAGGGTCCTGTGGGTTTCAGGTGTGCAGCTAATGGTGGTAGGCTTTGTACCCCATGGGCTGGTGACTATCTTAGTAACTGGTAGTGCATGGCCTAGTGCGTATAGCTGCTCCCTGTGTGTTGTGTACGCCAATGGAAGTGGTGTTGCTGGCATTGACCAAGTGTATCTTCTGTCTCTCCTCCCCTTTTTGTTTTGTCACCCTGTCGTGTGCATTAGCATCATCTGGTGGAGGAGCAGAGGCACCGGCGTTGAGGGGAGCTGCATCCTGTTAAAGTAAGCCTCAGCAAGGCCTACTAGTGCAAGGGGTTCACCTTTATCTGCACAACGTCCTCAGACCATGTAGGAAGAAGTTGGCACAGAAACTGGAATAAAAGACAAGTTTATTAATCTCATGAGGTGGTACTACAGTTCAGACAGCACCCTTGGGTAATGTCTGAAGTAGCACACTGAACTGAGAGAGCATGGTCCTTTTATACCCACACAGGGGCTAAAAGGAGATGGTACAATTATGGAAACAAGACTTGTATACATGTAAGGTCATGTGGAAAATGCACAGTCGGCAGGTAGGAGGAGCTAACAGTTTCCAAGGACTAACAGCTGCAGACCTTACTGAGCATGTGCGAAAGTAAGAGATGCTAAATATAACTTGTCACTAGGCAGATTTCAAGAGCAGTTAACAGAAAGGTAGGACAGAGCACATGGTGAGCACATGGCAGCATGTAGCAGAGAAAATGGCTGCCATGAATACAAAATGGATTCCGCAAAATGTTCACAATAGTTACTAAATACAAGATGTCTTCTGCTAATGCTTAATCTAATCACTGCTAAATTACAACAGACGACCCTTTCAGCATTAGCTGAAGACATTCGTCTTTCTGGGATAATCTAAATATTCATCCTGTATATTTATGCTCATCATTTCAGCTATTTCCTTATCTAACATATGTTGTGCCTTCATTTCTGTAATATTTCTTTTGGTAGGCATACAAGCAGTAATACACATGGAGCAGAACATTGGACCACACTGAATACAGATACAGCATGTTAAAAATATTGCAATTATTACACACAGGACCTTCCAACAGGTAGTTGGTAATATCCATAATTACCACAATCAAAATATGTATTATGTGAAGCTGTGAAACTACTATTATTTACACTCTCAGTAGTTAAAATCAAGGTACAATCGCTTATTCCTACTGGAATTCGTCCAATGCTTCGTATACATCAATCTGCTAGTTTTTGTAACAGAAATCACAAATTGTTCTTTCTTGTCAGAGTCTCGTATATTTGTGAAGACATATGGTATTGAAACATTGTCCGGTTGATACTCTTCCGATTCCCATTTAGTTCCTTTAGCTTGGGGATACCCATCTTTATCTTGGTAGCATACTTTATTAAGGCGAAAAAGAAGTCCGCCCTCCGTACGTTTTCCAGATGCAAACAAAAGCATGTACCAAGCTTGACAAGAACCATCGTGTGAAAAAAAGGAAGAGGAATGAAAGGTGTTCCTCCTTTCTTTTGATGCGCAGGTATCATTCCACATACCCAACAGTTAGTAGTATTTGTCGCATTATGAGTATGATGCAACATCTGAATGAAAGTATTATTGAAGTACGATTGACGGTGCTTCTGCTCCTGATAGGGAAGCGTACAGTAATAGTGATCCTCTGGTACTGGAGTAGTGGCAACAAAAAACTCACGAGCAGGATACTTCTTTTCAATAAACCAGGTGATTGTTGCTGTAACCACCAAAACAACAACAAACCCCATAATACTAATGATCAATTTGTTATTCATTTTGGCAACAGTGATAATCGAGCTTTCAGAAATGAATTAAAAACAATCGTTGGAGCTCTTATCCCTGGGCAGCTGCTGATTTCTTCACCACGGGCCAAGACGGGTGTCACTACTCTAATGCACGGCTGATCCACCCCCCTTGCCACATTGGCTCTCCGTTTCACTAACCCAGGGCGGTAGCTCAACCAGTCTTTTCAAAACAATTTTCAGATTCTTTCCTTGGTCTCAAATTATATCGCGACACTCCAGAAGTCGTATGGTCCGGGAAGACCTCTGCAGATTCGTCAGGTGATATAGCACGGCCTTTCTCCGTAGTCAAAATCTCTCGATGATCGGTCAGCACAGCAGGTTCCACCAAGGTAGGTAGCACTCTCTTGCAGTGAGTGCTATGGACCCAATTCTTTCGGTTCGTCACTCGAACTGCTGTCCTTGTCGCAAGGAGCACCTGTTCTGGGCCTCGCCACCTTGGTTCCAAGCTGCTTGATCTTTCAAAAGACTTAATCATCACCTGGTCACCAGGTCGGAGTTCATGGCCTTCACCTGTAGATCTGTCAGGAAGTGCTTCTCGAACCTGTTGATGAATAGAAACCAAATTGTCGGTTAACTGTGCCAAATAATCATTCATCAGGACACAAGGTACATCATACACAGATTTTGGTTTAGGAACTCCCCAAATATTCATTGGTCTCCCAAATACTACTTCATAGGGGCTAAGGCCAAGTCGGGAGTGTGGCACTGACCTAATAGACAATAATGCCAATGGTAATGCATCTGGCCAAGTTAAGGATGTGGAAGCCTGTATCTTCGCTAATTTCAGCTTCAATGTAGCATTATACCTTTCCACCAACCCTGCTGATTGTGGGTGGAAAACCGCATGGAACTTCTGTTTGATCCTTAATCCTTTCAGGACATACTTAATAACTTCCCCAACAAAATGAGGTCCGTTATCACTCCATAAAAGTCTGCAAACACCAAACCTAGGGAAAAATTCTTTCAAAAGCACCTTCGCTGTGGTAATGGCAGTATTATCCTTTGTGGGGTACGCCTCTATCCATTTACTGAAGGCACAAACCACCACCAAGACATACTTTAAATTGTTGCAGCGTTCAAGCTGAATATTATCCATTTGTAGAACTTCAAAAGGTGCAGTTGGTGTAGCAAACCCTCCAGCAGGAGTACGTGTCCCTTTTCCAGGATTGTATTGTAAGCAGATCAAACAAGACTGTACTACTCTCTTAGCTGTACTGGAAATTTCTGGATGCTCCCAAACTTGCGTAAGCAACTTCGTTATTGTTGAAGCTCCAACATGTGCCAGCCCATGTGCCATCTGAACCATAGGTTGTACAAAAGCTATAGGCAATTTCCATTTATCCATCTGCTTATTCCACCAACAGCCCTCATCATCCAATTCTCCATCTTTAGACCATTGCTCACGTTCTTTCACAGAAGCAGATTTCTGTATATCTAATACGTCTTGTCTAGCATTATGCCAACGTTCAGCTTGTGACTTCACTACATACATAGAAGTAGTACTTCGCTGCATCACAGTCTCACGTGCTACACGGTCTGCAAGAGCATTACCTTGCCCTATCTTATCGGTCACTTTCTTATGTGCACTACATTTCACAATAGGTAGTTTATTCGGATATGTCAATGCAGTCAAGAGGTTATGCACTAATTCTCCGTGCATTATCTGCATCCCGTGGGATGTGAGAAAACCTCTCTCCTTCCAAAGCAAACCAAAATCATGAGCCACTCCAAAAGCATAGCAGCTGTCTGTGTAAATGTTCACACTTAAATCAGTACTAAGCTCACATGCTCGTGTCAAAGCTATCAGTTCAGCTACTTGAGCTGACTTCTGTGGTATACGAGCTGTCTCCACTACCGTGTGTATTGTGGTGATTGCATATGCAGCTGAGGTCGTACCATCTGGCAACTTCAAACAAGACCCATCAACCCACAGTTCCCCGTCTACATCTAAAAGGGGCGTATCTTGTAAATCAACACAACCCTTTGTCTGTTCTTCGGTAAGGAATATACAATCATGTGTTTCTTGTGACTGAGGCTGAGTCACCGGATATGGCAACAAAGTAGCTGGATTTAGTGTCGCACATCTCTTCAGTGTAATGTGAGGAGCCAACAATGTCAACTCATAACCTGTCATACGGGCGCTAGTTAAATGTTGTGTCTTTGTTTGATTTAAAAGAGCATCAACCGCATGGGGTACTAGCACCAACAGCTTATGTGACAAAACTATCCCTTCACTCTGACGTATTGACACAGCTGTTGCGGCAACTGAACGAAAACACCCAGGCAACGCTCGAGCGACAGGATCAAGTACTGCTGAAAAATATGCACAGGGACGCTGCTTTTTGCCATGTGTCTTTACTAAAACTGACAATGCACATCCATCTTTCTCGTGTACGTAAAGTGCAAAAGGCTTCATGTAGTCTGGAGTACCTAACTCTGGTGCAGAACAAAGGGCTTGTCGCAGCTGCCGGAAAGCAGTCTCACATTCATCTGTCCATGGGAGGGGCATTGGAGTATCTTTAGTAAAAAGTGCTAGCAAAGGTTTGGCAATGTGTGAAAACCCTAATATCCATTGCCTACAAAAAGAAGTAAGACCAAGGAATGCACGAACATCTTTCTGAGTAGAGGGTACTGGTGTGTCTAAAATTGCTTGAATACGATCTGATGTAAGTGCACGGCCCTCCTTAGACAAAAGGTGACCTAAATAGGTTACCTTTGGTCTACAATATTGCAATTTCTTTCGTGACACTTTATGATGGTGTGAAGCAAGAAAAGAAAGTAAGGACAAAGTGCACTTTTCACATTGCTCCGGGGTATCAGCTGCCAACAAAATATCATCAACATATTGTATGAGAGTCACACCTTCAGGTAAAACAAAAGAATCAAGGTGTCCAAAGTCATAGTACAAGAACTAATTGCTCCCTCAACTTCCTCATAAAAGGCAGCTGGATTTTTCCGCGGGTCAGGTAATGCTGTTTTAAGTGCCATTACATCTGCCCTATTCCAAGGTGTATACACCCAATTATAAATAAAATAACCCTTAGCATCAACAGAAGTTTTATCATAATTTGTAACCAATCCTTTAGGAGGAACATACAAAGGCGCGGCCTCCCGCATTGGTTTTGCGTGAACTATCAGAATCTTATCTGTTTCAAAGATGGAAGCTTGCGCCCCTTCGGCCTGAGATGCTCGTGCAACTGCATCCGCAGCCCCTTTCTCTTCTTGCAAACGGACTGCCACAATACGTAATTCCATTAAAAGCCTGATTGCATCAGCCACCTGGGAGAAAACAAAAAGACCATCACGCATTTGCTTATGATCAGCTGCTACATCATCGGGCTCTAACTCTTCAGAATATTTCCGATATAGTTCAACAACTTCTGAGCCAAATGCCTCAGTAAAATATAGCTGCTCCTTTTCCGTCCACCCTTTCATGTTGTCTAAAAGTTCAGAAGCAGAAACAACGCTACGAATTGTTTTACGAGCAATAGATCTAAGCTCAGACGCACGGTCAGCAGGCAGCATAGAGCGACTGTCCCGCATCTTCTGTTGCTCCGAACTGGAGACTTTAGGCAACTCATGAGGGGCAGAAGGGACGACATACGGAGGTGGAGGGCGATCTAGTAACAATAAATCATCATGTGTTCTATTAGGGATAGGATAGAGAGGTTGCCTAACAGTGTATTGGCCAGTTACCTGTAGCTTACGTTCTTTCTCTTCTAGCTCCTTTAAGTCATTTATTTCTTTCTTTCTCATTTCCAATGCTTTCACATATACATTCTTCCGCTGCTCTTTCTCAAGCAAGGCTTGCTCACGCTTCACTCGTCCACGCGCTTCTTTCTCCCACATTCGTACACAGTCAAACATATCTTGCCTAGACTTTCGCTTACACATACATTGTTCCACATACTCAATCTTTCGCAAATAAAATGACCCATGCATAGGCCAACGTAACTCAGGATCCGCGCGGGTGTATTTATTCCATAATGTGCTGTACATTATAGAAGAAAGACCATGTTTAACATACATATCTCTATTTGGCGTCCCCTCTGCGGGTGCCGGTTGCGATTCTTCCAGTCTCAAATTGGTACCATTACAAAAGCAACACATCCTAGGAAGTGCGCTAAAAACAGGCATGCCAAAAATAGTGCAGAATATGCAATATTATAATCAAAGTAGCACTTAAGGTGCCGTTCAAATCAAAATTTAATTGGAGAAAATTCTCCTCATTACCTGCCTATATAAATTGCAATTTATATATAAAATCCAAAGAATACAAATTGACTAGTCACCCAAATCACGAGAGCCACAGTAAGTAGTGCTAAACTACATTACCAAACACAGGCATCAAAACCCACAGCAAGTGCCGTAAAACGGCTCTTACCAATCACAGGGTGTCCAGGTTCCAACTGCCAAGTTCTAAAATCGACCAAATGGTCACTGCATGACGAATGAACAAAAAGGATCTCAGTCGAGGACCGGCGCCACCTGGATGGTCAAGTCAGAAGGAAGGGAAAAACGCTGTGGTTGCCAAGACTCGGGTCTCCTCAGGCATTGATCGTCCGCAGCGAGATCCCAATCCTTCGGCGCGACCAATCCGTTGGGCATCCGAGTCGCCGATGAGTCCCTGTTCGGGTGCCAATTTGTTGAAGTAAGCCTCAGCAAGGCCTACTAGTGCAAGGGGTTCACCTTTCTCTGCACAAAGTCCTCAGACCATGTAGGAAGAAGTTGGCACTGAAACTGGAATAAAAGACAAAAGTTTATTAACCTCATGAGGTGGTACTATAGTTCAGACAGCACCCTTGGGTAATGTCTGAAGTAGCACACTGAACTGAGAGAGCATGGTCCTTTTATACTCACACAGGGGCTAAAAGGAGATGGTACAATTATGGAAACAAGACTTGTATACATGTTAGGTCATGTGGAAAATGCACAGTCGAAAGGTATGACGAGCTAACAGTTTCCAAGGACTAACAGCTGCAGACCTTACTGAGCATGTGCGAAAGTAAGAGATGCTAAATATAACTTGTCACTAGGCAGATTTCAAGAGCAGTTAACAGAAAGGTAGGACAGAGCACATGGTGAGCACATGGCAGCATGTAGCAGAGAAAATGGCTGCCATGAATACAAAATGGATTCCGCAAAATGTTCACAATAGTTACTAAATACAAGATGTCTTCTGCTAATGCTTAATCTAATCACTGCTAAATTACAACAATCCCACATGGGCCTGGAGGCCGAATCCACCAACTGTGAGGGCACCAGTGGGAAGGAGGGCGAGGGGAGCACTGCGACGGGGACACCACAGACAGCGACTCCTCTGATGGAAGCTCCCTGGCGGTGGCGGACACCTCTGTGCCCACCCCAACAACTGGTACAGCTGCCACCCCCCTACCAGCTACGCCCTCCCAGCAGCCCCTCAACATGTTTCCCGTGTGCGCTCACCCAGGAGGGTGGGCATCTCCTTCGCTCCAGGCACCTCAGACCCAGCCCCAGTCAGCCCTGCCGCCTTCAGTGAGGAAGCTATTGACCTCCGGAGATCCCTCACTGTTGGGAAGTCAACCATTCTGAATGCCATCCAGGGTGTCAAGAGGCATTTGCAACAAACAAATGCATACCTGGAGGGCATTCACGCTGGCGTGGCGGCCCAACAGAGAGCATTTTAGGCTCTGGCCTTCTCCCTGATGGCAGCCCTTGTCCCTGTATCTGGCCTCCCCTCCAACTTCCTCTACCCAGTCCCAATTCCCTCAACCCCAGCCTATCCCAAGCACACCTTCTGACCAGCATTCACCCAAATCAACACACAAAAGTGGCTTAGGCAAACACAAGCACCACACTTGATCTCACAGGCATCCACACAAGCCCATCCCCATGCAGACACACCAACATCCACTGCCTCCACTGTGTCCATCTCCTCTTCGTCGTCCATCTCCCTCCCAGTAGCATCTCCACTCACACCTGCATGCACTACATCCTCACCCACTATCTCCATCACCAGCACGCCCATCACAACACACCCTTCACTGGCAGTCACCACCCCCACATCCATGCACATGTCAACTGTGTCCTCACCCATTGTGTCTGTGACCCCCTTCCAAAGTACACAAACGCAAACACCCACCCACCCAACAGCCATCCACCTCACAACAGCATCAAGCCCATGCACCTGCGCCCCAATTCAGCACACCTCCTAAAACCGCTCCCTCTTCTTCCATTCCCAAACCCTCTCCCTCTTCCCGCCCCAGTGTTTCTAAAAAGCTTTTCCTGGCAAGCATTGACCTCTTCCCTACCCCTCCCCTCGTCCTTCCCCTAGGGCCAGGGTGGCCAGAACTTAGCCCAGCACCTCAGCCACATAGTCGACGTCCGCTGTGGTCCCTTCAGCTATCAGATGCTCAAAGGGGGCGCCCGTCACCCCAGCCAGTGTGCCACCAACCCCTGCAAACCCCAAAACCATTCCACCACCTGGCAAGGTGAAGAGGGGGACAGCATTGAGCAAGGGGAAAGAGCTACAAGCACCCAGCAAGGCCACCTCAAAGACTCCAGCTGCCAGACCCAAGGTCACACCACCATCTGCCAAGGTGAGGAAGGGGCACAAAACATCAGGCAAGGCACTTCAACCGTCCGAGGCTGCAGGTGAAGGCCTGGTGGCTACCAGCACAACTGCCAGCACCGCCACCTGCCCCGCAGCCAGCACTGCCAGCAGCCTCGCTGCTAGCACCGCCACAAGCACCCCCACCTGCACCACCGCTAGCACCACTACGGTCAGCAGCTGCAGCCCCAGTGGGCAGCTGTCCAAGGCTGCAGGAGAAGGGCTGGAGCCTCCCTCCACCACTGGCAGCACAGGCACCTGCACCACGGCCAGCACCGTCACCTGCACCGCAGCTAGCACCGCCGCAGGCCCCCACCGCAAGCACCGCCACCTGCACCGATGACAGTGGCACCACTACCAGCAGCAGCAGCCCCAGTGGGCAGCCGTCCGAGGCTGCAGGAGAAGGGCTGGAGCCTCCCTCCACCACTGGCAACACCCCCACCAGCACCAGCACTACCACCAGTTTGCTGCCATAGCCGTCGCACGAGTCTAGCCCTGCTTCCATGGACTATCATGCAGCCTGGTCCCTGAAAATCTCGTGCCTCAGACACCCAGATGAGGGACTGTGAACTGCCACACCCCAAGTATTGAATCACTGGGCACAAAGCCCCCTCCAGAACCAGTGGAGAAAGGCATCCACTCACCCTATTCTTGGCAGGATGAAGCAGACTGGGCACAAAGCCCCTCCAGAACCAGTGGAGAAAGGCATCCACTCACCCTATCCTTGGTAGGATGAAGCAGATTGGGCACAAAGCTCCCTCCAGAACCAGTGGAGAAAAGCAGCCACTCAACCTATCCTTGGCAGGATAAAGCAGACTGGGCACAAAGCCCCTTCCAGAACCAGTGGATAAAGGCAGCCACTCACCCTATCCTTGGCAGGATGAAGCAGACAAGGCACAAAGCCCCCTCCAGAACCAGTGGAAGAAGGCATCCACTAGAGAAACTGTGGCTTTGCACTCCCCAGGACCAAGCAGTGGACAAACCACCCACTTGAGAGACTTGAGAGGCTGTGGCTTTGCACTCCCCAGGACCAAGCAGTGGACAACCCACCCACTTGAGAGACTGTGGCTTTGCACTCCCCAAGACATCGCTGTGGGCATGGACCCTCCTCAAGGAGCAGTGCTGTTTTATCATCTTCACGCGAGGTGCCCCCCTTTCACCCTCACCCTGAGGTGCGTGTGTGTTTTTGACCTGATGCCCCTGCAGTGTTCTCCCCGTATTGAGGCAGGAGTCAAGTGTGGGCTTGGCCTATGAGTTTTGGCCCAGTGGCCCACGGACATTTTGAGTGGACAATGTACAGCCTTATGTACATATTGTATATTTTTGTAAATACTGTTTTTCTAATTATTACGTATATATTACTATTTCTAATATAACACTAATTTGACTCCATTCCTTTTCTCCTTGCGTTATTCCAGAGAGTTACGGGTTGTAAATGTCATGTTGTGTTGTTGCATGTGTTTGTGTGTATGGTGTTGGGGGTGAGGATGGGGGTGGTGGTGTTGCGTGTGTGTCACTCTCTTCCCCCACCCCTGTGTGCTACGTGCAGTACTCACCATGGTCGTTGCCACCACTGTTCGTTCTCCTGGTAGATGAGGAGGAAAACCAGCATGGGCAGGACCTGCAACTCGGGCTCCATGGCGTCCTGGTTCTTCGTTGAGTGTCGAGAGGTGAGTGGTGTCCCTTCTAAGTCCTGTTTCTGCCATGCTTTTGATGACATTGGTACCGCCCCGGAAAATCTGGCGAATGGGCGGGTTGTGATGAGGTGGGAGGTACATTGACTTCCACTTGGCTGTTGGCGCTTACCGTCACAGTGCTTGTTGATACCGCCGTGGCGGTCGGAGTGTTAAAGTGGGTGTCTGTGTTGGCGGTTTCCGCTGTGGTCGTGATCCCATCCATTTTACCGCCGGCCTGTTGGCGGTATTACCTCCACTTTAATGCTTACCGCCAGGGTTGTAATGAGGGCCTGAGTCTTAACCCACTACAGGCAACACCTGTTGCCCTAATCCGGGTTTTGCTCCGGCTAACTAGCAGTGTCTCATCTCTACCCAAACAGAGATGATTGGGCAGCCGAACGCATGACACAATTGACTCCTCAAGGAAATTGTGGTTACTCAGGTCTCATCCGTTTCTCTCATTTACATTGGTCTCACATATACAATGACAAGCAGAGGCAGTATATGTTTCAATAAGGTTTTAATGAAGCGACTGCATCTTAGACAATGAAGCATGTACTGCAATAACCAGGACGATATAGCTTGACAAGATTAAAATTGTGACAAGGAGAGTAAAGCATATAAATAATGTTACCATATTGTCACTAAAGTCAATAGATTCATTCCTACCTAGGCTATATTAGAGCACAGCATGTTAAGCTCTAGTTCTGCCCTTCAGGTTCCCCTGGGAAGACATCATCCTCCATACCTGAGCAAAGGCCTGAAGTCTGCATAAGCAGCTGTAGCGAAGCATTCAGCATCCAGCAATCAGCATACAGTTGTGGTCCTCTGTCTGGAATCTCCCTCCAATGTGTATGGGACAGGAAGTGTTTTTATAGTAAAACAACTGATGCTCTGAGAAAATGTCCCTACGTAAGGATGTGAGAGTTTTTATGAATACCAGAGACAAAACGTTTACCAGCAACTTATCTTACTGTAGCCTTTAGAGTGCTTGTTTAAGAACACAGTGCTGGCCTAATTAAAGAACAACTAGATAGAGAGAAATAAAACAAGACCACAAATGTGGCTATTGTTCAAATAATAAACAAAGCTGAATAAAATATATCTAGGTTACAGTGCACTGCGGCAAGCCTACTGTGCTAAAGTAACGTACATGGAGCTATAACTAAAATGGCTATACAACAATACAGGGTGCAGCCATTGACAATGGAAAAAATGACGCAATCAGGAATGGAGTAAAAAAAAATTACGCAAATGGTCCCTTAGCGTGAATTCCACCTTCGCACTCATGGTAATGCTGATTTACTGTTAAAGCTACTCATAAAGGTGATGCATCAATAAAAAAGGATGCACATAAGTCATGCGTCAGAAATTCTCACGCAAATATCAGATGCGTAAAAAAAACACATTACAGAAAACGTGACGCAAGGGGACAGGAAGTGATGTAATAGGAGATCCTGTTTACAAGCATGGTACAGTGGGTGTACTTTCACTTTCTCCTTACAGTCTGTGCCCCGTGACTGTGTGGTTGTGTCTTGGAGTTGGTGGTGTTTTATTGCTCTGTTTTGTATCTTGTGGTGTCCCTCCTGTTGTGTTTTCTGTTGTAATTGATCGTTATTTGTCCCAGTGTCTGTGATTGTGTGTGTTTTTTGTATTTTAACTTGTACCTGTGCTATGGGGTGTCTGTCTGGGTTAGTTGCATAAGTGGGTTAGTTCGGATTGTTATTTTTTTAGCGTTGTTTCCTTTACTTATTTCTGCTTATTATAACTATTATTTATCATTTTCAACCTGTACCCCAGTGCAATGTCTGTTAGTGGGAGGCAGACTAGAATGGGGGAGGAGGAGCTGGAAGGCTTTGTGTGGCTGGTAGCCCACTACCTCCATTAATGTTGGAGATGGGTGGCCATGTGGTACAGGGCTACCGGACGGAGGCGAGGAGGTTGTGGTGGGGCAAGGTGCACCACCACTTGAAGAGGGTGTACCACAGCAGCCACAATGACCACCAGCTCAAGCTCAAGTATCGCTGGGCTGATCTGGTGGCCAGGGAGCAGAATTTTCTCTACCATCTTGGTATGGTGATCGGTGGCCCTGTTGGTGAGTCTCCCACTGGCAAACTATTTACTGTTCACCGCACTTGAATGAAAGTAGAAGATGTGTTGGGATGCTGCATGCAATGCTTGTGGACAGGTTGCATGCAACCAGCATGTGGTGTCACTGTGCCAGTATAGACATGGGGTTCACATATCCTCCCATCTTACCAATGCAAGTCAGATGTTAGGTGAGTCATGCACAAATGTCACTAAGTCACACATTTCAAGGGCCATGGCAAAATCTGTGCCCCAGCAGTGTGTCATGTATGATAGGTCAAGACACACCAGCATTCCATTTGTGACTGGATTGTGAATTCAAAGTAGGCCAATCCATGTATGGTGCAACATTGTCAAAATTCACATACATCGTCCCTGCCATTACGTTTACAAAGAGGGCATACCCATCTTAGGGGGCACTGGCAATGGGGCATTTGATACCATCAGCCAACTGTGACTCATCAGTAGTGGATTACTCAATGCATGAAAATTGAGCCGCTTGTCCTTCACAAAGTGCCTCTCTGTGCCTTGCAGGACAAGCCAGAATACCTGAGTCAGTTGTCTTTGAAGAGCACCAGGCTAGTGTCATGTATCTGTCCCCCAACTCCCCCTCATTCCATGGAGTTCCATTTTCCACAGATTGACAAATATGGTTGTTGGAGGGTGTAGCACTACCTGAGAATCAGGCCCAGTGTAAAAGTGCAGATGTGTGGCTCTCACTCACCTAAGTGTCAGTTCCATTGTGAGTTTGCAGAGGTGTATCTGTTGCACTGCCCACAACCTGGATAATTAGCTCACTCCTCTGAAATAGTACACACCGTAATATGTTGTGAACTAGTAGTCACAGTGATATGATATTAACCATGGTTTTTCCTTCCATATCTTTCAGTTGGACCTGCCCCTACACCATAGGCAAAGTGGCAAGATTTGAGGACCCAGATGTATCCAGTAAGTGTGATTTTGTCTGTCCTGTGTAGTGATTAAGGCCCTCGTTACAACATTGGTGGTCTATATCGTCTACCGCCATGGTGACTGCCACCAAAAGACAGTCACCGCAGCTAAAAGCTGTCTGCCAAATTATGATCGTAGCCGGAATTCTGCCAGTAGGATGGCAGAAATCTGGCTGCGGCCATGGTGGCAGATGACGGTAAGGTGGCGCTGATGCCAGCAGCAGCGCCATGCCTGTAGACTGCCGCAGACCGTATCATGACACATGATGCGGCCTGAAAGTGTTCTGCTGGTGGACGTTGCTGTTGGCAGAAGCGCCCCATCCTGTCTCCTGCCGGAGGACCCCCCTGCAGTCAGGTAAGTCGGGTGATCCGACAGGGTAGTGGGGGATGTTGTGTGTATGGGGGGATGTATGTCTGTGCGTGCGTGTATGTGGTTGTGAGATGCGTGATGTCTGTGTGTATGGATGTGTGAGTGCGTGTATGTTGTGTTGTGTGCATGTATGTATGTCAGTGTGTGTGGATGTGTGTGTGAATAGATGTGTGCATGCATGGATGAATGTGGGTATGAGTGTGTATATCCATGTGTTAGATTGTGCATAAAGGTGTGTGTAGGTCGTTGGGGGGTCTGGAGTCGAAGGGGTGTGGGGGAGATACCAGGGAGGGGGAGCCAGGGTGGGGAAGACCCCTATCAGTAACAGGGAAGGATTTCCCTGTCACTGATAGTGCCTACTGCCATGGTTTTTGTGGCGGTAAGGAAGCCATGAAAACCATGGCCGTAGGCGGGTCGTAATCCCGCAGGTGGGCTAGTGACGGCCACCTTACTGGAGACTACAAGTCTCCATCCCGGTGGTCATTACCGCCATGGCGGATGGCGTGGTACATTGGCGGTTTGGCTTCAGCCAAACCACCAATGTCATATTATGGGGGAAAGTACCACTAGCCTGTTGGAAGTACTTTTCTCCATTTTACCACTGTCCCCCATGGTTGTAATGAGGACCTAAGTGTTTTGTGTGAGTGAGTCATGTGTGTTGCACCCAATGCTAGAAGTGATGAGCTGTCAAATGATCAGAAATCAAAGTAGGCTAGATGGTGACACTGTGTCACATTTAAGTTGTTCCCCACACGTGCAGAGAGTCATATCTTGTGAGGCTTGTGGTGCTCAGTGGACAGCATTGTGTAAACAAGGTGATGACAAGCCACATGTAGGCTCGTTTGTGACTTAGACGTGCATCGTTGTGAAAATAATGGCACTGGGACACACCGTCATTCTCACAACACAGTGAAGCACCATTTTGTAGACAAATTGGTGCATTCCTGTATTGTAATGTACATGTAGGATTGGGTGGGCAATTTTCCCCTAGCATGGTGCCACATTTATTGTACTCCACTTACGTGACACTTATATGGAATGTAATAGGCGTTCATGCAGGTCAAGTCCAATTGTGTGCTGGCATGGATAAGGGTGTGCGAGGAATGGTATTGGCTGATCAGGTATTGATGGGTGTCTACACCTGGACACATGAATGTAGATGTGATAGACCTATGGATACCAGCTTCCTAGTTGTCATCACCTAACATCTTCAAGTCAAGCTTTATTCGGTCAATTAACCATGAAAGCATCACATACATTAAAAGAAAAATTTCATCTCATTTTATAATCTGTACAATGATTTAATAATTTTGTAAAAAAAAAACACATAAATAAATACATACATGTGATATCAGAGTATTCATCTAAAATCCTGCCTGGGCACGCTTCGTGGGTCCTTGATTGAAATGGTGATCACGTATATGCCATGCTGCCACTAAAAACTTGCTGACTGCTAAAATTAATTAATTTGATCTATGGCTTTTTTAAAACCCTTATTGCTATACTGCAGTTTTCCAGCCCCATTTCCCTACAGGTTTTTCGAATCCATATTGACTGTGGAAAAAAAATATGTTGGGCAAAAAAACATAAAATATTCAACTGTTTCCGGGGCACCGCCAGAAGCCGGACATATATCTGAAGTAGTGATTGGCCCCCAGTTGCAAGTTAAAGACAACATTGGTAAGGACCCAAAACGGAATCTAGCACATAAACCTTTGCCCTGTAGATCTAGTATAATATCTTAATAGGATTCATACTGCGGAAACCACTTAAAATCAGTAAAAAGATTAGATAATCGACCATGAGTTTTACAACAAATATAATTGTTCCATACATTGGACCAGTAAGCTGATTTCAAAGCAGTTTTATGGGATTTCACTAATTTTTGGGGATTCTCCCAATAATCTCCAAACCCCAAGATACAAAACCAATTGGACACATATTTAATCCAAGGAATAATAGCTGCATTTGGTCTCTTTAGCAGGTCAAGCAATGATGCTTTGTATAAATCCAATTCAGGGTGGTCCAAATCCTTATCCAATATAATAGAGGTCATAGGGAAATTAAATCAGCTACTTGGTTTAGCCCTAAATCAAGAAACATTGGGATCAGTGGTGTACTTCGGGGGCACACTATCAAAGCCCTCGCAAAATTGTTTTCTCCCACAGTTATATTTGTACATACATAGCTTTATTGGTTACTTTCAACCCTAAAAGCAAAACAACCACCGGTAGAAAGATAAAAGATAAGTAAAAATTATGTTAAAAAGGAAATAAGAGGAATAAAAAAGAACATCCTTTACGGCCTTAAAACACATAAAAACCAAACACCTAATCTCCTACTGACTGTCATTTAAATCAATCATGGGGTATTGTTCCAGTCTAGGTGTGTGGTTAAAATTTGATGACTAAAACATTCCATTGTCAGTTTTTCATGTTGTCCTTATTTGGAAGTAAGTTCCGCATCAGCAACTTTCCCCAAGTGATAAGTACGTACATGCCAGGCAGCTGTAATGTACCTACTAACCGCACAGGGCAAGGGGGGGGAACTTTCCCTCATCAGAATTCTTAAGGCAACAATACAATGTCTTACCCCCACATTCCTACACACTGGCCGTAACCACTCATCACCTAACATATGGTAACTCCCTGACTAGATGTATGAGTGGGCATGCCTTGGTGGATGACCTGGACAGTTGAGATGATGATCTGCATGGCCATCCCCCCCCTGAGGCACATGGGGTGGGAACAACAAATTTGTAGGTAGATGTGATGCTCACAGTGTAGGTGACAGTCATTGACATGATCAGGCTTGCATGTGTACCTAGCAACACTGACCCCTTATGGTTACCAACTGCATCCCACACTCCCAATAACAGATACAAGTTACTGGTGATGTATGTTTGAAAATTTGACACAGATAATGAGGAATAGTGCCCCTGATCTATGTGAAGTTGATGCTGCCTTTGCATTGTTACACATGGTGCAAAATCAATGCACAACTATTTTTGTTTGTTTCCTAATCTTGTTGTGGGTGGCTATGGTATCAAGGAAATGGTGCTAAGGCAGCATTTTCGTTTCATCCATCAGGACCATTGTATCATCTGGAATGTGAGTAGGAGTGCATGTCTAAATTGATATAGATAGTAAGCTAATTATCTGAACATACTCCACCCAATGCTGATACTGATGGGTGCCTATCTCATTTTAACTTTAACAGCTGTCAACATGAACAACGAGGAACTCCGTGCCTTTCAAAAGAGGACAGTGTGCTATCGGCACATATTGGCAGTGGAATCTGGACTCAGTAAGATGGCACGCTGCTATTGCTCAGAGCGATCCACCAGTGAAAGTGGACCCACAGTGTCCACACTAGCTGACCCAAGCACCACAGCTGTGCAGGGGGCCACATCAGCCAACATCACAATTGCTCCAGCTCCTGCACCATCAACATACTTCCCACAGCCAACCACACCTGCTGCAGCCAACCACACCTGCTGCCATTGACATGAGTGTCATCAGAGACTTACAGAGGGATGTGACACAGGTCCTCAATAAGTTGGACACAGTTGAGAAATAGGTGGCAAAGAACACAAAGGTGGTCATTCCAACATCGGCGGTAAAAGCCTCTTACCGCTGTCAGAAGACCGCCACCATACCGCCGCCGCCGCTGTAAACCGCCACGGTCATTCTGACCCACAAAACGGAAACCGCCAAAATACCGACACCCACAGAAGTCCGCCACACCAAAGGTCCGCGATAAACTGGCGACAACAAAACCAACACCGTCACGCCAACAGAAATACGCCCACACTATCACGACACACGAATCCACACGGCGGTCTTTCAAACGCGGTATTCCATTGGCGGTACACACCGCCGCGCTCAGAATACACACAAACCTACAAAACACAGCCACATTGGACAAATCAAAATACACACACCTGATACACATACACACACCACTCCCACGCACCCAATTAAATATAAAACACACACCCACATCACACACAAACCCCTACAACCAAAAATTAGGAACGAGGCACAGAGAGAGACACCACCATCCACAAACTAGCAACCACAGGCACACATTACCATCACCCACATTACTTCCACGCACCGCACACAACACACCACCAAATACCACCCCACACATCACAACACACACCACCCCACCCCACACATCACCCACACCACCCATGGCTCCGCAAAGACACCCCAGGTTTTCGGAGGAGGAACTCAGGGTCATGGTAGAGGAAATCATCCGGGTAGAGCCACAGCTATTCGGATCACAGGTCCAGCAGACATCCATTGCCAGGAAGATGGAGCTATGGAGCAGAATAGTGGACAGGGTCAACGCTGTGGGACAGCACCCAAGAAATCGGGATGACATCAGGAAGAGGTGGAACGACCTACGGGGGAAGGTGCATTCCGTGGTATCCAGACACCGCATTGCAGTGCAGAGGACTGGCGGCGGACCCCCACCTCCTCCCCCAGAATTTACAACATGGGAGGAGCAGGTCTTGGCGATCCTGCATCCTGAGGGCCTCGGCGGAGTATCTGGAGGAATGGACTCTGGTAAGTCACATCTTCACTACTTCATCCCCCCCACCCCACCTGCATGCCAATACATACCCCCACCCTCACCCCCATCACTCCTACTCCTTGCAAATGTCTCACCATCACAACCCACCCATCCCAACACCAAGCCCTGCATGTGACCACAAAGCATGGACACCCATCACCAAAGCATGCCCACTGCACATACCTATCCTCCCCCCCCCCAAAGCCCCGTCACAAAAGCCCCCACACAGGAATGCAAGCACTGGGGGACACGGGCAGCCACCCATTGCACACCATGGCACACACAGATGCAATAATCATGCCTTTATACCCCTGCAGGACCCCAACGCAACGTCACCGCGCAGGAGGGTCCACAAATGTCCACCCCACCCCCAGAAGAGGCCCACAGCAATGACAGCAGCTCTGTTGACCTGGATCAAGATGACCAGCCTGGCCCATCGGGGACCTCAGGACAGTCGGTTCCCTCAGACAGCCACAGGCCACAGCAGACCTTCCCCCCTCTGGGAACATCAGCACAGCACCCACCCAGCGGGCCCATACCTCTGTCCCCAGGACACATCAAGCAGCGGTGTGTCCACCACTACAGGGCACCCAGGTTAACCCACCACACCAACAACAACAGGGACCTGGGGGCAGTGGCAGTGGGCACACGGTCCAGGGGACAGAGGCCCAGGGAAACAGGGCAACTGGGAGGGCTGCTGTGCGACAGGGGGGGGGACAGGCCCAGGGAACCCACTCTCCACGAGGCCCTCACCACCATCATGGGAGCATACTACCGCTCCCAGGAGACGATGGCAATGGTACTGGCCAGGTGTCAGGAGGCCCAGTGCCTGCAGGAGGAACAGTATTTGGGGTTCAGGGAGGAACTAAGAACCATCAGTTCCTCCCTAGGCACCATCGTAGGGGTGCTGAATGTGATAGCCACCTCATTGCAGCCCACCGTGGCACCACAAAGGGCCCCTGACACTAGCATGGACCAAGAACTGCCTACCACCTCCGCCGGCGCTAGTGGACAGGAGGCCCCGCCACAGGACCAACAGGCCACCAGCACCCCACCCCCTGCAGATGGAGAACCACAACGCAAGCGGTCCCTGAGATCCAGGAAGAAGACAAAGTAAGATGCCAAGAACCCCGCCAGCAAAGGATACCACCCTGATTGTCATCCCACTGTCCCACATTGTCACCCTGTCCATCCTTAAACTGCCCCAGCTCCACTTTCCACAGGCATCTGGACAATGCACCTGTGATCCCAATAGTCTGGACTCTGCCATGGACATTCCTCCACCATCCCCCCTCACCAATTTGCAACCACCCCACAATATAGAGCACTCAAATAAACACAGTTATTGCACAAAACTTGAACTTGATCCTAATGTATCAGACATTACCGTGCCAAAATGCTTATTTACATTGTGATGCCAACATTCCAATGTCACACAGCTGTAGTCCATGGGTAAACAAAGCAGATGTCACACACTGGGGGCCACATTTCTGAAATCGCAAAGGAAAGTGACATCTCAGTTACCATACACTGGGTGAAAACGACAGACAGGAGAGAGGTAGTAGTGGTTAAGTACATGTAGTAGGCAGCTATGTATTCTTACCTGTCTGTCATTGGAAATACTGCTGTATAACTGTGTTCCTGTTGTCTATGTCGTCCTCTTCTGCTTCCTCCTCTTCACTCTCCACAGGCTCCACAGCTGCTACAACACCACCATCTGGACCATCCTCCTGCAGAAAAGGCACCTGGCGACGCAAAGCCAGGTTGTGAAGCATGCAGCAGGCCATAATGATCTGGCACACCTTCTTTGGTGAGTAGAATAGGGATCCACCTGTCATATGGAGGCAGCGGAACCTGGCCTTCAGGAGGCCGAAGGTCCGCTCGATCCCCCTCCTAGTTCGCCCATGGGCCTCATTGTAGCGTTCCTCTGCCCTTGTCCTGGGATTCCTCACTGGGGTCAGTAGCCAGGACAGGTTGGGGTATCCAGAGTCACCAATTAGCCACACACGGTGCCTCTGGAGTTGCTCCATCACGTAGAGGATGCTGCTATTCCGCATGATGTACGCGTCATTCACTGAGCCAGAGAACTTGGCATTAACATGGAAGATGTACTGGTCTGCCAAACACACCATCTGGACATTCATCTAATGATAACTCCTCCGGTTTCTATACACCTGTTCACTCCTGTGGGGGGGGACCAAAGCCACATGGGTCCCATCAATGGCACCTATGATGTTGGGGATATGTCCAAGGGCATAGAAATCACCCTTCACTGTAGGCAAATCTCCCACCTCAGGGAAAACGATGTAGCTCCGCATGTGTTTCAGCAGGGCAGACAACACTCTGGACAACACCTTGGAAAACATAGCCTGGGACATCCCTGATGATATGGCCACTGTTGTTTGAAAGGACCCACTTGCTAGGAAATGGAGCACTGACAGCACCTGCACTTGAGGGGGGATTCCTGTGGGTTGGCAGATAGGTGACATCAGGTCTGGCTCCAGCTGGGCACACAGTTCCAGGATTGTGGCACGGTCAAGCCTGTAGGTCAGTATGACATGTCTCTCTTCCATTGTCGACAGGCCCACCAGAGGTCTGTACACCGGAGGATGCCGCCATCTCCTCACATGTCCCAGCGAACGGGGCCTATGAAGGACAACAGCGAGCACAGAGTCAAACATCCCAGAGGTACGTAACCACAGCTTGCACAGAACACGAATCTTAATCCATAGAATGGCTTGTATGAGTGTTGAGGCAAGGCCTAGGTATGTGTGACGCAGTTAAAATATTAGGGCATGTGGGCCCCTGAAATGGCGGCTGCCTGACCTGTGAAGTGTGACAATGGGATGTGAGGTAACTGCGCTGGCGTTGTACACCGTGGCGGTAGGCAGTCGAAGACCGCAGCACAATGCTGCATTGGTTAACATTGAACCCTATGGGTCCCAGGAGCCAATGACGATGTGCGCCGGCGGTCGCGGTACGCACCGCCGCAGACGTGACCGCCATTTTCTATCTGCTTAATCACTCGATACCTGATCTTCGACAGGAGAGGACCTACACTGCAAGTGCTGCTGTGACCTCGGTCTGGAGGAGACAATGGCTCAAGCGACTGGGGAAAGGGCCCCTGCCTTCACCACTGAGGAATTGGAGAAACTAGTGGATGGGGTCCTCCCCCAGTACGCGCAACTCTACGGTCCTCCAGACAAACAGGTAAATACACTGGGAGCATGCTGTATGGGCTATGCCTGTGTGGAGTGGGGTGTATGAAAGTTGGGGGGGGAGGGGGGGAGATTGAGGCGTGCATGAAACGACGGTGATTGCATGTGCCACATGGCAAGGGTAGGGATGGGGGTCACTCACATTGACGGTGCAGAAGGTAATGACTTCTCTTCTCCCTCCGTACTTTTCATATAGGTCAGCGCCCACCAGAAGGTAGATATTTGGCGTGCCATCGCCAAGGACGTCCGGAACCTGGGGGTCCACTGCAGACGAGGCACCCACTGCCGGAAGAGATGGGAGGACATCTGCTGCTGGAGCAGGAAGACGGCGGAGACTCAGCTGGGGATAGCCTCCCAACGTGGGAGGGGTGCCAGTCGGACTTTGACCCCCCTGATGTCCCGAATCCTGGCGGTGGCCTACCCCGAATTGGATGGGCGCGTGAGGGCATCACAGCAGACACAAGGGGGTGAGTACATTCTCATTCTGCTGCCTTTGCACGCAGTGGAGGTGTCTGGGTGGGGGAGGAGGGCTGTGGGTCTCCCTATGCCAGGGCGAATTGTGTAGGCTAGGCCCCTCCGTAAGGCATGGCCCTGTGTCCCCGCCCCCCACCTCTGTAGGGTGCCAAGTACAGGAAATCATGGCCCTGTGTCATCTATGTGTGCGGATGTCGTCCATAGGCTTGTAGGCCATGTCCCAGGGATTGAGTAGTCGACCCCAAGTGCGTGGTGTAGTGCAGGGGGCTTCTGTGTCTGTCCTGTCCGCCAACGGTGTCGCCAATGCATGCACTCAATATGTCTTTATTTTGTTTTCCCCCCCCTTTTTTGTGGTCTTCCTGTTCATGTGTGCATTAGCATCATCAGGCGGAGGAGAAGTGGCACCGGAGCACGAGGGAGCTGCATCCCACATGGCCATGGAGGGCCACACCACGGAGTCTGAGTTCACCAGTGGGACGGAGGGCGAGGGGAGCTCCACAGCGGGGACTCGGGCCGACAACAGTGACACCGACTCGTCCTCTGAAGGAAGCTCCCTTTTGGAGGTGGCAACATCTGTGGCCACTCCAACTACAGGTACAGCCGCCACCCCCCGCACCAGCACCGCCCTCCCAGCAGCCCCTCAGCGTTTTTTCCGTGCCCGCACACCCAGGAAGGTGGGCATCTACTTCGCCCCAGGCACCTCAGGCCCTGCCCCAGTCACCCCTGCTGCCCTCAGTGAGGAGGTCATTGACCTCCTGAGGACGCTCACTGTTGGGCAGTCTACCATTTTGAATGCCATCCAGGGTGTAGAAAGGGAAGTGCACCAGAGCAATGCATACCTGGAGGGCATTCATTCTGGTCAGGCGGCCCTTCAGCGATCGTTCCAGACTCAGCACTGATGGCAGCCATTGTCCCTGTGTCTAGCCTCCTCCCCCCAACTTCCTCCACCCATTCCCTATCACCTGTACCTCTGCCTATCCCAAGGACACCATCAGACCAGCCTACACACACCTCAACACCCAAGGGGGGCTCAGCCAGAAATAAGCACCACACATCCCACAGGCAGTCACACAAGCATCATACCCATGCAGACATAGCAACAGCCACTGCCTCCACTGTGTCCCACTCCTCCACGTCTCCCTCCTCCCTCCCTGTCACCTCTACATTCACACCTGCATGCACACCATCTTCAGCCACTACGTCCCTCAGCAGCACAGACACCAGAACACGTGCAGTCACCACCCCCACTGCCATTTACACGTCCCATGTGTCCTCTCCCAGTGTGTCTGAGACGCCCCCTCCCAACATACACAAACGCAGGCAGCCACCCACCCAACAGCCATCCACCTCACAACAGCCTCCAGCCCAAGCACCAGCACCCAAAACCACAAAACTTACACCTCCTACAACCACTACCTCTTCCTCCACTCCCATAACCACTACACCTACCCATCCCACTGCTCCCAAAAAGTTTTTCCTGTCGAAACTCAACCTCTTCCCACCAACTCCCCCACCCCGTCCATGTCATATGACTCGATTGAGCACCTCAGCCCCCACAAAACCGGGCCCTGCCATGAAGGTCTGCCAGGGACAGTGGAGTGCCCCACCCACCAGGGCAGCCAGTTTGGTCCGGAGCCAAGGCACGGCCAGCCCACCCCCGGAGAAACACCCGAAGATAGGCAGTGGCCGGCGGGAGAGGCAGATGACATCAGGCACCAAAACCCCGACCAGGCCTCCGCCAGGGAGTGTGGAGACAGCTGCCACACCGGGCAAGGTGGGGAAGGGCCACAGGCGAACTGGGAAGGCTGGGAAGGGCAGCACGGCCGACACCACCGCCATCAGCCCAGCTGGCCAGGAGTGGCCCACCAGCCCCATCCCATGTGGGCAGGACTCCACCAACAGGCCCGGCCCAGCTGCCCTGGAGGACACCGCCAGCCGCAAGTCAGGAGGGAAATGAGCACCCCGCCATAGCCGGGCCGCTGACTGCCCACTTCCATCTCAAGCACCACTGAACTGGGCTCTCCATCTCAAGCACCGCTGAACCAGGCACCGCCGTCTCAAGCACCGCTGAACTGGGCTCTCCAACTCAAGCACCGCTGAACCGGGCACCGCCGTCTCAAGCACCGCTGAACTGGGCCCTCCAACTCAAGCACCGCTGAACCGGGCACCGCCGTCTCAAGCACCGCTGAACTGGGCCCTCCAACTCAAACACCGCTGAACCGGGCACCGCCGTCTCAAGCACCGCTGAACTGGGCCCTCCAACTCAAGCACCGCTGAACCGGGCACCGCCGTCTCAAGCACCGCTGAACTGGGCCCTCCAACTCAAACACCGCTGAACCGGGCACCGCCGTCTCAAGCACCGCTGAACTGGGCCCTCCAACTCAAGCACCGCTGAACCGGGCACCGCCGTCTCAAGCACCGCTGAACTGGGCCCTCCAAGTCAAGCACCGCTGAACCGGGCACCGCAGTCTCAAGCACCGCTGAACTGGGCCCTCCAAGTCAAGCACCGCTGAACCGGGCACCGCCGTCTCATGCACAGCTGAACTGGGCCCTCCAAGTCAAGCACCGCTGAACTGGGCCCTTCATCTCAAGCACCGCTGAACTGGGCCCTCCAACTCAAGCACCGCTGAACTGGGCCCTTCATCTCAAGCACCGCTGAACCGGGCACCGCCGTCTCATGCACCGCTGACCCGGGCACCGCCTTCTCAAGCACCGCTGGCCCATGAGCGGCAGGGGCTGGGCTGCATCTGTGTCGGGCAGGCCTGCACGAAGCACTCTGGGCACCAGGCCCCCTCCAGAAGCAGTGGAGACATGCATCCACTACCTCTGTCCTGCACAGGATGAAGCACTCTGGGCAGCAGGCCCCCTCCAGAACCAGTGGAAGAAAGCATCCACTACCTCTGTCCTGCACAGGATGAGGCACTCTGGGCACCAGGCCCCCTCCAGAACCAGTGGAGACTGTCATCGACTTGAGAGACTGTGGCTTTGCACTCCCCAGGATTGAACAGTGGGCAGACCACCCAATGTATAGACTTGTGAGACTGTGGCTTTGCACTCCCCAGGATTGAGCAGTGGACAGCCCACCCACTGTATAGACTTTTGAGACTGTGGCTTTGCACTCCCGAGGATTGAACAGTGGGCATGGAGGCCCCTCGTGGATCTGGCATCGTGCACTCATCCGGCTGAGGTGCTCCCCCTTCCCTTCCCCCTGAGGTGCCTGTAGTTTTGCCATCTGATGCCCCTGCAGTGTTCTCTCTGTTGGATTCAGGTATCCTGTGTGGGCTTTGCCCATGTGATTTGGCCCGAGTGGTCCACGGACAATGCCTGCTACAATGCTCGGACTTGTACATTACTGTATTTATTATTGTGTTTTGGTGTAAATATTTAAATAGCTATTTTTTTTATATATGCAAATGTTTCAAACTAATTCCTTTTGTCTTTGCATTCTTCCAGGGGGTTTGGGGGGTGTAACTGTGATGTTTTGCTATGCATTGATGTGTGTGTTGTAGTGGGTGAGGGTGGGGGTGGGTGTGTCGCGTATGTGTGTCACATCATTTTTTGCTTCCCCTGTGTCGTAGGTGCAGTACTCACCGTTGTCTTCTGCGCCGGCGTTCGTACTCCTGGTACAGGAGCAGGAATACCATCGCTGGGAGTATGTGAAGTTCCGGTTCCATGCTGTCCTGGCTCCTCGTAGGGTGTATTGAGGTGAGCATTTTCCCTTCGGTATAGCGGTTTCCGCCGTGTTTTTATCTGCGGTGCTACCGCCCCGGAAAAGGTGGCAGATTGGTGGGTTGTGATACTGTGGGCGGTACATTGACTCCCACCTGTCTATTGGCGGTAACCGGCGCGCTGTTTGTTGGTTCCGCCGTGGCGGTCGGTGTGTTAAAGTGGCGGCCTCTGTTGGCGGTTAGCGCCACGGTCGGAATGCCAATATTTTTGCCACCAGCCTGTTGGTGGTTTAGCCGCTGCTTTCACGCCGACCGCCAGGGTTGGAATGACCACCAAAGACACTGAAATAAATTAAGAGGATACTCAAGAGGCCCAACTTCTGAATGGCATGATGTCTCTCTTTCCAAGTTCAGTCCACTCCCTCCTCAATGTTTCTAGGTTTTTAGTGGGTATTGGAGGGTTAGTTATAGTTTAGATTAGGTTCGTAAGTTAGTCAGGATAAGTAGGTTTGGGGGGGGTTTCTACTTTTTACATTTTACTTTGTGGGTGGGGGTGATGTTGGGGCTTTTATGTACTTATTGAAAAAATAAGTAATAGGTGGTAAATGTGTAGTTTAGTTTATGTTGTCCTGCATGTGTCTTGTGATATAAGGGGGGTTGGAGGGACGAATGTTTAGAGTGTGTTGTTAAATGTATTAGGTAAGTGTAGCATAGAGTAGTTAGGGTCTGTTGTGGGTTATGTATAGTTAGGATAGGTTAGGTTAGGTTAGGTTAGGTTAGGTTAGGATAGGTGTTCTGAATTCTTTTTAGTTTTGTTAAAATCTAATCAAACCTTTGGGTACTCCCTTACTTCATGTGTCATGCTTGGGTCTCAGGGTCATCCCATGGGTGTACAGTGAAAACTGTGTGTTGTCCTAGGGATTCCGTCCTGCCTCGAGATGCCTCTCTTGAAATGTTCATCACCTTCTTCTAACTAAGCTGTCACATTGGCAGCTACAGCACATCTACTTGTCTGTGACTATGTTGACCATGTATAGGACAGGTAGGTGTGGTAATTCAGCTGACATTGTATGGGCTTTGTGACGGTATTTTGGGCACTTTGGGACATTTGACAACAGCCTATATTTCATTCCTATCCTGATAAACTGACCAATTACAGATGACGTTGAGTCCCTCTGTTCACACCAATGTGTTCTACTGGTTCTCCCAGCTGATGATATTGCCGAAGAATTGTTTCTCAGCCATTCCTGCCAAATGTAGTGGGTGTAGCATGCATGTGTTCAACATGTTTTACATACTCTGAGCATCGCTTGTAGGGGATGAGACCAGCATCGACGTTCCTCATGTCGGTACCATGTGCATAAATATGTGCCAGCCTATTCATGTACTGACACTCTGTGACTTGAGACATGTTACACACATCAAAATTCCTAGGCATAGTAGGTGTGTCACAACACACAAGAATGTGCTGGTTGTGTTGGGGGTGTTTAATAACAAGTTTAATAGTGCAATATTTACAATGTCCAGGTCCGTGACCCCATTCGTGGAATCCATCCAATTGAGACACTACACCTGTCATGGGACATGTTTGGGTAAAGTGGCTTTCAGTGCAGTGGAGCATAGATTACCAATTGAAAAATTAGAGACAATTGCAGTCCATTGCAGAAAGGTCAGCAGTGTGTTGAAGAATAGTGCATATCTGCAACAGTGCTAACACTGGGATGATGTCAAGCACAGTACTAAGGAAAACACTGCCCATGTGGCATGGGTTGGTGCTACCGGGAACTCCTATGGGTGAAGATGATCTGTTCCACATCTTCATCCTCCGATGTGTGTGTTGCCTCTTCTACCCTTAATGGTGGTAGTGAGGAGGTAGAGGGGGCCACACACACTTCAGTGGTTGGAGATGTGGACTCCCAATTCCTGGCAGCTGCCATCTGTGGCAATACATATGGCATCACTGCAGCAAGGAGGAGATGCTGATTTTTAAGTATAGCTGCAACATACCTATGATAGGCAGCCATGTCTGCCCTGAGGGAGACCATTTTCTGGTGCATGTAGTCCGTTTCATCCTCAAGCATGTTGATGCCAATTTGGGAGGGCAGTTGTTGTGGCCTCCTCATCATTGCAGCAGCTATGTCCCTCAGAAACTCCTGGACTCCACGCATTGGGGAGTGTGTGCGTTGGTTGGCTGCAGTTTGTTCTGTTGCCGTTACCATGCACGTCCGTATCCCGTAAAGGCTGGCTGCCATAGTTTGCATCCCCACCAGCATCTCCTTGGCCAGTTCCCACTGGAATCCTACCACTGTCCTCTCAAAGCTGGTGCCTGGGTTCTCAGAGTCCTCTGATGTGTCAGTGCTGGCAGGTCGTACTATTGGGGTGCTAAGTGGGGCCTGTGGGATGTCTGCTACATGTATATTCCTCCTTGCGACTGGAGGTGGTGTCTTGAGGTTTAAAAGGACTTCTGGGAGGGTCTCTTGGCTGATAGTTGTCAGCTGGTCAATCGGGTCATCAGGGTACTCCAGGACAGGCAGAGGCACAGGAGAGCCATCATCCTCTGCAATGAGATGGTGTAAAATCAGTCTATCTGTGTTGTGGCAGCTGACAAGTCACATCACTGACTTGGGGGCATATTTATACTCCGTTTGCGCCGGAATTGCGTTGTTTTTTTTTACGCAATTTCGACGCAAAACTAACTCCATATTTATACTTTGGCGTTAGACGCGTCTAGCGCCAAAGTCCATGGAGTTAGCGTAATTTTTTAGCATGGACACCTACTTTGCGTTAATTATATGCAAGGTAGGCGTTCCCGTCTAAAAAATCGACTCCGAGGCATGTGCGTCGGATTTATACTCCCGGGCAAAATTCACGCCCGGGAGTGGGCGGGTCAAAAAAAATGACATCCGGCCGCTTTTGCAATGTTTTTTAGCGCCTGCAAAAGGCAGACGTTAAGGGACCTGTGGGCTCTGAAGGAGCCCAGAGGTGCCCTCCCATGCCCCCAGGGACACCCCCTGTCACCCTTGCCCACCCCAGGAGGACACCCAAGGCTGGAGGGACCCATCCCAGGGACATTAAGGTAAGATGAGGTAAGTATTTTTTTAAAAATTTTTTGTGGCATAGGGGGGCCTGATTTGTGCCCCCCTACATGCCACTATGCCCAATGACCATGCCCAGGGGACAGAAGTCCCCTGGGCATGGCCATTGGGCAAGGGGGCATGACTTCTGTCTTTGCTAAGACAGGAGTCATTTCTATGGGGGTTGGGAGGGGAAAAAATGGCACAAATCGGGTTGAGGCGAAAAAATTGCCTCAACCTGACTTGCCCCATTTCTTGACGCCCAAGCCCAATATCCCCCTACGCCGGCGCTGCCTGGTGTACTTCGTTTTTTTTAACGCACACCAGACGGCGCCGGTGGCTAACGCCGGCTAACGTCATTCAATAAATACGGCGCCCGCATGGCGCTTCAGAATGGCGTTAGCCGGCGCAAATTTTTTTGACGCAAAACTGCTTTGGCGCAGTTTTGCGTCAAAAAGTATAAATATGGGCCTTGATCTTTGAGGCTCATTGTCATATTAGGGCCTTATTTATGTAAAAGTGGTGCAGTGCGGTGCTGTGCAAAAATTGGTAACACAAGGATGCACTGTATGTAAGTGAATATGGGGCATCCCTGTGTTGTCCCCCACGCTGATGCATAATTCAGCAAGGATGTATGCATTGAGGGGTGTGATTGTTCATGTGTGTGAAGGTGTCCCTTCCTGCACATTAACAATCACTAATGGTGCTTTGGCACTTCTGTGCAAGCTGTAATATGCAGCACACACAGAAGAGCCAAAGCGTTGTTTACAAATGATTGTTTATGTGCAGGAAGGAACACCATCATGCGCATAAACAATAATTTCTGGCATTTTGCTCTTCCTATGCATGCTACAGATTGCAGCACACATTGGAAAAGCAAAAAACGAGGATGTATAAATGTATTCCTCCTTATTGCACCCTGCTAATGCCACCCCTGGGGCTGGCATAAGAGTTTTGGCCATGCCTCAAGTAGTCAAAATTCCATTTATCCGAGGCAGCATCAAATTGCAATGGGTGTTGCTGTGGCACACCCACAGCAACACCCATTGCACCACCTTCCACGTACACTGATGGTCATGAAGGGGCCGTATTTTCAAGGTGACATTAAGCCACCTTGTCAATACGGCACAGTGTCTTTGATGCACCCTTCAGTTCCAAAGGATTGTTCCTGTACATCAAAACTGCAATCTACAGCCCTATCCCCACCTGCATGTCACATGAATGGAAGCCCAGTTGGCACAATTGGCTGCGTCATATCTTCTAAGTGTGTTGTCTATCCTTTTTGTGGCTTGAAGCCATCTTTTCATGTTCCACCTTCCCTTTGCATCCATTTGAATGGTGAGGCCTTGCAGTAGGTGTTGCTGTGCTCATGCCACAGCACCACACATGGTAAGTTTTACCTGTCACAGTCTTACATGTTTCACATACACCCATTCTGTGCTGAGATCTTGCACCACCCCAGAGACAGCATTACCAGGGCACTATGCTCTTGTTGCCGTTGATGGCTCCTCCTGTTGTTGTTTGTGTGCTATATTGCATGGCACTCATGGACCTGGCAGAGTTCAGTTTCATCTCTTGTCTGTGTAGGTGTGTTTGCCTTACTAAACGCCTATGTCCTCCTCCTCCTCAATGGAGCCCTCCTTGCACTATGATACATGAGTGCAGCATGGTGACAGTGCAGCTCATTTGACAGAAGCATAGGGTTGAACCCAGGGATGGGCAGTATGGGTATGACATTTCTGCTGTGTACATCATTCTGTATGTGACAGTGCCTGATGGTAAATGTGTCTATGGACATAGCCATTTAACAGGAGTTGTACAGGTCAGGTCCTGAAGCAAGTTTTCATTTCATGTGCATCAGTCCAAGGGGCACCTGACTGCCATTGTGTATTTGACCACCCCCAACAGCACAGGTGGTAGTGGCAACTATTGTCAATGTGGAATGCCCCATGGGCCAATGGCCTGGACATTGCAGGTTTCCAGCAGCTTACAGACTGGCTATTGCATCTGTCCGGTGACACCAGACCAATGTTACGTTCAACACTATCCTCAGGTCTGTTTTTGCTTTTCCACCATCCTTTGCATGTCGGTGACCCCCATGAGATGGTTGTTGGTGATGTGGTGTGGCCCTGGGTGCACCTGCACAGCCCATGCACTTCGCATGGGCAGTGCAGAGGGTCCCGTATCCTGGCCCTTTGCCCTTTCCACTGCCTGATTTGCAGGGCTGAGTGCAGCATGTCCTGTTTTACCCAATGCAGCCCAAAACTGGCCCTGACTCTATTTGATCCATCAACAATGTTGTACTAAGTGTCCCACAGAGCTACCATGAGCAGATGGATTTCCAGCCACCATCCCAACGTGTGACTCATACTGCCAAGTGCAAAGGGTACACTGCACTGGCAGTCTTAGTAACACCTGACTTGCCCATGCACCATTCCCCGCCCGTCAATGTGGAATTGTCCACCATTATGTTCACAGTCATACCCCATGTGTTGTATGTGTATGTTTATTTCCCCATTCCCATGTGAGTGACATGGTGGTGTCAGAGTAGTTGTGGGCTCAGCCTGTGACTGTTGTGACCTACTGTTTCCTATCTATGGTACATGTTTTCCGTAGTGGCACATTTCCGTTCAGCATTAAGATGTGTGGTTCAACACTACTTCAGTTTAGTTGGTCAGGGTAGTACCATGTTACCAATTATACTGGTCCTGCCTCCTAGTCCCCCAGCACCTGTTCATTTTATTGTTCCATGCACCCAGGGGACACCCTGACTGCATGATGTAGGGATGGCTGCCTCATGTGAATGTGTTATCTATGTGCGGTGTGGTGATGCTACTCGCACATGCCTGTGTACTGTTGGGACAGTTGCTATGACTTGTGTGCTGTGAGATGCAGCACACATGCGTTTGGGCAATGAGGCAAGGAAGTTGCAAGGTGTTACTGCAAGGGACACCACTATGAAATAACCCCAGGAATGGCGCTGACTGACTATCTGGTCTCTGAGGTCTTGGTCGTGTTGGTGGTGTTGATGTGACTACATGCAAGGGATATTGTGATGTCACTACCAGTGGCACAGTGATTATACATGCCATTCAACCCATGTGCTGCATATATACTTGTAGGTATTTAGACGTGGTATTCAAGATATGTCCAGATTGTGTATGTGTCATGGTGCATGGCACTACCAAGGTGTAGGTACATGTGTAGCTTACGTCGGCATGGTGCAACTTGCTTAGTGTGCATTGTGTCCTTCTGCGCTTCTTTGACATGCATTGTGAGTCCTACATGCCTCCCCCTTCTTGCACTTGAAATTTTAGCATATATTTCCCCCATGCAACTTACCCTGCATTTGTGGTGTTTCCTGGTATTCTGTGCTGTCTTGTCCTTGTATTCCTGTGACAATTTCCTCCGGGATGACCGCTGCATCCATCTCCTCCATCTCGTCCAAGTCCTCTTGTGGTGCTGCACTCCCACCTCCAGTTTGCAGTGCTGCCTTCTTGTTCTGTGCCATTATTTCCTTTGTCCTTCGCTTACAGTCATGCCAGTGTTTCTTGCACTCAGTCACAGTTCTCCTGACCACTGCCACACTCTTGATCTTATCCACAATCTGCTGCCAGATTGCCTCTCTCCTTCCAATTGGCAATTTAGAGGTGACGAAGAGTTGATTTTGATGTTCCATCACCTCTCTCACCAGTATTTCATGCTCCTCTGCACTGAAACAACACTTCCTCTTTTTCTTCTCCCGCCCCTGGGTCTTGCTTGTCTCATCATGCCTGTTTCCTGTTTAAATGGGGTCTCCCTGGGGTCTCTCCTTGCTTCCTAGCTCCATTCTGGATCTCCTTTGCACTGTTTTCTCCATTAGCATCTGTTTTTTATGTTATTGTGGGCAAAAATGGCGCATTTCCATTTTGTGACGTGTTTACATGTCGTAAACAGGATTAGAGTAATTTTTCCTCCGTGAACGTAATTTTACCTTTCGACAAGGCGCAATGGTTAATGTTGGAAAAAATGACTCTAACCCAGCGTCATAGCATAAATTTGATGCCCGGGTGGCATTGAAAAATGACGCTGGTCTGCGCTAACTATTTTGGAGGAAAACTGCGTTAGTGCAGTTTTGCGCCAAAAAGTATAAATCTGTCGATGAGTTTTTTTCCAGTGATATGTTTGGCTTTTCAAAAGAAGGTTGAATATGTCAATGGTAAGGGTACTTGGTGAAGGGATAGAAGAGGGTGTTCGGTCAAGGGATCAAGGTAGGGTTAGGACAGGAGAAAATTGTATCTTCTCTTGTGGTGCAGGAGGGGTCAGGGAGCAGTCCCTGCTGAATGTTCACCTGGTGCACATCTGCTCCTAGTGAAACAGAGCCTAGACTTAATGGGCTACGTGGAATGGCCTTGTGGACAGGGGAAGTATCGACACAAGTAATGAAGAACTGAGTGCCAATGCTAATCTTCTGGCCCATTACTTCAATACGATGACATTTGTCTCCTGCAGCTAGTTTCTTTGAGAGAGATTCTACACTGAGGTAGTGGCTATTCATTGGGCAGATCAACTACCACGCCAAGTTTCTTTAGGGGCTAGGGCTTCTGGGCACTAGGTCTTACAGCTGGCCAGACCCATTTTCATGTGGATGGTGATAGGAACAGGCCAACAGGTCTGGCAGGTAGTCTGATGCCCAGAAGGAAACCAGGTAAACAAAAGAGGCTTTGAGAGAAACCAGCTAATTTAACAATGCCTCCGTGTCGTTGTCCTCATAGCAAAAATCTTGCCAATAGGAATGGACATTAAGTCCATACATTATTCAATAATAGATACTCATGGAAAGTAATATGGCAGTTTTTTCACAAATATGGCATGACAAATTGCCTTCTGGCTTACCAAATACTCTGCCACAAAACTTATTTTTTAAAAATAGATCAAACCAGCCTTCAAGTGTCACTGCTTTCATAATGTTCGTTCCCACTGTAGATCACTTCAGAGATTACTGGCACTTGCGTATGGGATCACCAGAAATGGTATTGGTGCATGTAGTAATCACGCAGGTGATGATAAGCAGTAGATCCTTAATTAACAATAAATTGTCATGAACAATGTACATAACTCCCAGCTTCCTCCCAGACCACAGCTTCCTCTCTCCACACCACTCCATTCCAAAGTTCCCCTCCCTATTATCCCTCATCACATTCCATTACATTCTTGTGAGCTTAACCCTACAGTGCTAGTGTCCTATCTCTTAACCTCTATGTGGACACAATAGTAATTCACTTGCTGCCCATCTACAAAGTAACAACTTTCAACCTACGTATCAAATTGGGAAGAAGGCCACTATTAACTGCATTCCAGTGTGAGGATGCCAGAGGGCCGGAAACAACGAGTCTGTCAGGTATTGCTGAAACTATTTTCAATAATTACAGTTTATTTCTACAGGACTGGGTAATAGTATATGCCTCTAGATTCAGTTTTCCATCAATTCGCAGACATTTACCACCTGCTTATTAGAGGGCCTTTTCTCTCACACGTGGTGTGGGAGTGCGGAGTGGCAGACGTGCAGGACCAATGTTACTTCAACTAGGGAGGGACTATTTCTATTCCCCATGGTGAAGTATGTGGATGAGCCTGCATGTTCAGGTTCGGTGTTGCCAGGCCAGGAATTATCATGCCTGGAGTTTGCAGACCTGATAATTCCAGGTCGAGAGACATATTTGCATATTTGCTTTCTGTGGTATGCCTCCGGGAGAATACAACAGTGAATTTATAATGGGGCCCTAAGTTGGAAGCATCAAAAATGCACATCTATATTTAGATGTAATTCTTCAGACGCTGAGAGCAGAGTTAAATGGGTAGTGCATGGGATAAAAAATATTGTTTTCCTTAGCACAGTTTTCTTAGGGGAAATGATTTCAGAACCCCACAATAAGAGTCCACAATAATTGTAGGACCTTTATTTGAAAATCTCAGAATGCTAGAAAAGTATTTCATGACAAGCAGTCAAATTGGAGTTATTAAAATTAAACCATGTTAATGTGCAGCTTAATGTGGTCTTCTTAAAGATATCATGATTGCCTCTGGATTACAGAGGTGGGGTGCAATGTATATAAAAAGTAGGGCATGTGCTTTTAGGTTGTATATGTCCTGGTAGTGAAAACTCTTAAATTTGTTTCTCACTACTGCAATACCTATTTCTTGCAAAGGATAACATCAGAGTTGCCTTATTACATTTTATAGTTGTAATTTCCAAATGGAGAGAGTTCACTAGTCCATGCTTGGTGTCTCTGGAATTGGAATTTAAAATCCTCACTTATGGTGAAGTGGGATTTGAAATTTGAAAATATCAGTTTTAAAAAGTTGGTATCTTCCTGCCCTAACCATTTAGTGCCTGTCTCTGGTCCCATGACTGTGTTTAGCTGTCATTTGAGCATTGGCTTGACAGTAACACACAGTAGTGGGCTTTGGTGTGTCTGAATGGACCATCACTGGCAGGATGGGAGGGAGGAGCTGGGCACAGAGCCACTTACACTTGAATGGCCGTGTCCTACAGCCATACAAAGAGCTGCAGACCCCCTGACGTTATTCTGGATCCAACTCTTCTGTACATTTCTGGACATGTGTACATGGGAGAAGGACAGTTGTTCGGTTAAAAGGACTGCCACTCTACTGGACTGCAGGTCCAAAGGTACTGCTTTCCTGCTGTGCTGATCTGCTGCCTGCTGTCCTCTTGCCTGTGGGAAGGAGACCTCTACCGGAAACTTTATCTTGAACCAAGGATCCCACAGTAACTTCAAGGGCTAGTCTGTTGGCCTCCTTATGTGAGCCTTGTGGACATAAAAGGCTCTTAAAAACAGCTCTTGGACCCAGCTGCAGCAAATTCCTGCCCCCCCCCCCCCAATGGTGCCTCCCAGGTCCTAGACTCTTGATGTGGCTCAGCAAGCTTAAATCAAGCTTTTGGGCTCTTAATGACCCTGAACAGGCTTGTTCGCACTAAGACCGAGAGTGCGGACCAAAAATGGGCGCAAAGTGCTGCTAGCCCCCTCTTCATACTGCAGCATCAACTGCTCATGGGGGGCGGCCAACATGAAGACCTCTCATCCACAACTCCAGGCCTGCACATTGTGCAATGCCAACAGCCTTCAACGACACTCCTCTTGCTCCTCATAGCCATATCCAATGAAACAGGACTGTTAGCACGATATTTGAGAAGGAAAAATTCAGCAGGACTAATCTGGGACTGAAGCCGACCTGCACTCCACCATGGTTCTCCTGAACCTTTCACTTTAAAACGGTCCAGCGCGACCAGATGCCTCAGTTGACGTTTTGTGCTTTTAGGCACTATTTTTCACTTTATTCTTTAAAAAATTAATATCTTCGATTCTGCTGATTGGATTTTCATCATTTTCGATCTTGTTTTATTTATTAAGGTTTGCTCTATTTTTCCAACCTGGTGTCGTATTGTTTTTGTGTGGTAGTTCCATGGCTTTACTGTTTGAAATGTTGCACAAATACTGTACACGTTGCCTGTAAGTAAGTTAAGTCTGACTGCTCTGAGCAACGTTACCAAGGGGTGAGCACAAGTTAATTTAGAGTTTGCTTATGCCTTGTCCTTACATGGATTGTGGTTTCAGTTTGACCAGAGTTCACACCTCTGTCAACGAGTAACAAAGTCTCTCACAATCACAATACTATCTGAGAAAAGGTAAAACTAGGGAAGCAAAACACATGCAGCAGTGTGGAATTTTAACTGTGAAGAGGAAGGGTACTCTTGTTTAACTTGTGTACTTATGTCTTCTAGTGCCTTAAGCTTTTTGAGGCTCACACTAACCTACCTAGATGGCATGTCCTTGCCTTGGGTAACCAATAAGTTGTGGGAGGATGAGCAGGAGCATGCTGTCATTTCAGCATTAGTGTTCCTTCCACAACGTTCATCAGCTGGTGGTTCAATGCATTCTGGTAATTACAGTTCAGAAATGTGATTTATATATATTTTTTGCATTCATGCTTAATCGTTAATAATTTCAGACAGCAATCACTGTTTGCATTATTTGAAGTCTTAGCTTCTCTCTTTAGAAACCTGCTGACACATCAGTGTTTCTGAGTCTATGCTGCTCATCAATACACTACCTCTATTAACCTATGTCAGTGTGATGTCTCTAACCCGCACCTCAAGACCATGTAGTGGCATCTATGCATACCCTAACCCATCTTTGCACTCTCTCATGTATCTGTTCACCCATTCATCCAGTCACTCATTCATCCATACACTCTCTTCTCTCTATTCTTCCATCCTTTGTCTCATCCTCTATTTTATCCATTCACTAATTTGCACTAGTACATATACAAAAGTATCAATATATAAAGAAGTGTTTTCACTTAAAAAATCTATTTGCTTTTCCAATAGGTATTTATACAGAAACACACCACAAGATAATCAAATGTTCTCATTCTAATTTTACCCAGTTTACCAACCAGTAAAATGGTTTAGTAGAGTAACCCTCGGTCTATCTGTACGCAGACTATTCAAGACTCCCACCTCATCCTAATTTGAGTGTTTTGACAATAATTTTTATTGCGTTAAAAATACCAATTTACTTCTTTGATTCTATAAAATAATAATAACTTTAGGTAGCAATTGTTATTGCAGTTTTGCTTCACATCTCTGTAAATTACAGATATTGGCATCTTGCCAGCAGATAAAAGCCTCAATCTGTCCTGATAAGTATAGAACCAGACCAGTAAAGTGTCTCTTGCATATGGTTCTATATATATTATGGTCAATAAGCGCTTAGGTTAGAGACTTTTTAAAGCATGGGCAAAGTGGGCAATTGCCAAGGGCCCTCACCTTCTAAAGGCACCCTTTCTCACTATATAACTCACCCTAGTTTATTTCCATATCTTAGTTTTGCTCCTCCCTGCCCACCCCTACCTCTAAATATCTCCTGCTTTCCAGGTAGCTTCCTAAGAATTTTTGGAAATGTTCCAACTGAAACTTTGTTTGCTATTATGTGGGCTTCAATTTTCAAGAAATGGGCAGTAAAATTAGAAGCAGGGAGCCCAAAAATATTTTCCGCTAGTGGCCCCGAAAGTCCTTAATACAACACCGGCTTAGGTTACTGAGCCATCTTATTAGCCTATTTTTGCTTTTGAGATCATTTTAAGAGAAAGCAGAAAGTGCACCAGAATGTCCTTGTCGAAAGTCCCCCTTTACAACTTGGACTGTTTGTGAACAAAGGTGAAAAAGGGCCTCATTACGACTTTGGTGGTCCTTTCATAGGACCTCCAAAGCCACGGCAGGCAAAAGACCGCCAGTAATGGAGGTCTTTTGCTCGCTAAATTAGGAGTTTTCTGCTGAGCCAGTGGGCGAAAACAGCATTTCCGTCCGCTGGCCCAGCTGAAAACTCACCACAACATTGATTCCGGCTCGTAATCGAGGCAGCGGCAATGTTGTGGTGGGTCGGGTGCGACAGAATCCATTGCGCATTTCACTGCCTGTAATTCGGTTTGCAGCGCTGCCCTGGCAGATTGCGACCACCGAGACAGCCAGGCTGTCGACAGCGGAAACATGACGGTTTCAGTGGTCAGACAGTGGCACACCTGCCACGGTCACAATAGAGCAGTTTTGAGACCGTCACGCTCGTAATGAGGGCCAAAGTGTTTAGCAACTAAACAAGAGGCTTGATGCCTCTCCAAATGAATACCCTCATGTCATTTTCACCTGAATGTTGAAATGAAGGATAGGAGGATTGAAAGAGCCCTTGTGGATTAGAGAATAAGCTGTTTAAAGTCATTGCTTTCACTTGTCTCTGCACACTAAGGCCCATTTTATAGAAAAATGACTGAGCGCAATGGCGCGCCAAAATTGGCAGGACCGTGATCCGTCATTTTCACTACATAGGGATGTGCCGTATTTAATTGAATATGACGCACCACTGCGTTGCCCCCTGAGCTTGTGCTAAATTTAGCTGCCATCGTGCAAGGATGTCTGCATTGAGGGGTGTGATTGTTTATGTGCGGGAAGGTGTCCCTTCCTGCACTTAAACAATCACTAATGGCGATTTGGCACTTCTGTGTGTACTTCAGAATGCAGTACACACAGAAGTGACAAAGCGTCATTTTCTAATGATTGTTTATGTGCAGGAAGGGACATCTTCCCCACATAAACAATAATTTCTGGCATTTTGCTCTTTCTATGCATGCTGCAGAATGCAGCACACATAGAAAAAGCAAACAAGGAGGAATAAAAGTATTCCTCCTCGTTGCACCTTGCTAACGCCACCCCTGGGGTGGCATTAGATTTTGGCGCTGCCTCAGGTTTAGGAAAACTCGTAAATCTGAGGCAGCTTCAAAAAGCATGCCACAGCAACACCCATTGCACACCCCTTCCACACAAAAGGCTGCATGTGAAGGGGTCATATTAATAAGGTGGCATTAAGCCACAAAAAGTGGCTTAACGCCACCTTGTAAATACGGTGCAGGGCATTGCACCACGGTAGCATCACGAAAAGTGACGCTCCGGTGGCGCTAGGGGCTCATAAATATGCCCCTCAGCTTTTCTTGCTTTGGGAGTCAATACATATCGTGTTACATTTAGCTCAGCTTCTATTAATGCATTATTTTAATCATAGGGGGTGCACAGCCATCTACAGGCGCAGCAAGTAGGACACGTGTTGCACATGGAACCACGAAACGAAATATAATGGCATTTTATTTGTGTGGGCTAAGGACAGGCAGGGTGTGGTAAGCAAGTGTTTGTTTTGTTGCAAATGATGTCTCTGTGATTGAGACAATGATCTGTAAACACGTATGCACAGTGGGACACTTTCACATATGCAAGCAGTAACACACATTAATGAGCTATGATGGTTTTGCTAATCCTACGCATGCGTAAAAACGCAAAACGCATGTGTAGACTTGAGAGTTGTGCAATTTATTTTTGATTCCACTTTTTTCTTTAAAAAAAAAATTTCAATCCCTTCCTTTTCCAAGCAATCCAAGCACCATGAAATGAGATATCTGTCTGTACTTTCTCACTCTTTTCTCCGCCCGTAGTCACGAGCCATTCAACTACTAGTGCAGATTAGAAGTAGAAATGCATTGTACAGTTTTCTTACTTACACCTATTAGTCCCACATTATACTTTTTCCATAGTAATTTGGGGCGTGTAACAGCTCTGTGCCAAGCAAATGTCACAATATTGCATCCATGCCCATACAAATTATTGTGTGGTTTGTGGCCAGTTCGTTGATGTACTTGTGGGAGGTGTTTGATGGTGGGTAGGCACCCTGCAGCAGCTCTATAATTGCCAGGCTCTTGCATCCATGCAAAGCGTTCAGTTGAGTGATATGATGCGGTTGTACTGTATGTCAAAGTGGAATCCCTCTAAAGGTAACATTAATTTTCCATTAGAGGAGCAACCCTTTTACATTACTTGCAGCAATATGATTCAAAGCCCTTTGCAGAGCATAAATAGTTGTGACAACCAGAATTTCTTTCACTTCAAGAGTTAGGTGGCAATCGAGGCCTGTCCTTACCAGTTCAATTGAGTCTGAGAAGTAAGGGAAGTGAGGTACTCCATTGGTGCCTTCAGAATGGCCTCTTTGGTTGAGCAAAATGCCATCAATTCATGGGAAGGTGTTCATGTGTACATTACAATGCTCACGATTTCTAAGGGCTTCTTAACACTGTATGCTGCCTCTTGTCCCACCAGAAGGGGAACTATATTGGGGGATACAGTTTTATAACTTAGGGCCTGGTTTAGAACTCGACCAACGGGTTACTTCATCACAACGGTAACAGATATCCTGTCTGCCTTAATCTAAATCCCATTATAATCTGTGGGATTTAGATTTCGGCACGCTGGATATATGTCACCGTTGTGACGAAGTAACCCCTCCATTGAGTTCTAAATCAGGCCCTTAGTTCAATAGATTGTTGTACCCTCGTTGCAATCATGCTGTGGGATCATGTAAGTGTTTTAATCCTGTTAGCTGTACATTTATTTCCTTGAACCTGTTTGTGTCTTCTTAGATGAATGTATTCTCACTTATGTTCACCTTGTGCTCCCTACAGCATTGCCAATAACAGGAAGCTAGACAATGTAGGCTACAGAGAGGTGTGCAATAATTTTTTATCATCAACACTTCCCTTGCCCCCTTCATCCATTCATGCACTCACCCATCTATCCATTAGTCAATCAATGCATTCACTCCAGTCACAGACATACCACTGTACCATTAGGACTACACACTGCGTTACACCTTTATCAATTAACTCATTTACCCATTGATCTGACTATTTAAAGATGCCCTCGCTCAGTCACTCTCTCACTCATCTACCCATGCACTAATTTTCACATTCATTTACTCACCCATCCACACAGCCACATATAAAAACAATCTATGAAGAAAAACTTTTAATTATTGGCCATACCTAGCATGGCTTCCAGAGATTTAGGGATGTTTATACTCAAGTTTTCCACATTTCAATGGTTAATTGTGGATATTCTCAATGGAGAACAGTGCTTTTTATGGTATTGCTTGACAGCGCAGCTGTCGCCAAATAAATATGGAGCAGCACTATACAGGGACTTTGGTTGCACCCACATGTTGGGAGTCAGGACTACATTTTGACCGTGGAGAAGTCATGTGCGTCCACAAAAAAGTGGTTGCTCTCCACGCAGCTGTGATCATTTTCTTAATCCAGTTGCCTGAACTTTCAAGGGCACACACATAATATCGGAATGCTATTCAAGAGCCTTAGATAACTAGGGGCCAGATGTATCATCACGGCCCTTTGCGGTTCGCTAATAGCGATTTTTAAGAAATCACTATTACCGACTCGCAAAGTGCTTATCACATTTACGATTCGGTAATAGCGATTTCTTAAAAATCGCAAATGCTATTACCGAGTCGCAAATTGCGATACCGGCCCCATTCGCATCTATGGGCCTGTTGGGCCATAGCTGCGAATCTTTTACATTTCCAAAATTGCGATTTCTGAACCAGAAATCTCAATTTTGGAAATGCAAAATGCCAGGGTGCTGGGGGCCTAAGGCCCCCTCTGCTGCACCCCAAAATCATTTTTAGCAACATGTAAGGTACACACATGCCAAAAGGGCATGTGTGCTTTGCATGTTCAATTTAAAAATGCAGTTTAACTGCATTTTTAAATTTTGCACCAGGTTACCACCTGGTTGCATGTCATGGTATTTTCCATGTGCAAAATGCTATTCTGCGAAAAATCGCAATTTGCGATTTTTTGCAGCATTGTCTTGCGACCTGGATTTTGCGAATCGCAAATTGCGATTCGCAAAATCCAGGTCGCAACGCTAGAAATCGCAATTTTAGAGATTTCTACTTTGTGGTCTGCGAATACCTTTCATGCATTGCAAACCACTATTTTGCAATCGCGAACGGCCAAATTTACTGATTCGCACCGTTTGCGAGTGCAAAATATTTTCATACATCTGGCCCTAGATCATTTATGTTGTATTTCTCTGCCACCAGCATAGATGGGAAGAGGACAGTCATCAGCCTACATAGATGTTTAGGGCTAGCTTGAGAGTGCAATTGACATCTGACCTTTTAACCTACACTAATATTATTCTTCAGATCTTTGCTTCCATACTATTTACTAGTACTGGTTCACATTACTATACAACGTCCCTTTAAAGCCAGAACTACTGGCAGTGCCAATGCCAGTTTCTTACACAGATGCAAATGTGCAATGCATATCATACTTTTCGCAAAATATATCATTATCTTAAAGATGCCAGACAAAGCAGCTGCGTTGCTTATCACGGTCTGTTTTTAGTCCCAGATCTTGGTGTAAATGTTAATTGCTGCCACTAAAATCTCATTTGATGCCATGCATTAGCATTTCCCAGTGGCATAATTGTTCTCACGAGTTTGCAAAAACTACAGGTGTCTGTGAAGTTTGGCCTCTCTTTGTGATATTTTTAATGTTGCTCAGAGATTTGTAACAGGTACATACCAATGAACTAACCACTGCAGCTGTTCTGTGCACAATAGCAGGAGATAATCCTGTGAAATAGGCACTGTGACTACTACAATAAACTTGCATGACTAACAAAGCCGGAAACCATCAAAATGTAGTAAAAAATGCATGAGATATAAACAAAGAAGAGAATATTAGATTTAGGGGAATGCGGTCTCATTTGGGAACCTAGTACTCATTATTCCAAAGAGAACTTTACATCTTTTCCACCTGCTATTGCTGTGTTGGAAAGTAGATATCTTGTGAGAATGTTTAAATGCTAAAATGCATGAAGAAAGGGCTGTAATACTTCAACGTACCTGATGCTTTCCAGTGCTTTCGACTGGATCGCGCTACAAACATTATCTTACATTAATATTTAGGGGACAATTCTCACATGTATTGATTGACACATCTAGGTTGAATTTAGGTGCACAAATATGTCTGTATGTATTCACATGACTTCAACCTGTATGTATTCGCTCAAACACAGCATAGTGTAACATTACATAAGTGCAAATGTGCTGTTCAGCCAGAGGGCACAGCTACCAGTGGTGCAGCCTGTGCAACGGCACCGGGGCCCATAAGTTGGAGGGGGGCAGTGGGTCAGCTTCACTTCCAATGTGCTGTGTCAGAGCCTGTGTGTGAAGATTTTCTGACATGAAGAGCAGAACTGAAACAATTTCAGGACCAGGCTTGTTGATAACAGATCGATCTATGCATCCTTGGAAAGGGTTCAACTGGGGAATTAGGTAACAATCAACCAACATTTATTTACAGTGTAACCAATATGACCACACAATAAGGACCTAAATCGGAAATAAAGTTAAAGGGTTTTCTTACAAATTAATACTCAGGTTAATGTAAACAAATCTAAAAAATGTACAGTAAAGATACAAAATCACCAAAGGGTAGCCAAATCGTCTGAAGAAATTTAAACGGGTTAGCATGAGGCAAACCAAAAACTCAGTAACAGCAATACAAAATATCAAAAGTAGAATTTGATACTCGGAAAACAACCATAGGTCTTTCTTCTTACATATGAGTGCAAGTTAAAATCATCTAAGATGAACTATGGGTAATTAGGGTAAATTTCCCAGAAGTCTAGGGGCATATTTACAAGCAGGTTGCACCAGGTGCACGGGTGCCTGCAATGGCGCATGTCAGCCAATTGTGTACCAGCGCAATAGGAGAGGACAGGACCTACTACCCTTTTCTTTTGACAAGGGCACTGGCAGGAAGCCTTGTGGCGCTGCCTTGCGCCCAGGTTAAGGCACATCATACATAATGTTCTCCACACACTAAAGTGGATGCATTTTATTAATGACTTAAAGTGCACCACTTTACATCAATTACCTATTAAAACACAAAGGGGGTCATTCCTTGACCGCCGGGGCCGGGGTCGGCGGGAGCACCGCCAACAAGCTGGCGGTGCCCCGCAGGGCATTCTGACCGCGGCGGTTTGGCCGCGGTCAGAACAGGAAAACCGGCGGTCTCCCGCCGGTTTTCCGCTGCCCTCAGGAATCCTCCATGGCGGCGCAGCTTGCTGCGCCGCCATGGGGATTCCGACACCCCATACCGCCATCCTGTTCCTGGCGGTTCGCCCGCCAGGAACAGGATGGCGGTATGGGGTGTCGTGGGGCCCCTGGGGGCCCCTGCAGTGCCCATGCCAATGGCATGGGCACTGCAGGGGCCCCCATAAGAGGGCCCCACAAAGAATTTCAGTGTCTGCTTAGCAGACACTGAAATTTGCGACGGGTGCAACTGCACCCGTCGCACCTTCCCACTCCGCCGGCTCCATTCGGAGCCGGCTTCCTCGTGGGAAGGGGTTTCCCGCTGGGCTGGCGGGCGGCCTTCTGGCGGTCGCCCGCCAGCCCAGTGGGAAACACAGAATCACCGCGGCGGTCTTCAGTCCGCGGAGCGGTGTTCTGTTGGGGGAACTCTGGCGGGCGGCCTCCGCCGCCCGCCAGAGTTAGAATGACCCCCATAGTATATTAGGTCTGTAAATACATATGTCATGTTGGTGACTTCAGGGCTGGCATCCAAATCAATGCTGCTTCACAGATCATTATCTCAGCCTCACCTTCCCTACACCTGTTCCAGTCAGAAAGTACAAATGTCTGTCCCTGAGAAAAAAAACCTCATGTTCAGGGAAGGTGCCTTGGATATTTGTTCAGAGGCACAATTAAAATGAAAGATGCTGCTTTGTGTTTTGACTTGAGCAGTGCTTAATTTGAGCAGGTGGGTGCATGTAGAGTTGACCGGCACTCATTTTTAGGGACTTACACATAATTTTCCTTATCAGGCTTTTACCCAGAGCAAAACAAGAAAAAAACACAAAAAGGGGAAAGCCACAAAAACAGTGACAAAGAAAGAAATGCTAACTAATCACCCTTCATTGAACTTGTTTTTAATAGAAGTTGTGCCCTTGAGGATTACCACATATGCCCTGGGACTTATGGCCCAATTCACAAAGGTAAACATAGACATTTGGTCTAAACTTAGACCAAAAGTCTAAGTATACGGATTTGTGAATTCTCAGAGGGCATTTACGGGTGCTATCTTTATGTCTACACTCGGGTGGATCTCTGCTCCGAATGTGGACCTAAAGATAATACTTGTAAATGCCTTTTCTCATTTCCAGTGAACCAGTTACAGAAGTAGGGGTACAAACTTTGATATGCCTGAGCCTCTGGCAACAGGAAGCAAGCCAACAAGCCCTTGAAGATCACTTGAGGTACAAGGCAGAATCCAGTTCTCCCTCAGCAAAAGCCACAGGCAGCAGGACAGCACAGCAGAAAAGCAGTCCTTCCAGGTCAGCAGTCCAGCAGAGTGACAGTCCTTGATGTAGCACAGGAGCTCTTCTGACAGAGTCCTAATGTAGGTCCAGACGTGTCTGATTTGGTGGGGTCCGAGACTCAGTACTTAAACCCAAATGTGCTTTTAATTGGAAGTGATTTCACAGAAGGGCCTTTGAAGTACACAAAAGTCCTTTCTTCCTCAGCCCTGTCTTCAGATTATCAGTGGGGGGTACTCCGCCCTTTGTGTGGGGACAGGCACTGCCTATTCAGGTGCAAGTGCCATCCCCTCCCACCTGTCCTGCCCAGCAAGAGCAATCAGAATGCAGATGCAAGCAGATGAACACTCAGATACACCTACCCTTCCTGTGTTGGTGGCTGTCTAGAGGGAATGCACAAAGTGTAGGCATGTATTGAGACAGGCTGCAGGCACACAGAGCTGCAACAGCAGAGCAATACCCACTTTTTAAAGTGGCATTTCAAAAATAGTAATGTTAAATCTGACTTTACCAGTAAAGAGGCTTTATCATTACCATTCCAAAGATATGAAACATGTCACAGCTACTCCTTTCTAATCAGGGATTACAGCTTAAAAGCGTATCAAGGAAATCTCATTATTGACCTTTGAGAGGAGTGGGCCTCACAGTAGTAAAAACACTACCAGGACATGTAAACTTAAAAGTACATGTTCTACCTTTTAGTTTTATAGCACCCTGCCCTAAGCACTACCTAGGGCCCACCTTAGGGATGGCCTATATGTAATAAAAGGGGCATTTCAGGCTTGGGAAGGGGTTTTAAATGCCAAGTCAAAGTAGCAGTCAAACTGCACACACAGTCTCTGCAGTGATAGGCTTGAGACATGTTTAAAGGGCTACTCTAGTGGTTGGCACAATCAGTAGCATTTAATTTACAGACCCTGAGTATATGACGTGCCAATTTACGAGGGACTTACTAGTAAATTAAATATGTGAATTGTGTATACACTAATGTTACCATGTTTAGAGGAGATGCACATGCACTTTAACGCTGATCAGTAGAGATAAAGTCCTCAGAATCCTAAGCCCAACAAAAAGAATTAGCGAAATATGAGGCAAGCAGGCAAAATATTTGTGGGAAGATAACCTTAATGATGACCAATCTAACAACCAGGCAGACTGAACCTGCGTCCTTTGAGAAAGAGGAGGTTTGACCCCCTTCCACATGAAATCCAATGACTGGAAGATCTCCAAGGAACATAAGGCTGATCCCCTGGGTGGCTGCAGGAATTGTTTTTAAAAAGCAGAGAGGATATTTCTATGATGAATCGTACCTGATCTGTGGCAATTAGATGTGGACCTGACTTTAATGTTGATCTCTGACTGACACCCTGAGAGTCTCTAAGTGCTCCCCTGAGATCCTGGTGGCCTTGGAAAAGTACTCCTGTGGTTGTTTGGATGATAAGTACAAAGTTATTTTTCAGAGAATTAAAAACTTTTCTGAACTGCCCTACTTCCAAGCCCAGCTGGGCCAATCAACTTGGTGTATCTGACATGTGTTGCATTGCAACTGGCCTCAAGTTACACGACGGTCCTGGTTTACTGTAACCATTGCCTACCATTGGCACTTTAAGTTTCTTTGTGGAACTCTTTTCACTTAAATCTCAAAAATATATAGCTCCTGTTCCTCTTATTGGATTTTTGTAATTTTTTAGTCCTTTTATTCATTACATCTTACTCTATTTTCTAAATTCGAATGGTATTTTATTTTTGTTTTGTTTTCAACTTTTTAACTGTTTTGGTGATTCTGAATGCTTTACCCAGTTTCTCTAAGTTTAGCCTCTCTGCTCTATGCCATAGCTACCAGGGATTGTGTTCAGGTTTGATGTACCTACATTTCTGACTATCAAGAAGTGTGTTTATGACTTGTGGTGGACATTAATCCACCCCAACTAATAAACCACTTTCTGGCCCTTTCTGGCATCTGATGGCTATCCCATATGCATGATTTGCCCATCCATCCATACGACCATTCAACCATCCATCCATACACCCATTCCATACAAAGTATATCCTTCATTGAGTTCAATCCTAGACAGTTGGTGGCCAACATGATGTGGTCTTTCCTGACGTAGTGACTTTCAATGACATGTGTTGACCTTTCATTGCATTTAGTGCCCCTTCCTGGGATCCAAAGGCTTTCCCTAGATTAGATTTCCACTCCTTGCAAGTTTATGGCAATCCACCTTATAACATATATCTTGAGTGCCTTGATGGCAATTTATACAGCATTTTGATATTTGGTGGACATACTAGTCCCTAGTGTCTGTGGCTCTCCTAGGCACCATGTGCCCCTTGTGGCCATTTTATGGTCATCCCTTGCATTAGGTGGTCACTTCAATCAGGCACCCAACTAGTTTTCCCTAAACAACATTAAAAAAATCAGGCATATTCGCTCCAAGGAGGTGTCTTGCAGCCTCTGTTAAATGATGGATACTTATTGTTACCTAACTCATTAATACTCACGTCATAAACCTTAGTAGGATGAAAGCCTAAGTTGACCCACCGGGATTCATTGTGTTACAATAGGATCATATGTAAGGCTCTCTAGTGGATAGATTGATACACCAAATCATCATACTCAGCACAAGATTTTCAAAGATTTTGCCTCAGATTTGTGTCACTTCTTTTTACCGAACTAGGGCAATATACTTTGTGGTGTTCACAAAGATACAGAAATGCTCTTTTATGTCCCTCTGTTAAAAAAAAAAGTAATGGAGTGAATTGTGCTGCAATGGGTTACTTTGCCTCAGGTAGGTGACCAAGGGGTGGTGTATCGGTGTTCCTGTACATCTATCCGTGGACCCAGGCTGGTGTAACGAGGAGAAATTTCTATTTCTTCCGGTTATTTCCTCCTTGTATGTGCTCCATTCTACAGCACACATGCAAAGAGTAAATAGCCTCAAAGGATCGTTTTTCTGCAGGAAGGTCTACCTTCCTGCAAACAAACTACCCTAGCCACTATGTGCACACCATTGCACTAAGACACAAGGTTGTCTGCATTGGTGCTAAGTGGCACAAGCACCCAGATTTACCAAGAGTTTGCATCAAGTTTGCATTACTTTTTTAATGCAGATCCGACACAAAATCCAGGTTGGTATTTACAAACTAACCACAATGGCGATTTGAGTTGGTTTGTAACGAAAAGTAATGCAACACAGCTCAACGTGTAGCTTCCTTTACTTTGCACTACAGAGGCATTTCATGGGTGGTGTATAAATTTGAAGCAAATCCGTGTCTACAAAGACTAGTAGACATAGATTTTCACCAGAATCCGGAGAAATATGTTTATCTGTTTTCATTATTTCTTCTTTGCATGTGCGCCACATTCTGCAGCACACATTCAAAGTAGCAATAGTATTAAAGCATAGTTTTTTGTGCAAGCTGCCCGTGTCCACCCTCAGATCTGCAGATGATCTGATATCAACTATGGCAAAGTTGCTGCTTCAGGACTGTTGGTATCGCACTCCATGGGTCGTAACTGAACATCGTTTATTTTGCCCTAATTAAAATTGGGGTGCCGTTACTATTGTCATGAGGGGTCACTGGTAAGGGTGATCATAGGCAATTATTGCCACCTCATTTTGCAGAGGGTGAGCTTGATTAGAAAGGTATAGTACTAGAACGATGTGGCTTAACTAGTGTCTGACAAGCATATTGGATTTCAAATATCATTTACAATATTTAGGCAACAAGATTTACATCAGACCATATTTTTGGGATCAATATTCTGGCACACAACTGATTGCAATCTATGTTCTATTAATGGGCAGGGGACAATTGCCCATATTCACATGGGGCAATGTTATTTGGGATAAGTTTCGTGTTCTAATTTGCATGTAGATGCTCAGTTCATACATCAAGCATAGGGGGAACCATATAACTGGTCAATTACCCCTGAGGCAATAAGATCCTGCTATTACTAAAATAGATAAATAATGCAAACAATTACACGCTCTTCACAAGAAACATCAGGACCACAAACAGTATAGAATCTACTCCTTAACCAATGTGGCAGAAAGCAAAGTAAGTGGTGGAGGACTCAAGTGTTCTTCATGGGATTCTTGTCTTGCACCAGAGGAGTTCTGATATGAGTAGGACTAGAGGTACAATTTGTGGCTGAATGGGTCAAGAGTGGTAAGGGAGGATAATTCGTTCTAGTCAGTGATAGACTAAACAAGGCTGAAATATTACTACTGTTTATGCACCTAATACAGATCAGCATGATTTCTTGGGTGAACTATTTAAAAGGGTCGATTTTCCATGATTGTCAATGAGAGGTACCTTAATAGCATGTATGATGTGGATCTAAACAACTCTCACCCATACTTTATCTACATCACCTATGATAAACACTGTTAATGCATTGCAGGAATGGTCAGAGAACTGATTTCTGGACAATGCATAACACTACCAGCAGTAGGTTATTCCCATGTCCATGATCTACAGGCTTGATGGACAAAATATTCTGAACTACAACCTTGCTCACCACAATCCAACATGCTGAATACCTCTTCAGAACTTTATTAGCCCACAGCGCCCTTATGCTGACAGTCAAATGGGGCAATAACCCCTCATCTGCCCCCTCGGGCAGGGGAGGGGGAGAAAGGCCACTAGGCACAAAGGATTACTTTTTTTCCAAATAGGGTGGTGAGCTGCCCAAAATGGGCTTACCAATGCTCCCTCACACACCCCAAATATGTAAACAGTCTTTCTGACCACTTTGGGGGGCAGATGGGGGCAATAGCTCCCAATCTGCCCCCGTGGTGCAAAAAGCCCATTAGGCACCATGGATTAGTTTTTTCCAAACTTTGTGGTGGAGGGCTGTCTGAAATGGGCTTATCAATGCCCCCACTGACCACAAACATGTAAATATGTAAGCAGTCTTTCCGCCTTCCCGGGGGCAAATGGAGGCAATCTTTCCCAAAGGTCTCCTGGGGGTCAGAAAGACCACTAGGCACCAGGGATTATTTTTTTATAAACTTTGGGGTGGGACGCTGCCCAAAATGGGTTTACCAATGCTTTCCAGCCACCCTAAATATGAATATAGTCATTTTGCTCTCCCCTTGGGGTAGATGGGGTCAATAGTCTTCCGATCTGCCCCCCCCCCGGGGGGAAGAAAGCCCATTAGGCACCAGGGATTACTTTTTTTCAAACTTTGGGATGGGCTGCCCAAGATGGGCTTACCAATGCCTCCCACTCACCGCAAATATGTAAACAGTCTTTCTGACCCCTAGGAGTCAGATGGGTCAATAACCTTCCAACACTTCCCCCCCCCCACTAGGACCCACTAGGCACCAGTTATTATGATATTGTTATTTTGTTTTCAAACTTTGAGGTGGGCGTCTGCCCAAAATGAGCTAGCCAATGCCCCCACCTGCCCCAAACATGTAAATAGTTTTTCTGCCCACCCCTCCCCCCGGAGGCAGATGGGGATATAACCCCAAATCTGCCCCTAAGGCGCAGAAAGCCCACTAGACATCAGAGAAGATTTTTTTTTAAATGAGAGGTGCAAGTATGGCCATGCCTCCACCCCAAATTAATGGGGACAAAGTCTTTCTACCCCCTGGTGGACCGAAGGGGTAACTGCCCCAGATCCACCACCCCGGGGGCAGACAGCCCACTAGATGGCAGGCAATAAAAAATATAAAGGGATGGCAGCTGTCCACCACCATGGGCATGGTCATGCTCACCAACCTAACTGAAGAGGGAACCAGTCTTTTAGCCCCCTCGCCGACTAAAGCATCTCATCCTAATGGCAAGCAAGAAGACATTTGACTCTTTTGGGTTTTGATTTTACATATGGACCAATAGAGCTTTGCTAACTTCCATTATCATCACACTTGCAATGGTAAGCTGCTGCACTTTTTGGACTTGGGTACACTGCCACATGGAAAAACCTACCAGACTCAGGCTTATTTGAAAACTAAACCTCTGGGGGATTCCAGGGTGGTGTGATGCACATGCACCCCACACCATTTTCTTACCCCACAATGCCCTGCAAACCTCCAACTTTGCCTAAAATCATATATTTTTCCTACGTTTCTGTGATGGAAACTTCTGGAATCCACAGGAATCCACAAAATTCATACCACCCAACATTGTCCCATCTGTACTGATAAAAATTCTGCCTTTCCGGTGTGGATGCCCAAAGCAGAGGCAGCCTAAAAACGTATGAAAAATCTGCCATTGGGACCCGCTTTGGTTCCCCCTCAATTTCTACATGTTTTTTGCCCTTCCCTGTTGAAGGCACTTGGCCCACCTACTCAAGTGAGGTATCATTTTTATCGGGAGACTGAGGGGAATGCTGCGTAGTAGGAAATTTGTGTCAGTGTGGTGATCCCACACACAAATGTGCGGAAAATGTGATTTTTTTAGCTAAATTTGAGGTTTGCTGGTGATTCTGGTTAAGAAAACGCAGGGGTGGTCCATGCAAGTCACACCTCCCTGGGCTTCCTCAGGTGTCTAGTATTGAAAAATAACTGGGTTTGGTAGGTTTTCCTAGATAGCTGTCGAGCCCTGTACCAAAAACAGAGGTGCCCCCTTGCAAAAAACAGGTAATCTTATGATAAATAATTTTGGTGTCTCCACAACATGTTTTGGGACCTTTCCTGTCGTGGGCACTAAGCCTATCCACACAAGTGAGGTAGCTTTTTTATCAGGGGACATGGGGAAATGCTGGGTTGAAGGAAGTGAGGAAAATGTGTGCAAATATTGAGGTTTGCAAAGGATCCTGGTAACAGAACCTGGTAAGAACCACACAAGTCATCCTATCCTGGATTCCTTCACTTGTGTAGGTATTAAAATGTACAGGTTTACTAGGTTTCCCTAGGTGCTGGCTGAGCTAGATCCCAAAATCCACAGCTAGGCACATTGCAAATAAAGGGTCAGTTTAGAGAAGGAAAATGTGCTGTGTCCGTGTTGCATTTTGTGTGATTTCCTGTTGCGGGCACTAGGCCTATTCACAAAAGTGAGGTACCATTTTTATTTGGTGACATGGGGGAACAGAGAATAGTGGAACAAGTGTTATTACCAATTGTCTTTGTCTGTAGTTGTGCCTTCCAAATGTAAGACCTCTAATTTGCATGCTATTATGGGTACTCACAAAATCAGAGTTGTGCAGGTAACCACTGCTTTCTAAACTACAAATCTTGCGCCGATTTCGGATGTACATAGGTTTTCTTGATACTTATTTTTCACTCTTTTAGTAGATGCCCTATAGATCCCTGCAACCAGAAGGGTCCAGCAGACATAAAGGTATAATGCTTTGAAAATCTGCCATATAAAAAGCTACAGATGAAAATTGTGACACAAATGGCTGTTTTTTTCAGATCAATTTCAATATCTTTTTATTTCAAGTGTTATTTTCTATAGGAAAACCTTGAAGGATCTACACAAATGACCCCTTGCTGAATTCAGAATGTTGTCTACTTCCCAGAAATGTATAGTTGTCAAGGATTCAATATTGATTTCACACCCATTTCTGTCATGAACTGGAATGAGGTTGAAAGCGCAAAAAATAGGAAAAATGGGGTACGTCCCAGTAAGATGCCAAAACTGTGTTGAAAAATATAGTTTTCTGATCCTAGTCTGCCTGTTCTTGAAAGCTGTGAAGATGGTGATATTAGCACCGCAAACCCTTTGTCAATTCCATTTTCAGTGAAAAAAACAGATGCTTTCTTCTGCAGCACTTTTTTCCCATTTTTCCCAAAAAAACAAAATGTTAGCTCTATTGTGGTTAATTTCTTGGTGCCCAGCAGGGGATTCCACAAACCCTGGGTATCTTTAGAATCCCCAGGATGATGGAAAGACAGGATGCAACTTTGGAGTGGATAGCTTATGTGGACAGAAAGTTATGGGAGGCTACACGCAAACTATCCCAAATAGTCAAAAATAGGCTTAGCACAGGAGGGGGAAAGGATTAGGAGCGAAGGGGTTAACTTGGCTGTCTAAAGGCTCAGGAAGATTTTCTACTAGGTATTGAAGAGACCACGAGGTTTAGATTGGTAGATTATTCCTGGAGTAATTGTATTGAGTATATATTACAGGGTGAATAGAAATAGTTTTGAAACCAGCTTTGCTCATTTGTTTTTCTGTCTCTGTTGGCAACATCTGTATTACTGAGAAGAAAGGTGAGAATCACAGGAGGACATCCATTGCACAGTGAGCAACACAGTATAATCAAAGTCCTGCCTAGAGTATGAAAGACACATCAACCCAATCATGTTTGCAACAACATCAATAGGTAGGAAAGTATCAATCTTTATATAACGGTTTCTGGGTGTAGTAGACCTAGTATCAAGCATGCTTGGCGGGTAGTAGGACTCGCTGAATACCTACATTATCAAGGTCAATAGTACCAATCTCCGTGATCTGACTCTGAAATAGGATACCACAGTCAACACTGACATTATAAAACAGCTGGTATCATCCTATTTAAGAAATCTTCGTCTGTCTCACTTTTGAACTGACCCAGAGAGTAGACATTAGCTTGCCAAACTTTCTATGCAGGGTAAGGCATTGAAGATAAGTTCAATATACTCCTCAACAGGAGATAAATGTTCATGTTCATTGTTGGACGGTGGATCATTAGTTGTGTGGCCTCAACCACCACTAGGAACCAAACACCCCACTGTAACACTTGACTCTCATAGGGTAGCATTGCAGAGCAGTCCAAGGCTTGCTCAAAGGAGGTGGTGTGGGCTAGTAATCACCATTCACGAGCACACAAGAATAGCACTCAATAAATGATTGTCCAGTCTGTGCTTTTTCTTTTGATAATGTAAAAGTACATGTATTACACAAACACCACTCAATACTATGCAACAATTTACAAATATACACAAGTTTATGGAATTACATTGCATAAGCATTCTGGTCTCCCCTGAGGGGGCATGTAATCCCACAACCCACATGGCAAAACATTTAGTTGTATCTCAATGCAATGTTTGATGGTAACTGGGAGTGAGAGCACCTAAATATTGCAAGAAAGTACATCTACTTGAAAAAGATGTGGCCATCAGTCTCATTACTCAAATAGGCAGGAACAAGAACCTATATGGACATGGTGTAACACTTTGTGCTGTAAGGATTACTTTCAGATTACCCTTAGATTACTCTTGGTAATAATCAGTAACACCATCCTGCACCCCTAGAGGGTGCTTTGTCATATGACCCTTCTCAGCTCACACGATGGGTCTCCATACTGGACCCACACATCCCCATATTACCTTTAGCATTACCTTCTATTGTTTTCACTAAGTCTGCAAAACTACTTGCCATTAGAGCCTTTGGCCCTTATAGGGTGTAGTTCCACAAGCAAAGCACAACATTTCTATCCAGCTGGTGCTTCACAGTGCTTTGTAATACTTAGGGGGGTTGTACTTCTTTTGTCCCACCCAGTCTAGGGTGGGGACGCATCTCTGCTTTGGGGGGAGGCTGTGCTGCTCCTGCAGCTCCCCCTGTCCATGGACACTTTGTTGGTGGTGATCCCATTTTCCTGGGGCCACCACAAGCTGAGAAAGGAGTTGGAGAGAACTCGGAGCCTCACAAAGCATTGTGGGGCAGGTTGCATATTAGATGAGCGGCTCTCCTGCTGTGCCGGAGAGAGCCACTTCCCTTAGTTTTTCATTGATTTTTTCCCGTGGCTTTGCACCGCATTCCTCTGTGTGTGGGGGGTGTCTGGTCCCACCCCAACACCCCTATGAGGCTGCCTCATCAAACAGGGGGTCCGGGGCCACTTCCAGCACCTTTGTGGGGGGCGCAATGTCGACCCCGGCTTTACTTCTTATGGAGCAGCCCCCAGACCCTGGCCCACCCTAAGGCATTGACCAGAGCAGCAGTGGAGCCTCACATGCTTCGCTGCTCGCTGGGAAAATAGGTCAAAGGTCGCAGACCTTCTCCTTGGGATATCTCGAGCCGATGTGAGCTAATTCTGACGATCTTGGTGTCGGTACTGGCCTAGAAGATCCCCAAATTGTAGGGAACCAGTCCCACAGGCTTTCATCTGGGTGCCTTCCTTGTCTTCTGGGCAGGACGGTCTCCTTGCACCAGCCCAGTCTTTTCCCCAACTGGTCCTCAGGGTGGGTAAGAGGGCCATGATCACGTGTAACCAGCCTGGGGCCTCCTACACTTGCTGCACCACAGCAGCCTTTCCTTAGCAGGAAGGCACCAGCGGTAAACACGCACAGTCCATTTTACCATTAATTTACTGTTAGTGAGTCCCCAATTATGAGGATACCTCACAGTAAAAGGTCAAAAACCAGGTGATCACAAAGTGAAAAATCAGGGTGGACCAGATGGTCAGAACTGTCCTCTCACACTCATCTAAAATGATTCTCAGGGGACCGGAATATTACTGTAGATCCAATTACTGCTATATCAGGCAAAAAAGATGTAGCCCTCCTTACCAACTGGAGCTTACAGAACCCAAAAGAAAAGGAATTTACTGTTACATCTTGAGTGCATAGCATATGAATGCAAGTGAAGTATTTTTTCACTACAGTGAAGGAAATGCAGTGGATGGCTGATGCTATGATCCTGGGTGAAAGGCTAACTGATCACTCCCCAATTTTCCTGCACATCACATTGGGGCTGAGTGTGACCCTAAATAAAAACTGGTTGATAGCCACTTTCAATTTAAGGATGCCAGGTAACAAAAATAAATTGAGGGCAATGGTAACCTAAGAGCCAGTGAGGGCTCTGTAATATCTAGTCAGGCGCTTTGGGTAGTGAGTAAATGAGAGACTTCAATATGAGCAAAAAGAAAGTGAACACAGAACAGAACACCGGGGGAAAAATGAAGGTACAAACAGAGGTACTGTAACTCCCTGTCTCCTGCACTCCTACAATATGTGCAATGACCAAAATGTAATCTTAATGCAGTGTTTATATGAAAGGCTATATATGCTCTACACAGATTGAAGACAAAGAACTATGAGCTTGGCAAAAGGCAGGAAGATTGCTAGCATTGCAAATAATTCAGTTAGAATCTAGATCAGTGATCCCAGTGATTTAGAATGAGAACTGGACTTGCACCATAGAGAACCTGGTTTCTTATTTACAAGGCTTTAGCCCCATCAGAGCTATGCAAGGCAGCATTAAGCCACTTTTCCTGACTTAACGCAGTTTGTAAATATGGGCCTCCCAAATGCAGTTTTTTGCTGTTAAGAGGCATGCAATGGGTGTTGCTGTGGGCGTACCCACTCAACGGCCATTGTGTTTTGACACTGACTCAGATTTATGAGAAATTGTAAACTAGAGGCGGTGCCCAAAACTAACATTAGTTAGAGTGGTGCAACGAGAAATACTGTTCTGCAGCATACATAGACGGAGCAAATCGCCATTAGAGATTGTTTTTGTTCAGGAAGGTGACCCTTCCTACACAAAAACAATCTCGCCCGCAACACAGCCATCCTGTTCAGTGGTCCTTCCCCAAAGGGGCATCGGTCTCATGGAACTCTCATTTGCTACAGCCCCCAGCTTCCTCTTGCTAGATATTTTCCAAAAAGGAGACCTAGGGCCTGATTTAGAAGTTGGCAGAGGGAATACTCTGTCACGAACGTGACAGCTATCCTGTACGCATCATTACGATCCGCCCTGGTAAGACAATGACATCGTATTATGGCAGACGGGATATCCATAACATTTGTGATGGGGTATTCTTCTGCGCTGACTTCTAAATCAAGCCCAAAGTCCCAATGTAGAATTCTTCACCAGGACTTCATCAAGGGACTCCCCAGCAATGGCTCCTCCTCCTCAGATACGGCCTGTAGATCTTACTGATTGAACTTCTACCTTCTCAATGACTTTTTCTTAACATTTCTTTAAGTCTGAAAATAATCGTCAACCAGGCCTACTTCACTTTTTATATCCAGCTCCTGCTCCATTGCAGTCAGATATATTTTTCAACTTTGACCTGGTTCCATGCAACTATATGTCCTTGGTTGGTGCTTTGATCTTTTAGACACTATTTTTTACCTTAAACTTTAAAACCTTATAGCCCTGTTCTGCTGAAAGAATTTTGTTATTTTGGTGTTAAATAATTTATCAAAATTAACTCTATTTTCTATGTTGGTGTGGGACTTTTCTTTTGATGTGTTTTCTCCTTATTACTGTTTGTGTGCTGCATACATACTTTACACATTGCCTGTAAGTGAAGCTTGACTGCTTTTGTGCAAGACTACCAGAGAGTTAAGCACAGGATAATTTGGTGACTTTTGTGATTCACCCTAACAGGGATTGTGGCTCTTGCTTCAACAGGGTTATTGCCCCAGGCAACCAACAGCCTAATTTCTCACATTATCCTAATGTCTTGAACCTAGAATAACCTCCCATTTGAGGAGCTGAGTAGCCACATCTCTAGAAGCTGCCATAATCTGTATTTTAAGGAAATGGAAGAGGTCATTAGTACCAGTAAACTCAGAATTGCTTTCAGATATGATGATAAAATGAATGTGCAATCTACATGCTGAATGATAAAATATGTTCCTTGGCCGTTTCAAAAGCCTAATTGGAGAAGGCCCACAATTAACAGTGACCATGATGAGTAGAAGTTGATGATACTCATGGATGTACTATTCCTTAAAGGGAAAATATTTGTTTATTAACATTATTAGATCTATCTCATGTAGGGCACTTCTAACTATCACAGAGGATAACAACAAACCACCTTTGAACGTCTCTCCATGTCATTTAGTTGGCACGCAACACACAACCCCTGGGTCACCCATTTATTACTACAATCCTCAACCCTCCATCACTCTTACTTGTTGAGATACACCACATGCCCCCTCCTTTATACCTGTCATCAAGAGGGATATACAGTTTACTGCTTGCCCCAAAAATACTCAAGCAAACCCCAAACATCTCCTGCAATTTCCCATCACCTTCACACCCATCAGAATATCACTCACCCGCTTCAAACTGAACAACCATAAAACAGAGTTCCTTCTACTCTCCCTGCCACACTGCAACTCACTATTAAAATCCTGGTTAGACTCCTCCATCCTACTTGCCTGTACACCATCCATGTAAAATGTTTGGACTGTAAACTTGATAAAAATGTCAATCTAAATGTGCACATCAATGTAGTAAGAAAAAGTGTTCAACTCCAAATCAGGCTGTTCAGGATGATCAATCCGCTAATTCCTGTAGATGACTTTGAATCTCACATCACTCCGATTTTGCCCATACCAAGGCCAGGAGCACATACAAGCTTGCTTGTATAATTCACAGAACATTGCACAAGGCCTTGGCCAAATACCTGACTTGCAAGCTAATCATTCCAAGAGACTCCTGTTCTCTCTGTGATTGGAATCCCCTACCTCCAAAAATACTAGAATTCTGAAGACTTCTCTGGGACTGTTCCTAAAGTATAGAATTCCATTCCACTTGCAGTTAGGACCAACTCTTGTCATGTTGCCATCAAAGGAGACCTTAAACCCGATTTTTCTAACAACATCTTTCATCTGAAGGATTGCTTCTCTATTAATTTGTAACTTATGTGGCCGTAGTCCTGGTTTCCCCCACAGGAATACTTGTTTTTTTCTATTAGGTTCTTCAGTGTTCGACCAATTGCCATTTTGAGCATGTTCAAGTCTTTAAGTTCCACTGTTAGTGGCACCTTTATTTTTCCCTTGAACTTAATATTATTATTATTGTTCAAATTATCAAGTATGGAGAGGGCTTTAATACCCTTCTAGGTCTGGTCCACTATAAGACTGCAAATAAAGATGCAAAATATTGTCTCAGTTTCCATGGGTGAATGATTGCATTATTTGGCACAGAGTTGGCCAGCTTCCATTGAACTCGACAAACCGTGAATCTTTATTAAAACCAGGAATTCAGAAGAATCCAGGTGGTTTAGTTTGTTGGAGGGATACTTAAGATGAAAAAAGACAGGTCTACTCTTGGCCAGATAAAACACAGCTTTTTACTGTTGAGGCAGGGAGAATAGCTATCTCTATACAGGTAAACAGTTGGTCTCAATTTGCTGCTTCACAGGCAGACACATATATGTAGCAAGTACAAACAATACAAAACAGTTAATCAGTAAGTTTAGCAATCACATACTTGTTGCAGAATCTCATCACCGATGTCCTCTAACCTTTAACCTATTTCTTACACATTCTTTGTTGCAGTTCTAATAATGCTTAACAAACTAACCATTCACTCCTCTTGAATGCATGTGTATTTGTGTGTGTGTGTTTTATCATTCATCTTCCCCTAGATCTCTTATCAGTTTTTGCATACCCTAGGCTTATTCAGCTCCCATTCTTCATTAACGTTTTTACTTTACTGAGACCATAAAATATATGCCCATGTGCTTAAAAATATAAATCCCTTTAGCCTTACAAATACAGGTTTACCTTTAACTACAAACTTGATGATCATGCATTCTGTTTTTTAGGTGAACACTTCACCTCTGGCTTCAACACAAAGTTTAGGCCTACACTGGTCTTCCACTGCATATGATTTTATATTGTTTTGTACCGATGCCTGATGGAGCATCATTTCTTCATATTTCATTTCCTCTCCAACATTCCCCCCTCTAGTTGGTATTTCAACTACTGAAGCTAAACCTTGGCCTGAACTTGGCACTAGGAGATGTACATTGCCCTGAGCATCTATTACTCATGTTGGTGTCGTAACTGGAAACATCTATCCCACATTTGCACTAATCCTTCTGCAACATTCTAAACATTATTGAATACCAAAGCATATCAACAACAAAGCCACAAGAGCTGGCAACAAGGCTCACAACAGTTCCAGCATCCAGAATGGAAGTAAAGAAAAGTGCTTACAAGCCAATTATCTGGGACACCTCTTAACTGTACCATTTTCTTCTGTAGATTATGCAAAGTTTGTATGGCCTCTGACAAAGTTTTCCATTGTCTGAATCAGTTACTGGGATGTAGGTACAACAAGCAGCCCCAATTTTTTCACATACCCCTCCTTGCATGCCATCATAAGATCAAGTACATAACTATACTGCATTGTAATCATTCTCATAGCATGCAACTCTTCTTTTATGGCATTAAATCCATCTTTTATAGTGTTTATAGACTTCATATGATCCCATCAAGTTATCTCTAGCCATCAAGCATTTGCGTTTGCCTGAACAAATGGCAGAATGCTTCCAAAGAACAACTGTGCATCATTAAACAACCTGGACTCTTGGGCAATATCATTCCATGTGGTAGTGCCATAATTCTCTGCAGTTTTTCTCCTTCGATGATGATGTAACAAGTAACTGGATGGCTTATGAAGCGTTGACAAATTGACTGTAGGAATTACCAAAACAGGGGCATGCAAGGTGACCATGGTACACAGGCCATTCTAGTTTGGTGGTAGCTGAGTATACAGTAGTTCTCCACATTGCCAATAATAGTACTAGAGTCTGGAGGTGCCCCCCTGCATGTTGGCATTATCTATTTGTGGCACTGCAGTTGATATTTCTACCTAGATTAACGGTGCCATTTCCTCTGAAACAAAGAAAGTTACTGGATCATCTATCCAAGTGTAACGTCTAAGATTGTGGCCCCAAACATTCTTACACTGTTTTACTGCATTCTCTATATCCATTCTGTTCCATAATGGCATAAACCTATAGGAAAATTCAATTACACGATGCCACCGATCATGGGCATTAACTGATCTAGTTATTCTGAATCCTGGCCTATGCACAGAATCTAGGCATAAAGGATTCACTAAATAACTGATACACTCAGTGGGCAGGCGGGTCACTCCTACAAACCCTAAGCCCAAAAATATTTATATCCATTCTGCAGTGTTAGGACGACCAGTTTTCTTCATTTGTGCTATTATCTTTGATGTCCTGCCTATCTGTAAGGATGTATACAACTTCAGCTGATGAGTCATATTTTGTGACATTAACTAAAGACTGTACTACTCTGACATGTGTTGGCTGCATTTGTACTGTTATCCTACACAAATAGAGTTATAAAAGACATAGAGATGTGCTTGGGGTACTTTCTCAGTTGAATGTAACCTATCTGATCCTTTGGCATGAGAAATTAAAGAACAAACAAAATATGATTCATTGATATTTGTTGAACCTATATCTGACATGTGCTGGTACCACATATTATCTATTAATCTGGTATGAATACTAGGCATACATTTTCATATGTAGAAAATTCTCTTTGCCCGTGTATGATGTAATTAATAAAACTAGAATATGTATTACTAGGAAAAAGCAATAGTAGAAGTGATAGTAATGAGAAGCAAAAAGAAATAAGAAAGCAAAAATGCATAACCTTTGTTTTGCTGGTTCAAAAGATTGTCCAAAAGCAGAGAATGTTCCAAAGGCAGAGATGGAGAGGGTATCTTTACGGTCACAATGCTCCTCCCTCCTCTTGGTCCATTTATATCACTGGTAGGGTTTGGCATGATGCAGGGTTCAATTGAATGTCCAATAAATTAATCCAATGCTTCCTACCATCTTCCTTGAAGGCAGTGAGAGTAACCATCATCACCGTGAAAGGTCCAGCGAACCTTGGCTCTCTCATTTATGAACAAAGTTCCTAACAAAAACTGTATCCCCTCTGTGCTGAACTGGAAGGTTGACTTCTTCGGTGACTTGCTTCTCCTTTGCCTTGGTTATCTGTCTGGAAATTAACTTTACTGCTTTGGTTAATTCAAAGAGACAAACTTGCATTTCATAATTCAAGATTTCAGCTGTACTTTCTCCCTGTACCTTATTTCTGGTGGCAGGTATTTGCACATTCATAGGTCTACCTGTCACTATCTGATGGAGTGCCAAGTGATGATCAGAGCTAGGTATGTTCCTAAGGGAAAAGAGTACCAATGGTAAGCAATGCAACTACTTCTTATGCAAAGTGGCGCATGGCTTGCTGATCTTAATCTTCTGCAGGCCATTAAGGCACTCAACTATACCATTGCTCTGGCGATGATAAGCAGCGGATAATTTATGTTTCATCCCTAGCATTGTTGTGAGATGTGTGAAGATTGCATTAATAAAGTGTGTTCCATTAGCAGATCTTATCCCTTCTGGAATTCAACAATGGGGAATTACCGCAAGAATTAGAAAATTATCAGCGGACTTAGCATCACAGTGAACACACAGTCCTGCTTCAAACCATTGAGAAAAAGGACAAACTACAACTAAGAGATATCATTAGTTGTTGCCCTTTTCTAACATGTCCACAAAGATAAGATGGGGAGCATTTAAAGGACCTCTTGGTTATGGAATGGTAGAATTTATCGCCTTCAATGTGGAATTTGGAAAGAATTGTTGAGAAACAATAGAATTATGAAGGCAGATGATAAGGATATGAAGTAGGTTGGGAACAAATCAATCTTGTATTTGCATAGACAAATGATCACTCAAAATATTGGCTGGTAAATGCAATTGATCAAGAGCTATCATAAGTGAAGCCTGAGGCATCACTGTTTTCCCTGTAGATATTTGCCTAAATATTAAGTCATCTTGTGAATGGGAGCATCCTCTAGTCTCCCATAACTGTTTTTTATATGATGGAGCAGCTTCCTGCAATTAATGCAATAATTGATGTAATATCACTGTTTCAACATAATGAGGCGTGACATTATCCATGGAAGTGTCAGATTCAGTCTCAGATGGCGAAGCAGTCTGAGCCATCAAAAAAGGGACATGTTGTAGACCTGATGGTACAGGTGGGGATGTGCGCCTAGCTGCATCTTTGACTGCCCAAACTCCTTGTGGCACACAATCCTGTGAATTTGTGTGTGCTGCACACTTCACAACTGCCACTGCCTGTGGTAATGCAAGTGCCTCTATCAAAGACTCCAAAAGATTCCTGTACATAACAGGGCGCTCATCTGACTTTAGGAAACTTCTCCTGCTCCATCTCATAATGCTGGAACGTACAGTGGTGGTTACATAAGCCAAATCTGAATATATTGTGGTTCACTTTTTTGCTCCTTGCATAAGAACTGCTATCAAGACTACCAGCCAGCTCTGCTGCTTGTGCAGAATAATGTGCTGATAGTGTTAACTGCTCTACTGTGTAGAGTGTGTCTGAAGAATCATGCTGTTGTGCTTTGACTACTGCTGCACCTGTGTGTCTAACTCCTGTGTCCTGGTCAATGTTAGAGGAGCCATCAACAAAATAGACAATTCTCAGTAGCTTTACTAGATTTTTTAGGGATATATGTTGCACAGTCATGCTCATCATCTTCAGAGTCTAATATAGGATGAGCAAAGAAAGACGCAGGGTTTACTGTATGACACTTCACAACCTTCAATGGAGGTAGCAACAGTATCAATTCATATCTTGACACTCTCTGTGTAGTTAGAGTAGTCATAGCCTTCTGAATGATGGCAAATACTGCATGTTCTGCACAGAGCGGCAAAGGTGCCCCTATAACAATGGGGGTGCTCCTCTGCACTGAAAAGGCTGCTGTGGTGAGAGGTTGCTCGCAAGGACAATGTCTTCTCATCACTGAATCCAACTGTCCACTAAAATAGGTAATGGGTTTATGTCCTAGAGTATATTTGTGCGTAAGGACAGCTGTCATCCCTTGACCATTACAATGACAAAAGAGATACAATTCCTTGGTGTAATCAGAAGTCCCCAAAACTGGGGCATTTCTTATCTCAGTCTTTCATTTCCAAACGTTTTCCTTCATTTCTGGAGTCTATGTCATCTTATTGTTTCTATCTTTTGCCTGTTTAATAGAGGCCAGCAAATGTGCTATTTAAAGTACTGTATCAAAAACCCATTATCTCACATAGTTGCAGAGAGCAAGAAACTTCTGCATTTCCTTAACAATTTCTGGCTCAGTCACTTGATGCATAGATGCTGCTCTTTAAGGAGTTACTTGTCGATCTGAAGCTGATAGAAATTGTCCTCTTAAGTAATGTACCTCTTCTTGACAGTACTGAAGTTTGCCTTACTACATTGTACCCTCCTGTTTGAGTGTAACCAAAAGAGATGTGGTATCTTTTCTACACTGTTGTTTTGTTGGACTGCAAACTAATATGTCATCAACATACTGCAACAAAGTACTGTCACACTGGAAGTTCAACAGATTGTTTTTCACCACTCTGTTAAAAATGCTAGTGTACTCACAATATGCCTGAAGTAATCTAGAATACAAATACTGAGCCCCATGATTGGAAAATGCTGTCAAATAATGGCTGTCTAGACGAAGAGTAATGCTAAAAAATCATTTTTGAGATCTATAACAGAGAAATATTTAGCATCCTGAAGAATGTTTGTCAAAATGGGTCAGGAACAATTGGAAATTCTGGTACTACTACATAATTCAAGGGGCGCAGATCCTCAACCATATACCAAGTATTACCCTTAGATTTCTTAACCGGATAAATAGGAGTATTACAAGAAGATACTCCAGGATAAATTACTCCTTGCTCTAACGACGCCTGTGTAGTAGGAGTGATGCCCTCATTTGCTTCTTTAGATAGAGGATACTGTCTCACCCTCTGTAATATTAGCTCTTCTTCCTGTATGTTCCACCAGCCAGATACTGAAACAATATCCATTACAGGTAGTCCCAACAGGTAGTCCAAAATCAGAAGTGGAGGATTATCCAGGTACCACACCAACAGGAAAATAGGCCTGAAGTACAGACTCTGATGACAATGTAGGGGACACCATTAATACCGGATACACACAACCATTTTATGTGAAGATCTCTGATGATAAGTTAAGTTGCAACACCTTCTATCTCATCAGAGGATGACACCACAAAGAAGGTAAAGTGGCCTTCAAAACCCATACTGTGCTCAAAGAATACTGGAGCAGAATCAGAAATGAATTCATTCATGATGACCTGGATTGTGCAAGAATGAGCTCTGCCTTAACCTCCTAAACCTTTCTCAGCACATTGGGGATCAATGAAATGGCTATTTGGTATAGCGTAATTTAGTTTCCTAGTGTCACGGCTTAATCATGTGCTGAATATGCATGTGGTATTACTCGCCGGCCTCATGCCATTCCTCCACTGTGACACCTTTCTGCCTTGAATGCTCTATGAATTCCCCCTTCCATTGGGCCTCAACCATTGACCATCCTGTGTGTGTTGCTATGCAAGTCTTATCCAGTTTGCACCTGCAGATATCATATGCCCTCTTAGGATAGTCATGTTTCCACTGTGAGCCATTAGGTTGTGCCATCTTGCACTTGGGTAACATATGACTTTTCCAGGGTTCCTTTGGAAGTCTCCATATGAGACATGTTTCTTTCTGGAATAATTTTGACTTCCTGTATACATAGCCCCTTTGAACTGGCATTGGAGCTTGGCCTCTTACCTGCAGCCAGACCCGCATGAGCTTCCATCAAGCCATTCACAAGCACCTTCCCTGCACTCATCTCCTGAGTTGCCTGGATCTGCTGTGTTACTGTTCAGCGCAAACTTCACCCGTTCACTCATCTCCTGAGTTTCCAGAACTTTCCTCACTTTGTTCCCGTGCAACCTTGTTTCTACACCATCTGCCAAGTCTTCCGGAAACCTCCTAATGTTCCAATCTTCCAGGAACTTACTGGTGACTCTGAGATCCTGACTCCTGAGAACCCTCCAGTGTCTCCCTCCATGAGCTGCGATTCCACCTCTTTACTAACGTCTAGCCATGACCAGCCTGCTATCTCTAAACTCCTGTAAAGTGCTTTACAGTTTAAGTACTTGCCCTAGGTTAGTGCACACTAATCTTTGGTAGTCATTGCTGTCCTGTCTGTTATCTCCTTGCTTCTGCCTCTGGACTGTTTCAGTTTTCTGAACTGTGATGCTTATGGACTACAGAATTGAACCAACCTATACCTCCAATTTATGTACTAGCATGATTGTGTTTTCTAGTATACATTGGGAGTGCTACGACTCCACCCTTGAAATGTTACAATTTTTTCTAGCATGCCTTGAGAGGAAATACGACTCCAGCCCTGAACCGAGTGCTATTGTGTTTTCCAGTTTATCTTAAGAGTGCCCTTGATTCCAACCTCTGCATCAAAAGTCACCTTCTTTCGGGATTATCCTGGGAGTGCCTCTTAACTCTAAGCAATGTTCCCAGCACAACCTTGGAAGAATCAGTAATTCCAACCTTGTGTCATGAAGTAAACATGGTTCATGTATTGTTGTGTTTTCAAATGTAAGTCAATGTAAAGAGTGTAACCCTGGGAGTATCAATAACACCAACCTTATGTTTAGAACAATTCTCCTTCATGTGAATTTACATCATCGAGTTCTGACCTATGTATAGAGCACAACTTTGGGAGAGTCAGTATCTCAACCATGTGTCCTGTCTGAATGTAATCGATTTCCGAGAATAACTTGATTGCAATCATACCTTGAGAGTGTTTAACTTCCAGCCTGATTTTCTATTTCCTTGTGATTGTCTCCATTTCCCAAAATATGTTCCAAATTCAGGTTTTGGAGGGCCATTAACTCCAATCTATGTTCTGAGTTTTCTGTGGAGTGAGTTAACTCTACCTAGTACTTCCATTTCCTCTCCAAGAGTTCCAAAAGATTCCACCAGAGTATCTGATTCATCTGCTCCCATGTTGTGATTATTTAAGAAACCTGTAAGTGTGAAACACTGAAAGAATGATATTATAAAATATGTAAAGAATCTATGCACTGCATTGTGTTTTCACAATAGCCAGAAGTACTGACTCACAAATATCCATCTTTGATTAAATCAAAGGGTCAGGAAGTCCCTTCCCCCTCCCCTTTCTAGAAGTCAGTGAGTACAAGGAGTTCTTTCTCTAGGCTCAGCCTCTTCTAGATTTGGGAGTGGGAGCCTGGCATCGGCTCAGGTATCATCCATGCGGATGGAACCAGGTGAGTGTGTAACACCTAAGCTGTTAGCAGCACTGGTCATGGGTTTCTGATCAACAACTTCAGCACCAGCTTTTGTAAATGAGTCTCTTATGCTGATTTGTAAATATCTTAACCACTTGTTTGTGAATGAGAATCAACAACAAGCACTCCAGAAGACTGTGTACTCCTGCAGACATCTTTTAGGAAAACACGGATTACTGCAGCTGGCACTGTCTTCCATGTTTCTTTAAATCCAGTCAACACTGAAAAAACATCTTGGAGATGCAGAGAAAAATCATTAACCTCATGGTGTGAAATATACGCCTGTTCTCACAACATAGATTTGTAAGGAATCCTACAATCATGATCACTTACATACATGTTTAGATGCAGATCTCTGCTACACTGGCATAGGTGTATCAAATGCTGATCATTTCTTGAAACAGTACCACACTCTCAATTATGAAGCTAATGAATAAGCAAACCAGATGCAATTTTTTTGTATTAACCTATATTTTCTTTTTACAGAGTATTTTTTCCTCATTTCCAGTACACTTCATGCTGTGGACTTTTTACCCTGTCACCACTGCCCTGATCCATTGGTTGTCTCAATATTGGCATAAAATAGAATTGCTCAAACTCAGATGCAGGGATTGAAGGCCTCACTAGATGTGCTGACAGGGCAGAACCCTTGTTGAATGTAGTACTACAGGATCAGCAATCCTCTAATATACCCTAAGGGACCTTTTAGAGCACCCCCATTGAAGTACCATGCCAAAAAGTGCTTAAGTTTGTGTTAGGCATGAATGTTTTTGTGCTCTCTCACTTACTTAAAAAGTGAATATATCGCAAAAAGCAAACAAAGAGACTATACTAAATAGGGATCTGCAAGTTTGAGCTGCTGAGGAAAGCCACAAGTCCCACTGAGGTGGGTGAAGAATGTACACCAGTATTACAGATAATGTTGGGCGTTCCTTAATTTGTTCCCATTGACATCCCACTTGCTTTTAACCTTAATCAAGTACCAGTTGAATCTCAACAAATATCTTTTTCTGGCAGCTAGATGTAATTTTACTTTCCCAACATACACCCTATTGAAAATTCCATCTAAAAGCACTCCCTCCTCCGAGAGAGTGAGCCCACCCAGACACACTAGGTATTGCGGCTGACGACTCAATGATGAAGCATGTCACTAGTGGAAACTCTAGTGGGTCAGAGTCCTTAAAAAAATCCAAAGGCTTCCCAGGTTAGGAGAGGGGTCACAGTGGCTCCACTTCCTTTTTGATTACTCTGTTTACATTGGGAAGTTGAGTAGTCTCACTATCAAAACTTTTAACTCTTCCCCCCCACACACACTTCTTTTGGTTATACCACACTCTTATCTAGGTACTACATCATTCTGACAAAATCCATTAGAAATATTGAATTTAGTTTAAACCAACTTATGAACAAGTAAGTCAGGATTCCTCAAATTACCTTATACATGTGGATGCTGTTCATGTTCATTCCATTCTTGACTCTAGGCTGAGTCAAAACTATTGTGCTGTCCAGTATTCGTTCTCATATTGTTTATGGCAACTCATTCTATCCAGGTCTTTCTAATTTCTTAGTGTAGTATCTGCAACTTAATCAAAATTCAAGTGCACAAATCATTACATTTCTTGTTGAACTCACCTCTCAGATACTGCCCAACTCTGCCCAACTCCTTCAAATTCCAGCCTTCATACTGAGCAGCAAAACATTGCAACACTCTTCCACTGGACCTGAGGTTTGCAAAAAAGCTTCAGATTTGCCTCTCTACTTATGATTTCAGTTGAGCATGTCTCTGCTCTTCTTTTCCCTAGTGCCAGGATGCCACCCTTGGTCCAAACTAAAGTTGCTTTATAAAGGATATTTTCATCTTTTCATTTACTGACCATAAACGCTATTAGTTCTGCAACTGTGCGGGCCATGTTAATGGCAATATAGGAAACTACAAAGCACTGTTAACAAGTGAATGTAAATTATTGGCTTGAGCCGGATCTCCCTCCATACCAGCTATGCCTGAGCCTTTGATTTTAATGTCTACTTCTGGTGGAAGAGCGGTTGCCAGCTGCTCCTCACTCACAGTAAGGTCTTTCTCAGAGCTTCTTTTTTAAAAGTTGGAGTGCCAGTGCTCAAAGCTCTGCTCAGAAGCCTGCGACTGGTGCTATTAACTGTCAGCAGAGGGAATATCAAGACTGTATAGTCTTGAATTCCTCTCAACTGTCTTTATTGCACTAACAGACAGTCCCTGTGCTGTTATCTCACCGTTGCTTGTTCCTGCTTTCTCCCTTTGTGATGTTTTTTTTTGTCGCTCTCTTCCTCCATCTTTCCAGTTCGTGTGTTTTTCCGTCTCTTTCTCTCTATAAATGCTTGGTGACAAAAAGTGCTGATCCCCCAAAAATGAGTGCATAATGCGCCTCACTGCCAAACACTGGGTCAAATTAAGCACTGGTCTTTCTGTGTAACTGGTCCCCTACCTTGGCAGATTTCCTATTTTTCTTGACCTTCTCCATTGTTTGGTGCCTCACGTTGTGAATCTTGTTTTATTTTTTTAACTGTCCTGTTCATAAGTGACACTACATTTATCAAACAGTGCAGCTGTCGTCCCAGATGCACTTGTAGCACTCAGATGTTTCTCCTGTTTGTGTAGATGTCAGCAATATGACCTTTTTTTCTGAACATTTTGTACCTACTCTACGTTCGCGTGCAACCTAAGGACCTACAGGTATTTATTGCATTGCTGATACCGATTATGTTATTGCATGGCAACAATTATTATATCAATGCATAACTAATGGTTTGTTTAATTATTGTGATACAGAACCTCTGACTCATTTGCTCATAATTTCATATATGCTGTTTCTTTAAAAAAAAATGTTGGTGTGTATTCACATAAAGACCGTAAGAATTCTCATGCAATTGTTCCCACTAAGTCAGGTATCACAAGGTACACATTCTCACAGTCCTACTACAAAACAATACAAATACGACACTCAGTATGTTCTTAGACAGAGAGGCATAAATGCTAGAGACCTGCTTAAGACATTGGTTGATAACAAATGCATCATTTTACAATGTATGCCTTTACCATGCATGCCTTTATCATGCATGTCTTTACCATGCACATCTGTACCATGCATATTTTACTACGCATTCCTTTATCAGGCATCTACATAGGTTTGCATCAAAGTTACCTTTATCATGCAGTTGTTTACCATGCATTTCTTTGCCATGCATGCTTTTATCACACATTTTGTTACAGTATGTATCAATTTTTCAACACTAAAAAGGCTACTACTAACTAGAAAACACTACATGTATTTATATTAGAAAGAAGCATCTAAAATGCTTTCTTGATCTTAAAATACTGTTCTTCCTAAAGAAGGTCAGAATAAAAAAAGTCAAAATTATCTTGCACTAAAGATAGAGGTTTAATATAAGAAATTGGGTTGTTGGTTGACTGAGATGGGAGCCCTGGTCAAGCAGCAACCACAATCCTTGTCAGGGTGAGGCATAAGCCAACCCTAAATTAACCTGTGCTCAACCTGCTGGTAGCTTGGCCTGGAGCAGTCAGACCTAACTCAAAGGCAATGTGTAAAGTATTTGTGCAACAGTTCAAACAGTAATAAAGAGAAAAACACCACACAAAAAGAATCCCACACAGGGTTAGAAAAATAAATGGACTTTTGCTAAAATAAAGCAACAAAAAAAAATACCAATACGGCAAACATCCAATCAATAGAACCAGAGATATGCAATTTCAAAAGAGCACCAAAAGCACCAACTGTGGAGATCTGGTCTCACTAGAGAGGGACAAAGTAACAAGTTCAGTCCAACCTCAATGGAGCCAAGGCAAGCTTCAGGGACCCAGTTTGGCCCATTGAACAAAGTACCTTAAATCCTGGTTTGCTGAGCAACCGAGGATCTGCTTTCAAAATGTGTCACACAGTTGAAGCAATATGTCAGTTCCAAGGTGCAGTGAGGCTGTGATGCGAGGTCCTACATCGTTATCACGGAATCCGCCGATGGAGTCAGGGTGATGCTTTGGTTCCCAGTACTTGAGAGGCTGCAGTGTGGAGTCCCGCTTTGTTGTTGAGTCTGCCATCAATGAGTGATGCTACAGCTTATGAGATATAGATATATATATATATTCCTATATATATATATATATATATATATATATATATATATATATATATATATATATATATATACATATCTATATCTATCTATATGTATATATATATATATATATATATATACACATATGTAGGAAAGAGAAGTGAAAAACCATAGAAATTCACTTAAAAAAACAAAGGTTACAGGGAATTTGCTTGCAAGAAAACCAGTGAAACTCAGCATTTATAGTAAGACGTATTTCAAGTAACTATAAGGTAACTATAACTCGCGGTTTTTGGAGATTGAAGGAGTGGTTGTCAGGTGTATGGGTTTTGATGTCTTGGGTGTGTTCATGTATGCTTATATTTGGGATGTGACTGTTGTGTGTGTGATTGTGAGCGTTTGCATGTCTTGGGGGTCTGGGAGGTGCTGGCTGATGTGGGTGTGGTGGATGGGTGTGTGTCTGTTGTGATGCTGGTAGTGGTGGATGTCTGTTGAGGTGGTGTCTGTAGGTTTGCTGGTATTAGCAGATGTTGGTGTGTCTACTGGGGTGGTGTCTGCATTTATGATGGATATGGTGGATGTCTGTGTGTCTGTTGTGGGTGCTGTCTGCGGGTATGGTGGGTGTGATGGATGTCTGTGTGTCTGTTGGGGTGGTATCGGTAGGTATGGTGGGTGTATGGGAGCAACAGAAAGGGTAGCAATACAACTGAGGGTGGAGGACAAAGATGGTACAAGAGTATGTCCCGATGAGTCGACCCCCACTAGGGAGCGGCCACTGAAGGTAGAATCCGACTATGAGGATGTAGATCCGTTCTCCTCTGTGGCACTCCCCTCACCCTCTGGGTCACTGGGACCCTCTGTGTCAGTGGTTTCTTGACCGGATTTATCATGACCAGATGCTTCCCCACTTGGCTGTTCCCTGTCTCCTTTACTTGCCTGGGCTGTGTCTGAAAATACAAAGAGAAAAAGGGTTACCACATGTTCCTGATCACACTTCAACAACAGTTGTAATTATCAAACATTACCATTACATCAAGTAGGCTCCACAAAAAACTCTACCAAAGTGGCCCCTATATGTATCATATTATATGCATTCATGCCATATGAACTGTCAACAGTTGCCCACAGGAAAATCAGGATCTCAAACAACTACAACTGCATAGCTGAAGTTGTGCAATCACAGTAACCATCAAACAAGTAGGAGACCACATCACCTTCAATGCTTTGCCTCATGGCGCATACCTCAGTTACCTGTTGTCATACAATAGTAGCCCAATGCCAGCTGCATTCCCACAGATCCCACACAAGGTCATGCAGACATCTATTTGTTACATATACAGTACCACAAAATTTGAAATGATGCAACCAGAACATACTATGTTGCTGACAACAGCATAGTAGCCTGGAGAAGGTGAGATGAGAATACTCATGTCATACTTGAAACATTTCAACAATGCACACTTCACCAAGTGAAATTTGTCCCAATGGAGTCATAAAGATAGAAGAACAATGTATGCCCTGTCACAAGTATGATAGCCATCTTCAAATTACAGACAGTAGTAAGGCACAAGTACCCGTCCGAAGACAAATAGCCTGTGGGTGGCAGAAGCCAATATGCTAATTTGACCAGACACATGGCTGAGGATAATGATCCATCACTTACTTTTATTTGGCCTGTAACACTGGGGAGTAGCGGTCTGTCGTACAGAATTTACATGCACTACAACAAACAGTACTTGATTGATCAATGTACGCAGCCGTATGTTGTCCCGTGAAGGTAAATAGTTTGAAGATTGCACACAGTTGTGTCCTAGGTCCCTGGACCAATAGGCAAGACACCTTAGTATGCACCACATCACATATCTACACAAACAGTCACTCATCTCCTGTGTCACACATGGCTCCTACCCAATTGTCAGGGAGAGATGTCAGAACCCAACAAATTTACTTGGCAATGTGATGGGCAGGAATATGCCATGTACTCACCCCTGGTGGCTGCTGTGCTCCTCTCAAATGCCCATCAAGGTCTTGGTGTGTCACCCCCAGGATGCGTTACATTAGAGGTCATGGACCAACGTGCACCACGCCCACGTCAGTAGGATAGCCCCAGATAGACTACTGCTATCTTCTGGGCCCAGCGTCTTAGGTTCTCCCACCTTTTGCAACAGTGGGAGCTCCAACGGCTGTGGACCCCCAGGGTCCACACCTTCTGGGTGATGCCTCTCTCTGTCTCCTTCTTCTGATGGGTGTTAACATGCATGGATGCAGGAGGCAAATAAAGAGATTACAATCACAAATTGAGGCAGAAATGGTTGAGTCAAACACATGTCAGAAACACCAATCTAGAAATGTTCCATTGGTTAACACACCACAAGTGTAAGCCACACAAGCCAATAAGTACAAGGACCTGACTACAGACATATATATATACATCTGGAGACCAACCCAGCATCCTGATCAGGGCATACAAAACTAAGCAGGCCAACTGAAATCATTTAGCCCAAGCTCCAGCATTATGTACTGTGATGGAAGCCACAATGAAACACTACTCACCAATGTGGCTTCTGGAGGGTAAAATCCTGAGGCCTGAATGGGCAAACACATTCACACTCTGTGAAATTGACTCACTGCATACAGTCCCCAGAGGCAACTGCCATAGTACAGACTTCACCATTACACTTGTGTAACAATGAAGGGGTGGTATGGTGGGTATAGAAAGTGTATTCCATGTGCATGTGTGGACATGAGGCCTACCAAATGCAGACTCATGCCACTTCAGAGGGTGGGTTCTGTGGTATGTACCTGTACCACAGAACACCTCTTTGGACACAAGTGCCTAGCCTACAGAGATGAAATCCACCATACAATGGTATGCATTGTACACTTTATGCTATTTGACCAAGCTACTGACTCACATATCATGGCCTCCCAGGAATCAACACACTGTCTGCACTATGGGTCTGTCACCAGTGGAATAAGCCTGTACAGGACAAATATGACTTCTGTGAAGGTGACAACAGAGCTATGGTAGTAAGGGACCTGTCATGAGTCAAAGGCACACATTGATAATGATGCATAATGCACATTTGGACTACTTCTGGATTGTATCTCAGTACCCATTCCTAACTTAGTCAATGGACTGATACACTCCGGGTATATTATGGCACTAGAGCATCATATTGTGCACATGACAGGATTAACTGGTGTACAATGAGTGGGCACATTGCCACAGTTGCATAGCCACAGTGACTCTACAACAGACGACTATGTCCCATACTGAGAGAAACATTTGACAGGCCCTGGTCTCTGCAGGATGATCATACAGAACCTACATGTCACTCCATTTCCATCACTTCCTTGCAAGGCAGTACATCATGTGGCTATCGGCAATTTAGCATGTGGTGTGTGTGGCAACCTGAAGGGCAGAGTGAGTCAGGATATGCCTTCCAGACTAGTTTGGCAAGGCCAGATGTGGGTTGAAAGATCTGTGGTACTATACACATTGCTTACACGATCCTCAAATGGCTCATGCTGTCATGCACATACATGCCTTCTAACATGCAGAACCATTGTCAAGAAAGAGATTTCATTGGATGGCAGTACAGCCCCCTTTCCTACTTATGTGTATCTAACACAAGGAGGATCTAGGATATCAAAAAACTCACACAACACATTGTGACTGAACTTAACATATAGTAATGGCCACCAATACCTGCACAATGTACATCCCATTGATGCCACACAGACTGCAGCAACAGGCATGCAAGAAGTCTAACTGGCACACAGGGGCACACTGTAGCCTGTGAGGAGGGAAAGGATGGTGTCAAACAGTATCAATTGTGCCTATGAGATTCTTGCCTGTTCCTCTGGTGAGCCACAGAGCTGTCCATACTGTCATGGTCCCAGCTGTGATCAGGGCTAGTCATGCCCTAATCATGCCTTATTCTCCCCCTTATGAGTGATATCAGAGATGCTGTTGTTTTCTTTTCAAGCGCAGTACCAGTTTTAATCATGCAATACCTTTGAAACCTTGTGTAACTTTGCAACTCGGTTCCTAACATATTGGCAATGTTTAAAGCAGCTCTAGACCAATGCCTATTGTCAAGATAAAGTTTGACCCCCTGGGCCTCACACAGGTAATCTAAGAAGCACATGTCAACTGTGTTCAACTGCTGGTTCTTTAATTGATTCTCCTAATGGAAAAAAGACAGTTGAGAAAAATTGTGCAATTACAATAGTGACTAACAAGTTCCTCTGTTTTCCCCATATGTTTCCTTGCACCTGGTTCAGGCCAGCTACAAAAGCCAGCATTTCAGACTAAACCCTGCTTAGTCTCATTTAACTTAGAAGCAACACTTACCTGTCTCCAGTCTTCAGCAGCCTTCCCTTCACAGTGGCAGTTCTCTCTTTGCAACTGCACTTCACAGCAACAGGCTTCTCCTCGCAGGGTTGTGCTTCCTGAGTTCTGATCTAGTGTTTCCAATCTTCTTTGCAGTTACTACAGTACCTATAAAAGGCGGGCAGCTTTCAATTCATCTTTCGAATCACGCTTTCTTTCACTGGTAAAAGGACACAAGTCATTCCAAATACGGTAACACACATTTTTCTTTTTAATTCAGGATCTTGATCAGCGCTGATTAATTAAACTCATTTAAAGCTGGCAATAATATTCAGTTCAATCGAGTGACTAAAAAGACATTAGAGAAAAGTTGTATTTCTTAAAATAGCTGCACCTCCCTGGATCTTGTGCTCATGGTTGGGTTTCTATCTATGTTTTCTCAATCAGAATCTGATGTTGGTGTTTTAAAGTTGAAAGAATCTTGGGACAATTAAGAACTATAATCTGATGCCATTGCAAATTTCCATATGAACCTTGTACTCTTGAGACTCTTAAACTGCTGAAGAATTTGAAGTAGTTTTGTTGTGATTAACCTAGTTATTTTCGCTCAGTGAAATCCTTGTACATGATAATTCCAATTCATGAGAATTCCTGGATAATTCTTGAATCACACTGGGGAGTGTTTCTAGTGTGAGTTATTGGTATGCTGATTTGACATTAGTTATGCAAAGACTTGTTTTGTTTTTCCTACTGCAAAGTGTGGTTTTATTATAAGGAAATCCGAGTATAGACTCTTGTATCTGAATAATCCTGATTGCCAGTATCCTGAATCCAGAACCAGATATCCAGATATCCTTGAGCCCAGCAGTGCCTGGAGTAGAGAAATCTGAATATACAGAAGTCCTATTATTTCTCTCTTTCTCTCTCGCCCCAACTCCCCTTCCCCTTGGAAAATCTTAGGGTTACAGTGTGTCCTTCATTGCTGCTCTGTTGGTTCTCACTGCGATTTGGGGATTATCATTGGCCCATCAGTACCACCTGGAGATCAGGTAATTGTCTCGCAACAGAAGGCTAAGCCACAAATATGGTGTTCCCTTTGGGTGATGATATCACCATGGACACCTTACTCCAAGCATTAGAAGAGACCCCTTCTGAGACTTCCCGGATAACTGATATACTGCACAAATTTCAGATAGAAGCACAATACCTAAAAGAAAAGAATGCGAGTTTAAGGAGAAGTTAACCAGAAGCAAAACTGAATTCACACAGTGGAGGGAAACTACACAGAAAGGGATTCTCGCAGTCTTAAGCCCATCTACATTTGGTAATACTTACAAACCAACCAGGGTACCCCCTCCCTCATCCCGCCCAGACCAAAACCTACATGTTACAGTCATGACACTTAGGGGGTCATTCTGACCCCCGCGGGCGGCGGAAGCCGCCCGCCTGGCGGGAACCGCCAGAAGACCGTACCGCGGTCAAAAGACCGCGGCGGTCATTCTGACTTTCCCGCTGGGCTGGCGGGCGACGGCAAAAGGCCACCCGCCTGCCCAGCGGGAAAGCCCCAGCAACGAGGAAGCCGGCTCCGAATGGAGCCGGCGGAGTTGCTGGTGTGCGACGGGTGCAGTTGCACCCGTCGCGATTTTCAGTGTCTGCCAAGCAGACACTGAAAATCTTAATGGGGCCCTGTTAGGGGGCCCTTGCAGTGCCCATGCCAGTGGCATGGGCACTGCAGGGGCCCCCAGGGGCCCCACGACATCCGCTCCCGCCATCCTGTTTCTGGCGGTGAAAACCGCCAGAAACAGGATGGCGGGAAGGGGGTCGGAATCCCCATGGCGGCGCTGCTTGCAGCGCCGCCGTGGAGGATTCCCTGGGGCCGCGGGAAACCGCGGGGCCTGTTGGCGGTGCTTCCGCGGTCGTTGACCCTGGCGGTCCATGACCGCCAGGGTCAGAATGACCCCCTTAGTCCGGTTCCTCTGGCTAATCCAGAAAGATTTCATGGAGATAGCACACAATTCACAGTATTCATGAGTCAGTGCCAATTATATTTAATTTGTAAGCCCCATATATTTAACTCTGATGCAGTAACAGTCGCCTTCCTTATTTCTTATCTGGGTGGTGTGGCCGCTAATTGGATCATTCCCTTGATGGAATCTAATGACCCTAACCTATACAATTTTACAGCCTTTAAGGCAGTGATGAATAGCCTCTTTGCACAACATGTTTTCATTCAGCTCAGTGACACTAAGCTATCAAATTTGTGAGAGGGCTCCAAAGATCTTTTAACCTACATTTGTGATGCCGCGGACTACTGCGGCGTCCCTCTTTTCGACCACAGTCGGGCCGGCAGTCCACTTTTTCAGGGCACCGGGAGCACCGTGGCCCGTTTTTCTGTGCTTGTTTTGCTGCGGTGAGGCCCTGGAGGCACATTTAATGCTCTGGGTCACGCCACAGTCCCGGACAACCTCCCTGATTTTCCTTGTATTTACTTCCTTGGGTCTTTCCTCTTCTTTCTTCCTTTTTATTTTTATTTTTCTTCTGTCTTCATTTCTTCTTTCTTCTTGGTCTTCCATATTGTCTTCTTCCTTGGTGTTCTTTTACCTTTTTTTCCTTTTCCTTTTCTACTTTGTCTTTTCTCTCATTCATTTCTATGTGGTCTTTCCCAATCCAAGATGGTGTTGTACTTTCTTCCTGCCGTGTCACTTCCTGTTTCATGGTATATAAGCACTGCAGTTCCTTGCTACTTGCATTGCAAACACTTCCGTCTTGGTGGTGATCCTTGCTCCTGTTTCCAGTTTTCTCTGTGCTCCTGCTTCTTCCTGCACAATTATATTCAATGTTTTCCTTTTTTTTCATAGTTTTTTCCTCTTTTCCAGGAGTTCCTGTGGTAGAGGTTTTTTCCCATTTTTTTGGTTTTTCCTCTGGGACTCCTTGTGGAGGGTACGGTCTGCCTTGACATCTTTTCCAGTCGCAGCACTATGGCTACTAGGAAGGGTCGCCTCTATCTTGGCCAGTGCAGAACCAGTAAGCAACCAGGCGTTCCTCCACAGTGGTAAGAGACGTGCAGACGTGACAACATTACCCAATTTAATTGCTTTATTTCTGAAACAAATTTGCCTGAGGAAAAACGTATTTCCATATTTTGAAGATGTCTTAAGGACAATTTTAAATACTCACTGGCACACATTTTAGAATTACCTGAGAACTGCATAGAATTAATTGATCTGGCTGCTGAACTGGATCATAGACTAAGTAAACGTAGGAGTGAGCGGCCATGAAATGACCCACAAGTAGCAGTCCTGAAAACAGAAATAAAATACTAGGAAGATAAGTAATCAGAACCCATGCAAATTGGAAGTATCAAGGGGCTCTTGTCATCAGAAGAGAAGGACAGATGATGTAAGGCTAACCTTTGTCTTTATTGTGCCAAGCCTGGTCAATTTGCCTGAGATATTACAGCCAGGTCCAAAAAGAAAAATACCATAGCTTGCAGAGATACAGATGCCACAGTGCATAAAAACTAACACTCTTGAAGAAGGACAAGATCGTGTCTTTGAGAGTTATAGTTCCTCAGATCTCCCAATATGTGACTAATGTTCTTAATCGAGTTCCAAGACACATAACCATTAGAATGACTTTCATTCTATCTCCACAAAAAAGACATAGGGGGTCATTCTGACCCCGGCGGGCGGCGGGAGCCGCCCGCCTGGAGGGAACTGCCAGAATACCGCTGCGCGGTCAAAAGACCGCCGCAGGTATTCTGGGTTTCCCACTGGGCTGGCAGGCGACCGCCAAAAGGCCGCCCGCCAGCCCAGTGGGAAACACCCCTCCATGAGGATGCCGGCTCCGAATGGAGCCGGCGGAGTGGAGGATGTGCGACGGGTGCAGTAGCACCCGTCGCGAATTTCAGTGTCTGCTGAGCAGACACTGAAATTCAAAGTGGGGCCCTCTTACGGGGGCCCCTGCAGTGCCCATGCCGTTGGCATGGGCATTACAGGGGCCCCCAGGGGCCCCACGACACCCCTCACCGCCATCCTGTTCCTGGCGGGCGGAACCGCCAGGAACAGGATGGCGGTGAGGGGGTCGGAATCCCCATGGCGGATTCCCATGGGCAGCGGAAAGTCGGCGGTACACCGCCGACTTTCCGTTTCTGGCCGCGGCTGTACCGCCGCGGTCAGAATGCCCGGTGGAGCACCGCCAGCCTGTTGGCGGTGCTACCGCCGACCCCGGCCCCGGCGGTCCTTGACCGCCGGGGTCAGAATGACCCCCATAATCTCCCTGTTCTCACCGACTCTGGAGCCACTGGAAAATATCCTTGACCTATCCCGGGCTGAAAAATTGAGTATCTACCAAATGACACAATCAGAACCAGAACCTATGATAGTATTTGATGATTCAGCCCTTTCCTCTGCACTGATATGGTATAATACCAGACCTCTGACCTTGGCTAGGGATAGCAGTCACACAGAACAAATAATCTTTGATCTTATTGGCACAGCAACTTTTGGTGTGATTCTAGGTATCCCCTGGTTAGACCATCAGAACCCACAGATAGATTGGGTCCTGAGAATTATAACCTTGGATTCCCCCTTCTATAGGACAACATGTTATCAAGAAGCTCACAAACCAGTCACACCAATTCATTGTGCAGTTGCACATCACTCTCACACTAACACATTACCACAGGAATGTCATGACTTTTCAGATGTCTTCGATCCTATTAAAGCTACCCAGTTACCACCTCACAAGGTGTATGATTGTAGAATCAATCTTATTCTTGGGGAAGTACTCCCATGCAGTAGAATTTATGCTCTTACTGAGCCAGAAACCCAACATTTCGTACATATTTGGATGAAATGCTATAACTAGGATTCATTAAGCATTCCACCTCACCTTTTTTCTCACCCTTCTTTTTTGTCCCAACAGAATGGGGAGTTATGAGCCTCCATCGACATTCACACAGTTAACAAGGCCATGATTAAAAATTGTTACCCATTACCACACACTCCTGTGCTATTAAATGAAGTACATGTCTCCACTATCTATACAAAAATAGATCTACGCTATGCTTACCACGTTTGTGCAATTGTCTACATAGCCGATATTTGGATTTTCCCTAAGACTGACAGATCATGTCCTGCATGTAAGAACTATTCTTCAGCATTAGAGAGAGCATTCTCTGTACGCTAAATTAGATAAATGTACATTTCACTCCAGGTCAGTGGAAATTTTGGGTTCTCATCTGTCCCCGGAAGGAATTACAATGACCCCAAAAATTGTATAATCTATTCATTCTAGACTGTCACCTACTTTTGGCAAAGAGATCCGGAGAGTTCTTGGTTTTGCCAACTTTTATCAGAGAGTTATTGCAGTTTTCAGATATTGTGGTACCAAATACTCAGTTATTAAAGAATGGGTAAACATTCTTGTGGTCAGAAGCAGCTGAACAGGCCTTTCAAACCTTAAGGCAGAAATTCACAACAGCTCCCATTCTGTCACATCCGGATCCTGATCAGCCATTGTTTGTTGAGGGGTACGTGTAGAAATATGCTTGTAAGGAAAGAATGGAATGTAAATGAAATGTGTATTCTTGATGAGGCTATTTGGAAGATTGGGGAATAGAATGCTGGAGACTGGGGAATGAAGAGGAAGCCTGGAAGCTGGGAGTTATTGATGCTGTACAAGAAGACATATCTGAAAAAGGACTCACCAACTCTTTCCAATTTGTGCAGTTACTACAGTATGCTTCACAAAAAGCCATTGGTGGGGTGTTATCTTAGAGAAATCCCAACACTGACCATCTGCACCCTTTAGCATATTATTCTTGAAAGCTACTTCCTGCTGAAAATAACTACAAATTGGCAGAGACATGGTTTTTGCTATCAAGGCATTTTTTGCAGAATTGTGTCATTACCTATTGGGGGCAAAAACACCATTAGAATTTTCACAGATCATAAGAACTTACAGTTCTTCAATTCAATAAAGGTTTTCACACCCCTCCAAATGCGCTCGCTACACTTTTTTAGTGATTTCCTTATCACTTATCATACTGGAACAAAGAAATTGAAATCAGACATTTTGTCTAGTTTAGGGCAAAAAGAAGACAAGGAGAACTTTAAACCTCCTGCTAGTACTACACCCTCTGAAAATTTTGTGGCAGTGAAAATAGCTGACAATTTCTTGACTGAAGTTAAGAAGGCACTGCAAACAGTTGAGATTCAGGATTGGTTGTTTAAATCAAAACACAGCATAAAGGAAGGTTCCCTTTTTCATGACCAAAATATATTGATACCACAAGGAGATTTGAAATACCAAATCACAGAAAAGCACCATGACTCATCCTTAGCCTGGTGATAGGGTATCCAGAAGACCTTAGAGGACATTTCTGGTAGGAAAATATTCAAAAGGAGGTTCAAACTTATGTAAACTCTTGCCCTGCATGTGCTCGTAATAAGACTCAATACCCTTATGTCTTCTATAGCCATTACTCATTCCATCAGCTCCTTAGATTACAATCAGTTTAGATTTCATCACTGATGTACCAGAATCTAACAAATTGACCACTATTCTGGCAGTGGTAGATATTTTATCAAAAATGGCCCCCTTCATTCCCCTCAGAAAGATACACTCAGCCATGGAATTTAGTGATATATTCTTACAACAAATTTTTAGGTTACCCAGATTACCAAGTAAGATTATTTCAGATCATGGTTCACAATTCACATCAAAATTCTGGAAAGTTCTATGTACTACATTAGGAATTGAGTTGGTTCTTTCAACATTCTATCGTCCCGAAACAGATGGTCAAACAGAGACAGTCAACCAATGTTTAGAACAGATCCTTAGGTGTATAACCTCCACTCTTATGAGCCAATGGGACCACGCCCTACCATTGGCTGAGTTCTTGGGGTGCCCTCCTTTTTTCTTCTTCACTGGTTATGATCCACGGTCCCCTTCATGATGTTACCTAACACACCAGAGTCTTCAGTCTCTGAAAGGTTACTGACATTTCAAGACAAACAAGAACAAGCCTGTAAATGCTTACCACAAAACAAACTAATCATGAAAGCACAACCCAATAAACATAGAACTCCTCAACCTAAATATAAGAAAGGAGACATGGTGTGGTTATTCGCTTGCAACATCAAACCTGAGGGCCCAAGGAAACTTCAACCATGATTTATAGGTCCTTTTCCGATTATTGATATTCTGATCTTCTCAAAGTATGTTTACTCTTACCAGATGAATATGCTATACATCCCGTGTTTCACGTTTCTCTTATCAAACCAAATCATACAGACACACACAAAAGGATATGACTCTTCTCCCAGTGATAGCAGAAGATCATAATAAATAAGAAGGACAATGCATCCTTGACGCAAAACCCAATGGCCGTTCTTTGGGAGGTGCAACTGTCATGGTCCCAGCTGTGAGCACGGCTAGTCATGCCTTTCTTGCACTGGCAAAAAGACACAAGTCATCCCAAATAAGGTACCCCAAGTTTTTCTGTTTAGTTTGGGGTTAGCTCTGATGAATCAAACTCATCTAAAGCCCACAATAATATTCAGATCAATCTAGTGACTGAAAAGACATTAGAGAAAAGTTGTATTTCTTGTAATAGCTGATCCTCCTTGGATCGTGTGCTCATAGTTGGTTTTCAATCTGTGTTTTCTCAAAGAGAATCTGACATTGGTGTTCTAAAGACTTTTGGGGCAATTGAGATTTATAATCTGATTGCCATTGCATATTTGCATATGAACCTTGAACACTTAAGACTCTTGAACTACTGAAGAATTTTAAGTAGTTTTGTTGTGATTAACCCAGATATTTTTCTCTCAGTGAAATCCATGTGCATGATAATTCCAGTTCATTATAATTCATGGATAATTCTTGAATCACACTGGGGAGTGTTTCTAATGTGAGTTATTGGTATGTTGATTTGACGTTAGTTAATACCAAAGATCTGTTTATTGTTTCCTGTTTTAAAGTATGGTATCATTACAGGGAAATCCAAGTCTAGCCCCTTCTGGATAATCTGATTGCCAGTATCCTGACTCCAGACCCAGAATCCAGATTTCCTTGAGCCCAGCAGTGCCTGGAGTAGAGAAATATGAATGCACAGAAGTCATGGTATTTCTCTCTTTCGCTCTCATCCCAACCCCTCTTTCTCCTTGGAAACTCCTAGGGTTGCAGTGTCCTTCATTGCTGCCCTGTCAGTTCTCATTGGGATTTGGGAATTCCCATTGGAGCCACCTGTAGTTCAGGTGAGTAGCTCACTACACATGCAGGGGTAGGACCTCATCAACAAGCCTCTCCAACTCCTCTGGAGAGAAGGCAAAGGCCCTGTCACTACTGGAAGTGGCATTATTGCTCCCAGAGGCGGCACACAGTAGCTCAGGTAGTGGAGGTATTGCTGGCAGCAGTGTCAGGAATCAAGTGAGTGGATGTGCACAACATGGCGGTCACGTCTGCTACGTACGAGGTCGTCACCACTGGCGGACACAGCCTTTGGTCTGTGACCGCCACAACCAACGTTAGCCTATGGCTGTGTCTGCTGTGGTTGGAACTGCCTACTGCCCAGATGACTTCGGCTGGCAGTCGCAGGCAGTTCTTAATGTCCAATGGAGTAGGTCAGGCATCCTCCATTTTGGCGGTCTGAAATGCTGTATTTTGCATTATAAACAGCATTACACCTACAAGATATGTTTTTTTGCATCTCATACATTCTTATTCTGTCTTGTTATGTAGGTCCTTCTAAACAACCACCAGTGTAGTATGTTGCAGGGCACAGATGGAATGTGATTTCTGTTCATGGGCCTCCACCGTTGATGGTTATTTTGGTGGTCGGAATATACATTCACATTTTGATGTGCAATTGTGTAACACATCTTTGAGTTTGTTCCAAATCTATGTTGTGGACACACGTGTTGAAAACCATAGGGGTCACTTGTGTAGTTGCCAGCAGTGATGTGTACTGGGTGTCATGTCTATTCAGTCAGAACTGCTTTGTCACGTGATATTGTTAGCATGCATGTGGTATGTTGCTGTGGACACACTGACTAATGTTACAAATCATGTCTTGTCACACATAGGTACCCTGGGACAGGGAGGATGCGACAACCTCCTGCCTAACGTCCACTGCCAGACCTTCAGACCATGGAGCAACAGTATATAATTATGTTGCACCACCTGGTTAGACAAACAGTAGTGGACTAATACCATCAGTTGGAGCCAGATTTGATGCCAGCTATTAGTTACCCAACCAGGTTACTACCCGTTGTATACATCATATCAGTTTTGCACTTCCTGGTCCCAGGGTCCTTCCAACATACAGTGTCCCCATTCTGCTGGTATGCCCCACCTTGTGTTCAGTCTGATGTTGAAGGATTTCCTCTCAGCAGTGTTGAAACACATTGATAGCTATATCAGGTTCCCCCAATGTGAGGATTTAGCAAATGAAGGCTGACTTTTATGGTTTTGCCCACCTCCCACATGTAGTGGGGGCCATTGATGGCACACATGTTGGCTTGGTGCCACCACAGGCCACTGAACATGTCTATTTCAAAAGACAGAACTTCCATTTAATCAACATGTAAGTTGTCTGTTTGACAGATCTCTACATATCACATGTCTGCACCTGTTACCCTGGATCAGCCTATGATTCCTTCATAATGCAGAACAGCCTCATACCCCAGCTGATGTCACAGCTACACCAAGAGAGGACCTGGCTGGTTGGTAAGTCACGTCTGTCCTGATTGTGTGTGTGAAATCTGAGGTGCCACACTCATGAACTGAGTGACTCATTGTTGCACTTATATCCCATTGCTTAACAGTAGACTCCGCATATCCAAACTGTCCTTTGTTGTTGACGCCGGTGAGGAATCTAACAACACCAGGGGAAGTCCGCTACAATGAGGCGCACGGAAGGACACAACAGCCAGTGGAGTGGGCTTTTGGGTCCCCAAAGACCAGATTCCACTGTCTGGATCAGACTGGTGGAGCCCTCCTCCACTCACCCTGTAAAGTGTGTCAGATCACTGTGGCATGCTGCATGCTTCATAACATCTCCCTGCAGCAAAATATCCTGATCATCGCAGAGGAGGAGGAGTCTGCAGTGTCACCAGGTGTGACTCCTGAAATGCCAAGTGAGGATGACAGTGGTGAAGCGGAAGGAGCTGACCTGCAGGAAGATCTCATAAACATCTATTTTGCATGAGTGTAAGTATGTCATACTATGTATTGACTGTGACTGTACAATTTACTGTAGTTGTGAGAATATGTGAAGTTGACCAGGTTGCCCAGATGGGCGAGAACAGTCCTCCTCTTCAGTTGTGTCGTCTTTACTGAGGGCTTCATCCAGAGGGTAGTAGAAGTCTGTTCTGTGACTTCTGTGTGCCCAGCACCAGCTCCACCGTTTTTGATGGTAAACATGCCTTGTTTCCAGTTGTATTTTGACATCCACCTCCAACAGTTTAGAGTTACAGTAAGAAGAGACCTTATACTAAGTTAAGTTGCAGTTAATCCTATTGTGCCAAGTAACTATGGTATTCGGTGTATTTACATGACATGTGAGAAGCTTGCCATGTGTGAGGCTTCCTTTTGGCTAAAGCAGCTGCTGAAATGTGCTGACCATTTGCACTTGGGAGGATGGCCTGAGAATGGCATCTTGCCACCAGTGCAGGCAAAACAGTGGTTAGGCACTTTGCCCATTTGGAGGCCCAGTTGAGTGTGATGCAGTTAAACCCAGGACATGGTTGTATATGCAATGTGAATGTGTCTACTGCCAATACTAATCTGGTGAGGCATCTTGAGGCCTTATGAATACTTGTTATTCACACTGGGCAAAGTGTCATTCCTGTCCTCAAATATTTCATCTTGGGTTAGCAAGTCAAGATGGAGTGATGTTGACAGATACGTCTCTGATTTGGTCATGATCTGTGCTTGATCACTCCCAGGTGAGTATATTTCATTTGCTAGTTGACAAACAAGGGTATTTGGACAAGTGGCCGCTATGCTGGTGGTTGGAGTATACGTAACAGGGCCTCCTGGGAGTTGCAATCAGGTCAGTCCCTCTACTTCCCAAACTCAGCAAATGTTATCCTTCTAGGTGAGTACACTTCAATTGAAAGTTAAGTAACAAGTGTGTTTGGGCAAGTTAACACTGGTCTGGTGTTTGTAGTAACAGACACAGGGCCTGCTGGGAGTTGCAGTCAGGTCAGTGCCTCTACTTCACACCCTTGACAAATAGTATCCTCCCAGGTGAGTACACTTCAATTAAGAGTCGAGGAACAGGGGAATTTGGATAATTAAACACTGGGGTGATGGTTGGAGTGAGAGAAACAGTGCCTCCTGAGATTTGCAGTCATGTCACTCTCTCTACTACACACACTATACACATGGTATCCTCCCAGGTGAGTACACATCAATTGAGAGTTGAGGAACAGGGGTATTTAAACACTGGGCTGGTGGTTTGAGTTACAGAAACAGTGCCTCCTAGGACATGCAATCAGATCACTCTCTCTGCTACGAACATTATCCAAATGTTGGGTCTTACATATATGTACGAAGGCTGCATTTAGGTTTGGGAATACATTCACCTATTGAGACGCACCATACATCATGTTGGGTCTTACATATATGTACGAAGGATGCATTTAGGTTTGGGCATACATTCACCTGTTGAGAAGCACTATGCATCCTGGGATTTTTTTTGTATATTGATTGACTTAATTGTCCCATTTGTACCAATGGCATGTGATGGGCCTTACTAACTGTGCTCTTGGGTCAAACAATACAGATTGACAATGTCAACACCCAGATACTCTGGGTATTGAATGTTAGTGGGGTACGTGAACAAGACAGTGAGTAAAGGTGAGCTATGAGCATGCATGACACAGCGTTTTGTGAAATTTTTTGTATTGTGACTTTCCAGACTCCACTCCCCGAGGTATTCCTGTCAAGCCCTCAGGATGCAGGATGGACAACACCTTCTCCTCCCATTGAAAGAGCTGTAATGGGGCACTGGGAGGGACACCACCAGTCCTCTTGACCTTCAGCTGGTGCCTGGAGACAAGGGAACGGACCTTGTTCCTGATGTCGTTCCACCTCTTCCTGATGTTCTCCTTTGTGAGCAGGGTGGTGCCTACAGCATTCACTCTGTCAACGATCCTGTCCCACATTTCCAATTTCCTACTGAGGAGTGTGCTGGACGTGTACTCCAAACAATTATGGTTCTACTCTTATTATTTCATCCACCATGACTTTTGCTTCATCTTCTGAAAAATGTGGATTTTTAGAATGTGACATGGTGGAAAAAGTAAGAAAAGGGGTGACAGTGACTTACTAAACAGGGGAAGTTCAAAAATGTGTGAAGGGTGTTCTTTGTGATACTAAAAAAAAATTAGGGGTGCCTATAATATGGTAAAAATGGGAAAATGGTGGTCGGTGTTCCTTGTCGTACAGTGGAAATGCAAAGGATTGTGGTCTGTGAATGAGTGTGTTTTATAGTGTCCTTTGCAGGTGTGTCCACTGTGGCAATATGTGTCAGCTGTGCTGTTTTTGAAATCATCCAATGTGCAGTTGTGTGTTACCTTGCTGACCTTGAACTGCCATAGTTTGGACCGCCATTGGCTGACCCTCGTGACCGCCATTGGCTGACAACTGTGTGCTTGTAATATGCTTGGTGGTTGGTCGCAGTGCTGACGATGCTGGTGGTCGGACCTCCTATTTCCAGGCCGCGCACTGTTGGCGGTCTGCCTTTTTTGCTTGGGGGTCGGCAATCCTGCCTGTGTAACTCATAATAGAACGGTCTTTTTGGGACTGCCAACATGGAGGTCTGACAGACCGTCTGCCAAACTCATAATCAGACCCTTAATCTCTTCAGTATCTGTTCGTACCCTAGGTGTTACTTTTGATAATAAACTGTCCATAGAAATGCATGTTAATAAAGTAGCGGGTGCATGCTTTTCACTACTTCGTAATCCCCAGGGCTGCCGGGGGGGCGGGCAGCTCTGCTGCATGAAATAAATGTTTGCCTTGGGGAGGTGGCAGACCCCATGGCTGTGGGGGGGCACTGCACCCCTGAATACAATTAAATGTTTGCCCCGGGGTGGTGGCAGTCCCCAGGACTGCAGGGAGACCCGCAGCCCCTGCATATAATCAAAGCATGCCCCTAGGACCTGGCCCAACTGGGACTTTATTAAAACAGGAGCAGGAACCCACGCCTTTTTTTTAAAAAAAATTGCCGTAGATCTGTGACCTCATCACAAATTTGCAGCAAAATATTTAAAAAATGCTTTTTTTGTGGGAGGTCCGTCTGGGACCCCAACACCAGAGCTAAGGGGTCAGGGTATCCCTACCATGGCCCCTTTTCTTATCTTTTACCTTTTTTCTGGGACTCAGCTGAAGCAGAGTCTCAAGATAGCTGCCATCACTTCCTGGATGAAATGTTGGCAGCCAATCAGATCTCAGCACAAGATCGAGAGGATTTGTGGATCCTTCCAGTTCTATATATGCAAATTTGTTTTTTATTTAATATTTCAAAAACTACTCAATGGATTTACACCAAATCACGAAAAGGACACTTCTGGACCAAGAGCTAGCTCGACCAAGAGCTAGATCTCTGCCAAACTTGGTGTAAATGTCCAGTGGTTCGGTCGCCATTCCTGTTTAAAATCCCTATGGAAATTAAAATGATGAAGAAATGTTTTGGGACCGCCCCTTTTTTTCTCCTCCCCGCGTGGCAGATCACCCCAAACCTTTCCAGACAGCAGCTGACGTAAGCCTCAAATGTTTTAGAATTTTTTTGTGAAGATTTGGCAACCAGTGCCAAAGAAATAGGCAAGTAAAAAAAAATGCTTTTTCTATAGAAAATAAATCATAACTATAACTACCTAGTGGCAACCAAATTATTATTCAGTAACAGTGAAAAATGAATAAACCGATGATAATAACATCCCCCGTGGGTATCCAAGTTTTATAATTACGCTACGGGCCCATGTTCATAACTTGTAATGATTATTCATAGAGACAAAGATTATACAACTTAAGCCTTAGACAAGGACACTTCATAAACTACTGAAGAAACAAAATAATCAAGACCTAATGGGCAAGCTCAAACCCCCCAAAATGGATACAATAGCTCTTTTGTCTAGTAAAGTGGCCACACAGCTATAAAATTATTGGGCACAGTCCTCCCTGGTAGTCCGTACTGTAAACACCCTAGTGTCGCCTCATCTGAAAGTTAAAAACAAATAAAAAAACAACATTGTGTTCATTTAATTCGAAGAAGCAATTGGTAAAAAGACATTCATATATGAGAATATAAGCAACAGTGCTTTAAATATGCAAAATATACACACAAATACCTTTCTGTCAACGATATTCATTAACGATATATGATAATTGGATACCCACAGGGGATGGTATTACCATCAGTTTATTAATTTGTCACTGTTATTGAATAATATTTTTTGTGCCCAAAGTCATATATATTAAAGTTAATATGAGGCAAATGTTATAGATAGGGTACCAAAAATATTGGGTTGCGAACAAAACTTAATTATGTATATTAATATCAATGAGACAGATTAGTAAGCCAAATAACTTAGAATGGCTCTTACTCTGATGATTTGTGCTCATTTAAAGATGGCAGATAAGAACACCCAATCCCTTTGCTAAGTAAAAATTATGCCAGTTTTTAATGTTCAGTATGTTTTTCCACTGAGGGTTTTTTAAGAGAAGGGAATCATTTGTGTTGATGATGTTACCCATAAACAAGGGAACATTGGTTGCGAAACGCATCAGATTGCTTTGCCGATGTTAATAAAATTCACCTTGCAAGATACAGTGGCAGTGGCTTCTTCCTGAGGTAAGATAAGGAATCCAGTCGAAGAATATTGTGCTTTATATATATAGATATATAAATAAATTATAAATGAAGGCTTTGACCTGGCAAAAGGCTTAATGTAAAGAACCGATTAAATAAGCATTAAATAAGCATTACAAGGAAGAAATTGTATTCGTTACTGTTGATTGCAGTGAATTTTGGCTTGTTGGTAGTGCATCCCGGGTCAAATGCACTTAGGTACACCTGCATGTTCAAAAGCTTATTTTGCCAGGTAGAATTGGCAGTTCAAAACTGCGCAAACAGCACTGCACCGGTAGACCTGAGACACATTTAAAGTGCTACTTAAATGTGCAGAACAATCAGTGCTGCAGGCCACTAGCAGCATCTAATCTACTGGCCCTTGGCACAGGTGCTGCCACCTTACTAGGGATTTACAAGTCAAATAAGTATGCCAATTGTGTGTAAGTCACTTCTACCATGTTTTAATGAGAGGGCACAAGCAATTTAGCACTGGTTAGCAGTGGTAAGATGTGCAGAATCCTAAGGCCAGCAAAACAAAGTCAGTAAACAGAGGGTTCAAAGCCAAAAGTTAGGGGGAAAACCACACCAAGGATGCCAGGTCTAACATGTAATCGTCCATTTCTTCACATAAATGGAATGACTTTAACATTTATTTTATTCTAAATTATGGTTAAATAAGTACATTTAAAAAACAAAAAGTCCATCCACTATTTTGTACTGAGTCGTACACAGACCTGCAAGGTGACTAAAAACACAAATGGCAGAAGAAGAGATAAATGCAGCATGTTCTTGAAACTCTGTCATCTACCTTATTGTGTACGTATTACAGTAATGGATATCATGAGGCATATTTTTGAGCGGTACCACACAAGGACAGGAATGTGCCATATGCCATGTGCCATTTGCCCTAAATATGGCACATTCCTATCCTTTGCAAGTGACGCAGTGCAGGGCTCCAGGTTACTTGCTGTGCTGCACTGCATCACTTTTCCATCAACAATGGGCCTAAGTGTATTAATTCTTATTTTTTTATGTATTTAAATCACATTTTCTAAAAAAAAAAAGAATGATATGTCTCGCAAAGGAGTTTCCATTACTTCTAATCAAATAAAATGTTAAAATAAGTAAGTAAAACACTATAATTTCCTTATTTTTTAATCATTTAGCATTTAGTATGTGCAATGATGAGAACTACATTTTAAGAAACCAAAAATAATATAAAGAAGCAATCTGTATGCTATCTAAAATGAAAATTGATAAATAGAGTTTCTCCACTAAAAGCTAAGCTAACTCAGGAAAGGTAAAGGACAATGAAGCGGACAGATTTACTATTCTAACTCCAGTCTGAACTAACTTGGGGAAGGTGCAGGACATGGAAGGGGGCAGATTTAGAGTCTAATTTATGTGATGATGGAGACGGAACCGCATTACAATGGCCATGGAGTTCCCTCCTCACCAACATAATGATTTGTCCTCCCAATTTTGAGTCAGCAGACCACAGGTTTCACAACAGGGAACACTCTATCTCCGCTGCGGTCAAACCCCTCCAACAGCCGAAAGCAGCAACAACAATCATAGGTTTAACTATTAACAGAATTAAGGACCATTGAAAAGGTCTCAAAGACCCCCTCCCCATTAGAGGAAACTCCCATGGCAAGAGGGGCAAAATATATATATATTTTTTCAAGTACCGCTTTGGGATTTTCTTTTTGAAAAAAAACAGTGTACGTTTGATTAATGTCTCTATCATGTTGACGGAGACATCTGTCAAACTTACAATGCGTTTACACAAACTGCTAGATAAAGAAAATCTACTCTAGTCAAGTTACAGCTGTATTAAATTAATTTGTAAAGCAATTTCTCTTTAAACTTTCCAAAAAACAGCTCATATTAGATTAAACAAACAAAGATTTAATTTTTCAATCTCCACAACAATAAGCCCAAAGGGATTTCTAGCCGAACAAGTAGAGAATGTTCTTAACAAACACCAAAACTCAAGGGTAAAATGTAAATATCTTGACAATTTCCGCATAACAAGTTGGTAATATCAAATCCCTGACAGGAGAATTACTACAGTTTTCTTTCTCCCAACTGAATTAATAACTTTAACATTTTTCCTTTATTTAAACAGGTGTAAAATATTAACTTTTTCCTTGTTTATCAGGATTAAACACAACAAGCAAAACCTTTTATAGACAATTTGGCCCTCATTACAAGGATGGCGGACTTGATACTGCCAGCCCCGCCATGACAGTTGGACTGGCGCACTCCATGTGGTCCGACTGCCATATTACGACCCTGGCAGTCGGACCACCAGGGGACCGCAGTGACCAAGGTTCCCAACATTGGCTGTCAGCCAACTCATTGTCAGCCACAGCAGCACTAAACTCAGCACCGCCGTGCTGATCACGATTCCTGTTTCCACCAAACAGTGAGCATTCCAAGGGTGCTTGTGTGCTACGGTAATGGCCTCAGCTCTCTCTAGGAAGCCAATGGCAATACTATAGCACTGTTATCGCCGGTCTGACCATCAAAAACATTGTAATACAAAATATACAATAGGGGGGTCAGCCAGTATGGCTGTGGTTTTGGCGCTTGGTGTATTCCAACCGCTTAAGTCGTAAGGAGGCCTTGAAAAGTATAGATTAATGTTTTTTTCCTATTTCTAATTATGAAAACATGGACAATGTACATCAAGCTCAATATGTAATGTCTAAAAGAAGCAACAGACTTTCTATGTACGGTGGGTACATTTATTGTTAGGAGAGATTTACTGTGATCAGGAGTTATTTGAGATTTCTCAATCTGGTGCAAAGGCAGATTGATTACTCTTGGTGATATTGTTAGAAGAACTACTACATCTGAATTGAGGAAGCTAACAATTATGGCCCAGATTTATGAAAAACAATGTACAACTGCGCTAGTGTAGTTGTGCGTCAAACGTTTTAATGCAAGCTACCGTCATTCTCTAGCGCCATCCGTGCACCATATTTAAAAATGACGAACAATAGCACTAAGGAATGATTAGCAAAAAAAGTACGCAAACCAGTACGTCAAGCCGTAAGAAAAATGTATTCTAGTGTTGCAAAAGTGGCGCTAAACCATGTTGTGGCACGTATTTTTGACACAAAACGGGTTAGCACCATACTTAACTGCATTTGCGTGAAAAAAATGCAGAAACAAGAACAAACATTTGAACAGACAAGATAGAGAATGCAGGCCAGGGGAGTCCCCAGGGAGACCCCAATCATGCAAGCACCATCCAGGAGGGTCCAGCAAAGTCCCAGGAGAAGCGGATGTGTTGCTTTAGTGAGGAGGAGAATGACATCCTGGTCAGAGAGATGATGGAGCACCAACACCAGCTCTTCATCACCTTCAAATTTCCAGTTTTAGGAGAGACGCCATACAGCAGGCAATAGTAGACAAAGACAACAGCGTGGCAGAGGTGAGGAGGACTGTCAACGATTGTAAGAAGCGATGGCACAATTTCATGCGCACGACTAAGGAAAAACTGGCCAGGAACCGAAAGGCAGCACTGCAGACTGGAGGTGGAAGACCTGCTCCACAGGAGGACCTGGATGAGCTGGTGGAGATAGATGCAGCGGTTATCCTGGAGGAGCTGGTCACTGGAATTGCAGGGCAGGACAGCACAGACTACCAAGAACTACCACAAATGCAGGGTAAGTAGCAGGGGTGGATTATCTGGAATCTCACAAATGGCAAAAGGGGGAGGCACATAGGACACACTCAATGCATGCTAAAGGGTTGCATCTGGACGCAGGCCCTGAATCAAAATGCACCATCGTCACCCAAGCCACACTTTTACTGATGCTCTGGTTGCGCAATGCACTCATGGACAGAAGCCCCTCACTATGGCTATACTCCACCATGTAAATATGCCACACATTGCCTGGAAGGGACATGCAATTAGTATAGCTGTGGCTGTGTCACAGCAACACCCAATTCATATTGTCATAGCCCGTGATCCAACACAACTTGTACATCAGAGACGGGAAGTGAAGTCAATACCCCAGCGGTGGTGTCAGGATGGTGTAACAGGGCAAAATGCTTCCCTTCCTTCTTGTGTCACTGCCCTTCTCATGTGTGCTGTATCCTGCTGCACACATTGAAATGCCACCTTGCAAAAATAGCTTGTACATGTGCAGAAAGGGACACCTCTCTGCACATAAACAATCTATCCCCTCAACGTAGGCACCCTTTCATCATGCTGCAACAATGATGCAGGAAGAAGAAATCAGCACAGGTGCAGGGGTGTATCGTATTCCAGTAAACATGGCACATCCCTGTGTTTCTAAACTGGTGTAGTGTCGTGCAACACATATTGCTGCTGCACTGAGATGTGCCACTAGAGAAAAAAATCAGGCCTAAAGTGTGCAACCTGAGTAATGCAAATCACACAGGGTGAACCAACAGCAACTCTCACACAACTCCATGCACCATTTGGGATGGCCACAAAAGTGAACTCATACAACACATGGTGCATGTCTGTGAACATCATGTGGGCAGCTGTACAGATAGCTGCAATCTCACCATTTGACAAGATTGACCATGTTGTGTGAATGGTTGGTGTACTGCTTAATGGTACAATCAAAATGTGTAAGAACTGCACAAGTGGCATCAAAGTTGCACTACCGGCACAATGTTACTAGCCCGTAAGTCAAATGTGTCATCATTCAAAAAGTAGCCCATGTGGAACAAAGCTGCACACTCCCCTTGTGCCACATCAACAAAGTCACTAAATGCATGCATTGATCCACAACATTATTACACCAACGCATGCCTGTTGCAGTTGGTTGTGTGTGACGAAATGTCCCAAATTTAGGGAGGGACAATCTAATAGGGCAGAAAATCCATAATGGTTCCACTGTCCCTTCCAATTAGCACATGTGTGGTGCCTGCTACAGGCAGATGAGAAGGTAACACAAGCATTGTACTCAATGGACCTACCTGGGCTATGCTGCACTAGTGCCATCATTCATGGTGTAAAAGCATCATAGCACCAAAAGAGTGACAGCACACTTTTCACTACTGTGGCAATGTCCGCCATGGTGAATAGGAAGGCAAATTACATGACACCATGGTGTCAGTGGAACCTGCAAGGAAGTAGGTGGTATGGGACCAAAGCACAAAGGCCCAACTGTAATAATAAATGATGGTGTGTGGCGCTTCCCCAAATGTGGCAGCGTCATTTTAAAAACACAGGGATGTGCAGTAATTACTAGAATACAGGGCACCCTGTATTACTCCCTGCACCGGCGCTAAATTAGCTGATGTGAGCCAACGCAGCAACCCTTGCACCATAGTGCAAGAATGGCTGCTTTGAGGGAGAGATTGTTTTTGTGCAGGAAGAAACACCTTCCTGCACAAAAACAATCTTAAAAGGCCATTAGTTTTGTTTATGTGCGTTGCAAAATTCAGCACACATAGGAAAAGTGAAAAATGAGGAGAAAATATTACATTTCACTTTGCTATCCCATGCTAACCCTTCCCCTGGGGGTGGCGTTATATTTTGGCAATTCCTCTGGTTTACGAAAACTTGTAAATCTGAGGCAGTGTCAAAATGCCCACACCAATACCCATTGCACGCCCCTACCCCGGAATATGCAACGTGTGAAGGGGCCCTATTTACAAGGGCCCCTTGTCACACTGTGCAAGGTGCTTTAAGTCACACTAGGTCACTGAGTGCCACCTTTTAAATATGGCGCAGGGCATTGCGCCACCAGAGCATAACAAAACGTGACGCTCCAGTGGCGCTAGGGGCTCCTAAATATGCCCCAAAATACCTTGTGAGCTTGCCCCATGTGTGATGCACAATGCTACACATAATATACAACTACAAACTTGGGTCTGTAACACATCACTTAGCCTCCAGTAGCAAGTAAATGATGTGCCATGTCAACATCCCCCACAATCTAAGATTGGCATTCCACTATCTCATTGTAGGCAATGATACCTTACCTCCTGCCAACCTGCCTGTCCTGGATTTTACAGATGGCATGGATAACCATCTGCCAACCAACAATAAAGAATCTCTCCAGGATGTCCTAGGATCCCTCCAGACACCATCTCCAGTCACAGGGAGGACACACAGCATTACGGGGTCTTCACATGAACCACCTGGCTGCTAACACACAGCACTAGCCAGTTACAACACAGCCCTGGACTCTGAGGACCCAGGCATCACCATCCAGAGGACAGTGGCAGGAGTCCAGCGGGAGCTGGCCAAGCAGGTGCAGGAGGGGATGGGGGCCGTGGTAGGCAGCCTAGAGGAAGTACAGAGGTGCCTCAGTCCAATTAAGGACAACTCAGCTGCCATCAGAGGCACCCACTCCCTGCTACATGGACTCCAGCAGTCCCTGGCCAACATAGCGGCTGTCCTGAGGCAGGGGCTTCAACAATTGCCCTCCCAAAATGGCAGTAGCATTATAGACAACAGGCTGGGGGGTATACAGAATACCCTGGAGTCCATACAGCCGGAAATGGCCGCCCTCAGGGAAAACTTGGCTGCCTCCCAAAAGTGATGTTGCTGCGGTGTTAAGAAATCAGCAGTTCCTCCTTGCTGCAGTTATGCCTTGTGTGTTTCACAAATTAATGGAAATAAAGACAGGAATCATAACCTAAGCCATTCTTCTTACTGGGCCAGTGCACACATGAGAACACCAAGACACTCAATGAACATGGAGACAAAATAGTCTAATTCTAACAGGATTTATTTAAAAATATTAAAAACATTATGGGGGTCATTACGACCCCGGCGGTCGGCGATAATGTCGCAGTAGTACCACCAACAGGCTGGCGGTACTTACCGCCACATTATGAAATTGGTGGGTTGGCTGAAGCCAACCCCCCAATGTACCACTCCGACCGCCACGGCAGTAACAGCCGCCTGTGGGATTATGACCCCTCCTACCGCCATGGTTTTCGTGGCATTCGTAATGTCATGAAAACCATGGGGGTAGGCCATATCAATGATAGGGAATTCCTTTCCTGTCACTGATAGGCGTCTCCCCCACCTCTCCAGTTACCTCCACCCCCACTACCTCTCCAAACTCCCCCACCCCCTACATCCACACCCCCCTTCACACAAGCATACCCACACTCATTCACGTATGCATACACGCATGCATACATCCAATCACAGACACATCCGCACACACTTCCAAACATACACGCAGACACGGATTCACATTTCACAGCATACACACACTCACACGTCCGTACATGCACACACAAATTCAACACTCAACACACACCCGCATTCATGCACACGCATACATTCACACACCCCCCCACAAACACACACAACACTCCCCTCCCCTGTCGGAGGCCCGACTTACCTGGATCCAGGGGGTCCTCCGGCAGGAGCCGGTACGGGCGCTGCTACCACCAGCAGCGCCCGCCAGCAGAACACACCCAGGCCGTGTTATTTGTCATAATACAGCTGGCGGCGGTCTACTGATGTGACGCTGCTGGTGGTAGTAGCGCCACCTTACCGCCATCGGCCAGTATGGCCACAGCCAGATTTCTGCCATTCTTATGCCGAAAATACGGCTGTGGTCATATTATGGCAGATGGCTGGTAGCCACGGTGATCATCTTTTGGCGGCCCTCACCACAGCGGTAGGCGGCTTCAACCATCAATGTTATAATGATGGTGTAACAGGGCCCCGTTACGGGATTGAGGGCGGCAGAGCAGGTTGCCGTGACAACCCAGGACACCGTCACCAGAAAGGGCCCCAGGGGCACTTTGTTGATCTATGACCCGACCTAGAGCAACTGCTTCCGGGTGCAGGAGGAGGGGCTGGGACGCAGCAAGAGTGAAAAGCAAGCAGACGGGCAGAAAGGATGGCAAGGAGAAGGAAAAGATCTGGATGACGCCATAACGTGAGCAGAGGACCCTAGGATGATGAAAGAGGAGGAGGAAAGAGAGGACATAGGAGGAAAACAGGCTGGGGTTGAAGGAGGACCAAAAAGGGGACACAGAAACAGCCAGGAGCAATGAGGAGGAAGACAAGGAGGAGAGAAGCAGAGGACCATGAGGAGGACAGCTATTGCTTGGTGGTGGAGTGAACGGAGTACCTGCTAGAAAGGAGGACATCACCAAAGAACCACGCCACATTCCTGGAAGAGCGTGGCTAGACAAGGTACTGAGGTTATTCACCAGAAATATACCTACTGGGGCTAAGGGGCACGAGGGGGAAGTAAGGGAGTCCTAGGAGGGGTAGCCTCCTAGAAGGTGGTTCAGGTGGAAAGGAGAGTGCCAATTTTCTTGTCTTGCATCCAACCTATCACACGTTTTGCACTTAGGAATGACCCCTACCTACACATCCCTCACTTACTCCCCACCCTGGTGACACCCCAAACTTACTACCTACTAGTACACTTACCTGACATATGGTTCTCCCTAAATCCGAGGTACACTGAGGAACGAAGTGACCTGGATACAGCAGACCTCCCCACCACTGAAACCAAAGTCCCAGGAACTGACCTAAAGGAAAAGAAGAAAGAAAGAACTCTAGTAAAAGTCACAAAACGGTGTCTCTCTATTTGTCAATAAATAAGTATAACCCTAGACTGTGTGGCCATCAATAGTCATAGCAAGTGACCATCACAGAGGGCCTATATCTAAACCTATCCTAAAAACTAGCCTACACTAAACTCCCCTAAACTGATTTAACTTAATTTACACCTTCCCCTACCTAACCTATTCTAAACTAATCTTACCCATTTAACGCCACACTCTAAACATTCTCTCCCTACCCCCTTAAGAGACAAGCCACAAGGACAACATAAACTAAGGCTACACATGTACTAACTTAACCTATGCCCTAAACAAATATATATTTGTAAAGTCTTTATTTGAGGTTTTTTTAAATATTTTTTTAATGTTTTATTTTTTATACATATTTACCCCAACATAACCCTCCACTCAATCCCCCAAAATAAAAAATGTACTAAAACCCACCATCAACTATACTTACTCTAACCCATGCCTAACCTACACTAGTTCACTAACCTAACACTACCCATCTAAAACCCACTAAAAATATGTAATAAACGTAAAAGGGAGAGGGAAGGAACTGGGAGGTTATGGCACTAACACTTCACAAATGTTTCAATTGTTTTTTGCAGTACTTTATTAACCTATAATTTTTGGCACTCTCCTTCTGCAACCGTTCCCATCTGGCCATCATGACAGCCATGTCCAGTCCCATGTCTGATTCAAAGTTTGATGTGGCTAGAGCAGGTGGCTGTAGGGGTGCCTGGCTTGAGACAGGTGCAGAAGATGTGGAGAGGGTCAGACCTGCTGAGGCCCCCTGGACTCCAGATTTCTTCCACAATGTGACCTGCTTTGTTTGCAGCTGTTGCGGAGGTCCCCCATGTGCGAATGCACGCCATGCCCCAGTGGTTTTCTCCTTCCGAAATCTCCTCTCTATCCTTTAGTAACCCGGCATTAACCTCCAATATGTGCCTGTACATGTCTGCCTGCTTGTGGATAGAATGCTGGTCTGCTGAGGTCATATTGGCAGCTGAAATATGATGAGACTAAAGCATTAAATCCAACATTGAGTGGAGGAAGAACAGACATACAATGTCACAGCATCCTCAGATGATACATGCAGTCCACCACACATTCTACAACACTGACTGACTCCAAATCTATAACTATTTCCTATCAGCCATCTACGTTATCATGCACATGTCACTGGTATAATGGCTATCCATTCTTGACCATCAGGGCCCAGAGGTTAATAGACTACTGCATCCTTCCTCAACATTTGTGTGAACAAACTAGTGAGGATCAAGTTGCCTAACAAGTCTAGATTCATTGTGCCATTGTTAATGTGTGGCGCTTTGTATGCAATCCACCACTTTGACACCCCTGGTGCTACATCAAGCCTTGCCCAGGCATCATGAATGCAAGATGGGGGGTCATCTGTTACGAGGGCAGGAGACTTCCCACCAGCAATTCTAAGGTTAGGTAGTCCATTCATGTGTCCTGGGTTAATACCTGCTCTGAGCACACATTACAGTGGGGCACACCATTGCTCATGATGTGCCCACATTTACAATGAATGCAAAGTTGCCATATAGTTTGGGCAAAGCCTGAACGGCACATCAAAGTTGTCTACAGATTTTGTAACTATTGCCCACTACCCTGTGCTATGTTGTGCAAAATGTGTAATGCAACACATGCAGGGTGGCTGTATCGGTGCCCCTAGGGCCACAGTAAGATTGATGCAGCTTCAGTATTCCTATCTATTGACCAACCTGTGCACGTGCATGTCAGACATCACCTAAGTACCAGATACACATTCAGCATTCACATTATATGCACATGTGATGTGATCAAGATTACTCACAAATATCATAATGGGTAGACCATGTTGGTAAATCTGCCGAGATCTAACTTGCTACAATCTCCCATAACCACTGGAGCTGAGTTGCATACTAATTGTTTACTCTACTGACTGTTGGCCAGCACAATAAAGCTCTTTGCACAACTGTGGCCTCAATTTAAATCTGAAGAGTTGTAATCAATCAATCAATCATATTTATACAGCGCGCTACTTACCCGTGAGGGTCTCAAGGCGCTTGGGGGGGAGGTCACTGCTGCTCGAAGAGCCAGGTCTTGAGCTGCCTCCGGAAGGCGAGGTGGTCCTGGGTGGTCCTGAGGTGGGCGGGGAGGGAATTACACGTCTTTGCTGCCAGGTAGGAGAAGGATTTCCCACCTGCAGTGGTTCAGCCGATGCGAGGGACAGCGGCAAGGGTGAGGCTGGTGGATCGAAGTTGACGGGTGGGCGTGTAGAAGGTGAGGCGACGGATGAGGTATTCGGGGCCCTTGTTGTGGAGGGCTTTGTGTGCGTTGGTGTGGAGCCTTAAGGTGATCCTTTTGTTGACGGGTAGCCAGTGTAGGTATCTCAGGTGGGCGGAGATGTGGCTGTGGCGGGGTACGTTGAGGATGAGGCGTGCCGATGCAATTTGTATTCGCTGAAGACGTTTCTGAAGTTTTGCGGTGATTCCTGCGTATAGGGTGTTTCCGTAGTCCAGGAGCTTGTGACGAGGGCGTGGGTCACAGTTTTTCTGGTGTCGGCGGGGATCCAGCGGAAGATCTTTCGGAGCATGCGGAGTGTGAGGAAGCAAGAGGACGAGACGGCGTTGACTTGCTTGGTCATGGTGAGAAGGGGGTCCAGGATGAATCCGAGGTTGCGTGCGTGGTCTGAGAGGGTCGGTGCGGTGCCCAGTGCCGTGGGCCACCAGGAATCGTCCCAGGCGGACGGGGAGTTTCCGAGGATGAGGACTTCCGTCTTGTCTGAGTTCAGCTTCAGGCGGCTGAGTTTCATCCATTCTGCGACGTCTTTCATTCCATCCTGCAGGTTGGTTTTGGCGGTGGCTGGGTCTTTGGTGAGGGAGAGTATCAGCTGGGTGTCGTTGGCGTAGGAGATGATGTTGATGTTGTGTTTGCGTGCGATGTCGGCGAGGGGGCTCATGTAGACATTGAAGAGAGTAGGGCTGAGCGAGGAGCCCTGTGGGACGCCGCATATGATCTCGGTGGGATCCGAGCGGAAAGGCGGGAGGTAGACTCTTTGGGAGCGGTCAGAGAGAAAAGAGGCGATCCAGTCCAGGGCCTGTCCTTGGATACCGGTGGAGCGGAGGCGGGTTATCATGGTGCGGTGGCAGACGGTGTCAAAGGCAGCCGAGAGGTCGAGGAGGATGAGGGCGGCTGTTTCTCCGTTGTCCAGCAGGGTTCGAATGTCATCGGTGACTGCAATGAGGGCGGTTTCCGTGCTGTGGTTGGCCCGAAATCCGGATTGGGAGGGGTCGAGCAGGTTGTTGTCTTCGAGGATGTTTGTCAGTTGTTTGTTGACGGCCTTCTCAATGACTTTGACCGGGAAGGGGAGGAGCGAGATGGGGCGGAAGTTCTTCAGGTGGCTGGGGTCTGCCGTGGGTTTCTTCAGGAGAGCATTGACTTCCACGTGTTTCCAGCTCTCAGGGAAGGTGGCAGATGCAAACGAGCTGTTGATGATGGTCTGGAGATAGGGGGGCGATGCTGGCGTCGGCTTTGTTGAAGATGTAATGTGGGCAAGGGTGCGAGGGGGCACCGGAGTGGATGGTGTTCATGGTAGTTTTGGTCTCTTCGGCACTGATTGGTGTCCAGGTGTTGAGGGTGACGGCTGGGGCTGTGGGTTCTGTGGTGGTCGGCGGGATCTGTGGACAGAAGCTGTCGTGTAGTTTGGTGATCTTTCGATGGAAGAAGGTAGCGAGGGAGTTGCAGAGTTCTTGTGAGGGCGTGATGGAGTTGGAGCTGGTGTTGGTGTTGGGATTGGAGAGCTCTTTGACGATGTTGAGTTCTTTGCTGTTGTGAGTGTTCTTGTCCAGTCTCTCTTTGAAGGATGCTCTTTTGGTGGCGCGGATCAGCTGGTGGTGTTCGCGGGTGGCGGTTTTGAGGGCTGACATGTTTTCTGCGATGTGATCTTTGCGCCAGGTTTTCTCGAGGGTACGTCAGGTTTTCTTGGCTTCTTTGAGGGCGTCTGTGAACCATTGAGGTTTCCTGGTGTTGGTCTGTCTTGGGAGGCTTCTGAGAGGGGCGAGGTTGTCAGCGCAGTTGGTGATCCACTGTGTGAGGCTGAGGGCTGCGATGTTGGCGTCGGAGGTGGTGGTAGGTTGGTTCTGGTTGAGAGTGGAGAGTAGCTGTTCTGTGGAGATTTTGTTCCAACGTCTGCGTGAGATAGGTTGTGTGTCTGAAGGTGAAGTGGACACATCTGTGGTCGGTCCAGTGTATTTCGAAGGAGTGGCTGAAGGATACGTGGTTGCTGGCGGAGAAGATGGGGTCGAGCGTGTGTCCAGCGATGTGGGTGGGGATGTTAACCAGTTGCTTGAGGCCGAGGTTGTCGAGCAGGGTGGTGGTGTTGGTGTTGTTGTTCTGCTCCAGGTGGAAGTTCAGGTCTCCGAGGAGGATGTAGTCTGGCGAGGCTAGGGCGTGCGGGGAGATTAAGTCTGTGATGGATTCGCTGAAAAGGGCGCGTGGTCCAGGGGGCCTGTAGACGAGAGTTCCTCTGAGGGTGGTCCTGGGGTCGGTGTGGATCTGGAAGTGCATGTGTTCGGCGGCGAGGGGAGTGTCTCCGGTGGAGGTAGTGACGTTGATGGAGCTCTTGTATATGATGGCGATTCCTCCTCCGACTTGATTGGTGCGGTCTTTCCTGGCGATCTTGTAGCCGCCGGGGATGGCTATGGTGATGTCGGGGGCCGATGAGGCGTTCATCCAGGTCTCAGTGATGAAGGCGACATCCGGTAGAGTCCAGGAGGTCCCATAGTTCAATGGCGTGTTTGTGGGCGGAGCGTGCGTTGATGAGGATGCACTTGAGGTGGTTGTTGGCGCGTGGGCTGGTGGACGGGGTGCAGTCGCAGTGGAAGGTATGCTTGCCGGTTTGACATGCGAAGGGTCCATGAGTGCGTTTCAGGCTGGCTTGGTAGCAGGTTGTGGTACGTCCCGGGTTGAGTGCGTGGAGGGAGGCGGCGTCGTAGCAGTGCTACGGGTTTTGGGAGCGCTGGGGGCCAGGGGTTCTGGCGCTGGGCGCAGTCCAGGCACGGACGGGCGCAGGCGGGCTTGCCTTTGGCGTGCCTTCGGCACGCAAGCGGCGCGGCCGCACAGCGGCCGCCATAAGAGGGAGGTGGGGGAGGAGGAGTCAGCTGGGGGCGGGAGGCGGGAGGGAGGGCGACGAATGGGAGCAGGGGGGGCGGGGCTGCACGGGTGGCAGCGGCGGGAAAGCAGAGGGCGGGGGCGGGAGGCCGAAAAAGAAGAGTAGTTGGGAAAAAAAAAGGGAAATTTACTGAAGAAAGAAGAGAAACAAGCAGCTAGGACAAAGAGAGAGAGCAGAAGAAAAACGAGCAGCTAGGACAAAGAGAGAGAGCAGAAGGAAAACGAAGGCGTTTGGACACAGAGAGAGAGCAGAAGAAAAACGAAGGAGTTTGGACACAGAGAGAGAGCAGAAGAAAAACGAAGGAGTTTGGACACAGAGAGAGAGCAGAAGAAAAACGAAGGAGCTTGGACACAGAGAGGGAGCACAGAAGACAGAAGAAGAAAAAGCAAGGGGCTCAACGGAGGGAGCGCAAAGGAGCACTTACAGTCTGCTGGAGGTGGCAGGGGCCTGGGCAGGTGAAGCTGCAGCGGCGGGGGAAGCGACCTACCCTAGGGTCAAGGGTCCAGTAGTGCAAGTGTCTCCTACATAAGCCCCCCTAGAGATCTCAATACAGTTACTTCATCTGTACCATATTGTGAGTACCTGAAAGCCATGTGTGGCACATGGTGCTGTCAAAAGTGCTGTGACAAAGTTGTTGGCAACAGGCATGCTAATTACGTAAACAACAGCTCTGACACCTATCATAATTGACATCAATGTATATGTGTCATGCATTCATTTCCTAACATCCACAATTCCATAGCAGCACATGTTGCCACTTGTGCAACAATCAAGCCATTGTCAATCCTCAGCATTGCATCAGACATGATGTCAACATACTAACTCAGATGATTTCATAACATTGGTCACACATCACTTTTAATCATTGCATTGCACACATCAGACTTTCTCACACAAAACCCTGGAATGCCACACGTGACGCACAAGGTGCCCCTTCCCCACCTTGGATGGTGTCGCAGCTGGTTTGGTGGCTGATTTCTTTCCCCTGTCCCACCGGGCACTGGACAACTTTTGAAACTTGACAGGTGTGGTACTGTCTGTGCTGTGGCTCCTTGCCACACTGGCTGCCCTGCTGCCTGGTGCACTCCATAATCTGGTGACTACTGGCACCACTGGTCCCGCCGATGTTGTGGCTGAGGTGCTGGTTTGGGACCTGGAGAGTCGGGCCCTAGGAGACTGAAGGGGTGGAGGAGGTGAGGTAAAGAGGTCAAGGTTGGACAGGAAACGTTTTTGGGACACACTGGGACGGGTAGCTGGAGGGGGTTTGGGAGTGGAGGAAGAGGTAGTGGTTGTAGGAGGTGTACGTTTGGTGACTTTGGGTGAAGGTGCATGGGCTGGAGGCCTTCGTGACGTGGATGGCTGTTGGGTGGGTGGGTGGGTGGGTGGCTGTGTTTGTGTACCTTGGGAGGTGGCCTCACAGACACACTGGGAGAGGACACAGGGGATGTGTGAATGGTAGTGGGGGTGGTGACCGCACGTGAGCGGAGTGTGGTGGTGTGTGTGTGCTGGTGATGGACGTAGTGACTGAGGATGTAGTGCATGCAGGTGCGAGTGCAGACGAGACAGGGAGGGAGGAGGGAAACGAGGAGGGGGGGACACAGTGGAAGCAATGGATGTTGGTGTGTCTGCATGTGTGTGACGGTTGCGTGAGTGCCTGTGGGATGTGTGGTGCTTATGTTTGCCAGGGCTTCCCGTGTGTGTTGCGGTGTGTGCATGCTGGTGTGATGGTGTGCTTGGGATAGGCTGAGGTACAGGGGTGTGGGTCTGGGTGGAGGAAGTTGAAGGGGGAGGCTAGAGACAGGGACAATGGCTGCCATCAGTCCTGAAGCCAGAGTCTGAAAAGCTCGCTGAAATGCTGCCTGACCAGAGTGAATGCCCTCCAGGAATGCATTGGTTTGTTGCAACTGCCTCTCTACACCCTGAATGATATTTAAAATGGTAGACTGCCCAACAGTGAGGGACCTGAGGTGGTCAATGGCCTCCTCACTGAGGGCAGCAAGGGTGACTGGGGTAGGGCCTGAGGTGCCTGGGGCGAAGGTGATGCCCACCCTCCTGGGTGAGTGGGCACGGGGCAAAAGCTGAGGGGCTGCTGAGGGGGCGGTGCTGGTACGGGGGTGGCGCCTGTACCTGTTGATGCGGGGTCACAGATGGTGCCGCCACCACAAGGGAGCTCCCATCAGAGGAATCCGTCTCGCTGGTCTCAGCTCCTGTCCCCACCGTGGAGCTCCCCTCGCCCTCCGTCCCACTGGTGAATTCGGAGTCCTCCAGGGCCATGTGGGATGCAGCTCCCTCCTGCTCCGGGGCCACTGCTCCTCCGCCTGATGATGCTAATGAACACAAGAACAGGGAGACCACAGAAGGGGGGGGGGGAGACAGAAGAAAGACATGTTCAGTGCATGCAATACCACTACCGTTGGCGGACACAACAGACACAGAAGCCCCCTGCACTACGCCACGCACTTGGGGTCCACTATTCAATCCCTGGGACATGGCTTACAAGGCTATGGCTGATTTCTGCACACATGGATGTCGAAGGAGCCTGACTAGGTGTAGTTGGCACTGTACACGGGTGGGGTGCCACAGGGCCTGCCTGAAGAAGGGAACTTAACTACCAAACTCGCCCTGGCCTAAGGGAACCCACAGCCCACCTCCCCACCCAGACACCTACAATGCGCACTGAATCAGCAGAATGAGAGTGTACTCACCCCCTTGTGGCTGCTGTGATGCCCTCAAGCGCCCATCCAACTCCGGGTACGCCACTGCCAGGATCCTGAACATCAGGGGGGAAGGTGCGACGGACACCCCTTCCACATTGGGAGGCCTCCCCCAGCTGGGCCTCCGCTGTCTTCTTGCTCCAGCGGCGAATGTCCTCCCATCTTTTCCGGCAGTGGGTGCTCCGTCTGTGGTAGACCCCCAGGGTCCGGACTTCCTTGCCGATGGCACGCCAGATGTCCTTCTTCTGGTGGGCGCTGACCTACAGGAATTGTACAGGGGAAAAAGAGTAGTAATCAACAACTGCACCATCACAGTCATTGGCCCGCATCCCTACCCTTGCCATGACGCACATGCACTCACCGTGGTTTCATGCATGCCTCATTCTCACCTCCCCCCTATCTTTCATCCACCCCGCTACACAGGCATTGCCCATACAGCATGCTCACAGTGTACTCACTTGTTTGTCTGGAGGACCGTAGAGTAGCGTGTACTGGGGGAGGACCCTATCCACGAGTTTCTCCAACTCCTCTGTGCTGAAGGCAGGGGCCCTTTCCCCAGACACACGAGCCATTGTCTCTTCCAGACTGAGGTCACAGCAGCACTTGCAGTGTAGGTCCTCTCCTGTCGAAGATCAGGTATCGAGTGAATGAACAGAGAGAAAATGGCGGTCACGTCCTCAGCGGTGCGTACCGTCACCATCGGCGTACATCGTCATTGCCTCCTGGGACCCAGAGGGTCCAATGTTAACCAATGCAGAATTGCGCTGCAGTCTTCAACCGCCTATCTCGACGGTGTGCAATGCCAGCGCAGTTACCTCATATCCCCTTGTCCCACCTGACAGGTCAGGCAGCCGCCATTGCAGGGGGCCACATGGCTTTATTTTTGACTGCGTCACACATACCTAGGCCTTGCCGCAACACTATGACAGGCCAAAATCGATTTCTGAATATTTTCAGAGTAAGCTGTGTTTACGTACCTCAGAGTTGGTTGACTCTCTGCTCGATGTTCTCCTCCATAGGCTCCTACCACTGGGGCATGTGAGGAGATGGCGGTATCCTCCGGTGTACACACCGCTGGTGGACCTGTCGACAATGGAGGAAAGACATGTGATCATCACCTACAGGCTTGATCGTGCCACAATCCAGGAACTGTGTGCCCAGTTGGAGCCAGACCTGATGTTAGCTATCCACCATCCCACAGGAATCCCCCCTCAAATGCAGGTGCTGTCGGTACTCCTTTTCCTAGCAAGTGGGTCTTTTCAAGCTACAGTGGCCATACCATCAGGGATATCCCAGCCTATGTTTTCCAACCTGTTGTCCAGAGTGTTGTCTGCCCTGTTGAAACACATGCGGAGCTACATCGTTTTCCCTCAGGTGGAGGATTTGCCTACAGTGAAAGGTGATTTCTATGCCCTAGGACATATCCCCAACATCATAGGTGCCATTGATGGGATACATGTGGCCTTGGTACCCCCCCCCGCAGGAGTGAACAGGTGTCTTTCGACTCCACCACCTACCCAGACCCCTGGAAGCACGCGGAAATCACCGCTCTTCTAAAAAAAAAACAAAGCTGACACGGAGATCCTCTCCAACTATCGCCCCATCTCCCTCCTCCCTTTCCCTGCCAAGGTTGCCGAGAAACTAGTCAACGCCCGCCTATCCCACTTCCTCGAAGCAAACAACACTCTTGACCCCTCACAATCCGGGTTCCACAAGAACCACAGCACGGAAACCGCCCTCATTGCATGCACTGACGACATCAGGACCAAAGTCGACAAAGGCGAGACAGTCGCACTCATCCTCCTAGAACTCTCTGCAGCCTTTGACACCGTCTGCCACCACACACTCCGCACACGCCTCCACAACATAGGAATTCACCACAAAGCCTTAGACTGGCTCACCTCCTTCCTTATTGACCGGACCCAGAGAGTCCGCCTCCCACATTTCCACTCCACCACTTCCAAGATCATCTGCGGAGTCCCCCAAGGGTCCTCCCTCAGCCCCACACTCTTCAACATCTACATGATCCCCCTAGCCAACATCCTCCATGCGCACGGAATCACTATCCTCTCCTACGCAGATGACACCCAACTCATCCTCTCCCTCACCCGCAACCTCACCACCGCCAAAACCAACCTACACACTGCTCACCTCAACACCGCCAACTGGATGACTACTAACCACCTCAAGCTTAACTCCAACTAAACCGAGATCATCATCTTCAGCCCCAACAAAACCACATGGAACGACTCCTGGTGGCCCACCGCCCTAGGCCCTGCACCCACCCCCGCAAACCACGCACGCAACCTCAGCATCATCCTAGACCCCTCCCTCTCCATGACACAGCAAATCTATGCCCTAACCTCCTCCTGCTTCCACACACTCCACACTCTAAAAAATCCTTCAAATGGATTCCCCCAGAGACCAGAAAGACAGTCACCCATGCACTCATCAGCAGCAGACTAGACTACGGTAACGCCCTCTACGCCGGCACCACACTCAAACTCACATGCAAACTCCAGAGAATCCAGAACACAGCCGCACGCCTCGTCCTTGGCCTCCCCCGCCACGAACATATCTCACCACACCTCAAATCCCTTCACTGGCTCCCCATAGACAAGAGAATCACATTCAAGATCCTCATCCACGCTCACAAATCCCTCCACAACACCGGCCCAACCTACCTCAACGAAAGAGTAAACTTCCACACTCCCACACGCAACCTCTGATCAGCTGACCTCACCCTAGCCACAGTCCCCCGCATCCAACGGACCACCACAGGAGGCAGGTTCTTCTCCTACCTCGCCCCAAAAACCTGGAACTCCCTCCCCACCAACCTTCGCAAAACCAAAGACCTCCTGCTCTTTAGAAAGAGCCTCAAGACACGGCTGTTCAAACACTGACCACCCCCCCTCTTTTTTGTTCCCCCCAGCACCTTGAGACCCTCACGGGTGAGTAGTGCGCTCTATAAATTTTTTTGATTGATTGATTTGTGGGTCTACCACATTGTAAATTCTGATATACAGTACAAAGGTACTTGTACCAACAACACAATATATATGATGGGTTATGTCCAATGCATGGTAAAGCATGTGATACCCATGACAACTTGTACTCAGAGGATGCAGTGGACTACGGCTAGGTTAAAATCACATTACACCTGCCAATGTGTGTGCATGTGTCTTCACTCTGTGGTGTGTAGTTAGCTTCCGCCTTCATGATGCTGTGCTACACATGTGACATGTAGTTCCCCATCCATCTTAGAGGCAGGAGATGGTGTACATGCATGTGTCAATGAAGGTTGGTATGTGCCGTGTGTGTGGCAAGATATGTGTAGTGTCATTTTAGTAAAATTTGACCACAGTGGTGCATTCATGGGATATGAAACTCACATATCTATCTTCCTGCATGTACACATGTTGGACTTTAACAAATGCCTGTGTACGAAAAATGAAGAGGGAGAAGGAGGTTGTATGGCTGGGTCTATCCTCTTTATGGCCTATGTAACATTGCAAAAAAGGCCCAGTCAAAATAACTACCATAAGAAGGACAAGCAAAAAGGATTTTCCTTTTAGAAAAACCCTCACCCACCAGGGTTACCCGTTGGTGGCATGCTCCATCAATGGGTTTCTTCCTGTTCTGCTGCGGGCGTGCTATGACTGACAGGATACGTGGGAGCACTGATGTAGTCTCGTCAAAGTAAATCAAATGAGGGATAGGAGAGGTAGAATCTTGGATAAGCTAAAATACCTGCCTCCTACTGGTTCAGTGGTTTAATAGATTTCCTGGAGGCTATATGGTTAAAAAGGGGGGCTAGGGAAGTGGGGTGTGTCATGTACCTAACTTCTTGGTCTACATGTTTTAGAGTCTTACCCCTAGGCTCCTCTTTGGGACCAAGGTTGACTCCCTGGTGCCACTCTTTGTTTGACTACCACTAAGGAAAGCATTGATAATACATGCTATATGATATGGTGCAACTCTCCTAACTAATGTGGTGTCTTAAGATGATACCTATCATTTATAATGTCCGTCATTAATACCTGTGAAAATATAAAGGAACATAGTTATCATAGCCCTCATTCATATTGGGCTGCTATATCTATTGCTTGTGGGTATGGTGCCACCTATTTGCAAACTACACCCCACTTGTGGGAAAAGACACTCATGTTTATCAGAATGAGAGAACCAATGCATTCTCATAATAGACATAACAAGACATACTACACTTATAACACGTAAAGCACACAAAACAAACACACATGTGGTGCATGCATGACCTACTCGATAGTATTTGGACTCTTCTGTGTCATGAATTCTCCGGGACGGGTGTGTGCTTGTTGTGTGCTTGTAGTCACACTCTAAAGATTAAGCAAAGTTTTAGGATGGACTCATCTTATTTTGCAGTGTCCGTGACGCGATGTTAAAATATTTTAATGGCACTTACTTCCTCAAGGTGAGAGCCCAGCTCAGTACCTAATGCTCACCTTCCCGGGGTCTGAATCTCGAGGGACCACATCGGAGCCGAGTCTAACAGACTGGACCACTAACTTGCCAAAATAGCAGCCTCCTGTGGAGCGAAGGGGAGTACGCCACGGCCCTAAGGATAGGTGTCCCTTGAGAGTGCCTGTTGTGGCACGGAGGTCTTTGGGGGCACTTACATGGCTTGTGGAAGCAGAAATAAAGTCAGGGTTCCCTTTAGTTTGTTGTAATAATTATAATATTTGTGAGTACCAGAGGTTACTTTTCTTGTATTAATGAAGGATTGAAAACTCATGGTGGCACTGTGAAATGTAAAAGGGAGTGTCCCTTTTTATAATAATAGTAACAGAAAATACTTTTCTGATATTGATGATGAATTGAGTACTCGTGTCAATGTAAATGATAAAAATAGACAAAGGGCAGAATCTTATTATGCAGCTAAGGTGTACCTATCCCAGTCGGAGATGTATATCCAATCATTGTGGTGTTAATGCTTCATCTGCTGGCTCCAAGGGATGTTTTCATTGAGCCTTATTTGGTGTGTGTCTGATTTGTAGATCCACCGTTGTTCTCTTTCAAACAGTATGGACTAGTAGGATAACTCACTCATATTCCTGCACTGTGTGTGCTTTTTCTTTGTAGTGAGTGGACATTTTAGTAGTAGCCCATCTGCATCTTGGGTTCCTATGATTTTCACAGATGTGAGTCTTAACCTTGCAGTGGTCATCCCCACATAGTGTAGGTTACATGGCCAAGTGATCATGTATACTGCTCACTGAGTGTTACAGTTAGAGAAATCTCAGATGTCCCATGCTGTATTGTCGTTAAAGGTGACTTGTTTAGTAACCTTCGTTAGATGGCACACGCTACAACTACCACATGGATGGTGTGCTTTCGGTGTTGGTGGGTTGTTGATACCATCCGGATCTTGCTTACTTGATCAGAGGCTATAATAAATGTTGTTATACATATCGGTCTTTCCTCCTTCTCTTTTTCAGGAGGGGTGAACAGAAGGGCTTCTCTGTTGTTATTGTAAGCTTGTTTCATGGCTCAATTGATTAATCTTGGGGGGTATTTCCTTGCCTCCAGTTTTGATGCTAAACTCTGGGCTTCTTTTTTAGTAATCCGATATCTCTGAGAAATTCCTTCTTCATCTGCAGAATTGTCCAAATGCAAGGTTCTCTCTCAAATGATGGGGCTGTGTACTGTTATACAGACGTAAATAGTTTTTAGCTGTTGGTTTTTCGTGAGTGGTTTTTTTAAGGGCACCATTGGTGACTATAATGTTTAGATCCAAAAAGGCCTGTAGTTCCATGCTTATTGTGTGGGTGAAACTCAGGAACTGGTCCTGTCTGTTTAACCATTCTAGGAATGTCCCTCTTGTGTTTTTCTCCTTTCCAGATAACCAGTATATAATCAATATATATTTTCCACAATACCATGTTCTCTATGTATGGATTAGTAGAGTTTAGACTTCTCTGTTTTTCAGGATGATGGACATGGAGGCCAGCTAGGCTCAGAGCAAAGGTGCTTTCAATGCTGGTCCCATGTTTATGAAGGTACAGGTTTCCTTCAAACTCATTTTTTTTTGTTAAGGCCCAGAAACAACATTCCATAACCACGTTCCATGATGTTTGGTAGTCCCAATCTATGTCAAAGATAACCTCCTCAATTATACGTAATGTGTCAGAGTGAGGGAGACTCGTTTATAGGCTCTCCACATTCAGTCCTATCAGTATCTCATTTTCTGGGTCAATGAGTCTGCCTTTCAAGAGACACAGTATGTCTTTCGTATCTTTGAGGTAGGTATCTTTGTTTTGGACTATTGGTCTTAGAAAAGCATCTGTGAAACAGGACAAAGATTCCAAAATAGAATTGATACCTGATACTATGAGTCTAACAGAAGGTATTTCGAGGTTTTTGTGGATTTTTAGGATGGAATAGAAGTATGGAGTTACCGGATTTTTATTGATTAGGAAATCCCCTTCTTTCTGGGAGATCCAGTTGTGAGCTAGAGCTTGCTCCACCATACTGTTGATCCTAGTCTTAAGAAAATCAGTTGGTCCTCCTTGAGTTTTTCGTAGTAGTGTGTATCGTCCAATAGTCTCAGACATTCTTTACGATAACTCTTGATGGTTTGGATCACGGTGGCACCTCCCTTTTCTGCTAGTTTTATTACTATGTTGGTGTTGTTTGTTAATTCCTTTGTTGTGGTTTCGAACACCTTCATAGTGTTTAGATTGATCTCACTGATAACTTTTAGGACTGCTTTTTCAAAGGCGAGGATTTCTACTGGGATAGGTGTACTAGGAGTATAAAGGAGGAATTCTTGCATAGACCTGTGTCCTCTTGGGTTAAATGTCTGCTGAATGACCTTCAAAAAAGGATCTTAACTCGATTTTCCTAATTAAATCATTTTTTTCTATGTACAATCTGTATTTGTCCGGGGGGTGTTGGTAAGAAACCCAAACCCTTCTCAAGGACGCTTGTCTGTGGGTCAGTCAATAGTATGCCACTGGCATTTACTACTAGACTGTGCGGCTGCTTGGGCCTGCTTAATTGTCCAGACTCTGTGTACTCCACATTGCCATGCTCCCTTGATCTTGGTCGGATGCCCATTGAACTTGGGGCTGTCTCTTTGATTTGCTTCTTGGGCGTCTCTGGCCTGGTCCTAAAAAAGGTGAGTGATACTGTGAAAATGTATCTCCTTTAAGTTCCAACAGTTCAAAATGAGGAGGATACATTTGGAGTGGTAGGGGGCCATGTGCATAGGGGGCTAGGTACATGGGATAAGTGCCCCACCCTCTACCTGTTCTAAAACCAGCTCTCCTGTTTCTCCTGTTATTCCACCTCTCCTGATATTGCCCTTTCATGTTGGGGTCTGAATTACTGGAGCCTGAGTCTGATGAGTCGGAGTCTGTATGGTACCCTGGACTTCTTCCTGAGGGAACATAGGTGGTCATTATGACATTGGCGGTAAATGCTGTTTTCCGCTACGGTGATAGGCCCCAACATACCGTTGCGAAGGTGAATATCCATTCGCTATATTATGACACACACACACAAAACCGACAGAATACTGACACAAACACAAATCTACCAGACCAAAGGTCAGTGATAAAGTGTCAGTACGAACACCCATACTGTTACTCCAAGAAGACAATGCCCTTCACATTATGACCCACAAATCACCAAGGCAGACATTCAACCACGATAAACCATTGGCGGTACACACCAGCGCAGTCAGAGTGGCCACCCAAATGCAAAACAACACAACATTGGCCAAAACTAAAATCACACACCTGACAGTCATACACACACCACCACCGCCCACCCACAGCACTATAAAACACACACCCACATTACACACAACCCTTTGTCAACACAAAAAGACTGCACTAGCTAGCCACGCAAATCACAGAGGCAACTACATACACAAACCACAAACATCCATACATCTGTCACGCACACCACGTCCCACACCCCACCACATTACTCAACCCCCCTGCACAACACTCACCACACAACACCCATGTCCCCACAAAGGAACCCCCGTTTCACAGATGAAGAGTTGCGGGTCATGGTGGAGGAAATAGTCAGAGTAGAGCCACAGCTCTTCGGAGCACAGGTACAGCAAATATCCATTGCAAGGAAGATGGAGCTATGGTGGAGAATCGTGGACTGGGTGAACACCGTAGGACAGCATCCAAGAACAAGGGACAACATCAAGAAGCAGTGGAACGACTTATGGGGGAAGGTACATTCCATGGCAGCAAGGCACCAGCTCGCCATCCAGAGGATTGGTGGTGGACCCCCACCTCCTCCCCCATAGCTGACAGCATGGGAGTGGCAAGTCATGGCAGTCCTGCATCCTGAGGGACTCACTAGAGTTCCTGGAGAACTGGTCACCGGTGAGTCAGAATTTACTACTTATCACCCCCATACCTGCATGCCGTCTCACCCCTTCACTCTGACTCCCATCACTCCACCCCATGCCACACAGTGCGCCTACACATGTGACTAACCCCAATGCCAAGCCCTGCATGCCATACCAATGCATGTACAGCCCTCCAAGCCCTGCATTTACACCCACCACCAATGCATGCACAAGGAGAAATAACAAACCCACATTACATCACCATACACAAACAAAGGTGGCAGGGCAACAGCAATGATATAGGGGAAGCTAGGGATTTACAATATGTCACCGACATGAAGTGTAATACATCACTTACATCCCCACAGGTGCCCCAGCCAATCACAGTGGCAAGGAGGAGCCACGACTATCCAGTCCCCCAACATAAGTTGCCCCCAGTGATGACAGTAACTCTGGACTTCTGGATCTGGATGACCTACTTGGCCCATCAGGGACCACTGGTCAGTCAGGCACCCCAACCCACTTCCAGTCCACCACAGAGCCTCCCCCTCAGTATCCAACACCACATCACCCACCCAATGTCCCCACACCTCTTTCCCCAGGACACGTCAATCAGCAGTGTGCCCACATCTACAGGGACCCCAGTCCACACCTCACAGCCAAGACAATCAGGGTCCTGGAGTCAGTGGCAGTGGGCACATCGTTCAGGGGACAGAGGCACAAGGGGACAGGGACACTCGGAGGACAGCTGTGTGCCGGGGGAGGACAGGCCCAGGGAACCGACTGTCCGGGAGGCACTCACTAATGTCTTGGGTGCTTAACAACAATCCCAGGACAAGATGGGCCAGATTCTGAACAACATGCAGGAGAACCAGCAGCTGCAGGAGGTACACCATCAGGAGATCAGGAAAGATTTGCAGGCGCTCAACACCACCATGGTCTCCATAGCAGGGGTGCTGGCTGATATGGCCAACATCATGCAGGAATACACAGCACACCAGCGGGCCCCTTCCACTAGCCAGTCAACTGAACAGCCCACCACACATGCTGCAGCTACTGGACAGGAGGCCCTGCCACAGGACCCACAGGCCACCAGCACCCCTCCCACTGCAGAAGGTGAACCACCACACAACCGGTCCCTGTGAGCCAGACAGTAGCCAGAGATACTTGCCAAGGCCAAGACCACTGCCAGGAAATGAGACCCACATGAATGTCCCCCCTGTGTTCCACTCTGTCACCTTGTCCACTTTGAACTGCCTTTGATCCCCTTCCTATCGCCCCTTGGACACTGGACCTGTGCTACAAACAGACTAGACCAACACCCTGGACTTTCCTCTACCATCAACCCATTCCATTGCACTATTCATTCTATATATTGCACCACAATAAACACCCTTAAACACAACTTGAGTGATAGTGGTTTAGGTGATAAAAATGAGCAATTATGTTCACAGTTACATCTTGTGCAATTGACCTGAACTTTGTGATAGCATACAAATAATGACCTGTAGCCATCTGTAGCCATCCCATCAATACACAGTTGTAATAACAACCACATCTGCAAATTGAGAAGGCATAGGTGACAGTTGAGATGCAAAGGAAGTGACTGCCATTCTGCTACAGCCACACTGAAAACATATATAATTAGAGGAATGGTCAGTTCCACTGTCTCACCTGTGTCTCGCTGGAAGTACTGCCGTATTACTGATGTTCTGTTGTCCACATCCTCATCCTCTGCCTCCTCATCCTCATTGTCCTCAGGGTCCATTGCTGCCACAGAGGCATTTCCAATCTCCTCCTCCTGCAGATAAGGCACATGTCATCTTAGAGATATGCTTGTGCACACTCGTCCATGTCATGTTTGTAAGAAATCGGATGGTATTAACTACCTACCACCACCCAAAGGACACCATAGATGTGGTATTTGTAGTGTGTGCCATCTAACTAAGGTTACTAAACTGGTCACCTTTAATGACAATACAACATGGGGCATCAGAGACTTCTCTAATTGTAACACTCAGTAAGCAGTATACATGATCTCTTTGTGATAGCATACAAATAATGACCCGTAGCCATCTGTAGTCATCCCATCAGTACACAGTTGTAATAACACCCACATCTGCAAATTGAGAAGGCATAGGTGACAGTTGAGATGCAAAGGAAGTGACTGCCATTCAGCTACAGCCACAGTGAAAACATATATAATTAGAGGAATGGTCAGTTCCACTGTCTCACCTGTGTGTCGCTGGAAGTACTGCTGTATTACTGATGTTCTGTTGTCCACATCCTCATCCTCACTGTCCTCAGGGTCCATTGCTGGCACAGGGGCATTTCCAATGTCCTCCTCCTGCAGATAAGGCACATGTCATCTTAGAGATATGCTTGTGCACACTCGTCCACGTCATGTTTGTAAGAAACCGGATGGTATTAACTACCTACCACCACCCAAAGGACACCATAGATGTGGTATTTGTAGTGTGTGCCATCTAACTAAGGTTACTAAACTGGTCACCTTTAATGGCAATACAACATGGGGCATCAGAGACTTCTCTAATTGTAACACTCATTGAGCAGTATACATGATCTCTTGTCCATGTAACCTACACTCTGTGGGGATGACCACCTGCTAGGTTAGGACTTGCATCTGTGAACATCTTAGTAACATGAGAGGCTACTATTAAATTTTCCACTCGCTACAAAAAAAAAAGGACACACAGGCCCTCATTACAACGTTGGCGGTAAATTTCGCTTACCACCGTGCAGAAGACCGCCAACACACCGATGCGGCGGCAGAATTCCGCTACAGCTATTACGACCCACAGCTCGGAATCCGCCAAAATCCAGACACCCACACAAGTCCACCACACCAAAGGTCAGTGATAAACTGGCGATAACAAATCCGACACCGTCACGCCAACAGGAATACGCCCACAGTATCACGACCCACGAATCCACGCGGTGGTCTTTCAACCGCGGTATTCCATTGGTGGTACACACCACCGCGCTCAAAATACACACACTTACAAAACACAACTACATTGGACAATTCCAAATACATAACCTGATACACATACACACACCACTCCCACACACCCAATCCAATATAAAACACACACCCACATCACCCACAAACCCTTACTACCAAAATTGAGAAAGAATGCCAGAGAGAGACACCACCAGAAACAATACTAGCATCCACAGGCACACAACACTATCACTCACACAACATCCACGCACCTCAGACAACACACACAAACGCATCCCCTCACACATCACAACCCACATCACCTCACACATCACCCACACCACATCATGGCACCTCAACGACACCCCAGGTTCTCTGAGGAGGAGCTCAGGGTTATGGTGGAGGAAATCGTCCGGGTAGAGCCACAGCTATTCAGATCACAGGTGCAGCACACCTCCATTGCAAGGAAGATGGAGCTATGGCGCAGAATCATCGACAGGGTCAACGCAGTGGACCAGCATCCAAGATGACATCTGGAAGAGGTGGAACGACCCACGGGGGAAGGTGCATTCCGTGGTCTCAAGACACCAGATTGCAGTACAGAGGACTGGCGGCGGACCCCCACCCCCTCCCCCACAACTAACTACATGGGAGGAGCAAGTCTTGGCTATACTGCATCCTGAGGGCGTCACAGGAGTAGCAGGAGGAATGGACTCTGGTAAGTCAACTCTTAACTATTACATCCCCCACCCTACCTGCATGCTATCACATACCCCCACCCTCACCCTTACCCCCATCACTGCAACACCTCACAAATGTCCCACTATCACAACCTACACATCCCAACACCAAGCCCTGCATGCAACACCAAAGCATGGACACCCATCATTAAAGCATGTCCACAACAGATACCCACACAGACCCCAAACCAATTATCACACAAGTTAATGGCACACACAGATGCAATAATCATGCCTTTACACGCCTGCAGGACCCCTACCCAACGTCACCAGACAGGAGGTTCCAGACATGTCCACTCCCCCCACAGGAGGGGCCCACAGTGATGACAGCAGCTCTGTCCAACTGGATCAAAATGACCAGCCCGGCCCATCTGTGACCTCTGGACAGTCAGTTCCCCTGACACTGGCACATGCCACCACAGAGTCTCCCCCCTCAGGAAGCATCAGCACAGCACCCACCCAGCGGGCCCATCCCTCTGTCCCTAGGACACTTCAAGCAGCAGTGTGTCCACCACTACAGGGAACCCAGGCAAACCCACCACCCCAAGAAAATCAGGGACCTGGGGACAGTGGCAGTGGGCACACGATTCAGAGGCACAGGAAAACAGGGGAACTGGGAGGACAGCTGTGCGACAGGGGGAGGACAGGCCCAGGGAACCCACTCTCCACGAGGCCCTCTCCAACATCATGGGAACGGACCATCATTCCCAGGAGACGATGGCAACGGTGCTGGCCAACTTTCAGGAGACCCAGCGGCTGCAGGAGGAACACTATCTGGGGATCAGGGAGGCACTCAAGTCCATCAGCACCACCCTGGTCACCATTGTAGGGGTGCTGAAGGATCTTGTCAACACCAGGAGGGACACTGTGGCACAACAAGGGCCCCATGACACTAGCCTGGATGATGAACAGCCCACCACCTCCGCCGGTGCTAGTGGACAGGAGGCACCGCCAAAGGACCACGACACCAGCACCCCACCCCCTGCAGATGGAGAACCACCCCACAAATTGTCCCTGAGATCCAGGAACAAGACAGAGAACAATGCCAAGACCCCCGCCAGGAAATGAGAACCCCCTGAATGCCATCCTACTGTCCCACTTTGTCACCCTGTCCATCCTGAAACTGCCCTAGCTCCACTTCCTATGCCCCTTTGGACAATGCACCTGTGAAACAAATAGACTGGGCCCTGCCATGGACATTCCTCCACCATCACACCTGCCCATTTTACAACCCCCTCCACTTATTTGCACAAAAATAAACACCCTTGAATCAGAAAAGAATCTGGAGTCAGTCTGTGCTTTCACAAATGTGTATTTACAATAACTATGGAATATAGCAATGTCAATTTTATTGACAACATACCGATTAATAGCTCTAGTCCATGAGGTAATATAGCAGAGGGCCCATAGTGGGACCCACTTCTGTCAAATTGAAAGGTAAAGTGACAAGTCAGGGTCCATACACTGGGTAAAAGTGACAGACTTATGATAGGTCAAACAATTGTATGAGATGTGTGAGGCAGTGATATCTTCTTACCTGTGTCTCACTGGAAGTATTGCTGGATAACGTTGTTTCTGTTGTCGATATCCTCTTCTTCTGCCTCCTCTTCTTCACTTCCCACAGGCTCCACATCTGCCACAAGATCTCCATCTGGACCACCTTCCTCCAGAAAAGGCACCTGCCATTGCAAAGCCAGGTTGTGCAGCATACAGCAGGCCACGATGATCTGGCACACCTTCTTCGGTGAGTAGTAGAGAGAACCACTTGTCAGATGGAGGCACCGGAACCTGGCCTTCAGGAGGCTGAAGGTTCTTTCTATAATCCTCCTAGTTCGCCCATGTGCCTCATTGTAGCGTTCCTCTGCCCTTGTCCTGGTATTCCTTACTAGGGTCAGTAGCCATGACAGGTTGGGGTCCTCAGAGTCACCTGCAAATGTCGAGGGACAACTGTTAGACACACACTAACCCGTAGGGACAACTCCAGATAACTATTCACAGGGTATAGGGTCCTTGTCCTCACCTATTACCCCATTACATAAGGGATGCTGATATTCCTAAGAATGTAAGCGTCATACACTGATCCAGGAAATTTGGCGTTCACATGGGAGATCTACTGGTCGGCCAAACACACCATCTGCACATTCATAGAATGGTAGCTCTTCCGGTTTCTGTACACCTGTTCACTCCTGCGGGGGTACCAAGGCCACATGGGTCCCATCAATGGCACCTATGATGTTGGGGATATGTCCCAGGGCATAGAATTCACCTTTCACTGTAAGCAAATCCTCCACCTGAGGGAAAACGATGTAGCTGCACATGTGTATCAGCAGGGCAGACAACACTCTGGACAACACTTTAGAGAACATTGGCTGGGACATCCCTGATGCAATGGCCAATGTAGTCTGAAAAGACCCACTTGCCAGGAAATGGAGTACTGACAGGACCTGCACTAGAGGTGGTATTCCTGTGGGATGGCGGATAGCTGACATCAGGTCTGGCTCCAACTGGGCACACAGTTCATGGATTGTTGCTCGATCAAGTCTGTAGGTGACTATTACGTGTCTCTCTTCCATTGTCGACAGGTCCACCAGCGGTCTTTACACTGGAGGATGCCGCCATCTCATCACCTGCTCCCAGCGGAGGTGCCCTATGGAGGAGAACAGCGAGAAGAGAGTCAGCCAACACTGAGGTATCACAAACTGTCATTTGCACACATTTGTTAATCGGCAATGTGCCTGTTACTGTGTGTATGCATGGCCTAGATATGTGTGACGCAGTTATTATTAATGCCATGTGGCCCCCTGAAATGGCGGCTGCCTGACCTGTGAGGTGGGACAAGGGGATATGAGGTAATTGGGCTGGCGTTCTACACCATCGCGGTAGGCGGTCGAAGACCGCGGCACAATCCTGCATTGGTTAACATTGGGCCCTATGGGTCCCAGGAGCCAATGACGATGTATGCCGGCGGTGACGGTACGCACTGCTGTGGACGTGACCTCCATTTTCTATCTGTACACTCACTTGATACCTGACCTTCAAAAGGAGAGGACCTACACTGCAAGTGCTGCTGTGACCTCAGTCTGGAAGCGACGATGGCTCATGTTTCTGGGGAAAGGGCCCCTGCCTTCACTTCGGAGGAGTTTGAGAAGTTAGTGGATGGTGTCCTCCCCCAGTACACGCTACTTTACGGCCCTCCAGACAAACAGGTGAGTACACTGTGAGCATGCTGCATGGGCAATGCCTGTTTGGAGTGGTGTGGATGGAAGATACATGGGGGGGGGGAATGAGCCCTGCATGAGCGGACCGTGAGTGTATGTGCGTCAGGGCAAGGGTGGGAACATGGGCAAATGACTGTGACGGTCAGGATGGTTAAAGTTTTTCCTTGTCCCCTGTACTATTCCTGTAGGTCAGCACCCACCAGAAGAAGGATATTTGGTGTGCCATCGCCAAGGACTTCCGGACCCTGGGGGTCCACCACAGACGGAGCACCCACTGCCGTAAAAGATGGGAGGACATTCGCAGCTGGAGCAAGAAGATGGCGGAGGCCCAGCGGGGGATGGCCTCCCAACGTGGGAGGGGTGCCCGTCGCACCATGACCCCCCTGATGTTCCGGATCCTGGCGATGGCGTATCCAGAGTTGGATGGGCACTTGAGGGCAGTGTTACACCTTCTGTCCACGCCGACGCCAACCTGTACGGTGGAGAAGACCGCCACCTGCACCGCCACCAGCACCGCTGTCATTGAGGCCGCCACCAGCACCGCAGTCACTGAGCCCCCCACCAGCACCACAGTAATTGAGCCCACCACCAGCACAACCGCCACAGAGCCCACCACCAGCACCGCCGCCACAGAGGTCGCCGCCAGCACCGATGCCACAGAGCCCGCCGCAAGCACCGCCGCCACAGAGGCCGCCACCAGCCCCAATGCCACAGAGGCCGCCGCAAGCACCGCCGCCACAGAGCCCGCCGCCAGCACTGATGCCACAGAGGCCGCCGCCAGCACCGCCGCAACTGACCCTGCCGCAAGCACCGCCAGCGGCCCTGTGACATCCTGAGCCTGTGGCACCACCGCAGAAATGGCTGCCATCCCCAGTGGTCAGTCGTCCGAGGCTGGTGGTCAGTTCCAGGAGCCTGGCCAGCTTCCATGATGCACGACTTTCAGTAGAGAAAGGCATCCACTACCTCAGTCCTTGGCAGGATGAAGCACTCTGGGCACCAAGCCCCCTCCAGAACCAGTGGAGAGATACATCCACTACCTCAGTCCTTGGTAGGATGAAGCCCTCTGGGCACCAAGCTCCCTCCAGAACCAGTGGAGAAAGGCATCCACTACCTCAGTCCTTGGCAGGATGAAGGACTCTGGGCACCAAGCCCCTTCCAGAACCAGTGGAGAGATACATCCACTACCTCAGTCCTTGGCAGGATGAAGCACTCTGGGCACCAAGCCCCTTCCAGAACCAGTGGAGAGATACATCCACTACCTCAGTCCTTGGCAGGATGAAGCACTCTGGGCACCAAGCCCCCTCCAGAACCAGTGGAGAGATACATCCACTACCTCATTCCTTGGCAGGATGAAGCACTCTGGGCACCAAGCCCCCTCCAGAACCAGTGGAGAAAGGAATCCACTACCTCTGTCCTTGGCAGGATGAAGCACTCTGGGCTCCAAGTCCCCTCCAGAACCAGAGGAGAGATACATCCACTACCTCAGTCCTTTTCAGGATGAAGCACTCTGGGCACCAAGCCCCCTCCAGAACCAGTGGAGAGATACATCCACTACCTCTGTCCTTGGCAGGATGAAGCACTCTGGGCACCAAGCCCCCTCCAGAACCAGTGAAGAGATACATCAACTACCTCAGTCCTATGCAGGATCTGGAGGTTGTTTTGTTCCCCAGAGTGCTTCATCCTGCCAAGGACTGAGGTAGTGGATGCCTTTCTCCACTGGTTCTGGAGGGGGCTTGGTGCCCAGAGTGCTTCATCCTGCTCGTGGGGGCCTCGGTAGCGTCGGAGCTTGCGGTGCTCATTGGCCTGCGGTGCTGGTGGGTGGCTCAGTGAGCGTGCTGGTGGCGAGGGTGTCCTTGGCAGCGGTGCTGGTGGTCGCGGCGGTGTCCTGTGAAGCAGTGCTGGTGGCGGTCTTGTCCGCCGTGCAGGTTTGCGCCGACTTGCATTTCTTTCTGTGCCCCTTCCCCACCTTGGATGATGGTGCAGCTGTCTTCCCACTCCCAACTGTACTCCTGGGAGAGCCCTTGGTGGCAGGTGCTTTGCCCTTCTCCCTCCGGGCAGTGGCCAACTTCTTATGCTTCTGAGGTAGGGGACTGTCTGTGGTCTGGCTCCTTGGCACACTGGCTGCCCTGCTGCTTGGCGCACTCCAGAAGCCGGTTACTGCTGGCACCACTGATCCAGCTGATGTGGTGGCTGAGGTGCCAGGTTGGGACCTGGAAAGGTGGGCCCTAGGGGACTGAAGGGGTGGGGGAGGTGAGGGGAAGAGGTCAAGGTTAGAGAGGAAAAGTTTTTTGGACACACTGGGACGGGTAGATGGAGGGGGTATGGGAGTGGAGGAAGAGGTAGTGGTTGTAGGAGGTGTACATTTGCTGACTTTGGGTGAAGGTGCATGGGCTGGAGGCTGTTGTGAGGTGGATGGCTGTTGGGTGGGTGTGTGACTGCGTTTGTGGACCTTGAGAGGTGGGCTCACAGACACACTGGGAGAGGACACAGGGGATGTGTGAATGGTAGTGGGGGTGGTGAGTGCACGTGAGCGGTGTGTGGTGATGGGTGTGCTGGTGATGCACGTAGTGGCTGAAGATGTAGTGCATGCAGGTGTGAGTGGAGAGGAGAGAAGGAGGGAGGAGGGAGACGTGGAGGAGGGGGACACAGTGGAGGCAGTGGATGTTGGTATGTGTGCATGGGTATAATGCTTATGTGCGTGCCTGTGGGATGTGTGGTGCTTATGTTTGCCAGAGCTTCCCTTGTGTCTTGAGGTGCGTGCATGCAGGTCTGAGGGTGTGCTTGGGATAGGCTGAGGTACAGGGGTTTGGGTCTGGGTGGAGGAAGTTGGAGGGGGAGGCTGGACACAGGGACAATGACTGCCTTCAGTGCTGAGGCCAGAGTCTGAAAAGCTTGCTGTTGGCCTGCCTGACCAGAATGAATGCCCTCCAGGTATGCATTGGTCTGTTGCAACTGCCTCTCTACACGCTGAATGGCATTCAGAATGGTAGACTGCCCAAAAGTTAGGGATCTGAGGAGGTCAATGGCCTCCTCACTGAGGGCAACAGGGCTGACAGGGGCACACGCTGAGGGGCCCCTGGGAGGGCGGTGCTGGAAGGGGGGGTGGCAGCTGTACCTGTAGATGCGGGGCACAGAGGGGCCCACCATCACAAGGGAGCTCCCATCAGAGGAGGAGTCCGTGTCGCTGGTCTCCCCTCGCCCTCCGTCCCACTGGTGGCTTCAGACTCTGTTGTCTCGCCCTCTAGGACCATGTGGGATGCAGCTCCCTCGTGCTCTGGTGCCACTGCTCCTCCGCCTGATGATGCTATTGCACACAAGAACAGGGAGACCACAAAAAGGGGGGGGGAGACCGAAGAAAGACATGTTCAGTGCATGCAATACCGCTACCGTTGGTGGACACTACAGACACAGAAGCCCTCTGCACTACGCCGTGCACTTTGAGTTCCCTAATTAATCACGGGGACATGGGCTACAAGGCCTATGCCCGATTGCTGCACACATGGAAGTCACAGGAGCCTGACTAGGTGTAGTTGGCTCTGAACACTGGTGGGGTGGGGTGTCAAATGGCCTGCCTTACGAAGGGACCTTGCCTACTAAACTGGCCCTGGCCTAGGGGAACCCACAGCACACCTCCCCCACCCAGACACCTCCAATGCACGCTGAATCACCTGAACGAGAGTGTACTCAACCCCTTGTGGCTGCTGTGATGCCCTCAAGTGCCCATCCAACTCCGGATATGCCACCGCCAGGATCCGGAACATCAGGGGGTCATGGTGCGACGGGCACCCCTCCCACATTGGGAGGCCATCCCCAGCTGGGCCTCCGCCATCTTCTTGCTCCAGCGGCGAATGTCCTCCCATCTTTTACGGCAGTGGGTGCTCCGTCTGTGGTGGACCCCCAGGGTCCAGACTTCCTTGGCGATAGCACGTCAAATATCCTTCTTCTGGTGGGTGCTGACCTACAGGAATAGTACAGGGGAAAAGGAGAAGATATAACCGTCCAGACCGTCACTGTCATTGGCCCGCCTCCCTACCCTTGCCATGACACACATACACTCACCGTCGTTTCCTGCATGCCTCATTCTCCCCCCCCCCATCTTCCAGCCACAACACTCCACACAGGCACTGCCCATACAGCATGCTCACAGTGTACTTACCTGTTTGTCTGGAGGACCGTAGAGTAACGTGTACTGGGGGAGGACCCCATCCACTAGTTTCTCCAACTCCTCTGTGCTGAAAGCAGGGGCCCTTTCCACAGACACATGAGCCATTGTCTCTTCCAGACTGAGGTCACAGCAGCACTTGCAGTGTAGGTCCTCTCCTGTCGAAGATCAGGTATCAAGTGAGTGAACAGAGAGAAAATGGTGGTCACGTCCGCGGCGGTGCGTACCGTCACCGCTGGCGTACATCGTCATTCGCTCCTGGGACCCATAGGGTCCAATGTTAACCAATGCAGGATTGCGCCAGCGCAGTTACATCATATCCCCTTGTCCCACATTACAGGTCAGGCAGCCGCCATTTCAGGGGGCCACATGGCATTAATTGTAAATGCGTCACACCTATCTAGGCCTTGCATACACACTAAGACAGGCACATAGCGGATTTAAAAAAGTTGTGGAAGAAAGTAGTGTTTTCGTACCTCAGTGTTGGCTGACTCTCTGCTCGCTGTTATCCTCCATAGAGCACGTCTGCTGGGGCAGGTGAGGAGATAGCGGCATCCTCCGGTGTACAGACCGCTGGTGGACCTGTCGACAATGGAAGAGCGACATGTAATTGTCACCTACAGACTGAACCGTGCCACAATCCATGAACTGTGTGCCCAGTTGGAGCCGGACCTGATGTCAGCTATCCACCATCCCACAGGTATCCCCCCTTTGTGCAGGTGCTGTCAGTACTCCATTTCCTGGCAAGTGGGTATTTTTAGACGACAGTGGCCATAGCATCAGGTATGTCCCAGCCTATGTTCTTCAACGTGTTGTCCAGAGTGTTGTCTGCCCTGCTGAAACACATGCACAGCTACATCGTGTTCCCTTAGGTGGAGGATTTGCCTACAGTGAAAGGTGACTTCTATGCCCTGGGACATATCCCCAATATCATAGGTGCCAGTGATGGGACACATGTGGCCTTAGTACCACCCGCAGGAGTGAACAGGTGTACAGAAACATGAAGAGTGACCATTCGATGAATGTGCAGATGGTGTGTTCGGCCAACCAGTACATCTCCCATGTGAACGTCAAGTTTCCTGTCTCAGTGCATGATGCTTAAATTCTGAGGAATAGCAGCATCCCTTAAGTGATGGGGCAACTCCAGAGGCACATGGACCCTATACAGTGTGACTAGGTGTCTGGGTCTGGGGTTGTCCCTAAGAGTTAGTGTGTGTCTAACAGTTGTCCCTCGACATTTGCAGGTGACTCTAGTTACCCCAACCTGTCATGGCTACTGACCCCAGTGAGGAATCCCAGGACAAGGGCAGAGGAACGCTACAATGAGGCCCATGGGTGAACTAGGAGGGTTATAGAGAGGACCTTTGGCCTCCTGAAGGCCAGGTTCAGGTGCCTCCATATGACAGGTGGTTCCCTATTCTACTCACCAAAGAAGGTGTGCCAGATCATCGTGGCCTGCTGTATGCTTCACAACTTGGCTTTGCGGCAACAGGTGCCTTTTTTGCAGGAGGATGGTCGAGCTGGAGGTCTTGTGGCAGCTGTGGAGCCTGTGGACAGTGAAGACGAGGAAGCAGAAGAAGAGGATATCGACAAAAAAAACACGGTGATTCATCAATATTTCCAGTGAGACACAGGTAAGAAGACATCACTGCCTGCTACATCTGATACATTTGTTCTACCTCTCCTCTGTCTGTCACTTTCACCCAGTGTATGGACCCTGAGTTGTCACTTTGCCTTTTAATTTCACAGATGTGGGACCCACTGTGTGACATCTGCTTTGTTTCCTCATGGATTACAGCTGTGTGACATAGGTATGTTGACAGTACATTGGATATAGCATTTTTGCACAGTTATTGCAAATACACATTTTCGAAAGCACAGACTGACTCCAGATAGTTTTGTGATTTACAGGTGTTTATTTAAGTGCTAAATCGTGGAGGGGGTTCTAAAATGGTCAGGGGTGATGGTGGAGGAATGTCTATGGCAGAGTCCAGTCTACTAGTCTCACAGGTGCATTGTACAAAGGGGCATAGGAAGTGGAGCTGGGGCAGTTGATGGATGGACAGGGTGACAATGTGGGAGAAAAGGATGACAATCAGGGTGGTCTCATTTCTTGGCGGGAATCTTGGCATTGTTCTCTGTCTTTGTCCTGGATCTCAGGGACCGTTTGCGGGGTGGTTCTCCATCTGCAGGGGGTGGAGTGCTGGTGTGGTGGTCCTGTGGCGGTGCCTCCTGTCCACTATCGCCAGCAGAGGTGGTGGGCAGTTCATCGTCCAGGGTAGTGTCAGGGGCCCCTTGTTGTGCCACAGTGTCCATCCTGGTGTTGATGAGTTCCTTAAGCACCCCTACAATGGTGCCCAGGGTGGTATTGATGGTTTTAAGTTCCTCTCTGAACCCCAAATACTGATCCTCCTGCAGCCGCTGGGTCTCCTGAAACTTGGCCAGTACTGTTGCCATCGTCTCCTGGGAATGGTGGTAGGCTCCCATGATGTTGGAAAGGGCCTCGCGGGGAGTGGGTTCCCTGGGCCTGTCCTCCCCCTGTCACACAGCAGCCCTCCAAGTTCCCCTGTGTTCCTGGGCCTCTGTCCCCTGAACTGTGTACCCACTGCCACTGCCCCAGGTCCCTGCTGTTGTTGGGGTGGTGGGTTAGCCTGGGTTCCCTGTAGTGGTGGACACACTGCTGCTTGACGTGTGCTGGGGACAGAGGTGTGGGCCCGCTGGGTGGGTGCTTTGCTGGTGTTTCCAGAGGGGGGAGGCTCTGTTGTGGCTTGTGCCAGTGTGAGGGAAACCGACTGTCTCGAGGTCCCAGATGGGCCGGGCTGGTCATCTAGATCCAGTTGGACAGAGCTGCTGTCATCACTGTGGGTCTCTTCTGTGGGTGGAGTGGACATGTCTGGAACCTCCTGTCCGGTGACATTGAGTAGGGGTCCTGCTGGGGTGTAAAGGCATGATTATTGCATCTGTATGTGCCATGGTGTGCAATGGGTGGATGACCCTGTCCCCCAGTGCTTGTATTCTTGTGTAGGACCTTGTGTGATAATTGTTTAGGGGTGTGGGTGGGTATGTGCAGTGACCATGCATTGGTGATGGGTGTCCATGCTTTGTTGTTGCATGCAGGGCTTGGTGTTCGGGTGTGTGGTTTGTGATAGTGGGACATATGTGAGGAGTTGGAGTGATGGGGGTGAGGGCGAGGGCGAGGGTGGGGGTATGTGATTGCATGCAGGTAGGGTGGGGGATGAAGTAGTTAAAGATTTGCCTTACCAGAGTCCATTCCTCCAGCTACTCCTGCGAGGCCCTCAGGATGCAGTATAGCCAAGACCTGCTCCTCCCATGTTGTTAGTTCTGGGGGAGGAGGTGGGGGTCTGCCGCCAGTCCTCTGAACTGCAATCTGGTGTCTTGAGACCACGGAATGTACCTTCCCCCGTAGGTCATTCCACCTCTTCCTGATGTCATCCTCTGTTCTTGGGTGTTGTCCCACTGCGTTGACCCTGTCCACGATTCTGTGCCATAGCTCCATCTTCCTAGCTATGGCGGTGTGCTGCACCTGTGATCCGAATAGCTGTGGCTCTACCCGGATGATTTCCTCCACCATGACCCTGAGCTCCTCCTCAGAGGCCCTGGGGTGTCTTTGCTGTGCCATGGTGTCGTGTGGGTGATGTGTGAGGTGGTGTGTGTTGTGATGTGTGAGGGGATGTGTTTGTGTGTGTTGTGTGAGGTGCATGGATGTTGTGTGAGTGATGGTGTTGTGTGCCTGGCGATGCTAGTTTGTTGATGGTGGTGTCTCTCTCTGTGCTTCATTCTCAGTTTTTGTCGTAGAGGTTTGTGGGTGATGTGGGTGTGTGTTTTATATTGTATTGAGTGTGTGGGAGTGGTGTTTGTATGTGTATCAGGTGTCTGTATTTCGATTTGTCCAATGTGGTCGTTTTTTTTAAATGTGTGTGTATTTTCGTGATAGTGTGGGCGTATTCCTGTTGGCGTGACGGTGTCGGTTTTGTTATCGCCAGTTTATCACTGACCTTTGGTGTGGCGGATTTGTGTCTCTAGGACACGTCAGTCAGCAGTGTGCCCACCACTACAGGGACCCCAGGCAACTCCACAAACACAGGACGATCAGGGACCTGGGGTCAGTGGCAGTGGGCACACGGTTCAGGGGACAGAGGCACAGGACAGCAGGGAAGCTGGGAGGACTGCTGTGCAACAGGGGGAGGAAAGGCCCAGGGAACGGACTCTCCAGGAGGCACTCACCAACATCCTGGGAGCATACCACCATTCCCAGGAGACCATGGGACAGATACTGGCCAAGTTGCAGGAGACCCAGTGTCTGCAGGAGGGACAGTATATGGGGAACAGGGAGGACCTGAGGGACATCCACAACACCCTGGTCACAATTTGCAGGGGTGCTGGCAGACATGGCCAACACCATGAGGGAGGCAGTGGCACACCAACGGGCCCCTGACACTAGCCACACCGAAGAACAGCCCTCCACCTCCGCCGATGCTAGGGGGACAGGAGGCCCTGCCACAGGAACAACAGGCCACTAGCACCCCACCCCCTGCAGAAGGAGAACTACCACGCAAATGGTCCCTACGATCCAGGCAGAAGCCAGAGTACATTGCCAAGACCCCCGCCAGGAATGAGACTTTCCTGATTGTCACCCTTATGTCCCACTCTGTCACCCTGTCCACCTTGAGCTGCCATTGCTTCCCTTCTTATGCCCCCCTGGACAATGCACCTGTCATACAAATAGACAGGACTCTACCCTGGACTTTCCTCCATCAGCAACCCTGCCCATTGCAGTACCCCTTTCACTTATTAGCACCAAAATAAACACCCTTGGAACAAAATCAAATATGGAGTCTGTAAATTGTTTGACAAATGTATTAGTTATCCGAACTGTAAACATTGCAATTCAAATGCACTGTAATATTTACATAGGAATGACCTGTAGTGGGCAGCAGTAAGCACACCAGGAGCCAGAGTGGGGCACAGAGATCTGAAAATAGAGATGCCAAAGGGTACAGAAAGAGGCCATAGAAATAGGGAATTCAGGCTGCCATGTTCAATGTCAAACACAAAACAGCAATGGAAGGTGAAGTTACAGTGTCGTACCTGTGTGTCACTGGAAGTACTGTTGAATTAGTGTAGTTCTGTTGTCCACATCTTCTTCCTCTGCCTCCTCTTCGTCACTGTCCACAGTCTCCACTGCTGCCACACAACCATCCCCAGGCTCATCCTCCTGCAGAAAAGGCACCTGGCGTCTCAAGGCCAGGTTGTGCAACATGCAATGATGATCTGGCACACCTTCTTGGGTGAGTAGTGCAGGGATCCACCAGTCATATGGAGGCACCGGAATCTGGCCTTCAGGAGGCCAAAGGTTCACTCAATGATCCTCCTTTTTCGCCCATGTGCCTCATTGTAACATTCCTCTACACTTGTCCTGGCATTCTCAGTAGCCATGAGATGCTGGGGTAGCGAGAGTCACCTACAAATATTGAGGGATACCTGTTAGACACACACTCACCCTTAGGGATAACCCCACACTCATATACCTACATCAACTGGTTGGGGACCATGGGCTCACCTATTGGCCACACCCTGTGCCTCTGGAGTTGAGCCATCACATATGGGATGCTGCTATTCCTCAGGATATAGGCATCATGCACAGAGCCAGGATATTTGGCATTGACATGGGAGATGTACTGGTCCGCCTCACACACCATCTGCACATTCAGAGAGGGAAAGCTTTTTCTTTTTCTGAACACTTGTTCATTTCTCTGGGTGGGGGTACAGATGCAATATGTGTACCATCAATTGCACCAATGATGTTGGGGATATGTCCCAGTGCATAGAAGTCAGCCTTCACTGTGGCCAAATCCTCCACCTGGGGGAATACGATATAGCTGCGCATGTGTTTCAGCAGGGCAGACAACACTCTGGTCAGCACGTTTGAGAACATAGGCTGTGACATCCCTGATGCCATGGCCACTGTCGCTTCGAAGGAACTACTTGCCAAGAAATGGAGCACTGAGAGAACTTGCACAAGAGGGGGGATCCCAGTGGGGTGATGGATAGGTGAGATCAGGTCTGTCTCCAACTGGGCGCACAGCTCTTGGATTGTGGCCCTATCAAGTCTGTAGGTGAGGATAATGTGCCTGTCCTCCATTGTTGCCAGGTCCACTAGGTGTCTGTACACAGGGGGATGTCTCCATATCCTATTCATCCTCAGTGGTTGAACTCTAAGGTGAAAACAGTGAGCAGAAGGTCATGTTCTCACATATTTCAACATTAATATGCCTTTTTTGCTTTACAGAAACAGTATGTGAACTCAAAAGTCAGTTTATGTACCAATGTCTGCTGTGACGCAGTTAGGTGACATGGCCTGTGCCCCCCCTGGAATGGCAGCTGCCTGACCTGTGAGGAGGGACATTTGGAAATGAGGTAATTCCGCAGGCGTTGTGCGCCGTTGCGGGCGGTGGTCCATGACTGCTGCGCAATACCGCATTGGTTATCATTAGGCCCTATGGGTTCCAGGAGCCAATGGCGATGTACTCCGGCGGTGATGGTACACAACGCTGTGGACGTGACCGCCATTTTCTCTCTGTGCACTCACTTGCTACCTGACGTTCAACAGGAGAGGACCTACACAGCAAATGCTGCTGTGACCTGTGTCTGGAAGCGACAGTGGCTCTAGTGTCTGGGGAAAGGGCCCCTGCCTTCACTTTGGAGGAGTTGGAGAGACTGGTGGATGGGGTCCTACCCAGTACACTTTACTCTATGGTCCTCCAGACAAACAGGTGAGTACACTCTGAGCATGATGCGTGGGCCATGAATGTATGGATTGCTGTGTTTGTAAGCCTCATGTATGGGTGTGGTCTGAGGGGTCCGGGCAGAGTGCTGCATGTATGGTGGGCAGTGTATGTGCGTAAGAGGATGGGGGGGATATGTTGGGCCATGAGTATAACACTCCGGACGGTATGACTAATACCTTTTCTGCTGTATTTTTTCTGAAGGTCAGCGCCCACCAGAAAAAGGGTATTTGGCGTGCCATCACCAAGGAGGTGCAGACCCTGGGGGTCTTTGACAGGCAGAGCACCCACTGCCGCAAACGGTGGGAGGACCTGCTCCGCTGGGCAAGGAAGACCGCGGAGGCCCAGCTGGAAATGGCCTCCCAACGAGGAAGGGGTGCCCATCGTACCCTGACCCCCCTGATGTTCCGCATTCTGGCGGTGTCCTATCTGGACTTGGATGGGCGCTTGAAGGCATCACAGCAGCCACAGGGGGGTGAGTACAGATTCTGAATCATGACTTTGCGCGCGTTAAGGTATTACCTGGGTGGGGGATGTGGGCTGTGGTGCCCCTAGGCCAGGGCGAACATGGCAGGGTACGTTCAATGATGGGCAAGCTCAGATGCACTCCAACCCCAATAATGTTAGTGGGCATCTTCTACAGGGCAGGGTCCTGTGCGTTTTAAGGTGTACAGCTAATGGCGTTAGGCATTGTACCCCATGGGCTGGTGACCAGTATTGCAATTGGTAGTGCATGGCCTAGTGCATAGGGCTGTTCCCTGTGAGTTGTGTAAGCCAATGGTAGTGTTTTTGCTGGCATTGACCAAGTGTATCCACTGTCTCTCCCCCCTTTTTGTTTTGTCACCCTGTCCTTGTGTGTATTAGCATCATCTGGCAAAGGAGCAGAGGCACTGGCGGCGGAGGGAGCTGCATCCCACATGGGCCTGGATGCCAAATCCTCCAACGGTGAGTGTACCAGTGGGACGAAGGGCGATGGGGGCACCACGACAGAGACAGGAGGAGACACTACCGACAGCGACACCTCCTCCGATGGCAGCTCCCTGTCGGTGGCAGACACCTCTGTGGTGACCCCAACTACAAGTACAGCCGCCACCCCTGTACCAGCACCGCCCTCCCAGCAGCCCCTCAGCAAGTTTCCCGTGCCCGCTCACCCAGGAGGGTGGGCATCTCCTTCACCCCAGGCACCTCAGGCCCTGCCCCAGTCAGCCCTGCTGCCCTCAGTAAGGAGGCTATTGACCTCCTGAGATCCCTCTCTGTTGGGCAGTCAACCATACTGAATGCCATCTGAGGTGTAGCAGGGCATTCGCAACAAACAAATGCATACCTGGAGGGCATTCACTCTGGCGTGGCGGCCCAACAGAGAGCATTCCAAGTTCTGGTCAACGCACTGATGGCAGCCATTGTCCCTGTCTCTAGCCTCCCCCTGCCAACTTCCTCTACCCAGTCCCAATCCCCTCAACCCCAGCCTATCCCAAGCACACCTTCAGACCAGCAATCACCCAAATCAACATACAGAAGTGGCTCAGGCAAACACAAACACCACACTTTATCTCACAAGTACTCACACAAGCACCATCCATGTGCAGACAAACCAACATCCACTGCCTCCACTGTGTCCCCCTCCTCCTTATCGTCCACCTCCCTCCCAGTAGTGTCTCCACTCACACCTACATGCACTACATCCTCATCCACTACCTCCGTCACCAGCACGCCTATCACTACATGTCCCTCACTGGCAGTCACCACCCCCACTTCCATGCACACGTTCCCTGAGTCCTCTCCCATTATGTCTGTGACCCCTCCTCCCAAAGTACACAAACGCAAGCACACAGACACCCAACAGCATCCACATCACAACAGCATCCAGCCCATGCACCTGCACCCAAACACAGCAGACTGACACCTCCTACAACCACTCCCTCTTCCTCCACTCCCAAACCTTCACCCTCTTCCTGCCCCAGTGTCCCTAAGAAGCTTTTCATCGCCACCCTTGACCTATTCCATACCCCTCCCCCCGTTCTTCACTTCAGAACCCAGCCCAGCCCAGCACCTCAGCCACCCAGTCCACGGCCACTGTGGTTTCTCCAGCTGCTGCATGTCTGAGAGGCTCCAAGGAGGCACCTATCAGCCCAGCCAGTGTGCCAGCACCACCTGCCAAGGCCAAGAAGGGCCCGCCACCTAGCAAGGGCAAGAAGGGGACACCAGCCAGCAAGGGGAAGGAGGCACCACCAGCCAGGAAGTGCAAGAAAAAGACACCAGCTGACAGAAGTAAGGAGGCACCACCATCTGCCAAGGGCAGGAAAGGGCACACAACACCAGCCATGGCACTTCAGCCGTCCGAGGCTGCAGGTGAAGGCCTGAAGGCTACCACCATAACTGGCAGCACCGCCACCTGCACTGCGGCCAGCACCGCCACATGCACCGCGTCCAGCACCGCCACATGCACCGCCGCCAGCAGCACCACTGCCAGCAGCAGCAGCCACAGTGGGCAGCCGTCAGAGGCTGCAGTACCACCACCACTGCTAGCACCGCCACCTGCAGCGCAACTGGCATCCACTTAGCAGCCGTCACCGCCGGCGAGCAGTGTGTCATGGTGACTACATGGGCTGCAGTGCGAACTGGCCACTGCAGCACCTGTCGGTGTGACACACAGGTGAGAGGCTGTGACCTTTCCCCATCCAGGATGAAGCACACTGGGGACAAAGCCCCCTCCAGAACCAGTGGAAGAAGGCATCCACTCAGCCCCTCCTTGCCAGGATGAAGCACAATGGGCACAAGGCCCCCTCCAGAACCAATAGAAGAAGGCATCTCCTCAGCCCCTCCTTGCCAGGATGAAGTACACTGGGCACAAGGCCCCCTCCAGAACCAGTGAATGAAGGCATTCACTCACCCCCTCCTTGCCAGGGTGAAGCACACTGGGCACAAGGCCTCCTCCAGAACCAGTGGAAGAAAACAACCACAGAGACTGTGGCTTTGCACTCCCCAGGACCAAGCAGTGGGCAAACCACCCACTGGAGAGACTGTGGCTTTGCACTCCCCAGGACCAAGCAGTGGGCAAACCACTCACCAGGACCAAGCAGTGGGCAGACCACCCACTAGAGAGACTGTGGCTTTGCACTCCCTAGGACCAAGCAGTGGGCAAACCACCCACTTGAGAGACTGTGGCTTTGCACTCCTCAGGACCAAGCAGTGGGCAAGGAGCCCCCTCCAGGCCAGTGGCATTGTACCATCTTCTGGCTGAGGTGCCCGCGAATTCCCCATCCCCCTGAGGTGCCTGTGTGTTTTCGACCTGATGCCCCTGCAGTGTTCTCTCTGCATTGAGGCAGGAGTCAAGTGTGGCCTTGGCCTATGTGTTTTGGCCCAGTGGGCCACAGACATTTTGGAGTGGGCATTGTCCCTCCTTCTGTATATATTATATATATTGTACATACTGTTTATTGATTTCAGTACGTATTTTTCAAAAACTGTACTATTATACTAATTTTACTTCATTCCTTTTGTCCTTGCATTATTCCTGAGGGTTACGGGGTGTGTATGTAACGTTGTTGCATCTGTTTGTGCGTATAGTGTTGGGGTAGGAGTTTTGTGAGTTTTGTGTGTGTGTCACTCTCTTTTTTCCTTCTCCCCTCCCTTGTGTGGTACGTGCAGTACTCTCCGTGGTCGTCTTCGCTGGTGTTCGTGTTCCTGGTGTATGAGAAGGTACACCAGCATTGGGAAAAAGTGCAGCTTGGGCTCCATGGTGTTGTGGTTCTTCTTTGAGTGTCGAGAGGTGAGTCGTTTCTCCTCAGACTACTGTTTCAGCCGTGCTTTTGATGCCGTTGGTACCGCCCCGATACAGCACATGTTGGATCATGGAACATAAAATATACATCTGTAAGCAACAATAATATCACACCAGTAGTCCATTGTATAACCACCACACACCCCATATCTCATAATGTTTTGGGAGTAGCCCCTCCCATCACAAATTGGCTTCTCCTGGTACATACACCAACCTACTCCCTTCCTCCAAGCTGCCAACAAAGGGTGTCCTGGCAGGTTCCAAGCACCGGTGCTGTCCCGTTTGGCCACCAAGGAGGCCACACCTAAGAAAGTTATTTCAGATCTCTGCTCCCCAGCTTCCTCCAGGAGACCCAGTAGGGTCATCCAAAGACCCAGATAAATATGGCAGCTTAGCACCCCAGAAATCTCCCACTCTACCCCACCCCAAAAGTCAGACAAAACAGGGAAAGACAAAACCACACATAAAAATGTGGCGCTGGGGAGGGTGCAACAAAGGGCCAACAAAGACTTAGGGGGTCATTCCGAGTTTGGCGGGCGGCGGTTGCCGCCCGCCAAGCGGGAACTGCCAATTGGCCGCTCCGCGGTCAGAAGACCGCGGGGGCCATTCTGACTTTCCCGCTGGGCCGGCGGGTGCCCGCCAAGGGAGCGCCCGCCGGCCCAGCGGGAAAGGGCCTGCAACACTGAAGCCGGCTCCGAATGGAGCCGGCGGTGTTGCAGGTGTGCGACGGGTGCAGTTGCACCCGTCGCGCTTTTCACTGTATGCTGAGCAGACAGTGAAAAGCATACTGGGGCCCTGTTAGGGGGCCCCTGCACTGCCCATGCCAGTAGCATGGGCAGTGCGGGGCCCCCAGGGGCCCCAGGACACCCGTTCCCGCCATCCTGTTTCTGGCGGTGAAAACCGCCAGAAACAGGCTGGCGGGAAGGGGGTCGCAGCGCCGCCATGGAGGATTTGCCCAGCCGGGGCTAATCCGGCGGGAAACCGCCAGACCCGGTTTTCCGACCGCGGCTTTACAGCCGCGGTCGGAATGGGCAATGAAGCACCGCCAGCCTGTTGGCGGTGCTTCAGTCATTCGTGGAGGGTCAGAATGACCCCCTTAATCTCTTCAAGAAACTCCTTGTGCATCGAAAATCGATTCACTGCATGCCGAAAATTAACGTGAAAACTGCATTGCGACCAAGAAATTGCCGCACAGCAGACTGGAACGACACAGCCCCGACTTCCCGACTAGAAATTAGATGCAGCACCTGCCTCGCGCCAAAAAAATTGATGCATCGCCTACTGGATCAACGCAGCGTCCATTCCTTCTTCCACCGTGTCAAGGTATTTCTAAAGCATCGTCCCTGGGTGTCAAAATATCCCTGCATCACAGTGAGGAACCAAGACTGTGCACCAAAAAATGGCGCAAACACTTGCAGTGTGGAAAGAAAGACGGATCGTCTATGCTAAGTCGGCAAATCCAATACAACAACCTATTTTTCCACACATCACCTCTTCTTCAGTCTCTGTGCATCGTTATTTTTTACGCATACCCGGTACTGTGTGTAACAAAGACACAACTGCTTATTTCTCAGGATTGAGTCTATTTTAAACCTTCTAAAAGTGATATTTCAATGTTTTCTTTTTGGATCTTGGTCGATTTGACCTTATTTTATTCAGATATATATTCTCTATTTTTCTAAGCCTGTATGGTGTATCTTTGTGGTGTTTTCATTGTGTTGCTGTGTGACTTATTGCACAAATACTTTACCCATTGCCTTCTAGGTTAAGCCTGACTGCTCTGCCAAGGTACCAGAGGGCGGGCACAAGATTATTTGGATGTGTGTGACTTACGCTGACTAGGATTGTGGTTCCCTATGTGGACAAGGGCGTGTACCTCTGCCAAGTAGAGACCCCATTTCTAACAATACCCCATCAGGTTAAGTGGCAGGCAACTCTACTTCACAAATCCCTATCTAATGCTGATGTGAGGGGCCAAAAATTGAGGGACCATGGCATGTCTGAGAGACAAGAGATGTAAACTTTAAGATATTTAAAGGAGAGATCGGACTGGTATCTCAGGGTGCCAGGTAAATATAGCAGCATTTCCTGTAACTGGTACCAATAGCAATTTTCACATATTAATCCACTGACCGAGGCCTCCTCATACAGATGGATGATTTCCAGGCATCTGGGGCCTGAAGACCAAAGGTCACCAAGGAAAATCAGGACATCATCTGCAGATAGGGTGATGTGTTCCTCACTGCCCCCCTACCACTGCCATTCCCCGACCTGAGCATCACATCTAATGAGGCATGTCAGGGGCTCTATTGTAAGAGTGAACAACAAGGGGGACCGAGGGCAACCCAGGTCAGTGCCCCTGCAGATTGGGAAGGACCGGTAAAGTACTCCAATCACATGGACCTAGGCGCTAGGGACACTGTATAGGAGACCCACTAGTGTAAAGAAGTCAATCCTACATCCAGTTTGGTTCAGTACAGCCTTCAGAAATGTCCACAAAACCTTGTTGAATGCTTTTTCAAAATCAATGAGTCAGCGGACCAAAGAGCCTCCCAAGTGCTAGATTGAGAGAGTTAACTGCACTACCCTTAACAATGGGTGCACAAGCCAATCATAAAACCACACTGGTCCTGATGGATTAGATAATGCAATGCCCAACCCAACCTAGTCACAAGGACCTTCGCAAATATCTTGATGTCGACATTTATGAGGGAAATTGGTCTTTATGAAGGGAAGCGGTCCATAGTTTGGTCCACCTTTGGTATAACCATAATGGTAGCATTTTCCAGTTTAAAGAACTCAATGGGGAACCCATCAGGGCCAGAGGTTTTACCCAATTGGAGGGCAGTGAGAGCCAACCCTTTCTCTTCTGCTGTAACTTGCTGGTCAATTTCCTTAGCCAAAGAGTTAGGAATAAAGGGCAAGAGGACATCTTGACTCAGTGGGGATTTGACCTCTTGTGGAGGCACGGGGAGTGAGATATAGAGATCTTGATAGTAATCTGCAAAGACCTGTGCAATCGCAGGAAAATCATCACAGAGGGCTCCAGAGGCGTCCTGAATGGCTGGTACCATTTTATTGAAGACATTCGTAGTCACTAGCCAGTAGAGTAGTTTACTGGACCTATCCCCATATTCATAAACCCATTGGGTTGATGCTCTCCAGTACTGCTTGCCCTCTTCCAGAGAGACATGGCGCAGCTTCGACTCACCAGGAGAAGGGCTGCATGATTATATATGCCTTGCTGCAGAATCAGTACAGACTGCAGCGACAGTAAATCACATGTCGGGAGCCAGAGCAAATCAATTCTTAATAAAGTTTTGTAAACTGCAGGCATATGTGTATAGGACTACTGTGTATAGGACTACTTTGAGGGGTTCCTCAAACACCATGCATCACAGAGAACCAGGAAATCTGCCCAGGAAGCTAATTGAGCAAATCATGTCATCTGACCTGGGGGTGGGCATTGGAGATGTTCCATGCTGGGTCAGGAACTGCATTGAAGTCACCACCTATCAGGGTTGTCCCATGAGTAAGAGCCACCACCAGAGATTGGAGTGCCTGTGGGGTCAATTGTAACAGCTGGTGGGGGATGTAGGATGGAACAAATTTACAGTGTTTAGTCTCAAGGCGATCCTCAATCCCCACATATCTCAACCGAGGGTCAACGTGAAAAGTGGACATCACCAAAAGAAACAATGTATGTAAAAGAATCACAATCCCTTCTGAATCTCTGGAGAAGCTACCATAAGTAATTCAGTCATACCCAAAGCCATATCCAAAGCCAGGGAAAGGGCAATTGGAACCCAAGTAGTGCATCTCCTGGAGCAGGACTCTGTCTGACCAGTACCTCTTGATAGAGTGCAGCATCACTGATCTCTTGATACAATCTAAAAGACGTTTATATTCCAGGAGACAACTCTAACTATTGGGAGCATGGCTAAAAAATGTACGGGTCCGTCCAGTGTCCCATGGACTTGAGTATAGGACAATAACTAGTACCATGGAGTCTGAAATGTAAATGGGAATATCTGTGGGGGATGACGCTTGCGGTGGGTGCATAAAAAAAAACATATCAACATTACAGAACAAAACAACAATCCCACTCCCACCACATACTTCCAGCATTGAAGAATCAATGCCACAAAAATGAAACATGACTCATCCATCCTGGGGGCCTTCACCCCGTCCCTCCGGAAAACCAACAAGGCAAGGATTATTTCTTCTGGATCAGTTTTCAGCATCCACCGTCCTGTCCTCCAGGACAGCTGTTGTGGAGATCAGTTTGTAGACCTGAAGTTTGAGGATCACCACCTCCTCTTCATCTGTTGAAACCAGGGTCTCAGCCTCACCCTATCTGCCACTTTGCAAATGTCCTGGCATAGGAGGGAGACATTAATCTGGATGCTTTCCACTTTAGATTCTACCACCTCTCTAGAATCCCGAATAGCTATAAGGATGGCAGTCAGGTCTCCATGGAGATGGTCAAGCACAGTAGGAGGGGCACCTCCATAGCCCTCTGAGTATCCATTCCGGAAGTGGTGTACTGATTGATCTTGGTCTTTCCTATTTTTATCATGGAGGGCTTATCACAACCCACCACTGATCACAAAGTGGTGGTTGCGGTGGAGGACAGCTCGGGCCAGCACAACAAATAAGCGGCAGGAGAAGCCAGCACAACTCAGGAGTCCAATTAGAAATAGATGGAGGAACAGATGGAAATCCATCGGGAGAGCCACCCACCCACCTGCTAGATTGCCCTAAGGCAGAATAAGCAGCCAGCATTGATAGTTTCAGGGCCTGCCCAAAAGGAGCTCCACCACAGTGCAGGAGGGCGATTAAGGGCAAAATGGTGTCCATGCATGGGGAAGGTGCCCCTTCACTACCCGGTCAGTGCCGCCTCCTGCTTTGGTGAGATGCCAAAGCCGTTGAAGAGCAATGGGCCAGGCAACCACAGTGTCTCTGCTGCGCAACATTCCCCCTCAGTTTCACCAGCATCTGGGCTGCCAGCCCCAACTGTGCATTGGGTGAATCCCTTGAAGGGCCAGTACAGTAGGTCAGCAAAAATATTTTGGTCATCCAAGGTACAAAACAGCATGCCCCAGTCCACTGCACTGGTCAGCATCAGGAATCTCATATCCCACCTATATCTGTGACCTTGGCATGCCACTATTTGGCATCATGGTGCATGTAAAGCCACCCAGAGCACCACAGTGCAGGTGAACGAGTCCCAGGCTGCCCCCCCAGGGGCACGGAAACACTAGGGCCCCACAAAGCAACCTCCACCAGGCATCCCAGGGCAGCCACACCTAGGGTCCACCACTGTGATGTCTCTAAGCCCAGGACAGGCATGTCACCAATTGCAGAACAATTTACACTGCTGCCATAAACCTGGCCCTTCCTGGCCACCCAGAAATTCCCTCGGGATCCTTTGCCCAGCCTCATCTGGGGTCCACTCCAGTCCTGTGGGCAGCGGAGCACCAATGCTCAGTACCGCCGACTCCAGTCCCATGCTCACACAGCCCAAGCTCCAGAAAGTGAATGCCCGTCACCAGCAACATGACTCCCCCGGTCGCTCCGACTTAAAGAAAGCAAGGGTTGCAGGAGGGTCAAACCACCAACACTGGAGTGGTATGCTGGGCTCCAGATTATGCAGCCCAAGGGTCACGGTCCCACTCAGGGGCAGCATCAGAGAGCTGCCAGCAAGCAGCAAATGAGGTCAAGGTGGCTGCAATCTTGTTTTAAGCCCCTCACCCATACAGACTTAACCACAAGGCCACAGCAGCCCAGATGTCATCTCCAAGAGGGCAAGTTAGCATCCCAAATGTGGCCAGTGTCTGCAGGGCCCAGGAGGGAGATCAATGTAGGTGCTATCAAGCAGGTTGAGGATGCCCCCGTATTTTTTTATTTAATTTTTAGCATTTTGTTTTTTAAATTGTAATTGTTAGTCTTAATTTGACATTTTAAATTTATATTTATAATTTTTTTTTTTATTTATTTCCGTTTTAAAACAAACATTAATACATAGGTATTTTAACTAATACATGTTAATCCCCTTACCTACACATTACCCCCATATCCCTAACTTCCTGTTCACAAATATGCAATGTCAATTAAATATTTATTTAATAATTAGATATTTTAATTCAGAAGGAATTTTAAGTAATTCCTGAGTACCACTACACTTGCCCACCCATTACCACTAGATCCCATACATTGCGCTTCTAAAAAAGTATTTTGCATGTTTTAAACGAATATGTATTATAAATTAAATATGTTTTTCTTAATCACATATATTAAAACACATTTATTTTAATTAATGTCTAGGTATTACTACATTTCTCCATCTATTACCTCTAGATCCCTTAATTCCCATTCCTAAAATATTTTCATGAATTCTTTAAACAAATATGCATCTGCATTAAATATGCAGTTAATGTTTAACTATATTAAAACACAGGTATTTTAACTATTACCTCAGTATTAATACACGTTCCCACCCATTACCCCTAGATCCCTTACATTCCACTGGTAAAATTATTTTACATGTTTGAAGTAAATATGCATTACATGTTTAATATTCATAAACATATTCAATAATACACATGTATTGTCAATAATACCTGAGTATACCTTAATATCTTAATACCTGTATAAATTCATTAAAACTATTAATAACTTTCTAATTTAATTCATTTGAAAACAATAACACATTAGCCTATACGTACCTATACTCACTTACTTGCATGCTAGACACACAATAAAGACTTCTTGGTAAAGACTACGTGATAAAGGCTGTTTTCTGGAGATAACCTGGCTTGGCTTTCACAGACTGAGTCTGGGCTTGCGAGCAAGGAGCTCACCTTGCCTTGTATTACCTGGGGACATGGGAAATCTACTTTGTGACTGTTACCACCGCATCCTTTAAGAATGTTATCATGCTAATCTATTGAGCACAGTTTCATTTTCCTTCTACAACTGCTTTCTTGTCCCTGGCTACCAGGCTGTTTCTGACTGCCTCGGCTTACTGACTGTGCCAATTTCTGTGCAGGACAGGTGTGTCCCCTGTGAGGAGGCTTGCTTACCTCCTTGGGGGATTTCGGCTGTCAATGTATTTAACTCTAGTCAGGGCAAATGAAAAACACATTTGGTTAACCCCCACTTACCCCTTTGGTAGCTTGGTTCAAGCAGGCAGGCTTCACTCAGAAGCAATGTGTAAAGTATTGGTACCAACACACAGTAATACAGTGAAAACACTACCAAATGGACCACACACCAGTTTAGAAAAATAGGCTCAATTTATCTAAAGCAAACAACACCAAAATGACAAAAATCCAACATACACAAATCAAGATATGAATTCTCAAAATAAATAGTCATACTCTAAAGAAAACAATGCAAACAATGATTTTGGTTTGTGTCAAAAATAAAGCCACACGGGCGAGCGTGCATCGGAAAAGTCAGCAATGCATTGTGTTGTTTCTTCTCCAGTCGGGTCGGCATCACTTTTCTTCCTCGCAAGAGAGCGATGCGTCGATTTCTGGACAGAGCAGCTCGGATCAGCGCAGAGTCAGGATGACTTTGATGCCCAGGGATGATGCGTGGAAAATCTTGTTGCACAGTGCTAGAAAACCATGCTGCGTGGGGTTTGGGTGGTTATCAACAGCTGCATGCAGGTGTTCGTGTTGTTTCTCCAGCCGCGATGTGTCGATCTCCCAGCTGCAATACAGGTGGAGCATCAATTTCAGCCACAAAGCCAGCGGCACGTCATTTTCAACCGTATTGTAAATGGTGTGTCGAAAAGTTCCCCACACGGCATTCTGTGCATGGATTTCCAGCTCTTGCCAGCCAATTTAACCCTTCAAGGGCCCAGGGACTGGATAGGAAACCATTTGGCAGGGCAGGAGTCTCAGCAGAGAGTCCAGGTGTTAGCAGAGGAAGTATTTGATCGCCCAGAAACTTCAAAACAGGAGGCAAGTTCATTTCAAGCCCTTGGAGATTGTTCACAAGCAGGAATATATCTCAAAGTCCAGTCTTTGTTCCCTTTCACAGGCAGGATCAGCAACTGCAGGATAGCCCAACAAAGCACTCTCACAGGCAGGGGCAGCACTTCTCCTCAGCTCGTCTCCTTGGCAGAGGTTCCTCTTAGTTCCAGAAGTGATCCAATTTCCAGGGGTTTGGTTTCCAATGCTCAGACCCCTTTCTGCCTTTGAAGTAGGCATACTTCAAAGGAGAGTCTCTGTCATTCACAAGATCCTGCCTTGCCCAGGCTAGGCCCCAAACACACAATAAGGGTTTGGGCACAGCATTTTGAGAGGGCAGGCACAGACCATTCAGGTGTAAGTGAACACTCCTCTTTCCACTCTAGCACAGATGGCTTATCAGGGTATGCAGGCTACACCCCAGCTCCCTTTGTCTCACCGTATAGAGGGGATTCACAAACAGCCCAACTCTCAAACTGACCCAGACAGGGAATCCACAAACAGGCACGGAATGGTAAAAGCAAGAAAATGCCTGCTTTCTAAAAGTGGCATTTTCAAACTAACAATCTAAAAACCAACTTCATTAAACATGTATTTTTAAATTGTGAGTTCAGAGAACCCAAATTCCACATTTCCATCTGCTCTCAAAGGGAATCTGCACTTTAAGGACATTTAAAGGCAGCCCCCATGTTAACCTATGATTGAGATCGGTCTTGCAACAGTGAAAACTGAATTTAGCAGTATTTCACTGATAAGAAATCTAACACACATCAGTACATGTCCGACCTTTAACATACACTGCACCCTGTCCATGGGCTACCTAGGACCTGCCTTAGGGGTGCCTTATATGTATAAAAAGGGAAGGTTTAAGCCTGGCAAGTGGGTACACTTGCCATGTTGAATTGTCAGTTTAAAACTGAACCTACAGACACTGCAGTGGCAGGTCTGAGCCATGTTTACAGGGCTACTAATGTGGGTGTTACAACCAGTGCTACAGGCCCACTAGTAGCATTTGATTTACAGGCCCTGGGCACCTCTAGTGCACTTTACTAGGGAGTTCCTAGTAAATCAAATATGCCAATCATGGATAAGCCAATTACACATACATTTTACATAGGAGCACTTACACTTAAGCACTGGTTAGCAGTCGTAAAGTACCCAAAGTATAAAAAACTGCAAAAACAGAGCCCAGCACATATCAACAACCTGGGAAGCAGATTAAAAAAGTTAGAGGAGACCATGCGATGGGTGCCAAGTCTAACATACTCACCTGGGAGGATAACATTGGTCTAGTTTCAGAAGTAGAGTGAGTGACCTGAATGCTAAGCCCAATAGGCCCTGTGTCACTAACTCCAACCATAAAAACAATGTTCAATTGCTCAAGCCATCTATTTATGAACTCTCAATTGAAGTCTACTCACCTTGGAGGATAACATTTGAGACGTTTTGGGAACTAGAGGGAGTTACCAGAATGGTTCAAGTGACTCCAGATAGCAGAACAGTGGTCACTTGTCTAAAAACCATTACCTGCTCACTGTCAAGTGATGTTATCTCACCTGGGAGGGACCAAGATAGAGATCATGCTTAACTCAGAGACGTGTCTGACCACCTAGCTCCATCTTGAACAGCTAAGCCAAGATGAAGCTATTGAGGACCGGAAGGACAGATCACCCAGTGGGCAACAAGAATGATTACCAAGGCCTCAAGATGCCTCATCGGAATGGTATTGGCAGCAGACACATTCACAATGCACTGACCATATGACTCCAATCACATATACAATCACATATACAACAAAGTCCTGGGTCTGCCTAAATCCCAATCAACTAGGCCTCAAATTGGTCAAAGCCATACCCTGCCCAGTCACTGTTTGTCCTGCACTGGTGGTAAGCTGTAAATCTCTGTCCATCCTCCCAAGTGCTAATGACCTGCTAATTTCAGCATCTGCTCACCTTACATGGAATTGGCATGCTTCACAAATGTCAGGTCAATACAAGCAATAGTATGGGTACCTGTCACAATAGGATAACCTGCAAATCAACTATGTACTGAGACTTTGCAAAATGTCACTGTAAACATTTGGAGGTAGCTGGCACAATATAACCTGTAACATTGTATATTTCACATCAACAGGTCCAGCTGCCACTGGGCACACAGAGGACACAGATGAGACTGCCACTACCCCCATAAATTAAGCCCTCAGTGAAGAAGACACTCCTGGATGTCTGGACATGGAGGACAGTTCTGGCCCATCTGGACAACCTGGTCAGACTCCAACAGTGAGTCTTACTGTGGCCATATCAACACCTCTCTGCCCAGTTGCCTCAACATCACAGGCAGCCATTTGCCCAACCTGTGTCCCTATCAGTGGCAACTATCTTATGACCCCTGTCAGCACAATAACTCAGACAATGATGTTCCTGGATCCGGTAGGAGGAGACACCCTGTGGCAAGGGCACAGGCCCCTGAGGGTACAGTGCATGGGAGGGATATTATGGACCAGTGGGGTGAGGCCACTGGGGATGCTCCTTAGCAGAACGCCATCACCCACATCTTGGGGGTCTATCAGGAGTCCCAAGGCATTATGGGCTAGGTACTTGCAGAACTCGGGAAGATCAAGCTGCAGAGGAACATCCATAGGGATATGCTTCAACAGAGGGGGCCCACCAATACCAACCTGACCTCCTGAACAGGGGTGTTGATGGACATTAACAGTACCCTGATCAGAGATCATCACAAACAATTTACCCCTTCCTTTAAAACAGCAACACCAATCCCTTTATCTGTGTCAGCCACTGAAAGTGAGACTCTGTCAGGGGAAGAACCCGCCACAGACACACCTGCCTATGTAGCAGCAGACCCCCCCACACATAAGCGGGGATGTCCAGCAAAGAATCCAAGAGGTGCAGAGGCAAGACACCCACCACTGCCAGCAAATGACCTCTTCCTAAATTAAGTGCTTTGTGTGCAACATATTCACTCTGTTGACTGTTCTTCAACCACCTTCTATTTCCTATGGGGAGAATACACTAGACTTTGGACCGGCAATTGTGTGGCATCCACTCCAGTGATTCTATCCACAGGGTCTGAACCCTTCACTGTTTTTTCCAACCATGCACCAAACCACTTTTATGGCACAATATTAGAATAAATCCAACTATCACAAACTCATTATCTGCTTGCTTTTGTTCCACATTTTGCTGTGTAGAGATGTAAGACCATGTGAAGTAAATGAGGAAAACACACAGTACTAATTCAAGGAAGGATATATAACGGGTACAGTGTCCTGCTAAGTATTATTAGCAAAACACACCAATACATTGCTACAAGTGTCTGGTCACACTAAACATTTTATTTCACTGTATAGCATATACGCTGTCCATATGTCTGGACTGTATGAGCCAAGAATGTCTGACACATATTGTGTCAAGGTAGATATCCCAAGGTACCAGCCCCCATACCATAGAAGGAAGGGCCTTCTCAGATGTATGGTGTCACCAGCTTGAGCATTATCACATACCAGACCAAAGTAATCCAATATCACATAAACTAAGGTACAGACAGAGGGCAACAGTCCCTGATCACAGATCCATCGAAAGACAATGATCATGCATCTGGTGGTTATCACACACACTTATGTCAGTGTTGTGGCACAGGCACTGAGGCCTGCAATGGTAAAACACATCTACAGCTAAATACAGGTCATTCAAGGAGAGTGTTCAGCCTATGTGAGGGGTGAATGCCTGCCTTGCACTTAATGACAACACATTCCATACACACATGATCACATACGTGAGCAATTGGCCTAACACAGCACAAAAACAAGTATAATGTTCACTTTAGAACTTCCATCCAAACACTGTTCAAGATGCCTTGGCACTGGTCTCATACATCCCAAATCTGTGACCTACATTACCTGGAATAATCCATGTACACTTCACATGTTGCAACAGCATCAGATACCTGCCAATTTCACATCTCTGAAATGCCCGCATGAGGATGTCATGGTGAAGGTACCTGTACAAAGAAAAAACAAGGATTATAGACTTGAAAACGTACCTATTACATAAATCAAATAGCAAGCATTTTGATATAAAATCACATTGCAATGAGACAGACACAAACAAAGTAACTACATCAAGGCTGGGGAAATGTCAAAGGCTAACTCTTCAAGCACCCTTTGGCTGAATAGTGCAGAGCATTAGCTCACCAATGTTTTGTCAAAATACTCTACTCCACACATTCTGATAACTACAGTTCTTTGTACAGTCACAGACATTACATCACATGACATACTTATACTCTGGAAAAGTAGCTATTGATGAGATCTCGCAAGTAAGCTCCTTCCTCTTCACCACCGTTCTCCTCACTTGGCATTTCAGGAGGCTATTCCTCTCCAGGGCAATTTTGTGGAGCATGCACCATGCCACAATGATATGACACACTTTTCCGTGTGAGTAGAGGACGGCTTCACCAGTGCAGTCCAGACACCTAAATCTGGACTTCAGGACCTCAAAAGCCCACTCCACTATCAGCCTTGTTCTTCCATGGGCCTCATTGAAGCGGCCTTCCCCTAGCGTAGTTAGATTCTTATTGGCGTCAACAATGAAGGATGGTTTGGCTAAGCAGAATCTCCTTTTAAGGAATGGGACATATTTGCAAAAGTGAGTCCCTTTCATCAGAATTGTGGCACCAGACATTGTGCACACATAAACAGGGCAGATCTGACTAAGCAACCAGCCAGGCACTCTCTGGGTACAGTTGTGACATCAGCTGGGGATAGTGCTTTTCTGCATTATGAAGGAATCATGGGCTGTTCCAGGGAAGTGGGCCTGTGTTTTGTGGAAATCTGCCAAATGTACAAGTTGAACAATGATGGAATTGAAGTTCTTTCTGTTACTTTATAATTGCCCATTGGCATGCAGTGGGATCAAGCTAACAGGTGTGCCATAAATGACCCCCACTACATTTGGGATGCATTCAAAACCATAAAAGTCAACCTTCACATGGGCTAAATCCTCACATCGGGAAACCTGGATGTAGCTGTCAATATGTTTCAGCATTGCTGAGAGAACATCCTTCAACACCAGACTGAAAGTAGGTTGGGACATACCAGCAGCTAGGGCCACTGTATGTTGGAAGGACCCTATGGCTAGGAAGTGATACCCTGGCATGACTTGTGCAATGGGTGGTATGCTGGTTGGATTACTAATAGCTGACATCAGATCTGGCTCCAACTGACGACATGAGTCCAGTATTGTTTGCCAATTCAGACAGTAAAGGATGATGATGTGTTGTTCTTCCATGGTCTGTAGGACTGGCAGTGGACAGTAGATAGGCAATTGTTGCATCCTCCCTCTCCCTGGGTACCTATTAATAAAAAGAAATGAGTTCCGACATTAGTCATTGTGTCCCCAGCTACATACATGATGCATGTCAATGATAACATGTAACAAGGCAATTAAGAAGGGATGCACATGGCAAACATTACACATCACAGCTGCAAATGACACATGGGTCACATGTGACCCCCTTAGTTTGCCACACATGTGTAGATTTCTGTATCTGGACCTAAATCAAAAATGTGCATCACAAAATGCCCCTTGAAATGTGATTGGATGTCCCGACTGCAAGTATGACCCTTGACAGGGGTGTACTGTGCCCCACTGCAAATTGCCATCTGTGCCCTGCAACATACGTCAATGGTGTTTGAGTTTTACAACCTACATGACAAGACAGGATAAGCATGTGTGTGTGCTCAAAACAACATCTCAGGTGTGATGCAGTTTCTGAAGCCCAATACTGCATATCAGGCCTCTAAAATGGTGGGTGTCTGACCTACTCCACTGGACATTCTGCCAGCGACCACCGGTGGAAGTCGTCATGGCACTAGGCGGTTGCAACTGCCGCAGTCTCAGCCATAAACTAACATCGTTCCCAGTGGCAGTCGCAGGCAAATCGCTGTGTCCACCAGCGGTGATGAGTGTGGACATGGCAGACGTGATGGCCATGTTCTGCAGATTCACTCGCATGACTCCTGGCACTGCTGCCAGCAATGTCTCCAGCTGTGAACTGCCCCTGGGAGCAATCATGCCATGTTCAGCAGGTGATAGGACCCCAACCTTTTTCCCAGAGGAGCTGGAGAGAATAGTTAACAAAGTCCTACCCCAGTATGAACAGCTCTATGGTTCACTAGAGGAGAAGATAAGTGCCTCATGTGCACAGTTTTCTCTGTTCTTTACCATCCTTTCCCTTCTCACAGGCTAGATTGTGCCTGTAGGTGCAGTCTGTGTGGCTTCAATGGGAGGGTCAATGTGCAGGTATTGGTGGCCAGTGCCATATGTTGAGTTAAATCACAGTGTGATGTGCGTGTTTTTGTGTAACTGGATCCACCTTGTGTTGGATGCACATAACTAGGTCAGGTGACATTACAGCCATCCACTGACATCTCTCTCCTCATAATTGTTGAATATGTGAGACAACATGCATATGCATGGCGACCTCTGACCCTGTATCCTTGCAAGCAGGTCGCTTCCTCCTCACCACTGCTCCGGTAAGTGCTTCCATTGTTTTGGGCTTGTTTGGGTTTGTCTGGGCTTGTCTGGGCTTGTTTGGGCTTGTTTGGGCTTCTTGGCTTCTCCTCTCCCGGAAGGCCCTGCCCCCTCCCTCCTCCTCGGAGCTCTTCCTGCTCCTGACTCCTGCTGCCCCCACCCTCGCACTCCCATTGGAGGTTTCCCTCCCTCCTCCCAGCTGCCACTCCCTCCCACCTCCCCTCTTATGCCGGCCGCAGTGCGAGGTTAGAAGCGACCACTGACCCTGCATCCTTGTAGGCAGGTCGCTTCCTCCTCACCACTGCTCCGGTAAGTGCTGCCATTGTTTTGGGCTTGTCTGGGCTTGCCTGGGCTTGTCTGGGCTTGTTTGGGCTTGTTTGGGCTTCTTGGCTTCTCCTCTCCCGGAAGGCCCCGCCCCCTCCCTCCTCCTCGGAGCTCTTCCTACTCCTGACTCCTGTTGCCCCCGCCCCTGCACTCCCATTGGAGGCTTCCTTCCCTCCTCCCAGCTGCCACTCCCTCCCACCTCCCCTCTTATGCCGGCCGCAGTGCGAGGTTAGAAGCGACCTCTGACCCTGCATCCTTGCAGGCAGGTCGCTTCCTCCTCACCACTGCTCCGGTAAGTGCTGCCATTGTTTTGGGCTTGTTTGGGCTTGTCTGGGCTTGTTTGGACTTGTTTGGGCTTTTTGGCTTCTCCTCTCCCGGAAGGCCCCGCCCCCCTCCCTCCTCCTCGGAGTTCTTCCTGCTCCTGACTCCTGCTGCCGCCGCACTTCCATTGGAGGTTTCCCTCCCTCCTCCCAGCTGCCACTCCCTCCCACCTCCCCTCTTATGCTGGCCGCAGCACGGACGCGCAGTGGGCGTGCCGCTGGCGCACCGAAGGCGTGCCAAAGGCAAGCCCGTCTGCACCCGTCCGCGCCAAGACCGCGCCCAGCGCCAGACCCCCTGGCCAACACACCTCACGCCAACACGCCTCCCACGCCACCAAACACCTTTACACTGCCAAAGGCCAAAGCCTGCAATTTCACCTGCAACCTAACCTCCAAACTCCAAATCAAAACAGACAACTGCCTAAGATGCATCCTACTTAACACCCGTTCCATCCACAAACATGCAATTGAACTCTGGGACCTCCTGACCACATACTCGCCCAACGTCGCATTCCTCACCGAAACCTGGATGAATTCGGCCTCAGAACCAGACGTAGCCATAGCCATACCAGAAAACTACAAGATCACCAGAAGAGACCGAATCAACAGACCAGGAGGAGGAATCACCATAGTCCACAAAAACACCATAAGAGTGTCCACCAACTCCCACGACACCAGCAACTCCACCGAGCGCCTCCACTTCAAAATCCACATCAACGCCAACAACACACTCAGAGGAACACTGGTCTACAGACCGCCTGGACCCAGACCGCAGTTCTGTGACGACATCGCCGACGCCATCAGCTCCCAAGCCCTCGCCTCAACAGACTACATCCTCCTTGGTGACCTAAACTTCCACCTAGAAAATAACAACAATATCAACACCACCAACCTAATCGACAACCTCGCCAACTTCGGCCTCAAGCAACTCGTCACTACACCCACCCTCTCCGCAGGCCACACACTCAACCCCATCTTCTCAGCCAGCAACCACGTCTCTTTCAGCCACACCACCAAACTCAGTTGGACAGACCACCGCTGCATCCACGTCTCCTACCAAAAAACAGTCACTCACCACCACCGCACACAACCCCCCGACGCAACTGGAGCAAAATATCAACGGATCAACTGATCTCCACTCTTGCCCGGGACCCACCCCCTGGGACCCTGGACCCCAGCATAGCCACCACCAACCTGCATCTCTGGATAGAAGATAGCACCAACACCCTCGCACCGCTCAAAAAACCCCCAAAAAACTCCCACAGAATCAAGGCCAGCTGGTTCACCCCAGAACTACAGGAATCTAAATGGCTATGTCGCAGAATGGAAAAAACCTGGCACCTCGACCCTACCAACTCCAACCACATCGCTTTCAAGGATGCCCTACGCAAACATCACCAACTGATCCTCACCACCAAGAGGACCCACTTCAAAAACCGCATCGACGCCAACGCTCACAACAGTAAAGAGCTCTTCGGCATCGTCAATGAGCTCTCCACCCCCAGGACCTGCTCCAACGAACCCCCGCCATCACAGGAGTTCTGCAACTCACTGGCAACCCACTTCCGTCGAAAGATAGAAGAATTCCACAATAGCTTTAAACCCCAGACCCACTACCCAAACGCCCAAGAACCAAGCAACACCCACCTCCTCAACACCTGGACCCCCATCAACATAGAGGACACAGCCACCACCATGGCCTCCATCCACTCCGGATCACCATCGGACCCCTGCCCACACCATATCTTCAATAAGGCAAACATCATCATCGCACCCACCTCTGCAAAACCATCAAAAGCTCCTTCGAGTCAGCCACCTTCCCAGAAAGAAGGAAGCACGCAGAAATCAACGCCCTGCTAAAGAAACCAAAGGCAGACCCAGACGACCCCAAGAACTACCGGCCGATCTCCCTCCTCCCCTTCCCAGCCAAGGTCATTGAAAAAATTGTAAACAGCCAACTATCCCATTTCCTGGAAGACAGCAAGGTACTCGACACCTCCCAATCCGGATTCCGCAGAAACCACAGCACTGAGACTGCACTCATTGCTGCCACAGACGACATTAGGACCATGCTCGATGAAGGAGAAACAGCAGCACTCATCCTCCTGGACCTCTCCGCAGCTTTCGACACGGTATGTCATCACACTCTCCGCACACGCCTCCACAACGCTGGAATCCGTGACAAGGCACTCGACTGGATCTCGCCATTTCTCTCAGACAGAACCCAGAGAGTCTGCCTCCTACCGTTCCTGTCAGAAGCCTCCAGAATCATCTGTGGTGTTCCCCATGGATCTTGACTCAGCCCCACGCTCTTCAACGTTTACATGGCCCCCCTCGCCAACATCGCAAGAACCCACCACATCAACATAGTTTCCTACGAAGACGCCACTCAGCTCATCCTCTCCCTCACGAAAGACCCTCCAACTGCAAAGAACAACCTCCAAAACGGACTTCACGCCATCGCTAGCTGGATGGAATCAAGCCACCTCAAGTTAAACACAGACAAGACAGAAATCCTCATCTTTGGCACCAACCCCTCAACTTGGAATGACTCCTGGTGGCCCACCTCCCTAGGAACCGTGCCCTCACCCACCACCCACGCACACAAACTAGGCTTCATCTTGGACTCCACACTCAGCATGACTCAGCAGGTCAATGCCATCTCCTCTTCCTGCCACAACACTCTCCGCATGCTCTGCAAAATCTTCAAGTGGATTCCTGTCGAAACCAGGAAAACTGTCACCCACGCCCGGGTCAGCAGCCGATTGGACTACGGAATCGCCCTATATGCAGGAATAACAACCAAACTCCTAACAAAACTGCAAAGAATCCAGAATGCATCTGCCCGCCTCATTCTGGACATCCCACGCCGCGACCACATTTCCCCCCACCTCAGAGACCTTCACTGACTACCAGTATCAAAGAGGATCACCTTCAAACTCCTCATCCACGCACACAAGGCCCTCCACAACACAGGCCCAGCCTACCTCAACGACAGACTCACCTTCCATACCCCCACCCACTCTTCGCTCCGCCAGCCTCGCCCTCGCCTCCATCCCCCGCATCCGCCGCACCACCGCTGGAGGAAGATCCTTCTCTTACCTAGCCGCCAAGACCTGGAACTCCCTATCGCTCCACCTTCGCCAGATCCAAGACCTCTTGACAGTCAGGAAACGCCTCAAGACATGGCTCTATGACCAGTAGCTCCCCCCCCAGCGCCTTGAGACCCTAACGGGTGATTAGTGCGCTCTATAAATCCTTGATTGATTGATTGATTGATTGCATGAGTTGGGTGTGCACGTTGTGGGTGTCAGTTATGAGAAACGTGAGCTACGTGTATGATGGCAACAAAAACTGCTTCACACATCTGCCCTTGCTAGACTGTGGCTTGTAAGGCATTCTCTCTGCCCTTCAGCTTGCCACACCACCCAATTAGCTGTTGGCAATATGATGTACTGTCATGGATGAAAGTTATGGGAATGTAGTACCATGTAGGCTCTGTCTGCTCAGCCTGCAGAGACCATAGCCTGTCACATGTATCTCCCAGTATGGGTCCTAGTCTAGGCTGGGGTGGAGTCACTGTGGCACTGTGCCCACTCCATGTACCCCAGCAGATCCTGTCATGTGGCCAGTATGAGGCTCTGGTGTAATATGCTGCCCAGAATGCCTCATTCCTTTAATCAGATAAGGAATGGGTACAGGGATGAGTTACTGATATACACATGTGCACTTAGCATCATTGTCAATTTGTGTCTCTGACTCATGACAGGTCCCTTACTCCCACAGCCCTGTTGTCACCTTTTCACAGGTCATATTTGTCCTCTGCATGATTATTACATAATTGCCATTCCCACAGTGTAGACAGTGTGTTGATTCCTAAGAGACCATGATATGTGACTTTGTAGCTTGGTCACATAGCCGGAAATGGACAATGCATGCCTTTGTTTGTTGGATGCCATCTCTGTAGGATGGACACATGTGTCCAAAAGTGTGTTCTGTGGTACAGATACATAACATAGAACCCCACCCCCTGTAGTGGCATGAGTCTGCTTTTGTCATTGTAAATGTCCACACATGGACAGGCTACACACTTTCTGTACCCACCACGCCAGCCCCTTCATTGTTACCCATGTATAATATTGAGTTTTTTACTCTGGCAGTAGCCTTTAGGGACTGTATGCAGAGAGACATTCTCATGAAGTGCAAATGTGTTGGTTCATTCATACCATGGATTTACCTTTCAGAAGCCACAGAGGTGTGATGTGACTCATAGTGGCTCACATCTCAGTCTCGTTCCTAGAACATGTCCCACATTATGTCAGTAAGATTGCTTAGACATTGTAGGGCCTGAGCAGGGTGGTGGGCTGTTCTGCAGACTGGGAAATGTATGTCTGTAGACATGGCCCTGCACTCATTGGCGTATATGGGTCACATTTGGGGAGTATTGACAAATAGGAACATTCTAGCTTGATGTTACTGACTCAACAATTTGCGATAAAATTTGTGAACATGATCTCTAGACTTGTCTTTTGCATTCATGCAGGTCAACGCCCATCAAAAGAAGGGGATATGCAGAACCATTGCCAAGAAGGTGTGGACCATGGGGGTCCACAGCTGGCAGAGCGCCCACTGCAGAAAAAGATAGGATCACCTGAGATGCTGGGCCTGGAAGATTGTGGAGGCCTAGCTGGGGTTTTCCTCCCATCCTGGGTGGGGTGCCTGTCAGGCAATGACCCCCCTAATGGTCCGCATTCTGGTGTTGACCTATCCGGATCTTGATGGGTATTTGAGATCAGCACAGCAGCCACAAGGGGATGAGTACAGGGCATATTACTGCCTGTCCAAATGCCACATGATTGGGTGAGGTTGTGACAGCTTCCCCTGCCAATTAGGGTTGAGCCATGTGTCGCACAGTAGATTAGAAATTGTTTGTGTTGACATGTCATGTGTTTTATACTGATGTGGCTTGCCTATTGGACCAGAGACCTAGGACAAAACTGGGTGGTATCCTCAAACCACCTGGTCTGTAGGGACCACATATGGCTGGGTACATTGATCAATCATGTACAGTTTGTTGTTGTGTTGTGTGTAATTTATATGCAACAGACCACTAATCCTCAATGTTTCAGGCCTAAGGTAAGTAGGTGATGAATCACTGTCCTTGCCATTTGTCTTGGTAAATGTGTATGAGAACATCTACCACCCAGAGGCGACTTGTCTTGAGTGTATGATGGGTGCTGGTGTCTCACTGCAGTCTGTAATGTCAAGGCTTACATTATTCTTTGGATGTAGCTATGAATCACTACTTTCCCTTAGTAACTGGGGAATGTCTATTCACATGATTTATGTGCCATCGCTGTTGTCAACAGTCCTTGTGCCTACATGTCAGCATGTGTTCCTTTCTCTTTAGAAAACATCTGAAAGATGCAGTTTAATGCATGGTCTACCTATGTTGATGGGATGATGTCTGTATTCCCTTATATGTATTTGCATGGCAAACTGTTTGTGGATTAGTACATTTATAATCAGGATATATTTCATGTTGTGCCATATACAGGAGTGTGTCACCATTGTTTATCGTCTGACACATCACCTCATGCATCATAGCATGTTATTTGGCATGTACAACTACAGTAGATATGAGGGTCATGACAGGTAGGCTTATAGTTTTGAGTCACAATGTGACTATTTATGCCCTTGAAGTGTCATCAGGTGGAAAATACTGCACATGTTATTGGTTAAGACTTGGTTAAGACTTGTGCCCTGACTGCTGGCATGCATCATGGAGCGACTTACAGTTATGTTTAAAACACGTTTGGGTACAGGCATTCATCCACAGATAGATATCTGGGTTTGCATGAGCAAAATGGGGACAGTGATGTAATTTCCCACTGGACAATCTGTTGAGTGCCTTCTACAAGTTTCTGTAATTCCTGTGTCTCTCCTACATGCAAAGGACTAATGGCATCCACTGAAGAACTCAGATTATGTAATTGGAAACAGTGTCAGACATTAGTGGTGATCACCCTGGGGTTTGCTGAACAATTGTGTTGTATATTTTGGGGAGATCTCTCCCTGACATCTTGCACATGATGTCTACCGTGTTCATTCCCATGCCACATATGTGGCCTATTTGAGCAACATTAATACTACCTCCTTGACTCTATTGGTATAAATGTCACTTGAAGTGCACATTGTTGATATGTTTCCAGTGTGACATGAGTATTTCTATTTCACCTTTTACAGGCTATTATACTTTTGACATCAACATGGCAGGATTTTGGAGCATCATTTCCTATTGTAGGGTCAGTATGTTGTCGCCTAGGCTCTCATTATCCTAATGAGACTACTGGATTTTGAGCGGCAAGATCGTTCACAGTGTGGGGGACTAAGTCTGACCCACGGTGAAGGACCCTTCTCACTCTAAATCCGGGTTTTGCTCCGGCTAACTAGCAGTGCCTCATCTCTCCCAAAGGGAAGAGGCAATTGGGCAGCCGAGCGCATGACATCTTAGCACTTCCCAGGGAAGTCGTGGTCACTCAGGTCACAACCAGTTCTCTCATACACAGTACGGTCTCACATAGAAATTACAAAGGCAGTTTAAGTTTTAAAGATTGGTTTAATAAAACAAATGCATTTTAGATAGCAATGCGTGAGCTGCAATAACCAGAACTACACAACACAGTAGGATTAAAATAGTAACGATGAGAGTGAAGCACAAGAATAAAGCTATCATAGTGCTGCTAGATTATGTTCTCTCTAAGTTATATTTCGAGCACAGCATGTGAAGTTCTAAGCCTCAGGTTCCCCCGGGAGGACATCAACCCTTATACCTGAGCAAAGGCCTGTAATCTGCATCAGCATCTGCAACGGGGCAGTCAGCATCTAGTTGTAGGTTCCTGGCCGGAATCTCCCTCTGATGTGTACTAGGACTAGGAAGTGTTTTTATAACTAACACGCAGATGTTCTAAGAAAATGTCCCTATGTAAGGATGTGTATTTTCTACGAATACTGGAGACTAAACTTCTACCACGTTTACCGGCAATGTACCAGACTGAGCCTTGACTGAAGCACAGGGCGATCAAGAATGCATTATTTGAGAACACAGTGCTGAACTAAGCTGAACAGTGTGATAGAAGGAAATTAAAACAAGACCGTAAAACTGGTTATTGTAAAATAACAGTGCGAGGCTGAATAAAATGTATATAGAGCAAAGTGCACAGCGGCCTAGTATGTTAAACTAACGTGCATGAAGCTATATTAAAAATGGCTACACTACAATGTATGTGACAAATAGATGTGTGCATGACCTTGTATGGGATCTGTGGGAATGCAGTTGGGATTGGCTTACTATTGTGTGACAACAGGTAACTGAGGTCTGCTCCATGGGGCAAGGCTTTGTGGGTGATGAGGTCTCTTGTTGACTGGTTCTTGCGATTGCACAACTACAGCCAAACAATCCTATTTGTGTGGGATCCTGATTTTCCTGTGGGCAACTGTTGATAGTTCCGATGGCATCCATTGAATATGGTATGGAACATGTATGGGCCACTTAGGTGGAGTTTGTTGCAGGGGCCTACTTGAGATCATGGTAATGCTTGCTAATCAGATCTGTTGTTCAAGTATGATCACAGACATGTGATGACCCTATTCCTCTTTGTCTTTGCAGCATCTGCACCAACAAGCGAAGGAGACAGGGCACAGCTGAGAGGGGAAGAATCTGGCCATGGAACCATGGGTTAAGGCACAACTGACATAGAGGGACCCAGTGGCCCGGAGGGTGAGGAGAGGGCCACGGGGGGGACCAGAACATGATCCTCATCATCATCTGCTTCCTCCTCTAGTGGACACTCCCTAGTTGCGGTGGACCCATTGGGGCATCCCCCTGCACCATTTATGTCTGCCGCCCCCCATTCTAACACCGCCCTCCCTGTTGCTTCCCACCTAGTTGGCTGTGCCCACTCACCCAAGAGGGTGGGCGTCTGGTTAACTGCAGGTACTGCAGCCCCCTGCCTCTGTTACCCCTGCTGCCCACAGTGAGGACGCTATTGACCTCCTGAGAAGTGTCTCTGTGGGTCAGTCAGCCATTGTGAATGCCAAGGGTCTTTGGACTTTACAGTATTTCAAGGTTAAGACACCTAACAGTTGTTTTTTGTTATACATTTGTTATGCAATTCCTTTCCTACCTTTATGTTGTTCCTGAGTAACTTGTGTTGTCTGCCTGGAGTTGTGTGTGTTTCAGCCTGCTTGCTGGTCCATTTGCTGTTGTTTGCATTATCTGACTTTGTGGGCAGTGCTGGTGTCCCCCAGAAAAAAAGTATTGGTTGAGTATATGGATATTTAGGTGTTATGCAATGGTGGTGCCATGGCATTGTGTGGTGTTATGTGAGTATTTCACCTTGTGGTCTCCAGTATTAGCAGGTATGGTGTTAGAAGTGTTTCCCTGGTATGGCTTATGTATTCATCTGACATGTGTCAGCTTGAGTTTTGTTTGTGCAGACATGGAGTGTGTTCACTTGTGTTAGAGGTATGTCACATGCATTTGTATGTGCTTGTTGACTTGCACTTCAACAATGTGCAGATGGGCATGACATTCAAGTCTAGTACTGTTTGTCCCTGAGACACATGTAGGGCCCTTTCCTGTGCACATGTTATTTTAGTGAAGTGTGCAAAATGATTTGTGTCCCAGTGCAGACTTCTTCCGTGAGGTTTCCTGATCTACCTTCCCAATTGTGCAGGTATTGTTAGCATAGTGCTTTTTGTCTGTCTACCTGTGTATTGTGCATCCCATTGTCCTTCTATTGTGCTGTGATGTGTGTGTCCATTGCAGGGCTCTTTACTGGGAGTGTTGTTTGTGTTCCATGCCACATCAATACATATGTGTGTTGTACGTGACAGGTTTATGATACAGGTAAGTGTGTGTGTACTTACAGTAGGTGAAGTACACAGCAGCATTGATTTTGTGCATCTTCGATGATCATCAGCAGCGGCAGGACATATGTGATGGGCTCCATGGAGGCAGCGAATGAGTGAGGCTGCCTGCAGGTAAGTGTCTCCCTTTATGCTGTCCATTTCCGCCTGCTGAGAGGCCACGGTCACATTGGCATGTGCAACCTTGTCCGGCGGAAACACTATCTCCGCCTGCCTGCTTGTGCGGCCTTGTGACCGTGGTGGTCTTTGTTGCCTGGCATCGCCGGCAGAACCATGGTGGTCTTTGCTCCATAAGCCTGTTAGACTCATAATATGACGGTCCAACTACCATCCTAACGGTAGTCAGACCGCTGTTACCTCCATGGCAGTCGAAAAACCGCCAAACTTCTATTGAGGCCCTTTGTTTTTGTGATATAATAAGTCAGTTGAAAAAAACCTTGTATAAGGGTTTTGTTTGTTTGATTGAGTGCATGAACCAGTATTTGTTTGTATTGGGTAGGTGGCCTGGAGTTTCAGTAGGGGCCTAGTTACAATTCGGTATTTAATTTCTTAACTTTCGTAAGGGAAAAAGATTGCACAGTTCAGCACATTTTCTCCATGTTTGTTAAATTTGCACTATTTATTCATTTTACTATGTGGACTAGCCTGCCTATGGGCCACCCAACTTACAGTAGTGAAGGGTACATTAAACAACTGTTTCTTAGGTATACGTTGTTTTAAAACATCATTTAGGGCATGGATGGCATTGGATTGAATTTAAAATGTGGGTTTTATTTTGTATTTCCCTTTTTCTGTAAAAAAGTGTGTGTTGATGGGGTAATATATGATGCCTTGGGAGGATGTGTGTTGTTGTAAAACATGTTTACCTCACTTAATCTTTGTTTTTGGCATTGTTGAATTATTGGTAGTGTCTTCTTTATCGTTGTTACCATGGCTCCTTTGTCTGGCCAGAGTGTGTGTTTGCCATATGCCACCATTTGTCTTTGTTTGTTCTCCATGCCATGTGGCCGGGGCCTTTTTGTGTAGTCTGTAGGAATAGGCCTGCATGTGTTCTTTGCTATCCATGCCTCCTTGCTTGTTATTTGACCGTGTGATCTGTGGTCATTTTGTTTAGCCAGTCAGTGTGCTTTTGCCGTCAGTATGCATGTGTTCTTTGTTCACTAATGACTCCTTGCTTGCTGTTGTAGTTGTTGTAGGACCAGGCGCCGGTGGCCATTTTGTACAACCAGCATATGCAATTTATCCATAGGACTGCATGTGTTCCGTTGTCCATGCCTCCTTGCTTGTTCAACCATGTGGTCGGTGTCCATTTTGTGTAGGCAGTCAGTTGACTTTTACCAAAGGCCTGCATGTGTTCTTTGTTCTCCAATGTTTCCTTGCTTGTTTTTGTTGATGTTGTTAAACCATGTGGCCAGTGGCCATTTGGTGCACCCAGCCAGTGTGCTTTGTTTTTGCATTTTGTGTTCTGTGTTCTCCAATGCCACCTTGCTTGTGTTGCTGATGTTGTTTGACCGTGTGGCGGACAACCACTTTGTGCAGCCAGCCAATGTGATTTTGCTATAAGCCTGCATGTGTTCTTTGCTGCCTAGAACTCCTGGCCTGTTGTTTGACCATGTGGCCGACGGCCATATTTGTGTAGGCAATCAGTGTGCTTTTGCCATAGCCCTGCATGTCTTCTTTGTTGTCTATGCCTTCCCGATTGTTGTTGTTTGACCATGTGGCCAGTGGTCATTTGTATAGGCAGTGTGCTTTTTCCATAGGCCTACATGTGTTCTGTTATCCTTGCCCCTTGCTTGTTGTTGACCATGGGGCAGACAGCACAAACAATGCATTATTAAACAATGTTTAATTTCCATTTTTCACCTGCACCTCCTTGCATCCCTAATCCCAAATAGGCTCCTCATAGTCCCTAGTCTACTAGCAATATTTTTATCTATTTATTTATTTATTTTAAATGTTCGCTTTTTTAAATAGTTTTATTTATTTGCTTTTTATTCAATTTCTTTTACATTTTCTATATATTATTATTATTATTATTTTTTAAATCCCTCCATCCACCCTCTGCCTCCTATAGGTATCTGCCACACACCAGCATTTCTTTTTTAAGGACTGTCATTACTCATTTACCCCTGGAGCACTGGCTGCCATAAGCGCACAGCCGCACACACACCAGTATTAATTTTTTAAGAATGATTCAATTTTCCACTGGACCCTTCTGCCAGCAATAGGCACACAACAGCATGTTTTTTAAAGATTCTTCTATTTTCCCCTGGAAATCAGGGTGAGACTACCTCAACAGCCAGAAGAAAGAAGGTATCAACTTCAAACGGAAACAATGATGATGATGTCTCTGAGGCCCACTCAGCTCTGCGGACTAGAGAGAGGTGGGTTGATTTAGGAAATGCTGCTGAGTGTGTGTGCTGGCTCAAATGTGAAACTCCTCTTATGTGGTTGTGGCCCGGCGATGTTGCTTGTAACTAGAGGAAGACTTGTGATGCCACATCATCACTTTATGCACACATTCGGCTAAATGTTATAATGACAGTTGTGAGATTGATCAGCCCAGTACATTCAGCTACTTGTCCGTGATTGGGTTTAAATTGCTCTCACTCCTCAGTTAATTTGATCATACATAAATTAGAATCTAATAAATGACAGTAGCAGGCTATCCTCTTGCTCTTCCCCTAGTTCCAGACCTCATAAAGCTTACCTTTTGTCCTTCTCCTTTAATCTACAATATTGTTTATGTTTTACAATCCACACAGTTTCTCTTCTCCTGCATGAAAGATGAAAGCCAGGTAAGTCAGGCACTCAAGAGTGACGGACCTTCTGAGAAGAATGCAGATACACCACCTAATCTGGCAATAGAGTATAATTTTTCTTTTAACAATCAACATTTTTTTTTTTACTGGGTGGGTTCACTTCAATCCTCCCAATTTGCATTTTTCAACCCTAGAATGACAGAACATTTAGATATCTAATAATAAATTGGGCCTCTGGTGCTGAAGGTCTGTTTTCAATGCAGTTAATTGAACTGTGTCATACTCATTACTTCATTTCCTTCTACAGCAGATTGGTGATTATGTGCTGCTCATCACCCTGATGAATATTGTTGTTGTGTTATGGAGTGTTAGTCTTTCTCACATCTTTTCCCAAATCTTCTTTCACATCCATTCACCAAACCCCTAATCCTCTCCCTCCGGGCTGTGTGATTTATTGAGGTGTGACTTAATGTGTACCATGAATGGATCACACACTCGGTGGGGCGGATATGGTGAAAGCAACACCAACTCACTGCAGGATCTTCTATTACCCAAGCAATAGCCCACACCAGCCCCACTTACTGACCATGTGTAAAAGGGGTTCTATATTTTAGATGTAGAAGAACATCATTCAGCAACATCATAATTCAGTCCTTGTGTTGCATAAACGCTTAACCTTATCCACTCCAGACTTTAAGTCCACTGTTCCTTGCTTGAGGAGTTCATATCTTTAGTTAAAATTAATTTGCCTGCTACCGATTACTCAGAAGAAGTAAATATTACAATTTTTTGTTTTAATATCTGGTATTCTGTGATATGTCATGGTGGTAGTAGTCTGTTCTCGGTCTTTGTAAAGCTATGTCATAAATATATAACCCACTTAATCTGTGTTTTTCTTTCAATTTATTTTCTTGTGATGGATAATCCTTTTGATTAATTCTACAGCTGGAGCTCACCTAGGTGGGAGTGAGACCTCACTTTTGATGGCTTACTTGTCAGTGCACTACCACCACCACCACCATTAACCAGGCACTTTGGGAAACCCTGCAGTAAGGTTTTAGATGACCGGGAGAGGTAGCAGCTATCAACTCATCTATTCAGGTAAGACAACTATGGAGGGAAGTGAACTAGCTTAGTTAGTAACCAACTTCTACTTAAGCTTATGATATTGTTTATCTAGTTTTTTTTTGGCAATATAGGCATAAGGAATGGCATAACCCCCAATGGTCAACATAGTTACAGAGAGTAAGGGTTTAAGTAAATATAACTAACTGCTATACACTTTGAGAAGCATAATTAAAAAAACAGGTAGTGTAAAAAAGGCAGCAGTACAAAGTAAAAGTAAAACACAACTACTTCAGGCATAAAGTATGATATAATAATTTCTTAATAATTACTTAACAATAAATACCCACTCTCTCCACCCACAACAGGCCCTCTCCTCTCCCCAAACAATATCACCCCAACCACTGTCCAAAGTAAACGTCCAAGGAAATGTCCCAAAAAAACTGCCCTTCCCAATCATTTACCACCCTCTCCACCCACAACAAAAGTCCTTCCCACCAAAAGATAAATAATAAAGGGCTCAAAAGAGTGCATTTTCAAGGAGGATCTGCAGTTTTCGGTGCTGGGCCTGGAGGCATTCCATCCAGTGGCCAGCTGTGCCAGCTCACAGAGCATGCGGCATTGGAAATAGCGGTCTGAGTGGGAGGTGGCAGCAATGGTGGTGCAGACTGCTTCTAGCTGCCGGCGGCACTGGCAATGTTGTTGACCAGTGGATGGAGGTGCAGGTGGCTGGCTGGAGGACCTGGGGCCCGGGGCAATAGCAAGTACCTCAGCGTCTTCCAGCCCTTTGTACTCAGCCCAGTTGGCCGCCAACCTCTGCCACCACAGCCAGGCTGCTATCTTCTGCCGTGTCAGTCATGGTAGTAGACCAGCAGGAGTAGCTATATTAAAAAAAAAGCTAATTGTAAACAATGGTCTGTGCAAAAACCTGTTTGAAATTATATAGTGGCACAGTAGCAGTAAATTGCTGGTCCCCTAAGGACATTGGAATTTAATGTGATTAGGGGAGTTACAAGGCCATTTTAGCACTGACTGGCTGAAAGGAATTAAGGAAAGAAAAACACCAGATTAAAAAAACTGAGTAATTAATTTTTCTTTTAAAGGATTTTCTAAAAAATTAAACAGACACTTTTTGTGGAAAAAGAAAAATAAGTTACCTCTCATTAACAAGTAAGGTATCATCCACTATTGAATACAAATATTCTTCCTGTACTAAATTAATGCGGGCATGCTAGCGCACCGGGTACAACTTTGCTACTCCCTGCAGTCTGCAGCTGGAGCTGCTACAGTGGACAATTATCTTACTTAATTCCTGTGGCCCTGCTCTTCTCTAAATTATTTTTAACTCTACTGTTACTACAAAAGGGCAGATGAATAATAATACCATGTTACAAACATCATGAATAACATGCAGATATCCTGTCTGCTAAAAATTGACAGTGGGAAAAAAGAATGCACTGCAGTACAGGAAAAGGAACGGAATGTGTAGTTTTTAATTGGCACGTTCATCACAGAGTATCGCATCTGCAAAATACGAAATTAGACACTTAATTCTACTTTACTCCATGGCCTCTCCCTCCACCCCAAATTATTTCCAACAAATATGTTTGCTTATCAGTAAGCAAAGGAAACTTAACTTTCTCTACTGTAGGGTAAGTTAGAGGGATTAGGCCACAGGTAAAGGTTTTGTTATAGAATAGCAGGATGTCACTGATCATCATCATGTACCTAAGCTTTAGCTTACTCAGTCACTGTAGTTTATGAATGTCAAAATGTGCAAATCCCTTATAGATGCCATTGCATATATGAATCACCTTGCCTGAAAAATGTGGCATGTGTTAAGAAAGGACTTTTCAAATATTTTGGTAGTTTGGGACAGAACTTAGGGAAGGATATAGAAGTGATGTACTAGGCGTGACTTTGTGGGCACTTGGAGGGAAGGGAAATATGCCTTGTTTTCAGTTTGCAATGCATTGAAAACTTGAACATCAATCTGGCTTCATACCAGGTGCAGGCATGCGCATAAATGTAAGGCACCTATCCCACATCATGCACTTGGTCGGGGGAAAAGATGGAGGGGCCCTCATGGCCCTTGAAATTGAATCCTTTGACTCTCTGATTTGGGAGTATCACTGGGAGGTATTGCTCTGAACTGGCTTTTGTCCATGGTTCGTGTGCTGAGTGTGACTCTTATATGAAGCACCATTGGTCAGACTGTGTACCAGGAATATTCTTTCTGATCCCCTGGGGATTGCAAGATGCACTAGACAGAGATGGTGCTGCCCCCCTTGCCCTTTGCCCTGGCTGTAAAGCCACTACCAATATATCTTCGAACTCACTTGGCTGACTGGGGTATACCAGTTAGCCAAAAATATATGTATTATTTGTGTACACAGGTGACACTTTTGCAGGACTATGTCAGACTGGGACTGCTGTTCCCCTCCTCCGACAGATGATGGACACCTTTGATGGCGTGTCTGGCCTCCAAGTAAATGCACAGAAGATCGTCATGTTCCCACTGGTAGCACTGGAGGGCATAGTCAGGGAAGTCCTTCAAGAAGTGGGTGCTCCTTGGGAGGTGAATGCATTCCAATATCTGGGGTTTCAAGTGACTCAAACACCAGAGCAGCAATATGAATGTAATATGAGGAAGATGGTGCAAGGACTAGAGTCTTTGATTGCCTTTTGGAACACCCTGTCAATCTCTATTATGGGACGTGTGGCCCTGAACAAAATGTTACTACTCCCACGGTGTTGTATGCACTCCAGAATACTTTCTGCACTATGTCTGAAACGACCTTTGCAGCACTCAATTGCCTTCTGACCTTGCTTGTATGGTCTGGGAAATGGAGAAGAGTGAAACCTGATATCCTGAATCTGGAACTCGACATAGGCGGCTTGGGGGGGTCCCTATTTGCACCTCTATTACTTGGCAGGGCACCTGCAATAAGCTCTGCTTAAGTGTGAGGAGAGCCCATTCTGACAGAAACAATGGCTGGACGGATTGATCGAGGAGTTGAATCTCCCCTTGCAGCTTATGGGGGCAACGAGAACCTGGTTAACTGCCTGAACATCTTGTGGCACGTCATGGCAGTATGGGAAGTGATGTGCGCTGTGTCCTCCAACAACCAACCCTTTGCCAGATGCACACACTGATGGATGTCATTGGACAGAGGGAGGATGCCAGTCACTGGGGGATCTCTATCAGGGTGATGCCTTTATCTCCTTTGTAGAAGTCAGAGAATAATTTGACCTGCAATCCACAAACGTTTTATTGCACGATCCAGGAACTGTGGCCTGCATTCCCTGCTACAGGAGTCCCAGCTGCTGTGGCTCATTTTGGGCATATGTTCAAGCAGGGTATGATCTTGCACATCTATGCAGGCTCAAGCTAGACTCAAGCACTCATACTATACAGATGCATCAGTTGTGGAAAGATAACCTCAGTGACCCTTTGACAGATAGGGAAAGGGACAAGGCTAGTGCACAGAAAAACAAGATTTACATTTATGCAATGTCATTACCTGTACAACTCACGCCTCCCCCCTCCCTCCAGAGAATACATATAATCCTCCCTACACAACACAGGGATCCCAGAGATATAATACCAGCCTGGTAACCTTCCTGCACATGACCTGGACCTGCCCAATGCTAGGGAGTTATTGACGCACAGTCTTGAGAAAACGTGAGGTGATTACTGCCATTGACCTGGAAGCAATGCCCAGACATTGCCTATTTAGTCTACTCCCAACCCTGTGAACTGGTTTAACGCTTCACATTTCTTGGACAATAATTGGCTAAGGGGCGCATAGCACGCATGTTTAGAACAGATAAGAATGCAAAGCAGGACCGAGAATGGTGAGAGGAGATGGTTAACCAACTGACGCTAACTATTCAACACACTGTACCCCACATGGAGAGCTGGGATGACTCCCCAGGGATCGATACCAGAAGATCGATAGCACAACCTGAGGGAGGAGGCAAATTGTGTATGCAAGAGGGGGAGTGTGTCAGACGGGGAACTGTTGAGGGAGTCATGTGGGTGTGACCACACATTAACCTAGAAACGCCAGGGGCCCCAAGGTCCACTTCCAGTGTGGCAGGAGAGAGGTAGCCCTCATGCCCCCACTCTTTGAGAAGACTACAACTGAAGAGAGTTCCCTGCGCTGCCAACCTGACCTTCACCAATATTGCTGCCTCTTTATTGTCTTGAGTATTTTTTATTGTCAATATCTTGCAGATGTCTGTGTTATATGACTGCTGTTATGCTAGACAATATAATACAGTCTTTAAAAAACTAGGCCTGATGCATGTGCTATTTCCCCAGAAACATACTGAAAGTAGCCATATTCCTACATTGTACAAAGTGTACCCATGGTCTGCAGCACTTATTTGACCACCACTAAAGTGACAAAACAAACCATGACTGCAGGTCTCCCACCAGTAACCTGGCTGTGCATTCCCAGCCTATCAAAATAACTTTAACAGGCCTAAATCTTCTTTTGTAGTATTAATTTGACACTGCTATGTGAGACTTAAGTGCCAGCCCAGTAGGAAGGGTGCCTCATATTTAAAAGTAGCACATGTAAAAGTTGAATGTAAAACATGGCCTTAAAGTGAAAAGGCCCTAAAAGCTATTTTTGCTGTAGCAGTGGGAGTTATTATTAAAATTAGATAATAGTGTTCCTGCTTGGGAACTAGCTAAAAGTTAACTCTTGGACTTTTTAAAATATATTTTACAAATCCAATTTATTAGTAAAGACTGATTTGTGCTAAATATTTAACTTTTACAATGTCACCTTTTGCATGGCCTAAAACATCTAGAGGTCTATTTGCTTGAGCTTCCAACTGTAACACAGGAGCTGAATAGCTCTTTAAAGAGATGTGAACTTGCTCCCAAAGCTGAAACAAAGGCCTTGGTTGTGGGAAGGTGTTATCTTTCTCTGACAGGATTACCATCAGGATTACCATCAGGTCATTGCCCAAGAACTATGGGGCAGATTTATGGAAATGCAGCAGCACTTTCCCTGCGCCCCTTAGCGCCCCCTACCGCCACAGTGTGCGCCATTTTTAAAATACGGTGCACCATGGCGCAGGGTAGGGGGCAATAGAGTCATTTTTAATGACTCTATTGATGTACTCAGCAGGAGTAGCACCAAACTGTTGGCGCTACTCTTGCAGAGTACATCGGGGCCCATTCTAAAGAATGAAAGCCCCCTTTTAAGCCTGCTCTTGAGCAGCATTAAAAGTGCCATAATTAGTAGTGAAGGAAATCCCATTGATTTTCTTGCTCCATTCTACTGGCTCCCCTAATGGGGGAACACCCCCTTTCCATTCAATATGCCTGGTGCAGGCATAATATAAAGCAAAGGGTTACAGGGTGGCGCAATGCATGCACTGCGCCACCTTGTAAATACGGCACAGGGATTGGCCTTGTTGGGCCACATTAACGTAAACATAAATGACGTTAATGTTGCACAAAGTGGCCCTAGGGGACTATAAATAGGCCCCCAAATGTTCTTTAAATTGTCCTTGTGAGAAAACAGGGCTGATTGCAGAGGCCCCTAACTTTTTGGCCCAATTTTTCAGTTTTTGCTGGTGTTTTTCTGACTCTGATGGTGACCTGGGTACTGCTACCAGTCCAGGAACTGTGCTCTGTATAAAACAAGTGTGCAAATTAGGCTAATTAAAATTTGGCTATTTCAACCTACCAGAAGTCCCTAGTATGTGGTAGGGCATGTAGGTAAAGACTTTTAAACTCTACCTGAAAAGTTGCCAACTTCAGCCCTGTAGTGATCTGCTCTGATTGGCCAGCCTGGCCAGGCAGCCTTGATGAGGTGTGAAGTAGCCAGGAGCAGGGATAAAACTGGCAGACCTGCACCCACACTTCAGATCCCTAGCAGATTCCAACAAAAAAGAACATCAGAAAAAGAAAGACTGCCCTGCTGGACCCCTGACCTGCATCTGGAAACTGCACTCTGAAGGACTGCACCAGCTGCACACTTGGGCTTCACCACTAAAAGGACTTTGCCTGTCTTCTACTGCTTCAAGAAGGATCTCCGTGTTTACTACAGGTATAAAGGAGCTGACCAGAGTCCCCTGCATTAAGTCCTGCAAGCAGAGCCCAGCTGACCAGCGTCCAGTGGCCATTTGAGGATTCTGACCAGGTACGTTCTGGGAATTGTAGTCCCAAATCCCAAGGAGCAACTCAGAGCTTCTGGAACTCTTGGATCAAGTTGTGGACACTTCAAGGACCCAAGAAGGACCTCTGGAAGAAGATCCAGAAGTTTGAAGACGTTTGGAGCAACTCCATAAGTTGAAGTGGTGCATTGTAGGAGTTGTAGTCCCAGACCCCAAGAGGCAAACCAGAGCCTCTGACCCCTTGGGTGGTGTTGTGGACTACTTTCCTGAATCAAGAAACACTTCTGAAAGTAAGTGTGACAGTGTTACCTCATGGGTGGCCTGAACTCTGGACTTTGGCCCTCACTACAACCCTGGCGGTAAAGTCCACTGACCGCCGTGCCGACGGCTGGCAACATACCGTGTCCACGGTGGAAATCTGTTATAGGTATTATGACCCACACTGAGAAATCCTCCACAATACAGACACTCACACAAGTCCGCCCCACCAAAAGTCAGTGATAAATTGGCAGTACCAAAACCCACACCGTTACGCCAACAGGAATACGCCAACACTATCACGACCCACGAATCAACGCAGTGGTCATTCAACCGTGGTAAACCATTGGCGGTACACACCGCCGCGCTCAAAATACACACACATTTACAAAACACAACCACATTGGACAATTCAAAATACACACACTTAACACACATACACACACCACACCCACACACCCAATCCAATATGAAACACACACCCACATTACCTACAACCCCTTACAATGAAACATTTTGAAGGAGCAGAGAGACAGAAAACCAAAGACCACACCAGCATCCAAAGGCACACAACACCATCACTCATACACCATCCACGCACAAAACGCCATACACCCCAAAACATCACCCCCACACATCACCTCATAGTTTAGTTTAGTTTAGTTTAGTTTTTAGAATTTATAGAGCGCATGGTGATCCAAGCCAAAGTGAACTGTCAGTGTCCATACACAGAGGTTAAGAGGCTGACTTATACAATGTCCTACAGTAGTCCGATATGAGATGAGCAGTGCCAGTCTCTTACCTGTGTGTCACTGGAAGTACTGCATGATGATGTTGGTTCGGTTGTCAATATCTTCTTCCTCTGTCTCCTCTTCCGTACTGTCCACAGGCTCCACAGCTGCCACAATACCATCATCAGGCCCATCCTGCAGAAAAGACACCTGGCATCGCAAAGCCAGGTTGTGCAACATGCAGCATGCCACGATTATCTGGCACACCTTCGTCGGTCAGTAGTATAGGAAGCCACCTGTTAGATGGAGGCATCGGAATCTGGCCTTCAGGAGGCCGAAAGTCCTCTCAATAATACACCTAGTTCACCCATGTGTCTTATTGTAGCGTTCCTCTGCCCTTGACCTGGCATTCCTCACTGGGGTCAGTAGCCATGAGAGGCTGGGGTAACCAGAGTCACCTGCAAATGTCGAGGGAAATCTGTTAGACACACACTAACCCTTAGTGACTACCCCATACCCAGACACCTATTCAAACTGTGTGGGCTCACCTATTAGCCACACCCGGTGCCTCTGGAGTTGGCCTATCCCATAAGGGATGCTGCTATTCCTCAAAATGTAAGCGTCATGCACAGAGCCAAGATACTTGGCATTCACATGAGAGATGTACTGGTCTGCCAAACACACCATCTGCACATTCATAGAATGGTAGCTTTTTCGATTTCTGTACACCTGTTCATTTCTGCAAAGTATAGACAAATGCCACATGTGTACCATCAATGGCACCAATTATGTTTGGGATATGTCCCAGGGCATAGAAGTCAGCTTTCACTGTGGGCAAATCCTCCACCTGGGGGAAAATGATGTAGCTGCACATGCGCAGGACAACACTCTGGTCAACACGTTAGAAAGCATTGGCTGAGACATCCCTGATGCCATGGCCACTGTAGTTTGAAAGGAGCCACTTGCCAGGAAATGGAGCACTGACAGGACCTGCACTAGAGGGGGGATTCCTGTGGGATGGCGGATAGCTGACATCAGGTCTGGCTCCAATTGGGCACACAGTTCTTGGATTGTGGCACGATCAAGTCTGTAGGTGATAATGATGTGTCTGTCTTCCATTGTCAACAGGTCCACCAGGGGTCTGTACACCGGGGGATGACGCCATCTCATCATCTGCCCCAGCGGATGTGCCCTATGGAGGAGAATGGTGAGCAGAGGGTCATGCACCACATAGGTTGCACAAGTGTTTTTGCAGTAATGTGAGTAAATCTATGTGTGGCGTACTTTGTCCGTATTTCTGCCAAAATGTGCTGTGACGCAGGTAGGTGCCATGCCATGTCCCCCCCTGAAATGGCGGCTGCCTGACCTGTAAGGAGGGACAAGGGGAAATGAGGTAACTGCGCTGGCATTGTGCAACCTCATGGTAGGCAGTCGAAGACCGCCGCGCAATTTAGCATTGGTTATCATTGGGCCCTACGAGTTGCAGGAGCCAATGACGATGTATGCCGGCAGTGACGGTACGCACCGCGACGGACGTCACCGCCATTTTCTATCTGTTCACTCACTTGATACCTGACCTTCAACAGGAGAGGACCTACACTGCAAGTGCTGCTGTGACCTCAGTCTGGAAGCGACAATAGCTCATGTGTCTGGGGAAAGGGACCCTGCTTTCACCATGGAGGAGTTGGACAAACTGGTGGATGGAGTCCTCCCCCAGTACATGCTACTCTATGGTCCTCCAGACAAACAGGTGAGTACACTGTGAGCATGATGAGTGGGCTATGAATGTATGGAGTGGTGTGTATAGAAGATACATGTGGGGGGGCTGAGGCCTGCATGTGAGGATGGTGAGTGTGTGTGCATCAGGGCATGGGTGGGAAGTGGTGGGCAATGAGTATGACGGTCTGACGGGAAAGTAGTTTCCTTTCATCCTGTACCTTTCCTCTAGGTCAGCGCCCACCAGAAAAAGGGTATTTGGTGTGCCATCGCCAAGGAAGTGCGGACTCTGGGGGTCTATCATAGACGGAGCATCCATTGCCGCAAGAGATGGGAGGACCTGCGCCGCTGGAGCAAGAAGATGGCAGAGGCCCAGCTGGGGATGGCCTCCCAACGTGGAGCATGACCTCCCTGATGTTCCGGATCCTTGCGGTGGCATATCTGGAGCTGGATGGGCGCTTGAGGGCATCACAGCAGCCGCAAGGGGGTGAGTACAGTATCATTCAGCTGACTCTGCGCGCTTTACGAGGTGTCTGGGTAGGGGATGTGGGCTGTGGGTTCCCCTAGGCCAGGGCGAACTTTGTAGGGTAGGTCCCTTGTTAGGCAGGCTTTAAGGCACCACATCCCCAATAGTGTTAGTAGGCATCTACAGCTAGTAAGGCTCCTGTGGGTTCCAGGTGTGCAGCAAATGGTGTTAGGCATAGTCCCCATGGGCAGGTGATTTTCCTGCTGGTGCATGGCCTAGTGCATAGGGCTGCTCCCTGTGTGTTGTGTCCGCCAACGGTAGTGGTGTTGCTGGCATTGACCATGTGTCTCCTCTGTCTCCCCCCCTTCTTGTTTTGTCACCCTGTCCTTGTGTCCATTAGCATCATCCGGTGGAGGAGCAGAGGCACCGGAGATGGAGGGAGCTGCATCCCACATGGCCCAGGAGGGTGAATCCACAGAGGGTGAAGGCACCAGTGGAACGGAGGGCAAGGGGAGCTCCACGACGGGGACAGGAGGTGACACCAGCAACAGCGACTCCTCCTCTGATGGGAGCTCCCTTGCGGTTGTGGGCACCTCTGTGCCTACCGCAACAGCAGGTACATCCACTATCCCCCCTACCTGCACCTCCCTCCCAGCAGCCCAGCAGCCCAGAAGCCCAGCAGCCCAGCAGCCCAGCAGCGTGTTTCCCGTGCCCGCTCACCCTGGAGGGTGGGCATCTCCTTCGCCCCAGGCACCTCAGGCCCTGCCCCAATCAGCACTACTGCCCTCAGTGAGGAGGCTATTGACCTCCTGAGATCCCTCACTGTTGGGCAGTCAACCATTCTGAATGCCATCCAGGGTGTCAAATGGCATTTGCAGCAAACAAATGCATACCTGGAGGGCATTCATTCTGGCGTGGCGGCCCAACAGAGAGAATTTCAGGCTCTGGCCTAGGCACTGATGGCAGCCATTGTCCCTGTGTCCATCCTCCCCCCTCCAACTTCCACTACCCAGACCTACCAGGTATTTATTTTTTCAATATTTTACTGGAATCAGGTCCTCCTCCAGCGTCAGAGTTTATACGTATCCTTTGTTGACTTACAAGCTGCTTTTGATTAAAAAATCTGTTGAAAGTCTTAAGGAAGATGGGAGCTCCTAGTAGTCTAGTTGACATCTTAATTCGATTACATAGTGGCATTTATGCCCAGGTCCGTTGGGGAGGGAATGGAGAATTGACATCTAGAATCCCAATCTGTATGGGGGGTATGTCAAGGATCGTGCTGACCCCCACACTTTCTGACGTCACGGAATAGCTTGGCCAGTGTATAAATGATTCCTCCATCATTAACGGTGGGAAAATTCCTAAATGTGGTCTCTTTTGCAGAGAAAGAGGGTTGGAAATAAATTGCTCAAAGACCAAGTATATGTTTTTTGGGAATTCTATAGCAAAAATGAGGAGTAAAAGAGTGGGTGATTCTAATCTTGAAAGGGTGTCAGAGTTTGATTATCTGGAGATTACCATGTCTCTAAAACTAAAATGGGATTCCAATGTAGTAAAATGCTCCCTGACATTACTATATAGATCTAAGGTCTTTCTTTGTTTTTTTAGAGCCATAGGAACCCATTCTATTTCACCAGCCCTCGAGGCATATCGAACCAAGGCCCCCAATGCAGCAATGTACGGTGCAGAAATGTGTGGGTATGCAAATACACATACGTTAGAGGTAGCTGAAAACAATTTCATTAGGGCACTAGTGGCCGTACCAACTAGTACCCCGCTTATTTCCCTTGAGATATGACATGAGCATCAACCAAGTGACTGATCAAATACAGCTAAAACCCCTTCTCTACTGGGTACAGGTTTGGTCTACCCCTGAACTGGCCACGTACAGTGCATGTCTGGGCCACTTGCTAAAGCTTGATTTAGCTCGGAAAGTCCCATGGCTGAGTTTTGTTTATGTTTGGTACAAAAAGCTGAAACTTGAGGCACTCTGGGACCAGCAGGATCAAATTTGCAGAGAAGATAAACAGGTAGTCAAGGTGGTTTATTGGCAGTATATTAGGGAGTGCCAGCAGACGAGGGCCAACCAGGACCACCTAACAGAAACCTATTTGGAGTTTAAAGTTGCGCCTAAATTTGAAGAACTCTTGGATTAAGTTACTCCCCCAGGGGTGCAAAAAGTTTGTATATGCAATACCGACACGGCTGCTTGCCGTTGAATGCCTTCTGTAGCTTCTGGCGAGTAGATAGGTAATCTGCCTTATGCCCTCTTTGCAAATTAATACATTAAATGGTGAACCATATTGTTACTGTCTGCCCAGGGCATCGATCCTCAAGGCAGTGGTGGCTTAGGCCACTTTGTCTATCCCTAGTGATTGGGGACTACTGGCTGGCATTGCTCCTGTTTAGGACAAGAGCAGATAAGACCATAGCTTACCCATTGAGCTGGTTTCTCCTGAGTGTGTGTATTAAAAGAGATAGGTTTCTGGCTTGGGAGGGAGATGTGGGAGCTAATTTATAGTCAGCTCTAGGACAAAAGAAAAGTACGGACCTTGATAGGCTTGAAGTTGCACTGAGCACTTTATGCAGATCGAGAGTTGGATAGCCTCTAAGAGCTGACATAGAGGCTAACGATTTGGATGAACACTGGTCTTACTGATGGGAGAGGCATACAAGTTTAAACTGATGGTTTTATTTTATTGTTTGAATTGGGTTTTAAGGATGGTACTTGATTATATGGTGCCTATAAGTGCTTCATATAGCTGGACTTAGTATTATAAAATGACTACTTCAGGACTATCAAGAGATGGAGTATACAGTAGACTATTGATTGATTGGCCCTTGTTGGTTTTTATGTGTATTATTTTTCTTTGATTTTAAGTATTTATGTATTTATGCACTTTTATGGATTATATGAATCTGAATAAAGTTATTAATGAGTGTGTGTGTGTGAATCGAATGTTAGGTGTAGCTGCTGTCTGTGGCATCCCCGCATGTCATGTTGCTAGCAGTACAAGAGTTTTTGGAATATGAATTATACAGGACAGTGTGTGTACTTACGGTTGCTGTTGTCCACATCAGCATGGATTTCATTGTCTTTCTGCAAACAGAAGCAGCAGCATGACATTTAGGAATGGCTATGAGGCAGCTCCGAATGTGTATGGCCGTCTACAGGTGAGTGTCTCCCTTTATATTGTCTCTTTCTACCTCCTGATACGTGGTGGTTGGACCGCGCCAGTCACATTGGTGGTGTGCAACCTCCCAATAGATCTGGCAGAGACATGGTCTCCGCTGGCCTGTTTGTGCTTCCAGGAGACCACAGCAGTCTGTGCTTCCTGGCGGTGGCAGTAGACCACTGGTGGTCTTCTATGTGCTTTACCGTCAAACTCATAATATGTCAGTCTGCTCCACCAGGCCATTGGAGTAGCTGTGTACTTTATAAGTTCCATTTCATTCATTCATGGAAGTCAGAGTTTGTGGTGTGTGTGGACCATAAACCATTTGGATGAATGATGTAATTGGGTCATCCAAGAAAAAGTACAATTGGTAGTGGCTGGTGGATCAGATTGATTGCAGAAGGTTTACAATTTGTTGTGGACCATTTGTATGACACCCAATGCTGATACCAAAGTTTCACCAATTGTTTTATTTAATGGGAGGTTTCCAAGTTTAAAGAGGAGCAGATAATGGATGGATAAGAAGTTGTCATCTGTGTCTGTACTGAGTGAAGTACCGTAGAGAAGGAACACGCAAAAGAAGTACCCTGGTGTTTGAATGTAAAGGAAGGAGATGAGAAACCTTTTAAGTGTAGAATTGGATCTCACTTTTCTGAGCCTATGAAGGTGATGAAGGTGTGAACATGAAGTCAGAATGGAAGATGCCAAATGTTGGAACAAAGGTAAATTATCATTAGTGAGGAATGACTAATTGCTAGGGCGGAACTATTCAAAAGGGAAGGTGGACGCTCATCATCATCATTTTCATCATCCTTTTCACTTTCATCTTCATCAGCTGGGATAGGAGTTCTTCTAGGAGAATTTCTGTTCCTGTTGAACTAAAAAAATATATTTTAAGATTGTGTGGTGTTGCATTCTCAAATGTTATCATATATTGTTAGGAAGATGATGAATAGAAAGGAGGCTATTTTACTGACCTGTACTGTATAAACCATGATATTTTTGTTTCTGATATTTTTTTTTATATATATATATAATATATCTAAAAATATGTTAACAATGATATATGTGTGTTCTTGATATTTCTGTTTTTTACAGTTAAGTATGGGGAGTCAATATTTTTGTTATTGATATTTAATTAAGGATTTTAGTGTTTTAATATTTTATGCATCAATATTATGTCAGTGATCACCTTTTTCACTGGTATTGGTGCCTGGATAGCTGAAAGTACAAAAGAGGGGGCAGGCCCTGATGTTGACAGCATCTGCCTGTGACCTTGTGATAGAGTAGGACTGTTGGAAAATGGATTATTGGTAAGGGAAGGTAAGTACCTACACTTAGCAATAGGCCACTAACCTCCACTTAGGTCCTGTTAGGCCTCAATAAATTAAACCAAGCAAACCCCTTGGAAGCTTGACAATGAGTGACGAGGCTTAACTTAGGAGACAAGTGTGTAAAGCATTTAAAAATCCACAAAACAGTAAATAAGTAAAACACAAAACACATAAAAATCCAACACCAATTTAATAACATCACTGTTGACATCTCAAATTACATCATTGATGACGTCACTGATAACTCATTTTCCATATGCTGCACAGGATTGCTGGGTGCACATGTGTGGGTCTATAGCATGGAAATAGCGTAAACCCTGGAGACAATCATGCTTGTGCTTGCTGAAAGCTCTGTGGTGCACCATTTACAATTCAGTAAAGTTTGAGATGGAAGTCTTTCTTCCTGTTAAACAAGGCAAAGGCCCAGCACACCCAGTGTGTGTTGCAGAGGTATGTTCAAAAGTAGGAGGCTTAAAGCCAAAGCTTGTTAGAAACAAAATCGATGCTAAAGGCCAAGCTTTTGTTCACAATAGATAATCCACTATAAGGTATGTGGGCAAGCGCCCTTACTAAATATTTATAATTTACTGATATAAGCAAATTCTCTTTGGCAAGGACGTTTATAAAATGTGAATGGACTTTTCCAAATGTCATTGAAGATTTTGAGACATTATTGATTGTCGCACTTAGAAGACGTTTATCTCTCACTGGCGTTGTAAGCATAGTATAAGGTTGTATGGCATTGTGCAGTTCACAGGGATGTATGTAGTGTATCTTACAAAGCTATGGAGTTTAGTCCATAGGGCTTGCAATAAATGTCTTTACATTGGCTGTTGGAAAATGGGTTACTGGTAAGGGCAGGTAAGTGCCTACTCTTAGCAATAGGCCACTAACCTCCACTTAGGTCCAGTTAGGTCTCAATAAATTAAACCCAGCTCAACCCTTGGTAGCTTGGCAATGAGCGACAAGGCTTAACTTAGAAAGACAAATGTGTAAAGCATTTAAAAATCACAAAACAGTTAATAAGTAAAACACAATAAAAATCCAACACCAATTCATATTAATCAAATCTATTTTTATCTTTAAAATTACATCAAAATGATTAAAATCGGATAAGGGGAACCGGAAATATGAATTTTTAAAGCTTTTAATGCTTTCTAGCGCATAGAAGCAACTAGCGCTCAAAGGGTTAAATAAAGGTAACACTGGAATGGAACACAGGCCCTCATTACAACCCTGGCGGTCGGTGATAAAGTGATGGTAATACCGCTAACAGGCCAGCGGTCAAAAAACTGGAATTCCGACCATAGCGGACACTGCCAACACAGACAGCCACTTTTACGCTCCGACCGCCATGGCAGTAGCAACAAACACAGCGGCGGACACCGCCAACAGACAGGCGGAAGACAATGTACCCCCCACACTATTACAAGGCACCCATCCACCACTTTTTCCGGGGCGGTACCAATGCCATCAAAAGCACGGCGGAAACAGTCTTTGGAAGGGAAACCACTCACCTCTCGAAACTCAACGAAGAACAAGGACACTGTGGAGCCCGAACTACAGGTCCTGCCCATGTTGCTGTATCTAATAATACACTGCGAAGTGGAAAGAAGGCGGCGATGACTACGTTGAGTATTGCACCTAGCACACAGGGGAGGGGAGGAGGAAAAAGAGAGTGACACACACAGGCAAAACGCAACACCCCCACCCCCCACGCACAACAACACACACACACACATATCCAATAACATTACAGATACACACCGTCACCCCCTGGAAGAACGCAAGGACCAAACGAAATGAGTGTAACTAGTGTAATATTCGAACAATCAGATAGCCCAAGAGAACAGCAAATAAGCAGTATACACAAATATTAACAGCAAGTACACAAGTCCGAACACTGTCCAATGAAATGTCCGTGGACCAGTGGTCCCAAAAAGCATGGCCAAAGCTCACACATGACACCTGCCTCAAAATGGAGAGAACACTGCAGGGGCATCAGATCGATAAAAAAAACAGGCACTTCAGGGGGAAGGGGAGGGGGGGCACCTCAGCCGGATGATGGTACGACGCCATTGCTCCTTGAGTCTCTCAAGTGGGTGGTCTGACCATTGCTTGGTCCTGGGGAGTGCAAAGCCACAGTCTATCAAGCCACTCAAATGGGTGGGTTGCCCACTGCTTGGTCCTGGGGAGTGCAATGCCACAGTCTCTCAAGTCTCTCAAGTGGGTGGGTCACCCACAGCTTGCTCCTGGGGAGTGCCAAGCCATAGTCTCTCAAGTCTCTCAAGTGGGTGGGTTTCCCACTGCTTGGTCCTGGGGAGTGCAAAGCCACAGTCTCTCAAGTCTCTCAAGTGGGTGGGTTGCCCACTGCTTGGTCCTGGGGAGTGCAAAGCCAGAGTCTCTCAAGTCTCTCAAATGTGTGGTTTGCCCACTGCTTGGTCCTGGGGAGTGCAAAGCCACAGTCTCTCAAGTCAGTGACATGTTCCACTGGTTCTGGAGACGAGACTGGGAGGGAGGTGGAGGACATTGAGGAGGGGGACACAGTGGAGGCAGTGGATGTTGGTGTGTCTGCATGGGTATGGTGCTTGTGTGAGTGCCTGTGGGATTTGTGGTGCTTGTTTTCCTAAGCCACTTTTGTGTGTTGATATGTGTGCATGCTGGTCTGATGGTGTGCTTGGGATAGGCTGAGGTAGAGGGGATTGGGTCTAAAATGTATTTCTTTTTTGTATTAATGACTATATATAGGCTTTGAAATAGAGTGAGATCTATGTTTGTATACAGTTCATATAATTTTGTGGATTTCAGAATGATTAATAGGATCAATAAATTTGTATAAGGATAAATGTTTGGTGTTTTTCCAGATAGATACAGTGTGTAGATTACTTTGACTGATGTAAGATTAACATTTGATCTACTTAGAGTGAAATACCGCTTGTGTGCCATTACTCTTTATTGTACTGTTAGATATCCCTTTGGGCATATCGTGTTGGTAATTCTTGGAGGGTGGTTACCTGAGTTCTGTGCACCGTGTCAATTTAGTTACTTTAAGCTATAATTTGAGGAAGTAGGAGTGCCAATCACTCACTACCTCGCCCTCTTCTGTTGGATTACATTAGTCAGTCTAGCTGATCTAGCGAGGTCAATAAGTACTATTGGTTGAAAGTTGGTACCCTAAAAACAGTATGGTGTATTCCCCGATTTTGTGGTGGTTGATGTACATCAGGCTGGATCTTCCCAATGTCCTCTGCTACTGGTGGATAAAAAGATTCAAGGGTAGTGCTCTAATGCCCCCATTCTCTTGGCTTTTTGGGCTAATCGAATTTAACAAAAATTGGACACAACTTTGTGTCTTGAAGTTCACAATTATACATTCACCCTGTGTGGAGTTTGGCGTAGGACCCAACCAAGCCACCATTCTGGTAGTAACAATTTCCCCACAGATATCCTGTGGCCAGCCTGACTGTTTCCGTAGTCAATATGCAACTTTATTTAGTAGTGAGTTATGAGACTCACTTTTATTCCTCTTGATAGCCGTGGAACGTTCTCTAGAATGATAATATATGGAGTGCATTCCGGGGTAGTACTAGGTCATATATCTGGGGTACCAGAATGTACCACTAGCTGGGCCCGCTGCCCCTTCCAGTTCACCCTTCAAGATGTTCACTGAATGGGCGTTGGGAGGATCCCTTTGGTGGTACATTGATTACTATTGGTCCACTTTCCCTGCTTACTACTTGGTGGATCAGCAATCCTTCTTCATTCCCTCTTGGGCTAACTCTCTGGGCATTGGGAACTACACAAGGCTCCAGGGACCTTTCACTACACCCAACCCTAAGATTAATAGAGTGGTCTCTGCTATTGTGAATAGGCTCATACTGTTTGAGCTTTGCCTCGATCAAGGCTGCAATTTTAAATAAAAAATACAACATAGTTTTACTTCTATCTGTTCAATTTTCATCCCCTGGGCCTGCACAGATCCCAGCCCCACCTAAATTTCTGCCCCCTTCTTTTTGGGTTGAGTGGAACATTGAGTTACCAGCTGGTTACTGCCACTCATTTGGTGCTTATACGTTTCCTCTTCCCACCTCTCTACATATCTACACCTGAACTTTGTGAGGAAGCTATAACTATGGCTCTAGACTCTGAAGGTACATATGCCTGCGTCCAGACCTGTTCGGACTCCTCCACACCCCCCTGGGTCCTATCTACCACCAGGTCAACAAAGGGCATCTCAACACTACTTCCTCCCCTCCCAACCGACTCTTCGTCTTTTGTGGTGCATGACAACGGGCCCCCGGTATCCTCAGAGGAGCGAAGCGTAGGTTGGACACAGAAAGCGGACATTCCACCAGCTCAATTTCTTGGTCAATTATGACCACAACCCTTACTATAAATTTGCCCATACTCGACTTGCAGGGGCCTGCTTGACCTATAGGGCTCATAGGCCCCTGGGGCAGCCTTTCTGGATGTTGTACGACTAGATGTCTTGACTCTAGGCATACTGCAAAAATAACAGACAATAGCCGGAGGCTCAAGCTCTCATCTCATAGTAAGCCTTCCCTCACCCAGATAATTACAGATAAAAGACCAAGGGTGCGAATCGCAAAAATCGTCCGTTTGCGAATGCAAAAAAATGCCTTTTGCGATGTATGAAAGCCATTCGCAGTGCAAAAATAAGGAATCGCTAAAATAGCGATTTTTTGCTAATGACACATGAATTGGCGTGTCACAAACAGCGTATCGCAAATAGCGATATGAATTACCGAATCGCTAATTGTGAAATGCGAATTGCGACACCGATTAGCGAATCGCGGATAGCGATCCGCTAAATCTAGGCGCTATTTGCAATATGCTGATTGCGACACGCAAAAACAATTTGCAGGGCCCAGAATGCCTCAGCTGCTCTTCCACAATGGCTGCACTCTACGTTATGGCGAGGAGAATGAGGACCTTGGCAGGTTTGAGGAGAGGGAGGAAGAGGCAGGAGAACATTTTCAGAGTGTGCATTACCCTTTTTGACCAGACTCAGGAGGAAATTTATGAGAAGTACAGGTTAAGCTCAGCCATGATACTTGACCTGATAGCTGAGCTACAACCCATGCTGCAGCGCACAACACACAGGACCAATAGCAGACCCACTCATGTGCAGGTATCATGCTCCCTGCACCTACTAGCCTCAGGGAGCTATCAAGGGGTCATAGCAGCAGCTGGAGGGGTATCACAGGGTGCTCTCTCTAGATTTTGTAACGCATTCCTCAATGCCATGCTGAGCAGAATACAACTATACATAAGATTCCCCAACACCCCACAGGCATTACAACAAACTAAAATCAATCTCTACCAGAGAGCACAGTTCCCACATGTCCTAGGTGCCATCGATGGGACACATGTAGCAATCTGTCCACCATCGGCCAGCTATTATGTTTATCGCAATCGTAAAAACAATCATTCTATGAACATACAAGTGATATGCAATGCCTCCTACATCATTACCATTCTCGTGGCCAGATACCCAGGGAGCACACATGACTCATACATCTTTCGCCACAGCGGGACTCACACAAGACTGCTAGCTGTGGAGTTTGGTGAAGGATATATTCTAGGTAATTTGATAGTTTACAATGTTGCATTGATGTAAGTGTGACATCAGATATCACAAGTACTCATGCTGTGTGTCCCTTTATGCTAACGCCCTACCTGAGCTCTGCAACTCCAGCAGAGAGGAGGTACAATGCTGCACCTAGGGCAACCTGCAATGTGTTGGAGTGCACTTTTTGGCTGATGAAGAGCCGCTTCAGGTGCATCCATAAGAGTGTAGGTGGACTACAGTACAGCCCAGAGTCGACATGCAAAATTGTGGCCATATGTGCTATTTTGCACAACATAGCAACCACCAGGGGCATTCCAGTGCAACTCACGGAGCAGGACTCAGATGAGGATGATGATCCTTTACCACCCCTTCAACCAGCAGACAGGAGCAGTGCAACAGAGGACAGGCAAAGATGTGCTGACATCACACGTAACCATTTTTGATGTAAGTAATGACAACTCCACTTCAATAATATGTATTTCTGTAGTTAGCATCTTTATTACCTTGACTTCAGGTAACAAATGTGTCAATAGGACATAGCTATGCACAATAGGCAGACATGAAAGATTAACAGTGTAACACTATTAGCATCATCGTATAACTGTATTGCTATATGTTTAGATAGTCCCCTGTAGCCCTCAACATCACTTCTTACGTCCACGCACTCCACTTGAGTGCTCAGTGCCCTCGCTGGCACCTGTTGTAGCAGATTCACATGCAGTACTGTGTCTGGCACTGCAATGCCTCAGATCAATCATAGGGACTGCCAGACTGGTGAGGCTATAGGACTCCTCACTATCCCCAACACCCAGTTCGCTGGTGTGGCACTGCGTGCTGTTTGCATTGCATCCAGTACGTTGGTTATTTGCACCAATCCCTGTGCAATGTTCCAACTGCAATGTGTCATCTCCACCTGTGTGGCCACGGCACGCCATGATGTCAAGGCTGTTGAACTTGCGAGCCGATTGACGGATCTACAGAAGCTATCAAACCTTCCCATGAATTGGTGATGCGCTGGCTGACGCCCTCCTGCTGTATCTCACTGCGGAGTTCCTCAATGGTGTGTGTCAACTCCTTGGTGTTCTCAGCTGCTGTTTGCTGTTCCTCAATCAGAGTCTCCAACTGCTTGTGTAGTAATCCCATATTGTAATTGTGAGACACAAACTGTCTGTGCATTCACCACATGTGTTTGCATTGCAGGAGCTGCACCTTCAGCATGGAGCCTCAAGGCCGCCAAAGATTGATGGGCCCTCTCCTTCATCTGTGGACTGTCTGTCTGCATCGTGGCGCCTCCTGAAGGGAGTTGACTGTCGCTGGCGCAGGGACTGCTGTCTTCCTGTGGGATTAGCCTCTGGTGGTGGTGTGGGTTCGTCTTCTGGCACCTCATCTGAGTCTAGATTATACTCTGGGAGTGGTAACACCCTTGCCCTGCGTCTAGTAGGAGCAATACTGTAGGACTCACTGGTATTTGAGTCAGACTGTGGCTGTGTTTCTGGTTCCCCCACTTTTTCAGATCCTGCAGCAGCAGGGACTGGGGAATCTGCAAGGACAATGTGCAGCATGTCAGTTTTTCCATTTTTCACAGAATTTCGCATTGTTGCTTTAAATGTACAATTAAATTGTGTCACTATAAGTCGTTTGTGGTGTTTCTCTATGCGGCTGACCACTATCTTGCTATTTATGTTGTGTATTCACCTTAGGGTTGTGTTCTACCACTCCCATAAGGCATAGTTGTGTTGTGTGGAAGATGTGAGATGGACTACTTTTCACTGTGCATCAAGCAAATATCTATTTCTTAAGGGGCATTTGTACATGCACATATGGGGATACACAAAATGACTGGCCTTACCTTTGCTGGTGCTGGGTGTCCCTGAGGTGTTAATGTCAGTAACGCCACTGACAGCTTCTGGAAGCAATGTGGACTCCACCATGTCTTCCATGGGGTGGACAGAGTCTGGGTGGATGGTCTGCCTCCGGTGCTCCTTGCCTCCTTTAGCCTGCTGGACACCATCTTTTTGGCATGAGAACGCAAGTCATACCATCGCTTGTGTATCTCCTCCACAGAGCACTGTGCAACACCCACTGCGCATATTTTTGTCTGGATATCAGACCAGAGTTTCTGCTTCTCACTCTCAGGTACTTGGAGTGAGTTCTTTCCAAATAGTCTGTCATGGATCCTAACAACCTCCTCAGTGAGCACCTCCAATTCTTGCTCACTGAATTTGAGCTTCCTCTTCCTGTCTCCCTTCTCCTTCCCATTTCCAGCTTTGGCCATGTTGCTGTTTGGTCCTGGCTTGCTCACAATGCTGGCTGCCTGGTGCTGGGCTGTGTCTCTCTCCCTGCTCTTGTGGGTGTGGCTCCTGGAAACAGCATGGGCTGACTCACTTTCTGGTTGTGATGTCATTAGGCTGTTCCGGTTTGCCATTTTCGCTATTTGCGATTTTCAATTACCGAATCGCAATTTTTTTTGCGATTCGGTATTTGCATCTCACAAATTTCATTTGCGAATTTTAAGAAATCGCTATTAGCGATTTTCAATTTTGATACATTGCATTCTACATTTCTTAAATTGCGATTTCTTAAAAATCGCTATTTGAGAATCGCTAACTGGAATCTTAATACATCTGGCCCCAAGAGAATACGCCCAGCGTCTTCTGGGCGATGACGGGCGAAGACGGGCCCTGTCATGGCCCGGTCTTCCCCCTGGCACACACACTGGAGCGTCCCGCACACATCCAGCACTGCAGGATGCGGTGTTCGTTATATGGGCCTCCGGGCACAGGAAATGTTGGTGTGCAGCTTCCCCTGCCACTTGTACTACTTGGGATGTAGTGCCGGCAGCTTTTCAAGATCCTCGCACTGTGGTTTGTGGTGTTCATTATATGCACCTCCAGGCACCGGATATGTCGGTGTGCAGCTTCCCCTGCCGCCTGGATTACTGGAGGATGTAGTGCACCCCCCCAGTCAACTTTCCAAGATCCTGGCTCTGTGAGATGTGGTGTTCATTATATGCGCCTCTGGGCACCAGAAATGTCCATGTGCAGCTTCCCCTGCCACCGGGACAACAGGGGGATGTAGTGCGCCCCCCCGGTCAACTTTCCAGGATCCCTGCGCTGTGGAATGTGGTGTTCATTGTATGTGCCTCTGGGCACCGGAAATGGTGTGCAGCTTCCCCTGCTGCCTGGACTACTGGGGGATGTAGCGCGACCCCCCCGGTCCACTTTCCAAGATCTTGCACACTTACATACTGCAACACAGAAACTCACACATTCACAACATGCACACTTCAGTCAGCACACAGACATACAGCCTGGCACATCTGCACATGTACACATGGCTACAGAGCACAGGCTCAGAGGCATAGAAGGCCAGACAACATTCAATCACACAGCAAAAAAAACACAACTACTGCACATATACAAATACATTCTGCACACTCACACCTAACACTGGCCAGCGACTGGCCACATATACAACACACATATACATCCATGTGCCATGGCAAACACACAACGTTACCATCAAACAACCCTACAATCAACACACTTGTCACACACACATAGCACAATGGGACACAAAGCCATGCACAATACACACAAAGACAAATAGACAAAAATACCTGCACGTCTGGGATCGGATCATCAGGACAATACATGTGAGGAGGCTGCACTGGAACACATATTACTTTGAGCAGGACCACAAACAACATGCGAACAGGAATTGTCCCCAATTGGATCGCAGGGACAAGAAATATCAATACAAATTGCCATGTAAAAACACACAATGGGGAAGGGCAAGTCAAATAAGCATACACAACTCAGACTCCATGGGACATACACCTTCACCAACCTGCAGGGAGGGGCACACACCTAAATGGACACTTGCACATTCAAATGCAAAGCAAACTAGCACAAAACAACACACTCAATGTCTGCACTGATGAAGCTCAAGAACACACACACCACATGTAGATAACAGCCATATCAGGTGGACAAGTTATACACCATACTGTACATACTCACATCGCACAACACAAAAAGAAACACATACCACAACAAATACAACACAATGCTATGACACCATCATCCAATCTACAGACACATACCCATCACACAAGACACCATTCCCTTGGGGACAACAGCACTGCACACAAATTCACATACTGCAAAAAACACCATATGGAGCGGCAAGCAGCCCAAACACACACAACCTCAGACACACAACCAATGTCACTCAGGAACAACAGAAAGCTAGGGAAATGCAGGACAACGGTGACAACGGTGTATCCAACAAACCAACAACTGGCTGGCTTTATTATAAATAAATGTTTTGTGACCAACGTTCAAGGCCATAGGCCAGTCCAAAATTTTAGGGCCAAAAGGCACAGTGTCAGGCCCCTATTTAACTCCTGACTGTCATGAAACCTCCACAGGTAGGGGCCATCAAAGGGGCAGGCAGGCATCTCAGGGATAATCTGTGAGGGTGGGGAGGGGGGTTTGGGCTTGAGAGGGAGGAAGCCTTCTTAGGAGGGATGGGCTTCTTCTTGGTGGTGGGAGGGGAACAGGTGCTTCCAGGGGGCAGGGGAGGCCTTGGAGGTGGAAGAGATGGCCTTTTGGGGCGGTACTGGGGATGAACAGGGGTAAGGTCAAAGCCACAAAGGAAAACCTTCTTAGACACACAGGGAAGGTAATCAGAAGGGGGGTTGAGATTTGAAGGTTAATGGAGTGGTTGTCTGACGTGTAGGTGCGGATGTCTTGGGTGCGTGTTTGTGAGTGGTGTGCGTGTGTGTGTTGGGTGTCTGTTGGGTGGGTGAGTGAGGATGGGTTTTAGGATGAGGGAGGTGGTGGTGCGGGGAGATGCCATGGTCATATGTTGGGAAGGTGTATCTGTGATTGTGGTGTCTGCGAGTGTGGTGACTGGGGTGAATGTCTGAGGGTCTGCTGGGGTGGTGTCTGCAAGTAGGATGGGTGTGGTGGCTGTATCAGTGACTGTTGATGTTGTGTCTGTGGATGTGCCAGATGTTGTGTGTGTGATGCTGGGGGTGGGGGAGTGTCAGGCCACATCGTGACTGCTGCTATGTCTGTGGGCGGATGTTGTTTGTGTGCATGCCAGTGTGTCCTGTGGTGGTGGTGTTTGTGTGCGCTACCCTTGTCTGTTGAGGTGGATGAATGCAAGTCTGTCTGTGTGCTTTGGGTAGATTGGGGAAGGGGGGATTTGGACTGGGAAGAAGAAGGTGGAGGGGGGATCAAAGACAAGGGGTGACTGTCTGCTGTCAGTGTGCAGGCCAGAGCCTGAAAAAATCTCTGTAGGCCAGCCATTGCACCTTGAATGCCCTCTAGGAATGCATTGCTCTGCTGGACTTGGCTTGCCAGTCCCTGGATGGCATTCACGATGGCGTACTGACCCACAAAGATGTTTCTCAGAAGGTCAATCGCCTCCTGACTGAGGGCAGCAAGGATAACAGGGGCTGGGAAGAGGTGCCTGTGACACAGGAGGCACCCACCCTCTTGAGTGAGGAGCCAGCCAACTAGGGGGAAGCAACATAAAGGGCGGTGATGGAATGGGGTGGTGGACAAAGATGGTACTGGGTTGGTCCCCGATGGGTCCACCTCCACTAGGGACTGGCTACTGGAGGAGGAATCTGAAGCTCTAGATGCAGATCCGGTCTCCCCTATTGCACTCCCCTCACCCTCCGGGACACTGGGACCCTCCATGTCATTGGTGTCTTGACCCAAGGTCCCATGGCCAGATGCTTCCCCACTCGGCTCGCCTGCCAGTGCTGATGCTGCCAAAAGGAAGTGAAGTAAGGTCATGTCATGGACATGAAAACAACTCTGAGAGATAAAACATACCGTCATGTCAAGTAGGCCCCCGCCTAAAGTGGCAACAAAGTGGCACCATCATGTGACAATACAAACCCATGAACGCCATGTGGAATCACAAAGGTGGCACATGAGCAAATCATGGTCTCAGACAACTGTAATAGCATGGATGAAGTCTAGCTACCATACTAACCATACCACAACTAGGTGACCACTCTACCCGAAACCTGTGCCACATGCAGTTTAGCACAGCGAACTACTGGCCAACAATTGGATCCCATTGTAAGGTATCCTACCAATTACACAGACACAAGCCAATGCACACATCTAACACTGACGTAATGTATTAACAATAACAGATGTTGCTACGGAAATGCAGACAACACTGATACAAATATGCCATACATGGATTAGGTGACAGGGAATCATCCATGTCACTAAGGACACATCCCACCAATGTACAGTTCTACAAGTGACAGCTGCCCAAAATAAGTCAAGGAGGTAGTAGTAAGGTCACTCAGGTGTGCGCCACATGGGGTGGTTCAAGGAACAATAATGAAGTCAGGATAGCCCAAGACAGCCCCCACAAATGTCTCACACCCATTTCCATGTTTACTTCCGAGTGTGTTTGTAGTAGACAACAGTACCATGCAGGAAGGGAGGACACAGACCTTCCCATCACTAACAGAAGGACACAATATTGTTGTACAATAAGAATTAACTTCACTATCCACACCTTATGGCATCTGTCTGTGGATGAATCCCTGACCCCAAACACATGTGATGCAAACATCACTGCAAATCAATTCATGATGTATCCCAACTGTCAGGGCACAATTTCCAATCGACACACAGGTGCTGTGCACCTACAGCCAACATTTCACATCAAGGGTAAAAATGATCATGAGGTGGATCCACGCCCTGGTCCTACCTGTCATGTCCATCATAGCTGTTGCAGTTACACATGACTAATTACATACTATGAGGCATGAGTGTATCTGTCTGACAACATATGATGGTGACACAGTCCTGTCTGGGGCATCACAGTAAATGGACAACCATTGCAGATGTACCATAATGACAGCAGGACCCCATTGACATATTTGTGAGAGATTCTAGGCATCATTCTACCTGCATGGCTAGCACATGCCTCTATCTGAAGCACAGATATGTAACCTAGTGGGAATAGAGCACATGCAGACACGGTGGCACAAGGAATGGTGGCTACACTGTTGACACTTCACCCATGATAATGCACATTTTTCATTTTCCAAGGGAAAGTAGTTGGCTACAGTTGCCAGGTTTTTGCCATGTAAGTCATGCCAAATGAATGATGGACACCCATGCATCAGACTGCTGTGAGGCACCAGCACTCAACATACAAAGGAGAAAATGTTGAGTGGAGCTAGTCCGCCCTCTATGTCTTACGAGGGTAGACATTTATACCTTGAAAGAGAGAACGGACTCTCTTTGTTAAACTCAGCGTACTCATAGAGGGAGTAGAGCGAAATACAGGTACGTGTTAATATTGAGTGCTCAATGTATAATGGGTCAGGTTATTTTTTTAAATAAATACAGATTCTTATTAGTCACAACTTATTATTGCAGGATACGCTCCTTTATTTGACTTTATTCGGGCATCCTAGATGGACAGTCCGCTTTCTTTGACTTGCGAGGGTAGACATTTATACGTTAAAAGGGAGAACTGACTGTCTTTGGCAAAACATACCGTACTCGCAGAGGGAGTCGAGTAAAAGACAGGTACGTGTTAATATCGAGTGCTCACTGTATGACGGTTCAGGTTATTTTTTTAAATAAATATAGATTATTAATAGTCACAACTTATTATTGCAGGATACGCTTCTTTATTTGACTTTATTGGGGCATCGTAGAAGGAAGAGAGGTACATTATTATTATGTAATGCAAGGTAAGTGGCAGGAAGTGTGGAGAGTCTGAAGGGTGTTCTATGATTATTTAAACAGTAATGAGGTTAACACAAAATTTACATATAGATACAGTTTAACTAATATTGACTTCTTAGATATGGAACTATGGCCCTCATTCTGACCTTGGCGGGCGGCGGAGGCCGCCCGCCAAAGTCCCGCCGTCAGGTTACCGTTCCGCGGTCGAAAGACCGCGGCGGTAATTCTGACTTTCCCGCTGGGCTGGCGGGCGGTCTCGTTCAGACCGCCAGCCAGCCCAGCGGGAAAGACGCTTCCACGATGAAGCCGGCTCGGAATCGAGCCGGCGGAGTGGAAGCTGTGCGACGGGTGCAGTTGCACCCGTCGCGTATTTCACTGTCTGCGCAGCAGACAGTGAAATACATGTAGGGGCCCTCTTACGGGGGCCCCTGCAATGCCCATGCCAGTGGCATGGGCACTGCAGGGGCCCCCAGGGGCCCCGCGACCCCCCCTACCGCCATCCGGATCTCGGCGGTCCGACCGCCGGGATCTGGATGGCGGTAGGGGGGGTCAGAATCCCCGCGGCGGTGCAGCAAGCTGCGCCGCCGCGGAGGATTCAATGGGGCCGCGGTACACTGGCGGGACCCCGCCAGTGGTGCCGGTCCGACCGCGGCTTTACCGCCGCGGTCGGAATCCCCATTGAAGCACCGCCGGCTTGTCGGCGGTGCTCCCGCGGTCCTCCGCCCTGGCGGTCAAAGACCGCCAGGGTCAGAATGAGGGCCTATATGTGGAAGATAATAAGATAGAGTGTAGGTTACATCGGAAACCAACATTGTGTAACACAATTTTACATGCAACCAGTGCACACCCCAGACACCAGATAGAAGCAATACCGTATGGAGAAATGGTTAGAGCGAGGCAAAATTGTAGCAAAGATAGTGAATTTTACATCTGTATTGAGGATATGGGGAGGAGATTTATTGCCAGGGGATATCAAGAAGAGATTGATTTAAAATTGCAGTGCAAAGCCTCTAGGATATCTTGCTTATATACATTGCAAACAACTAACGGGAAAATAGAGAAAAAAATGGATACATTAAGAATAGTTTTGGATTATACTGATAACTTTGCCTTACTACTGAAAAGCATGAAAAAGCATTGGGGTATTTTATTGCAAGATCAAGATTTAAAAAAGTATATCAAGAATCGACCAGAGGCATGATATAGAAGAGGAAAAACACTGAATAATATTCTTAGTCTGAATTATTGAAGGGTGAAGACGGAACGCAATTAGTTGGATACCCATATTTTTTCAAATGTGGTAGCTGTGCAATGTGTATATGGACATGGCAAGCCAAGAAAGATTTTTTAGGATTGAGGAATAGAGGATACACTATTCAGACATATATAAACTGCAATACGACATTTGTAATCTATATGCTGGTCTGCAAATGTGATAAAAAATATGTAGGTAACACGATTCATCCACCGAAGGCAAGGATTTCTGAACATTGGAGAGCTATAAGACAGGATGATGAGCGTTATCCCATTGCCTTACATATGAGATAATGTTCAGCACAAGCTGCCTATAAAGGTTTTAGATTTTTTGGGATTTGAGCACATAGAGAAAAACCCACGAGGAGGCAATAGGGAGTTAGCGTTCAGAAGAAAGGAATCAATTTGGATTACGGATCTAGGAGCAGTGGAATTTGGACTGAATTCAGATTATGAATTAGAATATTTTTGGGAGAGAAATAGAAAAGGGGATGGATTTGGAATTATTTGACATCATTTGTTAATGGACTTTTAAATATAATTCTAATAAGCTTTGAGTCATTTAGTAGTTAGAACATTACAGATACTTGGTTTTAGACTTTATATATTTTTTGCATATATAAAGGAATATGAACGATTGATGTGGTAGTATATGGAGATTGTTACATGGCAAGTGATAAAAACAAGAATAATTATTGTTATATAATAATATTTCTATTTCAATAATAGTAGGCTTTGAGTGATGTGATACAGTAAAAACTTTCCTTTTTGCTCTTAGTGAGGGAATAGTAAATGAGGGAACAAGTTCAAGGTTAGTGTATGAACGCGTCAATGTAGAGTGGAGCTAGTGCGCCCTTTATGTCTTACGAGGGTAGACGTTTATACATTGAAAGAGAGAACGGACTCTCTTTGTTAAACTCAGCGTACACGTAGAGGCAGTAGAGCAAAAGACAGGTACGTGCTAATATCGAGTGCTCACTGTATGATGGGTCAAGTTATTTTTTAAAATAAATACAGTTTCTTAATAGTCACAACTTATTATTGCAGGATACCCTCCTTTATTTGACTTTATTGGAGCATCCTAGACAGAAAGTCCACTCTCTTTGTCTCACGAGGGTAGACATTTATACGTTGAAAGGGAGAACGGACTCTCTTTGGCAAAACACAGCATACTCGCGGAGGGAGTAGAGCGAAAGACAGGTATGTGTCAATATTGAGTGCTCACTGTCTGACAGATCAGGTTCTTTTTTTAAAATAAATATAGATTCCTAATAGTCACAACTTATTATTGCAGGATACGCTTCTTTATTTGACTTTATTGGGGCATCCTAGACGGAAGAAAGGTACATTATTATTATATAATACAAGGTAAGCAGCACGAGGCAGGGGACTTGGTGATGACATATTACCGGTAGCAAAGGATCATATAGGGATTAATAAACACGGAATTCATATTCACAAATGTGAAGATTGGCATTATTACACGCCAGAACGGGATTAATTAAAAAAAAGGGCAGGATATGACAAATTGACTGTAGGAATAAACAAGTATAATTCTTTCGTATTTCCAAAATGGAGGTAGATTATGTGTTACACCATTCTCTCAGGCTGTATAAGGTTTTCCTGACACTTTTAAGAGATTTACTTTGGTTTTTAATAACCAATAATGTTTATGTTTTTGAAAAATCACGAGTTGTGATAACTGTTGTTAATTGAGATTACGGTTTCCACTTTGGGTATGGGATCACATAGTCACATTAAAAGGATATGGGAGATGAGAAAAATATTGAGAAGAATTCATGTATATTTAATATTTATTATGTATTTGTTGGATATTGTTTATTACAGAAAGTCCTGAGGAAGTCGAGGGGTATTCCCCTGACGAGACACGTGTTGACTGGACTGAAATCGGAGAAACAATTTTTGGATTGGAGTGTACCAAGAGGAATAAAGAACAATTTAGTTTAATCATTGGACTTTGATATATAGATGAGGATTCTTGAATACTTTTGTTATATTAATTTAAATTGACTCTAAATTACGATGAATGCAGATTGTATTTAATTACAATGGAGAAAACGTGCCTATGGGTTGCAGATATCAACCTACACAAATCCTCAGACACATGGCGGTGGGCAGTGAGCCACATCCTACCTACCTTTGTACAGTGACATTTTGGAGGAGTGATCTGTAGGTGGAAACTAACACCCACCAGCGTAGGTAAAGCAGAATATTCATACACCAAACACAGTCGTATGTACTCCCTGCTGTGCCATTGAACTGAGGGTTCCTCACAATTTAGTCCTAGGTCCGAGCACCAAAATGAGGACCACACCAGTTGGAATCACATGGCCCATCTATACCAATTTGATCCCAGATGATCTGTGACACATAACACATCCCACATTGTCAGGGGGAGCAGCATGTCCCTAACTCAATCACCTCGCAACATGTTAAGCATGAATTTGCCTTGTACTCACCCCTTTGTGGCTGCTGTGCTGCCCTTAAAAGTCCATCCCAGGCCGGGTAGGCCACCACCAAAATGAGGGCCATTAGGACCTCTGTGATCTTCCGGGCCCAGTGTCTCAGGTCCTCCCACTTCTTCTGCACCAATGGTCTGTACTTTCGGGGCGAGGGCTGTCTAGATCCCCTTCTTCTGATGGCCATTGACCTGCATGGATGCAAATGACAAGACAGCATATTATGTCCACAAGTCCCATACAAAATGGCTGAGTCACATACATGTCAGTGCACCAAGCTAATATCATCCTGTCTTGACCCTCCTGTCCACCTGTGGCACATTACAGTCATTGGACACAGGGACATGACTACAAACACTCCCCAATAGGGTGCCCTTCACACGCCACAGCTCAAGCCCTGCACTGACCAGGTAGGCCTACTTGGATGTTTGTGGAATTGAGTTTGCCACATGACAATGAACAGAAACACAATGGAACACACCACACAAAGTGGCAAGTGACAGGTAAACAACCCAGAAAACAATGCACACAAACATCGACTACCTATGAATGTCACCTGCTGCATAGAGTCCATACAGGTCCATACAGGCCATACAGACTGACCCGTTGTGCTTGGACCGCAAAGAAGGAGTGACAAGAGTCAGAGGACATGTGCAGATACAGATACAAGTACCTGCTACTTCAATGGTTGGGGTTGTATGTATCACATCAACATTACAATACACACTTCCACACTTGTGAGTTAACTAAACCTTGCATAACTTAAGAGAAACCTGGACATGCATTGTAAATGTCCCCCTTTATGACGAAACCACAGAGTCCAATAACATGGCACATCAGTTAACAACATATAGTTTGCAGATGTGCAATGTCCAAAATACAAGGAGCCTGCACAGGGTACATCAGAGCTGGGTGAAATAGATAACAGGGCTGTGGGATGTCAAGGCTATATGACACACGTTATCAGAGTTGATAAGAGCATATCAGTCACAGATCACCACCCTACCCCTATGAAATTCCATAGTAATCAGTGGAGATTGGCAATGAGACATGATTTGGCAACCTCACATGCTGTGCAGGGATACAGGGTGTGGGCACAGTGTAACACTTGCATTGCAAAAAGGTATCAGTACCAGACCGGATTCTGACTTTTGCTGTGAGTAACAATAGTCAGGGCCTGGTCTCTGCAGGCTGAGCAGACAGACAGACAGACCTACATTATTCACCATATCCGACACTTACATGCATAACAGTACATCATATAGCCTACAGCCAACTGCCATTGGGTCTATGAGCAGAGCTGAGGTGCATAGTAAGTAATTACCTGGCTTCAGAACAACAGGCCGACAAGGCCAGATGTGACCAGAGATCACCATTCAAACACGGAAAGAGCTCAAATAGCGATCATTAGACACATACAACAGGTATTCAGCCCTCCTGCTGTCATGCAATCACATGTGACCACACATTAGAAACATCTTCTGGCAAAAGTTGCCTGGGGATGGCTGACATGACACCTCATCAAGTCATATTCATACAATATAATTTGGGTCAGGGAACACTCAATACACACTCACCACATTGTCTTAGGATTCCAAACTTGTCCCTTGATATAGATACGTGCCCATTGACTCAACCATTAATGCACACTGACAGCACCTACAGGGCTTTGAGGGCACAATCTGACAAGCAGGGCCTAAGCCTAGGCTAACTAAAGCTAAGACAAATAGAGATACAGAGAAAAATGTACCCATGGGGCACTTGCCTGCTCCCCTGGTGTACCATGGAGCTGGTCATACAGGGGTAGGACCTCATCCAGAAGCTTCTGTAGCTCTTCTGGTGAGACGGAAGGGGCCCTATTGCCTGTTGGAAGAGGCATGATTGCGCCCAGTGGTGATACACAGCAGCTAAGGTAGCGGAGGTCTTGCTGGAAGCAGTGTCAGGAGTCAAGTGAGGGATTCAGAATAAGATGGTGGTCACATCCGTCATGTACGTGATCGTTACCACTGGCAAACACTCCCAGCAATGTTATCCTTTGGCAAAGTCCACCGTGGTAGCGTCCGCCTACCGCCATGACAACTTCCGCCAGCGGGTATGGTCCTAATGGCCAGTGAGTAGGTCAGGCAGCTGCCATTTTAGAGGCATACAATGTAATATAATGCTATTTATCATGCATCACAATTAGGGAAGTATTGTCAGGGTGAATATTGAGTGCTGGCCCTTGCCCTGTCATCTGAGTCAATCATTTTAGTAATCATTTTGGTATGTGGTCCAGCACATATGACAACTAAATTGAGAGCACACCCACCATCCTCTCCTTAAAGGACAATCCAGGACTTGGAGCATTGAATCACAGTCAGAGTTGCAAGTTAGATGCACATACTGTTGCTGTCCAGATCACATATGTTGAAAAGCAAGGAGGTAATGTGTTACAAATGTGTAAATGTTAGTCTTGATGTGTGCTGTGTATCATGTTTCAGTGACTGACATGACATGGATAATGTAAATTGCAAGGGACGCAATGAATGATGGCCATATCTTCCCTTGGTCCTACATAGTTACCCTGTGAGGAGAAGAAACAAACAACCTCCTGTGTACCGTCCACTAGCAGACTTACCGGTCATTGAGGACAAAGATGTAATCCGGATATAACGCATGGATAGGCAGACAATCGTGGATCTTTGTTATCAGTTGGAGCCAGATCTGATGCCGGTCATCTGTCATCCAAATAGCATGCCACCCATTTCAAAAGTCATGTTAGTGTTGCAGTTCCTGGACAAAGGGTTCTTTCAAAATAAAGTGGCCCTAACTGCTGGGATGTTCCAGCCTATGTTCAGTCTGGTCTTGAAGGATGTTCTTTCAGCAATGTTGAAACAACTGGACAGTTGCATCCGGTGTACTGAATGTGAGGATTTTACCCATGTGAAGGCAGCATTCTATGGTTTGGCACACATCCCACACATTGTGGGAACCATTGATGGTACCCATGTACCCTTGGTTCCACCGCATGGCAATGAATAGGTCTATTGGAACAGGAAGAACTTCTATTCCCTCAATGTCCAAGTAGTGTGTTTGGCTGACTTCCACATTTCCCAAGTCTGTTCTCAGTACCCGGGTTCAGTCCATGATGCCTTCATCATGCAGAGCAGCACTATTCTACAGCTGATGACATGTTTGTACCCAGAGGGGGCTTGGATGGTTGATAAGTAACAGATGTCATGTGTGCTTGTATGCTATGTCTGCTGCTAGTGAGGCAATGCTTTGGACTCATGGTTGCACATGTGTTGGAAAATGGGTTATTGGTAGGGCAGGTAGGTACCTACACCTAGCAACAAGCCACTAACCTCCACATAGGTACAGTTAGGTCTCAGTAAATTAATCCCAGCTCAACCCTTGGTAGCTTGGCAACGAGCGTCAAGGCTTAACTTAGGAGACAAAGGCCCTCATTCTGACCCTGGCGGTCGGTGATAAAGCGGCGGCCAAGCCGCCAACAGGCCGGCGGTCTAAAATATGCAATTCTGACCCTGGCGGGAACCGCCAACACAGCCCGCCAACTTAACACTCCGACCGCCACAGCGGTACAAACAAACAGCGCGGCGGTTCCCGCCAACAGCCCGGCGGCAGACAAAGTACCGCCCACCCTATTACGACCCACCAATCTGCCACCTTTTCCGGGGCGGGAGCACCGCCGATAAGAACACGGCGGAAACAGACTACGAACGGGAAAACGCTCACCTCTACGCACTCCACGCGAGATTCCGGCAGTATGGAGCCAGAGTTACAGGTCATCCCCGCACTCCTATTCCTCCTCATATACCAGGAGCACGCCCGGCGGCGCGGAAGACATCGGTGAGTACTGCACCTACGACACAGGGGAGGGAAAAGATTACCGGCACACACCCACCCACCCACACCCACTACAACACACACATCAATGCATTCCCACAGATCACTGTCACAACCCACACACCACCCCCCTCCGAAATAATGCAAAGACCAAAAGAAGAGATCATAAACGGGCAGATATATTGAAATATGTACGCCATTAATCCCAATAAATAAATAAACTATGTACAAAATATATACAGCTACTAAATGTAGTCCAACCACTGTCCGTGGATCACAGGGGTCCTGTGCAAAGGGGCAAGGCCCAGTCCCACGACAAGAACTCCACGGAGAGAACACTGCAGGGGCATCAGAAAGAAAATAGGACAGGCACCTCAGGGGGAAGGGAAGGGGGGGCACCTCAGCCACTTGAGTACACGACGCCAGATCCACGAGGGGACTCCATGACCACTGGGCCATCCTGGGGAGAGCAAAGCCACAGTCCATACAGTCCATACAGTCCATACAGTGGGTGGCCTGCCCACTGGGCCATCCTGGGGAGAGCAAAGCCACAGTCCATACAGTCCATAACAGACCCCACTGCCACTGGAGGAGGCAAGTTGGCCAGAGGACATCCTGCAGCCCAGCCCGAGATAGATCCTGCCCTGCCACGTCTGCCAAAGGGCCAGCGGTTCTTGCCTTGAAGGGCCCAGTTCAGCGGTTCTTGCCTTGAAGGGCCCAGTTCAGCGGTTCTTGCCTTGAAGGGCCCAGTTCAGCGGTTCTTGAGACGGCGGGGCCCAGTTCAGCGGTTCTTGCCTTGAAGGGCCCAGTTCAGCGGTTCTTGCCTTGAAGGGCCCAGTTCAGCGGTTCTTGCCTTGAAGGGCCCAGTTCAGCGGTTCTTGCCTTGAAGGGCCCAGTTCAGCGGTTCTTGAGACGGCGGGGCCCAGTTCAGCGGTTCTGGAGACGGCGGGGCCCAGTTCAGCGGTTCTTGAGACGGCGGGGCCCAGTTCAGCGGTTCTTGAGACGGCGGGGCCCAGTTCAGCGGTTCTTGCCTTGAAGGGCCCAGTTCAGCGGTTCTTGCCTTGAAGGGCCCAGTTCAGCGGTTCTTGAGACGGCGGGGCCCAGTTCAGCGGTTCTTGCCTTGAAGGGCCCAGTTCAGCGGTTCTTAAGACGGCGGGGCCCAGTTCAGCGGTTCTTGAGACGGCGGGGCCCAGTTCAGCGGTTCTTGCCTTGAAGGGCCCAGTTCAGCGGTTCTTGCCTTGAAGGGCCCAGTTCAGCGGTTCTTGCCTTGAAGGGCCCAGTTCAGCGGTTCTTGAGACGGCGGGGCCCAGTTCAGCGGTTCTTGCCTTGAAGGGCGCAGTTCAGCGGTTCTTGAGACGGCGGGGCCCAGTTCAGCGGTTCTTGCCTTGAAGGGCCCAGTTCAGCGGTTCTTGCCTTGAAGGGCCCAGTTCAGCGGTTCTTGCCTTGAAGGGCCCAGTTCAGCGGTTCTTGAGACGGCGGGGCCCAGTTCAGCGGTTCTTGCCTTGAAGGGCCCAGTTCAGCGGTTCTTGAGACGGCGGGGCCCAGTTCAGCGGTTCTTGAGACGGCGGGGCCCAGTTCAGCGGTTCTTGCCTTGAAGGGCCCAGTTCAGCGGTTCTTGCCTTGAAGGGCCCAGTTCAGCGGTTCTTGAGACGGCGGGGCCCAGTTCAGCGGTTCTTGCCTTCAAGGGCCCAGTTCAGCGGTTCTTGAGACGGCGGGGCCCAGTTCAGCGGTTCTTGCCTTGAAGGGCCCAGTTCAGCGGTTCTTGCCTTGAAGGGCCCAGTTCAGCGGTTCTTGCCTTGAAGGGCCCAGTTCAGCGGTTCTTGAGACGGCGGGGCCCAGTTCAGCGGTTCTTGCCTTGAAGGGCCCAGTTCAGCGGTTCTTGAGACGGCGGACGGTCTATGGCCAACTGCTAAATGCCTGGTGGTGCCCTCCTGGGCAGCGGGGATGGTGCTCCTTCACTGCCCACCTGGGCTGTGGGTGGTGGGGCCCTCCTGGCCAGCTGGGCTGGGTCCTCCCTGGGCAGCGGCTATGGGGCTGGTGGGCTCTCCCGGGGCAGCTGTGCCGGTTCCTCCCGGGGCAGCGGCTATGGGGGTTGTGGGCTCCTCCTGGGCAGCAGGCCTGCTGCCTGACCTCTCCAACTTGCTGCCCTTGCCCTCCTTAGTCGTCGGCCTGTGGCCCTTTCCTCCCTTTGGAGCTGTGGCTGGTGACTGTCTCTGGGTGGTGTCCGGGGGGGATGTAGAAGGCGGGCTCCTGCGGCGCCCCTTCCGCCTTCTGCTCCTCTTCCCAGGGGGTGGGCTGGCTGTCCCCTTGCTGCTGGGCGAAGATCCAGCCATGCGGGCTGGCGGGCTCCAATACCCCTGCACCATTGTCAAGGGGGCTGCAGGGCTGGTGGTGGCTGAGGTGCTCTTCTTACCCCGACGAGAAGGAGGGGGGGGCTCAGGGTCAGGAAAGAAGTTAGTAGTGGCGAGGAAGAGCTTCTTGGGACAATGGAGAGTGGTAGGTACAGTGGGAATGGGAGTGGAGGGAGAGGATGTGGTTGTAGGTGAGTCACGTTTGCTGTCTTTGGGTGCAGGTGCAGGAGGGATAGGCTGTCGTGAGGTGGATGGCTGTTGGGTGGGTGGGTGGCTGCGTTTGTGTGGTGTGGAAGAGGGGGTGACAGACACAGTGGGAGAGGACACAGGGGACGTGTAAATGGCAGTGGGGGTGGTGACTGCACGTGTGCGGACTGGAGTGGAGGGTGTGCTGGTGATGGAAACACTGGCTGATGGTGAGGTGAATGGAGGTGTGAGTGTAGACGTCACAGGGAGGGAGGAGGGAGACGAGGAGGTGGGGGTCACAGAGGTGGTAGTGACTGTTGGCATGTCTGCATCGGAATGTTGCGTGTGTGAATGTCTGCGTGATCTGTGGTGCTTATGTTTGGATGAGCTTCTCTTGGGTGTTGAGGTGTGTGCAGGCTGGTCTGATGGTGTGGGTGGGACAGGCAGAGGAACAGGAGACTGGGAGGAGGGAGTTAGTAGAGGCAGGCAGGAGACAGGGACAATGGCTGCCGTCAGTGCTGAGGCCAGAGCCTGGAACGATCGCTGATGGGCAGCCTGACCCGAATGAATGCCCTCCAGGTACGCATTGCTGCGATGAACCTCCCTCTCCACCCCCTGGATGGCATTCAAAAGGGTAGTCTGCCCAACAATGAGCGTTCGGAGGAGGTCAATGACCTCCTCACTGAGGGCAGCGGGGGTAACAGGGGCAGGGCCTGAGGTGCCTGGGGCGAAGGAGATGCCCGGCTTCCTGGCAGAGCGGGCACAGGGCGAACGCGGAGGGGCTGCTGGGAGGGCGGAGATGGTGCGCTGGGTGGCGGCTGTACCTGTAATGGCGGGGGGCACGGATGGTGCCACCCCCGCAAGGGAGCCCCCTTCCGAGGACGTGTCCGTGTCGCTGCAGGCTCCAGTCGTCCCCGTCGTGGAGCTCCCCTCGCCCTCCGTCTCACTGGTCCAGTCTGACTCTGTGGCATGGCCCTCCTGGGCCATGTGAGATGCAGCTCCCTCCTGCCCCGATGCCACTTCTCCTCCGCCTGATGATGCTGATGCACACAAGCACAGAAAGACAAACAAAAAGGGGGGGGGAGCGAGAAATAAAGGGATATTGAGTACATGGATCTCCGGTACAGTTAGCGGACATGACATACACAGATGCCCCCTGCACTAAGTTGCGCACTTGGGGTACGCTACGCATTCCGTGGAACATGCCCTACACGCCTAGAGTTGACAACTGCACCCATGGATGACACGGCCCAGGGATGGCTGTACTGACAAACTACTGAGGGTGGTGGCTGGGGACACAGGGGCTTACGGGGGTGCCCAGCCTACAGATATCGCCCTGGCCTAGGGGGACCCCCAGCCCTCCTCCCCCACCCAGACACCTCCACTGCGCGACAACAGAGTAGATAATGCTTGTACTCACCCCCTTGTGTCTGCTGTGCTGCCCTCACGCGCCCATCCAAATCAGGGTAGGCCACCGCCAGGATCCGGAACATCAGGGGGCTCAGTTGACGGCAGGCACCCCGCCTACGTTGGGAGGCCATCCCCAGCAGAGACTCGGCGGTCTTCTTGGTCCCGCGGCGGATGTCCTCCCACCTCTTGCGGCAGTGGGTGCCCCGTCGATGGTGGACCCCCAGGGCCCGGACTTCCTTGGCGATGGCACGCCAAATCCCGATCTTCTCATGGGCGCGGACCTATGTGACACGTACAGGGAGGGAGAAATACCACGTTCAAGTTACTCAGCATTTTCCTTTCCAGTGGCCCAACGCCCCCCATCCCCGCCAGGCCCCCCGCCAGGCCCCCCGCCATGCCCAACATGCCCCCCATCCCCGCCAGGCCCCCCGCCATGCCCCCGCCATGCCCAACATGCCCCCCATCCCCGCCAGGCCCCCCGCCATGCCCAACATGCCCCCCATCCCCGCCAGGCCCCCCGCCAGGCCCCCCGCCATGCCCAACATGCCCCCCATCCCCGCCAGGCCCCCCGCCAGGCCCAACATGCCCCCCATCCCCGCCAGGCCCCCCGCCAGCCCCAACATGCCCCCCATCCCCGCCAGGCCCCCCGCCAGGCCCCCCGCCATGCCCAACATGCCCCCCATCCCCGCCAGGCCCCCGCCAGGCCCAACATGCCCCCCATCCCCGCCAGGCCCCCCGCCAGGCCCCCCCGCCAGCCCCAACATGCCCCCCATCCCCGCCAGGCCCCCAAGCCAGCCAGTGGCCCCAAATCCATATTGAATTAAACTCACTTGTTGGTCTGGAGGACCGTAGAGTAGCGCATACTGGGGGAGGACCCCATCCACAAGTTTCTCCAACTCCTCTCCAGTGAAGGCAGGGGCCCTTTCCCCAGTCGCAGCAGCCATTGTCCCTTCCAGACCGAGGTCACAGCAACACTTGCAGTATAGGTCCTCTCCTGTGAAAGTTCAAGTCGCAAGTGGATAAGTAGATAGAAAATGGCGGTCACGTCCGCGGCGGTGCGTACTGCGGCGGTGCGTCCCGCCACCGCCGGCGCCCTTCGCCATTGGCTCCTGAAACCCATAGGCTTCAATGTTAACCAATGCGGCTTCGCGCCGCGGTCTTCGCCCGCCGCCCGCCGCGGTGTGCCACGCCAGCGCATTGACCTCACATCCCATTGTCACACTTCACAGGTCAGGCAGCCGCCATTTCCAGGGCCCACATGGCTCAATTTCAACTGCGTCACACAGGCCTAGGCCTTGCATAGCCACTCAGACACGCCATTCACTGCATAGAGAATCGTATACTGTGCTAGCTGTGAGTACGTACCTGTGGGTTGCCTGACTGTGTGCTCCATGTTGTCCTTCCTAGGCACCGTCCGCTGGGTTGGGCGAGGAGACGGATGAATCCTCCCGTGTACCGACCGCTGGTGGACCTGTCGACAATGGAAGAACGCCACATTATCCTGACCTACCGTCTTAACCGTGCCACTATCCATGAACTGTGTGCCCAGCTGGAGCCCGACCTGATGTCCCCCATCCGCCAACCCACAGGGATTCCCCCTCTGGTGCAGGTCATGTCAGTACTACATTTCTTGGCAAGTGGGTCATTTCAGACAACCGTGGGAATTGCTTCCGGGATGTCTCAGCCCATGTTTTCGAAGGTGTTATCCAGAGTGTTGTCTGCCCTGATGAAATCCGTGAGGAACTACATCATTTTCCCTGAGGTGGGCGAATTGGCTACAGTGAAGGGTGATTTCTACGCCCTTGGACATATTCCCAACGTAATTGGTGCCATTGATGGGACCCATGTGGCTTTGGTTCCCCCAAGAGACAGAGAGCAGGTGTACAGGAACCGAAAAAGTTACCATTCAATGAACATCCAGGTGGTGTGTTTGGCTGACCAGTACATCTCGCATGTAAATGCCAAATTCCCAGGGTCAGTGCATGACGCCTACATCCTCAGGAATAGCAGCATCCCTTACGTGATGGAACAGCTACAGAGACACCGTGTATGGCTAGTGGGGGACTCTGGGTACCCCAACCTGTCGTGGCTACTGACCCCAGTAAGGAATCCCCGGACCAGGGCAGAGGAACGGTACAATGAGGCCCATGGGCGTACTAGGAGGGTGATCGAACGCACCTTTGGCCTCCTAAAGGCCAGGTTTAGGTGCCTGCATATGACCGGTGGATCCCTAATGTACTCACCTAAGAAGGTGTGTCACATCATCGTGGCCTGCTGCATGCTTCACAACCTGGCTTTGCGCCGCCAGGTGCCTTTACTGCAGGAGGATGGTCGAGACGGTGGTGTTGTGGCAGCGGTGGAACCTGAGGAGAGTGACGAGGAGGAAGACGACGGGGCTGAAACAGACAACAGGGACAGAATCATTGAACAGTACTTCCAATAGGACACAGGTAACATTTCAAAGATAATTTAGTAAATGTTAACTACTCTGCAGCATCTCTGCTGCCTGTCTATTTGCCCCAGTGTATGATGACTGAGTTTTGTCTTTTCCCTCCCTATTTCAGATCTGGGGTCCCCACTACGAGTCCTGTGCTTCGTTTCCCCATGGACTACAGCTTTGTGGCAGCTGTTTGTTGACTTCACCATGTACAAGGACATATTTGCACTGTCATGTCAATTACAATCTATTGAAATCACAGCCAGACTCCTGATATTTTGGTGCAAAATAGGTGTTTATTGAAGTGCTCAAAATGGGATGGGTGGTTTCAAGTGGGTGGGGGCTATGGTGAAGGAATGTCCATGGCAGAGTCCAGAGTAACAGTCACACAGGTGCATTGTCCAGAGGCCTGTGGAGAGATGGAGCATGGGCAGTTCAAGGATGGACAGGGTGACAATGTGGGACAGTGGGATGACATCAGGTGGTATCCTTTGCTGGCGGGGGTCTTGACATCCTACTCTGTCTTCTTGCGAGATCTCAGGGCCCTCTTGCAGGGTGGTTCTTCTCCTGCAGGAGGTGGGGGTCTGGTGGGCTGCTGCTGTGCGGGGGCCTCCTGTCCACTAGCGCCGGCGGAGGTGGATGGCTGTTCTTGGTCCAGGCTAGTGGCAGGGGCCCTTGGGTGTTGTTCAGTGTCCGCCCTGCTGTTTACGAGGTCCTGCAGCAGCCCTACCATGGTAACCAGGGTGGTGTTGATGGCTCTGATGTCCTCCCTGTACCCCCGATAGTGTTCCTCCTGCAGCACCTGGATCTCCTGGAACCGGGCCAGTACCGTCGCCATCGTCTCCTGGGAGCGGTTGTATGCTCCCATGATGGTGGTGAGGACCTCGTGGAGAGTGGGTTCCCTGGGCCTCTCCTCCCCCCCCTGTCGCACAGCTGCCCGCCGAGTTGCCCTGTTTCCCTGGGCCTCTGCCCCCTGGCCGGTGTGCCCACTACCACTGCCCCCAAGTCCCTGTTGTTGTTGGGGTGGTGGGTTATCCTGGGTGCCCTGTAGTGGTAGACACACCGCAGATTGACGCGCCCTGGAGACAGAGGCATGGGCCTGCTGGGTGGGAGCTGTGCTGGTGTTCCCAGAGGGGTTAGGGTCTATAGTGGCCTGTGCCTGTGTGAGGGGAACCGACTGTCCAGAGGTCCCCGATGGTCCGGGCTGGTCATCGGTGTCCAGATCGACAGAGCTGCTGTCATCGCTGACGGCCTCTTGGGTGGGGGGTGTGGATAATTCTGGCCCCTCCGCCGCGGTGTGTTGACGGTCGGGTCCTGCAGGGGTATAGAGGTATGGTTATAGTTTCAATGTGTGGCATATGGGTGTATCTGTGGGTTCCCGTGTCCCCAAGTGCTGGCATTCGTGTGTGGGGGCTTTGGTGAGGGTGGCTTGTGGGGGGGATGTGTATATGCATTGGGCATGCTTTGGTGATGGGTGTCCATGCTTAGTGGACGCATGCAGGCCTAGGTTTTGGGATGTGTGGGTTGTGATGGTGAGACATTGGCGGGGAATAGGTGTGCTGGGGGTGGGGGTGAGGATGGTGGTGGGGGTGAGGGTGGGGGTGAGGATGGGGGTGGGGGTGAGGGTGGGGTTCGAGGATGGGGGTGAGGGTTGGGGTCTGATTTGGCATGCAGGTGGGGGGGAAGCAGTATTGAAGCTTCAACTTACCAGTATCCATTCCTCCGCCGACTCCTGCGAGGCCGTCAGGATGCAGGATGTTCAAGACTTCCTCCTCCCATGATGTGAATTGTGGGGGTTGAGGTGGGGGTCCTCCGCCAGTCTTCTGCACGGCGATGTTGTGCCTGGATACCATGGAACGCACCTTCCCCCGTAGGTCGTTCCATCGCTTCCTGATGTCTTCCCGATTTCTGGGGTGCTGTCCCACTGCGTTCACCCTGTCGACAATCCTCTGCCATAGCTCCGTCCTCCGGGCAATGCTGGTGTATTGTATCTGTGTGCCGAACAGCTGGGGCTCTACCCGAACGATTTCCTCCACCATAACCCTGAGTTCTTCGTCTGTGAAGCGGGGTTGTCTTTGGGGTGCCATGGGGTGGTGTGTATGATGTGTGGGGTGGAGTATGTGTATTTAAGTGAGTTGAGTGTGGTGGTGTGTGTTGTTTTGTGTGTGGATAGTGTGTGGGTGATGGTGTTGAGTGGCTGTGGCTGTTATGTTTTGGATGCTGGTGTCTCGCTCTTGTCTTCTTTACGAATTTTTAAGCGTAGGGGTTTGTGGGTGATGTGGGTGGGTGTTTTATATTGTATTGTGTGTGTGGGAGTGGTGTGTGTATGTGTATCAGGTGTGTGGGATTCAAATCGTCCAATGTGGGTGAGTTTTGTTCGTTTGTGTGTATTCTGACCGCGCCTGTGTGTCCCGCCAATGGAATACCGCGTTTGAATGACCGCCGCGTGGATTCGTGGGTCGTAATGGCATGGGCGTATTTCTGTTGGCGTGGCGGTGGAGGTTTGGTCACCTCCACCTTTCCGCCGACCGCTGGTCTGGCGGTCTGTTGTGGCGGTCGGATTTTCGGAGGTTTGCCTTCTGCGGGTCAGAATGACCGTGGCGGGTTTCCGCGACCGCGGCGGGATTATGGAGGATTTCTGACCGGCGGTAGGCGCCTTTTACCGCCGAGGTCAGAATGACCACCAAAGTGTAAAGCATTCAAATATCACAAAACAGTAATTAAATAAAACACAGGAAACAGTTTAAAAATCCAAAACCAATTTATAAAAATAGTTTATATTTTTATCTTTAAAATGACACAAAAACGATTAAAATCGGTTCAGGGGAACCGGAGATATGAATTTTTAAAGAATTATTACTTTTCTAGCGCTTAGAAACAAAAAGCGCCAATCGGGTCATCTGGTTGCACCTCGACCGGGGCAAAGTCAAACTTTCAGGCCGACCGCGATGGAGCCCTGCTCGGCTACAGGCCGCGGGAGGCCTCGGTTAAAAAGTTACCTTCTGACTTAGTCTTTATTTTGAAGTTTTTCTTCACCGGGACGAACCTGCCAGTTGAATCCGACCTCCTGGAGCCCTTGTCCGGATACGCGATGTGGGTTTCCTCGGTGGAGACTTTTACCTTCGGACTTAGTCATTTTTTCGAGATGAAAATCCTTCGACCGGGGTAAACCTGAATCTTGATCCGACGTCCATGGAGCCCTTCTCGGATACGATGGCTGGGAGGTCCCGGTCAACTTTTTACGTTCGGACTTAGTCTCTTTTTTGGATGTTTTTCTTTACCGGGATGAACCACGAAGTCAGGCCGGGTCGCGGTTGAGGCAAGCCGGCTAGAATTTCCGCGGCGGGTCGGTCCCTCTCTGGAGCTTTTTTCCAAAAATTCTCAAATCTTTTCCAAACTTCTGGGGCTTCACCCAGATGTTCTTTTAAGGTTCTTTTGGGGTCCACAGCTCACCCCAAGGGTCCAGAAGTTCTGTGATGGTCCTTGGGGGGTGCGGACTTCAACTCCCAGAATGCACCTGGCGCAAACTCCTTTTTGGCCACTGGACAGTGGTCAGCTGGTCGCTTTCTTCAGGAGTTGGTGCAGGGGACTCTGGTTTAGCAATTTTTCACCTGTAGCAAACAGGGAGTCCCTCCTTGAACCAGTTGAAGCCAGGCAAAGTCCTTCTTGTGGTGAAGCCCAAGTGTGCAGCTGGTGCAGTCCTTCTGAGTGCAGGGTCCAGGTGCAGGCCAGGGGTCCAGCAGGGCAGTCCTTCTTCTTCTTTAGTTCCTTTCTTGTTGAATTCTGGAGGGGATCTGAGGCTTGGGTGCAGGTCTGCCAGTTTTATCCTTGCTCCTGGGTGAAAAGCAGGGGGGCCCTGGTTCTCCAATCAGGGACAGGGTCGTCCCCCTGTGATGACCACTTCCTGGGAAGTGTGGCAAAAATCCATCCCAGAAGGCAACAGTCTCTAAAAATCCAACATGGATGAATCTGATTTTTGGAGGTTACATCTGGCTGAGCCCACCCACTGGTGTGGCTAAAAATCATAAACACACCCCTCTCCTGCCCTCTCCTAATCTAATCAAGGGGGCACCTAATTGTCTGGGGTTGCAGGATGTGGGGGTGTTGCTGGGTGCTTCAAATGTCCTTCTCTGCCTTTGAAGACCAGTTTGGCCGCCCTCCCCCTTCCTGCCTCACCATCTGCTGAGGGGAGATTCTCTCCCCCAAGCACATTCCTTTGTGTGAAGCTTGGCCACTTCACACCTCATCAAGGAAGCCTGGCAGAAGCTGCTGCAGGCTGGCCAATCAGAGCACAGCAGCAAAAACAATGCAGAGCTGAAATTGGCAACTTTTTAGGTAAAGTCTAAACTTTTTACCTGAACAAGTTATATTAAATCCAACAACTGGAAGTTGTAGGATTTATTACAACAATTAATTTGATACCAAATTCTTGGTATGCAACATTTAAGGAGACTTTAAAATTTAAAATAAAGTCTGCCCATTCTAGCCTATGAAGGCCATTTACTTCAATGAGGGAAAAACGAATTTGGCTGTTTTTACCTCACCAGGGCTTATAAATCTATTTTTATAAAGTCCCTGCTTATAGTTACATGGCACCCAGCCCTAGGGGCACATAGGGCACACCTTAGGGGTGACTTATATGTAAAAATAAGGTAGTTTAAGACTTTGGAAGTACCTTTAATTCCAAAGTCGAATTTGCATATAATTTTAATTTAAAAGCAGCCAGCAAGGCAGGCCTGCCTTTAAAATGACACTGGGCACCTCAGCAGTGCACCTAGGTGTGCACCACCTATGCTGTGGTCCCTAAACCTACATGCCCTACCATATACTAGGGACTTATAGGTAGGTTAACTTAGCCAATTATAATTAGCCTAATTTGCATATCCATTTTACACAGAGCACAGGCCCTGGGACTGGTTAGCAGTACCCAGGGCACCATCAGAGTCAGGAAAACACCAGCAAAAAGTGGAAAATTGGGGCAAAAAGTTATGGGGCCTCTGCAATCAGCCCTGTTTTCTCACACAACCCCCCCCCCAGCCCACACGCCCAGGAGACTCAGCCCAACCCTGGGAGAGTCTTCCTGGCTTGTTAGCCGAGGAAGACAGTGAAGAAAACTGGCTGTCCCTTTGCAGGGCCTACTCTGCCTTATATCCTCCTGTCAGGGTCACTCCCTCTGGGTAGTGAAGCCATCCCAACAGTAAAAGGACCCAACTCAAACTGAAACTTCCCTCTAGGGGGGTCTTCCTCCTCTCTCTCTGCCAACTTGGGTAGTGAGGTGCCCACCTTCCCTACTCCAAACTTTGCTAGGGCAACACCTAGCTTACCCAAAGAGGTCACCCAACACTTGAGCAACCCCACCATGACCAATAGGGTCAGGGGGCCTACTTTGCTATTGGCCCTGGGGTCTGCCTCCCAGGTTAAGTACATTGCTGCCAGGAAGGCTAGCACCCAGCAGAGGCTACTGACAGCTGTCAGTACCCAGAACCACACCCTAAGGTCTCCACTGACAGGTGGCTGAGCTGCTTTAGGGGCAACTTTGGGGTCCTGGCACCCCTCTTGCTGTCTAGAGTGGGGGGCTACCACCTCCTGTGGCAGTCACCCTCCTTCCACTCTCCCTTCTGTCAGTGCAGGGGCAACACCTTGCATCTGGACAGCTGCCTGACTACTCACGACTTCCTTGGGGTCAGGTGAGGCCTCACCAGTGCCAACTCTGGGCTCCCCCCTTACTGGGGCAGAGGGCCCTTGACTCCCTGGAACTCTCTTTAAGAGTGGCCTACCCTTCCTTTTCTTCTTTCCTTTTCTTGGGGACCCCTGTCTTCTAACTGTAGGGACTGACTCCCCAGGACTTTGGGTTGGGGGGGCGCCCTGGGCGACCACCCCATCTGTGACCAGACTCACCTCTGGGAGGTCATTGCCCAGGATACAATCTAGGGGAAGGTCAGCACTGACTACCACCCTAATCCAGTCAAGGATACCCTCCCTCTTCAGGGGCACTATGGCTACAGGTTTGGAGGTGACCTCCCCTGTGGCTATCCTGACTTTCTTTGTCTTTCCTGGGACATACATGTCTGGGGTCACTAACCGGTCACTCACTATAGTATGACTGGCACAGGTGTCTCTCAGGCCAGTGGTAGGGATCCCATTCACTTGAATGTGGTGGAAGTGTCTACTCCCACCCTCAGGGATCACCAGCTTACCATCTGGTCCTGTCTCCCAGCTCAATGCTAGGAGGACTTCATCATCTGAGGAATCCTCCTCTATGGCTACACTGGACAGCCCAGTGCTAACCACCTTCTTTGGACAGGCTGCATCTCCTCTGAAATGACCTGTCTGCTGACAGTCAAAGCAAGCCCTACTGTCCAAGAGCTTTCTTAACCCTGGGTCTAACTGTCTCTGCTGGTCAGAGTGGGATTTACTCTCCTCCTTCTTAGGGTTCTGGGGTACAGAGGGAGTCTCTGTGGTGGGCTTACCACCTCCCTCCTTAGGTTTTTGGGGACCTGTCCCCCCCTTCTTGGAGTCTCCCCCCTGGGACTTGACAACCACCCTGGTTCTCAACCACTCATCAGCTGCCTCCCCTACCTCTCTAGGGTTGGTCTGCTTAGAGTCCACTAGATGCTGGCGTAACCTTTCTTGGGTACAATTGGTCAAGATGTGCTCTCTCATGATCAGATTGTATAACCCCTCATAAGTATCTACTTTGTTACCAATAATCCAGCCCTCTAGTGCCTTTAGTGAAATGTCCACAAAGTCAACCCAAGACTGGGTACTGACCTTCTGGGTGTCCCTGAACTTCATTCTATATTGCTCTGGGGTCAGACCAAACTTCTTGGCTAAGCACCTCTTCATACTAGGGTATGAATCTGCCTCCTCCCCCCTTAAGGTCAGAAGCCTATCCCTCCCTGAGTTGGGGACCAACTCCCACAAAAGGGAACCCCAGTATTGAGGCCTAACCCTTCTCATATGGAGTGCCCTCTCAAATGCCCCCAGCCACTTATCTATGTCATCCCCCTCTACATAAGCAGGAACTACCCCCTTGGGTAATCTGGGGCAAACTCCCCCACCCGTGGACACCTCAGCTTCTTTATCGCTGCTTCCATCTCTTTTCTCTTTGTATCCCCACTTTTTCTTTTCTAGGGCCAGCTTCTCTGCTTCCAAAGCTATGTATGCTAGCTGGGCCTCCAGCTCTCTTTCTCTGATGGATGGGTTCTCTCCTCCTGAAAGGACCCCCTTCCCACCACTAGCTTTGGATCTGCCCCTAGTGACTGTATTTACTGAGGACCGTTCTTCCTCATCCTCACTTAGGCTCAGATGCCTTCCCTCCCCTGAGTGGTTAGAGCTTGCATCCTCCCTTCTTTCTCCCTCCTCTGGAGCTTCTTCTGACTCTACCTCTTGGGCCTCAGCCCATGCTGTCAGGGATGTGATCAGGATTTGCTTCCTGAGATCAGTGGTTGCAGGCAACCCTCTTTCAATACACAACCCCCTAAGCTGGACTACTGTCAGTGTGGGTAGGCTAGCCAGATCAAGCTCCATGGTTCCCTGGTTTTGTGTCAACAAAAACTTTTTGCAAAAATTGGAAACAAGAATTTAGAAAAATTACAAAAATAAATAATTGAAATTAATCCAAATTAAAAATTAAAAACAATTTTTGCACTAGGACAATTTAAAGGATTTTTAATTTGTTTTACCTAAAACTGTAACGTGATATTGAACACAAGTACAGGATCCCGTCGCTGCTTCCAATTATGTTGGAAAATGGGTTATTGGTAGGGCAGGTAGGTACCTACACCTAGCAACAAGCCACTAACCTCCACATAGGTACAGTTAGGTCTCAGTAAATTAATCCCAGCTCAACCCTTGGTAGCTTGGCAACGAGCGTCAAGGCTTAATTTAGGAGACAAAGTGTAAAGCATTCAAATATCACAAAACCGTAATTAAATAAAACACAGGAAACAGTTTAAAAATCCAAAACCAATTTATAAAAATAGTTTATATTTTTATCTTTAAAATGACACAAAAACGATTAAAATCGGTTCAGGGGAACCGGAGATATGAATTTTTAAAGAATTATTACTTTTCTAGCGCTTAGAAACAAAAAGCGCCAATCGGGTCATCTGGTTGCACCTCGACCGGGGCAAAGTCAAACTTTCAGGCCGACCGCGATGGAGCCCTGCTCGGCTACAGGCCGCGGGAGGCCTCGGTTAAAAAGTTACCTTCTGACTTAGTCTTTATTTTGAAGTTTTTCTTCACCGGGACGAACCTGCCAGTTGAATCCGACCTCCTGGAGCCCTTGTCCGGATACGCGATGTGGGTTTCGTCGGTGGAGACTTTTACCTTCGGACTTAGTCGTTTTTTCGAGATGAAAATCCTTCGACCGGGGTAAACCTGGATCTTGATCCGACGTCCATGGAGCCCTTCTCGGATACGATGGCTGGGAGGTCCCGGTCAACTTTTTACGTTCGGACTTAGTCTCTTTTTTGGATGTTTTTCTTTACCGGGATGAACCACGAAGTCAGGCCGGGTCGCGGTTGAGGCAAGCCGGCTAGAATTTCTGCGGCGGGTCGGTCCCTCTCTGGAGCTTTTTTCCAAAAATTCTCAAATCTTTTCCAAACTTCTGGGGCTTCACCCAGATGTTCTTTTAAGGTTCTTTCGGGGTCCACAGCTCACCCCAAGGGTCCAGAAGTTCTGTGATGGTCCTTGGGGGGGTGCGGACTTCAACTCCCAGAATGCACCTGGCGCAAACTCCTTTTTGGCCACTGGACAGTGGTCAGCTGGTCGCTTTCTTCAGGAGTTGGTGCAGGGGACTCTGGTTTAGCAATTTTTCACCTGTAGCAAACAGGGAGTCCCTCCTTGAACCAGTTGAAGCCAGGCAAAGTCCTTCTTGTGGTGAAGCCCAAGTGTGCAGCTGGTGCAGTCCTTCTGAGTGCAGGGTCCAGGTGCAGGCCAGGGGTCCAGCAGGGCAGTCCTTCTTCTTCTTTAGTTCCTTTCTTGTTGAATTCTGGAGGGGATCTGAGGCGTGGGTGCAGGTCTGCCAGTTTTATCCTTGCTCCTGGGTGAAAAGCAGGGGGGCCCTGGTTCTCCAATCAGGGACAGGGTCGTCCCCCTGTGATGACCACTTCCTGGGAAGTGTGGCAAAAATCCATCCCAGAAGGCAACAGTCTCTAAAAATCCAACATGGATGAATCTGATTTTTGGAGGTTACATCTGGCTGAGCCCACCCACTGGTGTGGCTAAAAATCATAAACACACCCCTCTCCTGCCCTCTCCTAATCTAATCAAGGGGGCACCTAATTGTCTGGGGTTGCAGGATGTGGGGGTGTTGCTGGGTGCTTCAAATGTCCTTCTCTGCCTTTGAAGATCAGTTTGGCCGCCCTCCCCCTTCCTGCCTCACCATCTGCTGAGGGGAGATTCTCTCCCCCAAGCACATTCCTTTGTGTGAAGCCTGGCCACTACACACCTCATCAAGGCAGCCTGGCAGAAGCTGCTGCTGGCTGGCCAATCAGAGCACAGCAGCAAAAACAATGCAGAGCTGAAATTGGCAACTTTTTAGGTAAAGTCTAAACTTTTTACCTGAACAAGTTATATTAAATCCAACAACTGGAAGTTGTAGGATTTATTACAACAATTAATTTGATACCAAATTCTTGGTATGCAACATTTAAGGAGACTTTAAAATTTAAAATAAAGTCTGCCCATTCTAGCCTATGAAGGCCATTTACTTCAATGAGGGAAAAACGAATTTGGCTGTTTTTACCTCACCAGGGCTTATAAATCTATTTTTATAAAGTCCCTGCTTATAGTTACATGGCACCCAGCCCTAGGGGCACATAGGGCACACCTTAGGGGTGACTTATATGTAAAAGAAAAGGTAGTTTAAGACTTTGGAAGTACCTTTAATTCCAAAGTCGAATTTGCATATAATTTTAATTTAAAAGCAGACAGCAAGGCAGGCCTGCCTTTAAAATGACACTGGGCACCTCAGCAGTGCACCTAGGTGTGCACCACCTATGCTGTGGTCCCTAAACCTACATGCCCTACCATATACTAGGGACTTATAGGTGGGTTAACTTAGCCAATTATAATTAGCCTAATTTGCATATCCATTTTACACAGAGCACAGGCCCTGGGACTGGTTAGCAGTACCCAGGGCACCATCAGAGTCAGGAAAACACCAGCAAAAAGTGGAAAATTGGGGCAAAAAGTTATGGGGCCTCTGCAATCAGCCCTGTTTTCTCACAACATGTGTCACATTCCCTTACAGGGAAACCATCCGTGGTTGCTGAATCCAGTGAGGAAATCTACTACGTCAGCTTCAACGAGGCACATGGAAGAACACAGCGTGTTGTGGCATGGGCTTTTGAGATCCTGAAGGCAAGATTTCGTAGCATTGATAAGACAGGTAGAGCTCTCCTCTGCTCACCTGTAAAAGTGTATAAGATCATTTTGGCCTGCTGTGTGCCCCACAACATTACCCTTAGGAGAAACATCCCATACATCCCTGATGGGGGGGAGCTGGCAGTGTCACCGGGTGACCCTCTGGAAATGGCGAGTGAGGATGACAGTGATGACGATGAAGGTGGAGACATGCGGGACAATCTCATCCATAAGTACTTTACATAAGTGTAAGTATGTGATGTTCTGTGATTACTGTGACTGCATCGGGTACAGTAGTGGTCAGGATTTGTTGAGAAGGGTATCTCTGTCACCATGAGACAGGACATCTCATGCTATGCATCATATAGCCAAGGTTTGTTGGATACATCAGACTTGAAGATGTTGCTCTCTTAAGGATATCCTTTGTTTGGATCAGTGAATTCAATTCAATTCAATTAAATCTGTATTCATGATTTTGAACTCAATGAGGTCCACATGAGCAGTCACATTGCAGTCAGTGAAACAACTGAAGTTTGAAATGAGGTTTGTGTCTTATATATGCCTTTACCTGCCCAAACTCCTAGTATGTCACTTATTCCTTCCAGGTCTCTTCACCATGCCATCCACGTGTGGGCATTTCAAATTTGTGTCATTGGCAGGTGGCTGTTGCAGGTCTGACATGTGAAGTGGACATGGATTGATCCAGGTACTGCTTGCCACAGATTTGGGGTGCATGAGTCCTATGCCCAGGCTGCCTGGACAGTGGGAGGGCAGGAATATGAGCTACACAATAGACCTGTTTGTAATGGTGTGTTGGTCCAATTGTCTCGTGTGTGATCATGTGGCCCTGTAACATGTCATCCTGTGCAATTTATTCCTTTTACCTTCACATTGTGAGGGCATTGATTCTGTATGAGCTGCCAGTAGCTGTCATTGTGTTTCCTCATTGCAGGCCAGTGTTCCTGTGCCACAACAATAAAACCGGTTTGTGACATTCTACCAGGTGCTTGCTTATTGTTATGGGAAGGGCCTGGGCTCAGGCTCTATTGTACTGCCCTATTCTGCGTGACAGTGTATGTCTGGTTTAGGTATGTGATAAGGGTCAAACTGGAGACAACATCCCATACTGTCTTTGGCTACTCTACGGGACAAGGTCTTACAGGCCCTTTCTGATGTGGTCTGGTATTCAGTAGTAACAGGATATCCGACCTGACTACATATGGCTAGGACATTCTAGAATATGAATGCGCAGACATTCTTAACACCTGATGTGCAATACAGTACAATAAAACATTTGATGGGACCAGACACTTGTGACATTGTGTTGCTAGTCATCCTCAGCATGACACTACCTGAAACATCACCCTCTATCCATTGTTTTCTAATTTCTTCGGCATGTACATTACATGTGATTGCCATTCAAAATTCCAGACAGATAAAAAAGAGGTGTAGAAGGCAAAGTTTTGGTGATGGGGGTGTTTATTTACATTACAACAAGAATCAATAGTGACACTGGATCAAAAAACATACATAAGGTGAAGGGATCAGTCATGGTGGATATGATCAATAGAGTAGAAGCCACAACATTTGGGTTCCAGTGTCCTACTACCATGGAAAATGAAAAATGGTTAAGGAACAGCCAATAGAGTGAGTCCGTGGCACACAAAGAAGTGACATCAGGAAGTGGTCACTTGCTGGCAGTGGTTGGTGTCTTGCCACCTGCACCTCCAGGATGCTTGGCTGGATGTCCCCACTTGTGGGGTGCTCAGTAACTATAGAGGCAGGGGTACCTGAGGCGGGTTCTTTCCCTGGCAGGGCCTCCCTTCCAGTACCTGGCACTGATGAAATGCCTGGTCTGTGTATGCACCAAAGGAAGGTGTGTGATATGTTGCCTAGCCCTGCTCAGGGTACTGTTAAAGTCCCTCAGCACCCCTGTTAGGGAGGACATGTTGGAATTGTGGGCCTTCTACTGTTCATGCATCTCATGATGGAAATCCCTCTGTAGCTTCTTGATTTCCCTGAGTCGGGTTAGTACCTGACCCTTGGGAAAGTTGGTAAGCACTCAAGACCTGGCTGATGGTATCCTGGTAGGAGGCATCACTAGCAGCCTCTTGCCACTGGGCCACATCATCCCTCACATGCACCCTACCCCGACGCTGAGTATAGTGAGAGTCTCAGTACCCCCTGCCCTTAGCATTCCTGTCATTGCCTGTCCTACCCACACACTATACAGTTGAGATCCCCTCAGGTGGGTACACTCCAATGGGGAGCTGTCAAACAAGGTCATTTTGGTTATGCTACACTGTTCTGGTTTTAATGATAGTAGTACAGTGCTTGCTGGAACTTGTAGTGCTGTCAATCCTTTTACTACACCCACTATACAAAGATGTTGTTCCCCCAGGTGAGTCTACTTGATAGGTTGGAGGCTAGACAGGGGTCTATGGACAGGTGGACACAGGGCTGTTGAGTGGGGTGACATTGTAGGTGGCAAGATGGGATCAGAGAGCATGAATGCCAATACATTTTGGTGCCATTTTTGTTGTTGTGACTTACCTGACTTGACTTCCCCAGGTATTCCTGTTAAGCCCTGAGGATGTAGGATGGCCACGACCTTCTCCCCCCATGATGTTAGCTGTAGGGGAGGAGGTGGGGGCCCACGGCAAGTCTTCAGGACTGGAAGGTGGTGCCTGGACACCATGGAACGAACCTTCCCCCTGAGGCCATTCCACCTCTTCCTGATATTGTCTCTTGTGCACGGATAGCTGCCTACAGAATTCACTCTGTTGATTATCCTTTGCCACATTTCTATTTTCTAAGCAAAAGTAGTTTGCTGGACTTGGGCTCCAAATAGCTGTGGCTCTACTCTAATAACTTCATCCACCATGACTCCTAACTCATCATCTGTGAAATATGGATTTTTCTGTGGTGACATGGTGGTAAAAAAATAGTAAAATAAATATGATGGTTAAGTGCTGTGTAATGAGGAGGTGGCAGGAAGTAAATGGATGCAGAGTTGCAAATATGTGTGATGGGGTATGTTGAGTGTGTGGGATATGTGGTTAGTGCAAGTTGGAGGGGTGCCTAATCTATGTTTGGTGAAGTTTTTGGGCAGTGCTCTGGCTTGTATTCAGCGTGAAGATGCAAAGGATTGTGGTGTGTGAAGAGGTGTGTTTTATAGTGTGGTTTGTAGGTGTTTCGAGTGTGTATATGTGTGTCAGCTATGTTGTTTTCAAAAGCACTTAATGTGGTGTTGTGTATTACTGTGTTGACCGCCAACCACTGCAATTCCCACAACCATTGGAAGACCACCATGACAAGACCGCCATTGTGATTTTCGAATTGTAATAGGTTCGGTGGTTGGCTGGCGGTGCCAGTGGTGAGAACCGCCTATTTCCCACCCTCCAGTGTCCTGGTGGGGCCGGATTTTAAGCTGGCTTGTGGCGGGCCTGCCTATGTAACTCGTAATACAGTGATAATTTGGTGCCCGCCACCAAGGTGGTCTGGAGGTCTAACCACCAAAATTGTAATGAGGCCCCTAGACTTGTTGCAAGAGCCATGTCTTCAACCTTTTCTTAAACAAGGTGATAGCCCCTACCAAGTGTATCTCCAGTGTGGAATTATTCCAAGCCACTGGTCAAAGGTAGGAGAAAGCTCTTTTGCCCAATCACATGTGACGGATCTTAGGGATCCTTGTCGGAAGGCTGTGGGCTGCCAGTAAGTTCCTAGAGGAGACATAGAATCTAATTCTGGCCCTGAGATAGCCTGCGCCTGAATAGTGCAGTGTTCTATGGATTAGGAATAACATTTGTATTATTTCTTTATCAGACGGCTGTGGAGAGCACGCAGTTGCAGAGATACATGTGTTCTTGGGGGCAAGCTAAGTAAAATGTAGGCTGCTGTATCTTGGACCACATAAAGCTTATTAAGCAGGTAATCCAGAAGTCCAAGATAAAGGCCATTGCTGCAATCCAGCCTTATGACAAATAATACCAAAAATGTTAAATGCCCCAATATCACGCCAAAGCTTCTAGCTCCACCACTGTGTATAAAGACTTTGCACCTTTAAGGCTGTGATTTGCAAAAGCCACTGATTCTTCTCTGTTGTCTCTTATTTGTAGGAACACCTCACTTAATCCACACTGGCTTGCACCTGTCACAACTTTACTAGAATCCCTGGTATCAAATGGTTTGAGAGGTATAGCTTTGGAACACACTCTTTAATTGTACTGAACTCCTACATATAGTTTCACTCCAAACAAATGTTTCTCCCTTCTCTAGTCAATTGTGCATTGAGTAAGTTTTCTCCACACTCATGGGAATTAACCTAGATTAAAATCCCATCAACCCCATAAATGACCTTCACTACTTGACACCCCAAACGTATATTTTTCCACCTCCAACATCATACACCTCTCAAATGTGCCCAATACAAATGCTAATTTCCTCACGAGACCATCTTTTGTCAGCATATATTAACAAATCATCTTGAAAACAAGTCACACCTTCAACGTGTCTGAACATTATATGCATCAACCACAGGAAGACCGCCTATACCAAAGCAAGACAGAAAGGCATCCTTTTGCACCTTAATGGCCCTTTAGGACCTAGAAAGGACTTTAAGGGACAAGCATCCTCATGTAATACAATCTGATGACATGGAGATGCCATATCTTAGGTTGAAAAAACCTTTGCCCCTTTTATTTTGGTTAACATCTACGTAATACTGGGGAACGGGTGTCTATCAACTGCAATGCTTGTATTAAGATCTACACACATTCATAAATTTCAGTTTGGTGTACATGCAAGCACCACTGGAGACAACCATTCAGAACTCTCAATTGGTTCAATGATATCTTATGCACACAACTCCTTAAATAGGTCTGGCAGCTAAAGGAACATTTTTGGATTTGTGACACTGGCTGACATCCATGCATAATACAACGCTTTCATCACAAGACGTAGAAGTTTCATTCAAAATGTCATTTGCATTAAACAGACTGACCACTTTCTACTATTGTCCTTTGATGGACTTGCATACCTTACCAAAATGCCCTTCATTTTGCATTTTATGCATATTTTGTTGAAAACTGAACATGACTTCGAACTTCCCAAATGATAACTGTTACCACATCTGTAACTTTTGAGATTTGTAGACTTAAAAGATTCCAACTTATTACTTTTAGATTTAGGCCCTCATTATGAACCCAGCATGTTCTTGCTGGCGGTCTTTCTATTGACCGTCAGCTCCCCTGGGACCCCGCCGGCCATATTGAAAACATTCTGCTGGGCCGGCGGGCGGAAACATTGTTTCCGACCGCCAGCCCAGCAGAATGCCTGGCCAAGACATCGCCAGCAGCTCTACATGGAGCTGCCGTCAAAGCCTCTGTGCGGCGGGAGCAGCTGCACCCGTCGCGCAGATCACTGCCCATAAATTGGGCAGTGACCTGCGCGATGGGGCACTGCACAGGGGCCCCTGCACTGCCCAGGGGGCAGTATATCTCTCCCCTCTACCGCAAAGAGCTTCCACAGACCCGCCCCCAAATGAGCTTCAGGGACTAGATTCATGTGAAGAGCAGACTCATACCCCTTCAACCACATGTATATGTCATCCTCCCTCTTGTAATCTTTCACAAGGTATTTAGGAATGTACACCCTCCTTTCAGGCTGCACTGTAGGATTGCTGCCACCATCTCTGCTAGACTGACTCCTCTGGTCTAACTCCTTCAAGCTAAGCTCATGAGCCAGCTACATCTTCCTTTCCTCAATGGCCAACCTTCTCTGCTCCATCTCCCTCTCCATCTTCATCTTTAGACTTAACTTTTTCAGCTCCAATTGGTATTTCCCCTCTTCCTGTCTGTCCTGTAACTCTTCAGGTGTCAGACGCTTGGAGGACATGCTGCTACCTGCCCTGGAGACTCTCTCCCTAGGCATAACAGGCCCATCCACTACATCATTGTCAATGACTTGCATCCCCTCCTCACCCTGCTCCTTCTCTGTGTGCCCCTCAGCTTCTTTGGCTGTCACCCAGGCCTCAGCGCCTTTTGCAGCTCCTCCTTCTTGGAAGAGCTTTTAATGGGACAGGCCAAATCTCTACAAAACTGCTTCAACTGAGCTACTGTAAAGCTCTCCAATTTTTCCAAATCAAAAGCGGCTCCTGCTGATGCATCTCCAGATTGTGAAATGATGAAGAGTTAAAAGTACAAAGTTTCAAAGGCAGAAAACAAGTTCCCAAATGAAGTTCAAGAAAAGTCAATCAAGGGATCAGCAAAAATAGAAGTAGAACAAAAACAGTCCCAAAGAGAAAAAGCTAAATCACAAGACAAGTAGTATGTGGTCACAAAGTAGTCTGAACTCAAAACAGTAGTGTACACTTAATTACTGTATGTCAAGTTCAAACAAAAGTCCAATCCCATCCGCTGATCATCAATGTTAGAAATTGGGTCTTTGGTTGGCAGTCAGGTTACCCCCTATCCAAGCAAGGACCCTCACTCTAGTCAGGGTAAAAGAGAATCACTCTCAGCTAACCCCAGCTTACCCCCTTGGTAGCTTGGCATGAGCAGTAGGCTTCACTTCAGAGTGCTAGGTGTAAAGTATTTGTACCAACCCACACAGTAACTTAATGAAATCACAAACAAATGACACAACATAGGTTTAGAAAAATAGGAAATATTTATCTAAACAAAACAAGACCAAAACGACAAAAATCCGCAATACACAAGTCAAGTTATCAATTAAAAGCAAAAATAGTCTTCATTTAGTTTTAAACACACACTAACACTGTTAGCATGAAAATATACCTTGGGTGCATCAAAAATAACCCCGCACAGGCGAGTGTGCATCGAAAAGTGCTTGCAATGCGTCGATTTCACTCACAAGCGAGACCTTGCGTCGTTTCTCCTTTCATCGGGTCGGGCGCGTCATTTCTTCTTTCCGCAGGAGAGCGATGCGGCGATCCAGTCAGCACTCTCAGGTCCGGGAAGGCCTTGCTTTGTTTTTACACGCCCAGCCACACACATAAGTAGCACTGTAATCATGTCTCAGGCCTGCCACTGCAGTGTCTGTGTGTGCAGTTTTAACTGTAAATTTGACTTGGCAAGTGTACCCACTTGCCAGGCCTAAACCATCCCTTTTCTTACATGTAAGGCACCCCTAAGGTAGGCCCTAGGTAGCCCCAAGGGCAGGGTGCAGTGTATGGTTAAGGTAGGACATATACGTCCTCATTACAACCCTGGCGGTAAAGTCCGCTGACCGCCGTGCCGACGACCACCAACATACCGTGTCCGTGGCGGAAATCCGCTACGGGTATTATGACCCACACTGAGAAATCCTCCACAATACAGACACCCACACAAGTCCGACACACTAAAGGTCAGTGAAAAATTGGCAGTACCAAAACCCACACCGTCACGTTAACAGGAATGCGCCCACACTATCACAACCCACCAATCAATGTGGGGGTCATTCAACCGCGGTAAACCATTGGCGGTACACACCACCGCGCTCAAAATACACACACACACTTACAAAACACGACCACGTTGGACAATTCAAACTACACACACCTGACACACATACACACACCACACACAGTTGCCTCAGGAATGCGAGGTGGTCCTGGGTGGTCCTGAGGTTGGTGGGGAGGGAATTCCATGTCTTGGCCACCAGGTAGGAGAAGGATTTCCCACCTGCTGTGGTGCGGCGGATGCGAGGGACGGCGGCGAGTGCAAGGTTGGCGGAGCGAAGTTGACGGGTGGGCGTGTAGAAACTGAGGCGACGGTTGAGGTATTCGGGTCCCTTGTTGTGGAGGGCTTTGTGTGCGTGGGTGAGGAGCCGGAAGGTGATCCTTTTGTTGACGGGAAACCAGTGCAGGTGTCTCAGGTGGGCAGAGATGTGGCTGTTGCGGGGTATGTCGAGGACGAGAGGTTTAGCGGTGGTTCCTGCGTATAGGGTGTTACCGTAGTCCAGGCGGCTCGTGACGAGGGTGTGGGTCACAGTCTTTCTGGTGTTGGCGGGGATCCAACGGAAGATCTTTCGGAGCATGCGGAGGGTGAAGAAGCAGGATGATGATACGGCATTGACTTGTTTGGTCATGGTGAGAAGTGGGTCCAGGATGAATCCGAGGTTGCGTGCGTGGTCTGAGGGGGTTGGTGCGGTGCCAAGGGCCGTGGGCCACCAGGAGTCGTCCCATGCGGACGGGGTGTTTCCGAGGATGAGGACTTCCGTTTTGTCTGAGTTCAGTTTCAGACAGCTGAGTTTCATCCATTCTGCGACGTCTTTCATTCCATCTTGCAGCTTGGTCTTGGCGCTGGTGGGGTCCTTGGTGAGGGAAAGTATCATCTGAGTGTCGTTGGCGTAGGAGGTGATGTTGATGTTGTGTTTGCGTACGATGTCGGCGAGGGGGCTCATGTAGACATTGAAGAGAGTCGGGCTGAGCGAGGAGCCTTGTGGGACGCCGCAGATGATCTCGGTGGGGTCTAAGCGGAACAGTGGGAGGTAGACTCTTTGGGAGCGGTTGGAGAGGAAGGAGGTGATCCAGTCCAGGGCCTGTCCTTGGATACCGGTGGAGCAGAAGCGGGATATTAGGGTTCGGTGGCAGACGGTGTTGAAGGCAGCCGAGAGGTCGAGGAGGATGAGGGCGACTGTTTCTCCGTTGTCCATCAGAGTTCTGATGTCGTCTGTGACTGAGATGAGGGCGGTTTCTGTGCTGTGATTGGCTCGGAATCGGGACTGAGAGGGGTCGAGTAGGTTGTTGTCTTCAAGGAAGTTGGTAAGTTGCTTGTTGACGGTCTTCTCTATGACTTTGGCAGGGAAGGGGAGGAGCGAGATGGGGCGGAAGTTCTTCAGGTCGCTGGGGTCCGCCGTAGGTTTCTTCAGTAGGGCGTTGACTTCTGCATGTTTCCAGCTCTCGGGGAAGGTGGCAGAAGCAAACGAGCTTTTGATGATGGTCTGGAGATGCGGGACAATGATGTTGTCGGCTTTGTTGAAGATGAAGTGTGGGCAAGGGTCCAAGGGGGCACCGGAGTGGATGGAGTTCATGGTAGCTTTGGTCTCTTCTGTGCTGATGTGAGTCCAGGCGTTGAGGGTGATGGCTGGGGTTGTAGGTTCTGTGGTGGTTGGCTGGGTCTGGTGTCCGAAGCTGTCGCGTAGGTCGGTGATCTTACGATGGAAGAAGGTGGCGAGGGAGTTGCAGAGGTCTTGTGAGGGCGTGATGGCGTTGGCGTTGGCGTTGGGATTGGAGAGCTCTTTGACAATGTTGAAGAGTTCTTTGCTGTTGTGAGTGTTCTTGTCCAGTCTGTCTGTGAAGGAAGTTCTTTTGGTGGCGCGGATCAGTTGGTGGTGTTTGCGGGTGGCGTTTTTGAGGGCAGACATGTTTTCTGCGGTGTGGTCCTTGCGCCATGCTTTCTCAAGGGTGCGGCAGTTTTTTTTAGATTCCTTGAGGGTGTCTGTGAACCAAAGAGGTTTCCTGGTGTTGGTCTGTCTTGGGAGGCATCTGAGGGGTGGGAGGTTTCCTGCGCAGTTGGTGATCCAATGTGTGAGGCGGAGGGCTGCGTCATTGGGGTCGGTGGAGAAGGTGGGTTGGTTGTCGCTGAGAGTGGAAAGAAGCTGTTCCGCGGGGATTTTGTTCCAATGTCTACGTGGGATGGATTGTGTGCGGAGGTGGCGAGTCTCGCGTCGGAAGGTGAAGTGGACACATCTGTGGTCGGTCCAGTGTATTCCGGAGGAGTGGCTGAAGGATATGTGGTTGCTGGCGGAGAGATGAGGTCGAGCGTGTGTCCGGCGATGTGGGTGGGGGTGTTCACCAGTTGCTTGAGACCGAGGTTGGCGAGGTTGTCGAGCAGAGCGGTGGTGTTGGGGTCGTTGTTCTGTTCCAGGTGGAAGTTGAGGTCACCGAGGAGGATGTAGTCCGGCGGGGCAAGGACGTGCGGGGAGATGAAGTCAGTGATAGAGTCGCTGAAGAGGGCGCGTGGTCCAGGGGGTCTGTAGATGAGAGTTCCTCTGAGGGTGGTCCTGGGGTCGGTGTGGATCTGGAAGTGCAGGTGTTCGGCGGCGAGGGGGGTGTCTTCGGTGGAGGTGGTGACGTTGATGGAGTCCTTGAAGACTATGGCGATTCCTCCACCGACTTGGTTGGTGAGGTCTCTCCTGGAGATCTTGTAGCCGTCGGGGATGGCTATGGCGATGTCAGGGGCCAAAGAGGCGTTCATCCAGGTCTTAGTGATCAAGGCGATGTCCGGTGCGGTGGAGTCCAGGAGGTCCCATAGTTCAATGGTGTGCTTGTGGACGGAGCGTGCGTTGATCAGGATTCATTTGAGGTGGTTGTTGGCGCGTGGGCTTGCGGGCGGGGTGGTTTCGCGGTGGAAGGTGAGTTTGCAGGTGAGGCATGCAAAGGGTCCATGGGTGCGTTTAGGGTTGGCTTGGAAGCAGGTACTGGAGCGCCCCGGGTTGAGGGCGTGGAGGGTGTTGGGGTCGTAGCGGTGCTGAGGGGTTTGGGAGTGCTGGGGGTCGTGGCGCTAGGCACGGTCCAGGCGCGGATGGACGCACCCACATTACCCACAACCCATTACAATGAACATTTTTGAAGAAGCAGAGAGACAGAAAAGCAAAGACCACACCAGCATCCAGAGGCACACAACACCATCACTGATACACCAACCACGCACAAAACACCACACACCCTAAAACATCACCCCACACATCACATCACACATCACCTCACACATCACTCACACCACATCATGGCACCTCAAAGACAACCCAGGTTTTCTGAGGAGGAGCTCAGGGTCATGGTGGAAGAAATCATCCAGTAGAGCCACAGCTATTCGGATCAGAGGTGCAGCAGACATCCATTGCTAGGAAGATGGAGCTATGGGGAGAATTGTCGACAGGGTCAACACAGTGGGACAGCATCCAAGAACACAGGATGACATCAGGAAGAGGTGGAATGACCTACGGGGGAAGGTACGTTCCGTGGTATCTAGACACCAGGCAGCCGTACAGAGGATTGGCGGTGGACCCCCACCTCCACCCCCACAACTAACAACATGGAGGAGCAAGTCTTGGCACTTATGCATCCTGAGGGCCTCGCAGGAGTAGCAGGAGGACTGTACTCTAATAAGTCAAATCTTTACTACTATATCCCCTACCCTACCTGCATGCCATCACAAACTCCTACCCCTACCCTCACACCCATCACTCCACCACCTCAGATAAACCCCACTATCACAACCCACTCATCCCAATACCAAGCCCTGCATGTTACACCAATGAAGGGACACCCATCGCAGACCTGCATGGACACCCATCACCAAAGCATGTCCAAGAGAGAGACTCACCCAGGGCACACAATCAATCACCACTCACACAAGGGCCAATGCGATATTGCAAGCACAGTAACAGAGGGAAACACACCCATTGCACAAGATGGCACACACAGCTAAAATAACAATGCATTTACACCCAAACAGGACCCCTACCCAGCGTCACCGGACAGGAGGTGCCAGGCATATCCAGTCCCCCCACAGAAGAGGCCCACAGTGACGACGGCAGCTCTGCACGCCTAGATCAAGATGACCAGCTTGGCCCATCAGGGACCTCTACACAGTTAGTTACCCTGCCACAGTCCCAAGCCACCACAGAACCTCCCCCCTCACGAAACACCACCATAGCACCCACCCAGCGGGCCCATGCCACTGTCCCCAGGACACGTCAATCAGCAGTGTTTACACCACTACAGGGACCCCAGGCAAACCCATTAACCCAAGCAAATCAGGGACCTGGGGTCAGTGGCAGTGGGCACACGGTTCAGGGGACAGAGGCATAGGACACCAGGGAAGCTGGGAGGACTGCTGTGTGACAGGGGGAGGACAGGCCCAGGGAACCCACTCTCCACGAGGCACTCTCAAACATCATGGGAGCATACCACCATTCCCAGGAGACCATGGGTACGGTACTGGCCAAGTTTTAGGAGACCCAGCGGCTGCAGGAGGGACAGTACCTGGGGATCAGGGAGGACTTGAAGTCAATTAACACCGCCCTGGTCACCATTGCAGGGGTGCTGGCAGACATGGCCAACACCATGAGGGAGACAGTGGCACACCACTGGGCCGCTGACACCAGCCCAACCGATGAATAGCCTTCCACGTCTGCCAGCGCTAGTGGACAGGAGGCCCCACCACAGGACCAACAGGCCACCAGGGGTGCCCTGCAGAAAGAGAACCACCCTGCAAATGGTCCCTGCGATCCAGGCAGAAGTGCTACCAAGAGACTGTACTCTACTATGGACTAATGTGTATAGGGGTATTTGGAAGGGGCTGGAGTGATGGTGGAGGAGGGTCCATAGTAGAGTCCAGTCTCTTGGTAGCACAGATGCATTGTCCAAGTGGGCAAAGGAAGGGAAGCAATAGCAGTTCAAGGTAGACAGGATAACAGAGTGGGACAGAAGGGTGACAATCAGGAGAGTCTTATTTCCTGGCGGGAGTCTTGGCAATGTTCTCTGTCTTCTGCCTGGATCGCAGGGACCATTTTCGGGGTGGTTCTCTTTCTTCAATCTGGAGTCAGTCTGTTCTTTCACAAAAGTATAATTGCAACATCATCCACAAATATCAATGTAAATGTTCATTTGCTCATACCAATGCATGACAGTTGTTGGGCAGCAGTAAATATAGCAGAAGGCAGAATGAGGTACACAGAAGTCAGATATGAGATGAGCAGTACCAGTCTCTTACCTGTCTGTCACTGGAAGCACTGCATGATGATGTTGGTTCGGTTGTCAATATCTTCTTCCTCTGCCTCCTCATCACCAAACCCATCCTCCTGTAGAAAAGGCACCTGGCATTGCAATGCCAGGTTGTGCAACATGCAGCATGCCATGACTATCTGGCACACCTTCTTCGGTGAGTAGTATAGGGAGCCACCTGTTAGATGGAGGCACCGGAATCTGGCCTTCAGGAGGCCGAACGTCCTCTCAATAATACACCTAGTTCACCCATGTGCCTCATTGTAGCGTTCCTCTACCCTTGTCCTGGCATTCCTGACTGGGGTCAGTAGCCATGAGAGGCTGGGGCAACCAGAGTCACCTGCAAATGTCGAGGGATATCTGTTAGACACACACTAACCCTTAGTGACTACCCCATACCCAGACACCTCTTCATACTGTGTGGGGACCTTAGGCTCACCTATTAGCCACACCCAGTGCCTCTGGAGTTGGCCCATCACATAACGGATACTGCTATTTCTCAAAATGTAAGCATCATGCACAGAGCCAGGATACTTGGCATTCACATGAGAGATGTACTGGTCTGCCAAACACACCATCTGCACATTCATAGAATGGTAGCTTTTTTTATTTCTGTACACTTGTTCATTTCTGCGGGGGAACAAATTCCACATGTGTATCATCAATGGCACCAATGATGTTGGGGATACGTCCCAGGGCATAAAAGTCAGCTTTTAATGTGTGCAAATCCTCCACCTGGGGGAAAACGATGTAGCTGTGCATGTGTTTCAGCAGGGCTGACAACACTCTGGTCAACACGTTAGAAAACATTGGCTGAGACATCCCTGATGCCATGGCCACTGTAGTTTGAAAGGAGCCACTTGCCAGGAAATGGAGCACTGGCAGGACCTGCACTAGAGTGGGTATTCCTGTGGGATGGCGGATAGCTGACTTCAGGTCTGGCTCCAATTGAGCACACAGTTCTTGGATTGTGGAACGATCAAGTCTGTAGATGATAATGATGTGTCTGTCTTCCATTGTCGACAGGTCCACCAGGGTTCTGTACACCGGAGGATGACACCATCTCATCATCTGCCCCAGCGGATGTGCCCTATGGAGGCGAATGGTGAGCAGAGAGTCATGTACCACATAGGTTGCACTGGTGTTTTGCAGTTTGTCCGTATATCTGCCAAAATGTGCTGTGACGCAGTTAAGTGCCATGCCATGTGCCCCCCTGAAATGGCAGCTGCCTGACCTGTAAGGAGGGACAAGGGGAAATGAGGTAACTGCGCTGGTGTTGTGCAGCGTCGCGGTAGGCGGTCGAAGACCGCCACGCAATTCAGCATTGGTTATCATTGGGCCCTATGGGTTCCAGGAGCCAATGACGATGTACGCCGGCGGTGACGGTATGCACCGCCGTGGACGTGACTGCCATTTTCTATTTGTTCACTCCCTTGATACCTGACCTTCAACAGGAGAGGACCTACACTGCAAGTGCTGCTGTGACCTCAGTCTGGAAGCGACAATGGCTCATGTGTCTGGGGAAAGGGCCCCTGCCTTCACCGTGAATGAGTTGGACAAACTGGTGGATGGGGGCCCTCCCCCAGTACACGCTACTCTATGGTCCTCCAGACAAACAGGTGAGTACGCTGTGAGCATGATACGTGGGCAATGCCTGTTTGGAGTGGTGTGGATGGAAGATACATGTGGGGGGGCTGAGGCCTGCACGTGAGGATGGTGAGTGTATGTGCATCAGGGCATGGGTGGGAACTGGTGGGCAATGAGAATGACAGCCCGGACAGGAGAGTAATTTTCTTTCATCCTGTACCTTTCCTCTAGGTCAGCACCCACCAGAAGAAGGGTTTTTGGCATGCCATCGCCAAGGAAGTGCGGACCCTGGGGGTCTATCATAGACGGAGCACCCACTGCCGCAAGAGATGGGAGGAACTGCACCGCTGGAGGAAGAAGACGGCAGAGACCCAGCTGGGGCTGGCCTCCAAACGTGGAAGGGGTGCCCTTCGCACCATGACCCCCCCTGAGGTTCTGGATCCTGGTGGTGGCATATCCGGTGTTGGATGGGGCTTGAGGGCATCACAGCAGCCACAAGGGGGTGAGTACAGTGTCATTAAGCTGACTCTGCGCGCTTTACAAAGTGTCTGGTTGGGGGATGTGGGCTGTGGGTTCCCCTAGGCCAGGGCGAGCTTGGTAGGGTAGGTCCTTTGTTAGGTAGGCACTGTGGCACTCCAACTGCAATAGTGTGAGTGGGCATCTACAACTAGTCAGGCTCCTGTGGGTTCCAGGTGTGCAGCAAATGTTGTTAGGCATAGTACCCCATGGGCAGGTGACTTTCCTACTAACTGCTTGTGCATGGCCTCCTGCATAGGGCTGCATAGGGCTGCTCCCTGTGTGTTGTGTCCGCAAACGGTAGTGGTGTTGCTGGCATTGACCATGTGTCTCCTCTGTCTTTCCCCCCTTCTTATTTTGTCACCCTGTCCTTGTGTGCATTAGCATCATCTGGCGGAGGAGCAGAGGCACCAGCGACGGAGGAAGCTGCATCCCACATAGCCCATGAGGGTGAATCTACGGAGTCTGAAGGCACCAGTGGAGTGGAGGGCGAGGGGAGCTCTACGAAGGAGACAGGAGGGGACACCAGCAACAGCGACTCCTCCTCTGATGGGAGCTCCCAGGTACAGCCACCACCCCCCCACCAGCACTGCCCTCCCAGCAGCCCCTCAGTGTGTTTCCCGTGCCTGCTCACCCAGGAGGGTGGGCATCTCCTTGCTCAGGCCATGCCCCAGTCAGCCCTGCTGCCCTCAGTGAGGAGGCTATTGACCTCCTGAGATCCCTCACTGTTGGGCAGTCAACCATTCTGAATGCCATCCAGGATGTCGAGAGGTATTTGCAGCAAACAAATGCATACCTGGAGGGCATTCATTCTGGCGTGGCGCCGAACAGAGAGCATTTCAGGCTCTGGCCTCAGCATTGGTGGCAGTCATTGTCCCTGTGTCCAGCCTCCCCCCTCCAACTTTCACTACCCAGACCCAATCCCCTCTACCTCAGCCTATCCCAAGCACACCATCAGACCAGCATGCACACACATCAACACACAAAAGAGGCTCAGGAAAACATAAGCACCCCACATCCCACAGGCACTCACACAAGCACCATACCCATACAGACACACCAACATCAACTGCCTCCACTGTGTCCCCCTCCTCCACGTCCTCTACCTTCCTCCCAGTCTCGTCTCCACTCACACCTGCATGCACTACATCCTCAGCGACTACCTCCATCTCCAGCACGCCCATCACTACACATCGCTCACGTGCAATCAGCACCCCCACTACCATTCACACGTCCCCTGTGTCCTCTACCAGTGTGTCTGTGAGCCATCCTCCCAAAGTACACAAACGCAGGTACACACCCACTCAACAGCCATCCACCTCACAACAGCCTCCAACCCATGCACCTTCACCCAAACTCAGCAGATGTACACCTCCTACAACCACTACCTCTTCCTCCACTCCCAAACCCCCTCCATCTTCTCATCCCGGTGTGTCAAAAAACCTTTTCCTAACTAACTTGAACCTCTTCCCTACACCTCCCCCCGTCCTTCTCCTAGGGCAAGAATGTCTAGATCCCAGCCCAGTACCTCAGCCACCAAATCTGCATTCGCTGTGGCCCCTGCTACTCCAGTACAGTCAAAGGGGGCACCTGGCAGAGCTGCCAGTGTGCCACCGACAGAAAAGAAGGCCCACCCTATTCCACCACCTGCAAAGCTCAAAAAGGGACCAGCTTCCAGCAGGGAACAGTCACACCACCCACCCAGCAAGGGCTCGCACAACACCAAGTGGATAGTGCCAAGGTCCCTGCAGCGACTGTCAAGATGGGGAAGGGCCACAAGCCAAAGGGCACATCATCTCTGGGCACGATGTCACCTGGTGAAAGGCTGGTGACCACCAAATCATCAGGGATGGCAGCCACATGCACCACAGTCACCTCCGCCGCTCCGACCGCCACCTGCACCGCCGCTGCCATAACCTGTCCAGTCTGCAGCATCCTCCCCAAGGATCAGCCATCCAGGCTGCCAAAGACTGTATGGTGTCTCCATCCACCGCAACAGTCACTTGAACCACGGCCAGCGCTGGCAGCATCTCTGCCGCAGCCACCGCCGCCTGCACCACCATCAGCACCGGGACATGCACAGCCGATGCCACTCTGTCGGACATCAGCCCCATTCACAGTGTGCAGCCGTCAGAGTCTGAAAGTGACGTCCTGGACCCTGGACACCCCACTTGAGACACTACCTCCAGCACTGACACAAACCAGCAATTGGCAGCCTATGTCGCCGCAGGATGGAGTGTGGCTCTGCCTCCATGGAGTATCATGCTACCTGTTCCAGGCACATCGCGTGGCTGAGACACCCATGTGAGACGAAGTCAACTGCCACACCCCAGGTACAGCATTACTGGGCACAAAGCCCCCTCCAGAACCAGTTGCGAAAAGCATCCACTAACCCAGTCCTTGGCAGGATAAAGCACTCTGGGCACAAAGCCCCCTCCAGAACCAGTGGAGAAAAGCACACACTAACCCAGTCCTTGGCAGGATGAAGCACTCTGGGCACAAAGCCCCCTCCAGAACCAGGGGAGAAACACATCCATTAACACAGTCCTTGGCATTGTAAAGCACTCTGCGCATAAAGCCCCCTCCAGAACCAGTGGAACATGTCACCCACTTGAGAGACTGTGGCTTTGCACTCCCCAGGACCAAGCAGTGCGCAACCAACCCATTTGAGAGACTTGATAGACTGTGGCTTTGAACTCCCCAGGAGCAAGCAGTGGGCAACCCACCCACTTGAGAGACTTGAGAGACTGTGGCTTTGCACTCCCCAGGACCAAGCAGTGGGCAAATCACCCACTAGAGAGAATTGAGAGACTGTGGCTTTGCACTCCCCAGGACCAAGCAGTGGGGAACCCACCCACTAGAGAGACTTGAGAAACTGTGGCTTTGCACTCCCCAGGAGCAAGCAGTGGGCAACCCACCCACCAGAGAGACTGTGGCTTTTCACTCCCCAGGGCCAAGCAGTGGGCAAATCACCCACTAGAGAGACTTGAGAGACTGTGGCTTTGCACTTCCCAGGACCAAGCAGTGGGCAACCCACAAACTAGAGAGACTTGAGAGACTGTGGCTTTGCACTCCCCAGGACCAAGCAGTGGGCAACCCACCCACTAGAGAGACTTGAGAGACTGTGGCTTTGCACTCCCCAGGACCAAGCAGTGGGCATGGAGCCCCCTCGAGGAGCAGTGGCATCATACCATCATCTAGCTGAGGTGCCCCCTCCCCTTCCCCCTGAGGTGCCTGGTTTTTTTCAACCTGATGCCCCTGCAGTGTTCTCTCCGTTTTGGGACCACTGGTCCACGGACATTTCATGGGACAGTGTACGGACTTGTGTACTTGCTGTAAGTATTTGTGTATACTGATTATTTGCTGTTCTCTTGGGCTATCTGATTGTTCGAATATTACACTAGTTAAACTCATTTCGTTTTGTCCTTGCATTCTTCCAGGGGGTGACGGGGTGTATCTGTGATGTTTTTGGATATGTGTGTGTGTGTGTTGTTGTGGGTGGGGGTGGGGGTGTTGTGTTTTGCATGTGTATGTCACTCTCTTTTCCCTCCTCCCCTCCCCTGTGTGCTAAGTGCAGTACTCACCGTCGTCGTCACCGCCTTCTCTCCACTTTGTGGTGTATTAATAGATACAGCAACATGGGCAGGGCCTGTAACTTGGTCTTCATGGCATCCTGGTTCTTCGTTGAGCGTCAAGCAGTGTGTGGTTTCCCTTCTGTGTACTGTTTCCGCTGTGCTTTTGATGGCGTTGGTACCGCCCCGGAAAAGCTGGCAGATTGGTGCCTTGTAATAGTGTGGACGGTACATTGTGTTCCGCCTGTCTGTTGGCGGTGACCGCTGCGGTGTTTGTTGCTACCGCCGTGGCGGTCGGAGTATTAAAGTGGCTGTCTGTGTTGGCGGTTTCCGCCATGGTGGTGATTCCATTTTTTTAACCGCTGGCCTGTTAGCGATATTACTGCCACTTTAACACCAACCCCCAGGGTTGTAATTAGGGCCAGAGTAATGTGTTTTATGTGTCCTGACAGTGAAATATTGCTAAGTTTGTTTTTTACTGTTGCAAGGCCTGTCCCTCTCATAGGTTAACATGGGGGCTACCTTTAAATCTGATTGAAGTGTAGATTCCCTTTGGGAGCGGATGGACATGTGGAGTTTGGGGTCTCTGAGCTCACAATTTGGAAATCCATCTTTTAGTGAAGTTGATTTTAAGATTGTGTGTTTGAAAATATCACTTTTAGAAAGCAGGCATTTTCTTGCTTAAACCATTTGTGTGACTCTGCCTGTTTGTGGATTCCCTGTCTGGGTCAGTTTGACAGTTGGGCTGGTTGCACCTCTCACCCAAGTACTTTTGTGAAACAACAGTATTCTCACTGTTTTCTAAGGATTAAGGCCCTCACTACAAACATGGCAGTAATGACCGCCCCACCGGCAGAGGCGGTCGTTACCGCAAACTGCATGGCGATTCAGACCGCCATATGATGAACACAGTAGTGAACTGGCTGGAAAGCAGCCAATTCACTACTGCGCACCACTGGGCTAGATTCGACCTCTGGGCCGACGGTAGGCACTTTCAACCCGGCAGTGGAGGTCAGACTGGCAGTGGGATAATGTTCCCGTCTCCACCAGGGAAGTCCCTGGCGGAAAGCATATGGGTAACAGGAATTCTCATTCCTGTCACCTGTATGTGACACGCCAGGCCCCCCCTTGCCACAACCACTAACCACCCCCAAGCCCCTAGAACCGCCCCTACCCCCCGAAGCCTGAAAACCAACCCCTCATCCCTCCTCCCTCCAATCTACCTGTAGGCCCTCCACAACCCCCCCTCACCATACAGCACCCCCTACCTCCATACAGGTCCCCCCAAACCCCAAACCCCCACATCCACATGCACCCATATTCCAACATGCACACAAGCATTCATACACGCAGACAGACATCCCTCCACCCCCCTTCCCTCTTAGGCAGCACTTACCTGTTCCGTGGCGCTGCTCCAGGATTGAACGTGCTCCTAGGATGCTGCTCTGCCGGCATCGCCATGCCTCCATACAACGCCACGCCTATGACTGCATCATTATAGGCTTGGCAGTGTCTGGACTAATGTGGGGGGGAGGGTGGAGCAGCATCCACCCCGCCATCGACAACCAGCATGGCGCATGTCGGCACCACACCTCCATCAATGGCCGTGAGGCTCCATGCGTCAGAATATGGTGGGATGCCTGCTGCCATCACTGGTGGTCTTCCGTTGACCATTAGCATGGTCGGAGGCGGGCTATCCCGCCATGTTCAAAATGAGGGCCTAAGAATCTCATTCTTTTTCAGATTCATAACTTGAATTGTGTATGTTGGAGTTTTGTTGTTTTGGTCTTGTTTTGTTTTAATAAACATTACCTATTTTTCTAAACCTATGTTGTGTCATTTTGAAGTGTTTTCACTGAGTTACGTGTGTGTTGGTACAAATACTTTACACATTGCTTCTGAAGTTAAGCCTGCCTGCTCGTGCCAAGCTACCAAGGGGGTGAGCGGGGTTAACTGAGTGTGATTCTCCTTTACCTTGTCTAGAATGAGGGTCCTTGCTTGGATGGGGGTAAGCTGACTGCCAAACTGTAGGAAAGTACCATCTTTTCTGAACCAAAGGGTCCCTGAAAAACAATATAGTAGCTCGTCCAGGGAGATAGAAGCTAAAGCTTAAAAAGAAAAAAGCTACTCTAGAATTGTACTTTGTGCATAAATATACAACAAAGGGTCACAATATAATATTCATATGATAATTTATGCACACATTTATTTTGATAGTTATATGTCCTGTCCTAGGCTATATCCAACTCATAGCTTTCATAGAAATAAATCTCATTTTGTAAAGACATTTACTAATTGTATTTAATATTTTATTGTATCATATCAAATACATTGTTAACCATAAATTAACTCAGTCATACCACATGCACACAAAAATTCCTATGTTGTAAATAGTTATCCAAAATTCATACAAAAATAGCTACAAAAGTTATTATAACAACAATATGATATATCATACATCTATATGCATATATACAGACACCATTTTTTTTAATACATCAACAGTTTTATACACCGTTACAAAAAATTAGTAGGAACCAAAGGCCTACACGCGTTTCGGGGATCCTCTCATATGGAGACCACCTTCATCAGGGCCGTTCCCAATTTTGTATTTCCAAAATAGATACCCCTGCATTAGGGCTGACACTTCTATTACACAAAATGTCGATTCCTTGATCATTGTCATATAAGATGGTATCTGACGAGGTTTCTAGATGGGAGTTGTGATAGAAGAAAAACGATCTTTCAGGTGGAGAAAACAACAGACTGCTTGACATCCACCATATTGTCCATTATAATATTCAATATATTGGATTGCCCCCGACTGGAATAGCAGTTTAAATCCATTGCTTCGGTATGGAAGATATCTACATGAATCTTGTTCGACGATGTAGCACAAACCCAAGCAGTTCTAATCTGCGTGTCTACCATCTTGCCTGGCATGTTACCCCCACTTTTTACTTGTGTGTCAGTTTGTTTTTGCCTGTGTCACTGGAATCCTGCTAGCCAGGACCCCAGTGCTCATAGTTTGTGGCCTATATGTGTTTCCTGTGTGGTGCCTAACTGTATCACTGAAGCTCTGCTAACCAGAACCTCAGTGTTTATGCTCTCTCTGCTTTTAAAATTGTCACTACAGGCTAGTGACCATTTTCACCAATTCTGATTGGCACACTGGAACACCCTTATAATTCACTAGAATATGGTACTTAGGTACCCAGGGTATTGGGGTTCCAAGAGACCCTTATTGGCTGCAGCATTTCTTTTGCCACCCATAGGGAGCTCAGACAATTCTTACACAGGACTGCCACTGCAGCCTGAGTGAAATAACGTCCACGTTATTTCACAGCCATTTTACACTGCACTTAAGTAACTTATAAGTCACCTTTATGCCTAACCCTCACTTAGTGAAGGTTAGGTGCAAAGTTACTAAGTGTGAGGGCACCCTGGCACTAGCCAAGGTGCCCCCACATTGTTCAGGGCAAATTCCCCAGACTTTGTGAGTGCAGGACACCATTACACGTGTGCACCACATATAGGTCAATTCCTAAATGTAGCTTCACAATGGTAACTCCGAACATGGCCATGTAAAATATCTAAGATCATGGAATTGTCCCCCCAAGCCAAATCTGGTATTGGGGTGCTAATCCCAAGCATCCCTGGGGCTCCAGCATGGATCCCAGGTACTGCCAAACTAGCTCTCTGGGGTTTTCACTGCAGCTACCGCTGCTGCCAACCCACAGACAGGCTTCTGCCCTCCTGGGGTCTGGGCAGCCCAGTCCCAGGAAGGCAGAACAAAGGATTTCCTCTGCGAGAGGGTGTTACACCCTCTCCCTTTGGAAATAGGTGTTAAGGGCCTGAGAGGAGTAGCTTCTACTGGCCTCTGGGAATGCTTTGAAGGGCACAGATGGTGCCCTCCTTGCATAAACCAGTCTACAAGGGTTCAGGGATCCCCCAGCCCCTGCTCTGGCGTGAAACTGGACCAAGGAAAGGGGAGTGACCACTCCCCTGTCTATCACCACCACAGGGGTGGTGCCCAGAGCTCCTCCAGTGTGTCCCAGACCTCTGCCATCTTGAATGCAGAGGTGTGAGGGCACAATGGAGGCCTCTGAGTGGCCAGTGCCAGCAGGTGATGTCAGAGACCCCTCCTGATAGGTGCTTACCTAGTTAGGTGGCCAATCCTCCTCTGAAGGCTATTTAGGGTCTCTCCTGTGGGTTTCTCGTCAGATAACGAATGCAAGAACTCACCAGAGTTCCTCTGCATCTCCCTCTTCCATTTCTGCCAAGGATCGACCGCTGACTGCTCGAGGACACCTGAGAAAACGCAACAAAGTAGCAAGACGACTACCAGAAAAATTGTAGCGCCTAATCCTGCTAGCTTTCTCGACTGTTTCCTTGTGGTGCATGCTCTGAGGGCTGTCTACCTTCACCCTGCACTGGAAGCCAAGAAGAAATCTCCCGTGGGTCGACAGAATCTTCCCCCTGCTAACACAGGCACCAAACTTCTGCATCACCGGTCTTCTGGTTCCCCTCTCATCTTGACGAGCGTGGTCCCTGGAACACAGGAGCTGGATCCATTTGACTCCGACAGTCCAGTGGTCCTTCTGTCCAAATTTGGTGGAGGTAAGTCCTTGCCTCCCCACGCCAGACAGTAATCCTGTGTACTGCGTGATCTGCAGCTGCTAGGGCTTCTGTGCACTTTTGCAAGGACTCCTTCATGCACAGCACAGCCCAGGTCCAAAGCACTCTGTCCTGCATTGCTCAACTCGCTGAGTTGACCACCAGCTTCGTGAGACCCTCTTTTGTTGTGTTGAGACGACCGCCATGCTCAGATTTCTTGAACGCCTGTTAAAGTGCTTCTGCGGGTGCTGCCTGCTTCTGCGTGGGCTCATTCTGTTTCTGAGTGCCTCCTCTGTCTCCTCCTCCAAGGGGCCATCTCCTGGTCCTTCCTGGGCCCAGGCAGCACCCATTATCTTCAACTGTGACTCTTGCAGCTAGCAAGGCTTGTTTGCGGTCTTTCTGCTTGGAAACAACTCTGCATCCTCCAAAATGCCGTGGGGCATCTTCTGACCAAAGGAGAAGTTCCTGGCACCTTCCGTTGTTGCAGAATCTTCAGCTTCTTCCAGCCGGAGGCAGCACTTTTGCACCTTAATCTAGGGTTTAGTGGGCTCCTGTCCCCCCGGACACTTGCGTGCCTCTTGGACTTGGTCCCCTTCCTTTGCAGGTCCTCAGGTCCAGGAATCCATCTTCAGTGCTTTGCAATCAGTTGTTGCCTTTGCAGAATCCCCTATCTTGACTTTACTGTCTTTCTGGGGTAGTAGGGTAACTTTACTCCTACTTTTCAGGGTCTTGGGGTGGGGTATCTTGGACATCCTTAGTGTTTTCTTACACTCCCAGCTACCCTCTACACACTACACTAGGCCTGGGGTCCATTCGTGGTTCGCATTCCACTTTTGGAGTATATTATGTGTGTTGCCCCTAGGCCTATTGTGTCCTATTGCACCTTATTGTATTCTACAGTGTTTGCACTACTTTTCTAACTGTTTACTTACCTCATTTTGGTTTGTGTATATATTTTGTGTATTTTATTTACCTCCTAAGGGAGTATATCCTCTGAGATACTTTTGGCATATTGTCACTAAAATAAAGTACCTTTATTTTTAGTAACTCTGAGTATTGTGTTTCTTATGATATAGGGCTATATAATATAAGCTGCTTTGCTATAGCTACCTCTATCAGCCTAAGCTGCTAGAACACTACTGATCTACTGATAAGGGATAACTGGACCTGGCACAAGGTGTAAGTACCATCAGGTACCCACTATAAGCCAGGCCAGCCTCATACACAACCTAATACCCCATTTCTAACAGTATGGTACTAGTGAATGTGTGGATGGCACTTGTGGTTGTGTGCCATATATGTGTCTGATATGCCTGTCTTCTACCTGATGTCTGTGTTGGCCGTGGTTTTGTGATCAGTTTGTGTGTGGCTAGGTATGAGTGTTGTGGCGTGGTTACGTGTGGTATTGTTTTTTGTATGAGTGACATGTGTGTTGGGCATGGTGTGTGTTCTGGTTGTGTGTGGGCGTAGTGTGAGTGCATGTGTGTGTGTGTCTATATGGGTAGGGTTGTTGCTGTGCATGTGTTTGTGTGTCTGGTGTATGTTTGGCGTGTGGGTGTGTAATTGGCCCTTTCCCTCCCTTGCATGGTAGTGCCTAGCTGTGGATTTTGGCCTCTAGCTCAGCCGGCACCTATGGAAACCTACCAAACCTGTGCATTTTTTAAAACTATACACCAAGAGGAATCCAGGAAGGGGTGACTTGTGGAGCTCTCACCAGGTTCTGTTACCCAGAATACTTTGCAAACCTCAACATTTAGCCAAACAAATACTTTTTTCCTCACATTTCGGTGACAGAAAGTTCTGGAATCTGAGAGGAGCCACAAATTTCCTTCCACCCCTGCATTTCCCCAAGTCTCCCAATAAAAATGGTACCCCACTTGTGTCGGTAGGCCTAGTTCCCAAAATGCCCCAAAACACAATGTGGACACATTGCATTTCCCAAAGAAAAAAGTGTTGTTTTTTGCAAAGTGCCTAGCTGTGGATTTTGGCCTCTAGCTCAGCTGGCACCTAGGGAAACCTACCAAACCTGTGCTTTTTTGAAAACTAGACACCTAGGGGAATCCAGGATTGGGTGGCTTTTGGGGCTTTCACCAGGCTCTGTTACCCAGAATCCTTTACAAACCTCAAAATTTGGCCCAAAAAACACTTTGTCCTCACATTTCGGTGACAGGAAGTTCTGGAGTTTGAGAGGAGAGAAAAATGTCCTTCCACCTCGTGTTCCCTCAAGTCTCCTGATAAAAATGGCACCTCACTTGTATGGGTAGACCTCGGGCCCGTGACAAGAAATGCCCCAGTACACAACGTGACACATCACATTTTTCCAAGGAAAAAAAAGCTGTGTTTTGCAAAGTGCCTAGGTGTGGATTTTGGCCTCAAGCTCAGCCGGCACCTAGGGAAACCTACCAAACCTGTGCATTTTTGAAAACTAGACACCAAGGGAAATCCAGGATGGGTTGACTTGTGGGGCTCTCAACAGGATCTGTTCCCCAGAATCCTTTGCAAACCTCAAAATATAGCCAAACAAATAGTTTTTTCCTCACATTTCGGTGACAGAAAGTTCTGGATTCTGAGAGAAGCCACAAATTCCCTTCCACCCAACGTTCCCCCCCCAGTTGACTGATAAAAATGGTACCTCACTTGTGTGGGTAGACCTAGTGCCCGTGATAAGAAATGCCCCAGTACACAACATGACACATCACATTTTTCCTAAAGAAAACAGAGCTGTTTTTTTGCAAAGTGCTGAGCTGTGGATTTTGGCCTGTAAGTCAGCCGGCACCTAGGGAAATCTACCAAACCTGTGCATTTCTGAAAACTAGACACCAAGGGGAATCCAAGATGGGGTGACTTGTGGGGCTCTCACCAGGTTCTGTTACCCAGAATCCTTTGCAAACCTCAAAATTTGACCAAAAAAACACTTTTTGCTAACATTTTGGTGACAGAAAGTTCTGGAATCTAAGAGGAGCCACACATTTCCTTCCAGTCAGTATTTACCCAAGTCTCCTGATAAAAATGGTATCTCACTTGTGTGGGTAGGCCTAGTGCCCGTGAAAGGAAATGCCCCAAAACACTATGTGGACACACCAAAATTATCAAATAGAAAACTACGGGGGTCATTCCGACCCTGGCGGTAAAAACCGCCAGGGTCGCGGATGACGGAAGCACTGCCAACAGGCTGGCGGTGCTTCCTGGGCCATTCTGACCGCGGTGGTAAAGCCGCGGTCAGAAAACCGGGTCCGGCGGTTTCCCGCCGGATTTCCCGCCGGATTTCCCCCGGTTGCCCAAATCCGCCATGGCGACGCTGCAAGCAGCGCCGCCATGGGGATTCTGACCCCCTTCCCGCCGGTTTTTACCGCCAGGAACAGGATGGCGGGAACGGGTGTCTTGGGGCCCCTGGGGGACCCTGCACTGCCCATGCCAATGGCATGGGCAGTGCAGGGGCCCCCTAACAGGGCCCCAGCCTGCTTTTCACTGTTTGTCAGACAGTGAAAAGCGCGACGGGTGCTACTGCACCCGTCGCACACCTGCAACACCGCCGGCTCCATTGGGAGCCGGCTTCAGTGTTGCAGGCCCCTTTCCCGCTGGGCCGGCGGGCGCTAACTTGGCTAGCGCCCGCCGGCCCAGCGAGAAAGTTGAAATGGCCCCAGCGGTCTTTTGACCATGGAGCGGCCATATGGCGGTTACCGCATGGTGGTTTGAATGAGGGCCTACATGTTTTGCGGGGGGCACCTGTGTTTTTGCTCCTGGGCTCAGCAGCCATCTAGGGAAACCTACCAAACCCAAATATTTCTGAAACCTAGACACCCGAGGGAGTCCAGGGCGCTGTTACTTGCGTGGATCCCCCAGTGATTTTTTACCCTGAATCCTCAGCAAACCTCAAATTTAACTAAAAACATCTAATTTCCCCCACATTTCTGTGTGGGATCACCGCACCTGGCACCAAACGTTCCCCTCAGTCTCCCTGTAAAAATGATACCTCACTTGTGTAGGTGGGGCAAGTGCCTGTGACAGGGAAGAGCCAAAAACATATTGAAATTGAGAGGGAACCCAAGCGGGTCCAAAAGGGCAGTTTGAAAAAAAAAAATTTAGGCAGACAAGTGGGGCAGAATTTTTATCGGTATAGATGCGACAATGCTGGGTGGTAGGAATTTTGTGGATTCCTGCAGATTCCGGAAGGTTCCATCACAAAAATTTCGGGAAAATGTGTGATTGCAAGCAAAGTTAGAGGTTTGCAGGACATTGTGGGTAAGAAAATGGTGCGGGTGCAAGTGAAGCACACCACCCACGACCCACCCAAATGTTTTGTTTTCAGTTTTGTCTAGGTCTTGTGGATTTTTCTACATGACAGTGTCCCAAAGTCTAAAAAGTGCAGCCCTCACCATTCCATGTGGGATGATTTTGAGAGTTAGACAAGCTCTCATGGCCCAAATGTAAAACCAAAACCCAAAATAATCATATTTTCTCTTGCTTGCAGTGGATAACATGTTTTATTGTGCAGGTGAGACCTGAAAGACTATTACCCCTTCAGTTGGGGTGGGGCATAACCATGCCCATACTAGTTGGTAGCCAACAACCCGGTATTTTTTATTTTGTTTTAATTCCCTGGCCTCTAGTAGGCTTTCTGCCCCCCAGGGAGTCGATCATGGGTAATTGCCCCATTGGCCCACCGGTGGGCAGAACAACTTTGACCACTTTTAATTAGGGGTGGCCGCATGGCCATACCCCCTCTGTCTTGTTTGAAAAAAAATAATAAAATCTTCCCTAGTCTCTGGTATGCTTTCTGCCCCCGTTGGGGGCAGATGGGCTTTCCAAAAATAGGCCAATCTGCCCGCAAGGGGGGCAGATCTAGCCAACAGTAATGTGCCCCCATAGGGAGCGATCCTCACCCAAGGGGCTGCCCCCAAACAAAACACACACATACACACACGCCAATCCTTGGTGTATGCCCCCGGGGGCAGATCGGCCTAATAGTATTAGGCTGATCTGCCCCTTGGGGGGGCAGAAATGGCCTAAAATAAATTTGCCCCCCAAGGGAGGGACCCTTGCCTAAGGGGTTGGCCCCCTTGTGTGAAATTGGTGCAAACAAAATCCCTGGTGCCTAGTGGTTTCTGCCCCCCCTGGGGGCAGATTGCCCTAATAAAATAGGACAATCTGCCCCCAAGGGGGGTAGAAATGGCCTTAAATAATATTGTACACCATGGGAGCGAGCCTTGCCTAAGGGGTCGCTCCCCTCGCGTGAAACTGACCTAAAAACAAAAAATCACTGTTGTCTAGTGGTTTTTGCCCCCTGTCGGGGCAGATTGGTCTAATAAAAATAGGCCAATCTGTCCCAAAGGGGGACAGAAATGGCCTAAAGTTAATTATGCCTCAAGGGGTGCGACCGTTGCCTAAGGGGTTGCTCTCCACATATAAAAAAATTATCCCTGGTGTAAAGAGTTTTCTGCCCCCGGGGGCAAAGCAGCCTAATTATAATAGGCCGATCTGCCCTCGGGGAGCAGCCGTTGCCCAAGGGGCCACTCCCCTTATTCACAAATTAATTTAAAAAAAGCTCCCTGGGGTCTAGTAGGAATTTCTGTTGTCCAATCGCATCGGGATCGGGCAGCTGAAATGCTGAGAGAGACAATAAAGGAAAGGAAAGGCCTTTCCTTTACTTTGATGCCTCTCTCGTCCCCTCCATGTGGTGATAGGAGAAATGCTTTTGCATTTCTCCATGCAGAGGGGGCAGCCTCTGATGCGGTCAGCGCACAATCGCGTGCTGATGACATCAGACGCCATGGGAGGCCAGGGGACGGGGGTGGAAAGGGAAGCAATTCCCCTTCCATTCCTGCCCAGCGGAGGGGTGTGCGAGGCCTCTGGGGGGAGTGCTAGCATGGACCGGTACTTGGAATAGGTGGTTACATCCCTGGCGTCTGAGCGCCATGACCACGAACATAACCACCTTGTCCAAGGCACCTGAGGGGTTAAACATGAACCTAAATATTAACATACATATAAGTATGAATACAGTTATGTCCAGTAATATAAAAAAATATCATATATCAAAATAAAAAACAAATTAGCAATTGCCATAGAAGAGCTCATCTGATAAAACAATTCAAACTATAGCAAACCAACCAATACAATAAAGCTGTAAACAATGTTAACCAATTAAGTCGAACAAACAACTAAATCAACAATATAAAAGGCACACTTATTTAAACAACTAAATATTTGAAAACAGACATATACTGCATGATGTAGAATCTATGGCAGATTTTCCAAACAAACCATTAAAGAAGCAATATATGATTACCTAACCACATACGTAATACTGATGTTTAAAGTAAAATATAACTTTTATTAAACTTAAAAATGCAAAATAGCAAATAAATACTAACACACTCTCCGACTTTTATCCCTGGGTTCCATTGGTTCCCTTACGCTACTTTCAGTTCTGGTCAGGAAGAGGAGTCGGGACCTTCTCCAGTTATCTATGTAACCACACTGTCTCCAGTACTCCTAGCTATTCTGGAGTGTTTTGTGGAAGATTCCATAAAATTTGTGATAATTCTGAACCAATGCCAACTTTACTTTTTATGTTGCCCAACTATTTTTCCAAAGAAAAGTTATCTTTTTGCTTTCTTATCTAGCTGGGACACCAGCTTCTTGGTTGATGCCTCAGGTTGACCTGAATAACCCATTGCTATATGACGATTGTGCATTTAAACTTAAGATGAAAAAACTTTTTGAAAAGCACACTTTCATGCAATCAGTAGACACTGAACTGCTCAATTTGTGACAGGGTAACAAGGATCTTCTTACTTACAAACCCACCTTTAACAGGTTGCGGTGGAGTCGACATGGCCGGTAGAAAAAGGAGGGTCTTGTTTTTATAAAGGGTTAAAGGACAAATTAAAGGATCGCCTCACCCAAGTGGTAAATACTTCTGACACCTTAGAGGAGTTGATTGACCTAGTTGTGAAAAGGGATCATCGTCTGACTGAATGGCAGAATGTTAGGGGACGCTCTGAAAGTAAGGTGGTTGTGATGCCAGATAAAAAGCAAGATTCCAATAAGACCAGTGATGAGACTGAACCCATGCAGATAGGTGGAATTGGAGGCCCTCTCTAAGGAAGAATGTCAATGATAACGTGATCAGAAACTATCCCTCTATTGTGGCAAAAAGAGCCACTTCTTGAAAGAGTGTTCAGTTAAACCTAATAAAATGGATGTTGCATCAGATACATCCAGAGTAGAAACCGATAATCTCTGGCAGGGAAGCTGGGACACTTGACTACAATGCAGACTAGTTTTTCAAGTAAAAAACATCCTGCCGTCTCCTATTCTCTGGCTCAAACCAGTTCCAAAAATGAATTCAGACATCTGTACCTCTCTGCAGAAGTGAGATGAGATCGGGAGCAAGTCTTTTTTCCTCTTGAGCTCCTTTTAGATTCCTAGCTGCTAGGAATATTATTGACATAACTGTCACCCAAAAGTTAGGCATACCATGGGGGGCACCTTAGCCGAAAGATGGTACAACGCCACTGGCATGGAGGGGGCTCCATGCCCACTGCTTGGTCCTGGGGAGTGCAAGGCCACAGTCTCTCTAGTGGTTGGTTTGCCCACTGCTTGGACCTGGGGAGTGCAAAGCCACAGTCTCTCAAGTGGGTGGTTTGCCCACTGCTTGGTCCTGGGGAGTGCAAGGCCACAGTCTCTCAAGTGGGTGGTTTGCCCATTCCTTGGTCCTGGGGAGTGCAAGGCCACAGTCTCTCTAGTGGGTGGTTTGCCACTGCTTGGTCCTTGGGAGTGTAAAGCCACAGTCTCTCAAGTGGGTGGTTTGCTCACTGCTTGGTCCTGGGGAGTGCAAGGCCACAGTCTCTCTAGTGGGTGGGTTGCCTACTGCTTCGTCCTGAGGAGTGCAAGGCCACAGTCTCTCAAGTGGGTGGTTTGCCCACTGCTTGGTCCTGGGGAGTGCAAGGCCACAGTCTCTCTAGTGGGTGGTTTGCCCACTGCTTGGTCCTGGGGAGTGCAAAGCCACAGTCTCTCAAGTGGGTGGTTTGCCCACTACTTGGTCCTGGAGAGTGCAAGGCCACAGTCTCTCAAGTGGGTTATTTGCCCACTGCTTGGACCTGGAGAGTGCAAAGCCACAGTCTCTCAAGTGGGTTATTTGCCCACTGCTTGGTCCTGGGGAGTGCAAGGCCACAGTGTCTCAAGTGGATGGTTTGACCAAGGCCACAGTCTCTCTAGTGGGTGGGTTGCCCACTGCTTGGTCCTAGGGAGTGCAAGGCCACAGTCTCTCAAGTGGGTGGTTTCCCCACTGTTTGGTCCTGGGGAGTGCAAAGCCAGAGTCACCCTAGTGGATAGCTTCTTCCACTGGTTCTGGAGGGGGGCTTGTGCCCAATGTGCTTCATCTTGGCAAGGATGGGGTGAGTGGATGGCTTCTTCTACTGGTTCTGGAGGGGACCTTGTGCCCAGTGTGCTTCATCCTGGCAAGGATGGGGTGAGTGCATGGCTTCTTCCACTGGTTCTGGAAGGGACCTTGTGCCCAGTGTGCTTCATCCTGGCAAGGATGGGGTGAGTGCATGGCTTCTTCCACTGGTTCTGGAGGGGACCTTGTGGCCAGTGTGCTTCATCCTAGCAAGGAGGGGCTGAGTGGATGGTTTCTTCCACTGGTTCTGGAGGGGGCCTTGTGCCCAGTGTGCTTCATCCGTGCCAGGAGGGGCTGAGTGGATGGCTTTTTCCACTGGTTCTGGAGGGGGCCTTGTCCCCAATGTGCTTCATCCTGGATGGTGCAAGGTCACAGTCTCTCACCTGTGTGTCAAACCAACAGGTGTTGCAGGGGCCAGGACGCACTGCAGCCCATGTAGTCACCACTACACACTGCTCGCCGGCGGAACCGGCTGCTCAGTGGTTGCCAGTTGTGCTGCAGGTGGCGGTGCTGTCAGTGGTGGTGGTAACCTCCAGTCCTTCACCTGCAGCCTCGGACGGCTGCCCACTGGGGCTGCTGCTGCTGGCAGTGGTGCTGCTGGCGGCGGTGCATGTGGCGTTTCTGGATGCGGTGTAGGTGGCAGTGCTGGCTGCGGTACAGGTGTCTGTGCTGGCAGTGGTGGTGGTAGCCTCCAGGCCTTCACCTGCAGCCTCGGATGGCTGAAGTGCCATGGCTGGTGTTGTGTGCCCCTTCCTTCCCCTGGCAGATGCTGGTGCTTCCTTCCCTCTGCCAGCTGGTGTATTTTTCTTGCTGGCTGATGGTGCCTCCTTTCCCTTGCTCTCTGGTGTCCGTTTCTTGCCCTTACTAGGTGGCGCACGCTTCTTGGCCTTGGCAGTGGTGCTGGCACACTGGCTGGGCTTATGGGTGCCTCCTTGGAGCCTCTCACACCTGCAGTAGCTGCAAAAACCACAGTGGCTGTGGACTGGGCGGCTGAGGTGCTGGGCTGGTTTCTGGCCACCCTGGCCCAAAGTGAAGGCATGGGGGAGGGGGAGGGAATAGGTCAAGGGTGGCAAGAAAAAGCTTCTTAGGGACACTGGGTGAGAAGATGGTGAAGGTTTGGGAGTGGAGGAAGAGGGAGTGGTTGTAGGAGGTGTCAGTCTGCTGTGTTTGGGTGCAGGTGCATGGGCTGGATGCTGTTGTGAGGTGGATGGCTGTTGGGTGTCTGTGTGCTTGCATTTGTGTACTTTGAGAGGAGGGGTCACAGACACAGTGGGAGAGGACACAGGGGATGTGTGCATGGATGTTGGGGTTCAAGATTCAAGCTAGCCTGGCTGATAAAGGGTGATACCCTGAAACTGGTTCCAAGATTCTTGTTTCTGGTCCAGGGAGGACCTGGCCTGGCAGTTCTGGCTGGACAGTTCCCATGGGGAACAGGGTCAAGACTGATTTGCATATGGCTAGGTCTGAGCTGGAATGGCATGGCAAGTAAAAAAAACTGATGGATTAATCCCAGATCTGTGACTGTGGTTGAATGTTTGATTTGTTCTGCATTCTGTCCATCTTCTGTTGTTTTTGCATTTGGTGACTGTCAGTGAGGGTATGTAGTGATAGGCATGCTGTTGATGGAGGTAGTGGATGAGGATGTACGGCATGCAGGTGTGAGTGGTGATGCTACTGGGAGGGAGGTGGACGAGGAGGAGGAGGGGGACACAGTGGAGGCAGTGGATGTTGGTGTGTCTGCATGTGGATGGTGCTTGTGTGAGTGCTTGTGAGATGAAGTGTGGTGCTTGTGTTTGCCTGAGCCACTTCTGTGTGTTGATTTGGGTGGTTGCTGGTCTGAAGGTGTGCTTGGGATAGGCTGGGGTTGACGGGATTGGGACTGGGTAGAGGAAGTTGGAGGGGGAGGCTAGAGACAGGGACAATGGCTGCCATCAGTGCGTTGGGTTGGCCAGAGCCTGGAATGCTCTCTGTTGGACCGCCACGCCAGAGTGAATGCCCTCCAGGTATGCATTTGTTTGTTGCAAATGCCCTGCTACACCCTGGATGACATTCAGTATGGTTGACTGCCCAACAGAGAGGGATCTGAGGAGGTCAACAGCCTCCTCCCTGAGTGCAGCAGGGCTGACTGGGACAGGGCCTGAGGTGTCTGGGTCAAAGAAGTTGCCCACCCTCCCGGGTAAGTGGGCACGGGAAACTCGCTGACGGTCTGCTGGGAGGGCGGTGCTGGTACGGGGGTGGCGGCTGTACCTGTAGTTGGGGTGGCCACAGAGTTGTCCGCCACTGCTAGGGAGCTGCCATCGGAGGAGGTGTCGCTGTCGGTAGTGTCACCTCCTGTCTCCGTCGTGGTGCTCCCCTCGTCCTCTATCCCACTGGTGCCCTCACCGTCGGTGGATTTGGCCTCCAGGCCCATGTGGAATGAAGCTCCTTCCGTCGCTGGTGTCTCTGCTCCTCCGCTAGATGATGCTAATGCACACAAGGGCAGGGTGACAAAACAAAAAGGGGGGGGAGAGACAGAAGATACATTTGGTCAATGCCAGCAACAACACTAGCGTTGGCGTACACAACTCTCAGGAAACAGTCCTATGATCTAGGCCATGCACTACCAGTTACAATGCTAATCACCAACCCATGGGGTACAATGCCTAACGCTATTAGCTGCACACTTGAAACCAACAGGACCCTGCCCAGTAGTAGATGCCCACTAACATTATTGGGGTTGGAGTGCATCTGAGCTTGCACGTCATTGAACATACCCTGCACGTTTGCTCTGGCCTAGGGGCACCCACAGTCCAAGTCCCCCACCCAGGTAATACCTTAAAGCGCGCAAAGTCATGATTCTGTACTCACCTGCTTGTGGCTGCTGTGATGCCTTCAAACGCCCATCCAACTCCGGAGAGGCCACCGACAGGATGCGGAATAGGGTACAACAGGCACCCCTTCCTCGTTGGGAGGCCAGCCCCAGCTGGGCCTCTGCTGTCTACCTTGCCCAGCGGCGCAAGTCCTCCCACTATTTGTGGCAGTGGGTGCTCCACCTGTCAAAGACCCCCAGGGTCCGCACCTCCTTGGCAATGGCACGCTTACTGCTGCCCACTACAGGTCATACCTATGTAAATATTACAGTGCATTTGAACTGCAATGTTTACAGTTTGCGTTACTAATACATTTGTGAAACAATTGACAGCCTCCATATTTGATTTTGTTCCAAGGGTGTTTATCTAGGTGCTAATAAGTGGAGGGGGCATTGCAATGAGCTGGGTTGATGATGCAGGAAAGTCCAGGGTAGAATCCAGTCTAGTTTTGTCAAAGGTGCATTGTCCAAGGCGGCATAGGATGGGGAGCAAAGGCTGTTAAAGGTGGACAGGGTGACAGAGTGGGACACAAGGGTGACAATCAGGAGAGTCTTATTTCCTGGTGGGAGTATTGACAATGTTCTCTGACTTCTTCCTGAATCGCAGGGACCGTTTGCGTGGTGGTTCTCCTTCTGCAGAGGGTGGGATGCTCGTGGCCTGTTGTTCCTATGGAGCGGCCTCCTGTCCACTAGTGTCGGCGGAGGTGGAGGGCTGTTCTTCGGTTTGGCTAGTGTCAGGGGCTCGTTGGTGTGCCACTGCCTCACTCATGGTGTTGGCTATGTCTGCCAGCACCCCTGCAATGGTGACCAGGGTGGTGTGGACGTCCCTCAGGTCCTCCCTGATCCCCATGAACTGTCCCTCCTGCAGCCGCTGGGTCTCCTGCAACTTGGCCAGTATCTGGCTCATGGTCTCCTGTGAATGGTGGTATACTCCCAGGATGTTGGTGAGTGCCCCATGGAGAGTCGGTTTCCTGGGCCTGTCGTCCCCCTGTCGCACAGAAGTCCTCCTAGCCCCCTGTTGTCCTGTGCCTCTGTCCCCTGAAATGTGTGCCCACTTTCACTGACCCCAGGTCCCTGATCGTCCTGTGTTTGTGGAGTTGCCTGGGATCCCTGTAGTGGTGGACACACTGCTGATTGACGTGTCCTGGGGACAGAAGAATGGGCCCGCTGGGTGGGTTCTGTGGTGGTGTTTCCTGTTGGGGGAGGCCCTGTGGTGGGTTGGGACTGTGTCTGAGTCACCGACTGTCCAGAGGTCCCTGATGCGCCAGGTTGGTCATCCCGATCCAGGCGTGCAGAGCTGCTGTCATCAGTGTGGGCCTCTTCTGGGGGGGGACTGGATGCAGCTGGCACCTCCTCTCCGGTGACGTTGAGTGGGGGTCCTGTGGGGATGTAAATGCAGTGCTATTGTTTCTGCGTGTGCCATATTGTGCATGGAAATGTACCCTCTATGGTTGTTATTAGCAAGGCACCTTTGGGTTGTGTGAGTTGTGATTGCTTTGGCTAAGTGATTGTCACTAGTGTGCATGCTGTGTGCATGCTGTGGTGATGGGTGTCCATGCAGGTCTGTGATGGGGGTCCATGCATTGGTATTGCATGCAGGGCTTGGTTTGGGGATGGGTGGGTTGTGATGGTGGGGTATATGTGAGGTGGTGGAGTGATGGGTTGAGGGTAGGGGTAGGAGTTTGTGATGGCATGCAAGTGGGGGGGTGATAGTAATAGAGATTTGACTTACCAGAGTCCAGTCCTCCTGCTAGTCCTGCAAGACCCTCAGGATGCATGATCGCCGAGACCTGCTCCTCCCATGTTGTTAGTTGTAGGGGAGGAGGTGGGGGTCCACCACCAGTCCTCTGTACAGCTATCTGGTGTCTTGCAACCACGAACGTACCTTCCCCCGTAGGTCGCTCCACCTCTTCCTGATGTCATCCCTTGTCCTGGGGTGCTGTCCCATGGCGTTGACCCTGTCCACGATTCTCCACCATAGCTCCATCGTCCTAGCAATGGATGTCTGCTGCACCTGTGATCCGAATAGCTGTGGCTCTACCCGGATGATTTCCTCCACCATGGCGCTTATGTCAGAGTCACCAGATCCTGGGGGTCTGTGCACGTTCCCAACAAGTCCACCACTGAACAGCTCCAAGGCTCTGATAGATAAATCACAGAGACTGAAAGAGTTCAAGAGGGGAAGAGGGGATTAGGAAGGGAACAGCTGGGAAGGAGACCTGTAGTAAGAAAAAGGTTAGAACACACAATATGAAAATTATATCTCCTGAAATCAATACTAGACTATGATTCTAAGCCTAGTCACTCTGAAAACATGAACAATCTAAGAGTTAAGTTTACAATGATTAAGTTTCAAGATGGCCGGATACCTGTAGGGGAATCAAGATGAATTAAATGAAAACTTTCTTGTTCAAGTACTTTCCTTTACATGAGAATCAGAAAAACATTCTGACTAAATTTTAAAACAGTCATATAAATCCTGTTTTGAGAATGTATACTAGGACCATACAATATTGCATCTAGAAACTATGGCCTTCTGTGTACTCTTAAAATGTTTCAACACAAATTGCGCAAATTGCATATATATCTATATATATATATATAGTAAACACCATAAAAGGATTGTGCACCATGAATAACATGATATGGATTCAGGAAACAAATCACATAACTTGTCAACTCGAATATTACATAATACATATCTTAGAATAGTGGCATACAATAAACAACATGAAATAAACTCGAGGAGAGAATCATGTGTCTTGCACATTCGAGTGTCACCATGTAAAATACCAAGAAATGGTAACACGCAATGAATATCAAGGTCAAATCATCATTAAGCGAATTGCGTGTCTTGCCGATTCGTAAAACACGATGTAAATGTCAAGAAATAACAGCTCACAATAAATAACAAGATCAAAGTACAATGAAACGAATTGCGCTTCTTTTGCCGATTCTTAAGCCACCATGTAAATGTCAAGAAATGGTAGCGCACAATGAACAACAAAGTTAAATCCTCATGAAACGAGTTGCGCGTCCTGTCAATTCGTAAAACATCATGTAAATGTCAAGAAATAGTAGCGCGCAATGTACAACAATGTTTAAACACCATAAAACTAATTGCACATCTTGCCGATTCTTAAGCCACCATGCCAATGTCAAGAAATGGTAGCACGCAATGAATAACAAAGTCAAACCTTTATGAAACCAATCATGCGTCTTGCCTATTTGAAAACTACCATAAAAATGTCAAGAAATGGTAGCGCGCAAGTAATCTGTTACTCATTTAAGAATTAAACCAAGAATATGAAAATTCTCAATAACGGTATCGGGACAGTCCAACCACCGTCTTACCGCATGGAACAATGATCACCAATGAAGGATGAAGGGCAGAAGACTGGAAAATCCAAATAGGCCGCCGGAACAGGAGCTCAGGAAAAAGCTGCTGCTCTGCACCGGGACCTCTGAATAGTGAGCACTGGGAGTTGGGCTGGCTCTCTTTTATAGAGTCTTGGCCCAGCCCAGAACCATGCCCAGGCATGTTGCAGGGAAAGTCTTTGGAAGGCCCTGGAAAGGGGCCACACCCTAACACACTCTGAAAACCTGCAGCAATACATTGCAAAGGAACAGTATTTGTAAGCATATTAAAAATAAGTTTTCAGGATTGAACTCTGCAATGCAAAAGGTTAAAACCACAACATATCAGCACAATGCATAAATTACTTTGTTTTGAGAGTGCTGGGTTTTTGCATTTTTGACGCCAGTAGAGCGCGTACTGCTCTGGTGTTGACAGTACTCCCCTCTCCCAGACGTGCTCTAGGGCCTGGTTTGCTTGGATTAAGATGATGAAAGCGTCTCACAAGTACTGGAGCATGAACATCAGATGCGGAAACCCATGAGTTACTTTCAGGACCATAACCTTTCCATGAGATTAAGTACCATAGATTACGCCCTCCCAGTTTAGAATCCAACACTTTCTTGACTTCGTATTCTTCTTCCCCTTGTACTACAACAGGAGCTGGATGAGGGTGGACCTTTTGGACTGCCATTTTCAAGAGGGAAGCGTGGAACACTGGATGAATCCGTAAGGATCTGGGCAATTGTAGTTTATAGGTCACCGGATTGATTTGCTGAAGGACAGTATAAGGACCTATGAATTTAGGGATAAACATGTGCTTCTTCTTGAAGTCTATGGGGGTCATTCTGACCCTGGCGGCCGGTGGCCGCCAGGGCCACCGACCACGGGAGCACCGCCAACAGGCTGGCGGTGCTCCCACGAGCATTCTGACCGCGGTGGTCCAGCCGCGGTCAGAAGCGGAAAGTCGGCGGTCTCCCGCCGACTTCCCGCTGCTCGGGGGAATCCTCCATGGCTGCGGAGCGCGCTCCGCAGCCATGGGGATTCTGACACCCCCTACCGCCATCCTGTTCCTGGCGGGTCTCCCGCCAGGAACAGGATGGCGGTAGGGGGTGCCGCGGGGCCCCTGGGGGCCCCTGCAGTGCCCATGCCAATGGCATGGGCACTGCAGGGGCCCCCGTAAGAGGGCCCCACTGTGTATTTCAGTGTCTGCAATGCAGACACTGAAATACGCGACGGGTGCAAACTGCACCCGTCGCACCCCTGCAACTACGCCGGCTCAATTCTGAGCCGGCGTCCTCGTTGCAGGGGCATTTCCTCTGGGCCAGAGGGTGCTCTTTTGGAGAGCGCCCGCCGGCCCCGAGGAAATGTCTGAATGGCCGCCGCGGTCTTTTGACCGCGGTGCGGTAATTTGGCGGCTCCCTCCAGGCGGGCGGCTCCCGCCGCCCGCCGGGCTCAGAATGAGCCCCTATATGTTTTGTGGAAAGCCACACTTTGTCACCTGGTTGATATTGCAGTCCCTCACAATGTTTCTTGTCATAATGCCTTTTATATTTTTGTTTGGCTTTTTCTAAATGCTGTTGAATCAGTTTCTGGGTTTGATGTAAATGCTGAATGGTTTCTGACACAGCTGGAGTAAGAGAACTTTCTTGAGGAATTGTGAAGGGCAAGGTGTCAGGATGATAGCCAAATAAACCAAAAAAGGGTGTAATGCCAATAGAAGTGTGGAATGAGTTATTGTAAGCTAACTCAGCTAACCAGAGCATAGATGTCCAAGAATGAAGTGCCTTTTCAGCGTAGGCACGTAAGTATTGTTTCAAAGTCTGATTTAGTCTCTCCGTTTGACCATCTGTTTGAGGATGGTGACTAGTAGATAGCGTAGACGTCACTTGGAGTGTTTTATACCATGTCTTCCAGAAATTGGAGGAAAATTGTGACCCCCGATCGGAGAGGATAACCTTTGGCAGCCCATGATAACGAACCACTCTGTTCAGTAAAATAGTTGCCAATTCACTAGAAGTGGGCAATTTTTTACAGGCGATGAAATGTCCATATTTCGTGAGACTATCTACTACCACCAGAATTACTGAATTCTGTTGAACCACTGGCAGACCGGTAATAAAGTCTAAAAAAACGTGCTCCCATGGATGACTTGGGGTTGGAAGTGGATGTAACAACCCTTTTGGTTTTGAATGACTTGTTTTAATGCGAGCACAAACAGCTTTTGCAATGGAAAAACGCTCACCGGCCACCATGGAGCCGGAACTCCAAATACCCCCTGCGCTTGTCTTCCTGCACCTCTACGAACACCAGCAACGGCGGTGCCGAAGACAATGGTGAGTACTGCACCTACAACATAGGGGAGGGGGAAGCCAAAGTCAGGGACACACACACGCAACACCCCCACCCTCAACCCGACCCTTCCACACTACAACACACACACGCATTTCCAAACATCACAGTAACAACCCACAACCCCCCGGAAGAATGCAAAGACAAAACGAAATTAGTTGAACCATTGTAATGTATCCAAATACAGTAAGCTCATATATACAGAAATATATACACATTCCAAATATATACATCACGATTAGTAGTGCAATTATGCACAATTCAATGTCCGTGGACCACTGGGCCCACAATGCATGGGCAAGGCCCACACTAGATACCTGTCCACAAACGGAGAGAACACTGCAGGGGCATCAGATAGAAATACAACAGGCACCTCAGGGGGAAGGGAAGGGGGGGCACCTCAGCCGGATGACAGCACCACGCCAGATCCACGACGGGGCTCCATGCCCATTGATGTATCCTAGGGAGTGCAAAGCCACAGTCTCTCAAGTCTCTACCGTGGGTGGTTTGCCCACTGTACCATCCTGGGGAGTGCAAAGCCACAGTCTCTCAAGTTTCTACACTGGGTGGTTTGCCCACTGTACCATCCTGGGAAGTGCAAAGCCACAGTCTCTCAAGTGGATATCAGTCTCCACTGGTTCTGGAGGGGGACTGGTGCCCAGAGTGCTTCATCCTGTGAAGGGTTCAGGTAGTGGATGCAGTTCTCCACTGGTTCTGGAGGGGGACTGGTGCCCAGAGTGCTTCATCCTGTGAAGGAATCAGATAGTGGATGCAGTTCTCCACTGGTTCTGGAGGGGGACTGGTGCCCAGAGTGCTTCATCCTGTGAAGGATTCAGGTAGAGGATGCAGTTCTCCACTGGTTCTGGAGGGGGACTGGTGCCCAGAGTGCTTCATCCTGTGAAGGATTCAGGTAGTGGATGCAGTTCTCCACTGTTTCTGGAGGGGGACTGGTACGCAGAGTGCTTCATCCTGTGAAGGATTCAGGTAGTGGATGCAGTTCTCCACTGGTTCTGGAGGGGGACTGGTGCCCAGAGTGCATCACGCTCCCCGAGACGGTCCCAGTTCCGTCACTGTCCCAGCCGCACATGGGCTAACGATGCTTGAGTTGGCGGTGCTTGCCCTGTTCAGCGGTGCTTGCCATGGCGGTCTTTGCCCTGTTCAGCAGTCTTTGCCCTGTTCAGCGGTGCTTGACTTTGCAGTTTCTGACCTGTTCAGCTGTGCTTCCCATGGCGGTCTTTGCCCTGTTCAGCGGTGCTTGCCATGGCGGTCTTTGCCCTGTTCAGCGGTGCTTGACTTTGCAGTTTCTGACCTGTTCAGCGGTGCTTGCCATGGCGGTCTTTGCCCTGTTCAGCGGTCTTTGCCCTGTTCAGCGGTGCTTGCCATGGCGGTCTTTGCCCTGTTCAGCGTCTTGCCATGGCAGTCTTTGCCCTGTTCAACGGTGCTTGCCCTGTTCAGCGGGGCTTGACTTTTCTGTCTCTGACCTGTGCAGCGGTGTGTGGCAATGACAGTCCCTCAGTGCCCAGCGGGGCTGTGGCTGATGGGGCCCTCCAGGGCACTGACGCTGGCGGTGGTCTCCGGACCAGTGACGATAGTGCTGCCCTCCTGGGCACTGACTCTGGCGGTGGTCTCCGGACCAGTGACGATAGTGCTGCCCTACTGGGCACTGACTCTGGTGGTGGTCTCCGGACCAGTGACGATAGTGCTGCCCTCCTGGGCACTGGACTCTGGCGGTGGTCTCCGGACCAGTGACGATAGTGCTGCCCTCCAGGGCACTGACTCTGGCGGTGGTCTCCGGACCTGTGACAATAGTGCTGCCCTCCAGGGCACTGACTCTGGCGGTGGTCTCTGGACCAGTGACGAAGGGGCTGACGGTGGCGTCCTGGCCAGCGGGGAGGATGGCGGCCTTCTCTGCCGTGCTGCTCTTACCATACTTTGGAGACTTCTTCTGCCCCTTCACCACCTTGGGAGGAGTCACAGCTGACTCGGCACTCCCCCTGGGACCCTTGTGAGCGGCTTTGCCGGCAGGAGTCTTCCCCTTCTCTCGTCGGGCACTGTCCAACTTCTGGTGCTTTACAGGGGGTGGACTGGCAGAGCTTTGGCTCCGTGTCACACTGGCTGCCCTGGTGCCCGGTGCACTCCACATACCTCAAACACGCACCACTGGAACCAGACTTTTTTTGCCTGAGGTGCTAGTACGGGACCTATCAATTGGAGGGGGGGTGGTGGGACAGAGGTCAAGGTTGCTCAGGAAAAGTTTCTGATGAACACTGGGACGGCTAGCTGGAGGGGGTCTGGGAGTGGAGGAAGAGGAGGTGGTTGTAGGAGGTGTAACTTTAGATGATTTGGGTGCAGGTGCATGTTCTGGAGGCTGTCGTGAGGTGGATGGATGTTGGGTGTGTGGGTGCCCGCGTTTGTGTACTTTGGGAGGGGGCGTCACAGACACACTGGGAGAGGACACAGGGGACGTGTAAATGGTAGTGGGGGTGGTGAGTGCAGGTGAGCGGGGTGTGGTGCTGGGTGTTCTGGTGCGAGTCCTAGTGGCTGTAGATGTAGTGCATGCAGGTGAGAGTGTAGACGACACTGGGAGGGAGGAGGGAGACAACGAGGAGGGGGACACAGTGGAGGCAGTGGATGTTGCTGTGTGTGTATGTGGGTGATGCTTGTGTGAGTGCCTGTGGGATGCGTGGTGCCTATGTTTGCCAGAGCCACTTTTGTGTGTTGAGGTGTGTGCATGCTGGTCTGATGGTGTGCTTAGGATAGGCTTGGGTACAGGGGATTGGGTCTGGGTGGAGGAAGTTGGAGGGGGGAGGCTAGACACAGGGACAATGGCTGCCATCAGTGCTGAGGCCAGAGATTGCAGGGTTCGATGATGGGCAGCCTGACCAGAATGAATGCCCTCCAGGAATGCATTAGTGTGTTGCAACTCCGTTTCTACACCCTGGATGGCATTCACAATGGTAGACTGCACAACAGTGAGTGACCTGAGGAGGTCAATGGCCTCCTCACTGAGGGCAGCAGGGGTGACAGGGGCAGGGGCTGAGGTGCCTGGGGCGAAGGTGATGCCCACCCTCCTGGATGAGCGGACACGGAGCGAAGGCTGAGGAGCTGCTGGGAGGGCGGTGCCAGTAGGGGGGGTGGCGGCTGTACCTGTAGAAGTGGGGGGCACAGATGGTGCCGCCACCTCAAGGGAGCTCCCATAGGAGGACGAGTCTGTGTCGCTGTTTGCTGATCCGGTGACTGACGTGAAGCTCCCCTCGCCCTCCATCCCTCTGGTGTATTCTGAGTCCGTGGTGTGGCCCTCCATGGCCATGTGGGATGCAGCTCCCTTGTGCTCCGGTGCCACTGTACCTCCGCCTGATGATGCTGATGCACAAAAGAACAGGGAGAGCACAAAAAGGGGTGGGGAAACAGAAGAAAGACAGGTTGAGTGCATGGCTTATCGCTACCGTTGGCGGACAATACAGACACAGCAGCCCCCTGCACTACACCGTGCTCTTGGCCTCTACAGATGCAGTTCCTGGGATATGGCCTACATGGCTATGAGTGTCATCTTCCCACATAGATGACACAGGGGCATGTATACCTGTACTTGGCACTCCACAGAGGTGGGTTGGAGTGGCACATGGCCTGCATTCCGGAGGGGCCTAGCCTACGGAACTCGCCCTGGCCTAGGGAAACCCACAGCCCTCACCCCTCCACTGCACGCAAAGTCATCAGAATGTGAGTGTACTCACCCCCTTGTGTCTGCTGTGAAGCCCTCATGCACCCATCCAACTCAGGGTAGGCCACCTCCAGGATCCGGAACATCAGGGGGGTTATGGTGCGAAGGGCACCCCTCCCACGTTGGGAGGCTATCCCCAGCTGAGCCTGTGCCGTCTTCTTGCTCCAGCGGCGAATGTCCTCCCATCTTTTACGGCAGTGGGTGCTCCGTCTCTGGTGGACCCCCAGGGTCCGGATGTCCTTGGCGATGGCACGCCAAATATCCTTCTTCTGGTGGGCGCTGACCTACATGACATGTACAGGGTAAGAAGAGAAGTCATTAGCAACAGCACCGTCGAAGTGAGTGGCCCACATCCCTACCCTTGCCATGTGGCACATGCATTCACAGTCCTTCATGCTCACAGAACTCTGTCCCCTTCCTACTGACATCCAGCCCTCTCCACCCAGACATAGTCCATACAACGTGCTCCCTGTGTACTTACCTGTTGGTCTGGAGGACCGTAGAGTAGCGTGTACTGGGGGAGGACCCCGTCCACGAGCTTCTCCAACTCCTGTGCAGTGAAGGCAGAGGCCCTTTCCCCAGACGCACCAGCCATTGTCTCTTCCAGACCGAGGTCACAGCAGCACTTGCAGTATGGGTCCTCTCCTGTCGAAGATTAGGTATCGAGTGATTGAACAGATAGAAAATGGCGGTCACGTCCATGGCAGTGACGTCCGCGGCGGTGCGTATCATCACCGCCGGTGCACTTCATCATTGGCTCCTGCGACCCATAGGGTCCAATGTTAACCAATGCAGCATTGCGCCGCGGTTTACGACCGCCTACCGCAACGGTATACAACGCCAGCGCAGTTACCTCATATCCCATTGTCCCAGTTTAGAGGTCAGGCAGCCGCCATTTCAGGGGCCCACATGGCTTCATTTACAACTGCGTCACACATACCTAGGCCTAGACTGAACACACATCCAGGAAGAATTTTTTATTTAGTGTCGTGTTCTGTGTAGCTGTGGGTACATACCTCAGAATTGGTTGACTCTGTGGTCGCTGTTGTCCTTCTTAGGCACCGTCAGCTGGGACATTTGAGGAGATGGCGGAATCCTCCGGTGTACCGACCGCTGGTGGACCTGATAACAATGGAGGAGCGACATTTAATCATCACCTACAGGTTTGACCGTGCCACAATCCAGGAACTGTGTACCCAGTTGGAGCCAGACCTGATGTCACCAATCAATCATCCCAAAGGAATCCCCCCTCAAGTGCAGGTGCTATCAGTGCTCCATTTCCTAGCAAGTGGGTAATTTCAAACAACAGTGGCTATGGCATCAGGGATGTCCCAGCCTATGTTTTCCAACGTGTTGTCCAGAGTGTTGTCTGCCCTGCTGAAACACGTGAGGAGCTACATCGTTTCCCCTCAGGTGGAGGATTTGGCTACAGTTAAAGGTGACTTCTATGCCCTGGGGCATATCCCTAACATCATAGGTGCCATTGATGGCACCCATGTAGCTCTGGTCCCCCCGCAGGAGTGAACAGGTGTACAGGAACCGGAAGAGTTATCATTCGATGAATGTACAGATGGTATGTTTGGAAGACCAGTACATCTCGCAGGTAAATGCTATGTTCCGTGGCTCAGTGCATGACGCCTACATCCTGCGGAATAGCAGCATCCCGTATGTGATGGGTCAACTACAGAGGCACCGTGTGTGGCTATTAGGGGACTCTGGTTACCCCAACCTGTCATGGCTACTGACCCCAGTGAGGAATCCCAGGACAAGGGCAGAGGAACGCTACAATGAGGCCCATGGGTGGACTAGGAGGGTGATCGAAGCACCGTCGGCCTCCTGAAGGCCAGGTTCAGGTGCCTCCATATGACAGGTGGTTCCCTATTCTACTCACCAAGGAAGGTGTGCCAGATCATCATCGCCTGCTCTATGCTTCACAACTTGGCTTTGCGACGACAGGTGCCTTTTCTGCAGGAGGATGGTGCAGATGATGGTGTTGTGGCAGCTGTGGAGCCTGTGGACAGTGATGAGGAGGAAGCAGAGGAAGAAGACATTGACAACAGGGACTCTGTCATACAGCAATATTTCCAGTGACACACAGGTGAGAACACATTCCTGCCTACTACAAGTACTTTCACACTTCTATCTCTATCCTGTCTGTCAATTTGAAGTAGTATTTGCTAACTAAGTGATACATTTCCATTACGGCTTCACAGGTGTGGTTGCCAACGTGTGTCATCTGCTTGCATCCTTCATGGGCTTGTGATGTGTAACATAGGTATGTTGACATTACATTTTCGAACGGTTTTTGTCATTGTCATAGATATCACAATTTTTCAAAATCACAGACTGACTCCAGATTGCTTTGTGGTTCAAGGGAGTTTATTGAAGTGCTAATTATTGGAGGGGGTGGCAAAATGGTGATGGGTGATGGTGGAGGAATGTCCATGGCAGAGTCCAGTCTATTAGTCTCACAGGTGCTTTGCCCATATGGGCATAGGAAGTGGAGCTGGGGCAGTTCCAATCTGGACAGGGTAACAAAGTGGGACAGTGGGGGGACAATCAGGGTGGTCTCATTTCCTGGCGGGGGTCTTGCCATCTTGGTCTGTCCTGTTCCTGGATCTCAGGGACCGCTTGCGGGGTGGTTCACCGTCTGCAGGGGGTGGGGTGCTGGTGTGGTGGTCCTGTGGCGGGGTGTCCTGTCCACTAGCGCCGGCGGAGGTGGTGGGCAGTTCATCGTCCAGGCTAGTGTCAGGGGCCCCTTGGAGTGCCACGGTGTCCCTCATGGTCTTTTGTATGTCCTTCAGCACCCCTACGATGGTCCCACGGTGGAGCTGATGGTTCTGAGCTCCTCCCTAAACCCCAAATACTGTTCCTCCTGAATGCGCTGGGTCTCCTGAAACTTGGCCAGGACCGTAGCCATCGTCTCCTGGGAGTGGTGGTATGCTCCCATGATGGAGGAGAGAGCCTCGTGGAGAGTGGGTTCTCTTGGCCTGTCCGCCCCCTGTCGCACAGCAGCCCTCCCAGTTCCCCTGTGTTCCCGTGCCTCCGTCCCCTGGAACGTGTGCCCACTACCACTGCCCCCAGGTCCCTGTTGTTGTTGGGGTGGTGGGTTATCCTGGGTTCCCTGTAGTGGTGGACACACAGCTGATTGACGTGTCCTGGGGACAGAGGTATGGGCCCGCTGGGTGGGTGCTGTGCTGGTGTTACCAGAGGGTGGAAGGTCAGTGTTGGGCTGTGCCTGTGCGAAGGGAACCGACTGTCCCGAGGCCCACGATGGTCCGGGCTGGTCCTCTGGATCCAGTTGGCCAGAGCTGCTGTCGTCACTGTGGGCCTCTTCTGTGGGTGGAGTGGAGATGTCTGGACCCTATTGTCTGGTGACGTTACGCAGTGGTCCTGCAGGGTTATAAAAGCATGATTATTGCATTTGTGTGTGTCATGGTGTGCAATGGGTGGGTGTGCGTGTACCCCAGTGCAAGCATTCCTGTGTGGGGGCTTGTGTGATGATGGTTGGGGGGGAGTTATGGGTATGTGCAGTGGGCATGCTTTAGTGATGGGTGTCCATGCTTTGTTGTGTCATGCAGGGCTTGGTGTAGGGATGGGTGATTTGTGTTATTAGTACATTAGTGAGGAGTTGGAGTGATAGGGGAGGGGGTGAGGGTAGGGGTATGTGATAGCATGCAGGTAGGGTGGGGGATATGATAGTTAAGATTTGACTTACCAGTGTCCATTCCTCCACCGACTCCTCCGAGGCCCTCTGGATGTATAATGGTCAAGACCTGCTCCTCCCATGTTGTTAGTTGTGGGGGAGGAGGTGGGGGTCCGCTGCCAGTCCGCTGAATCGCGATGTTGTGCATGGAGACCACTGAACGCACCTTCCCCCGTAGGTCGTTCCACCTCTTCCTGATGTCCTCCCTATTTCTTGGGTTCTGTCCCACTGCGGTGACCCTGTCCATGATTCTTTGCCATAGCTCCATCTTCCTAGCTATAGAGGTGTGCTGCACCTGTGATCCAAATAGCTGTGGCTCTACCCGTAAGAATTCCTCCACCATAACCCTGAGCTCCTCCTCCGAAAACCTGGGGTGTCTTTGGCGTGCCATGGGGTGGTGTAGGTGATGTGTGGGGTGGTGTATGTGTTGATGAGTGTGGTGATGTGTAGTGGTGTGGGGTGTTTTGTGCGTGGATGTTGTATGGGTGATGGTGTTGTGTGCCTCTGTGTGGTGGGATTGTCTACTGCTGTGCTCTCTGTCTGTCGCCTTCGTCTCAAATTTTTGGTCGTAGGGGTTTGTGGATGATGTGGGTGTGTGTTTTATATTGTGATGGGTGTGTGGGAGTGGTGTTTGTATGTGTATCAGGTGTCTGTATTTGATATTGTCCAATGTGGTGGTGTTTTGGAGATGTGTGTATATTTTGAGCCCGGTGGTGTGTACCGCCAATGAAATACCGCGGCTGAAAGGCCGCCATGTGGATTTGTGGGTTGTAATAGCATGGGCGTGTTTCTGTTCGCGTGACAGTGGAGGTTTTGTTTTCGCCAGTTTATCACTGACCTTTGGTGTGGCGGACTTGTGTGGGTGTCTGAATTTCGGCGGATTCCGAACAGTGGGTCGTAATAGCTGTGGCGGAATTCCGCGGCCGCGGCTGTGTGTTGGCGGTCTTCTGAACGGCGGTAAGCAGCTTTTACCGCCAATGTTGTAATGAGGGCCATTGTTCATTACATAGCTCAGATGAGAACACGATTTTTCGTTCTGCCCAATTGATCTCCGGATTGTGATGAGTTAACCATGGCAAGCCGAGGATAATCCCATATTGGGGAGCATGGATCACGTCAAGGATGATTTTCTCTTTATGTTTCTTTCTTTGATTCTTATCTTCACAAATCATCAACAAGGGGATAGTCTGAAGAGTTACCGGACCTCCAGTCAAGAGTTTTCCATCGACTGCCTGGATGATTTCTGGGGTCTTCTTTTCAATACATGGGATCCCCCATGCACGAACCAATTGGACATCAACAAAGTTCCCAGTAGCCCCAAAATCGACTAGAGCTTTTTTGAAATAGATCTTTTTCTTGACCTGAACTCTTATTTCCAGTTTAAGATGTCTAGATTGTGAAGGGTCCACGGTGACACCCAAGAGCAACCCTTCTCTGCATCTTGGGTGTTTTAGTTTTCTAACTCGATTGGTGCATTGGCTGCGACCTTCTGAACTGGACCTTGCTTGTTCTTTGGTTTGATTGGACAATCTTTGGCAAAATTACTTTTTCACCCACAATAAAGACATTGTAAATTTTTTCTGCGTAGGTCCTTTTCATCTTTGGTCAAAGGTCTTCTGATGGTTCCAATTTTCATCGGTTCTGGTGTTCTTTCTTTCAGAGTTCTTGAGTCTCTGTTATCATGAACGCGCCATGAATATTTTTCAATCTTTTTGCGCGTTCCTTTACGTTCTGCTAAACCATGATCAAGTCTCAAGACAAGATTTATTCATTCTAGAAAGTCTGTAGGTTGTGGATCGACTTGCGCTAAGATATCTTTTAGTTCCTCTTTGAGTCCCTTGTAAAACAAGACCGCTTGTTTTTCTTCAGGCCAGGATGTCTCGGCAACCAGCCGGTTAAAGTTGGCTAAATACGACACTAGATCTTGATTCCCTTGGCGTAAATCTAATAATTCATGATCTGCTGACTGTGTTACAGTTCTATGATCAAAAACTCTCTCAAATTCACGAACAAAATTTCTCCAGTTGTACAACAAGGGACTATTTTTACGCACAAGAGGAATTGCCCAAGTAGCTGCATCCCCAGACAGATATGATAACAAGAAAGCTACTTTGGACTGGGCATCGGGGAAAGTATTTGGTCTGCAGGTGAAGTGTAGTTCCACTTGACCCAGGAAAGATTGCGCTTTCAAAGGGTCACCTGAGAAACATTCTGGGGGAGCTAAAGGAATTGCAGAAGGAACATTTAGGGAAATCGGATTACTTCCAGAAGCCTGAGAAGAAGTACCTAGCCAAGACACTCCTGTGGGACTTTGTTCCTTCTTCTCTACCTTATCTTGCAACTGACTTACTCTCTCTGCTAAGCTAGTTGTCAATTCTTTGGATGATACCACCTCTGCTTGGAGCTGGGTGATAGCCTTGACTAACTCGTCTAGCGTGGCCATGCTGAGAACATACACAAGCCAGGAGGATAATAATTTGTGGAGTCACCAGATCCTAGGGGTCTGTGCACGTTCCCAACACATCCACCACTGAACAGCTCCAAGACTCTGATAGATAAATCACAGAGACTGAGAGAGTTCAAGAGGGGAAGAGGGGATTAGGAAGGGAACAGCTGGGAAGGAAACCTGTAGTAAGAAATAGGTTAGAATACACAATATGAAAATTTTATCTCCTGAAATCAATACTAGACTATGATTCTAAGCCTAGTCACTCTGAAAACATGAACAATCTAAGAGTTAAGTTTAAAATGATTAAGTTTAAAGATGGCTGGATACCTGTAGGGGAATCAAGATGAATTAAATGATAAATTTCTTGTTCAAGTACTTTCCTTTACATGAGAATCAGAAAAACATTCTGACTAAATTTTAAACCAGTCATATAAATCCTGTTTTGAGAATGTATACTGGGACCATACAATATTGCATCTAGAAACTCTGGCCTTCTGTGTACTCTTAAAATGTTTCAACACAAATTGCGCATATTGCAGATATATATCTATCTATATATATATATATATATATATATATATATATAGTAAACCCGCTTCTTTTGCCGATTCTTAAGCCACCATGTAAATGTCAAGAAATGGTAGCCCGCAATGAACAACAAAGTTAAATCCTCATGAAACGAGTTGCGCGTCTTGTCAATTCGTAAGACATCATGTAAATGTCAAGAAAAAGTAGCGCGCTAATGGACAACAATGTTTAAAGACCATAAAACGAATCGTGCGTCTTGCCGATTCTTAAGCCACCATGCCAATGTCAAGAAATGGTAGCACGCAATGAATAACAAAGTCAAACCTTTATGAAACCAATCGCGCGTCTTGCCTATTTGTAAACTACCATATAAATGTCAAGAAATGGTAGCGCGCAAGTAATCTGTTACTCATTTAAGAATTAAACCAAGAATATGAAAATTCTCAATAACGGTGTCGGGACAGTCCAACCACCGTCTTACCGTCTAGAACAATGATCACCAATGAAGGATGAAGGGCAGAAGACCGGAAAATCCAAATAGGCCGCCGGAACAGGAGCTCAGGAAGAAGCTGCTGCTCTGCATCGGGACCTCTGAATAGTGAGCACTGGGAGTTGGGTTGGCTCTCTTTTATAGAGTCTTGGCCCAGCCCAGAACCACGCCCAGGCATATTGCAGGGAAAGTCTCTGGAAGGCCCTGGAAAGGGGCCACACCCTAACACACTCTGAAAACCTGCAGCAATACATTGCAAAGGAACAGTATTTGTAAGCATATTAAAAATAAGTTTTCAGGATTGAACTCTGCAATGCAAAAGGTTAAAACCACAACATATCAGCACAATGCATAAATTACTTTGGGGGTTATTCCGACCCCGGCGGTCAAGGACCGCCGGGGTCGGCGGGAGCACCGCCAACAGGCTGGCGGTGCTCAGCAGGGCATTCTGACCGCGGCGGTATGGCCGCGGTCAGAACAGGAAAACCGGCGGTGTCCCGCCGGTTTTCCGCTGCCCTGGGGAATCCCCCATGGCAGCGCAGCTTGCTGCGCCGCCATGGGGGATTCCGACCCCCTCACCGCCATCCTGTTCCTGGCGGTTCCGACCTCCAGGAACAGGATGGCGGTGAGGGGTGTCGTGGGGCCCCTGGCAGCCCCTGCAGTGCCCATGCCAATGGCATGGGCACTGCAGGGGCCCCCGTAAGAGGGCCCCACTTTGAATTTCAGTGTCTGCTTAGCAGAAACTGAAATTCGCGACAGGTGCTACTGCACCCGTCGCACCCTTCCCACTCCGCCGGCTCCATTCGGAGCCGGCTTCCTCGTGGGAAGGGGTTTCCTGCTGGGCTGGCGGGCGGCCTTCTGGCGGTCGCCCGCCAGCCCAGCGGGAAAGCCAGAATGGCCTCCGCGGACTTTCGACCGCGGAGCGGCCATATGGCGGTCCCCGCCAGGCGGGCGGCGACCGCCGCCCGCCGGCCTCAGAATGAGGCCCTTTGTTTTGAGAGTGCTGGGTTTTTGCATTTTTGTCGCCAATAGAGCGCGTACTGCTCTGGTGTTGACAGTACTCCACTCTCCCAGACGCGCTCTAGGGCCTGGTTTGCTTGGATTAAGACGATGAAAGCGTCTCACAAGTACTGGACCATGAACATCAGATGCGGAAACCCATGAGTTACTTTCAGGACCATAACCTTTTCATGAGATTAAGTACCATAGATTACGCCCTCCCAGTTTAGAATCCAACACTTTCTTGACTTCGTATTCTTTTTCCCCTTGTACTAGAACAGGAGATGGATGAGGGTGGACCTTTTGGACTGCCATTTTCAAGAGGGAAGTGTGGAACACTGGATGAATCCGTAAGGATCTGGGCAATTGTAGTTTATAGGTCACCAGATTGATTTGCTGAAGGACAGTATAAGGACCTATGAATTTAGGGTTAAACATGTGCTTCTTCTTGAAGTCTATATGTTTTGTGGACAGCCACACTTTGTCACCTGGTTGATATTGCGGTCCCTCACAATGTTTCTTGTCATAATGCCTTTTATATTTTTGTTTGGCTTTTTCTAAATGCTGTTGAATCAGTTTCTGGGTTTGATGTAAATGCTGAATGGTTTCTGACACAGCTGGAGTAAGAGAACTTTCTTGAGGAATTATGATGGGCAAGGTGTCAGGATGATAGCCAAATAAACCAAAAAAGGGAGTAACGCCAATAGAAGTGTGGAATGAGTTATTGTAAGCTAACTCAGCTAACCAGAGCATAGATGACCAAGAGTGAAGTGCCTTTTCAGCGTAGGCACGTAGGTATTGTTTCAAAGTCTGATTTAGTCTCTCCGTTTGACCATCTGTTTGAGGATGGTCACTAGTAGATAGCGTAGATGTCACTTGGAGTGTTTTGCACCATGTCTTCCAGAAATTGGAGGAAAATTGTGACCCCCGATCGGAGAGGATAACCTTTGGCAGTCCATAATAACGAACCACTCTGTTCAGTAAAATAGTTGCCAATTCACTAGAAGTGGGCAATTTTTTACAGGCGATGAAATGTCCATATTTCGTGAGACTATCTACTACCACCAGAATTACTGAATGCTGTTGAACCACTGGCAGACCGGTAATAAAGTCTAAAGAAATGTGCTCCCATGGACGACTTGGGGTTGGAAGTGGATGTAACAACCCTTTTGGTTTTGAATGACTTGTTTTAATGCGAGCACAAACTTCACAGTTGTTTAACATTGCTTTTACATCTTTTGTTAGGGTAGGCCGCCAAAAATAGCGTTGTATCAGTTCAAGAGTTTTAGGAGTACCTGGGTGACCTGCCGTAGGTATAACATGCAACCAATGAAACACTATCTTGCGAAGTTTGGTAGTGGGTACGAACAAACGAGCATCATAAAAGGGTAAACCTTGCTTGATTGACCTTTTGGGATCTGCTTGGGCCCATGTTTGCCATTTTTCAACAGTGAAAGAGTTGCAAATTTCTTCAAAGAAATCTTCAGTTTTTATGATACATAGAACCTGGTCAGGAGCAATGATAGCTCTGGAGGCTTGAAATGCAGGCAACGTGGTGGACTCTTGACGGGACAAGGCGTCAGCCTTGCGATTATCTTCACCAGGCCGGAAGGTTACTACAAAATCAAATTCGGCAAAAAAAAGCATCCAGCGTAATTGCCGAGGGGTCAAAAGTCTGGCGGAACTCATGAATTGAAGTTTCCATGATCAGTATATACTGTGACAGTGTATTTAGCACCAAACAAATGATGTCTCCATTCTTTAAAGGCATCACGAATCGCCAGAAGCTCTTTTTCAGCAATGACATAGTTCTGTTCGGCTTCGTTCAACTTCCAAGACATATAAGCTACAGGATGAAGTTGACCAGTGTCTTTATTTAGTTGTGATAAGACGGCTCCTATTGCTACATCTGAAGCATCAGCTTCCACTATGAAAGGTTGATTTGCATCAGGATGAGTCAAGACTGGGGCAGTGGAGAAAGCTTCCTTCAAAGTCGAGAAGGCTTGATCAGCTTCTGGGGACCATACAAACTTTTCTTTCTTTCTTAGTAGCTTAGTGATTGGAGCCACTGTCTGGGAGAAATGATTTATGAACCTCCGGTAAAAATTTGCAAACCCCAGGAAACATTGTACATCACGAACAGTCTTTGGGGTGGGCCAATCAGATACGGCTTTTACTTTCTTTTCTGCCATCACCATACCTTGAGGGGTAAGAATAACCCCTAAAAACTCAACTGTGGTAACATGAAACTCACACTTGGTTAGTTTGCAATATAAATGGTGTTTTCGAAGGGCTGCAAGAATTTTCTTGACATGTTGGACATGTTCATTTTCATTGTCTGAGTAGATCAAAATGTCATTGATGTAGACTATGGCAAATATGTCGAGGTACTCTCTAACAACGCCATTCAAGAAAAATTGAAATGCTGCTGGAGCATTACACAGACCAAAAGGCATGACGGTGTATTCAAAAAGGCCATATCTTGTCTTGAACGCTGTTTTCCATTCGTCACCCTCTCTCATTCTGACCAAATGATAAGCACCTCGAAGGTCAAGCTTCGTGTAGATTTTTGCTCTCTTTATTTGTTCCAATAAGACCGGAATTAGGAGCAAAGGATATTTATTCTTGATGGTGACTTCGTTCAAACCCCTATAGTCGATGCAAGGTCGAAGTTCTCCATTAGCTTTTGTAACAAAAAACAAAGTCGAAGCTGCAGGAGACTTAGAGGGGCGAATGAAGCCATTCTCCAAAAATTGATCTAGGTATTTTCGTAAATGTTGATTTTCATGTTCTGACAGGGCATATACACGACAGTTGGGAGGTATCGCACCTGGGGCTAGATCAATTTGACAGTCATAAAATCTATGAGGAGGTAGAGTCTCTGCTCCTTTCTCATCAAATACATCTTTGTAAGATGAATACTGTTTGGGCAGCTGAATTTCCTTCTCCGCAGCAGTAGCTATGTAATAGTTGCAAACTTTTGGTACTGGAATCTTTTGGAGACATTGGTGGTCATTACAACCCTGGCGGACAGTGTTAAAGCTGCGGTAATACCGCAAACAGGCCAGCGGAAAAAAAAGGGAATTATGACCGTGGCGGAAACCGCCAACATAGACAGCCACTTTAACACTCCGACCGCCACGGCGGTACATATAAGGAGCGCAGCGGTCACCGCCAACAGACAGGCAGAGGACAATGTACCGCCCACATTATTACAACCCACCAATCCACCACCTTTTCTGGGGCGGATTCACCGTGGATAAAAACACGGCGGAAACAGCTTTTGCAATGGGAAAACGCTTACCTTAACACACTCCACGAGGAAGGAGGCCACCATGGAGCCGGAACTCCAAATACCCCCTGCGCTTGTCTTCCTGCTCCTCTACGAACACCAGCAACGGCGGTGCCGAACACAACGGTGAGTACTGCACCTACGACATAGGGGAGGGGGGAGCCAAAGTCAGGGACACACACACGCAACACCCCCACCCTCAACCCGACCCTTGCACACTACAACACACACACCAATGCATTTCCATACATCACAGTAACAACCCCCAACCCCCAGGAAGAATGCAAAGACAAAACGAAATTAGTTGAACCATTGTAATGTATCCAAATACAGTAAGCTCATATATACAGAAATATATACACATTACAAATATATTAATCACGATTAGTAGTGCAGGTATGCACAATTCAATGTCCGCGGACCACTGGGCCCACAATGCATGGGCGAGGCCCACACTAGATACCTGTCCACAAACGGAGAGAACACTGCAGGGGCATCAGGTAGAAATACAACAGGCACCTCAGGGGGAAGGGAAAGGGGGGCACCTCAGCCGGATGACAGCACCACGCCATATCCACGACGGGGCTCCATGCCCATTGATGTATCCTGGGGAATGCAAAGCCACAGTCTCTCAAGTCTCTACAGTGGGTGGTTTGCCCACTGTACCATCCTGGGGAGTGCAAAGCCACAGTCTCTCAAATCTCTACACTGGGTGGTTTGCCCACTGTACCATCCTGGGAAGTGCAAAGCCACAGTCTCTTAAGTGGATAACAGTCTTCACTGGTTCTGGAGGGGGACTGGTGCCCAGAGTGCTTCATCCTGTGAAGGATTCAGGTAGTGGATGCAGTTCTCCACTGGTTCTGGAGGGGGACTGGTGCCCAGAGTGCTTCATCCTGTGAAGGAATTAGGTAGTGGATGCAGTTCTCCACTGGTTCTGGAGGGGGACTGGTGCCCAGAGTGCTTCATCCTGTGAGGGATTCAGGTAGTGGATGCAGTTCTCCACTGGTTCTAGAGGGGGACTGGTGCCCAGAGTGCTTCATCCTGTGAAGGATTCAGGTAGTGGATGCAGTTCTCCACTGGTTCTGGAGGGGGACTGGTACCCAGAGTGCTTCATCCTGTGAAGGATTCAGGTAGTAGATGCAGTTCTCTACTGGTTCTGGAGGGGGACTGGTGCCTAGAGTGCATCACGCTCCCCGTGACGGTCCCAGTTCCGTCACTGTCCCAGCCGCACATGGGCTAACGATGCTTGAGTTGGCGGTGCTTGCCCTGTTCAGCGTTCTTTGCCCTGTTCAGCGGTGCTTGACTTTGCAGTTTCTGACCTGTTCAGCGGTGCTTGCCATGGCGGTCTTTGCCCTGTTCAGCGGTGCGTGCCATGGCGGTCTTTGCCCTGTTCAGCGGTGCTTGACTTTGCAGTTTCTGACCTGTTCAGCGTTGCTTCCCATGGCGGTCTTTGCCCTGTTCAGCGGTCTTTGCCCTGTTCAGCGGTGCTTGCCATGGCGGTCTTTGCCCTGTTCAGCGGTGCTTGCCCTGTTCAGCGGTGCTTGCCCTGTTCAGCGGTGCTTGCCATGGCGGTCTTTGCCCTGTTCAGCGGGGCTTGACATTTCTGTCTCTGACCTGTGCAGCGGTGTGTGGCATGACGGTCCCTTAGTGCCCAGCGGGGCTGTGGCTGTCGGGCCCCCCAGGGCACTGACGCTGGCGGTGGTCTCCTGACCAGTGACGATAGTGCTGCCCTCCTGGGCACTGACTCTGGTGGTGGTCTCCGGACCAGTGACGATAGTGCTGCCCTCCTGGGCACTGACTCTGGCGGTGGTCTCCGGACCAGTGACGATAGTGCTGCCCTCCTGGGCAGTGGACTCTGGCGGTGGTCTCCGGACCAGTGACGATAGTGCTGCCCTCCAGGGCACTAACTCTGGCGGTGGTCTCCGGACCTGTGACGATAGTGCTGCCCTCCAGGGCACTGACTCTGGCGGTGGTCTCCGAACCAGTGACGAAGGGGCTGGCGGTGGCGTCCTGGCCAGCGGGGAGGATGGCGGCCTTCTCTGCCGTGCTGCTCTTACCAGACTTTGGAGACTTCTTCTGCCCTTTCACCACCTTGGGAGGAGTCACAGCTGACTCGGCACTTCCCCCGGGACCCTTGTGAGCGGCTTTGCCGGCAGGAGTCTTCCCCTTCTCCCGTCGGGCACTGTCCAACTTCTGGTGCTTTACAGGGGGTGGACTGGCAGTGCTTTGGCTCCGTGTCACACTGGCTGCCCTGGTGCCCGGTGCACTCCACATACCTCTAACACGCACCACTGGAACCAGACTTTTTTTGGCTGAGGTGCTAGTGCGGGACCTATGAATTGGAGGGGGGGTGGTGGGACAGAGGTCAAGGTTGCTCCGGAAAAGTTTCTGATGAACACTGAGACGGCTAGCTGGAGGGGTTCTGGGAGTGGAGGAAGAGGAGGTGGTTGTAGGAGGTGTAACTTTAGATGATTTGGGTGCAGGTGCATGTTCTGAGGCTGTCGTGAGGTGGATGGATGTTGGGTGTGTGGGTGCCTGTGTTTGTGTACTTTGGGAGGGGGCGTCACAGACACACTGGGAGAGGACACAGGGGATGTGTAAATGGTAGTGGGGGTGGTGAGTGCAGGTGAGCGGGGTGTGGTGCTGGGTGTTCTGGTGCGAGTCCTAGTGGCTGTAGATGTAGTGCATGCAGGTGAGAGTGTAGACGACACTGGGAGGGAGGAGGGAGACAATGAGGAGGGGGACACAGTGGAGGCAGTGGATGTTGCTGTGTCTGTATGTGGGTGATGCTTGTGTGAGTGCCTGTGGGATGTGTGGTGCCTATGTTTGCCAGAGCCACTTTTGTGTGTTGAGGTGTGTGCATGCTGTACTCACCCCCTTGTGTCTGCTGTGATGCCTTCATGCGCCCATCCAACTCAGGGTAGGCCACCTCCAGGATCCGGAACATCAGGGGGGTAATGGTGCGACTGGCACCCCTCCCACATTGGGAGGCCATCCCCAGCTGAGCCTCTGCCGTCTTCTTGCTCCAGCTACGGATGTCCTCCCATCTTTTACGGCAGTGGGTGCTCCGTCTCTGGTGGACCCCCAGGGTCCGGACGTCCTTGGCGATGGCACGCCAAATATCCTTCTTCTGGTGGGCGCTGACCTACATGACATGTACAGGGGAAGAAGAGAAGTCATTAGCAACAGCACCGTCGAAGTGAGTGGCCCACATCCCTACCCTTGCCATGTGGCACATGCATTCACAGTCCTTCATGCTCGCAGAACTCTGCCCCCTTCCTACTGACATCCTGCCCTCTCCACCCAGGCATAGCCCATACAACGTGCTCCTTGTGTACTTACCTGTTGGTCTGGAGGACCGTAGAGTAGCGTGTACTGGGGGAGGACCCCGTCCACAAGCTTCTCCAACTCCTGTGCAGTGAAGGCAGAGGCCCTTTCCCCAGACGCCCCAGCCATTGTCTCTTCCAGACCGAGGTCACAGCAGCACTTGCAGTGTAGGTCCTCTCCTGTCGAAGATCAGGTATAGAGTGATTGAACAGATAGAAAATGGCGGTCACGTCCGCGGCGGTGACGTACGCGGCGGTGCGTATCATCACCGCCGGCGCACTTCATCATTGGCTCCTGGGACCCATAGGGTCCAATGTTAACCAATGCAGCATTGCGCCGCGGTCTACGACCGCCTACCGCAACGGTGTACAATGCCAGCGCAGTTACCTCAAATCCCATTGTCCCAGTTTAGAGGTCAGGCAGCCGCCATTTTAGGGGCCCATGGCTTCATTTACAACTGCGTCACACATACCTAGGCCTAGACTCAACACACATCCAGGAAGAATTTTGTATTTAGTGTTGTGTTCTGTGTAGCTGTGGGTACATACCTCAGAATTGGTTGACTCTGTGGTCGCTGTTGTCCTTCTTAGGCACCGTCAGCAGGGACATTTCAGGAGATGGCGGAATCCTCCGGTGTACCGACCGCTGGTGGACCTGTTAACAATGGAGGAGCGACATTTAATCATCACCTACAGGTTTGACCGTGCCACAATCTAGGAACTGTGTACCCAGTTGGAGCCAGACCTGATGTCACCAATCCGCCATCCCACAGGAATCCCCCCTCAAGTGCAGGTGCTATTAGTGCTCCATTTCCTAGCAAGTGGGTCATTTCAAACAACAGTGGCCATGGCATCAGGGATGTCCCAGCCTATGTTTTCCAACGTGTTGTCCAGAGTGTTGTCTGCCCTGCTGAAACACGTGAGGAGCTACATCGTTTTCCCTCAGGTGGAGGATTTGGCTACAGTTAAAGGTGACTTCTATGCCCTGGGACATATCCCTAACATCATAGGTGCCATTGATGGCACCCATGTAGCTCTGGTCCCCCCCGCAGGAGTGAACAGGTGTACAGGAACCGGAAGAGTTATCATTCGATGAATGTACAGATGGCATGTTTGGCAGACCAGTACATCTCGCAGGTAAATGCTATGTTCCCTGGCTCAGTGCATGACGCCTACATCCTGCGGAATAGCAGCATCCTGTATGTGATGGGTCAACTCCAGAGGCACCGTGTGTGGCTATTAGGGGACTCTGGTTACCCCAACCTGTCATGGCTACTGACCCCAGTGAGGAATCCCAGGATCAGGGCAGAGGAAGGCTACAATGAGGCCCCTGGGCGGACTAGGAGGGTGATCGAATGCACCTTCGGCCTCCTGAAGGCCAGGTTCAGGTGCCTCCATATGACAGGTGGTTCCCTATTCTACTCACCAAGGAAGGTGTGCCAATCATCATCGCCTGCTCTATGCTTCACAACTTGGCTTTGCGACGACAGGTGCTTTTTCTGCAGGAGGATGGTCCAGATGACGGTGTTGTGGCAGCTGTGGAGCCTGTGGACAGTGATGAGGAGGAAGCAAAGGAAGAAGACATTGACAACAGGGACTCTGTGATACAGCAGTATTTCCAGTGACGCACAGGTGAGAACACATTCCTGCCTACTACAAGTACTTTCACACTTCTACCTCTATCCTGTCTGTCAATTTGAAGTAGTATTTGCTAACTGAGTGATACATTTCCATTACGGTTTCACAGGTGTGGTTGCCAATGTGTGTCATCTGCTTGCATCCTTCATGGGCTTGTGATGTGTAACATAGGTATGTTGACATTACATTTTCGAACGGTTTTTGTCATTGTCATAGATATTACAATTTTTCAAAATCACAGACTGACTCCAGATTGCTTTGTGGTTCAAGGGTGTTCATTGAAGTGCTAATTATTGGAGTGGGTGGCAAAACGGTGATGGGTGATGGTGGAGGAATGTCCATGGCAGAGTCCAGTCTATTAGTCTCACAGGTGCTTTGCCCATATGGGCATAGGAAGTGGAGCTGGGGCAGTTCCAATCTGGACAGGGTAACAAAGTGGGACAGTGGGAGGACAATCAGGGTGGTCTCATTTCCTGGCTGGGGGCTTGCCATCTTGGTCTGTCATATTCCTGGATCTCAGGGACTGCTTGCGGGGTGGTTCACCGTCTGCAGGGGGTGGGGTGCTGGTGTGGTGGTCCTGTGACGGGGCATCATTTCCACTATCGCCGGCGGAGGTGGTGGGCAGTACATCGTCCAGGCTAGTGTCAGGGGCCCCTTGGAGTGCCACGGTGTCCCTCATGGTCTTTTGTATGTCCTTCAGCACCCCTACGATGGTGCCCAGGGCGGAGCTGATGGTTCTGAGCTCCTCCCTGAACCCCAAATACTGTTCCTCCTGCATGCGCTGGGTCTCCTGAAACTTGGCCAGGACCGTAGTCATCGTCTCCTGGGAGAGGTGGTATGCTCCCATGATGGAGGAGAGGGCCTCCAGGAGAGTGGGTTCTCTTGGCCTGTCCGCCCCCTGTCGCACAGCAGCCCTCCCAGTTCCCCTGTGTTCCCGTGCCTCCGTCCCCTGGACTGTGTGCCCACTACCACTGCCCCCAGGTCCCTGTTGTTGTTGGGATGGTGGGTTATCCTGGGTTCTCTGTAGTGGTGGACACACAGCTGATTGACGTGTCCTGGGGACGGAGGTATGGGCCCGCAGGGTGGGTGCTGTGCTGGTGTTACCAGAGGGTGGAAGGTCAGTGTTGGGCTGTGCCTGTGCGAAGGGAACCAACTGTCCCGAGGCCCACGATGGTCCGGGCTGGTCATCTGGATCCAGTTTGCCAGAGCTGCTGTCGTCACTGTGGGCCTCTTCTGTGGATGTCTGGACCCTCCTGTCTGGTGACGTTACGTAGTGTTCCTGCAGGGTTATAAAAGCATGATTATTGTATCTGTGTGTGTCATGGTGTGCAATGGGTGGGTGTGCGTGTACCCCTGTGCAAGCATTCCTGTGTGGGGGCTTGTGTGATGATGGTTGGGGGGGTGTTATGGGTATGTGCAGTGGGCATGCTTTAGTGATAGGGGTCCATGCTTTGTTGTGTCATGCAGGGCTTGGTGTAGGGATGGGTGGTTTGTGTTATTAGTACATTAGTGAGGAGTTGGAGTGATAGGGGAGGGGGTGAGGGTGGGGGTGTGTGATAGCATGCAGGTAGGGTGGGGGATATGATAGTTAAGATTTGACTTACCAGTGTCCATTCCTCCACTGACTCTTCCGAGGCCCTCTGGATGTATAATGGTCAAGACCTGCTCCTCCCATGTTGTTAGTTGTGGGGGAGAAGGTGGGGGTCCGCTGCCAGTCCGCTGAATCGCGATGTTGTGCATGGAGACCACTGAACGCACCTTCCCCCGTAGGTCGTTCCACCTCTTCCTGATGTCCTCCCTATTTCTTGGGTGCTGTCCCACTGCGTTGATCCTGTCCATGATTCTTCGCCATAGCTCCATCTTCCTAGCTATAGAGGTGTGCTGCACCTGTGACCAAATAGCTGTGGCTCTACCCATACGATTTCCTCCACCATAACCCTGAGCTCCTCCTCCGAAAACCTGGGGTGTCTTTGGCGTGCCATGGGGTGGTGTAGGTGATGTGTGGGGCGGTGTATGTGTTGATGAGTGTCGTGATGTGTAGTGGTGTGGGGTGTTTTGTGCGTGGATGTTGTATGGGTGATGGTGTTGTGTGCCTCTGTGTGGTGGGGTTGTCTATTGCTGTGCTCTCTGTCTGTCGCCTTCGTCTCTAATTTTTGGTCGTAGGGGTTTGTGGATGATGTGGGTGTGTGTTTTATATTGTGATGGGTGTGTGGGAGTGGTGTTTGTATGTGTATCAGGTGTGTGTATTTGGAATTGTCCAATGTGGCGGTGTTTTGGAGATGTGTGTGTATTTTGAGCGCGGTGGTGTGTACCGCCAATGAAATACCGCGGTTGAAAGACCGCTGCATGGATTCATGGGTGGTAATAGCATGGGCGTGTTTCTGTTGGCGTGACAGTGGAGGTTTTGTTTTCGCCAGTTTATCACTGACCTTTGGTGTGGCGGACTTGTGTGGGTGTCTGAATTTCGGCGGATTGCGAACAGTGGGTCGTAATAGCTGTGGCGGAATTCCGCGGCCGCGGCTGTGTGTTGGCGGTCTTCTGCACGGCGGTAAGCGGCTTTTACCGCCAATGTTGTAATGAGGGCCATTGTTCGTTGCATAGCTCAGATGAGAACACAATTTTTCGTTCTGCCCAATTGATCTCCGGATTGTGATGGGTTAACCATGGCAAGCCGAGGATAATCCCATATTGGGGAGCATGGATCACGTCAAGGATGATTTTCTCTTTATGTTTCTTTCTTTGATTCTTATCTTCACAAATCATCAACAAGGGGATAGTCTGAAGAGTTACCGGACCTCCAGTCAAGAGTTTTCCATTGACTGCCTGGATGATTTCTGGGGTCTTCTTTTCAATACATGGGATCCCCCATGCACAAACCAATTGGACATCAACAGAGTTCCCAGTAGCCCCAGAATCGACTAGAGCTTTTTTGAAATAGATCTTTTTCTTGACCTGAACTCTTATTTCCAGTTTAAGATGTCTAGATTGTGAAGGGTCCACGGTGACACCCAAGAGCAACCCTTCTTTGCATCTTGGGTGTTTTATTTTTCCAACTCGACTGGTGCATTGGCTGCAACCTACTGAACTGGACCATGCTTGTTCTTTGGTTTGATTGGACAATCTTTGGCAAAATTACTTTTTCACCCACAATAAAGACATTGTCCATTTTTTCTGCGTAGGTCCTTTTCATCTTTGGTCAAAGGTCTTCTGATGATTCCAATTTTCATTGGTTCCGGCGTTCTTTCTTTCGGAGTTCTTGATTCTCTGTTATCATGAACGCGCCATGAATATTTTTCAACCTTTTTGCGCGTTCCTTTACGTTCTGCTAAACGATGATCAAGTCTCAATACAAGATTTATTCATTCTTGACAGTTTGTAGGTTGTGGATCGACTTGCGCTAAGATATCTTTTAGTTCCTCTTTGAGTCCCTTGTAAAACAAGACCGCTTGTTTTTCTTCAGGCCAGGATGTCTCGGCAACCAGCCGGTTAAAGTTGGCTAAATACGACACCAGGTCTTGATTCCCTTGGCGTAAATCTAATAATTCACGATCTGCTGACTGTGTTACAGTTCTACGATCAAAAACTCTCTCAAATTCACAAACAAAATTTCTCCAGTTGTGCAACAAGGGACTATTTTTACGCACAAGAGGAATTGCCCAAGTAGCTGCATCCCCAGACAGATATGATAACAAGAAAGCTACTTTGGACTGGGCATCGGGGAAAATATTTGGTCTGCAGGTGAAGTGTAGTTCCACTTGAACCAAGAAAGATTGCGCTCTCAAAGGGTCACCTGAGAAACATTCTGAGGGAGCTAAAGGAATTGCAGAAGGAACATTTAGGGAAATCAGATTACTTCCAGAAGCCTGAGAAGAAGTACCTGGCCAAGACACTCCTGTGGGACTTTGTTCCTTCTTCTCTACCTTATCTTGCAACTGACTTACTCTCTCTGCTAAGCTAGTTGTCAATTCTTTGGATGATACCACCTCTGCTTGGAGCTGGGTGATAGCCTTGACTAACTCGTCTAGCGTGGCCATGCTGAGAACATACACAAGCCAGGAGGATAATAATTTGTGGGCTCACTATTCTGTCAGAGTCACCAGATCCTCGGGGTCTGTGCACGTTCCCAACACATCCACCACTGAACAGCTCCAAGACTCTGATAGATAAATCACAGAGACTGAGAGAGTTCAAGAGGGGAAGAGGGGATTAGGAAGGGAACAGCTGGGAAGGAGACCTGTAGTAAGAAAAAGGTTAGAACACACAATATGAAAATTAGATCTCCTGAAATCAATACTAGACTATGATTCTAAGCCTAGTGACTCTGAAAACATGAACAATCTAAGAGTTAAGTTTAAAATGATTAAGTTTCAAGATGGCCGGATACCTGTAGGGGAATCAAGATGAATTAAATGAAAACTTTCTTGTTCAAGTACTTTCCTTTACATGAGAATCAGAAAAACATTCGGACTAAATTTTAAACCAGTCATACAAATCCTGTTTTGAGAATGTACACTAGGACCATACAATTTTGCATCTAGAAACTCTGGCTTTCTGTGTACTCTTAAAATATTTCAACACAAATTGCACATATTGCAGATATATATATATAAGTATCTTAGAATAGTGTCATATAATAAACAACATGAAATAAACAAGAGGAGAGAATTGTGCGTCTTGCCGATTCGAGTGTCACCATGTAAAATACCAAGAAATGGTAACACCCAATGAATATCAAGGTCAAATCATCATTAATCGAATCACGCGTCTTGCCGATTCGTAAAACACTATGTAAATTTCAAGAAATAACAGCACACAATAAATAACAAGATCAAAGTACAATGAAACGAATCGCGCTTCTTTTGCTGATTCTTAAGCCAATAAGGTAAATGTCAAGAAATGGTAGCCCGCAATGAACAACAAAGTTAAATCCTCATGAAACGAATTGCGCGTCTTGTCATTTCGTAAGACATCATGTAAATGTCAAGAAATAGTAGCGCGCAATGGACAACAATGTTTAAACACCATAAAACGAATCGTCTTGCCGATTCTTAAGCCACCATGCCAATGTCAAGAAATGGTAGCACGCAATGAATAACAAAGTCAAACCTTTATGAAACCAATCGCGCGTCTTGCCTATTTGTAAACTACCATATAAATGTCAAGAAATGGTAGCGCGCAAGTAATCTGTTACTCATTTAAGAATTAAACCAAGAATATGAAAATTCTAAATAACGGTGTCGGGACAGTCCAACCACCGTCTTACCGCGTGGAACAATGATCACCAATGAAGGATGAAGGGCAGAAGACCGGAAAATCCAAATAGGCCGCCGGAACAGGAGCTCAGGAAGAAGCTGCTGCTCTGCACCGGGACCTCTGAATAGTGAGCACTGGGAGTTGGGCTGGCTCTCTTTTATAGAGTCTTGGCCCAGCCCAGAACCACGCCCAGGCATGTTGCAGGGAAAGGCTCTGGAAGGCCCTGGAAAGGGGCCACACCCTAACACACTCTGAAAACTTGCAGCAATACATTGTAAAGGAACAGTATTTGTAAGCATATTAAAAATAAGTTTTCAGGATTGAACTCTGCAATGCAAAAGGTTAAACCACAACACATCAGCACAATGCATAAATAACTTTTTTTTGAGAGTGCTGGGTTTTTGCATTTTTGTCGCCAATAGAGCGCATACTGCTCTGGTGTTGACACCTTAACTCCTCCTCTGAGAACCTGGGGTGTCTTTGCGGCACTTGTGTGTGTGTCTGTATAGTGGCTGATTGCTATGTGTGGGTCATGATACCCGTAGCGGTATCCCGCCGCGGTATGTTGACAGCAGTCAGCATGGCAGTAAGGGGCACTTACCGCCAATGTTGTAATGAGGGCCTATATGTCCTGCCTTAACCATACATAGCACCCTACCCTTGAGGCTACCTAGGGCCTACCTTAGGGGTGTCTGACAGGTGAGAAAAGGGACGGTATAGGCTTGGCAATTGAGTACACTTGCTAAGTCGAATTTACAGTTAAAACTGCACACAGAGACACTGCAGTGGCAGGTCTGAGACATGATTACAGAGCTACTAATGTGGGTGGCAGAATCAGTGCTGCAGGCCCACTAGTAGCATTTGATTTAGAGGCCCTGGGCACCTCTAGGGACTTACTAGTAAAACAAATATGCCAATCATGGATAAACCAATAACATACGCATTTTGCAAAGAAGCACTTGCACTTTAGCACTGGTTAGCAGTGATAAAGTGCCCAGAGTAACAAAAACAGCAAAATCAGAGTCCAGCACACATCAACAACCTGGGAAACAGAGGCAAAAAGTCAAGGGACACCACGCCAAGAATGAAAAGTCGAACAGTCTCCATGGACTGCCATCTGTCTTAATCTCTAATCAAGGACCTCAATTCATATTAAAATTCTGGAAACATCTTTGTAGTGAATTGGATATGGAAGTCTGCCTTTTGTCTAGCCATTACCCACAAACTTATGGTCATATGGAAAGGGTCAACCAATGCATGAAGCAGTACATTGGGTGCTATCTTCTAGGCTCCGATGTTGACTGGGCAGATTGTTTATGGGCTGCAGAGTTTGCATAGAATAACACTATCCATACAACTACAGGTTATTCTCCCTTCTTTTCCACTTATGGTTTTCATCCACGAATGTTACAAATAGATATGGTACCTACCTTAACTACACTAGGTGTGCCAGACTTTTTAACACAACTTTTGGACATTCAAAGACTGGCCCAAGAAACTTAAGACTAGCTAAGCAAACATAAAAGATGTACGCAGACAAAAAGAGGCATCCTGGATCAGTGCACCAGGAAGGACAAATGGTTTGATTGTGAAATAAACACATCAATATAAAGGGTACATGGAAATTCCATCCCCATTTTCTTGGGCCTTTTGTAATCAACAAGAAAGCGAGTAAGGTGGCAATGAAACTGGAGTTGCCCCCCAATTTACCTATACATCCAGTTTTCCACATATCATTGCTAAAGCCAGTATCTGAAACAATGCATTGTCCTAAAGGCCTATCGCCTATACTGGGAGTCAATCAACCCCAGTATGAGGTGAAAGCAGTGTTGGATTCCAAGTGAGTGCGTAAAAAATGTTATTATTTGCTTGACTGGAAAGGCTACGGTCTGGAAGAGTGTTAATAATAACTATCTACACATGTTCACACCCCTCGATTAGTCTGATAGTCCCATTTGCGACACCCAGACAAGCCTAGTGGGCACCTTGGGAGGGGTGAATTGTCAAGCTTGCGGGTCTGCTGAGGCCTTTCAAAAGAGTAGGGATTCCCACTAAATGTGAACCAATGTACATTATTGTAGGAGGCTGGCCTAGCTTATAGTGGGTACCTGATGGTACTTACATCTTGTGCCAGGTCAGGTTATCCCTTATTAGTAGATTCGTAGTCTTCTAGCAGCTTAGGGTGATAGAGGTAGCTATAGCAGAGCAGCTTAGGCTGAACTAGGAGACATACAAAGCTCCTACTATACCACTTATATCATATAGCACTATATCATAAGAAACACAATACTCAGAGTTATTAAAAATAAAGGTACTTTATTTTAGTGACAATATGCCAAAAGTATCTCAGAGGATGTATTCCCTTAGGAGGTAAATAAAATACACAAAATATACACACAAACCAAAATCAGGTAAGTAAACAGTTAGAAAAGTAGTGCAAACACTGTAGAATACAATAGGATGCAATAAGACACAATAGGCCTAGGGGCAACATAAACCATATACTCCAAAAGTGGAATGCGAACCACGAATGGACCCCATGCCTAATGTAGTGTGTAGAGGGTCGCTGGGAGTATAAGAAAACACTAGGGGTGTCCAAGATACCCCACCCCAAGACCCTTAAAAGTGGGAGTAAAGTTACACTACTACCATAGTGACAGTAAAGACAAGATAGGGGATTCTGCAAAGGCAACAACTGACTGCCAAGCACTGAAGACGGATTCCTGGACCTGAGGACCTGCAAAGGAAGGGGACCAAGTCCGAGAGTCACGCAAGTGTCCGGGGGGGCAGGAGCCCACTAAACCCCGGATGAAGGTGCAAAAGGGCTACCTCCTTGTGGAAGAAGCTGAAGATTCTGCAACAACGGAAGGTGCCAGCAACTTCTCCTTTGGTCAGAAGATGTCCCACAGTGTGCTGGAGGATGCAGAGTTGTTTCCATGCAGAGAGACCGCAAGCAAGCCTTGCTAGCTGCAAGAGTCATGGTTGAAGATAATGGGTGCTGCCTGGGCCCAGAAGGAGGAGACAGAGGAGGCGCAGAAGCAGGTAGCACCCGCAGAAGTACTTGAACAGGTGTTCAAGAAATCTGAGCACAACGGTCATCTCAACACAACAAAAGAGGGTCCCACGAAGCCGGTGGTCAACTCAGCGAGTTGAGCAATGCAGGATGGAGTCCTGGGGACCTGGGCTATGCTGTGAATGAAGGAATACTTGCAAAAGTGTACAGAAGCCCTAGCAGCTGCAGATCATGCAGTACACAGGATTACTGTCTGGTGTGGAGAGGCAAGGACTTACCTCCACCAAATTTGGACAGAAGGACCACTGGACTGTCAGGGTCACTTGGATCCAGCTCCTGTGTTCCAGGGACCACGCTCGTCAAGATGAGAGGGGACCCAGAGGACCGGTGATGCAGAAGTTTTGTGCCTGCGTTAGCAGGGGGAAGATTCCATCGACCCACAGAAGATTTCTTATTGGCTTCCAGTGCAGGGTGAAGGCAGACAGCCCTCAGAGCATGCACCACCAGGAAACAGTTGATAAAGCCAACAGGATTAGGCGCTACAATGTTGCTGGTAGTTGTCTTGCTACTTAGTTGCCATTTTGCAGGCATCCTGGAGTAGTCAGTGATCGATCCTTGGCAGAAGTCGAAGAGGGAGATGCAGAGGAACTCTGGTGAGCTCTTGTATTCATTATCTGATGAGAAAACCCACAGGAGAGACCCTAAATAGCCTTCAGAGGAGGATTGGCCACCTAACCAGGTAAGCATCTATCAGGAGGGGTCTCTGACGTCACCTGCTGGCAGTGGCCACTCAGAGGCCTCCACTGTGCCTACAGCTCTGCATTCAAGATGGCAGAGGTCTGGGACACACTGGAGGAGCTCTGGGCACCACCCCTGGGATGGTGCTGGACAGGGGAGTGGTCACTCCCCTTTCCTTTGTCCAGTTTTGCACCAGAGCAGGGGCTGGGGGATCCCTGAACCGGTGTAGACTGGCTTATGCAAGGAGGGCACCACCTGTTCCCTTCAAAGCATTTCCAGAGGCTGTGGGAGGCTACTCCTCCCCAGCCCCTAACACCTATTTCCAAAGGGAGAGGGTGTAACACCCTCTCTCAGATGAAATCCTTTGTTCTGCCTTCCTGGGACTGGGCTGCCTAGACCCCAGGAGGGCAGATACCTGTCTGAGGGTTGGCAGCAGCAATAGCTGCAGAGAAAACCCCAGAGAGCTAGTTTGGCAGTACCCAGGGTCCATGGTGGAGCCCCGGGGATGCATGGGATTGGAACCCCAACACCAGATTTGGCATGGGGGACAATTCCACGATCTTAGATTTTTTACATGGCCATATTCAGAGTTACCATTGTGAAGCTACAGATAGGTATTGACCTATATGTAGTGCATGCGTGTAATGGTGTCCCCGCACTCACAAAGTCCGAGGAAATTGCCCTGAACAATGTGGGGGCACCTTGGCTAGTGCCAGGGTACCCTCACACTTAGTAACTTTGCACCTAACCTTCACTAAGGGTTAGACAGATAGGTGACTTAAGTGCAGTGTAAGATGGCTGTGAAATAACGTGGGTGTTATTTCACTCAGGCTGCAGTGGCAGTTCTGTGTAAAAATTGTCTGAGCTCCCTATGGGTGGCAAGAGAAATGCTGCAGCCCATAGGGATCTCCTGGAACCCCAATACCCTGGGTAACGAGGTACCATATACTAGGGAATTATAAGGGTGTTCCAGTGTGCCAATCAGAATTGGTGAAAATGGTCACTAGCCTGCAGTGACAATTTTAAAAGCAGAGAGAGCATAAACACTGAGGTTCTGGTTAGCAGAGCCTCAGTGATACAGTTAGGCACCACACAGGGAACACATATAGGCCACAAACTATGAGCACTGGGGTCTGGGCTAGCAGGATCTGAGTGACACAGACAAAAACAAACTGACGCACAAGTAAACATGGGGGTGACATACCAGGCAAGATGGTGCTTTCCTACAATTATTTAACAGGTTTCCACTGACATGAGCATGTTTCAATCCTTGTTGATAAATCTCTGCTTGATGACCATGAAGATGCTCAAATAGTGTTATTTATTGTGCTTTTGATTTGCCTGTGCTTGTCTCTCCTGGGGCTGGTTGGCTCAAGAGGCTTTAATGGGTGTGGTTGATTTACCTTGCCTATTCTTGTTTGTTTCTCCCCTGAGGCTGGCTGACTCTTGAGGCTTAGTGGGCGTGGCCTCGGGCAATGGCCGTGGTCGTTAACAGTGTTTACTTTAAGCATGCACGTTCTTGATATCTCTGCTTGCTGTCAGAGATTCTCCAGGGAACTGCAGCTCATCTCCTGAACTCCTGAGTGGAAGCAACTGTCAGCAACAGCGTGTCTCTGGGTTCAAGTCAGCTGACGCCTTTCCTTGTGCTGCTGTGCCGATCATTTTCTTCCAAATTCGGACGGCGGTATCAGGAAACCTGGCAATAACAAGAGAGATAATTTGAGTATTACTAGAGCGGTAACGCGCCACAACAGCAAATACAACCTGATCTTACCCACTGATTCTTTGCTATAGCGCTGTCACTATTCTTGAAGACAGCGCCCTTGTTGAATTGCATTAGTTTTAGTTGATGCATACAATGTGGATGTTGGTTGTTGTATGTTACAGAACAAGAACATTGCCTGCATTCTTTATGCTGATTGTCAGTACAATTATTGCTCGCATTCTTTATGTTGATTGTCTGTACATTGCAACTGAGAGTTGAGAGCTGTTGGTCGCGCTGTTAATATTAATAATAACCAGCACAGTTGAGAAGTTACATGTACAATATAAACATTCTTCTTTATGTGTGGTTTAGACAGGAATAATCCTGTTATGGTTCATATGCCATTAACATTGCTCAGCATTAGTGTACAATTAACATTGAGTCCCTGGGTTCATACCTTCCCCTTAGTGTGCTTGAACATTACCTCGTGGTATTGTTAATATTGATTACTGAATGTACTAACATTGAATATTGTCTGTACCTGTACCCTGTACTATTTCACACGCATTTTCTAGTGGCCTAACCAACTACTCTAGTAGGACTTTCAGAGATACCTCACCTCATTTGACAGATAGGTAGGTCATATGCAAGGAAAGAGAAAGAGAAAGGTTTGGCTGGGTATTAGGAGATATAGAGAGAAGTAAATATGTTTCTTTTTACAGGATCCACATCCACATCCACATAGCAAATTTCTAGAGGCTCACCAAAGAGGGAGAGAGAAACAAACACGGTAAGGGGGATTACCACAGGTATTGGAAGCTGAAATCCTTAGGCTTAAATAGTCACACACATATAAAAATAGAGTAACCACTAATTAGCTGACCTTATAATAGGGACCCGGCATAAAACTAACCGAGACGGATGTCCAGGGGTTCCAAAGGATGATCAGTGCAGTTCTCTCTCTCTCTTTCATCCAATCCCCTTACCCCGGAACGCCCCTGTGGTAGCCATGTTACAATCATGATTAGGGCTCTGGCGTCCAGGTGGAGTTGGGACCAGGCAACTTGAAGGCTACATTGTGTCTCCATGAGATAACAACCCTAATCATGTCACCAATAAAACAAAGACAAACTTAGTGTCTGATTACAAGTTTGGAGGTCTCAAAGTAATTCCGCCATGGTGACTGTCCCGAGTACTCAATGGACTCAGCGGTCTTTCGCCCCCCATATTTAGATGCCACCACTGGCCCAGCTGCAATCTCTCTGAAGGAAGGGGAACAGCTTGGGACGTGGTCAGCAATTCCAGAAATATTTTTTATACATGTCAATGCAGGTTTGTACATTTTGACTAAATGAGTGAAACATATACACTTGTGCATCATATGTGAAAAATACAGCCTATGAGTGTAGGAAAATAACCTCTTTGTAGCTTGGTTACCTCCACATTTGGCCTGTTTGTCAGTGTTTTTGACTGAGTCTACAGGGATCCTGCTAATCAGGACCCCAATAGTTATGCTCTCTCCCTTAAACTATGGTTATTGCATTCTGGTAATCCAGTACTTCACCCACAATGGGCATACTGGTGCCCCATTATAAGTCCCTAATGCATGGTACTTAGGTAACCATCCCATTGGGGCAGCCTATGGGCTGCAGTATATCATTTGCCACCCATAGGGAGCCCATGCAAAGGCTTCTACAGGACTGCCATTGCAGCCTGTGTGAAAGGGTGCATGCACCCTTTCACTGCCAATTACACTGCATTAGGCCACTTATATGTCACCCCTATAGCAGGCCCTTCAGCCATGAGGGCAGGGTGCATAGTACCTGTGTGTGAGGGCATCCCTGCAATAGCAGAGATGCCCCCATGACCTCCTTGCCCATTTTCCAAGATGCCGTGAGAGCGGGGACGCCATTTTATGCGTGTACTGGACATAAGTCGCTGCCTATGTCCAGCTACATAATTGTAACTCCGAACACAGGCATGTTTGCTATCAAACATGTTGGAATCATACCCCAATGCTTTGGCAAGCATTGGTTGTATGATTTCATGCACTCTGGGGGCTTATTAGAGGACCCCCAGCATTGCCATTCCAGCCTTCTGATGTTTTCCAGACAGCCCCAGCTGCTGCCACCTCTCAGACAGGTTTCTGCCCTCCTGTTGCTTGAGGAGCGCAAGCCCAGGAAGGCAGAACAAAGGATTTCCTTTGGAAGAGGGGTGTTACACCCTCTCCCTTTGGAATTAGGCATTACAGGCTTGGGAGGGGTAGCCTCCCCAAGCAATTGGAAATGCTTTAGAAGGCACATTTGGTGCACTCCTTGCATGATCCAGTCTAGACCGGTTCAGGGACCCCCAGTCTCTGCCCTGGAGTGAAACTGGAAAAAAAGAAAAGGGGAGTGGCCACTTTCCTGTCCATCACCACCCCAGGGGTGGTGCTCAGAGCTCCTCCTGAGGGTCCCTGGATTTTGCCATCTTACATTCCAAGTTGGCAGGGCACTCTGGGAGCATCTGAGTGGACAATACCAGAAGAAGAAGTAGGAGCCCTTCCCTGATAGGTGCTTACCTGTTTAGCTAACCAATCCCCCTTTTAGGGCTATTTAGGGTCTCCCTCTTGGGTGGTTCTTCAGATTTGGATTGCAAGACTCCAACAGGACTCCTCTGCATCCTTTACTTCACTTTCTTACTGATGAAACTGCATCTGGACCCTCAAGGAACTCTACAACTGCAAGAAAGCAGCAAAGACGACTTTTGCAACATTGTATCTTCAGCTTCTGCCAGCAACTGCAACTGCTTCCCAGTCGCGCATCCTCAAAGTACAGCCTGTCTTCAGCCTGCACCAGAAGAATAAAGGAATCTCCCTTGGGGTGAAGGAGACACTCCCCTGCTTCAGCAGGCACCTCTCTGCAACGATGAATGGTTGTGTGTGACCCCTCTCCTGATGAGCTGCATGGATCCTGCATCACAGTTGGTAGACTGAAGTGGTCCAAATGGTCCTGACGTCGAACTGACCAACTTTGGTGGAGGTAAGAACTTGCCTCCCCACGCAAGACAGTACCCCTGTGCACCCCATCTTTTGAAGTTGCCAAGGCTTTTTGGCATCCTTCCACAAAGTTCTTCATGTACTGTTCAGCTACAGCCCTCAGCACTCCCTCCTGTGATGCATAGCTTCCTGCGTGGTTCTCCAGCGGCGTGGGGCGTTTGTTGTACTGCTGCTTGGGCCTCCTTTTTCACCTGCATTGTCTCCATGCTGTGCGACTCCTGTGCATGCTGCCTGGTCTTCTGAGGGCTCACTGAGTTGCTGAGAACCCCCTCTGACAGCCTTTTCTGGCAAGTCTCCACCAGGTCCGTCCTGGTCCCGGGCAGTGCCATTTTCCGCTAACTGCAAACTTTGCATGTGCCAAGGCTTGTTGGCGGAATCCAGCGATGCAAACCAGACTGCAAGCGTCCATCCGCGTGGGACATCATCTTCACCAACCAAGAACCCACATCCGTCTTCTTGGGTGCAGTACTGACTGTTGTTCTTCACTGGTGGTTCTTTTTTGCACCTTCATCCAGGTTAGCAGGGGCTTCTCTTCTCCCTCAACTCTTCTGTACTTCTTGGACTTGGTCCCCTTCTTCCACAGGTCTTCAGATCCAGGACTCCATCACTGGTGTCTTGCAGTCTCTTCTGGTTCTAGCATAATCTTCTTTTTTGTGTTCTTGTGTGTTCTAGGAAAGTTACTGTGATTTACTCCTGCTTTCCTAGGCTCTGGGGTGGGTTCTATTACTTACGTTTGGTGTTTTCTAATACTCCCAGTGCCCCTCTACACACTACACTTGCCTAGGTGGGAAACTGATATTTGCATTCCACTTTCTTAGTATATGGTTTTTGTTCCCCCAGGCCCATTTCTAACTATTGTGATTTTCACTATTTGTACTGTTTTCTAACTGTTTTTACAGCTATTTCTGCATACTAGTGTATATAATTTGTTTATTACTTACCTCCTAAAGGAGTATAGTCTCTATGTTATTTTTGGCATTTGGGTCACCAAAATAAAGTACCTTGGGCCATATTTATACTTTTTGACGCAAAACTGCGCCAACGCAGTTTTGGGTCAAAAATATTACAGCCAGCTAACGCCATTTCTTTGCGCAGTCCGGGCGTCAAATTTATACTTATACACAGTTGTGAGTCTTTTTTTTTTACTCAAACCAATGCGTCACATCGTAAAGGAAAACAACGTTAATGCGGCGAAAAACTGTGAGCCGGTTTACGACGTTGCAAACTGGATACGCGCCGTTTTTTAATGCAATTGCATCAAAAAGCAGCGCAAACACTGCAAAATGTGCTAAGGAGAGACAAAATGGATCGTAGATGGTTGCACAGACCCCAGGAAGATGACAACAGACCAGGAACCAGCCTGGAGGACCCACAAAAGGCCCAGGACAAGGAGAAGAAGAAAAGAAAGTGTCTCTTCCGTGCAGAGGAGCAGGAAATTCTGGTTAAAGAGGTGACGAACACCAGCACCAACTGTTTGCCAATCAGTAGGAAAGAGGCAATATGGCAACAAATTGTTGACAAGATCAACAGTGTGGCAGAAGTACAGAGAACAGTCATTGAGTGCAAGAAACGCTGGCATGACTGCAAGCGCAGGACCAAGGAAAAGATAGCCAGGAACAGGAAGGCAGCACTGCAGACTGGAGGTGGCAGTCCAGCACCACAGGAGGCCCTGGACCACATGGAGGAGATGGTGGCAGCCGTCATCCCTGAGGAGATCGTCACAGGGATTCAAGGACAGGACAGTGCAGACTACCAGGAGACAACACACATGCAGGGTAAGTCGCATGGGGAATTAAAATGCACAAATGTTAACTGTAAGAAGGGGGGGTGGACATACCTACTACACAATGCATGTAAGTCATGATATTCAGGGAGTGGAATGGATAAAGGGGCACGGCACAGGGGAATGGCCCATTCAGAGGAAACTTGGGGCACAATACTACACAACACCAACAACCTTTGCATGTGGATATGCTGCCATGCCAAGGATGTTGCAAAGGTAAAGCCAGGCCAGGAGGGCAGGGTACAACGTAAAACTGGCAGCCTGTCACACATCAGCCAGTTTTCTCCCTACATTAACTAGGGCCCAATTACCAACCTCTGGCCATATCTGCAAGTGGAATGTAACATTGACAACAGTTGCCACTACCACCTCTGCTGTGTGTGCAGGTCAAGTAGCTAATGGCAGTAACATCCCCATGGATCAAACACACCCAAATTAGAGGGTTCAGGATGACAACGTTATCAATCCCCTGAAATCAATATAAATGTTCTAATCCTGTCAAATTTGATTCTCCAAAGTTGCTACAAACATCAGCCATTGTCATAAACATTAGGAGGTACACAGCACCAATGCCATACCCATGCTGCATATGTCAGGGTCCACCCTGTGTCTGGTTCGCAATAGCTCCAATGACAACATGCAACATCACAAATGTCATACTGCTCAGACAACAGCATTGAGGGGGAGGACACATGTAACTGGTTATAGAAATACACCTGCACTGTCAGAGGAGGAAATGGAACACTGCTAGGAATATCAGTGCAATCCAATGTACCACACATTCCCCAACATCAGCAGTACACATTACCAATGCTGACATCCATATTGTGCCATAACAATGCTATACATAGTATATGCTAGATCTCAACAACATTTAGGTGGATGTGAAAGATCAGAGACTGGGGCAGTTCCAGATTGTTAAGTGTGGTGCTAGTGCCATCAGAACACCCACAGACAGTGAAAGGCCTCACCATGAGAATGGAAGTGACAGAGGGTTGAGTAGGACAAGAAGGTGGCAATTCACAATTTGGCCTGAACCAACACCTAGAGGATGTGATGCTGACAAGTCCACAAACTGACCACAATACATGTGACATGCAGGTGGGGCATAGGCCTGGGAGAATGCTTATATTATAGACATGAACAATGAGCAGGAACCAAGATCACAATGTGAAAATAATCAGAAGGCAGGCATGTCACATTACAAATCCCACAACACAGACACACTAATTGTACCATATCTCATTGCAGAGGACGATGGCTCTCCTGCGGATATGCCTCTCCAGGACTACCCTCATGACATGGATGACGAGCTGACGAACATCAGCCAGAAGACCCTCCAAGGTGTCCTTGGAACCCTCCAGACCCCACCTTCAGTCACAAGGAGGAGCACAGAACTAGCAGCCATCACAGAGAACCCACCCACCACCCCAATTGTACGACCTGCCAGCTCCAACACAGCTGAGGACTCTGACGACACTTGCACCAGGTTTGAGAGAACTGTAGTTGGAGTACAGCGGGAGCTGGCCAAGGAGGTGAGGGTGGGGTGCGTTCATGCATGATGTCAACTCAAGAACAGGCAGCAGCTATGCAAGGGTGAACAACAATCTTGCAGGAACTTGAAAAAAGGTTGGAGGAAATCAGCACAGCTTTAATAGAGTTGACCCAACACCTACAACAACAATCCTGTCAACGCATGCACGAATGCAATATTGAACCCCTCGGGCCGACCTGGCTGCCTACCACCGTGATGTGGCTGCTATTCTTAAGAACCAGCAGCTCCTCCTTGCTGCAGTACTGCCCTTAAGAGCCCCACAGTTGGCAGCTACTGGGATGTCTGACTCCACGTCTTCAAACACTGAGGTGTGTGTTGCCCCTTCACAACCACCACCACCAAGGGCAGAAGAGACAACACACACATCAGAAGATGAAGACGTGAAACTGATCACCTTCACCCGTAAGAGTACCTGGTAGCACTAGTCCCTGCCACATGGCCACCTATTTCCAAGGTCCTGTGCTTTATAACATGCCAGTCTTGCAACAACTGTACTCAAGCACTGCTCTTCAACCCACTGTTTATCTTGTCACCCTGCCCTGTGATTGTCTCTCACTATCTCATTGGCAAATCCTGTCCCTCTGCACTGTCTGACACTTCACCTCAGCATGTCCATTGACATGTCCTTTTGCACTTGTTTAGGATCACAGTGGAAGATGTCACACTAATGGACAATCATGGACAATGTACATATAGCACTACAGCACTTGAAAATAAATAGCACTTACACAACACCTTTGTCTCTGTGTAATGTGACACATCAACCGTGATGGCCATCAGTAATGTTTACCTCAGGTCAATGATTATTGATTGTCAATACACCTGGCCTGAACGAATCTTGGCTGATAACTATGCCCAGTGGTCTGGATTGTACCATCATCTGCCCTTCCTGAGGGTTATTTCCTAGGAAAATATAAACTATACACCATAATACTGTGTTGGACAGAATAACGCTTCTTCAAAGGATGTCTAAGCCAGAAAATAGTGTTTTTAATTTTAACTGAAAGTCAAAACTTACGTATGTGAAATTTTCCCCACTTTTTAGCTAACACAACATACAGCATGAATGGATGTGTATGAGTTTCCATAGAAATAAGCCACCGGGCTGAACATTGTAACAAATGTTAGGTGTGAGTTATATATACCATACTACATGAGAGCACAATACCACTCACCTTATAAGGATTTGCTTGGACATCAGGCTGCAGACAGACTTAACACAGTGTCCCCAATACCAAATCTGTTAGCAAAGTATGTGACATTGAAAACATACATCACAAAATAACCACACTTTGGGATCCACAGTAACCGTGAGTGGTGGGTGCAATGGATGGCTGAATCGTAGCTAAGTAGCTTTGGTGTAGCTGCCAATGTAACAGCTCAGTTGGGATATGGTTGCAGCATGGGACACAAAAGCTAATACAAAAGAGACACTGTTCACTCATGGCAAGGCCCTGATCTGTAAGCATTTGACAAGTACTGTAAAGGGTTACCCAGATATTTATTAAACAGTAAAAACAGAAACCAAAAAATCAGGGGAAACACCTTACCTAACCTAAACTACTCTAACTACACATTACCCACAACTGTCCCTAACTAACCTAAGTGAAACTTACTTATCACATTTAACGAAACGATCTAAACATCAATCCCCCACCCACCTTATAAGACGGGACACATGAAGGACAACATATACTAACCTAAACACATACTATCTTATACTAAACAAATATATATTTATATATATATTTTTTTTTATACACCAAAATCCCAACATCGTTCAACACACACATAATAAAAAACAGTTGTAAAAAGTATGATATCCCCACCCCTCACCCACTACTACTAACTAAACTAACAGCCTATACTAACCTAACACTTAGCCCCCTAAACCCACTAATTTAAATAACCAGAAAAGAGTAGGGAGGGTAGGGAATCATGGCTGAGTATAAGCCTACAAGTTTGCCCTACGCAGGGTCTTTTTGATGGCACGCACCCTCTGATTCACTTGTGCCACCTCCTGCTGCAGTGTGGTCATTTTACGCAACACATGGTCCAAGTTCTGTTGCATCTAGTTAAAAGCTGCAGGGTCTATGACTGCATCAGGGGTGGTCTGGGTGCCAGTGGAGGAAGTATGGGCCCTTGTTGGTGCCATGTCTGCAGGCTGAGGTGCAGGTGGTGCTGTGACAGGCCCTGGAGCTGTGGATGTTGATGGTCCAGCAAAGGTCCCTGCTAATGTTGGTGCCACCTGGGTGGTAGTGGTGGTGCTGGTGGTGTTGGCTGGGGTGGACACTGAAGGGCCCCCTTGGGCAAATGCCCTCCACACTCCGGAGGCTCTATCATGGCGATAACGCCTTGCCATGTTGCGGAACCCAGACTCCACATCCAGAATGTGGCGGTAACACATTGCCCTTTGCTGAAACTCTCAAATCTGGATGGGTGTCATATTGGCAGCTGTTAAGACAAATAGTAAACCAAACATTAGGTACTTCATTGTGTGAAATGGTTCAAGAAGTAAATCAGACAATACATCTAGTGTACCTGAAACAGCCCATATCATCATACAGATCACTGATTGTCCCTGAGGCAGTACATGCCAAGCCAGCCTACACATGTCCTATCATCAAACAGCACATCAAAACCCTAAAAGATGGGTAACAACTGGAATGACTTTGGCATCATTGTTCAGCCACTTGTCAGGTAAAAATCCTGCTGCAAATCCTCCACCACTGGCAGGCCAACAAATTACTATGTTCTTGATGAGAATCTAGGGCCACAAGATCTGCGAGTTGTAAATGGAATTGCCAGTATAGAATGCAGGTGCTTATCATGAGTGGGTATCCTAAGTTTGGACAAATGATTTACAGATTTACATATCTGTGTACTAAAATTGGATCATCAGTCCTAGGTACACTATTCACAACCCTACGCCTGTGCCTGAGGGGTGGTGGGTGGACAAGCAACTAATAATTCTTAACAACAAGGACACCCAGGAAGCTTTGAAAAGCTGTACATGGGTTTGGCCAGCACACAACAGGTAAGGAGGAAGTCCAACTAGGATACACCCAAACCTTGGAAAATCCCATCAACATTTATGTTTGGAAATGCAGACCATTGTCAACATAAATTCCTACCAGTAACCCATTACTTACAACAAACAGATAGATGCAAGCACATCTCTGGCCATGAGCTGCATGCACACCTAGGCCATTGTACTCAAGTGCCTCATACTCGTGGCATAACATGTGGAGCTACATGCTGCTATGAAGTTAAACATACAGTCAAACATGTTTATTATTGAATAGGGAAGCTGAAGTCTGTGGGTAAGACTTTGGCATCCCTATTCTGGGAGAATCAGGGTCTGACTAGCTGACTAAATCACAAATATGGTCCACTGCTACATTTTCTGATTTCAAGTTTTCTCCACATAACTCATCCCTATTCACTTTGCCGTGCCTACAGGACCGACCTACAATCCCAAATTATGACAATACGATAAGGATTGGCCAACTCAAAGATGGGGAAAAAATGATATTCCACTCAAGTAACAAAACAGATCAATGACCAGCGCATCACACCTTGCTATGTGTCCAACACACAGGAGTCCATTACACATCATCAGCAAACACAGCACAGAACATAAATATCAACACTTACTGGGGATGTCTGGGTCCGCAAATCGGTCCACCTGTAAGTCATGGAAGGGAGAAATGTGCTCAATGTCTGTGCAATGTACAACACTTCCAAATACCATGTGTAATATTAACTCAGAAAGTCAAGCCTCTCAGATATGATGATACTGCATCCTACATACCACTGCAAAAATGTATAGACCCGGGGACTCCAGTGAGTGAGACACACATATCTGCACACATGCAGAGGCCCTAACTATCATTTGGTGGCAAACATGCTCTTTCATTAGTTAGCAGACAAATTCATGGAGTGTATTCCTCCCATCATGTGCATCCATGGGAGACATGCAAAGCCACTTTCCGTTAGGACTGCAATACCAGTCACTCAGACATTGTGACTAAGACCAATTTAAGACACACGTACAATGTACAGAGGGCCAGGGACAGTTGTTAGCCCTCAATTTGTATCATTTTCTTCATTTGATGTGCCACAGCTATGGGAAGTTGCACCAACCACAGAGATGTGAACCCGTGTGCATACCTTTTACCACCCATCCCTAATTTAAATGTGGCACTACAAACTCAAAATATCAGTCTAAGATGTTACCTGAGGTACGCTATAACTTGTTATGTATGTGTCAGAATCCAGTCCAGACATGTATCCGAAAACAATTGAGGGACACATTATTTCTTGAAAACATCTGGATTTCCAACATATGTTTCCTGATACACTCACAGACCACACATGAAACATATTTTAGTGCCACATTGGCATCATCAATTGACGTGAAGGCAGCACTAATTTACAGGCTCCTGTTGTGTTTTGAAAGTTAGTCTAGCTGTTGCGTCAACAAATGACGGTAATTTGTAGGAAATATTGTATACCTCACAGGCAACTGTGGCCCATATTTATACACATTTTGCACCACATTTGGGCTGCTTTTTGACACAAAGGCGGCGTAAACTTACAAAATACAATTGTATTTTGTAAATTTGTGCCGCTCTTGCTTCAAAACAGGTCACAATTGTGGTGCTAACAAAGTAGAAATATGGCCCTGTATGTTTAACTAGCATTCCACATGTTCAAAAACATTGCCGGCAGCATATGAACAAATCAGCTACTGTCACTACAGAGCATTTAAATGTACACATTACTCTGATTTGTACTCACCAACAGGGCCACCAATCACAATCCCCAGGTGGTCCAGCAGGTCTTGCTCCCTGGCAACAAGGTCAGCCCAGCGGTGCTTCAGCTGGTGGTCATTGCGCGGTGTGTTGTAGATTCTTTGGAGATGGTACAACACTTTTGCCCACCGGAGCCTCCTTGCATTTGTGTGATAGCCTTGGATCACACGACCACCTGCCTCTATCATTAAGGGTACGAAGTGGCACACCAGTCAAATAAACCCACCCAGCTCCTCCTCTCCCATCCTGCCAAGACGAGGCCTACCCAAAATTCTTACACCAAAAAAAGGGAATAAAGGGGTACAGAGGAGAATACAGGGAAAGTAGGACAGGGAAATGCAAAATAACTAAGAACACAGCCCAACTATACCCAAACTACCACTACCCACAACATACTCCCAACACAACAAAGACAAATGTTGACACCACAAATTACCACAAAAATCTAAGGCAGGATACCACAGACAGTTATGAAACACAATAAGACAATTTAAATACCACACTGGAGACAAAATCACAAAATGCACAGAGAGACAAGTCAAAACACAGCCACACAGTCAGGAAATACTACAGACTACAAATTGAAAGTGAAAGTACACCCACTGTACCAATTCTGTAAACAGGATATCCTATTACATCACTTCCTGCCTCAAATGCGGTGCGTTTCTATTGTTATGAATCAAAATATTATGACGCTTACAGTCTGTGCGTCATTTTTTTTACACAGATGATTAGAAATAACCCTGCATCCATATTGTGAAATATGTTTCATACTTAACCAATTTCCGGGGGTACAGTGTGGGAATTACCGCTCAGGGCCAATGGATGTTTCATGGCAATGTGCGTCATATTTCGACGCATCTGCATCAACATTTCTGTCTTTAACTGGGTTTGGGTCATTTCTCATTTGTAATGGTACATGACAGTTGTGACAATACAGAGATAGGCTGATTGCACCCACATTGGGCATTACAGTGTATGGGCACATGTGACAGATCATACTACTGTGGACCATGATCCTCTACTTGTTGTACCGGATTTGCACTCTTCACTGACGCAATAGATGGCCAAACATGTGGGATACAATTATGCATTACCCAGTTTGGGCATGTTTTGCGTCAAGAGAGGATAGCAAGGCGACCCAACTCAATACAGTAACTCAATGCGTATGGGTCAATGTGTGTGATTTGGCTACTACAATTGTTGTTGTCCCACTGTGTGACCATCACAAGATGCATTTTTGCAAATCTGCTTGTATGCATGTGGAATCAATGTGTCCAACCCTCAGATGCAAGTCAGTGTGGAAATGAGAGAGGACATGTGTTAGTCATACACATAGCAGCAACTGCTGTGTGCACTTCCTAGGTTTTTTGGAACATAAACACCACCAATGACAAAGCATGCACAGGATAGATAGCAGACGGTTGTTCATGGCAATGTTCCAAAACCTAGCCATCACATGTCCTGGAATGTTGGATACTCCTTCCTAGGCACTTGTTTGTTTACCCACCATGAGTCAGGCATGAGATAATACTATGTGGGTACCGTGTTTGTGACACCGCATATAATACACAATTGTAATGTTATGCCACAGTTGGAGTCATGTAACTGAGCCATGTCTCTCCTGTGGCAGTCGAGGACCAGCAGACCAAGCAGCACATATTTCCAGTGGTAAAATGCACAGAGGTGTCTGGTTCATGTGTGTGGGCCAATGTTTAGCCTGTATAATTAGTGGGGTCTATGTTGTCAGTTACGTGCAGGTCTAGTCATGAGTCTGTGGAGCCATTTCCTGTATCTACAAAGTATCCTTTGCAGATCAATAGAAGGAAAGCAAATGAGGAATTGAGAACACACATGGGGATGGTCCAGTCCTGTCACTGCAGACGTTTTATGAGACTGGCAACAGGGCAACCTTGGTGTGCTGGCTAAGTTAATGTCTCAGGATTCTTATACTGGCAGGTGTCCTCACAACACTTGTACACAGGTTGGCCTCTAAATTTCCCACTGCATCTGGGAACATCAGTGCCTCTGTGCTGAATAATCTCACAGCTATTCACCACACAAACCCCATCAATATGTTGGGAGCAATGTGAATCAGCGTGTGGACTGTCAGGGTCTAACATGTGTAGACATTTCATGCACATTATCTGACGTTGTTTGTTGTGCTGGAGGCACCATACCCAATCCATGCATACAGCCATGGTACACTGTCACTATTTGTCACTCATGCATACATGAAACCCAGATAAGGGATAGGCCATGATTCGGCTATTTGGAGACAAGTTCCCCCCATGGTACGATAAATAAACTGATTATGCTATACAATGTATTTGAGTATGCATTGTAGACCCACCTGACACAATACCCCAGGAAGAATGTGAGGGTTGGGAAAGCAACTATGATATGAATGTAGGCACAAGGAACCTTTAGGGTAACGCAAAGACAGGAGCCAGTCAAGCTAACAGGATGCAGGGTCAATCAGGATCCAAACATTTAACAAGGCAAATACACAGTGGTCAGACTGAGACTGGTCAATGGTGGAACAACACTGTGGAAACGGAAAACTGTGTTTCTCCTGTGTGTTGGAACGTAACACTTTAACCCAAGGGCTGTGTTACACAGCTGATTTTGACGTCAATGTATAGCAGTGTTATAGATACAATGGCAACTTCTATGCTGTTCCACAATTCCCACTTTGGAACCAAATCTAAAAACATACATATATCCTATAATTTACATGCAGCATAATTAGATATTTGAAAAACATCCTTTATTTACGTACAAAAGTTTTCACATAAAAAAAACATTCAAAAAAACAAACTAGAAGAGAAAGTGTAAGTGCTCGTGATTAGAAGAAAAAGTCTCACAACTATCCAATAGATATAGAGATTTAAAAGAAATGCCTGTTGGTTCAACCTTTTACACATTGAATCATTAATATAATTACAAGAGTATCAAATCCCCATGCAAGTCCTTCCATTGTTATAAAAAAGAGAAAACACAACCAGGCTCAACCACCATCGTCAACCCCCTCTGGCTCTCTGGCCAATTCTGGGCTCACACACGGGTCTTCATCAGGACTAAAACGATAGGGGACCAATTTCATACAATCTCACTCTTGAAGCCTCAATCTTCTTCAACATCACTTCACCTCGCCTCACATCCGTTTTGAGGTCGGATATGAAGTAAAACTAATTGCTGCTACATTTAAAGGAGTATTTTGAAGAGATTTGGTGAAACTATGGTGGAAGGAGCATATCTTTAGTTGACTCTGATGTGAGGCGAGGTGAAGGAGAGGGCGCTTCCAAGGATCTTACACCTAGCAGACCCAGTAGTGTAGCTGGTAGTGGGAGGGGGGGTAATCACACAAGTAGGGCTCCTTTCACACCCAGAAGTCAGGTCACTAGGGTCACAAAAGTTAGGGAAAGGTCTACCTCTGCCCATTCCTGTATCACCTCAGTGTCTGAAGGATCACATGGTACAACTCCAGGTGAGGATTCCATAGATAGGGAGCTCAGGGAACTGAGACTGGAGGAGGCCAGGCAGAGGCTGCTGCAGCAACAGCTAGCTCTAGATAGAGAGGCCTTGGTTGTGGAAAGGGAAAGACAGGGGTTGTCAGAGAAGAAGACTCAGAAACCACAGCATTCTTAAGACTGCAGACTCAGATGGTTTTGGCTTAACCACTGACAACCATAGAATAAAGTTCAGGGAGACCAGAAAAGAGTCCTCACAAAATTGGTTTGACTTTGTGGACTGCTCTACTAAGGCTTTAGAAGGCTGGTTACATGGCAGCAAAGTGTCTAATTATGAGGGTTTATACAATCTTCTTTTGAGAGAGCATATTTTAAATAGCTGTGTGTCTGACTTGTTGCACCAGTACTTGGTAGACTCAGATCTGACATCTCCCCAAGAACAAGGGTTAGCAGAAAAGCTCATACAGGGGATGACAAGGACAAGAAGAAAGAAGGTGATAAGTCTCAGGACAAGGGAGGGGACAAACACAAAAGTAAAGACTCCTCATCAGGTCCAGAAAACTCTTCTGGGGGAGGGAATAAAACATTTTCCTCATCTTCCTCTTCTGCACACACTAAAACACCTTAGTGCTATGTGTGCAGAGGGAAAGGCCATAGGCCAGGGGACACATCCTGTCCAGGAAAAGCTCCTGAGCCTACCATCACTACTACATCCCCTTCTAGTGTCCCTACTAATAGTACTAATAGTGGTGGGACTACTGGCAATAGTCAAAGTAAAGGTGTGGTTGGGTTCACTTTTGAGTCCATCATAAAAACTGGGGTAGGTATAGAAACTCCCAAGACAGTTTCTGTCTCACCTGGAGGCATTGGCCTTGCCACCTTGGCTGCTTGTCCCCTTAACATGGATTAGTACAAGCAGTCAATTTAAATAAATGGTGTTGAGGCCCAGTCCTACATAGACACAGTTGCCAGTATCACTTTAGTGACTGAAAACCTCGTGTCACCTGCACAACACCTCCTTAGACAGAACTACCAAGTTACTGATGGCAACAATACCACTTAGTCTCTCCCCTTAGCTGTAGTGCAACTTAGTCGGGGTGGCGTTGCTGGCCCTAAGCGGGTGGTGGTGTCACCTAGCTTACCTGTAGACTGTCACCTAGGAAATGACCTAGAGGCCTCATGTTGGGCTGGACTAGAGTTTATGACCCATGCATACCACAGGAATTGCTTCCTTTAATCTGAAGTGAGATTATAATGCAAAGAAGAGAAAAAGCCCTGAAGCCTCAGGATCCTCCTCACACCATAGGTAAAAGGGGTATCAAAGTATCCCAAACCTACCCTGCCACAAAGGATATCATTCCTGTGGTGGGAGACACCCGTCCTAGAGTGGAACCTGTATCAAGGGAGTCAAAAGCTACCACAGCTGGACTCCCGTAGGTAAAAGTACCTCTCTGTGAGAAACCTAAGACAGAAAAGCATCCCTGCCCTGTCTTAGAAAATTTGGAGCGACCCTCCAGCCCTCCCAGAGAAACTTTAGTGCAGCACCCCTGCACTATCTCTAAAACCATAGGACAACAGCGCTGTCCTTATGTAGAGCCCTTGAGACAGCAACCCTGTCCTGCTCTACCCAAAGAGGGACAGCAACTGTCCTCTTTTAGAACCATGGGGCCAATTTTATTGCCCTGTTCTAGCCCTGCGTCCCTGTCTGGCATTACAATCCCTAGGACAGCAACCCTGTCCTGACATATGGTCCCAGGGTCAGTGATCCTGTGGCTCTTTCAAACTTTTTCGTAACCTTAAACCTAGGGAATCTCAGAGTCCACAGTTTCACTGTTCTCTAACTAAAAGTAACCAACCAGGGTGATTCACCTCCCCACAGGGAAGGGATCACATAGTGGATGATGAAGGGAGTAACCACTCTATTGCAGAGCTACTCTCCACTTATCACCACTTAGACAATGAAGTCTCAACTTGCCACGGTTAACCTTATTGTCCTTCATTTGGGGGGGTGAATGAAAGTATCCTCTTTCTAGCTTGGTTACCTCCACTTTTGGCCTGTCCATCAGTGTGTTTGACTGTGTCTACTGGGATCCTGCTAATCAGGACCCCGGTAGTTATGATCTCTCCCTTAAATTATGGTTATTTCATACTGGTAATCCAGTATTGCACCCACAATTGGCATACTGGTGCCTCTTATAAGTCCCTAGTATTTGGTACTTAGGTGCCCAGGGCATTGGGGTCCCAGGGGATCCCTATGGGCTTCAGCATATCTTTTGCCACCCATAGGGAGCCCATGCAAAGGCTTCTACAGGACTGCTATTGCAGCCTGTGTGAAAGGATGGATGAACCCTTCCACTGCCATTTGCAGTGCACCAGGTCACTTACAAGTCAGCCCTATAACAGGCCCTTCACCCATGAGGGCAGGGTGCTGAGTACCTGTGTGTGAGGGCACCCCTGCTTTAGCAGAGGTGCCCCCACAACCTCCAGGACCATTTTCCAAGACTTAGTGAGTGCGGGTACGCCATTTTATGCGTTTATTGGACATAGGTCACTACCTATGTCCAGCTACATAATGGTAACTCCGAACATAGGCATATTTGGTATCAAACATGTTGGAGTCATATCCTAATGCTCTTGCAAGCATTGGATGCATGATTCCGTGCACTCTAGGAGCTCCTTGGGGGACCCACAGTATTGCTATTCCAGCCTTCTGAGGTTTTCCAGGCAGCCCCAGCTGCTGCCACCTCTCAGGCAGGTTTCTGCCCGCCTGTTGCTTGAGGAGCTCAATCCCAGAAAGGCAGAACAAAGGACTCCCATTCCCTGCTCTGGTGCGAAACTGGACAGAGGAAAGGGGAATGACCACTCCCCTGTGCATCAGCACCCCAGGGCTGGTGCTCAAAGCTACCCCAGAGGGTCCCTGGGTTTTGCCATTTTGGATTCCAAGTTGGCAGTGCACTCTGGGAGCATCTGTGTGGCCAGTGCCAGCAGGTGACGTCAGAACCCTCCCCTGATAGGTGTTTACCTGTTTAGCTGACCAATCCCCCTTTCAGGGCTAGTTAGGGTCTCTCTCTTGGGTGGTTCTTCAGAATCGGATTGCAAGACTCCCGCAGGAATCCTCTGCATCCTTCACTTCACCTTTGTACCATAGAAACTGCATCTGGACCCTCCAGGAACTCTACAACTGCAACAAAGAAGCAAAGACGACTTCTGCAACATTGTATCTTCAGCTCCTGCCAGCAACTGCAACTGTTTTCCAGTTGTGTATCCTCAGAGGACAGCCTGTCTTCAGCCTGCACCAGAAGAATGAAGGAATCTCCCTTTGTGGTGAAGGAGTCACTTCGCTTCTTCAGCAGGCACCTCTCTACAACGACAGCCGGTTGAGTGGGACCCCTCTCCTGATGAGCTGCTTGGATCCTGCATCACGGGTGGTAGACTGAAGTGGTCCTGATTGTCCTGACATCCAGCTGTCCAACTTTGGTGGAGGTAAGAGCTTGCCTCCCCACACAAGAAAGTACCAAGTGCACTGCTTGTTTTGCAGTTGCCAAGGCTTGTTGCCATCCTTCCATGAAGTTCTTCATGCACCGTACATCTCTGGCTTCCAGCACTCCTTCCTGCAATGCACAGCTTCCTGTGTGGTTCTCCGGTGGCATGGGACCCTTAGTTGTACTGCTGCATGGGCCTCCTTTTGCACCTTCTTTGTCCCGATGCTGTGGGACTCGTGTGCGCTGCCTGGTCCTCTGAGGGCTCTCTGAGTTGCTAAGAGCCTCCTCTGACTCCCCCTCATGGGTAGAGCCCACCAGGTCCCTCCTGGTCTCGGACAGCGCCATTTTCTGCTAACCACAAGCTTTGCATGTGTTGAGTCTTTTTGGCGGAATCCAGCGACACAAACCAGACAGCACTCATCCATCCGTCGTGGGACATCATCTGCACTAACCAGGAACCCCCAACTGTCTCCTTGGGTGCAGTGCTCACTGTTGTTCTTCACTTGTGGTTCCTATTTTACACCTTTATCCGGGTTAGCAGGGGCTCCTCTTGTCCCTGGACTCTTCTGTACTTCTTGGACTTGGTCGCCTTCTTCCACATGTCTTCAGGTCCAGGAATCCATCATTGGTGTCTTGCAGTCTCTTCTGGTTCTTGCATAATCTTCTTTCTTGTGTTCTTGTGTTCTAGGAAAGTTACTGTGATGTACTCCTGTTTTCCTGGGCTCTGGGGTAAGTTATATTACTTACCTTTGGTGTTTTCTAATACTCTCAGTGCCCCTCTACACACTACACTTTCCTAGGTGGGAAACTGACATTCGCATTTCACTTTATTATATATGGTTTGTGTTCCCCCAGGCCCATTTCTAAATATCATGATTTTCACTATTTGCACTGTTTTCTAACTGTTTTTACAGCTATTTCTGCATACTAGTGAATATAATTTGTGATTTACTTACCTTCTAAGGGAGTATAGTCTCTGTGATATTTTTGGCATTTGTGTCACCAAAATGAAGTACCTTTATTTTTGTAAAACTGAGTATTTTCCTTCATGTATGTGAAGACTGTGTGACTACAATGGTATTGCATGAGCTTTGCATATCATAAGATAAGACTTGGCTGCTCAGCTACAGCTATCCCTACAAAGCCTGGCTTCTAGACACTGCCCACATTTCACTGATAAGGGATAACAGGACCTTGGTATAGGTGTAAGGATCTTATGTACCCACTACAAACCAGACCAGCCTCCTACAATGAGTACTTTTCCATAGCTGGTGTCTGGGCCAGATGTGACCAGTCCAGTCAATGGTAGAAGAGTGTGAACTATACTTACTTGGATTTCTACCCCAACGGGATCATTTTCTCCAAAGCCATAGTGGTGCTATGAAGGGGGGCCCTGGATGAAGAGGTCCATGGCACAGACTGAAGGTGAAACAAAAGAAATGGGTGAGTTTGCACCCCATTTTCTTCGATTACGCCATCTCGAAGCAGAGGGTCTCCTCACCACAGTCGGCTTGACAGAAAGGCACTTTGTAATCCGGACAGCAGGAACCTTGTCTGTACTGCCCTCTGATATCTACTTTTCCCCAAGCCACCACTGAGGTGGTCAGCGAATGGCAGGGTGAGTCGGCAGGACTCGAGCGGTCTCTCATTCAGACCGCCAACATTGTAATTCAGCAGGCGAACTGCGAAGTTGGTGGTCAGGGAATCCAGCGCCGTTTCGATGGCAGTATCCTTTCTGCCAAACAGAGTCCATGTTAATAAAGAATATTAATAATAAATAAAATTGTATTTAAATTATTTTGTAAAACATGTTCCCATCACTCACCAAGATAAGTAAAAGCAAATGCAGTCCATGATATAAAATACGTACAACACATAACCTAAACAATTCCACATAATCACATAAATTTGACATAAATAATATAATATCACATTTCCCTCCCAAAATAAATCAAAGAAATACAACTTGCTGTTCTGTGTAGCTGTCTCCATGTAATAAAAATAGTAACCCACCAAAAACGAGATCAAAAATATCACAAAATACCCAAAAGAATGTAAAAATATAATGAATCTGATAGAAGTACCGCAAAGCAATCAAAAGTATCTAGGTTTCATAATAAACCCAAAAAGGTACCATAAAAAACTTAAAAAAGGAAACCTGTAAAAAAGAAATCAATGCAAAACCATTGGTTTATTATAAACAAAAAGTGATTTCCTTAAAAAAAAAAAAATCCAGAATCATATAGAACATGTTTGTAGACAACAGATTGCAAAATAAATAATAAACCCATATAAAAAGCACACTACATTTCCAAACATTCACATATACATACCAGTTAATAATCAAAATATAACTATCATCACACAATTTACCACAGTATAGTGATACATTAGTAAAACTGTGTACAAAATGCAAAACTACAAACTAGTGAAAACACTAACAGAAATATACTTAAATATACACAAAAAACACAAAGAGTACTATAGCTAAATTGTAGGACTCACTCTTAAATACCCCTACCCTCAAAACCCTTAAACAATTTAAAAAATGATTTGCCTGTTCCAACAAATAGAAGTACCTTATTGCAACCTGGTTCCAGTAAAATAAACAAAAAATAACCATAATATAATACAAAATAGAAGGTAGCGGTAAAAAATGGCTGGTAATTGAAACAAAAAAAAACACTACCTTCCTATAGAAATACATGTTAGATATTGTAAAAATGTTGAATAAATGTAGAGAAAAAATGTAAAAAATCATTTAACATGTAAACCATACAAAGCAATGTTATAAAGGATTATGAAAATAGCAAAGTATAAATTAAATAATAGTATAATATATGCACATTTATTATGAATACTAATAAAATATGTTAAAATAAAGTTAATGTGCTTTACCTGTTTTTTATTATGTAAAAAAACAAATAAAAAAAAGTTGCATTTACTTTGTTATATATATGTTTTTTTATTTGAAATATATAACATTAGAAATGTAAAGCTATATAATAAATTCCAATTGGAAATATAAATACAAATAGAAAATGTGTTGCATGTCTTTTGTATAAAAAATGTAATTAATTGTATTATTGTTGCAAACATATAACTTTTTATATATTTAGCACCAACCATAATGATGAAATAACAATAAGTATTTCTATTACAAACAAAGAAAAGAAAAATAATTGATTTGTAAATAAAATTATAAATTTAAATGATCATACTCCAATATAAATAATTTACAATTTTGTTAGATACTAATGGGGTGATGTTTGTTATTATCACACATATCTAAACCAATTTGGAGGAAGATGTTGGACACTAAAATAGTAACATTTACTATTTCCCTTCCAATCTAAACTAATTTAAATAAGGTGTTGTACACTGAGGGGGTGATATTTACTATTCCCACTCCAATGTAAACTGATTTGGGGAAGGTGTTGGACACTAAAGGGGTGACATTTACCATTACAACTCCAATCTAACTATATAGGGGGAAGATGTTGGGCACTAAAGAGGCTCCAATCTAACCATATTAAGGGTAGGTGTTGGACACCAATGGGGTAACATTTACTATTTCCACTCTGATCTCAACAGATTTTGGGGAAGATTTTTTATACTAAAGGGGTGGCATTTACTATTCACACTCCAATGTAAACCAATTTGGGGAAGGTGTTGGACACTAAAGGGGTGACATTTAGGGGCTGATCATGAGTTTGGCGGTTGGAAAAACCTGACTGCCAAACTCCTGATGAGGAGACTGCCATGGTGCTGGTGGGCTCCCCACCAGCTCCATTACAAGTTTTCCACAAGGCTGACCGATGGAAACAAAGGTTTCTGCTGATCAGTCCAGTGGAAAATTTGCGGTGGCATTGGACTCAGTTCCCCATGGATCTGAGTCCAATGCCGTCACACAGGGGTCCCCACAGCACCCTCGTGGTGCACACTGTCTGCTAAGGAGACAGTGCACATTCTGACGGTGCTAGGGAGGGGGAGCCCCAGCACTTGTGGTCTCCCAACCTTTTCATGGTGGTTGTACCGCTTGAAAAGGCTGCTGGGGAACATGGTTGTAATCAGCACATCGGCACTGAATTCAGTGCCGCCATGGCTGATTACAACCATGACCGCCGTCATCCAGCTTATATCAAAGATCCTGTTGGAGACAGCGGTCTTTTGGCAGTCCGACCACCAGGGTCGTAATGTGGCGGTCAGACTACCACAGCCAGAGCGGTCCTTTGGACCACCAGATTTGTAATAGAGCCCTTACTGTTCACACTAAAGGGGCAACATTTACCATTCCCACTCCAATCTAATCTTACTGTGGGAACACGTTGGATACTAAAGGGGTGTGAAATTCAACATTCCCAAACCAACCTAATCAGATTGGGGGAAGGTGTTGGACACTGAAGAGGTTACATTTAGTGTTCCCACTCCAATATAAAGCAATTTAGGGAAGGTGTTGGACATTAAAAGGGTTACATTTACTGTTTGGACTCCAATCTGAAGCAATTTGGGGTAGGTGTTGGACACTAAAGAGATGACATGTACTATTCCCACTCCAATCTAAACCAATTTGGGTGAAGGTGTTTGACACTAAAGGGTGTAACATTTACTATTCCCACTCCAATCTAACCATATTGGGGAAGGTGTTGGACACTTAAAGGGTAACATTTAGGGCCTCATTAGGAGTTTGGTGGATAGTTGACACCGCCACACTGACTACTTCCCCGCCTGAACCATTAGGAGTTTTCCACTGGGCTGGCGAGTGGGAACCGAGGTTTCTGTCCACTAACCTCATGGGAAACAGGCAGCAGCATTGTCTCTGGCTTGTTATAGAGCTGGTGGCAATGCTACCACCACAGGGTTCACCACCACCAAAGTTCACTGCCTGCACTGCTAATGCCAAGTGCTTGGGCATCCTTATGGCCCCCTGCCAGTCTTTTCATGGCAGTTTTACTGAAAAAGGTGATGGAGAATACGGTCATAATGCGTACAGCACTGCCCTGGCTGATTGCGATCACCGTCACCTCCAGGCCGTCAGGATCATGGATCCTGTTGGTGCCGGCAGTCTAACTGCTAGGGTCTTAATGTGGCAGTCAGACCGCCACTGCAGCGGCGGTCCTGACCACCACTACAAGGCTGGTGGTCATAATGAGGGCCTTGGATTTGCTGGCCCAATCTAAACCTATTTAAAGAAGGTTATTGGATGCTAAAGAGTTGAAATTTACAATAATCACTTGAAAAAAGCATTTTACATAACATTATATAATGCAAATAATAACTACACAATTAATACTCTACATTCACATATATATTTAGATGAAATTAACTGAAATTTTATCCAATTTTACACTAATATAGCCTAGAAAAATATAACCAATGTGAATAATAGTTACATTTTATTTATTTTTTAAATGTAAAAATAACAAATCTAAAAATCAGCTTTTAAACAAAAAACTTTGTACAATTTTGCATATTATTTAAATAATGTAACTTTATTAAAATATTTGTATGTTTTTCATCTTTTATAATACATTTTGTTTCTTTGAAAAATATGAAAACCATTAATGTATGTCTTAACATAAAATTAAAATATATAAAAATATTAACATATTAAAAAAATTAAAAACATTGTAAATTATTAATTTGCATATCTTGACAATTATTCACATACAATTTACATTTAAAGCATATTTTTTTTAATCTCCCCTTCTTTATTCCCTAAAAACTCAATATCCCTCTTCTAAAAAAATCAGCAATTAATTATATGCATAAATACAACGAAAATACAAATGTGAACAATTTCATAAGTATAAACTGACATGACTAAAAACACAAATACAAATAATAAACGTGTACAACATATGCAATCAACCACACAATACATTATGTTAATTATACTTACAAGTAATATGACATTGTCTATATACAAAAGGCACACGTCTAGATAGAGAGCGGACTGATAGATCGCAAGGAAGTGGACTCGCTGCAAATGAGGAGGGTGAACGCAGGTGAGAGGACTGGGGCATATGTGGGAGGTTTCGAGCGAATTTCCATTAACACGATGTGTTTATTGAGTAGCTACAGTAAAAGGGAGGACACTAGAAGAGGCGGGCCGACTAAAATGTGGGTAGTGATGTGAATTAAGAATTTATTATGATGGATTTGAGAGGGGTGTGGACCAATAGTCCGCAGAGACTTAGTTCACTTTTATTTCAATACAGTGTGGGTTTGGAAGGATACCGCTGTAGCAAAATGCAGGAAGCATAGGTTGGAGAAGAAAATGATATACGACATTAACTTGAACAGGGTTCAATTGACAAGCACTGATCAGATTGTAACTGCATATAAACGGAACACATGAAGAACACACAGGACAGGGGGAGCGCGTTAGAATATTTAGAGAGGAGCATGATGGAGAAGAACGTGGTAACTATAGATGGGAAATTTGGACTAGATTGGAAGGTTGAGTACATATGATAAGGGAGACCTTAACGAGGGATTATATTTACAGAGAACCCGATATGAGGGGAGAATATGCATAAGAGATATGGAGACTTATGAATAGTTGAAAAAGATATGTAAATATTGGTCGAAGGAGTATGTAATAAGGAGGACAACAGGACAACAGCTTGATATATATAAAAAGTATGAATATACAGGTACTCTATATGGGTGATGGTGGCAGTCTGTCTCATCCACCACAATATGGGTGTACGGTAATCTAGTAGGGTCACACATGCGTATGCATGTACACAAAGAAAATTATCTGCAATCAATTTAATCATCTTAAATATTATCTATAAGATTAATTTAATAAGGAGAGTGGATAGACATGCACTTATATTTTATGGTTACCCAATACATGGGAATGGAAAAAGAAGTTGATGTAAATTACAAAAGGTTCCCACTTACTTCACAGAAGGTGGATTATTCTGTAAAAGAATATCATTGATGTAAAATAGTGGACATACAATATGAAGTACATGTGTAATTGCAGCCCTGAAGAAGTAACTGGGAGATTCCCCAGATGAAACACGTGTTGGCAAGAGTGGCTGGAGTTTGAACTGAAGCTGAATGTAATTGGAGGAGGAATACGGAATAAACTGTGAAGATTGAAAAACATTGGACATTGGTGGGATGTGTGCCTTTTGTATATAGACATTGTCATCGGCGATCACAGATCGTTGATTTGCAGGGATTTGGGGTGTCTTTTTCCGGAAGTGCACTGTCTGAAAAATGAATAACTATTGTGGTATAATTTGAACATATAGGTGACAGGAACGCCAATACTCCTTTAAACCACCCATCGACGGAATAGAAGTAATATTGCATGTAACAAATTTTTTCTACACTGAATTTTTTTTACAACATCAACAAATATTTTCACCTTTGATATACCTGGACATCATATTTTTGTATCACAATATTTTTTTAAGATATTTTGTCCAAACAACAGAAAAGGAGCTGCCCCAAGAATCAGTGTTAAGTGACCACAGAAGAGACACTGCTCATTTCCCCGCCCACAGGTCTAGGGATGGCACAGGAACTCTATAACATAGAGAAAGGTCCTGCCATGTTGAAATAAGGTAGAGATGGGTACTGTGGAGTTGTTCACAGTAGGGCACACAGAAACTGCTGCAAATGTGAACCTTTTCCCTATTGATCACTGGGGGACAGGAGTCACCCCCACACACAGGCTAGTGCCAGGCATACTTCTGGCACCCTTGGGCACCTCCTTCAGATCACTACTGGATTGATGGAAGACAGAAGAAGGACTGCACCTGCTGCTGAGACCTGTGAAGAGAAGCCTACAAACCTAACCTGCTCCCACTTGTACCCAGGACAAAGAAGTGAAGTCCAAGGGTCAGTTAACTGATTTCCTTTTAAGCTAAAGGGACACAAAAGCTACAAGAAGCCCACATTCCTGAAGAACATGGATGACCAATTTCTAATGGACCTGCCCTGGACCATACTGTTGGCTTCTGTTGGAGTAAGTCCTGAAGTCCAAGTGCTGTTCCTTAGGGCCTGGAACCCTTTGTTGGTGACAGAGTGTAATCCTCCTTCCTAACCATAAACCCTGGCACATAGAAACTTTTTCTGAGCAAATTCACCAAGGGCACATCTACTGGAAGCCTGGCTTTTCCATAGCACTGGCTACATTCTTTTCTGCCTCACCAAATCCGTTTCCTGCTGCTTTGCCCCACTACGCACTCTAATTTCTTTTACATTTTCAAAGGGCCTAATTAACAAGTCTGGTAGTCCACAGACCGCCAAACTCACGGTGTTGGTCAATGTGACATGGTGTTGGGCGGTCTGACCGCCAGGAGACTGCAGCCTCTGACAGGATCAGGGATCCCAATGGGTTGGTGGTGGTCGAATTCATGGTCACCCACAGTGGTGTCAATTTCGGCACCGCCATGCTGGTCATGACTTTTAGCCAGCCTTTTAATGGCGGGTCCCCACCATTAAAAGACCAGCAGAAAGGCAGTGCAGGAGCCTCTCTGCCAAAACCCTCAGAATGCACACTGTTTGCTATGGCAGGCAGTGTGCATTCCATGGGTGCTGTGTGTGATGGCATTGCTGCCCCACTTTTCCCAGTGGGCTGACTAGTGGAAGCGTTGTAATACCACGGTTTCCTCTGTCAGCCCGGTAGAAACATCGTAATATGACGATGGTGAGGCCACTGGCTTGATGGTCGCCTCACCATCACTGTATTGGAGTTGTGGTGGTTCAACCACCCAACTCCTAATTGGGCCCTAAGTCTGAAGGTAACGTTTTGACTGGGACCAACAAAGAAGTTGCATCCGGCCCTCTCGCCATCTCCGTTGGCCTCATACCTTTCCCTTTTCCCAGTCTAGTGCAACCAGTTGCCCGTGGTTGACGATTTGCAGTTTTTGCTGCTATTTTTATTTACAAATTCATATCATATTTTTGGTTCCCCTCATTAAGTTTTTGTTGTTTTGGTGCAATTTCTTTCACTAAATTATTCTTTAGCTTATACATTTTAGTAGGAGTTTTATTGTGTTATGTTTTGGTAATTGTAAATGGTTTACACATGTTCTTCAGCTAAGCCTGTCTGCTCTGTCCGATAGCTATCAAGGACTGAGCCCAGGTTTAAATTACTGAAGCCCTTTTACTGAAAATAACACCACAATTAATAATCCATTTCATCACAGTTGTATAAACAGAAGACAGCCAGCAGTCTGCCAGCACCGACAGACCACAGAGACCGTAACAATCACCTTGAACCACAAACAGATCGGCAGAGCCTGTGTTTCTGCCCGAGTCATTACGAGATTGTGGCGGTCCAACCACCAGGGACAACCTGGCAGAAATGGACAGTATAAAGGGAGACACTCACCTGCAGACAGCTGCACATGTCCGGAGCCACCATGGAGACCTTTGCAAACATCATGACGCAGCTCCTGCTTGCCGAAAGACAACTAAATCAACGTTGCTGTGGACAACAGCAACTGTAAGTACACAAACTTACCTGCATCATTAACCTTAAAAACAGCTTGTAGCACCATCAAACACATCATGGAGGACACCACGGGCAGCAGGGACACGTCTCAAGCCACACATACTCACTGACATACAGCAACACAGACACCTACACACTCACAATAAGCACACTTTGTCCAGCACACTCATATTGCACTACACCAACACACAAATACACACAGACATACAGCTCAGGCACAGGGACACTGAAGGCTACACAACATAGTCACACGCAGCAACAACAACATACCTACAGCACCTATACAAATACAAATCACGCTGTCACATACAACACTGGCCAGGGATTGTCCACACATACAACACATATATCGATCGATGTAGCATAGAATATATACAACACCACCAAAAAAACATCCCTGTAATGGACACACACAGCACACCACAATGGAAGCACAATGGCATACACAATAGACAGAGAGACAAAAAGTCAAAAAAGACAAAGTGCACCAAACCACCAATACCAGCACATTTGGGATGGGAGCATCAGGAGCATACATGGAAGGAGTCTGCAACGGGACACGTCAGGTTGAAGTGGCTCCTCAAACAACATGTGCATAGGAAATGGCCGTACATAGATCTCGGGGACAAACAATACCCAAACCAATTGCAGCTACACAATGGGGAAGGGCAAGTCTACAAACTCCAACAGCATAGGACATACCTCTACACGAACTAGCTGCAAGGTTCACACCCAATAGGGGACATGCACACCCAAATGCTAAGTAACCTAGCACAACTTGAAACACACCATGGCCCTCATTACAACCCTGGCGGTCGATGATAAAGCGGCGGTAATACCGTTAACAGGCTGGTGGTCAATAAAATTGAATCACGACCATGGTGGAAACCGCCAACACAGACAGCCACTTTAACACTCAGACCACCACGGCAGTAGCAACAAGCACTGCGGCGAACACCGCCAACAGACAGGCAGAAGACAATGTACCTCCCACACTATTACAAGGCACCAATCCGCCAGCTTTTACGGGGCGGTACCAATGCCATCAAAAGCACAGCGGAAACAGTCTTTGGAAGGGAAACCCTTCACCTCACGGCACTCAACGAAGAACCAGGACGCCATGGAGCCCGAACTACAGGTCCTGCCCATGTTGCTGTATCTCTTAAGACACCACGAAGTGGAAAGAAAGAGGCGGCGGCGACGACCACAGTGAGTACTGCAACTAGCACACAGGGGAGGGGAGGAGGGAAAAGAGAGTGATACACACACGCAAAACACAACACCCCCAGCCCCAACAACACACACACACACATATCCAATAACATCACAGATACACCGCGTCACCCCCTGGAAGAACGCAAGGACCAAACAAAATGAGTTTAACTAGTGTAATATTGACCAATCAGATAGCCCAAGAGAACAGCAAATAAGCAGTATACACAAATATTTACAGCAAGTACACAAGTCCGTACACTGTCCAATTGAATGTCCGTAGGCCAGTGGGCCCAAAACGGAGAGAACACTGCAGGGGCATCAGGTTGAAAAAAAACAGGCACCTCAGAAGGGGAGGGGGGCACCTCAGCCGGATGATGGTACGACGCCACTGCTCCTTGAGGGGGCTCCATGCCCACTGCTTGCTCCTGGGGAGTGCAAAGCCACAGTCTCTCAAGTCTCCCAAGTGGGTGCTTTGCCCACTGCTTGGTCCTGGGGAGTGCAAAACCACAGTCTCTCAAGTGGGTGGTTTGCCCACTGCTTGCTTCTGGGGAGTGCAAAGCCACAGTCTCTCAAGTCTCTCAACTGTGTGCACTGCCCACTGCTTGGTCCTGGGGAGTGCAAAGCCACAGTCTCTCAAGTCTCTCAAGTGGGTGCTTTGCCCACTGCTTGGTCCTGGGGAGTGCAAAGCCACAGTCTCTCAAGTCGGTGACATGTTCCACTAGTTCTGTAGGGGGCTTTGTGCCCAGAGTGCTTCATCCTGCCAAGGACTGTGTTGGTGGATGTTTTTCTCCACTGGTTCTGGAGGGGGCTCTGTGCCCAGAGTGCTTCATCCTGCCAAGGACTGTGTTAGTGGATGTTTTTCTCCACTGGTTCTGGAGGGGGCTTTGTGCCCTGTGATGCTGTACTGGGGTTGGCATGTTGACTTCATCTCACCTGGGTGTCACAGCCACGTGATGTACCCAGAACAGGTAGCATGATACTCCATGGAGGCAGACCCACACTCCATCCTGCGGCGAGTTAGGCTGCCAGTTGCTGGTTCATGTCAGTGCTGGAGGTGGTGTCTCAAGTGGTGTGTCCAGGGTCCAGGACGTTACCTGCAGACTCTGACGGCTGCACACTGGGGATGGGGCTGATGTCCAACAGAGTTGCATCTGCTTTGCACTTGGCGGTGCTGATGGTGGTGCAGCGGCGATGGCTCCGGCGGAGATGCTGCCAGTGCTGGCCGTGGTGCAAGTGACTGTTGGGGTGGATGGAGACACCATATCGTCTCTGGCAGCCTCGGATGGCTGATCCTTGGGGAGGGTGCTGCAGACTGACGTTGTGGCAAAGGCGGTGCAGGTGGCGTTCGGAGCAGCGGTGGTGACGGGGGTGCATGTGCCTGCCATCCCTGATGATTTGGTGGTCACCAGCCCCTCCCCAGGTGAAATCGTGCCCAGAGGTGATGTGCCCTTTGGCTTGTGGCCCTTCCCCATCTTGACAGCCGCTGCAGGAACCTTGGCACTGTTCACTCTGTGTTTGTGCGAGGCCTTACTGGATGGGTGGTGTGACCATCCCCTGCTGGAAGCCGGTCCCTTTTTGAGCTATGCAGGTGGTGAAATAGGGTGGGCCTTCTTTTGTGTAGGTGGCCCTCTGGCAGCTCTGACGGGTGCCTCCTTTGAACGTACTGGAGTAGCAGGGACCACAGCGGATGCAGATTTGGTAGCTGAGGTGCTGGACTGGGATCGAGACATCCTGGCCCTAGGAGAAAGATGGGGTGGTGGTGTGGGGAAGAGCTCCAGGATAGCTAGGATAATTTTTTTGGACACACTGGCAGTGGAGGAAGAGGTAGTGGTTGTAGGAGGAGTACGTCTGCTGAGTTTGGGTGAAGGTGCATGGGTTGGAGGCTGTTGTGAGGCGGATGGGTGTTGAGTGGGTGTGTGCCTGCGTTTGTGTACTTTGGGAGGAGGGCTCACAGACACCCTGGGAGAGGACACAGGGGACGTGTGAATGGTAGTGGGGGTGGTGATTGCACGTGAGCGGTGTGTAGTGATGGGCGTGCTGGTGATGGAGGTAGTGGCTGAGGATGTAGTGCATGCAGGGGTGAGAGGGGATGAGACTGGGAGGGAGGTGGAGGACGTGAAGGAGGGAGACAGAGTGGAGGCAGTGGATGTTGGTGTGTCTGCATGGGTATGGTGCTTGTGTGAGTGCCTGTGGGATGTGTGGTGCTTATGTTTCCTGAGCCACTTTTGTGTGTTGATGTGTGTGCATGCTGGTCTGATGGTGTGCTTGGGATAGGCTGAGGTAGAGGGGATTGAGTCTGGGTAGTGGAAGTTGGAGGGGGAGGCTGGCCACAGGGACAATGGCTGCCATCAGTGCAGAGGCCAGAGCCTGAATTGCTCTCTGTTGGGCCACCACACCAGAATGAATGCCCTCCAGGTATGCATTTATTTGCTGCAAATGCCTTAAGAATGGTTGACTGCCCAACAGTGAGGGATCTCAGGAGGTCAATAGCCTCCTCAGTGAGGGCAGCAGGGCTGACTGGGGCAGGGCCTGAGGTGCCTGGGGCGAAGGAGATGCCCACCCTCCTGGGTGAGCGGGCACAGGAAACACGCTGAGGGGCTGCTGGGAGGGCGGTGCTGGGAGGGGGGTGGCGGCTGCACCTGTTGTTGGGGTAGGCACAGAGGAGCCCACCACCGCAAGGGAGCTCCCATCAGGGGAGGAGTCGGTGGTGTCCCCTCCTGTCCCTGTCGTGGAGCTCCGCTCGCCCTCGGTCCCACTGGTGCCTTCACCCTCTGTGGATTCACCCTCCTGGGCTACATGTGGGATGCAGATCCCTCCGTCTCCGGTGCCTCTTCTCCTCCGCCAGATGATGCTAATGCACACAAGGACAGGGTGACAAAACAAGAAGGTGGGGAAAGACAGAGGAGACACATGGTCAATGCCATCAACACCACTACTGTTGGTGAATACAACACACTGGGAGCAGCCCTATGCACTAGGCCATGCACTAGCAGTTAGTAGGAAAATCACCTGCCCATGGGGGACTATGCCTAACACCATTTGCTGCACACCTGGAACCCACAGGAGCCTGACAAGTTGTAGATGCTGATAACGCGTCCCAATCTAGATAATTTATTCACTCGGGACTCGTTTTAGGCCGATTAATCTTTTGACCCTGATTGAAGACACCTTAAGACGAGATAGCTAATCAACATGTCAACCAATAAGTCAATAACGTCATCAATAATCACCATAACAAATCAATTAGATTAATCAATAACATTAATAAGACTCGGAAACCACCATGACCTTTCAGTCATGAATAACCACACCAGTTTAGTACGATTTTAGGATATTTATTCCCTATTGATTACAATTCTACTAGTAGGGTTTTTAGTCTCAAAACCATGAAACACATAAGCATTGTCATAATCTGGCAACTCAAATAAGATTTCATCAAAGCAAAGACCACAAACATTAGAACACAACACAACGTCAACATAGGTTAACCTTAGCAGAGTATCATTAGCGCATTATTCAACAAAGCATTGATTCAGTCATTTTTCTATTTGCGTCCTTTTAGTGAACTTCTTAACTACCCTCGAATTAGCATTGGCATGTTGGCTTCATGCAAAACAATTTTGCAACACAAATTTAGAAAATATCTAACTATGGTCTCTGTCAAAAGAAGCAGTTGGTACCTAGAAAGGAAAGGCAAAGAGACAATTACAATTTCATCATCATATAGTTACCCTCTGTAATGGGTCAGCATACAGAGTCAGTCTTCGTCTTCAGGACATCAGTTAATTCGCCATCAGCCCGGAAACACAGCAAAGTTCAGCAAAACGGGGTAAGTAGGGACACTACCCTCATAAGGAGGAGACGTATAGAACGGGCAACGTAAGGGTGAGGATGGTTTGAAGAGTCAAACAGCAAAGTTTTTAGGCAGAGTGACAAAGTGTCTGGGTAATAGCAAGAACAGTTCGCAATGGCATATCTCTAGTCTCCTCGTGTCAAAGGTTTTTATCCCTTTTCTGTTGTACAGTCCCCTAATTCCCAATTAGGCAGGTTTGGCACACCATTATCTCCATCCAATGGTTACCATCAAAATTGTCACCTCATAACAGTTCTCACGTAGTTTATTGGTTCTTGTGATTGACGTCTCCAACGGGTAGAATGTCCGTTATGATTTCATATTCTCGTGGTCCTCTCGCATCCCCAGTTAGTGGTTCCATTGTCTATACCAGTTTAGGCGACCTTGTACCTGTTGCGAGTCTACACTGTTGCATTCAGCAAGAATGTTTCCTTGTGCAAGTCGAGTTTCATGAGAACGGATCTACTACAGTTACACACATCTTCTAGCTTCTGGAAAAATACGATTACATGTCCTTCAGCAAGTCAGCATACTGCACGTTAGAAAAACACATTTCATATGAAACCGGGCAGCTAGGCCCCGAATTATGCCAACTAAGGCCTAGTGAATTAATTAGCAAAACCTTAATGTATAGCTTTTAATACTAATTCAAAATCATACATTAGTGCATCAATAACTCATTATTAGTCAATTTTATTAGTCCCGGTATATATTGGCGGCCACTCTCTGTGGGCACATTTCGGACTCACGTTAGTAAAAGACATTAATACATTTTCTATGCTGCATTATTATGCATTAGTTCATAAATATTTTCATGTTAATTTTGATTATAAGAGCTACGCTCCAACAATCCCTCCTCTGATGACACTTGTCATCACACAAAAACCTTTCCCTTCACAACCTTTTACTTTCTTAAATTACGCATTTCAATTTTTTCTCCCTTCCTTAATTTTGTATAAATTTCTTTGAATATTTTATCCTTTTTTTTTCCTCTTTCCTTTTATTGCGTTTTGCCAAATTTTCTCTAGTTCTTTTACTAATTTTGCACGATAAACATAGTCCAAATAAACAAGCTAGAACAATCAATATACCCCATGTTATTTTTGCAAGTATCCCATTCCAAATACTACTAAACCAACTCCCTACTTTCGCAAGTCCCTTTCCAACCTTTTCCCAAACTCCAGGTTCCTTCAGCTCCTTCAAATCTGTACTAGCTCTTGTTAGTTTAGTAAGCATACTCCTAATCTTATTACTATTGTCAGGTATGAATGCACAACAGTGGCGCTCATTGAGCATCTTACAGACTCCGCCACGCTTCGCTAAAAGAATGTCTAAAGCAGTGGTCTTCAAACTTTTTAATGCCGCGCCCCCCCAGTTGAAAAATAAAAATCATTGGGCCCCCCCTCAGAATTTTTCACAATTATTTTAGAAAGATGGCAATGTTTAAATAGGTCTAAACCTATTTAAACATTGCAGTTAAGTACTGTTACCTTTTTAAAACTACAATAACATGCTTCTGCTTAAAACAAAGGCATGTTATCTATATAATATTTCTTTTGGCCAGAGTTTGGCGCCCCCCCTGGGATCACTTGAGGCCCCCCAAGGGGGGCCCGCCCCCTAGTTTGAAGACCTCTGGTCTAAAGCAAGCCGGTTTTGAAGAGTCATAGCCCTCTCTGCAGCAAGTTCAGTATCCATCAGGAGTATAGCCCCTGTGAAGTTTGTCAGCATTTTATCCACAATAGTAGTCAACTTTCGAATCTTTATGGAGTTTAAGATAAGAAGGAATTATGGCTCCAAATATATCACCTACGACAGCAGCCGCTGTCTCTCTCTTCTGTCTTGTATGATGTAATTGAGACATTTTAGGAAATTTCTTTAAGTTGTCAAATTGGTAGATCTTTGGGAAAACTATTCCCAAATAACATGTCCCATACCATCCCTTTGGAAGACGGTAATAAGCATTGAGCCCACATATATAATAGATCCCAGGGATCGCTGGATCCTGTCCATTTAACATGAATGTTCACTTACTCTGAAACAAAAACACGTCTGCATTAACTCGTTCCCACAAATAAAGTGTCATGCTCAGATTTTGGCCTATATATCCAAAGCTTTCCTACGTGTAATGCATCTACAGCTAGCTTGCCTCGCGCCTTTATTGCACTATAAGCATAATCATTCACAAACTTTCATTTTCCTAATCCCTTTTCTAGCTTTTCCTTTAACAATTTTCTTCTATCATCAGTGTGATCTAAGCTCTTCTCCTCAGGCGTTAGTAAGCATGTTAGATTATTGCGGTGCGCATAAGCTGTCCCAAATGTCAGTGTCGGCTCAAAGAAACCCCTAACTATTTTTATGTTATGTTCCTTAGCTATTTTACTTAAAAACTCAATTACAGGTACAAAAGAAAACACTACACCAAGATTAGAATAGAAGTATTGAATATGTTCTTGATAATAGAATCTTGTTAATAGCAAACTACAGCTTATTCCGTAGGTAAGCAGCAAACTATGATAAGTAACTCCTTCTTGACTGACGAAGGAATCTTCGTGCACACATAGCAATTCTTCGCATCCATTGTTTCAACATACTCATTCAATAAGCGATAGAAGACATTAGTAGATAGTTCCTTTTTCGTATTAGTTCCCTCATGCAAATACTTTGTATCCTGCTCAAACCTCTCCCATGGTGTTAGTGTAGCAGTCTCAGGAATTGAAGAACTGTTAATCGCACTCTTATCCACCAATGGCCTTCCCACAATCACACCTCTAATTACCATTGCACACACAACACCCAAAATAACACTTAACCATTTATGAATCCTACCCCTATCATCATTATCTCTAATGTTACTCATGATCTGTAAAGAATAAGAGAGCAGAATAATATAAAGCAAACAATCAACTTGAGGAAAATCAAAAGCTCTTTTTTTTTTTTCGTGCAACGTCTCTCTCTTGGCAAGTATTTACAGCGTTTCACTCACTCCCAGGACCCTTTGTCAAATCAGGTTAGCAGCCTGTCATAATCGGTTTTTCAGAGTCAATTCAGGTTAACAGTGTCACATCCAGTAATTTATCAGTCTCTTTTCTCAGGTTTTTCTCACTATTTAATTTCAATTTAACACAGTCTCTTTCTATGGTTGAATTCAGGTGCCGTAGTATTGACCTGGAATTTCTTGATCAAAACAGAAAGCCAAGAATTCTTGTTGCCATTCAGCTGATGTCGCATAAGCCCATTCAGTGCCTGCGTACCTCCTGTTTGAAACTCTCTTTCTTTTCAGTTTGCGATCACCCTGCAACTCTCCTTTACTGAGATCTTCTTTCCTTGTTGTGTCAATTTCTTCTTCTATTGTTTCATTAAGGACCACTTTCTCCTTTGCAGCTTGTGGTTCCGGCCAATTATCTCCTTTAAGTGTTTTCCTATCGCTCGGCCTTTCAGGATGTTGAACAGTGCCCTCCTCTTGTGCTATGGTGTTTTCTCTTGATGGATCTGCAAACGGCTCAGGAGGAGTCGGAACACTTTGACCTCCTTCTACCTCACCTCCTTCCCCTTCAGGGTCTGTCAAGGGCTCAACTTCGAACCCGTATCCGTCTGCTTCTGGGAGAACCTCTCTTTGGGTCGGTCCTCCTGGCTCCTCAGTTGAGATAGGCTGACCGTCACCCCTCTGGATTTCGTTTGCTGTTTGAGTGACCAAGCCATCCTCAACGGGCTCTCCTTCAGTCTCAGTTCCCCTTTGATTACTCTCAGGCCCTGAGACTTCCTTCTCTGCAGCTGTTGTTTTTGACAATTCCAGTTCCTCATCAGTTGGACACGTCACCTTCTTTGTGTGACTGGCATGGATCCAGTTTGGAAGTCCTGCACATTTCACAGCAGTAGTAGTTGTCAGTATTACTTGATACGGCCCCCTCCAAACACGACTTCCTCACGTGTTTCTTGACAACAACCCAGTCACCGGCTTTCAGGGTGTGACCTGGATCAGTTATCGGTGGCAATGTGGTAGCTTCCACCTGGTGAGAGAAAGAGCGGACCACGTCAGCCAGACCCTTGCTGTAGTCCAACACCATATCATCCGTGATATTCACAAGAGCATTTGCAGGCACTGCAGGCAATCTCATAGCTCGGCCCATAAGAATTTCATGAGGAGATAGTCCTGTTTTCTTGTCGGGTGTGTTTCTCATTGACATCAGCACTAAGGGCAATGCATCTGCCCATTTCAAATTTGTGGCTGCACACATATTTGCCATTCTCGACTTCAAGGTACCCTTCATCTGCTCCACTAATCCTTATGCTTCAGGGCGGTAGCTACAGTGTAATTTCTGTTCAATGTTCAGGGCAGCACACAAGAGCTTAATCACCTCATTGTTGAAGTGACTTCCCCTATCTGATTCTAAAGAGATCGGAAACCCGAAACGTGGTATCAACTCCCTAAGCAGCAGCTTCGCTACTTTGAGACTGTCATTTCTACGTGTAGGGTAAGCTTCAATCCAGTGACTGAAAATGCACACAATCACCAACACGTACCTCAGACCTCCACATACAGGCATCTCAATAAAATCCATTTGCATTCTGCTAAATGGACCTCCTGCTCTCCCAATGTGGCTCAAATTCACCACAGTCCCTTTCCCCGCATTCATCTGCTGACAGATAATGCACCAGTGACAGATAACTTCTGCAGCTTGTCTGAACTTTGGATTGAACCAATCAACTTTGAACAACCTGATCATTGCGTCTCTCCCAACATGTGCTTGACCATGGTAAAACCTCGCAAACTGTGGCAAAAGGCTGTTTGGCAAAACCATTTTCCCCTCCTCAGAAACCCATAAATCATCAGATCTCTGTACACATTGCATTTTGAGCCAAGAGCGTTTCTCCTCTTTGCTGGCACGTCCCTGCAATGATCTCAACTCATCCAGTGTGTCAACCACCCTTAATGCATACCCTGAGCATGTTTCATTTTCAGTTTCAGGTAACAATTCCCATTGGTCTTGAAACAATATACAGTTCAATGCACAAAACCTTGCAACTTGATCTGCATATCCGTTTCCAATTGACACAAAGGGGGTCATTCTGACCCTGGCTGTCACCGACCGCCAGGGCCAACGACCGCGGAAGCACCGCCAACAGGCTGGCGGTGCTTCCATGGGCATTCTGACCGCAGCGGTACAGCCGCGGTCAGAAACGGGAAACCGGCGGTGTCCCGCCGGTTTCCCGCTGCCCCAGGGAATCCTCCACGGCGGCGCTGCAAGCAGCGCCGCCATGGGGATTCCGACCCCCTTACCGCCATCCTGTTCCTGGAGGTGAAGATGGCGGTAACGGGTGTCGTGGGGCCCCTGGGGGCCCCTGCAGTGCCCATGCCAATGGCATGGGCACTGCAGGGGCCCCCTAACAGGGCCCCACATTGATTTTCAGTGTCTGCCAAGCAGACACTGAAAATCACGACGGGTGCCACTGCACCCGTCGCACGCCTTCAACTCCGCCGGCTCCATTCGGAGCCGGCTTCCTCGTTGAAGGTGCTTTCCCACTGGGCCGGCGGGCGGCCTTCTGGCGGTCGCCCGCCAGCCCAGCGGGAAAGCCAGAATGGCCGCCGCGGTCATTTGACCGCGGTGCGGTCATTCGGCGGCTCCCACCGGGCATGCGGTTACCGCCGCCAGCGGGAGTCGGAATGACCCTCAAAGTCTTGTGATTTAACATGAGCATTGCATTTTACCACGGCAATTTCAAGAGGTAATTGTATCGCGTGCAACAATTCCTTAATTCTTTCACCATTTTTCACTGGAGAACCAGAAGAGGTGAGGAAACCCCTCTGTGACCGCAACTGGCCAAAATCATGGACAATTCAAAATCCATATCTGCTATCAGTAGAAATAGTGACTTTCAGGTTCTCAGCAGCGTGGCATGCCCTAGTAAGAGCAATTAATTCAGCCACTTGAGCAGAGTATACTCTTTCGAGCCAGGATGCTTCTAGGATACCAGAGATTGTACACACAGCATATTCCGCTCTCAGTACTCCTACTGAGTCTCTCAGGCATGAACCATCAACAAAGATAATGTAATCATTTTCTTCCAATTGGGTATCATTAATGTCGGGTCTCGGTTTGGTGCGCAGATCCGTTACCTCAAGACAATCATGTTCTACCTCCTCAGCATCATCAATGTCTGCATTTTCATTAGGAAGCAAAGTTGCCGGGCTCAACACAGTACATCTCTTCAAAGATACATTAGGTGACCCTACTATAATTGTTTCGTACTTTGTCAGGTGAGCATTCATCATATGTTGAGTCTTTGTTCGGGACAACAGAATTTCAACTGAATGTGGGACCATTACTGTTAAGGGATGTCCTAGACCTATATCCTGCCAGCAGTGCAGCGAAGACAGTGGCTGGGCAGGATGTGGGTTAGGTCAGCTTAAGTTCTAGTTGACTGTCATGCAGGCAGTTCCAGCTCCTTATCAATAATTCAAATCTTATAAAGTGCAACTACTCACCCGTAAGGATCTCAAGACGCTGTGGGGGGTTGTGTCCTTTGTGGTTCAGTCGAAGAGTTAGGTCTTAAGGTCCTTCCTGAATTGAGGTAACAATGGTGAAGGTGAAGAGGCAAGGTGTTCCACCTCTTCGCCACAAGGTAGGTGAAGGATCTTTCTCCAGCCGAGGTTTTCCTTATGCGGGGTAGTGTGGGCAGTGCTTGTGAAGCACAGCGTTGAAGGTGATGCATTGAGGTAGGCAGATCCTTAGTTGTGGAGAGCCTTGTATGCTTGGACGAGGAGTTTGAAGTTGATCCTTTTCTCAATGGGGGGCCAGTGGAGGTCTTTCAGGTGTTTGGTGATGTGTTCGTGGTGGGAAATGTTCAGGATGAGTCTGGCAGAGGATGTGCTGTAGTTTCTTCATATTCTTCTGGGTGGTGCCGGCGTAGAGGGCGTTGCTATAGTCAAGACTGCTGGTGACCAGGGCATGGGTTACAGTCTTGTGGCAATTGTTTGGAATCCATTTGAAGATTTTCAGGAGAAGTCGGAGTGTGTGGAAACAGGAGGATGTGATAGAGCTGATCTGGAGAGTCATTGAGAGAGATGAGTCCAGGGTGAAGCCACGGTTGTGTGCGTGTTTTATTGGGGTGGGCGGGGTGCCGAGTGTCTCAGACCACCAGGAGTCATCCCAGGCAGATGTGGAGGGTCCCAGGATGAGGATTTCGGTCATGTCTGATTTGAGCTTGAGGCAGCTCTCATTGATCAAGGAAGCAATGGCTTCCATCCTGTTGTGGAAGTTCTTCTTGGCAGTTGTGGGGTTTTCAGTCAGGAAGATGATCAGCTGGTTGTCATTGGCACAGGAGACGATGTTGAGTCTGTGGCATTTGATGATGGACACGATGGACGTAGATGTTGTAGATGTTGTGAGCTCAGGAAGGAACCTGGGTACTCCACAGCTGATCTCTGTAGGTTCTGACAGGTAGCGTGGGAGTCTGACTCTCTGTGTTCTGCTGGTCAGGAAGGAGCATATCCATTTTAGGACCTTACGGCGGATGCCAGCTGTGTGGAGTCTGGAGTAGAGGATGTGGTGGGTGTGGTGGGAGACCATGTCAAAAGTGGCCAAAAGGTCCAGTAGGATAAGGGCTGCTGTTTGGCTGTGTTGAGGAGCAAGCAGATGTTATCTGTGGCATGATGGAGGGGGATCTCTACGGTGTGGTTGCTCCTGAAGCCTGACTGGGAGATGTCCACGATGATGTTATTTTCAATATAATTGCCGAGCTGTGCGTTGATAGCCTTTTCAATTACCTTGGCTGGGTACGGCAGCAGTGAAATCGGGCAGTAGTTCTTGAGGTCTAGAAGGACGGTCATGTTTTTTTTTAGGAGCGGATGGATTTCTGTGTGCCTCCAGTCCTCAGGGAAGGTAGCCATCTCTAGGGAGCCGTTGAGACTGTGGTGGAGCTCAGTGCAATGGAGGTGTTCGTTTCATAAAAAATGTGGTGGGGACAGAGATTTGTGGTGGCTCCAGAGTGGATGCTACTCATGATGGAGCGAGTGTCGTCCGTGGTGAGGGTGGCCCAGCAGTGCAGGATCTGCAGAGGTATAGAGGACCTGGGCTGGTTGGTTGTAGGTGGGCATGGAGGGTTTTGGGATCTGAAGCTATCTCAGATGTCCTAGATGTTTTGATGGAAGAAGGTGGCTAGTCTGTCACGAGGTCCTAGGATGGAGGGATGTTTACAGCTTCTGTTTGGTGTTTAGCTAAATCATTTATCATGGCAAAGAGCTCTTTAATATTGTGTGCAGTGGAGTTGATATGGTCCTGCAGGGCGGTTTTCCCAGTGGGTCTGAAAAGGTTGTGGTGAGAGTGGATGGCGGACTTCCTACGAGGTCTTGCGTTTCCTCCATCTTTTTTCTAGATGTCTGCAGATGCACCTGGAGTCCTAAAGTGTGGGGGAGAATCAGCTGGTCTTCTTGGGGTCATGTTTGTCTGAGGTAGTTCGGAGTAGCACTAGCTTGTTGGTGCATTCAGAGATTCGGAGGAAGTTCCAGGCCAAGATGTTTGCATTTGTTGCGGGTGGAGGTGGTGACTTGCTGAGGGTGCTGGTGAGTTGCCCCTTGGTGATCTGGTTCCATTTTCTATGTGTGGAGCGGAGGGTGCAGAGGCGGACAATAGGCGTGGTGATGGAGAAGTGTATGCAGTGGTGGTCGTCTAGTATAGTGTGGAGGTGTTGGCGTAGGTGATGTTGTTTCTGACGGAGAAGATGGGGTTGAGTGTATGTCCAGCGATGTGTGTAGTCGAGGTGACCAGGTGCTTGATGCCAATGGTGGTGAGGTTCTCAAGCAGGGAAGCAGTGTTGTGGTCATTTGCAGTTGTCAATCTGATAGTTTAGGTCACTGAGGAGAAAGTAGTTTCCAGAGGTAAGTGCGTGGAGTATTATGTTGACGATGGAGTCGCTGAAGGTTGGATGGGGGCCGGTTGGCCTGTAGATGATAATGCCATGGAAGGTGGGGTTAGGGTTGACGCAGATCTGGAAATGGAGGTGCTCCATGATGGGGGAGTGTTCTCCTGAGTTGGTTGTCAGACGGAGGGTGGATTTCTGTGCGATGGCCAGCCCACCACCTGGCAGAGAGGGCTAGCCCTTATGGAGCACTTTATAGCTGCTGGGGATGGTGGTGGCGATGTCGGGGGCTGACTTTTGTCCCAGTTTCGGTGAGAAAGGCAATGTCCGGGTGGGTGGAGTCTAGCAGGTCCCAGAATGCAACATCGTGTTTGTGGAGGGAGGGTGTGTTGAGGAAGATTCAGTTGCGGCGGTCGGGTGGGTGTTCGATGGTCCCATAGTGGGGGGTTCGACAATTGGTGGAGGGTGAAGGTGCAGTGGCAGTTGAAGCAGTAAAAAGGTCCAATGTTGTCTTAGGTTGATGCGTTATGGCAGGCAGTGGAACATCTGGAGTTCAGTGTGTAGAGTATCTTTGCCACATAACGATGGATGTTCAGAGGACCAGGGTACATGTCGCTGGGCACGGTCCAGGCACTGGTGGGCTTGCCTTTGGTGCACCATTGGCGCAGCCACCAATAAGAAGGGAAGGCAGGTGGGAAGGGTCACTCAAATGGGAGGCGGGAGGTCGGGAAAACGCTAGGCTGGGAGGGGGGTTGCATGGGTAGCAGGGTTAGGTAAAAATTGTCAAAAAATAGAAAAAAACAGTGTGAACAGGAAAGAAGTGCAAAAGAACAAAAAAGGAGTAAAAGCACTAAAAGGAAGGGTAACCAGAAAAGGAGCAGTAAGAGAAAGGCAAACAGTAAAAAAGGCAGAGGGGCAGAAAGGCACTAGAACTCACCACTGGACCATCAGGGATGAGGCACAGGGGAATGCCTGCAGGTGGAGGAGGGCCTCAAATACCAGGCTCAAGTGCCACAGGGCGCAGCAGCAACAGGTGGTGCTGCTCGGGGGGAGCGCGGCTCACACTGTCAAGAAGACAGTAAGAGTCGCTCCTTACTGTGCAGTGGGCACCTTTAAGAAGGGGAGGGAAGTGGGAAGGGGTTGTTCAGCTATGATGTTGGGAAAACACAGTGCTGGGAGGGCTGCAGGAGTAGCAGCAGCAGAGATAAATGGTCAAAAAGCACAAAAAAGAGAGCTTATAGGCAAGAAGTGCAAAGGAGTAAAAAAGGAGTACAGGCACTAAAAGGAAGGATAAACAGTAAATGAGCAGTAAAATAAAAGAAGGGCACACAGTAAAAAAGGGAAGAGGGGCAGAAAGGTAATATAACTCACCACTAGACCACAAAGGATGAGGCACAGGCAAATGCCTGTGGATGGAGGAGGTCCTCGAATACCAGAGCCAGGCAGGCTCAGATGACACAGGATGCAGGAGCAACAGGTGGTGCTGTGCAGGGGTGCGGGGCTCATGCTGTCAAGAAGACAGTAAGAGTGATAGTTGTCATCATGTGCTCAGGGATTTGGGACCATGTGTGCTGCAAATACCAATCAGATGAGACATTTTTGTGCCTTTGATCTGTATTTAATGTTTTTTGGTACAAGGCTTGAGCTGTCATTCCTGTCCACATTTTGGGCATCTTGGCATAGCTGTCCAAGATGGATCTAGGTGGTCACATCACAGAGTGTACCATGATATGTATCTTGCTCCCTCCTGGTGGGTAAACTTCATCTGTGAGTTTACATGCATATGCATATTGTCAAAAGGACACTGGCATGGTTTTTTGAGTTACAGGGACAGGCCCCTCTTGGATATACAGTCATGTCACTTCAAGCTGTACACACAATATACATGGGTCATCCTCTCAGGTGAGTACACTTCCATAGCAAGTTCACATGCAGGGATACTTGAACAGATGTACAGTGGGCTGATGTTTGGCATTAGGTATACAGTGCCTCCTGGCCTTTGCATTGCTGTCAGGGCCTGCCATATACATAAACTATACAGATGCCATCCTCTCAGGTGAGGTACACTCTAATGCAGAGTTTGTACTAAATATACAATTTGAGTAGGCTACACAGTTCTGGTTTTACTGATGTTGGTACAGTGCCTACTGGGATTTGTAATGCTGCCAATCCCTGTATTACACCTACTATAGAGAGAAGTAGTTCCCTCATGGTTGTCTAATTCACATGTTGTAGGCCAGACAGGGATCTATGGACAGGTGGACACTGGACTGTTGAGTGGTGTAACAGTGAGGGTGGCAAAAGGTGAGCAGTGAGTATGCATGCCAATACATTTTGGTGCCATTTTTATTGTTGTGGCTTACCTGACTCCACTCCCCCAGGTTTCCATGTCAAGCCCTTCAGATGCAGGATGGCCAAGACCTTCTCCTCCCATGATGTGAGTTGTAAGGGAGGAGGTGGGGGCCCACCGCCAGTCATTTTGACATGCAGCTGGTGTCTGGATGCCATGTTTCGTACCTTCCCCTGAGGTTGTTCCACCTCTTCCTAATGTCATCTCTTGTGCGTGGGGTGGGGCCTACAGTATTCACTCTGTCGACTATCCTTTGCCACATTCACATTTTCCTATCCATGGTAGCGTGCTGGACTTGGGCTCCAAATAGACATGGCTCTACTCTAATGATTTCATCCACCATGACTCTTAACTCATCTTTGGTGAAACAGGGATTTTTCTGGGGTGACATGGTGGTGAAATGCAATAATAAATGATAAAGAAAGGTGCTGAGAATTTAGAAGGTGATGGGTAGTAAATGTATTGGAGGGGTGCAAATGGGTGTGATGTAGGTGTGTTGAGGATGTTGGATATTTGCTCAGTGTGAGATTGAGGGGTGCCAATTAAATTGAGAATTTCATATTTTGAGTGCTCTGAATGGTGTGTTCTGCATGGGAGTTGCAAAGGATTGTAGTGTGCGAGGGGGTTGTGTTTTATAGTGTGGTTTGTAGGTGTGTCAGGGATGTGGATGTGTGTCAGCTGTGTATTGTTGAAAATCATCTAATGTGGTGTGTATTACTATCGTGGAGGCAAACTGCCTTGGTTCGGGCCACCATTGGAGGACCACCACGGCATGACTGTCACTGCAATTTTGAACTTGTTATAAGTTCAGTGGTTGGTTGACGAGCTCTCAGTGCTGGTGGTCGGACCACCTCTTTCCCACCCTCCAACATACTGGCGTTGCTGTATTTTCTGGCTGGGTTTTGGTGGTCCTGTCTGTGTAACCCGTAATACGGCGGTCTGTGTGACCACCAAAGTCGTAATGAGGTCCATAATGTCCAAGGGAATGAGAAGTATAGTGTTAATAGGGAAAGGAAAAGGTTTGTGGGTGTTGTATATTGATCTTTTTTTCTTTTTATTGTGTATTCACCAAATCTTTGTATGAGTTTTTTGTTGAACTTTGAAAGAATGAGTGAATGAATGAATGGATAAATGTATGAATAGAAATTTGTAACATGCCTCTAATGCACACATAAGGGTGCCCTGTGTCTGTATCTCAAGAAAAAAGATCCCTGTCTTGGTAGTGCATGCTGAACCTCCTGCAAGCTGAGAAAAAGAGCAGGGCTTTTTAATATATCCCTCACCTATTAGGGATATCTCTTGGTGGCATGCTTCATCATTGGGTTCCTCCTGTTTGGTTATAGAACAGGGCATCCTACCACCTGTGAAATAATCAGGAGCACTATACAACTAGGAAGATGGGCCCCTCCGAGATACTCATCTTGTCCCCCTCTCCTTTTTGATCCTGGGTCCGTGTCTTTAGACAACAACATAAGGAAGGTAGATGGTAGTGAGGAGCGATGCTTTTAGCTTTTTTCTGAATTGAAAGTAGAAGAATGATGAGCCTGAGATACTAAAGGAGAGAATTCCAAAGTTTGACAGGCAGAAAAGAGAATGCATGACTGCTACAGCAGGTGTAGAAATACAATTAGATTAGTAGAGGAGGCGAGAAGGGACCATGAGAGATAATAAGGGAAGGATTTGTGACTTAGGCCAAGGTTCCAAATTGCACGTTGTACAATACAGTGAAGTTTAACAGTATTCATTTGCAGAAATGGAAGATAATGAAAATCTGTCGTTATGAGGAAACAGAAGATCAAGTTGCAGTCTTAAAATCAAGCGAGCAGCTGAGTTTTGAACTGTTTTTAAAATATTAAAGCAGAGATGCCAACAGATAGGAACTTACCATAGTCAAGGAGAGCTTACTTTTGGTCTTCCAAAATGTGTTGATGAGGAAAAAAAATGGTGATTATTTTTAGCACCTAAGCTGAAAAAGTGAGTTTATTGATACCAGGATTTCTGTCTGAAAGCATAGGCCAGTGGGGGGGGGAAGATTTGTAGGGCATGAGGCCAGATGGAAGAGTCTTTACCAAATTCAACATTGAGCTTAGGCAGTCATCATACATTCAAGAGCTTAGTTGGACAAAGCAAGCATTTCATTTTTCTTTTGTATGAAATACATTGTATTAATAGAGAAGATAATCTGTGTATCATCCACACACAACATATTGAAACCAATGGCTCGACCAAGAGAAGTGGGGGGGGGGCAATGTGGTGACAATGTAGGACTGAGTGATGAGCCTTTGTGTCATTTACATCAGGAGTCATAACATGGAGGCTCTGATGTCAGGAGTGTCTTTACGTTATGTTAAAATACATTTAACGTTGCTATCCCTTACATCTGAAGTCCTTAACTAAGTCGATAGGGAGGTATTATGTTTATATTTTATAGTTTTTAATAATACTTTATTATGTATGTATAACTTAATTTATAAAGATTTATGTATACCATCTATAAATATCTATCTATATAGCTAAATGTATGTGTAACCTAATTTACCAAATTTATATTACATACACACTGTATATATGCAGATATACACTTATATACATAAATATATATTACCACTCTTTTCGCTGATTCCCAGCCACTTACAGTGGCAAGCCTTTGGCAGGGTAGTGAACCCTTATTTCATCCAACATCCGTGGCCTCCTCTAAACGTTCATTACAACCTGCAAAGAAACAAACTGTGGCTCCAATCTACGCAATGTATTTATTAATTTCCTGTAGCAAAAAATTACCGCCTAAAGCATTTTGGAGCATTTCAGGTTTGCCATTTGTTTCTTATTTGGCCCCATTAGGGGGGTAGGGCTGGGTCCCCCCATGGGGCCTTAGGGGCCCCTGTAAATCTTTATTTTGTAATTAACTTTAGGACAGGAGCCTATGAACCTAATTTTGAGTTTTGCGGAGGGGGTTGCTCCATCACAAGCATTACAGGTATTCCTTCCCCTGTATTACAATCCCATTATAGCCCATAGAGATCATAATTCTGTGGACAGGATACCTGTCACATTTGTGATGGAATAACCTATCCCCCAAACTCTAAATCAAGCCCTTAGTTCCTGCTCCTGCCAGTAAAATTTTTCTCAAGAGCTCTCACAGAGCAAGATGACCCAAGTGAAATAAATGTCCATGGGCCAGTCTGAATGCACTAGTTTTTAAATTGGTGCTAGTGCATGAGTCTCAGAGACTCTTGTGAGCCCAACTGCCAAGATATACAATTATATTTGACCCTTAATTTCATAAAAACTCCTGAACCAAATCACAAAAAGCACAATCCGTAGACCAAGATCTAGCTTCCTGCCAGATTTGGTGTAATTCCATTTAGCAGTTTTTGCTGTAGCCCTGCCTAAAAATTCTATAGAAAATGCATAGAGTTTTATGTTTTGGGGTCGCTGTTTTTATTTGGGCCCAGCTTGATGTATCACCCCGAAACTTTCCAAGAAGGAGCAGAGATAGATGAACTTTAAAAAAAATGTTTTGTGAAGATTTGTCATAGTGGTACAAAGTTATTAGCAAACCAAAAAACCCATCCCTATCCATCCTTGAAACCTAAAAAAACATGGTCTTGACAAAATCTCTAGGTTTAAATATTGTGATACATAAATATGATATCAAAAATATACTACAGAAATATTGTGTCAGAGAAGATCATTGGCAAGTATATTATTTCTTTCATATATCGTCTTTTTAAATAATATTGTTTTAAGTATTATCCTACTTAAATACAGCTGTAAAAAATATAGGCCCTGATTCTGACCCCGGCGGTCTGAGACCGCCGGGGCCAGGGTCGGCGGGAGCACCGCTGACAGGCCGGCGGTGCCCCACAGGGCATTCTGACCGCGGCGGTTTGGCCGCGGTCAAATTCGGAAAACCGGCGGTCTCCCGCCGGTTTTCCGCTGCCCTTGAGAATCCTCCATGGCGGCGGAGCGCGCTCCACCGCCATGGGGATTCTGACACCCCCTACCGCCATCCTGTTCCTGGCTGGTCTCCCGCCAGGAACAGGATGGCGGTAGGGGGTGCCGCGCGGCCCCTGGGGGCCCCTGCAGTGCCCATGCCAATGGCATGGGCACTGCAGGGGCCCCCGTAAGAGGGCCCCACTCTGTATTTCAGTGTCTGCTTTGCAGACACTGAAATACGCGACGGGTGCCACTGCACCCGTCGCACCTTCCCACTCCGCCGGCTCAATTCTGAGCCGGCGTCCTCGTGGGAAGGTTGATTTGCCCTGGGCTGGCGGGCGGCCTTTTGGCGGTCGCCCGCCAGCCCAGGGCAAATCCCAAAATACCCTCCGCGGTCTTTCGACCGCGGAGTGGTATTTTGGTGGGGGAAGTCTGGCGGGCGGCCTCCGCCGCCCGCCAGACTAAGAATGACCCCCATAGTTTTTTTAATTTAAAATATATTAGTAAAATATTAACCTTAGGTGTTAGTATTGTTAGTACAATCTTTATTAATTTGTTATACTACGGTTTGAAATTTAAAATGTAAAATTCATTTTTATAACCTCAGTAATTTAAAATGTAGTAGCATTGTGGAAGTGATTTAAATTATAATATATTTAATTTGTTAATAATTATATTATGTATTTAAATCTAATTTGCTATTTTTAATTAATATTTACATTTAAAAATGTGAGTAAGTACTTTTATCGCAGTAGCCAGTTGTCTGTTTTCGCTGGGGATCATGGTGGGATTTTTTTTAAGATCACTAATAATTTTATATTACTGCTAATTATATGTATCTGATTATCAATTATTTCAGTTGTTTCATTTAGTAACCGCTGGTTTATTTTTTTATGTTTTATATTTTACAGTAAATTTAAGGGCTCTTTAAGAGCTTGGCAGTTGGACCAGCCAACCCCCAAACTCGCGGACAGGAGACCACCATGGAGATGGACGTCTCCCCCCGGACCCATTACGAGGTTTTCACTTGGAATGATCAGCAGAAACCTCTTAAATCAGAGTTTTCTGCCAGTCAGCCCAGTGGAAACAGTGTGGCGGCATTGGCCTCAGCTCCTCATGAAGCCCAGGCCGATGCCGTGGCACAGAGGGTGCTGGGCAGATGGACCCATGCACTGCCCATAACATGGTTGTGGGCAGTGCAGGGGACTGCTGTACTCCCCTGCGTGGTGCCCTGCCATTGAATGGCTGGTAGAAACTGGTCTCGTGATCAGCACGGCGGGCTGACCACATCCAACACTTTACCTCCGATTGTGTAGTCTGGAGTGGGAATGGTCAATCTAACTTTCCAGAGTCAAACACTTCCCCTACTGTTGCATAGTTTGGAGTGAGAATAGTAAATCTAACCCTCCTGGAGTCTAACACTTTCCCTACTGTTGCTTAGACTGGAGTAGTAATATTTAATCTAACCACTTGGGAGTCTAACACCTTCCATGCTTAGATTGGAGTGGGAATATTGTCTAATACTTTCCCTGTTGTTGCATAGACTGCAGTAGGAATAGTAAATCCAACCTCTCAGAAGTCCAAAACTTTCCCCTGTTTTAGTCATGTTGGAGTTGGGAATGCTAAGGCCCTCATTAAGAGTGTGGTGGTCTTATAACCGCCATACTCACAGTGGCGGTCTGGACCTCCCAGGATGTGCCGATCCGACTGCCACATAACAACCCTGGTGATCCAACTGCCAGGGAACTACCAGCTCCACCAGGATCTTGGATCCTGACGGTCTGGAGGTAGTGGAGATCCTAATCCCCCAGGGCAGAACTGCAAGCAGCGCTGCCCTGCGGATTACAACCTTCATTCTCCGCCAGCCTTTTCCTAGGTTTCCGCCTACCGACCTAGCGGTAAACTCTTAATGACTCCGGTGGGAAGGTCAACATGTAGGTGGCGGACACCCTGTCAGGAGTTTGGCGGATGGAATTTTAAGTCCACCAAACACTTTACGAGGCCCCGATTGTAATGCTTGCTTAGTATAACACATTTCCTACTTTTGTTGAAATCTGAGTTTTTAATTGTTAATTGTTAATATATTGTTTTACATTATTAAATATATATATATATATTTATAAATAATTATGTATATATGTTTCTACATATAATTTATATACACATTTTGAAGCATTGATTTAAACTATTGATAATTGTAATATTTATATTAAGTTAGATATATTGGTTGGCTATACATACCTTGGGTAAATTTAGATGTATGCTACTGTTAATGTTTTAAGTTTAATGTGCTTTAAGTTTAAGGTATTTAAAATTGTTTACTTAAAATACTAATGCACATATATAATTTTAAATATAATACACTGAAGCTAGTTTATTCAAATGATGTTATTATTTACTAATTTAATAACTGAAATAAATTACTCATAATTTGCCAATTAGTAAACAACAATATTCTCCCCTTTTTTCAATAATCTGTTCCAATATATTTTCAACACTATTTTTGTAGTTTACAAATAAGTTATGTAAACCTGATATTTTTGTATACAATATTTTTACCCAATATTTGTGTAATTTGATATTGTTTTGTCAATATTCTGTCATACAACTACCCACAAAACCAGTCAAGAGTAGATACAGTGGAAGGGAATACTAACTTTCGTTGGCTACACTTTTTGGTAAACGCAAAGCCTTTGCACAAGGAAGTAAATGTCCCCTCCATTTTGGCTTTTAGGAGGAAAATGCAATGACATTTTCAGAATTGTGACTTAAAATCAAACTTCACCATTAAAGTGGGTTTTAAATTAGAATTATTTAGAGTCCAAACACAACTCACCTACTTGGTCCCAATTGAAAGTTTTCACTTTTTAAATGTAATAGGGTAACCCTATGTTATCCTATGGAAGAGATAGGCCTTGCTGTAGTGAAAAATGAATGTAAGAGTTTCTCTCAGTTGCATACAGAGGGTGCAATGGCAGGCCTGAGAAATGTTTAAAGAGCTACTTAAGAGCTACAAGGAACACTTCAGTCCCACCAGCAGAATTTAAGTTACAGGTCCTGGGTACCTGTGGTACCTCTTTAATAGTGTCATACACTTACATTAAATCTGGCAATTGGCTGTAAGTCAATTTTACCAAGTTTAAAGTAGAAAGCAAAAGGACATTAGCACTGGTAACTTGTGCAGAGTCCTAAGGGGGGGCAAAAACAAAATGAGCAAAAACTGGAAGATTGAGGGCAAAATGTTGGGGGGACCATGCCGAAGGCTGTCAGGTCCAACAAGTGTACTGCTGTAACTGAGTCTCCTGATGATCAAAGCCTGAGTGATTCCAGGATTCTTGCAGTGGGGATGGTTAAGGGTCCGAGGTTAGTTGTCCACCAGGTAGAGTTCTCGAGGGATGCTTTCTTTTCAGGAATTATTACTTTAGTTCTGGCCATTTTTAGTTTGGGGCAGTTAGTTTTTATCTATCGGACGATGTTCACTAGTGTAATCCTGTGTATGTTGAATATTGTTGGCCTGAGGGATGATCCTTGTTGTACTTCACAGATGAAGTTCTTGATATTAGAGTGTAGTTACCACCCCAACACCCTGCCCCTAAAACTACCCGAGCCCCCGACCCGCCCCTAAAACCTAAAAGCCTCCCAACCTCCCCACCCCACCCCTAAAATTACCCGACCCCCAACCCACCCCTAAAACCTAAAACCACCCAAACCCCCACCCCTAAAATTACTGCAACCCCTCACCCCGCCCCTAAAACCTAAAACCACCCCACCCCTAAAACCTAAACCACCCCAATCCCCCATCCCGCCCCTAAAAACCTAAACCACCCTGACCCCCACCCCCAAATACTAAAAATACCCGACCACCCACCCCGCCCCTAAAACTAAAAATACCCCTCCCCAAACCTAAACCGCCCGAACCCCCACCCCTAAAACTAAAAATACCCCTCCCCGCCCTAAACCTAAACCGCCCCCTCTCCTAAAGCTAAAACCCCAACCCCCACCCCTAACACTAAAAGTACCCTGACCCCCCACCCCGCCCCTAAAACTAAAACCCCCCGACCCCCACCCCGCCCCTAAAACTAAAAATACCCGACCCCCCACCCTGCCCCTAAAACTAAAACCCCAACCCGCCCCTAAAACTAAAAATACCCCGACCCCCCGACCGTAAAACTAAAAATACCCCTCCCACCCTCCCCACCCCTAAACCGTCCCAACGCCTCCTCCCCTAAAACTAAAACCCCAACCCCCACCCCTGTCCCTAAAACTAAAAATACCCCGACCCCCCACCCCTAAAACTAAAACCCCAACCCCCACCCCGCCCCTAAAACTAAAAATACTCCAACCCCTGCCCCTAAAACTAAAGCTCCAACCCCCCACCCCAACCCTAAACCTAAAAATACCCCGACCCCCCACCTCGCCCCTAAAACTAACACCCAACCCCCCACCCCGTCCCTAAAACTAAAAATACCCTGACCCCCACCCCTAAAACTAAAACCCCAACCCCCCACTCCGCCCCTAAAACAAAAAATACCCCAACCCCCCACCCTGCCCCTAAAACTAAAACCCCAAACCCCCACCCTACGTACCTGACTCATATCGTCGGCCTCCTCAGCCGACTCCCTTGTTCTGTGCCTTAACCACGCATGTGCGTTGTTCAGCACATGCGTGGTTAAGGCACAAAACAACGAAGTCGTGGTTAAGGAAAGCGTTGTTTCCGCTTTCGTTAACCACAACTTCGATATTACGGAGTCGTCTATCACAGCGTTTCCCCAGGCCCACTAATAGCATTTAATCTACAGACCCTGGGCACATGTAGTGCACTTTACTGGGGTCTTACAAGTAGATTAAATAAGCCAATTGGGTATTAACCAATGTAACCATGTTTTACGGGAGAGAGCATATGCACTTTAGCACTGGTTAGCAGTGGTAAAGTGCGCAGAGTCCTAAAACCAGCAAAAACAGTGTCCAAAAAGTGGAGGGAGGCAGACAAAAAGTTAGGGGTGACCTCCCTAAGGCAGTCAGGTCTAACACTGCAGATTTGTAAAACTTCAATGCATGGTAATAGAAAAAAATCCCTCACCCAACAGTTTGCTTTTTTTTTAAAAAATGGATTTACAAATATATAGGGGATTCATGGATTATCAGTCAATGTATCACTCAGTATGTAAACCTGGGCTTCAACAAGCACAGTTAAAGAAAAGTTTGTAAATTGGTCAGCACATTTCAACGTTACCGCTTAACAGTACTGCGTAGAAAGAAGGCTACTTTCAAATCCAATTGCTGCAGTATGGAAGAAAATGCGTGATAATAAAGAAGCAGTAACATGTAGATTTATTTCTTCTGCTTTGTTCTCCTCTTCACAGTTTTGGAAACCAGATTTGCCTTCTCTGCAACACTGTTTTGTACTTTAAAAACTAAAGAATCCCGAAACAAGGCATTTATTTTACCTATTATCACCTTTTGTCTCCAATGTTATGTTTTGTTTGTTATGTTATGCTATCCAAATTTCTGCAATGCATTATGACCTGGGAGGCACTGAGTGGGTGGGAGTCAGTCCACCAAGGACCTATTGGGACTACTCAAAATCCAGGTCTTCAGCTTCTTGTGGAATTCAAAAAGTGAGGACGCTCTTATGTGCAGTGGCAGGCTGTTCTGTGCTTTACAAGTGGATTAGGAGATGGCTCAACTATCAGATATTGGTTTGCATATGCATTGGATTGCCGAAGCTTACTATTTTTCTCCTTAATTTTCAAATGTATTCCACAGAATACACCATTTGTTGTTCTCGCCCTTGCTAATTAGCACACAATGTATAATTTTTTGCTAACATTCATAACAACAATACTTTTCAACTGTAATGAATGTTTTGAGTTTTCGTATATGAAATATGAACTGAGGACCTAATTTAAAAGCCCTTTGCACCACTACTGTATCTTTTTACTGCCAGCTCAGAGCATGCATAGAGTTGATGCAGTGCTTTTTCCTATGGGAGATTCCTCCCACTACTGGAGTTGTGTCTGTTTAATGATGCCACTCCAGCAATGCGTGAGTTTAGCGCCAACAGATGCATCAGTATTTCTGATGCATTTGTGAAAATGTGCGCCATGGAGCTCTGTGTTGTTAATAAAGTGCATACATGGCGTTGTTAGGGAATGTGCAGGAAGTGCAAGAAATCTGACGCATCGATGGCAATGCAGCAGATTCTTCTACATGAGGCCTGAATGTTTGAGGTTCATGGCATTTATATGTACCAGGCTGAGGCAGCATAAACACTGTCCGAATGCTCTATATTTATATAAACACTCACTGAATAAACACCCTTAAACACTAACATAAAATTAAGAATAGAATTTACATTTACCAGTTATGCTGTGCAATGCATACAACTGACAACACAACTTGCACTGCCAACCACAGATGCTGAAAATAGGGCCGCTGGGCATAGTACAGCACCCCCAAAATAACCATGGTGGACTTCAGATGGGATATGAGTATTAAAGATGTCTTTAAATGAGGTTTTCATCGCATTTGCTGTACTTTAAAAGACACTGGTCAATTGTCAGGATATGTCTGATTTTTGAAAAGTCAATTATCTGAAAAAATGTGCTGGGGTAAATGGAGTGTGAAAGGAAAGGCTAGTGAATGTGCTGCCTGTAAATGATAGTGAACAGCCACACTAAGCTATTGTAATATATTTATGACAGTGGGCTCCAGAATGCACCACTGGCTGCGTACCACACAGTTATCACTGTCCTGCTAAATGGCTGTGGCTCCTACTTCATGTGATGTTTGGATTTTTCACAATTCCTAAAACTTAAGTGAAATAACATTATTGGCAGTGCCCTCACTCTGAAAAGTGTTCAATCACAACCCCCGCCAAACATGTTTAACTCTTGCTTGAATACTTTATGTACAGTACCATACCATTTACCAATGGGTGTTTTGGAGAGTGTTCTGCTGCAATGCTCAATTTAAAATATTGTGGGACAAGAATATTGTGGCAATAATATTGTGAAGATATAGTTGATTGTCCTATAGTAGGTGAGAATACATTTTTTAAGTGCTTCTTCATTGTTGTTATAACTAATATAGTTGATTAATATATTACTGCATTTAAGGTTGTTGTCATCTGCTATTTTTGTTTTTTTGTTATGTTTTGTAAGTAGTGCATATTTTTAGGAGAGTAGCATAGAGTTATGGGGAATAGGAGGGGGCCTTTACACATTTTGGATTTATCGTTATATTTTTTAAAACATTCTTTTACATTTTGGAAATGCTTTTGGAGAGAGCTGTGTGGGATGTTGTGAAATTGTAACTATTTTTTTAGCGTTATCAATTTTTTTAAATATATGAATTCATTAAAAAATATATATTTAATCTGTTTTTCTCAAACTAATTTAATTGGATATTTTTTTTATGTTTTACAAATTTAATAATGATACTTACATTTTAGTTCTATAGAGTATTCGTTTTTGATTGATTACATATTTTTTCACTTTAAGGACAATTTCAATAAAAATCATTTATTTTATTTCCAACTTAGTAATTGTAATACTATTTATTCATTTTTCAATGTTAAATCAATGTTTTTTAAATGTTATTTTTATTTTATAAATAATAATTTGGTAAGGGTATATGTTAATTCTGCATGTGTTATACGTGTTTTTGTAAATTGTTAATTATTTTATTTATAGTTATTGAAATAACTTTTAGTAATGATTATTACTTTGATGATAGTAATGATTTTGGGGGTCATTCCAACTTTGGCGGGCGGAAACCGCCATTTGGCCGCCATGCGGTCAAAATTCCGCGGCCCCCATTCTGACATTCCCGCTGGGCCGGCGGGCGCTAACCAAGTTAGCGCCCGCCGGCCCAGCGGGAATGAGGGCCGCAACACAGGAGCCGGCTCCGAATGGAGCCGGCGGTGTTGCGGACGTGCGACGGGTGCAGTTGCACCTGTCGCGCTTTTCACTGTCTGCTAGGCAGACAGTGAAAAGCTGGCCGGGGCCCTGTTAGGGGGCCCCTGCACTGCCCATGCCAGTGGCATGGGCAGTGCAGGGGCCCCCAGGGGCCCCAGGACACCCCTTACCACCAGCCTCTTCCTGGCGGTGAAAACCGCCAGAAACAGGCTGGCGGTACGGGGGTCAGAATCCCCAGGGCAGCGCTGCTTGCAGCGCTGCCCTGGCGGATTCTCCCAGCCGGGGCAAAAACGGCGGAAAACCGCCGGCCCCGGCGGGGCGACCGTGGCTTTACCGCTGCGGTCAGAATGGCATTTGAAGCACCGCCAGCCTGTTGGAGGTGCTTCCGTCATTCGTGACCCTGGCGGTCGGAATGACCCCCTTTGTGTTGAAAAATGTTTTTCTATTTAATGTTTTTTTACTAGTGTAAGAGTTTTTTTACTGTTAATCTTACTTGTTTTAGGCCATAATACAGTAGAGACTGGGGGGTCATTTCAACATTGGCAGTAAAAGCTGCTTACCGCCGTGCAAAAGACCGCCAACACACCGCCGTGGAAATCCGCCACAGCCATTATGACCCACAGCTCGGAATCCGCCAAAATTGAGACACCCACACGAGTCCGCCACGCCAAAGGTCAGTGATAAACTGGCGAAAACAAAACCTCCACCGTCACGCCAACAGGAATACACCCACACTATCACGACCCACGAATCCACGCGGCGGTCTTTCAACCACGGTATTCCATTGGTGGTACACACCGATGCGCTCAAAATACACACACTCTTACAAAACACTACCACATTGGACAAATCGAAATACACACACCTGATACACATACACACACCACTCCCACATGCCCAATACAATATAAAACACACACCCACATCACCCACAAACCCCTACGACCAAAATTCCGAAAGAAGTCCAGAGAGAGAGACTACAATCTACAAACAAGCATCCACAGGCACACAACACCATCACCCACATAACATCCACGCATCCCACACAACACACAACTAAATATCACCCCACATATCACAACACACACCACCCCACACATCACCCACACCACCCCATGGCACGGCAGAGACACCCCAGGTTCTCTGAGGAGGAGCTCAGGGTCATGGTGGAGGAAATCATCCGGGTAGAGCCACAGCTATTCGGATCACAGGTGCAGCACACTTCCATAGCTAGGAAGATGGAGCTATGGCGCAGAATAGTGGACAGGGTCAACGCAGTGGGACAGCACCCAAGAAATAGGGATGACATCAGGAAGAGGTGGAACGACCTACGGGGGAAGGTGCGTTCCGTGGTATCCAGACACCACCTTGCGGTACAGAAGAATGGCGGCGGACCCGCACTCCCTCCCCCACAACTAACAACATAGGAGGAGCAAGTCTTGGCGATTCTGCATCCTAAGGGCCTCGAAGGAGTAGCTGGAGGAATGGACTCTGGTGAGTCAAACCTTAACTAATATATATCCCCCACCCTACCTGCATGCCATCACATACCCCCACCCTCACCCCCATCACTCCTACTCCTCACAAATGTCCCAATATCACAAACCACACATCCCAACACCAAGCCCTGCATGCAACACCAAAGCATGGACACCCATCACCAATGCATGGACACTGCACAAACCCATATACCCCCCTAAACCATCATCACACAAGGTCCCACACAGGAATGCAGCACTGGGGTACACGGTCACCCACTCATTGCACACCATGGCACATACAGATGCAATACTCATGCTTTTTCACCCCTGCAGGACCCCTACCGAACGTCACCGCACAGGAGGGTCCAGACATGTCCACACCACCAACAGAAGAGGCCCACACTGATGACAGCAGCTCTGTCCAACTGGATCTAGATGACCAGCCCGGCCCATCTGGGACCTCGGTACAGTCGGTTCCCCTCACACTGGCACAGGCCACCACAGAGCTTGCCCCCTCTGGAAACACCAGCACAGCACCCACCCAGCGGGCCCATCCCTCTGTCCCCAGGACACGTCAATCAGCAGTGTGTCCACCACAACAGGGAACCCAGGCTAACCCACCACCCCAACAACAACAGGGACCTGGGGGCAGTGGCAGTGGGCACACCGTTCAGGGGACAGAGGCCCAGGGAAACAGGGGAACTGGGAGGGCTGCTGTGCGACAGGGGGAGGACAGGCCCAGGGAACCCACTCTCCATGAGGCCCTCTCCAACATCATGGGAGCGTACCATCATTCCCAGGAGATAATGGCAATGGTACTGGCCAAGTTTCAGGAGACCCAGCGGCTGCAGGAGCAACAGTATTTGGGCTTCAAGGAGGAACTCAGATCCATCAATTCCAACCTGGGCACCATCGTAGGGGTGCTGAAGGAAGTCCTCAACACCAGGAGGGACACTGTGGCACAACAAGGGGCCCCTGACACTAGCCTGGACGATGAACTGCCCAACACCTCCGCCAGCGCTAGTGGACAGGAGGCACCGCACAGGACCACCACACCAGCACCCCACCCCCTGCAGATGGAGAACCACCCCGCAAACGGTCCCTGAGATCAAGGACAAAGACAGATAACGATGCCAAGACCCCTGCCAAGAAATGAGACCGCCCTGAATGTCATCCTTTTGTCCCACCTTGTCACCCTGTCCATGCTCAAACTGCCCCAGCTCCACTCCCTATGCCCCTTTGGGCAATGCACCTGTGAGACTAATAGACTGGACTCTGCCATGGACATTCCTCTACCATCACCCCTCACAATGTTACAGCACCCTCAAATATTGAGCACTTAAATAAACACCCTTGAAGCACAAAACAATCTGGAGTCTGTCTGTGATTTCGAAATAGTGTATTAGCAATTACAGTAACAAAATGCTCTTTCAAATGTAATGTCAACATACCAATGACACACAGCTGTGGTCCATGAGGAAACAAAGCAGATGTCACACAGTGGGACCCACATCTGTGAAATCGTAAGGGAAAGTGACAACTCATTGATCATACACTGGGTGAGAAGGACAGACAGTAGAGAGGTAGTAGTGTTTAAGTACATGTAGTAGGCAGCTTTGTCTTCTTACCTGTGTCTCACTGGAAATATTGCAGGATCACAGAGTTCATGTTGTCGATGTCCTCTTCTTCTGCTTCCTCGTCTTCACTGTCCACAGGCTCCAGAGCTGCCACAACACTTGCATCTGGACCATCCTCCTGCAGAAAAGGCACCTGTCATCGCAAAGCTAAGTTGTGAAGCATACAGCAGGCCACGATGATCTGGCACACCTTCTTTGGTGAGTAGAATAGGGATCCACCTGTCATATGGAGGCACCGGAACCTGGCCTTCAGGAGGCCGAAGGTCCGCTCGATAATCCTCCTAGTTCGCACATGGGCCTCATTGTAGCGTTCCTCTGCCCTTGTCCTGGGATTCCTCACTGTGGTTAGTAGCCATGACAGGTTGGGGTAACCAGAGGTCACCTGAAAATGGCGAGGGACAACTGTTAGACACACACTAACCAGTAGGGATATCCCCAGACAACTATTCCCACTCACTTACTTCCAGGTGCTCACCTAATAGCCACACACGGTGCCTCTGGAGTTGACCCATCACATAAGGGATGCTGCTATTACGCAGGATGTAAGCGTCATGCACTGAGCCAGGGAATTTGGCATTAACATGGGAGATGTACTGGACGGCCAAACACACCATCTGCACATTCATCGAATGATAACCCTTCCGGTTTATGTACACCTGTTCACTCCTGCGTGGGGGGACCAAGGCCACATGTGTCCCATCAATGGCACCTGTGATGTTGGAGATATGTCCCAGGGCATAGAAGTCACCTTTCACTGTAGGAAAATCCTCCACCTGAGGGAAAATGATGTAGCTCCTCATGTGTTTCAGCAGGGCAGACAACACTCTGGACAACACGTTGGAAAACATAGGCTGGGACATCCCTGATGCTATGGGCACTGAAGTTTGAAAAGACCCACTTGCAAGGAACTGGAGTACTGACAGCACCTGCACTTGAGGTGGGATTCCTGTGGGATGGCGGATAGCTGTGCACACAGTTCCAGGATTGTGGCACGATCAAGCCTGTAGGTGATGATCACATGTCTTTCCTCCATTGTCGACAGGTCCACAAGCAGTCTGTACACCGGAAGATGCTGCCATCTCCTCACATGTCCCAGCGGACGGTGCCTATGAAGGACAACAGCGAACACAGAGTCAACCAACTCAGAGGTACGTAAACACAGCTTACTCAGAAAACCATTTATAACCCAAATATTGCCTGTGTGAGTGTTGAGGCAAGGCCTAGGTATGTGGGATGCAGTTAAAATAAAGGCATGTGGGCCCCTGAAATGGCGGCTGCCTGACCCGTAAAGTGGGACAATGGGATGTGAGGTAACTGCCCTGGCGTTGTACACCGTTGCGGTAGGCGGTCGAAGACCGCGGCGCAATTCTGCATTGGTTAACATGGGACCCTATGGGTCCCAGGAGCCAATGACGATGTACGCCGGCGGTGACGGTACGCACCGCCGCGGACGTGACTGCCATTTTCTATCACTTCAATCACTCGATACCTGATCTTCGACAGGAGAGGACCTACACTGCAAGTGCTGCTGTGACCTCAGTCTGGAAGAGACAATGGCTTGTGCGTTTGAGGAAAGGGCCCCTGCCTTCAGCACAGGGGAGTTGGAGAAACTCTTGGATGGGGTCCTCCCCCAGTACACGCTACTCTACGGTCCTCCAGACAAACAGGTAAGTACACTGGGAGCATGCTGTATGGGAAATGCCTGTGTGGAGTGGTGCGGATGAAAGATAGGGGTGGGGAGAATGATGCATGCATGAAACGACGGAGAGTGCATGTGCCACATGGCAAGGATAGGGATGCGGGCCAATGACTGTGATGGTGCAGTTGGTAATAACTTCTCTTTTTCCACTGTACAATTCATGTAGGCCCACCAGAAGAAGGATATTTGCCGTGCCATCGCCAAGGACGTCCGGACCCTGGGGGTCTATCACAGACAGAGCACCCACTGCCGGAAGAGATGGGAGGACATTCGCAGCTGGAGCAAGAAGACGGCGGAGGCCCAGCTGGGGATGGCATCCCAACGTGGGAGGGGGTGCCCGTTGCACCATGACCCCCCTGATGTTCAGGATCCTGGCGGTGGCGTACCCAGAGTTGGATGGGCGCTTGAGGGCATCACAGCAGCAACAAGGGGGTGAGTACACACTCATTCTGCTGATTCAGCACGCAGAGGAGGTGTCTGGGTGGGGGAGGTGGACTGTGTGTTTCCCTAGGCACGGCGAGTGTGCTAGTTAAGTCCCCTGAACAGGACACCGCCGCCACAAGCACCACTGCCAAGGACACCTGCTGCCACCAGCACCGCTGCCAAGGACACCGCCGCAACAAGCACCGCTAAACAGGACACCGCCGCCACAAGCACCGCTGCCAAGGACACCGCCGCAACAAGCAGCGCTGAACAGGACACCGCCGCCACAAGTACCACTGCCAAGGACACCTGCCGCCACAAGCACCACTGAACAGGACACCGCCGCCACCAGCACCGCTGGCCCATGCGCGCCAACAGCACTGACGCTACTGAGTCCGCCACCAGCATGATAAAGCACTCTGGGCACCAAGCCCACTCCAGAACCAGTGGAGATTTACATCCACCATCTCTGTCCTTGGCAGGATGAAGCACTCTGGGCACCAAACCCCCTCCAGAACCAGTGGAGATTTACATCCACTACCTACGTCCTTGGCAGGATGAAGCACTCTGGGCACCAAGCCTCCTCCAGAACCAGTGGAGAAAGGCATCCACTACCTCTGTCCTTGCAGGATGAAGCACTCTGGGCACATGCCCCCTCCAGAACCAGTGGAGGTTTACATCCATTACCTCTGTCTTTGGAAGGATGAAGAACTCTAGACACCAAGCCCCCTCCAGAACCAGTGGAGAAAGGCATCCACTACCTCTGTCCTTGGCAGGATGAAGCACTCTGGGCACAAAGCCCCCTCCAGAACCAGTGGAGATTTACATCCACTACCTCTGTCCTTGACAGGATGAAGCACTCTGGGCACCAAGCCCCCTCCAGAACCAGTGGAGAAAGGCATCCACTACCTCTGTCCTTGGTAGGATGAAGCACTCTGGGCACAAAGCCCACTCCAGAACCAGTGGAGATTTACATCCACTACCTCTGTCCTTAACAGGATGAAGCACTCTGGGCACAAAGCCCCCTCCAGAACCAGTGGAGATTTACATCTACTACCTCTGTCCTTGGCAGGATGAAGCACTCTGGGTACCAAGCCCCTTCCAGAACCAGTGGATACTGTTATCCACTTGAGAGACTGTGGCTTTGCACTCCCCAGGATTGTACAGTGGGCAAACCACCCACTGTAGAGACTTTTGAGACTGTGGCTTTGCACTTCCCAGGATTGAACATTGGGCATGTGGCCCCCTCGTGGATTTGGCGCTGTGCACTCAACCGGGTGAGGTGCCCCCCTTTCGCTTCCCCCTGAGGTGCCTGTTTTATTTCTATCTGATGCCCCTGCATTGTTCTCTCCGTCAAGTTCGGGCATCTTGTGTGGGCCTCGCCCATGCAGTGTGGGCCCAGTGTTCCACGGACTTAAATGGTGCAATACCTGGACTTCTATTCTTGGTGTATATATTTGTTTATAGTGTAAATATATTTTTGCGTACTGGATTTTAATAGATTACAATGGTTACACTCATTTTCTTTTGTCTTTGCATTCTTCCGGGGAGGTTTGGGGGTGTAACTGTAATGTATCATGCTGTATTAGTGTGTGTGTTGTCGTGGGTGAGGGTGGGGGTGTTGCGTGTTGCGTGTGTCCCTGTTTATTCCCTCCCCCCTCCCCTCTGTCGTAGGTGCACTACTCACCGTGGTCTTCGCCGCCGGCGTTCCTGCTCCTTGTAGAGGAGCAAGAAGATAAAGGCTGGAAAAATGTGAAGCTCTGGTTCCATGGCGTCCTGGTTTCTCGTGGGGTGTGTAGAGGTGAGCAGTTTCCCTTCGAAGTCCAGTTTCCACCGTGTTTTTGTTCATGGTGAATCCGCCCCAGAAAAGGTGGCGGATTGGTAGGTTGTGATACTGTGGGCGGTACATTGTCCTCCGCCTGTCTGTTGGTGGTGACGCCAAGCTGTTTGTTTGTACCGCCATGGCGGTCGGAGTATTAAAGTGGCTGTCTATGTTGGCGGTTTCCGCCACGGTCGTAAGTCAATTTTTTTTTACAGCCGGCCTGTTGGCGGTCTTACCGCTGCTCTAACACCATCCGCCAGGGTTGTAATGACCACCTAGATGTTTTTAAAATGTGTTCTGTGATAAATTACAAATATCTGCTTAGTTTAGGGATTATAGCCATATCGTTTAATTTGAAGTTGGAGTAGAGAATAGAGTTAGTCACTGTCACCCCCTTTAATTTCCAGTCATGTCACAGGCCAAAAACCCATGATTTTTAGAGGATGAGCTGCGAGTCATGGTGGATGAAATAAATAGAGTAAAGCCATAATTGTTTGGAGGCCAAGTCCAGCACACTCCTCTCAGTAGGAAAATGGAAATGTGGAACAGGATAGTCAACAGAGTGAATGATGTAGGCACCACCCTGTGCACAAAGAAGGACATTAGAAAAAAGTGGAGTGACCCCAGGGGCAAGGTCCATTCCCTGGTCTCCAGGAAGCAGCTGAATGCCAAAAACACTAGCGGTGGCCCTCCCGGTGCCCCATTAAGTCTATTTCCTGGGAGGAGAAGGGCTTGGCCATCCTGCATCCTGAGGGCGTGATAGGAATACCTCGGGGAGTGGAGTCAAGTAAGTTACAACACAACTGTCACAAAATTCAATGTCATGCATGCTCACAGCTCAGCTTTTGCCACTGTCTTGTTCATGTACCTCACTAACATTCAATACCCAAAGTATCTGAAATTTAACACTGTCAATGTATAAAATTGGACCCAACATCACAGCTACCAAGGCCTGTCACATGCCATATGTCCAAATGGTACCTGGAAATCTACCATTAACAAAAACACATTCCAGGGTTCATGTTATGTCCCAAAATGTCAACTTATACTTAAACCTAAATGCAGCCTGCATACAGCGATGTAATGCCAAACATTTGTCAAGTGTTGGGGAGTAGAGAGAGTAATCTGTTTGCAACTCCCAGGAGGTCCTGTTTCTGTAACTACAACCACTAGCGTAGTGGACACTTGTCCAAATACCCTTGTTTTTGAACTCTCAATTGAAGTTTACTCACCTGGGAGGATATCATTTGTCAAGTGTGTGTAATACAGAGAGTGATCTGACTGCAAAGCACAATAGGCCGTGTTGGATACAATGGGCTATGTCTTTAACAGCCACTGATGTAGACTACATTTTTGACCCAAAGTTACAAACTCAGGAATTCCTACAATATGAAGTAGAATATCCAGTTCCAGCAAATACTTTGCCTATTGATCAGTATTATAGAGTCATGTACACCGATGGCTTTGCACAACCTGCAATTGGAACTAAACATCAATATTCTGCTGCTTGCGCAGTTGTAAGTGGCTATATAGAAGGGGATACATTTGGTTCTCTACATACCTTTACACAGACCCTAGGGAATTGTACGGCACAATTGGCTGAGCTAAAAGCTCTGCTGATGGCACTGGAACACACGGATCCGGCACAGCCTACGCTGATTGTTTGCGATTCATATTATTGTGTCCAGTCCTTTAATGAATACCTGCATTATTGGCGCCAGAATGGGTTCAGAGACTCCAAAGGCAACACCATTAAACATAGACTACTGTGGGGGAAAGTAGCGGATCTGAAAGAGACGCTACCGAATGTCCATGTTGTGCATACACTTGGACACCGGCGTGCTGGAATACACATTGCTGGAAATACATTGGCAGATGAAGCCGCAAAGTCAGCAGTGGCAGTAGCCACTGTAGCTGCAGTGACTCGCTCAAGTTCCAAACCAGACGCAGACATTTGGGCTGCTGTAAAAGCTACGGATGATGGTATGCTCCATCCTAAAGGATTTCCTAACAAATATCAATATCATATGGGAAGTATGCTGAACGCTGAAGTTAAGATACCAGGCGTAGGCGTACGAGACGTTCCTAACAAAGATATAAGACCACAATTGATCAAAGCAGCGCATGAGGGGGTGGCATCTGCACATGCTGGTGTGGCGGGTACAATTTCAATCTTACAGGCCCCGTTATTGGTGGCCAGGTCTCTATAAAGAGACTAAGCAGTATGGGCCAGATGTAGCAAGCCTTTTGCGCCTCGCAATTTGAGGCTGCGACTCGCAAATAGGAAGGGGTGTTCCCGTCCTATTTGCGACCGCATCGCCATGCAGAGTTGCTTTGGGACCGCGAATGCGGTCGCAAACCAACTCGCAGTTACCATCCACTTGAAGTGGATGGTAACTCATATGCAAAAGGGAAGGGGTCCCCATGGGACCCCTTCCCCTTTGTGAATGCGAATACAAATATTTTTTCAGAGCAGGCAGTGGTCCTATGGACCACTGCCTACTCTGAAAAAAACGAAACCAAATGGTTTCGGAATTTTTTCTTTTTGCAGCTCGTTTTCCTTTAAGGAAAACGGGCTGCAAAAAGAAAAAAAAAACGGCTTTATTCAAAAAGCAGTCATGGACATGGTGGTCTGCTGTCTCCAGCAGGCCACCGTCCCTGTGAGTGCCTAGACTCGCTATGGGGTCGCAAACTGCGACCCACCTCATTAATATTCATGAGGTGGGTCTTTGCGACCCCATAACCCCCGCGGCACCCCCTACCGCCATCCTGTTCATGGCGGGTTTCCCGCCATGAACAGGATGGCGGTAGGGGGTGTCTGAATCCCCATGGCGGCGGAGCGCGCTCCGCCGCCATGGAGGATTCAATGGGGCAGCGGTAAACCGGCGGGAGACCGCCGGTTTACCCTTTCTGACCGCGGCTGAACCGCCGCGGTCAGAATGCCCTCGGGAGCACCGCCAGCCTGTTGGCGGTGCTCCCGTGGTCGGTGACCCTGGCGGTCACCGGCCGCCAGGGTCAGAATGACCCCCATAGTGTAGGAAAATTATGCCAACAGTGGCTAAAATCATCCTCACTAAACGCGGTCAAAGCACACCTAAATCTCTTGTCTAACATCACTGACTTACAAGATTTCTTCTCAGGCCCCAGAATACCACGTAGGAAGCGTTTCTTATATGCAGTATACAATGAAATATGGAAACTTTCCCAACAAGATGCTGCTGCCCGGTTAAGGCAAATAGATCAGGAAAATCTGAAAAAAGGCATTAGTTGTTATGGATAATGGGATCAACACCTTGTCCGACCGGATATGTACAATTAGCAACATTGTCTCTTCTTCTATAGACATTATACGATCTGATATGTCTTCTTTAGACCATGGACAGAGTCAGACCAGGTCCATTATGCAGTTAGGTTGGACGCTTAAAACATTGACGGCGGGTCACGTTCCGTGGCAGCACGTCAGTGCAAGGGAAATATTTTTTCCTTTAATCTAACGCGGCAACAACAACTAATGGCTAAGAAAGAAGCGACTTATGTCATGCTTAACATCGAGGAACTAGAAAGGTTGCCTTTCACGGTGGCCAAAATACCATCGTCAGAGTGGTTAATACACGGGGTTATTAATCTGCCTATTTCAACACTACAATTCACCTCCTGTTTGAAACACATTCCAGTAGGCAGATATGAAAAGCTGGGAGATAGTTATATCCATGAGGTGTAGGAGCTTCCCTTCTTGTACAAATGCTTCAATGGCATGAAAGAGGTCTTTCTTAGCAGTAGTGAATGCTAGACTTCTGTCAGCCATTCGATGATTTGTAAACAGCTGTCCTTGCATGGGGCGTGTAACGCCTCGGCTGCAAACTTGGCTTGTTATCTTAAGGGAGTTCCAGTCCCCTTGATTAGACCTACGTTCCAGGTGCTTTTAAACGGCAGCTACGTCCTTCTCAATAGTGAAGACTGTTGTGGCATGTGCGCCGGAATAGTTTACGTTGTCTCGGTCCCTAAGGTCGTTACATGCTGCGGGAACCTATTGTTTCCCCCCACTAAAATGAAGGAGGTAGCCAATACCTGGCCTCACATTGCTACTTCAAACGTGAAGTTTGGCAAGTTAAGTAGACTCAAGTCTTTATTGTTTGAAAAGCATGTGGCCCTTACATCTGCACGCAAGACCAACTCCCTTTCAAGTAGCAAGGTCATCAGCAGCAATACAATCCCTGTTAAATACGAACTTTCCGAGTCACTTTGGTGAACTCGTGGAACGAATATTTAATGCGTCCAGCATGGCTGGATTAGCACATTTTTTCAAAGCTGTCGGTTCTGGTTTTGTTCACACCTTCTCCTCCATATTCGGTTTGATACCTTCAGCTATCCACTCAATTTTCAGTAGTATTTTTGGGGGATTTCCGATAACTTTGGCTTTATTAGCCGGCATCCTGCTGTTGCTGTTGTTTCTGTGCAATGGCTGTCCCACCACAACAAGGACAAATGACGGCGCTCCCATCAGCGCAGCTGTGTCGTGAACGTATGATGCTGCATTTCGTAGCAACAGTCCTGGAGCATTTGGAGTGTGACTGGTCTTTGTCATTCAGACCAGTTTTGTATTGTGTGCAGCCCATGTTCCGGTGCCTTTGGTGCTCTTTTGAACATGCACTGGATGTTTGTCTTTCACAGCAGAGCCCCCCAGCAATAGATGCTGATCTGTTGATGTTCTCGCTGAGGGTTCATCACCAGACATGCACACTGAGGCTGTGTTTGCTACGTGAAGCTAATTATGAGTTACACTTCCTGGAGGAAGTTGCCATCAACTTATCAATGGGCACTGCACGGGATGCCGCCTTGGTTGATACTGGGGCTATGGAACACACCTGCTCCTCGATCATTTGTGGCACGGACTTTGCGGTTTTGTCATTTGCCGAAGTGGAATATCTCCTGCTTTCCATGAATCGTGCTCGATTTGGAACTCTTTTAAATTGACATTTTCATTGAATTCAGTTCTAAGCCACATGCTCATGTTTTAAATTGCCCAGTAGTGTGCTTGTGTGTCCTTTTAACTTGTCAAAATTGAATAGAGTTTTAGGTATATCTTAGGTTGAGAAATGTTAGTTTTGGCTTGAACCACTTTCTTTCGACAAGGGGAGGGTGTTGTGTAGCCATTTTAGTTATAGCTCCATGCACGTTAGTTTAATACACTTGGCCGCTGTGCACCTTGACCTAGATATATTTTATTCAGCTTCGCATTATTTTTACAATAACCAGTTTTATGGTCTTGTTTTAATTTCTTCTATTTAACTGTATTATAGTCCAGCACTGTGTTCTCAAACAACACATTCTTGATCACTCTGTGCTTCAGTCAAGGCTACAGTCTGGTAGATTGCCGGTAAACGTGGTAGATGTTTAGTCTCCAACATTCATAGAAAATACATATCCTTACTTATGGACATTTTCTTAGAACATCAGCTGTGTTAATTATAAAAACACTTTTTAGTCCCATTACACGTCAAGAGGGAGATTCCAGGCAGAGAACCACAACTGTATGCTGAATGCTTCGCTGCAGATGCTGACGCAGATTACAGGCCTTTGCTCAGGAATGAGGGTTGATGTCCTTCCAGGGTAACCTCAAAGGCAGGATTAGAGCTTAACATGCCGTGCTCAAAATATGATTTAGATAGGAAATAGTCCATCGATTCTAGTAGCAATATGATAGCATTATTCTTATGCTTCACTCTCATCGTCACCATTTTAATATTGTTGTGCTGTGTTGTTCTGGTTATTGCAGCTCACGCTTTGCTATCTAAAATGCAGTCGTTTTATTAAACCAATCTTTAAAACGTATACTGCTCTTATTGTCATTTATATATGAGACCGAATTGTGAATGAGAGAACCGGATGCGACCTGAGTGACCACGACTTCCCTGAGAAGTACGATATGTCATGCGCTCGGCTGCCCAATCATCTCTACCATTCAGGAGAGATGAGGCACTGATAATTAGCCAGAGCAAAGCCTGGATTTGGAGCGACAGGTGTCACCCACCGTGGGTCAGACTCAGTCTCCCACACTGTGGACGATCTTGCTGCTCAAAATCCAGTAGTCTCATTAGAATAATGAGAGCCTACGCGACACAGTAACTCCAAACATCAGCCCACTGGTTACTTGCCCAAAATACCCTTGTTTGTGAACTCTCAATTGGAGTTTAGTCACCTGGTGGCATACCATTTGTCAAGTGTGTTTAGTAGAGGGAGTGACCATATTGCAACTCCCAGGAAGCACTGTTCGGGTAACTCCAAACACCAGCCCAGTGGGTACTTGTCCAAATACTCTCAATTTAGTGTTCTCACCTGGGAGGATCCCATTTGCATAGTGGGTGTAGTAGAGAGAGTATTCTGACTGCGAAGCACAATAGGCCCTGTTCGGGTAACTTCAAACCCCAGGCCAGTGGTCACTTATCCAAATACTCCTGTTTATGAACTCTTGATTGAAGTTTACTCACCTGGATGTGATCAAGATACATATCATGCTCAAATGAGAGACTTGTCTGTCTACCTAGCTCTATCTTGACTTGCTAACCCAAGATACAACTATTTAAGACAGGAATGACACCTTACCCAGTGTGTACAACAAGTATTCCTAAGGCCTCAAGCTACATCACCAGATTGGTATTGGCAGCAGACACATTGGCACTCCAGTCACATATATAACCAAGTACTTGGTTTGCCTGCATCCCACTCAACTAGGCCTCCAATTGGTCAAAGCCATATCTTGCCTCTCCACAGCTTTCCAAATTGCAACTGATCTGCACATCTCATCAGCTGCTTGAGTCAAATAGGGTTTATATGCTTCACACACCATGTCAAATCACCCAATACCATAGTTACTTGGCACAATTGGATTACCTACAATTTAACTTTGTCCAAGGGCTCTGCTTACTGTAACACAAAACCTTTGGAGGTAGATTTCACAATTCAACCAGTAACAATGTATATTTTTCATCAGCAGGTGGATCTGCCGGTGGGCACCGGAAGTCCACAGAACAGACTGCCACTGCCCCCCTGGATGAACCCTCAGTGACAATACTACTCCTGAACTTGTGGACATTGAGGATGGTTCTGGACCATCTGAACAACAGATGGCAACAGTGAGTCTTAATGTGCCCACAATGTCACCTCCCAGCCCTGTTCTTTTAACATCACAGGGAACCATTTGCCTCCCAACCTGTGTACCTAGCACAGTTTCCACCACTTTGTGACCCCAGCCCTAGATCCTGAGCTGCATCGCAACACTTCAGACAATGAAGGGCCAAGAACAAGTTGGAGAGGGCACCGTGTGGCAAAGGCACAGATCTGTGGTGGTAGGGTATGTGGGTGGAATGCTGTGGGCCTGTGGGGTAAGGCACTGATGCTGCTCTTGGCCAGGACACCATCAGCCACATCTTGGGTGTCTATCAGGAGGCCCAAGATGAAATGGGCCAGGTGTTTACTGAACTCCAAGAAATCAAGCAGCTACAGAGGGACATTCATAGGGACATGCATGAACAGATGGAGGCCCACAATTCCAGCATGGCCTCCCTAACAGGGGTGTTGAGGGACATACACACAACCCTGAGCAGGGCTTTTAAAAACCAATCTACCCCATCCTTTGGTTCATCAACAGCAGGACCATCAATATCGGTGGAAGCCCTACCGAAGGAAAAACCAGCCACAGACACCCTGCCTCTGCAGCAGCTGATCCCCTCTTGCAAGTGGGGACACCCAGCAAAGAATCCAGGAGGTGTGGATTGCAAGACACCCACCACCTGCTTCAATAACGCTCTTCCTTAAGGTCCTCCTTTATGTGTTACACATTAATTTTGTGGACTAATCCTGAAAAACCTTCCATTTCTAGGAGGAGTACTCTGGACTTTGGACTTCCAGTGGTGTGGTATCTATTCCAATGATTTCGTTTATCCTGAATGAGCCCTTCACATATTTTCTTTGGTTGATTCATTTCACATATATTTTCTGATAGTCGTAGCTTCACAATAAAATCACCAATCACTAACTCATTGCCTGCTGATTTTGTTTTCATATTTAGCCATGTAGATATGTTGGACCATGTGAACCATACAATGATGATTCAAAGTACTTGTTCACGATGAAATATGTTGCATCTCAACAGTTCCCAGCTCAGGATTACAACCATCCCACACAAACACGTACATACAAGTGTCTGGTCAAACAAAAACATTAATTACTGTGTTCAGCACATACGCTGTCAATATGTCCGAACTATTGGAAATTATAAATGATTGAGACATACTGAGTAAATGAACATATTTGCAGGTACAGACCTCCAGGCCACAGAAGAAAGGGATTTGTCAGACATTGTCCTGTAGAATAGGCAAACATTGAAGAGGTTGATGTCGCCAGCTTGAGCCTTATCACATACCACACCAAAGTAATCCAACATCACATAATCCAAGATTCAGGCAGATGGGAGTACAACAGTTCCTGATCACAGGGTCTTTGAATCCAATGCTCATGCATCTGGTGGTATGACACAAGCATATGTCAGTGTTTGGTCACAGGCACTATGCTCTTCAATGATGAAACCCATCTATAGGTATATACAGGTCATACAAAAAGAGTGTTCTGTCAATGTGAATGGAAACTGACTTAGTTGTGAGCTATGACTACATACTTTATGTTCACATGATGACACACATGAGGCATCAGGCCCACCACAGGACACACAACAAGTCCAATGGGCATTTCTGAGCTTCCATCATACACTATGCAAGCGGTCTTGGCACAGGTCTCATACACCCAAACTATGTGACCTACATTACCTGAAACAATCCATGTCCACTCCATGTGTCAGAACAGCATCACATACCTGTCAATGCCACAGCTCTGAAATGCCCACATGAAGATGTAATGTTGAAGGTACCTCTACAAATAACAAAACAAGGAGAATAGGATTGAAACCATACACATGACACAAGTTACATAGCAAGGGGTGAGGGGGGAGGCCGCCCGCGTCTCCATAGCCCACAACAGAAGCGGGAACAGCGCGACATATGCTCCCACAGTGGTTTGGGCACGGAGTGATCAAAAGCGACACGTTGGCCACCCAGGGACAGGGGAGGAAATAGGAGGGAGAGGGAAGCGGGGAGGAGCAGCGGAAAAGGGGAGACAAGGGCTGGTCTTCGGCGGTCTGCACGGTTTCTTTTTTTTTATTTTTTCACCTTAGATTTGATTTATTTGTTCTGGTGTATCTGTATCTTATTGTGCACCGCATCTCGCAGCCCTAAAGTCTCAGTTGATACAACTATTCCCTGCTGAATTCCATCTTTGCTGCGTATTCTGGGATATACTGTCTGTGCCAGCATTGTGTGTATGTTCTATGAGTTGTCTGATGTTGTTTGTCAATAGTGTTTGCTCAGGGGGGTCGCTTATCATCTTTACTTTCCAAGGTTATCACAAAGGAGTTCCAGGTTTCTACGCCCTTGACTTGGACCCCTTTCTCCTGGAGTGATTGGAGTGTTTGTGCTTCTGCTTTTGCCCAGCGTAACAGCTCTTCTTGCCACTGACGGGTGCTCGGCACATTGGGCGCTTTCCAATGGATTGCTATCAGACGCCTGTACAGCACTAGTGCCAGTGCTATGCATCTATGTATCTGCTTCTGTCCTTTGGCTCTATCTCTAATTCCTAACAAGCATAGCTCCAGCTTAGAGGACAATGGAGTATCCATCCACTCAGTTAACAAAGTTATTATATCATTCCATGCATGCAAAATTGGGGGGCATTCCCATGTCATGTGGAAAAAGGTGGCTTCTGTGACTCCACATCTGGGGCACCTCTGTGGCGTTTGGGGAAATATGCGTGCTAGTCGATGTGGTGATAAATATGTGTGGTGTAAATAATTGAACTGGGTGCAACGCAGCCGGGGGTTGCGTGACACTTCATAGATCATTGTCATAGCCTGGTTCCATGCATGCTGCGAAAGCGGTGTGGCAAGTACTTGGTCCGATCTATTTTTTTGCTTGTTCCTGCCGTGTTCGATATGTGCAGTTAGGATTCTGTATATTCCTGATACATATATTGGGGCGTCTACGCTATCTAGTAAATCATGTAGTATAGGGGCTGCTTTACGTTCATTGTTTCCACTGTTCCATGCTGAACGTACCAATTGTCGTATTGCGTCAAATGCTATAAAGCCCCTTTGTCCCAGGTTATGGGCGCTGGCCAATGCCTCATATGTTAGGAGGTGCCCTTCACCGTATATATCACCCACTGTTTGTATGCCTTTCTCAGGCCATGTGGTCAGGCCTAGCTTTGCTGCTGTCTTTTCGATTTTCGGAATGGCCAAGAGTTGGATCTTAGGGGAGTACTGTAGTTTCTTGTTCCCGGTTAGTGCAAATCGGTTCCAGACCCAACAGGCAGTGTTTAGTAAAAAAAATGTGTCTGCCGTGAGCCCTCTCGGTCCAGCAGGTAATATATTATGTTAGTATGACCTAGGTCCGTGTGTACTGTCTGTGCCTCTTAACTCATAGGATTAAAAAGCCATTTAAACACCCATTGCAATTGGGCGGATGCATAATACAGTTCAAATCGTGGTGCCCCAAGTCCTCCCAGTGTAAGTGGTTGATGTATTTTCGCAAGAGCAACGCGTCAGCGACAGTTGCCCCATACTAAGTCTATCAGTATGCTATTCAGTATTTTGAAAAAGGAGGTGGGAAGCACCAGTGGTAGCGCCATAAAGAAATACAGTAAACGCGGCAATACAATCATCTTCGCTTTGACCACCCTTCCCATGGGAGAGAGTGGAAGCGAACACCAGAAAGATAGAGAGCCCCTGAAGGACATTATCGCCTGTCCCAGGTTGCCCTCTTTAAGATCCTGGGGATCATGGTACACAGTTATTCCTCAATATTTGAAAGTGGTGTGACACCATTTCAGGTCCCCCGTAATGGAGGTTAAGCGGTGTATTTCTGGTACCGTACGCATTGGAAATAGGCAGGATTTTGACGAGTTAACTTTTTATCCAGACACTGCACTGAATTGATCCAGCAGTACCAATAGATCAGGAAGGGAATCTGCGTGATTTTGTAGGAATATTAGTGCGTCGTCTGCATACAGTGACACTATACGATGTGTGCGCCCATCCAAAATGCCCCATTCCGGAGCAAATGTACGTAGCCAGGCAGCTAATGGTTCAATAGCAAGAGCAAACAGTAGTGGGGATAATGGGCAGCCCTTTAGGGTGCCTCTTTCGATACTGAACTTCTCGGATATAGTGTCACCTGTCTTGACTCTCGCTGTTGGCTTAGAGTATAAAAGCCTGACCCAGCTGATATATGTCTTGCCAAATCCCATTCGGTTAAGCGTTTCTATCAGGAAGGGCCATCCTAGCGTATCGAATGCTTTTTCAATATCTAGTGACACTGCCAAGTTTGTACTCACCCTCTGGGGTATTTGCCATCAGGTGTAGTAGGTTCCGTATGTTGATAAAAGTATTGAGGCCAGGTATGAATCCGGACTGGTCTTGGTGGACCAGGTCCAGCAGCAAAGGGAGCAGACGATTTGCTAAGATTTTGCCGAGCAATTTGCAATCTGTGTTCAGCAACGATAGCGGTCTGTATGAGCGAAAAACCAGTGGGTCACGACCTGGTTTAGGTAGTACCGCTATCAACGCCTCACGTTGGGTGTCTGGCAATTGACCTCGCTCTAAGGCCTGAGATAGCATTTCTAAGTATGGCGCTAATGTTTGAGCCGAGAATGTGCTATAATACTCTATGGGAATGCCATCGCTACCTGGTGCTTTGCCGTGTGCCAATTGTTGCAATGCCTGTTGTATCTCTGCGAAATCCATCAGTTTCTCCAGCTCTCCCACCTGTGTGACGGTTAGGCGATTTAATTTTATCCCTCTGAAGAACTCACTTAACTGTTCTAATGAGGGAGGGGGTTGAGCCTTGTATAACTTGCTATAATATTCTCTGAAGGCATTGTTTATTTCCGCTTGGGTGTTTACTATTGTCCCTGTGTCAAGGCGGATGGCCCCTATAGGGGAATTCCATCGTTCATTCTTTAGCAGCCATGCTAGAAGTCTCCCTGATCAATCCCCCTCTGCATGTGTTGCGGCCAGGTAGTGGCGGTAGTCGTATTGCCTAAGGCGATGATCCGCCTCGTTCCACTGTACTCGTAGTCTAGCAAGCTCCGTGTCAGCTATTGTGCCTTCTGCGAGTTTGCACTCTGCAGTGCGAACGTCTTGTTCATACTTGCGGAGCTCTTGCGTCAGTGTTTGTCGTACACCCACTGTCACTGATATACATGTGCCCCTTATTACCACCTTATGTGTATCCCATTCATTTGCTCTGGAGCTCGTTGTCCCGTTGTTTAGAGTAAAATAAGAAGTGATGTGGGTGGCTATCTCTTTTCTGAACGGGGGATCTTGCAGCAAGCTTGGTTGGAGATGCCATGTTGGAATGCAAGCGCGTGGTCTGCCCCATTTAATGTGTGCTATAAGTGGACAATTATCTGAAATTACCCTTGCGGTGTATTCTGCGCCTGTGAATCAAGTTTTGAGAGGTGAGTATTAAATCTATTCGGGTGTATAGGAGATGCACGGGGAAGTGGTAAGAGTACTTCCTGTCTAGAGGATGTAGGTGCCTCCATACGTCTATTAGACGGCGTTCTATTATCCAGGAGTGTAGTATCTGTGAGTTTTTCCTTACTGGGGCAGCTACTGATGGGGGGTGTGACCTATCCATATCTACTTGTGGGACACAGTTCATGTCCCCTCCCCAAATACTAGGTGTAGTTAGGACATTTGACAGGTGTGAAATAGTGTTCTGTAGGAATTCGCCCTGTTTAAAATTTGGGGCATATAGTCCATTGATCACTAGCCTTCTAGTTGAATAAACCTGCCTTCTTTGCCCGTTATGCTATGCTTCACTCTGTATGGGACCCTGGGGCTATCCAAATCAGTACTCCCCTTGCAAAAGTCGATGTCCCAGAGCCGTACACTAGTCCCTCCCATCTCCCCTCCATTGCTTTAATATCTTCTGGCGTGACATGTGTTTCTTACAGTATGGCTATGTGTATGTGATGGCGTTTTAGAAATGCATATATCCTATTTTGTTTAGTCATACCCGCCATACCCTTCACATTCCAAGTTAGCATGTTATATATGGGTTCCTTGTGCAATATATTTTGTTACATTGTCTCTTCCCACCAATCCCACTCGAAGAGCTGGAGCTCCGATCCCCCCCCATCGTCCAGGCCCCCCGCAGCACACGCCCCCACAGTCTCTCCCCCCACGTCCCAATCTTTTGTGTAGGATACTAGTGACCATAGAAAAGTGGAATAAGCCCCTCCAATAGAGAAAGAAAGTAAGACAATCGACTTAAGGTAGTAAAAAGGATGCATTGGACAAAGCCAAACTTTATATGCTGTGGCACAACCAGTGCCTAAACTAGTGTCTGTACAGTTCTGTTCCATTCGGGTACCATTCAGGTGGTAGGGGATGTAGGTTAGTGGAGGTTGGGCACATTTATGTGGCCCACCTCCATGATGCTTTTTCCCTGCGCAGCCCTAGATGAAGTCGCGTTATCCAACGCTGGCATTTCCGCAGCTTCCAGAGTCAGCGCTGAGTCGGCCTACATCAAGGAATGTTCATATGTCCATTTCCGCACCCAGAAGGGGGGTTCGCCCCCGGCTGTTTTAGGGAGGGCAATCTCGCTCAAGGCATCGTCAGTAGGTTCTCATATTTCGTCTGCCATACGTGGAGTAAGGTCAGGGCCTCCCGTCAGTGGGGAGAGGAAGGAGCTGGATTCACTGCGTAACAAGCCGCTGTCGTTGAGGTCTGCTTCGCTTCTAGTATCCGATTGCGAGTGAGCGAATGTGCTAGCTTCTTTTAGAACTTGCGCCTTGTCGAACTCCATCTGTGATTTTGTTGGACGTGCTTTTCTTTTTCTTTCTCCGGGAGTTGGGTGTAATCCATTCCTCCTTTGCTGTATCGTCTTTGGATGAGTCAACCAGGCCCTTGGCATGTATCCATGTCCATGCATCTTCCGGAGAACGGAACATAAGAGTCTTTTTGTCAATTATTATTCGGAGGCGAGCTGGGAACATGAGTGAGTAAGTAATTTTGTGTTTGCGTAGCAGTTGCTTGATTTTGACATATGATGCTCTCTTACGTTGTAATTCCATTGTATAGTCAGGATAGGCTGTTACGTTACAGTTCTCCAAACTAACTGTTCCTGAGGTTCTGAAATATTGTAGGACTTGATCCCTGTCTCTGTAGTTTAGGAATCGTGCTATCAGAGGTCGGGGTGGAGCGCCTGGTCGCGGGGGTCTACCAGGAATTCTGTGTGCTCTTTCTATCACTGGTGCTTTGGTGGTGTCCTGTATTTTCATTATGTCTTTCTGCCAGACCTCTAAGAAATCCTCAGCTTTGGGTGACTCTGTTTGTTCCGGAATACCCAGGAATCTGATGTTATTGTGTCTGGAGCGACCCTCCGCGTCCTCGGCCCTGCACTGCAGTTGTGTCAGTTCCAATTCCATTTGTTGAATTTTAGTTTTCATACTTGCGACCTCTGGCTGGACAGTTTTTAGTGCCTGTTCTGTGTTGACGACCCTGTCCATTAGCTTGCGATGGTCCGCACGGAGTAGTGTGACCTCCATGACCGCAGCATCGATTTTACCCTCAAGTGAGGACTTGGTATCCATTATCACTTGTAAGAGTTTATAAAATTTTAGGGAATGTGTACGCAGCGTTTCGCTCACCTGAAGAAGTGTTGCAATATGCGTGTCAGAATTGATTGCGGCGGGTGGGATACCACCGTCCATGTGGGTCCCCGGTTTGGGCTGTTTTGGTTTGACCATTGTGTCCTATAGTAATAATCACTGGTGCTCTAGACACTGTTTCTGTATTTGGCGGGGATTGCCAGAGGCCGTAGTGCGCATTAATGGGTTAGAGTTACCTACGTCTGAATGACCCCACAGGCGCAAGCGGCTGGGGAGCCAATGCGTGCCTCCGTAGTTGAGCCTCCGCCACAGGCTCCAAGGGCCCAATTTGATGTTGTTCCGTGTGTATCCAAGCAATAGATCTGCTGATGAAACTCTTTTTCCACTGTAGTAGTTTAGTGTAAGCTTGATTCACCGGTAGAGGATTGGGTAGTGTTTTTACGAATATCCTAGGGGTTCCAGGGAGCCGGTGCCACAGACTGCTCCATTTATATGTTCACGGCCGTTTGGAGTGATGTTTTACACATCTTCCGCTTGCGATTCTAGTGTGTTATTTCCGTGTGGGCCTCTTGTCAAGGAGTTCCACCTTTGTGCTGAATTTGCACAGTGCCTGGTTTAATACTTGGTCACAGAAGGAGTTTCAGTTAGTCATCTTGTGTTTTACCGCAGTGTTTTGGGAAAGCAGATAAGGAGGATCTGTCAACTTATGTGTTATCTACTCAGATCTTTGATATTGTCCAAAAGTAGTGCCTCAGGGGGTCTGGTAGGGCCCTTCCTGATTCTTACTTTCCTTCCTTTGCCATTTTTCGCTTTTATTACTTGTTGTTTTCCGTTGTATTAGTTTGTTATATTGTCCCCCTTTTTTTTTGTTTTATTGATCTTCCACGCTCTTCTTTTCCTCTTTGTTTCTAGGGTACCGGTGTTGCCCCCAGCCCCCGTGTCATCCGGGATACTCGTCGGGGGCTGCTATCTTTGTTTACACTTTGTTGGAGGTCCCTGGGGTTGTTTCTATTGCCGCTCACACGCTGTTCACTCGGGCTCGGTTCCAGCCCCCTTGGCCCAGCTCGACTCTAATTTCAATTTGGCCCAGGCGCCGCGGGAGCCCGAGCCTGGGCACCCGTGGGGACAAGCCACCCTCTCCAGCCCAGCGCGTCTCAGACTATAATGCGGCCCACCAGGTGCCGCTAGGGCCTGAACCCAGGCACCCGCAGGGAATAGGTATTGCCTCGCCAGCTGCATCGCCGGGGGCCCGCCCGTCCAGGAATTACAAAGGCCCGTGCCCGGCGGCAACCCCGGCGCTCACCTTTTTTCCTGTAAGTGTGTTCCGGGCCGCTCAACTCAAGGCGCCAGCTGTGCTACCGGAGCTGCAGACGTTCACACTCTTGGGCTGCTCTTTTTCTTTTTCTTGCTTTTTCGGCCTCCGGTGCACCGCTGTCATGAGAGGGGCCTCCACTTGCCGTAGTCTTGGCAGCAGTGCCACGCAGGGAACAGGATAAATGCCGATTGTGGTGGGCCGTGAGCAGAGCTCTTTGTTCAAGCGTCCGCTCGGCTGCCATCTTCAGGTCTCAGTAAATTAAACCTAGCTGAACCCTTGGTAGCTTGGCAACGAGCGACAAGGCTTAACTTAGGAGACAGAGTGTAAAGCATTCAAGTATCACAAAACAGTAACTAAATAAAACACAGGAAACAGTTTAAAAATCCAATATCAATGTACAAAAATAGGTTATATTTTTATCTTCAAAATGACACAGAAACTAATAAAATCGGATAAGTGGAACCGGAGATATTAATTTTTAAAGAATTATAGTTTTTTTAGCTCCTAGAAACAAAAAGCGCCAATCGGGTCATCTGGTTGTACCTCGACCGGGACAAAGTCGAAGTTTAAGGAAAACCACGATGGAGCCCGGCTCGGCTACAGGCCGCGGGAGGCCTCGGTCAAAACGTAGTTGTTTTTCTGAAGATTTTCTTCAGCGGGACGAACCTGCCAGTCCAATCCGACCTCCTGGAACTCTTCTCCAGATACACGTCGCGGGAGTCCTCAGTGGAGATTTTTACCTTCGGACTTCGTCATTTTTTCGAGGTGAAAATCCTTCGACCGGGGTAAACCTGGATCTTGATCCGACATCCTTGGAGCACTCCTTGGATACGCTGGCTGTGAGATGTACAAAGCGTTTTGCGTGGCGCAAACTGCAAAATTCGCAGTTTGCGCCATGCAAAAAGCGCATCGCGATGCACAATCCCATTTTGCAAGTCAGTTCCGACTCGCAAAATGGGAATGTGACTAACAAATAGGAAGGGGTGTTCCCTTCCTATTTGCGATTCGCACCGCAATGCAGAATTGCTTTGTGACCGCGAATGCGGTCGCAAAGCAATTCGCAGTTAGCACCCATGTCAAGTGGGTGCTAACTCATTCGCAAAAGGGAAGGGGTCCCCATGGGACCCCTTCCCCTTTGTGAATGTCGCCATAAATATTTTTTCAGAGCAGGCAGTGGTCCAATGGACCACTGCCTACTCTGAAAAAATTAAACCAAATGGTTTCATTTTTTCTTTTGTATTGCAACTCGTTTTCCTTTAAGGAAAACGGGCTGCAATACAAACAAAAAAAACTGCTTTATTCAAAAAGCAGTCACAGACATGGAGGTCTGCTGTCTCCAGCAGGCCACCATCCCTGTGAGTGCAGGGAATCGCAAGGGGGTCGCAAATTGCGACCCACCTCATTAATATTAATGAGGTGGGTCTTTGCGTCCCTCTTGCGATTCGCAGAAGGTGTCTGGGATACCATTCTGCATATGATTTTGCGACTCAGGAACTGCGAGTCATGCGACTCTCAATTTCCAAGTCGCAAAATCATATCTTACTACATCTGGCCCTTAGTCTCTTTTTTTGGAGATTTTCTTCACCGGGTCAAACCTGCAAATCAGGCCGGGTCGCGGTTGAGGCAAGCCAGCTAGAGTTACTGCGGCGGGTCGGTCCCTCTATGGAGCTTTTTTTCAAAAGTTCTCCAAACTTCTCCAAACTTCTGGATCTTCTTCTAGATGTTCCTTTAAGGTTCTTTTGGGGTCCACAGCTCGCCCCAAGGATCCAGAAGCTCTGAGATGATCCTTGGGGCTGTGGACTGCAACTCCCAGAATGCACCTGGCGCAAACTCCTTTTTGGCCACCGGGCAGTGGTCAACTGGTTGATTTATTCAGGTGTTGGTGCAGGGGACTCTGGTTAGCAATTTATCACCTGTAGCAAACAGGGAGTCCCTCCTTGAACCAGTTGAAGCCAGGCAAAGTCCTTCTTGTGGTGAAGCCCAAGTTTGCAGCTGGTGCAGTCCTTCAGAGTGCAGGTTCCAGGTGCAGGCCAGGGGTCCAGCAGGGCAGTCCTTCTTCTCCTTTGGTTCTTCCTTGTTGGAATCTGATGGGGATCTGAGGTGTGGGTGCAAGTCTGCCAGTTTTATCCTTGCTCATGGGTGAAAAAGGGGGGGGGCTGATTCTCCAATCAGGTGCAGTGTCCTTCCCCTTGTGATGACCACTTCCTGGGCAGCGTGGCAAAAATCAATCCCAGGAGGCAACATTCCTCAAAAATCCATCATGGCTGAAAGTGATTTTTGGAGGTTATATCTGGCTGCGCCCACCCACTGGTGTAGCTAAAAATCATAAACACACCCCTCTCCTGCCCTCTCCTAATCTAATCAAGGGGGCACCTAGTTGTCTGGGATTACAGGATGTGGGGGTGTTGCTGGGTTGCTCCAAATGTCCTTCTCTCCCTTTGAAGACCAGTTTGTCCGCCCTCCCCTTTCCTGCCTCACCATCTGCTGAGGGGAGATCCCCTCCCACAGGCACATCTCTTTGTGTGAAGCCAGGACACTTCAAACCTCATCAAGGCAGCCTGGCCTGGCTGCCAGAGGCTGGCCAATCAGAGCACAGCAGCAAAAACAATGCAGGGCTAAAGTTGGCAACTTTTCAGGTAAAGTTTAAAGCTCTTTATCTGAACAAGTTACATTAAATCCAACAACTGGAAGTTGTGGGATTTATTATACAAACTATTTTGATACCAAACTCTTAGTGTCTGTCACTTAAGGGGACTTTTAAAATTAAAACAAAGTCTCCCCATTCTAGCCTATGAAGGCCATTCACTACAATAAGGGAAAACCAATTTGGCTGTTTTTACCTCACTAGGGCTTATAAAACTATTTGTATAAGGTCCCTGCTTATAGTTACATGGCACCCAGCCCTAGGGGCACATAGGGCACACCTTAGGGGTGTCTTATATGTAAAAATAAGGGAGTTTAAGACTTTGGAACTACTTTTAATTCCAAAGTCGAATTTGTATGTAACTTTAATTTAAAAGCAGCCAGCAAGGCAGGCCTGCCTTTAAAATGACAGTGGGCACCTCAGCAGTACACCTACCTCTGCTGGGGTCCCTAAACCTACATGCCCTACCATATACTAGGGACTTATAGGTAGGTTGACTTAGCCAATTATAATTAGCGTAATTTGCACATTGATTTCACACAGAGCACAGGCCCTGGGACTGGTTAGCAGTACCCAGGGCACCATCAGAGTCAGGAAAACACCAGCAAAAAGTGGAAAATGGGGGCAAAAAGTTAGAGGGCCTCTGCAATCAGCCCTGTTCTCTCACATGTTTCAATATTGCTAATAGGAAATCTTTCAACAATAGACTGAACATAGGTTGGGAAATACCACAGATAGGGCCACTGTATGTTGAAAGGACCCTGTGGCTAGGAAGTGCAATACTGAAATGACTTATGCAATGGGTGGTATGCAGTATGAATTACTGTTGGCTGGCATCAGTTCTGGCTCCAACTGATGGCATAAATCCACTATTGTTTGCCTCTTCAGACTGTAGAGCTGGATGACGTGGTGTTCCTCCATGGTCTGGAGGTCTGGCAATGGACGATAGACAGGAGGTTGCCACATCCTCTCTCTTCCAGGCTACCTATGTGAGAAAAGACATGATTACCGGAACATTAGGCACTGTGTCCACATCAACATACATGATGCATGCCAACAATATCATGTGACAAAGCACTTCTGACTGGATACATATGACACCCAGTACACTTCACAGCTGGCAGCTACACAAGGTTCAAATGTGACCCCCATGGTTGTAAACACGTGTCCAAAACATGGATTTGGGTGACACTCAACTATCTGCTACATGATTGCCCCTCAAAATGTGACAGTATTTTCCGACACCCAAAAACACTGTCAGTGGTGGTGTCATGTTGACCCCTGTCATATGCCATATGTGCCCTGCAATACAGTACACTGGTAATTGCTTTGCTTGGACCTACACAGCAAGACAGATTGAGGATGTTTGTGATGATATTAAACTCATATTGTTTTTGTGATGCATAGAACAGGGCCATACAGTCTTTCAAGCTGCCTAACTGATGGATGCTTGACCTACTCCACTGGACCTCAGGAACTACCTGTGGTTACTAGCGGATGTAGTTCATGCAGTAGGCAGTTCCAACTGTGGCAGACACAACCATTGGGCTAACATTGTCACGGCCCAACGGCTGAGTCCTTCGGTGGTGATGACCATGTACGTGTACGCTGCGTTGTGCAAAATCAGTCAGTTGACTCCTGACACTACTGCCCGCAACACCTCCACCACTTCAGCTGCTGCTTGTCACCTCTGGGAGTAATAATGCCACGTCCAGCTGGTGAAAGGGCCCCTGCCTTCTCTCAAGAGAAGCTGTAGATGCTTGTGAGTGAGGTCATTCCCCTGCTTGGTCAGCTCTATGGCTCACCAAAGGAGCAGGTAAGTACCTCATAGGTACATAGGTTAAACACCATCCTTTCTTTCCTCACAGTCTACAATGTGCCCCTGTGTGCCAGTTAGACTTCAAGTGTTCCTGTTGTTGCATTCTGTGTGGCATCAATGGGATGTTCATGGTGCAGGTATTGGAGACAGGTACTATGGTGGTCATTCTGACCCTGGCGGTCTTTGGCCGCCAGGGCGGAGGACCGCGGGAGCACCGCCGACAGGCCGGCGGTGCTCCAATGGGGATTCCGACCGCGGCGGTAAAGCCGCGGTCGGACCGGCACCACTGGCGGGGTCCCGCCAGTGTACCGCGGCCCCATTGAATCCTCCGCGGCGGCGCAGCTTGCTGCACCGCCGCGGGGATTCCGACCCCCCCTACCGCCATCCAGATCCCGGCGGTCGGACCGCCGAGATCCGGATGGCGGTAGGGGGGGTCGCGGGGCCCCTGGGGGCCCCTGCAGTGCCCATGCCACTGGCATGGGCACTGCAGGGGCCCCCGTAAGAGGGCCCCTAAATGTATTTCACTGTCTGCTGCGCAGACAGTGAAATACGCGACGGGTGCAACTGCACCCGTCGCACAGCTTCCACTCCGCCGGCTCGATTCCGAGCCGGCTTCATCGTGGAAGCCTCTTTCCCGCTGGGCTGGCTGGCGGTCTGAAGGCGACCGCCCGCCAGCCCAGCGGGAAAGTCAGAATTACCGCCGCGGTCTTTCGACCGCGGAACGGTAACCTGACGGCGGGACTTTGGCGGTCGGCCTCCGCCGCCCGCCAAGGTCAGAATGAGGGCCTATATGTTTTGTTCATTCACATTGTGTTGTGTGGGTTTTGTGGGCCCTAGCTCCTTGTGCTGGATGCACCTAACCAGGCAAGGAGTCTTTACTGCCATCCAATGACATTTCTCGTTATGATGGGTATATGTATGTGCATGATAGCATAAGCTGTGTATGCATCTTGTCTGAGTCATTTGAAAATTGTGTAAGCAATGTGTAATGTGCCACAGATCTTTCACCCCACATCTGCCCCTGACAAACTGTTTATGGAAGGCATATCATGACTCACTGTGCCCTTCAGGTTACCACTCAAGCCACAAGCCATATTTCTGCTTTCCATATACTGCACTGTCATGAATGGAAGTGATGGAAATGTGAGTGTCATATAGCTTCTGTAGCATGGAGAGACCAGGGTCTGTCAAATGTATCTCCCAGTATGGGACATAGTCCAAACTGTGAGAGAGTCACTTTGGCTATGCAACTGTGGCACTGTGCCCACTCTCTGCAGACCTGAAGATCCTGTCATGCGGGTAATTTGAGGCTCTAGTGGCAAAACGTGCCCAGAATGCCTCAGTGAATTGACTAGATTAGGAATGGGTACTGAGGAAAATCCCATTTCTAGTCCATGTATGCATGTTGCATCATTGTCAATGTGTGTCTTTGAATAATGACAGGTCCCTTACTCCCACAACTCTGTTGTCACCTTCACAGAAGACATATTTGTTCTGTACCGGCTAATTGCACAAATGACAGACCCACAGAGCCGACAGTGTGTAGATTCCTTGGAGTCCATGACATGTGACTCAGTAGCTTGTTGACGTAGCAGAAACTATACAATACATACCTTTGTGTGTTGGATACCATCTCTGTAGGTTAGAAACATATGTTCAACAGAGTGTTCTGTGTTACAGGTACATACCACTGAAACCCACCCTGAAGCGGCATGAGACTGCATTTGGTAGGCCACATGTACACACATGCACAGGGAATACACTTTCCATACCCACCGTGCCAGCCCTTTCATTGTCATTCAAATGTAAGGGGGACGTCTGTACTAGGGCAGTTGCTTGTAAGGACTGTATGCATTGAGCCAATCTTGCACAGTATACATGTGGTTGTCCTGTCAGGTCTAAGGAGTTTATCCTTCAGAAGCCACATTGGTGTGTAGTGTTTTATTATAGCTCACATCACAGTACATGTGCTTGAGCATGGGTTTCCTGATTTCAGTAGGCTGGGTTAGTCTTCAGATGAATCCAATGCCCCTGTACTTATTGGCCTGTGTGCTTTACAATTGTGGTGTATTGTCAGATTGCCCATATTTTGCTTAGTGTTTCTGACAAGTATGTGACACAATCCTTTGGACAAAAGTTTGTGTTTGTAATTGCTTGATTTGTCTATTGCATTTATACAGGTAGACGCCCCCCAGAAGAAGGTTTGGAGAGTCATCCCCTGAAAGTTGTGGACCCCAGGGGTCCATAGCAGGCAGAACACCCACTGTCGCCAGAGGTCGCAAGACCTGGGGAATAGAGAATTTGGATTGGAAAGAGGGAGGGGGTGGATGACTGCCATTAGCAAGGAACTAGAGCCTGAAAAGATCTCTGTAGGCCCAACATGTCACTATCAATGCCTTCCAGGAAAGCATTTGTCTGCTGAAGTTGGCTTGCTAAACCCTGGGTGGCATTGATAATCCTCAGGGGGTCAATAGCCTCCTCACTCAGGGCAGCAAGGGTAACAGGGGCTGGGGATGAGGTGCCAGGGGCAAAGGAGACGCCCACTCTTTTGCATGAGCGGGCACAGCCAACTGAGTGAGGAACAACAGTGAGGGTGGCGATAGAACTAGGGGTGACGGACAAGGATGGTACAGGAGCTATTCCTGATGGATGAGGGGAATGCCACAAAGTACATAGGATCAACCATGTCATCATCAGGTTCTACCTCCAGTGACCACTCCCTAGTCCACCTTTAGGGTAATGGTGTTTAGTGGTTTGTTGGCTTAGTGTTAGAATTGGGCTGTAGTTGTTGAGTGTGAATAGCCTGGTAGTAATACTTATGCATTGGGTCTTTTTTTAATTTGTATACTGGATTGTAATGATTATGGGGCTGAGAAGGTGTGTGGGTTTTCATTTTGTGTTTATTTTAAAGGTTTCGGTCATTGGTGAAACCTTTTTGGATGCTTTAAGTCAAGAAATACATTTGTCCTAAGATTATTTTTAATTTCCTTAACTTTTCAGTTTTCCTGTAGCATTTGAAATATTTTACCTTTTCAGGTTTTGGTTGGTTTCCATGAACTGTTATTAATCTGTTGAAATTGTATTTTAGTCTTTGGCGTATTGGCATTATTTGGGGGATGTTTTAATGGTTTAATTTACGGGTTATTTTTGCATTCCAAATTGTCATGGAATTTAAATTTTTCAGCTGCAAAACTGCAAGTAACACTTTTTTAATTTTTAAAGAGTGTAATATATTATTATATTGTTTTATTTTATAAATGTTTTTATTGTTAAAGATGTTTTTGCGGTCTGTATATCTTATATAGTATATTGTATTACGTGTTCTGGTTTGGAGAGCTGATATTTGTTTTCGTTAATATTAAATTATTTTTTTATTGTCAACAGTATTTTTTTTAACTATTCAATCCTATTGATTAATTTGTAATTCCTAATTTTGACATAAGATTGAATGTCAAAATAGTAAAATTTCATACTATTTTGGATTTGTTTGCTTGAGCTCCTGTTCTTGTTTTCTTGGTAGGCCCTGATTGTTGGCAAAGAGTTGGACCTTGCAGTGTAATATATTGTACCCTACTTTGGTTCATTTTGAGCCTTTAGGTTTTAGTTGGGTTAGTCATTGTTCCAATCCTAGGGCCTGATTACAAGTTTGGCAGAAAGGGTACGCCATCGAAATGACATCGGAGACCTCCGCCGCCAACTTGGTGGTCCGCCTGTCCAAATACGAAGCAAGCAATTGCATGAACTAAAGACTGCTGCAGCACCACCGTCACCACCAGGAAATCTCAATTGTGGCAGGATAGGCCAATGCGTATGCCAGAGGACAGACCTCCAGTTTCCCCACCGGCCCAATCACGATGACGTGATTGTGGTGGTAAAAACACCACACCTGAGTTGGCGGAAAGAGAGGGATAAAAGGCAAAGACTCACCTGTACTCAGCTGTGCTTGTCCTCTGCTGCCATTGAGCCCATCATACACCTCATGCAGCTGCTGCTTGATGATGTCTAAAACCCACACCATTGTGGGCGCAACTGATGATAAGCCACAACCCTACCCATTTCAATTGACATTTCATTTAACAAATGCACAGCCAGGTAAATCCTAAGGTCTATGGGGGCTGTGGACCAAACCTAATCTGGGAGTCCCTCTCAGAACAGCTTTGAATGTATGATTCAAAATCTGCTCTTTGATGCCCTCTTTGGCCAGGTCACTGACACTGCACAGGCACACTCTTCTAAATTCCGAGACACAGATTTAAGAGGGCCTAGCGCCATTCCAATGCCACATTAGCATCATTTTAAATACGCTAATGTGGCACTGGAAGGCCAAAAACGCTGCACCATATTTTCAAAGTGGCGCAATTCTTGCATTGTACCACTTTGTAAACCCTTACGCCCATTATGCGTGCGCCACACATCATGTATGCAAGGGGGTGTTCCAGTGCGAAGGAGGACGAAAAAATGGCACAAAGAAATCTAGGAGATTTCTTTGCATCATTTTTATCAGCAGTTTTATTGCCTGCGAAGAGCAGGCATTAAAGTGAGGCTTCCATTGTTTTCAAAGGGCCTCTAGATGCCTTGCAGGATCATCGTCAACATTTTTTATGCTAATCCTGCAAAGTGCCAGAACCATGTGATGGTAGCCCTATTACATGTAACATAGCATACAGTGCATTTGTACTGCAGTGACTGGACAACACTTCCCACTGGGATTCTACAGTAATTTGAGTGTGCAGTCATCACTGGTGCCATCAGCATTAGTGGCTGCACGTTGCCCGGTGTCCCTTTCCCTGTTGTTGTCTTATCTGTAATACTGCAATACTGTTTCAAGAATCATTAATTGACTGGTGAGATGCATCAGGGAGTGAGATGTTGTAATGTAGAGATCATATATGTGTGTCTACCATCCGACTTAGAAGGCAATCAGTGTTTGCAATACAAAATGGTGCTGTGATGTACTATCCCATTAGGACTGAAGTGATTCCACCTCTTCACATCATAGATATCTACTGACACACAACAATATTCAACGGTATATTAGCTTTCAGCAATACAATCTAAGACTTCTGTTGTCACCAGTATCATGCAACATTGGGGATGTTTATAGGGCTATATCTTGCAGTAATTTGGCCATGACTGTCTTAAGGCTACAGTTCTATGCTACCTGTCATACTTAGCTAAACTACTTCAGTACACCTTTCATTTCACTACTTAGACAGTAGGCATATTAGGTAGCGTCAATTTGAAATGAGCCTTTGCATGTGACAGGATTACTTCTACAGCACATAGGGGGTCATTCCGACCCTGGCGGTAGACTACCGCCAGGGCCGGGGACCGCGGATGCACCGCCAACAGGCTGGCGGTGCATCCATGGGCATTCTGACCGCGGTGGTACAGCCGCGGTCAGAAACGGGAAACCGGCGGTGTACTGCCAGTTTCCCGCTGCCCTAGGGAATCCTCCATGGCGGCGCTGCAGGCAGCTCCGCCATGGGGATTCCGACCCCCTTACCGCCAGCCTGGTTCTGGCGGTTTTGACCGCCAGAACCTGGCTGGCGGTAACGGGTGTCGTGGGGCCCCTGGGGACCCCTGAAGTGCCCATGCCAATGGCATGGGCACTGCAGGGGCCCCCTAACAGGGCCCCACCAAGATTTTCAGTGTCTGCCAAGCAGACACTGAAAATCGCGACGGGTGCAACTGCACTCGTCGCACCCCTTCCACTCCGCCGGCTCCATTCGGAGCCGGCATCCTCATGGAAGGGGGTTTCCCGCTGGGCTGGCGGGCGGCCTTCTGGCGGTCGCCCGCCAGCCCAGCGGGAAACTCAGAATTACCGCGGCGGTCTTTTGACCGCGCAGCAGTATTCTGACGGCGGGACTTTGGCGGGCGGCCTCCGCCGCCCGCCAAAGTCAGAATGACCCCCATAGTGTAGCTACAGTGCTATATTACACGACCATCATCACATCATGATGTTGTTTAAGGTAAATGAGTATTTGCAGAATTCAGGGGCTCGTGTGGACACTGTGGAAATAATTTTGTAGCCATCTTATTTGGTTACATCAGTTCACTATGGTATGCTAAAAGGGCCAAACTATAGAAGGTGAACAACTATGTTACATGTATGCGGTCCCCAGCATACACAGACATTGGCCCACTACCATCACAATTACCAATGTTAGCCTATGGTTGTGTCTGTCGTGGACTCAACCGTTCACTGCATGGTCGACTTCCACCGGACACGTCAGATGCAAAATGTCCAATGTGTGAGGTCAGGCAGCTGCCATTTTAGCATTTGAAAGTACTGTATTGGTGACTGTTAGCTCCATCACCACCACTCCAAATGAGGAGTTACATGTTTAAGTATGTACAAATCCCGTGACATTTACATTTGACTCCACTATTCATTTGTTTAATGCATTAGTCTATATTAGGGTGGTACAGTATACACCACCGTTGATGGTATTTTGTCCAAAAACAAATGCTTATGAAAAAGGGTTGCAAATTATACAGTCATGGTCAAGACACATGTTGAGTCCACAATGGGGATTGGATAGGGATGCTGCCCCTATATAGTCTTTAAAAGTAATATGTGTATTTTGCAATATGAAACAGTCATGTACCGTCACATGAATGTTGGCTTACTCTTCACATTTCTTACTGTGGACATTCTGGGCAACTTTCATATATTGTTTCCAATTCCTACATAGGTACCCTGGGAGAGGGAGAAGACAACAGCTTCCAGTGTACCACCCATTTCCAGACCTTCAGACCATGGAAGAAAGGGATATCATCCGGATGTTTTGTTTGAATAGGCAAACCATACTGGATCTATGATATAGGTTGGAGCCTCTCATGCCTCAAAATACGAATCCCAAATGGATTACAAAAATTGTGAAAGTTCTGGCAGTATTGCATTTTCTGGCCACAGGTTCCTTTCAATACACATTGGCAATATATGCTGGTATATCACAATCAATGTTGTGTTATTTACTAAAAGATGTGCTTTTGGCAGTGATGAGACACATTGACAGCTACCTCCAGCTACATCCAGCTCCCCAGGCATGAGGATTTAGCCAATGTGAAGGTTGGATTCTATGGATTTGCTCTGCTACCCCATGTTTGTGGAGTCATTTATGGCACCCATATTGCCCTAGCACCACTGCAAGCAAGGGAACAAGTTTACCATAGCAGGAAGAACTTCCATTCTATCAACAAGCAAGTTTTCTGCTTACCCAGTGTGAATATCGTAAACACCTGCCCCCGGGTCCCTTGATCAGCCCATGATTTCTTTGTCATGAGGAACAGCACCATACCCAAGCTGATGTCACAACTGCTACCACAGAGGGCCTGGCTTGTTTGTAAATATGATCTGTCCTAACTTTGTATGGGTAATGTCAAGAAGCATAATCAGGAAGTGTGTAACTTATTGTTGCACTTTTGTCTGTCTTCCATCTAGGAGACTCAGCATATCTCAACCAGCTATTATTGTTGGCCCAGTGGAGGACTCCAGGGGAAGTCTGCTTCAGTGAGGCCGATAATAGGACAAGGCAGCCAATGGAGCGGGCTTTTGGGCTTCAGAAGGCCACATTTAGATGTCTGGGCAAAACTGGGGGAGCCCTCCTCCACTTACCTGTGAAGGTGTGTCAGATCACTGTGGCTTGCTGCATGCTTCACAACCTAGCCCCTGCAAAGCAGTCATCCCTTAAATCCCAGAGGATGGAGGCCATGAAGTGCCACTGGGTGACAATCCTGGAATGCCAAATGATGATGATAGTGGTGAAGAGGAGGAAGCTGACTTCCGCCAACATCTCATCAACAACGTCTTCTCATGAGTGTGAGTATTTTTGTCAAATGTCATAAGTTTGACTGTTACAGCAATTCTCATGATGATGAAAGGAGTATGTTAGGGGAAAATATCAGGGAGGGCAAGCTCTGGTTAATCCACGTGAAAGGTGTTTGTTGAGAAAGGTTATAACATATGGTCATTTTGTTTGTATTGCTTTGTTTTGATCAGATTTTTGTCATGGACAGTGTTCTCCAGGAGTTGACTATGTGAATTGTTTTATATTTATGGTTTGATAGCTATTATTTTGTTTTGGTCTCTTTTAGGTACTTTCACTATGGAATCTTCATTTGGACATTTCAGAGTTGTGAAATTTGGGGGTATATGATGCTGTCTGGAAGTATAATGGGGACATGGGTTGTTCCTGGGTATAAAAGTCACAGAGTTTGGATGTACAAATCCTGTACCAAGACAGCTCACACAGCAAGAGGATAGAGGTTATAAGGACTCCATTGGACTTGCTACTTGTCATGTGGCAGTCCTAATACCAAATGGGTGCCATTGTGTGCTCCAACACATGATGTTGTGGAGCCAAATCATGCTCTTCTCCCTTCAGATTGGCTAAATCCTCATTGAGCATAAAGTGTATGTTTCTGTTGATGTGTCTCCTCATTGTAGGGCAAAGTGTTTGTGGCACAACACAGATATTTGTTGGTGACATTCCACTTTCCAAACTGGAAAAATGGAATGGAATAACCCTGTGATCAGAAAATGTAGTACTGTCATGTGTTTGTCTATTGGTGTTATTAATTAGGGACTTCCTTTATAGGCTAGGTGACATGGCTCCAGCTGCTGATATAGACATAATGCATATTCAATGGAAAATTGTCAGATATACTCCCTCCTAAGTTGTTAAGGTCTGTAAATGAAAATGTGATGACTGGCACAGATTTTCGGTGCCATGCATGATTTGATTTGCTTCTGACAGAATGGCAGGCTATTGTTGGTGCAATGGAATAAAGATGGTACATGAGAACACCCTTGTATGCATGTTTTGGTGAGACATAAGCCCTCATTATGGCCCTGGGGGTAAATCCCGCTTACTGCCATGCTAACGGCCGCCAACTTACCCCGCAGCGGCGGCTATCCATTCATCATATTATGACACGCACACACACCAATCTAACAGAATCCAGCCGCACACACAAATCCGTCAGACCAAAGGTCAGTGATAAAGTAGCAGTATCAAAACCCACACCGTTTCGCCAACAGAACAACGCCCACCACATTATGACCCACGAATCACCACGGTGGACATTCAACAGCGGTAAACCATTGGCAGTACATACCGCCGCGCTCACAATGGACACCCACAGACAAAACAACATTACATTGGACAATTCAAACACCACTCACCTGACACCCATACACACACCACACCACTATAAAACACACACCCACATTACCCACAACCCCTTACGAATACAAACCATTGCCACGAAACTGACACCAAGACCACTGACACAACTACATAAACACACCACATACACCCATACTTCCCTCACCCACCCCACTTCACACACCCCAACACATTACTCAACACACCCTCACCAACACAAATCACATAACACCCATGGAACCACAAAGGCACCCCTGTTTCACTGAGGAGGATTTAAGGGTCATGGTGGAAGAAATCGTCAGGGTAGAGCCACAGCTATTTGGAGCACAGGTACAGCAGATATCAATAGCCAAGAAGATGGAGCTATGGTGGAGAATTGTGCGGGAAGGTACGTTCCATAGCAGCAACACACCAGCTCGCTATTCAGAGGACTGGCGGTGAACCCCCACCTCTTCCCTCACAACTCACAACATGGGAGGAGCAAGTCTTGGCAATACTGCACCCTGAGGGCCTGGCCGGAGTTGGAGGAGGACAGGACTCTAGTAAGTCAACTCTCTACCATTTTCACCCCCCTGCCTGCATGCCATCATATACCCTCACTCCCATCACTCCACTACATCCCACACACTCCACCATCACATCTCTTTAATCCCAATGCCAAGCCCTGCATGCTGTACCAATGCTTGGAAACAGCTCGCAGCCCTGCATGGACACTCATCACTAAAGCATGCACAGCATAGAAAACTAACAATCCCACCATACACCAACATACACAAGTAAAAGCTGTCAGGACAACACCAACCATAGAGGGGACGCCAGGGATGTACAATATGTCATACACATTAACCATAGCACATCATTTACATCCCCACAGGTACCCCAGCCAATGTCACAAGAGAGAAGGTGCCCCTACTATCCAGTTCCCCAACAGAAGAGGCCCACAGTGATGACAGTAACTCTGGTCTTCAGGATCTGGACGATCCATCTGGCCATCAGGGACCACTGGACAGCCGGTAACCCAAGCCAGTTACAGACCACCACAGAGCCTCCCCCATCAGGAAACAACATCACAGCACCCACCCAGCATCCCCAAACCTCTGTCCCCAGGCCACGTCAATCAGCAGTGTGCCAACCTGTACAGGGACCCCAGGCCACACCTCGCACACAAGACAATCAGGGACCTGGGGTCAGTGGCCGTGGGCACACCGTTTAGGGGACAGAAGAACGGGCCAACAGGGACACAGTGAGTACTGCTGTGCGCCAGGGGGAGGACAGGACCAGGAAACCGACTCTCCAGGAGGCACTCTCCGAGATCCTGGGAGCCTATCAACATTCCCAGGACACGATGGGTCAGATCCTAGACAACGTGTAGGAGAACAGGCAGCTGCAGGAGGGACAGCACCAGGGGATCAGGGAGGACTTGCAGGGAATCAACAACACCCTGATCTCTATAGCAGGGGTGCTGGCAGACATGGCCAACATTATGAGGGAGGCAGTGTCACACCAGCGGGCCCCTGCCACTAGCCAGTCATCTGAACACCCTTCCACTTCCACTGCCGCTAGTGGCCAGGAGGCCCCGCAGCAGGACTCACAGGCCACAAACACCCCTCCCCCTGCAGAAGGTGAACCGCCCCACAAATGTTCCCTGCAATCCAGATAAAAGCAAGAGACACTTGCCAAGAGTCCCGCCAGGAAATGAGACTCTCCTGATTGTCACCCTTGTGTCCCACTCTGTCACCCTGTCCACCTTGAACTGCCATTGCTTTCCTTCCTATGTACCCTTGGACAATACACCTGTGCTACAAACAGACTTGAACAATACTCAGGACTTTCCTCCATCCTCACCCCATCCCCTTGCGCTTGCCCCTCTATATATTAGCACTATAATAAACGCCCTTTGATAATAATTTATTTCAAGTATGTCATGTATTTCAAATATGTATTGATTGAAACAGGTACAACCATTGCAAATGAACTGTACATAAAATGAGCATAGAATTAATGACGTGTAGCTGGCTGTTGTGATCACCCCCGGAGTATTTGTCAAATCACCAACATCCGCAAAATGAATACCCAGAGGGAACAGTAAGTGGGCATTGAAGTGGGAAATACCAGCATGCCAATGCCACACAGAATACAACCAACGTCATTGAAATGTAAAATTGCACTGTCTTTCCTGTGTGTCATTGGAAGTACTGACGGATTACAGATGCTCTGTTGTCCACAGCCTCATCCTCTGCCTCCTCATCCTCACTGTCCACTGGGTCCACTGCTGCCACAGGGCATCTCCAGTCTCCTCCTCCTGCAGAAAAGAGACATGGCATCTGAGGGCCAGATTGTGCAATATGCAGCATGCCACCACTATCTGGCAGACCTTGTAGGGTGAGTGACACAGGGATCCACCTGTTAGATGGAGGCACCAGAACCTTGCCTTCAGGAGGCAAAAGGTCCTTTCAATTATCCTTCTGGTTCGCCCATGTGCCTCATAATAACATTCTTCTGTCCTTGTCCTGGCATTCCTCACAGGGATCAGCAACCATGATAGGTTTGGGTAACCAGAGTCATCTGCAAATATTGAGGGACAACATTTAGCCTTACACTATCCTATATGGCCAACACCATATTCATACACCAACATATACTGGGTGGGAACCAGGCCTCACCTATTAGCTACACCCTGTGCCTCTGTAGTTGGGCTATCACATTTGGGATGCTGCTCTTCCTTAGGACAAAGGCATCATGCACCGACCCGGGATACTTAGCATTGATGTGGGAGATGTACTGGTCCGCCAAGCACACCATCTGCACATTCATAGAGTGGAAACTCTTACGATTCCTGAACACCTGTTCATTCTGGTGGGGGGGACAATGCAATTTGTGTTCTGTCAATCGCCTCAATTAATATGTCCCATTGCATAGAATTCGCCCTTCACAGTGGTCAAATCCTCAACCTGGGGGAATGCAATGTAGCTGCACATGTGTTAAAACAGGGCAGACAACAGTCTTGTCAGCATATTTGAGAACATTGGCTGTGACATTCCTGCTGCCAAGTCCACTGTCATTTGGAAAGAACCACTTGCCAAGAAATGGAGTACTGATAGTACTGGCACAGGAGGGGGGCTCACAGTGGGATGACGGATAGCAGATATCAGGTCAGGCTCCAATTGGGCACACAGCTCTGTGATTTTGGCCATGTCCAGTCTATAGGTGAGGATAATGTGCCTGTCCTCCAGTGTAGCCAAGTCCACCAGGGTTCTGTACACCATCTCCTATTCATCCGCAGTGGTAGGAATCTAAGGAACAAAAGAGTGAGGAAGCTGTCACAAACTGAACAATGGAGCCACAACAGTAGTCTGCAATCTGTAAACATGTTATGGGACAGTGTGAATTGTCAATTATGTGCCTATTTCTACTGTGATGCGGAATTATTCTGTAGGCCTGCCCCCCCCAAAATGGTGTCAGTTTGTCGTGTGTGGAGGGACAGGTAGAAGTGAGGTAATGCCGCTGACGTTGTGCGACGTAGTGGGAGGCAGTCGGTAACCACTGTAGAATTCCTCATTGGTTACTATTAGGCCCTATGGGGTACAGTGGCCAATGGCGATCTACGCCAGCGGTGACGGTATGCACTGCCGCAGACGTGACAGCCATTTTCTATCTGATTCCTCACTCGTTTCCTGACCTTTCACAGGAGAAGACCTACACTGCATGTGCTGCTGTGACCTGTGTCTGGGACCTACCATGGCCCGTGTGACCGGGGAAAGGGCTCCAGCCTTCACTTCAGAGGAATTGGGGCAGCTGGTGGATGGGGTCCTACCCCAGTACGGACTGCTGTATGGGCCTCCAGACCAACAGGTGAGTACACTGTGGGCACGATGCATGTGGCATGAATGTATGGAGGTGTGTGTGAAGGCATCGTGTAAGTAGGGGAAGGATGTTCTCTTGGTTGGGTACATGTTGAGTGCTGGGCTATGTGTGTGCCAATAGTGATAGAAACGGGTATGGTGGGTCATACCTGCTACAGGCTGGACTGTTTGGCTAATGGTGTTCTCCTGTCTGTATGGCCTCTCCAGGTCAGCGTCCATCAAAAGAAGGGTATATGGCGTGCCATCGCCAAGGAGGTGCGGACCCTGGGGGTCAATGGCAGGCAGAGCACCCACTGTCGCAAACACTGGGAGTACCTGAGACGCTGGTCACGGAAGACAGCGGAGGCCCAGCTGGGGATGGCCTCCAAATGAGGAAGGGGTGTCCGTCGAACCCTGACCCCTCTGATGGCCTGCATACTTGTGGTGCCCTATCTAGAGTTTGATGGGCGCTTGAGGGCATCACAGCAACCACAAGGGGGTGAGTACAGTGGCCATCATTGAAGGAAATGGCTAGAGGGATGGTATCCTGGTGGTGGGTGGGTGTCAGTGGGTGCCCCTAGGCCAGGCCAGACATAGCAGCATAGGTCCTCTGGTGGCTAAGTGTCTGAAGGGGAAATACTGCCTACCTACCTTGTTAGCATCCACTACTGGTCAGGGTTGCATGGGTCCCAGGTGTGCTGCAGTTGGCAGTGTGTGCTTCTCCTCATGCCTTGGTGGCTAGCAATATCACTGGTAGTGCAATGCAAAGTGCGTAGGCCTGTTCCCTGTGTGTGACGGTGCTGAGTACGCCAACGGAGGTGTTGGTGCAGTCATTGACCCAGTGTATCATTTGTTTCTCTCCCCCCCTTTCTTGTTTTGTCATCTTGTCCTTATGTGCATTAGCATCATCTGGCGGCGGAGCAGAAGCACCAGCGACGGAGGGAGCTTCATCCCACAGGAACCTGGAGGCAGAGTCCAGTGATGCTGAGGGCACCAGTGTGACGGAAGGCGAGGGGAGCACCATGGCAGAGACTGAAGGGGACAATACAGACTCAGATACCTCCTCCGATGGGAGCTCCCTTGTGGTGGCGGACACCTCTGTGACCACCCCATGTACAGGTACAGCTGCTACCCCCATACCAGCACTGCCCTCCCAGCAGCCCCTCAGCGAGTTGCCCGTGCCCGCTCACCCATAAGGGTGGACACGTGCTTCTCCCCAGGCACCTCAGGCCCTGCCCCAGTGAGCCCTGCTGCTATGAGTGAGGAGGCTATTGACCTCATGAGATACATCTCTGTAGGGCAATCAACCATTGTGAATTACATTCAGGGGCTGGCAGCACAGATGCAGCAAACTAATGCATTCCTGGAAGGCATTCACAGTGGATTTGCGACCCAACAGAGATCGATCCAGGCTCTGGCCTCCTCTCCGATGGCAGCTATTGTCCCTGTTTCAACTGTCCCTTCTCCAACTTCAACTTCCAAGTTTCATTCTCCTCTACCCCAACCCATCCCAAGCACACAGCCAGATGAGCATGCACACAGGACAACACCTAACAGTGTCACAGGCAAACACAAGCACCACACTTCATCCCACAGGCACTTAAACAAACACCATTCAGTTGCAGACACAATAACATCCACTTTTTCCACTGTCTCCCCCTCCTCCTCCTCCACCTCCCACCCAGTTACGTCCACACTCACACCTGCATGCACTACATCATCATCCACTACCTGCATCATCACCACACCAAGCAGAACCCACAGCTCACTGGCAGACACCTCCACAACAGCCATGCACACGTCCCCTGTGTCTTCTCTCACCTTGTCTGTCCACCCCTCCTAAAGTACACAAACTTAAGCACTCAGACACCCAACAGCCATTCACCTCACAACAGCATACAACCCATGCATCTGCACCCAAATCCAGAGGACAAACACCTCCAACAACCACTCCCTCAACCTCCACTCCCATTATTTCTCCCTCTTCCCACCCCAATGTCCCTAGGAAGCTTTTCCTTTCCATCCATCGACCTCTTCCCTACCCCCCGTCCTGCACATATGGCCAGGGTATCAAGAACCCAGCCAAGCACCTCAGCCAAACAGTCCACGGGCCCAGTTTCATCAGCACCTACTTGCGGTTTAAACAATTCCAGGCCTCAATTACTGAAGGGGAAGGAGCCTGCATCAGCCAGCAAGAAGGGGAAGGAGCCTGCGCCAGCCAGCAAAAATGGGAAGGAGCCTGCACCAGCAAGCAAAAAGGGCAAGGAGCCTGCACCAGCTAGAAAAAAGGGGAAGGAGTCTGCACCAGCCAGCAAAAAGGGGAAGGAGAGGAGCCTGCACCAGCCAGCAAAAATGGGAAGGAGCCTGCACCAGCCAGCAAAAATGGGAAGGAGCCTGCACCAGCAGCTGTCACAGAGCCCCCACCGCCAGCCGTGGTTGTGCAGCCATCACTGAGTTGAGGGGCTGAGAAGGAGCCTCCCACAACCACCACCATAATGCACCCATCAAAGGGTGCAGGGGTCGAGCAGGAGCCTCCCACTACCACTACCACAGTGCAGCCATCGGAGGGTGCAGGGGCTGAACAGGAGCCTCCCACTACTGATGGATGCCATATGATCCAGCCTCCATGGGCTGCTGTGCAGCCTGCCCCCACCAGAATCAGTGGGCAAGTCATCCACTCCAGAAACTGTAGCCCATCAGTCCCCAGGAGGAAACGTAGGGCATGTTGCCCCCTGCAGAACCAGTGGGCAAGTCACCCACTCCGGAAACTGTGGCCCATCACTCCCCAGAATCAAGCACAGGGCATGTTGCCCCCTCCAGAACCAGTGGGCAAGTCACACACTCCCGAGAATGTGTCCCATCACTCCCCAGGACAAAGCATGAGGCAAGTTGCCTCCTCCAGAACCATTGGTCTTGTTTCCGCATCCGGCTGAGGTGCCCCCCTCCTCCTGAGGTGCCTGACTATTTGCCAACTGATGCCCCTGCAGTGTTCTCTCCGTATTGGTGCAGGGATTGAGTGGGCTTTGCCCTGTGGCCATGTGGCACCTGTAAACTGTGGACTGGGCAGTGTCCCTTTTTTGTACATTTGTACATATATATTGCATTGCCACATCAACTTATTATTTTTGATGTTGATCATATTACAATCACTTTAGTCATTTCCTGTTGTCCTTGGATTATTCAGAAGATTTACGAGGATGAATTGTTTTCTTGTGCAGCTGGTTGTGTGTAAGGTGTGTGTGTATGGGGTGTGTATGGTACGTGTGTGTGTAACTGTCAGTTTCCTCCCCCCGTCCCTTGTGTGCTAGGCAGCTGTACTCACTATCGTCGTCTTCGCCGGCGTTGGTGTTCGTGGTGGAGCATAACATAGAAGATCATCGGAAAGACTTGCAGTTCTGGTTCCATAGTGGCGTGGTTCTTCCCTGTGTCTCCAATGGTTAGTCCTTTCTCTTCTGAGCTCTGTTTCCGCCAGGCTTTTGATGGCGTTGGTACCACCCCGGAAAAGGTGGCGGTTTGGCATGTCATAATATGGTGGGCGGAACTTTGTCTTCCGCCTGGCTGTAGGCGGCTACCGCCGTGGTGACTTTTGTTTCCGCTCTGCCAGTCGGTGTGGTACCGCCATTTTCATAAGTTGGCGGTAGTTTCCACCAGCCTGTTGGCGGTATTACCGCCACTTTATCACCGACCACCAGGGTCGTAATGAGGGCACCTCCTCATTTGTAAAATGGTAGAAATCATTCCTTACTCAAAGTCAATAAATATTTTTGAGGATTGCAATTATTGGCTCTGTGGTATTACAAGGTTCATCCTGTATGTATCATTCTACAACACCTATTTGAAACCTCTGAAAGGGATTCTGTTAGTTAGAACTCTCCATCTACAGATAAGTGATGATACAATAAGCACAACATTATCAACCATGTGCTTTGCCTCAAATAAATACAAATTTGGATGGCTGAACACCTTTAGGAGTGGAACCACAAAGAAGGGAATACTTGTCTTTTTATATCCCTCTCATCTTTTCTTCTAAAATTTTATGACAGCATACACTTCAACTGGGACATTTCCCACTCCTGAGTATCCTTGGACGTCATTGTAGGCAACAGATTGCACCTCAATCTATACCTCAGATGTGTTGAAAAAGGGCCTCAACTCTGGCCACAGAGAAATATTTTGAACTTAATCACAAAAATCAGACATCTAATCATTGTGAGGACTAATTTGATATGCAGGCTATGTTGTTAAATTTCTCGGCCAAGAACCCTCCTCAAAATCCATCTCACTGCTCTAACAGCACCCTAATATCCTGTGCTAAGCTGAATTCTGGCATTTTCCTAAATTTTCGCTCCTCTAGGTAATCCGAGAAGCAGGATTTATCTTCAGTACTTCAGCTTGCCTTCTGCACAAAGCCTTTTGATTCATCTCACTGAAGGTCTAAGCAAATAGATTGGTGTTCCCTGGAGGCCTAAGGACCTTGGAAGAAGAGGGGAGCTCCAGTAGGAAGTCCTAGGTTGCAAGAAACACACATCTGAGTACATGGAGCATTTAGAATATATTGTTTTTTTACCAGCGGATCACAGACATAGGCCCTCGTTATGAGTTTGGCGGACAGGAAAGCCCGCCCACCAAATTCCTGACAGGGTGGCCGCTGGCATAGTAACGACCACGCCGCTGGACCTATTAGGAGTTTCCCACTAGGCCCCACCAGCCTAGTGGAAAACAGGCTACAGCATTGTCTCAGGCACGGAATCAAGGCAGCGGCAATGCTGTAGCCCGCAGGGTGCACCAGCACCCCTGCAATGTTCACTGTCTGCAGTGAACATTGCGACAGTGCTGGGCAGGGGGACCCTTGCACTGCCTATGCCAAGTGCATAACCAGTGCCACGGTCCCCAGTGGCACCAGCACCTGTTCTCCACCAGCGTTTTCATGGCGGTGAAACAGCCATGAAAAGGCAGGTGGAGAACGAAGTCATAGTCTGCAGGGCATCGCTGCATGCAACGCTGCCCGGTGGATTATGATCTCCGCCACCGCCAGGCCGTCTGGCTCACTGATCCCGGCAGTGCTGGCTGAACCCTGGCGGTCTGGCCATCAGGGTCTTTTTGTAGCGGTCCGCCTACCACAGTAGCAGTGTTCCTGACCGCCACCGCTGGGCTGGAGGTCAGAAGCCCGCCAGCCTCGCAATGAGGCCCATAATATCAGAACCAACAATATTGTGAACAAAAATATCATGTCAAAAATATTAATTACAAAAATATCATTTTCATATACTTAGAATAGATATAATGGTAAGAACAAAAATATTGAGGAAAAAAAACATTTTTACACCATCATTAAAAAAAACATACAATTTTTAAAATATAGTTTAAAATAGTAAATCTTAAATATTTCAACATATAACAATATAATGTAAATCAATTATATATGTGTGTGTACATTGTCTATATATACATATACAGTATGTATAAAATAACTATTATTAAAATATATATTTTACACTGTATTACATTTGTAAATTATTTTTAAGTGACTAATTCCCACTGCAGTGTGTGCAACAGTATGGAAAACGTTGGACTTCTGAGGGGTAAAATTTACTATTCCTACTCCAATCTGTGCAACAGTTGGGAAAGCGTTAGACTCTGTAGGAATTAGATTGACTATTCCCGATCCAATCTGTGCAACAATAGAGAAAGAGTTGGAATTCAGAGGGGTTAAGTTTACTATTCCCACTCCAGTCTATGTGACAGTAGGGAAGTACTTCACATTAAACCCAAAACATATCAAATTAACCCTGTTTATTTACAACAAATATAAAACGCCTAATAAGAAAACTATTAATTAACCAAATAAAAATAACATATAAAATAAAATCAATTAAACAATTTGCATAATTACTAAACAATGTAATATTTCATTAATTTTTTAACTTTTTTTACTGAATTACCTTCCCACACTATACCTTCACAAACCTAGAAGCCCACAAGTAGAATATAAATAGAATAAATAAGTATAGCACAATTAATATAGTTATTAGTCAATGAAATAATGATTAAAATGTAATAATTACTTATTAACTGATACTTTAATAACTTTGCCCCCATTGCCCGTACAGACTTAGCTGCTCACACCTAATGTATGTAACATAGAATATAATTATTATACAATTTACATGATTAATAATCAATTAAATATTTATTACTTAATTAATTATTCATTAATTTTTACTTAATTAACTTCCCACCCTAAATCTCCTCTGTCTAATATATAACAAGAAAATATAATTATTACACAATTTACACCCACCCTAAATCTCCTCTGTCTAATATATAACAAGAAAATATAATTATTACACAATTTACATGCGTAATAATCACATTAAAAGTAGTGTATTCATTAATTATTAATTATTTATTACCTTATTAACTTCCCACCCTATATATCTACAAACCCAGCAACCCACATCTAATATATAATGTATTCATGTAATTAATAATGAAATAAATAATTGATAATAAAGTTATAATTAATTATTAATTAATTATCAATCAGCTTACCACCCTATACTCTTACAAACCCAGCACCTAAAATATGTTAAACAATATAATTATTATACAACTTTCATAGTTACTGATCAATTCAATAATTAATAATAAATCAAAGATTAAGGGTCCGATTACAAGTTTGGCAGTCGGACCGCCAGAGCCCCTAGGCAGGCTTCCCAAAAAGTCGCTTTGACGGCGTTCCCCAGACCACTATGTTATGACAGACAAATCCGCCGGCAGCAAGCCAAAGTACTGACCACCAGCGCTGCAGCGATCTGCTACTTTGGTGGTCTGACTTTGGCAGTGTCAGCACTGAGGCCAGCCTCAAAGCAGATTACAAACATACAGTTGACGTGGCAGCCCCCTTGCGGTGGTTAGCGGTGGTTAGCCAAAGTCGGTTGACCACCACTTTACATATTCAGCAAAACAACAGACAAATGCTTATAGGAGAATTCAAAAAGAACACAGCTGGCAATCATGGGCCCACACTATAAAACATACCCCTTTATTGACCATGATCCTTTACATCTCCACTGCAACCAAGAATTTATTTTGTTCGGAAAGATGAGGCACCCTTTTTTCACTATACCTGAAACCCCTTTCACACACTTTTCTCCATTCACTCCCCACATCACTTTCTTTTGTAAGTAACTCCCGGTCACCCACTTTAATTCCACACCATGTCACACCCCAAAAATCCCAGTTTCTCAGAACCGTTTGTCATTGGTGTGTCATTGGGTCTGACTGCAACTTCCAGTTTGGGAGATATTGTCCGGTCAGTGAAATGAACCTCACTGGCTTGTTGGATCTTGCTTGCTTGTAGAGTGATGTCTTTACTCCGAAGGGAGATCTCAGGCTATTGGTGAAGTCTGGAGGTCATCAGGGTTTGTTGAGGTCAGTCCAGTGGTCAGCTCCTCGGCAGCGGCCTTTGTTGGGTCCTAAGTGCAGCAGGCAGGGTTTGGCGCCTTTTCTTGTGCAGCAGGTCCACAGTTCTCATGCTTTGGTTCTTCTTGGTGAAGTCTTCTCTTCTTCCTTTTGAATCTAAAATCTTGGTCTAGGAGTGCCCACTAAATACTTAATTTAGTGGGCGTATTAGAGGGAACCTGATAGTGCCTAATTGGACACTTACCCTTGGATGGCTACACCCAATATAGCGACCCCTTCCTGAGGGAAGGGTCACTTCCCTAAACCTCATTGGCTGTTTTCTCTCCATGGAAGATTGAGGTTTCACTTCAGGGACAACACCTCAGGGGTGGTGCATGCCAGGTGAGGCCACTCCTCTTACCCTTTGTTAGGTTTCCTACCTTTGCTCCCGCCAAAAGTGGGAGCTTGCAAAGGGGGATGCCATCTGCGGATAGCAGCAAGCTTGTTGGTCAAGTTTCAAGGGCAGCCCTTTGAAGCTCACCGCCAGGACAGTGCAGACTCCTGAGGGAGGAGAGTCGTGCTGTAGCTGGGAAAATCGTGTTGACCAGTGTCCAGCAAATATATTAATAAAATCACTCACTATGTCCCAGGTTTGGAAGGGACACAGTGGGGGCATATTGTTCATGCAGCTAAGCTCATATAATATGGAGCACCCTTAGGGCTGTAAGGCATGCTAGAGGGGTGTCTTACACATGGTAAATGCAGTGTATGTTGGACTGGACACACAGATAGTGTGCCATGTTGAGTTTGTGTTTTACGTTTGCACCAGGACACCCAGCCTGCAATGGCAGGGCTGGGTGCATCTGGATGCATGGCCCTAGAGGGTGGCACAATCAGTGCTGCTGCCTTCAGGGGCCTGCCTTTAGTACCCCATGCCCTGAGTACCTAAGTGCATTTTACTAGAGACTTATAGTGGTAGGTAAAGGTGTTTCCAATTGCCTCAACAATGCTTTAGGGAAAGAACACTTGTACTGGGATCCTGGTTAGCAGACTCCCAGTGCACTCCAGTCCAAGTTGCATTCAGAAACAAGACAAAAAATGGGGGGAGGGGTAATGCAACAAGGTGCCAGTTTCCCACACTGTCCTGAATGTATTTTCTGTATTGGCATTTTAATACATTCACCCATCACAAACTCATTGTCTGCTGTCTTAAAATTCACATTTAGCTATAGAGATATGGAAGATCATGTGAACAATGAAGATACGAGCTATTGGTGCAAACAGGGATATGTTACATGTACACAGTGTCCGGGTCAGGATTACAACCATTACACACCAACAAGTGTCTTGTTTCAGAAGAGATTGTATTACATTGTTCAGCAAATAGGCTAGCAAGATGTCAGAAACAGAGAAATTCAGACATGACCATTTCATACTGTGTAGAACACCAAATATACTGGCAGAGATCCCCAGATCATTGCAGGAATGGACATATCATACATTGTCCTGTTAACTAGGCAAACATTGATATGGTTGATGTCATCAGCTGGAGCCATATCCCTTAACTTTCAAAAGGAAGCCCGCCTCATAGAATGCAACACCAAGAAAGATAGCAATACAACAGCTCCTCATCACAGGGACATTACAATTCAGTGCTATTGTATCTGGTGGTATGACACAAACAAATGTCAGTGATGTGCCAAAGGCACTTTGGCCTATAATGATGAAACACATTAACAGTTATAAATAGTTCAGACAAAAAAAGTGTTTAGCCAATGTGATGGTGGACTGACATGAATTTGGCCTACAACAACATTTTTATTGACCATATAATGACACACATGATGCATCATGGTTACCACACAACAACGAACAAGTTCAATTGATTCTTCTGCACTTCCATTTTCTAACTGTAGAAGCAGGTCTTGATGCAGGTCTTATACACCAAAGTCTGTGAAATACATTCACAGGAACTATCCATGTCTTCTTTGTATGTACCAATAGCACAATATACCTGCCAATGTCACAACTCTGAAACTCCCAAATGAAAATACCATACATATGACACGAGTCACATAGCAAATGTCTGTAGAACAAACTCCATTAGAAAAACCTGACACACACACACACAGCAACATCATCAAAATGTGAAGGTGCCAAAAGCCTCCTCATTAAGCACCCTTTGACAGATTTTGCCTGAGCATCAGTGATGGGAAATGGGTTATTAAACCCAGCACAACCCTTGGTAGCTTGGCAACGAGCGACAAGGCTTAACTTAGGAGGCAAAGCGTAAAACATTCAAATATCACAAAACAGTTATTAAATAAAGCACAGGAAACAGTTTAAAAATCCAAAATCAATTTATGAAAATAGACTATATTTTTATATTTACAATGACACCAAAATGAATACAATCGGATAAGGGGAACTGGAGATATGATTTTTTAAAGAATTAATGCTTTCTAGCGCATAGAAGCAACTAGCGCTCAAAGAGTTAATAAAAAAAAAGTCACCCTGGAAAGGAACAAAGTCCAGAGTTCAAGCCAACCATGATGTAACACTGTCACACTTACTTTCAGAAGTGTTTGATTCGGGAAAGTGGTCCACGGCACCAGCCAAGAGTTCAGAGGCTCTGGTTTGCCTCTTGGGGCCTGGGACTACAACTCCCACAATGCAGCTCTTCAACTTATGACGTTACTCCAAACTTCTGGATCTTCTTCCAGAGGTTCTTTTTGTGTCCTTGAAGTGTCCACAACTTGATCCAAAGTTCCAGAAGCTCTGAGTTGCTCCTTGGGAGTTGGGACTACTATTCCCAGAATGCATCTGGTCAGAATCCTCAAATGGCAACTGGACGCTGGGCTCTGCTTGCAGGACTTGATGCAGGGGTCTCTGAGCAGCTCCTTTGTACCTGTAGCAAACAGGGAGTCCCTTTTTGAAGCAGTATAAAACAGGCAAAGTCCTTTTAGTGGTGAAGCCCAAGTGTGCAGCTGGTGCAGTCCTCCAGAGTGCAGTGTCTCGGTACAGGTCAGGGGTCCAGCAGGGCAGTCCTTCTTCTCCTGTAGTTCTTCCTTGTTGGAATCTGATAGGGATCTGAGGTGTGGGTCCAGGTCTGCCGGTTTTATCCCTGCTCCTGGGTGAAAAACAGGGGGCTCCTGGTTCTCCAATCAGGTGCAGGGTCCTTCCCCCTGTGATGACCACTTCCTGGGAAGCGTGGCAAAAATCAATCCCAGGGAGCAACATTCCTCAAAAATCCATCATGGCTGAAAGTGATTTTTGGAGGTTACATCTGGCTAAGCCCACCCACTAGTGTGGCTAAAAATCCTAAACACACCCCTCTCCTGCCCTCTCCTAATCTAATAAAGGGGGCACCTAATTGTCTGGGTTTTTTAGGATGTGAGGGTGTTGCTGGGTTGCTCCAAATGCTCTGCCTTTGAAGACCAGTTTGGCAGCCCTCCCCCTTCCTGCTCTACCATCTGTTGAGGGGAGAGCTCCTCCCCCAGGCACATCTCTTTGTGTGGAGCCTGGTCAATCAGAGCACAGCAGCAAAAACACTGCAGGGCTGAAGTTGGCAACTTTTCAGGTAAAGTGTAAAACTCTTTATCTGAACAAGTTATATTAAATCCAACAACTGGAAGTTGTGGGATTTATTATAACAATTAATTTGATACCAAAAGTCTGGTATCTGTTACTTAAGGGGATTTTTAAAATTAAAATAAAGCCTCCCCATTCTAGCCTACGGAGGCCATTCACTACAATGAGGGAAAAACAAACTTGGCTGCTTTACCCCACCAGGGCTTATAAACATATTTTTTATAAGGACCCTGCTTATAGTTACATGGCACCCAGCCCTAGGGGCACAAAGGGCACACCTTAGGGGTGACTTATATGTAAAAATAAGGTTGTTTAAGACTTTGGAACTACTTTTAATTCCAAAGTCGAATTTGCATGCCTGCCTTTAAAATTACACTGGGCACCTCAGCAGTGCACCTATGGGGGCACCACCTATGCTGGGGTCCCTAAACCTACATGCCGTACCATATACTGGTTAGCAGTACCCAGCGCACCATCAGAGTCAGGAAAACACCGGCAAAACGTGGAAAATGGGGGCAAAAAGTTAGGTGGGCGCTGCAATCAGCCCTGTTCTCTCACAATCAGCTCCTTATTTCCAAAAATATAATCCACACATTATCACAACTACAGTTTACTGTACAGTCAAGGTACTTACATTCATGAGAAGAAGCTGTCAATGAGATTTGGTTGCAAGTCAGCTCCTTCCTCTTCACCACTATCATTTTCATTTGCATTTCAGGATTCTCACCCGGTGGCACCTCAGGCTACCCTTCCTCTGGGATATAAGGGATATTCCTCTGCAGCGCAATGTTATGGAGCATGGAGCATGCCACGGTCTGACACACCTTCCTGGGTTAGTAGAGAAGAGCTCCCCCAGTCTTGTCCAGAGAGTGAAATCTGGCCTTCAGGAGCCCAAAAGCCTGCATCACTGCCTGCCATGTTCTTCTATGGGCCTCAGTGAAGCATACTTCCCCTGGTGTAGTTGGATTCATAAGCAGTGTTAAGGACAGTTTGGACATGCTGAGTTTCACATTTTGGAATTACCACAATGGGTCAATCAATTCATGATTGTAGTGCCTGACATTGCACACACAAAATCAGGACAAATGTGACCTACCAACCAGCCAGGCACTCTCTGGTTGCAGTTGTGACTTCAGCTGGGATATGGTGCTCTTCTGAATTACAAAGGAGTCATGGGCTGAACTGGAAACCGGGCACAGATGTTTGAGATGAAGTGATCTGAAAAGCCAACAATTTGCACATTGATAGAATGGAAGTGCTTCCTGTTGCAATAAACTGGCCCGCGGTGGCACCAAGGCAATATGTGTGCCATCAATGTCTCCCACCACATTTGAGAGGTGACCAAAACCATAGAAGTCAGCCTTCACGTTACCTAATCCTCATGTCTGGGGAACATGATATAGCTGTCAATGTATTTAATCATTGCTGATAGTATGTCTCTTAACACACAACTGAACATAGGTTGGACATACCACCAGATATGGCCACTGTATCTTGGAAGGACCCTGTGGCCGGGAAGTGTAATACTGCCATGTGTTTCACAATGGTGGTATGCATGTTGGATGTGTGGACAGTGTACTGGGGCTTCTCATCTCCTCCTTCTCCCAGGATACCTATTTGTGAAATTTAATGAGTTGGAGCATTAGTCACTGTGTCCACACCAACATACATGATAAATAGGAACAAAATCAGGTGACAAAGTGTCTCTGACCGGAGAAACATTACACCCATTATGCATCCAAGCTTTTTACTCATCCAGGGCCACATGTGACCCCCATGGTTGTCTACAAAATGGATTTGGGCATTTTCCAACTATCTGCTTCTCTTGTGCTCCTCGAAATTCAACAGTCTGTTCCGACCACCAAAATTACTGTCACTGGCGCTGGACAGTGTACCAACGTAATATGTCATCTTTGACCAGCAACACACTACACTGATGATTGTGTAGGAGAACCTACACAACAAGGCTGCCCCCACATTGTTTGAGATGATCAGATACACACATTGATGTTATGATGCATTTAACAGGGCCCAATACTGTAGTTACAACTGCCAAAATGGTGGATCTCTGACGTAGTTCACTGGACATTAAGAACTGCCTGCAGCCGCCGTTGGAAGTTGACCGTGCAGTGGACGGTTTCAACAGTGACAGACACAGTCATAGGGTAACGTGACGGTCGCGGACGATTGGAGATGGGCTATGTGTGACACTCAAGATGAGTAATTATTTGTTTAGGTATGGAAGTTGGTGCATGCTGATATGCCTTGCCTGTTGGCCCAGTAACTTAGGACACAACAGAGTACAGTCCACTACCAATATACTCTATATACAATCAGGTCATGTTGACTGTTGTTGTGGGCGTTATTTGTACCCAACAGTCCACTTGTCTTCAGTGTGTCAGCCCCAACAGCAAACAACATTACGTTATAGATCACGGCTCTCAGCCATGTCTCTGCTCAGGTGAGTATAATGTAATCTGTCCCCACATGCCACTTGTCTCCAGTGTGTCACGAGTGCTGGTGTCTCACTACTGTCTCTCATGTGAAGATGGCCATCATACATGTGACAGAGCATACATTGCACTTTGGGTGCAGTCACAGAGCCATACTTTCCCTTGGTAAGTAGTGAATGTCCAGTGACAGGATTTTGGTAACATCACTGTTGCCATCATTCCTTGTGCCTGCATGTTAGCATGTGTACCTTTCACTTTTGCCATATCATTTTCACTGCTGTTTCACGCATGGTCTACCTCTCTTCATGGGATGATGTCTGATTCCCACACATATGAGTGCATGCCAATGTGTGTTTGAAATTGGGCATCTGTGATGGGGCTGTAGCTCATATGGTGCCACAGACAGGGATGTGTGTCACCATTGATTGGTGGCTCACAGATACCCCCACTTGTCACTCCATGTAGTATGGCATGTACAACTGCAGATGCAATGAAGGAAATGACAGGTAGGACTACAGTGTTTACTCACAATGTGCATTTCCATGCCATTGATGTAGAATCATTTAGTGAAGTGCTTAGCACATGCTACATGGTAAAGGTTCATTACCTAACTGTTGACATGCATCCGGGAGGAGCTTGCAGGAATGTGGGAATCATATGTGGTTGTCTACTCATTCATCCAAGGTAATCTGTGTTTGCATGACAAAAATGGGACAGTGATATGCCTTCCTATTGAGCAACATGTTATGGGCCTTTCTACATGTACTGGAGATTCCCTGAGCCTCTACAACAGACAATTGACTATTGGCTTTTACTTATGCAATGTGAGTAGAGTATCCACAGCAGTATCATTCAAGACAGGTGTGTGTGAGACAACTGATTCATTGTGGTGTGGATATTTGCAGACATTTTGCCTAAAAGTGTACTTTTCTGTGCAAGATGTGTTATCTAGCAGAGCAACATTAGTACAACTTTCATGAGTCTATTTAGACAATTGACATATTGTGAGGTTGCCATTGAGGATTTTTTAAAGTGTGACATGGGTGTTTCCATGTCACCTTCTTCCGGTTACTGTACTTCTTGCTGCAACATGGCTGGTTTATTTGACTATCATTTCATCATGATGTAGTATTGGGTATATGAAGATTACCTGGATGCATGACATTGTGTGAGATCTGTGAGATTGAACTTGGCATTTCCATACTATTTTGAGACAACAGGTTACAGATGGATGTTTTGAAAACTATATTATTGAAAACGCTATTAACACCAAAGAAATTCTAGAAAACAATATTAATTGATATACTTGGCAACGATAGTTCTGCGTCACAATATTTTTGTATCACAATATTTTTTTCCGATATTTCCGCAACTCGATATTTGAAACTCAAAATTTTGTATAAATACCACACAAGTTCCAGGCTCCTTTCTAATGCTCTTCTGGAAAGGATTCAGGACCCTATTTTAATAGGAGGCACCACATCAGTATTTCCCAACTCATGTTCTACTTTCCCCTCTGTCCTTCTACCCACTAACATGTCCACAATACTAAGTTGAATGCCCCCACAGTAAACAGCAACCCTCCCCACAATGATTCCTTCACTCTCACCAAATCAAGACCTGAAGTATCCCTTTCTTGTTATCTATCAGCTATAGAACCTGGTTGTCTCCCAGCAAAAGGAAAGATAACCTGTTTCTGTCCTCTGTTCTTTTGGAAATATTGCCTACGATTCAACTCATGTTATGCCTCTGCCCTTCACCTGTCCCAGAAGAATTCAATTGACCACTAGACTGGTCTGAGTTCTAGCTATCAAATTCTTCCTGTCCATAATGTTTACCATTGCTGCATTTACATGTAAGCTCCTCCAAAGTGACTTATTTGTACACTCCTCCATACAGACTACTGTCACATGATTATGTTTTTCTTTTCATTGCATCTATCTGGGTCACTGACTAGCGTAAAACCTTTTACAGTGGTTTGGCAGCTTTTCGGAACCTCAGCTATTAAAGATGTTCAAATAAACCATGTCAAGGCACAGTGAGATTTTAGGACAGTGTGTGAGGTTCTGTTTTGATGCCTACATTCTAAAATACTAATGGGCTTGCACAGATTTCTTAGACTTTCTCTACCACTTAAAATACAATGCCTGACTCGTGTTACAATTTTGAAATTAGATGCTTAGGGCCAGATGTAGGTAAGTTACAAATTGCGACTTGCAATTAGCGAGTCATAGCGACTCGCAAATTGCAACTCGCAATTCGCGATGCAGAAAGGTGTCTCAGACACCTTCTGCGACTCGCTATGGGGTCGCAAAGACCCACCGCATGAATATTTATGAGGTGGGTCGCAGTTTGCGACCCCATAGTGAGTCTAGGCACTGACGGGGATGGTGGCCTGCTGGAGAAAGCAGACCACCATGTCCGTGACTGCTTTTCAATAAAGCAGTTTTTTTTTTTCTCTTTGCAGCCCGTTTTCCTTAAAGGAAAACGAGCTTCAAAAAGAAAAATTACCGAAACCTTTTAGTTTTTTTTTTGCATTCACAAAGGGGAAGGGGTCCCATGGGGACCGCTTCCCGTTTGCGAATGAGTTTACATCCACTTCAAGTGGATGGTAACTGCGAGTTGATTTGCGACCGCTTTCGCAGTCACAAATCAACTCTACATCGCGATGTGGTCGCAAATAGGAAGGACACACCCCTTCCTATGTGCGAGTCGGAAACACAGTTTGCGAGTCAGTACCGACTCCCAAAATGTGTTTCTGCATCGCGTAAGGGCTTTTACGCCTCGCAAATGGCGTTTTTCGCCGTTTGTGAGGCGCAAAAGCCTTCCTACATCTGGCCCATAGTTCCAGGATCTTATACTTAGCAGCATCTTATCTCATATAGCAAACCCCAAAGTGTAATGCATTTCAAGTCAAAGTTGACACTATGTATTTCACACCTTCCTGAATAGCTAATAAATGTAAATTACTGGGTTGTCAAATAAGTAGAATGTAAAGGGCCAGATCCATGCCAGAATTTCAAGCTAACCACCAAATACGTAATAGTCACATAATGATTCAATACATGTAAATGTATCATATGAGGATATCCTGAAAATCTTCCAGATGTACGACTCTCTTGGACTTATGTTGGAAACCCCTGATACTAATACTTCTTTTCTGTCTTTCTTACACTTATTGTGGTCACACTCCATATAACCATGCACCAGACACTTGGGGGGCACATTTCATAAATTATAGCGTAACGCAGAGCAGCAACCAAAAGTTACTGCACTGGATTAGGGGTGTGTAGGTTGCTCCGCTCCACTGGTGGATGTAACTGAGGTTTTGGAACTCCGCGCTCCACTTACAGCGCGGAGCTGTCCAGAAAACTCTGTTAGCCCCGCCATAGGAGCAGAGCTCATCTGGTGCATGCAGCAGCCCAATTGGGCTGCACAGCGCAAGCACAGACAGTCTGCACTTAAGCTTTGCAGCCCATATCTGGGCTGCAGCGCACACCGCAGCAGAGGAGGGAGGCAGCCGCTGGAGAGGCGGACCCCCGGGAAGACCGAGGTAAGGCATCTACTCCTCTTCTCTTTTATTTGGTCATTGTTTGTGCACCCTGGTGCACAACCAAGGACTGAAACAGCAGCTTTCACTGCCTACGGACCTGGCCTGAATTCAGGCCAGGGCCATAGTCAGTGAAAGCTGCTGTTTCAGGCCTCTTGTGCACCGGCCTGTCCCATGTGCACAGCACATGGGGCAGGCCGGTGCACAAGATGCCTGACAACTTTCACTGCCTACGTCCCTGGCCTGAATTCAGGCCAGGGCAGTAGGCAGCGAAAGAAAGCTGTCATTTCAGGCCTTTTGTGCGCAGCCCTGTCCTGACTGACCAGGCCTGATCCTGCTTAATGCTTCCGAGATCTGGTGCATTCAGGACTCCGTGGATCATGGAACTTGGCAGAATTCCACAGATTTATTTATAATTTAATTCCACTGAGTCGGAGTCCGTGAACTCTGCCCAGGCCTACACTGGATGTGCTAGAGGGAGAAAACATTGTAAAGCCATATTTACAAAGATGTGGTGCTCCTGCCTTCTTCCCCATTGCTGGAGTTCTTTGAACCAGCCTAGCTCCATGCAAACACTTTTCCCCATAGTGCATTGGTGTGTCAGTGATGTCTAGCAAAGGCTTGTACTGGAGGGGTACCCTTCCAGTACAAAAGACTAAGGCCCAAATTTATGAAGGGTCTAGAGCCACCTAGCGCCACATTAGTGTCATTTGGCAAAAACAGCGAACCAAATTTACATGCATTGCATTGCGCCACTTTGTAAACCCTTACGCAACATTATGCCTGTCCCAGGCATAATATATGCAGGTTGAGTATTCCTCCGTTAGGAGGCTGAGTAAAATGGCACAGTGGAATCTATGGGATTCCACAGAGCCATTTTTCTTGTCATTTTTCATGCCTGCTCAGTGCAGGCATTAATTTGAGGCACACCATTGTTTGGTCCTCTATGTACTTTGCAGGATTTGAGCCCAAAGATTTGGCGCTAATCCTGCAAAGTATCACAATAGCATTAGAAATTATGATGTTATTAATCCTGAAAGTGTGGCATGGTGTGCCGTATCATTAACACGGACCACACATGGTGGCATTAGGAGGGTGCAACGGGGCTCAAGATAAGTGGCGCTTCATGTAGTTAAGTGGCACTTTTCTTAAATCTGGGTCTAAGCCTAGACAGACTTTTAAACTTTTCCTAATTGGATGTGTGCTGCACAGTGCAGCTCACAGGAAATGTTTTGAAAGTTTGGAGAAATTGAAAGATTTCTCCAGCTCAACGGCTGTCTGGACGAGCTGTTATTTGTTTGTACACAATCCTTTCTACCATTGTTAACCTCTTAGCTGCTGGGCCTTCCCCCTCCCCCCAGTGCTGAGCCCTTTTTTGGCTATTTGGGGTAGTTCACACTTAGGCCTTCATAACTTTTTGTCCACATAAGCTATCCACGCCAAATTTGCGTCCTTTTTTTCCAACATCCTAGGGATTCTAATGGTACCCAGACTTTGTGGTTTCCCCTGGAGGAGACCAAGAAATTAGCCAAAATACAGTGAAAATTTTGTTTTTTCCAAAAAAATGGGAAAAAAGGGCTGCCGAAGAAGGCTTGTGGTTTTTTCCCTGAAAATGCCATCAACAAAGGGTTTCTGGTGCTGAAATCATCATCTTCCCACCTTTCAGGAACGGGCAGACTTGAATCAGAAAACCACATTTTTCAACACAAATTTGGCATTTTACTGGGACATACCCCATTTTTACTATTTTTGTCGCTTTCAGCCTCCTTCCAGTTAGTAACAGGAATGGGTGTGAAACCAATGCTGGATCCCGGAAAGCTAAACATTTCTGAAAACTAGACAAAATTCGGGATTCAGCAAGGGGTCCTTTGTGTAGATCCTACAAGGTTTTCCTACAGAAAATAACAGCTGAATTAAAAAAATATTGAAATTGAGCTGAAAACAACAGCCAATTTTCTTTATGTTTTACTCTGTAACTTTTTCCTGCGATGTCAGATTTTTGAAAGCAATATACCGTTATGTCTGCTGGACTCTTCTGGTTGCGGGGATATAAAGGGCTTGTAGGTTCATCAAGAACCCTAGGTACCCAGAGCCAATAAATGAGCTGCACCCTGCAGTTGGTTTTCATTCTGTACTGGGTATACAGAAATTCATTTGCTGAAATATGAAGAGTGAAAAATAGGTATCAAGAAAACCTTTGCATTTCCAAAATGGGCTCAAGATAAGGTTTTGTGGAGCAGTGGTTATTTGCACATCTCTGAATTCCGGGGTGCCCATACTACATGTGAACTGCAGGGCATTTCTCAAATTGACGTCTTTTTTACACACTCTCTTATATTTGGAAGGAAAAAATTTAGAGAAAGATACGGGGCAATAACACTTGTTTTGCTATTCTATGTTCACCCAAGTCTCCCGATAAAAATGATACCTCACTTGTGTGGGTAGGCCTAGCGCCCGCGACAGGAAATGCCCCAAAACACAACGTGGACACATCCCATTTTTTTTACAGAAAACAGAGCTGTTTTTTGCAAAGTGCCTAGCTGTGGATTTTGGCCTCTAGCTCAGCCGGCACCTAGGGAAACCTACCAACCCTGTGCATTTTTGGAAACTACAGACCTAGGGGAATCCAAGATGGGGTGACTTGTGGGGCTCTGAACAGGTTCTGTTACCCAGAATCTTTTGCAAACCTCAAAATGTGGCTAAAAAAACCCATTTTCCTCTCATTTCGGTGACAGAAAGTTCTGGAATCTGAGAGGAGCCACAAATTTCCTTCCACCGAGCGTTCCCCGAAGTCTCCCGATAAAAATGATACCTCACTTGTGTGGGTAGGCCTAGCGCCTGCGACAGGAAATGCACCAAAACACAACATGGACACATCCCATTTTTTGACAGAAAACAGAGCTGTTTTTTGCAAAGTGCCTACCTGTAGATTTTGGCCTCTAGCTCAGCCGGCACGTAGAGAAACCTACCAAACCTGTGCATTTTTGAAAACTAGAGACCTAGGGGAATCCAAGATGGGGTGACTTGTGTGGCTCTGACCAGGTTCTGTTACCCAGAATCCTTTGCAAACCTCAAAATGTGGCTAAAATAACACGTTTTCCTCACATTTCAGTGACAGAAAGTTCTGGAATCTGAGAGGAGCCGCAAATTTCCTTCCACCCAGCGTTCCTCCAAGTCTCCCGATAAAAATGATACCTCACTTGTGTGGGTAGGCCTAGCGACCGCAACAGGAAATGCCCTAAAACACAACGTGGACACATCACATTTTTTCATAGAAAACAGTGCCTACCTGTGGATTTTGGCCTCTAGCTCAGCCGGCACCTGGGGAAACCTAGCAAACCAGCGCATTTTTAAAAACTAGAAACCCAGGGGAATCCAAGATGAGGTGACTTGTGGGGCTCTGACCAGGTTCTGTTACCCAGAATCCTTTGCAAACCTCAAAATGTGGCTAAAATAACACGTTTTCCTCACATTTCGGTGACAGAAAGTTCTGGAATCTGAGAGGAGCCACAAATTTCCTTCCACCCACCATTCCCCCAAGTCTCCCGATAAAAATTATACCTCACTTGTGTGGGTAGGCCTAGCGCCCGCGACAGGAAATGCCCCAAAACACAACGTGGACACATCACATTTTTTCATAGAAAACAGTGCCTACCTGTGGATTTTGGCCTCTAGCTCAGCCGGCACCTGGGGAAACCTAGCAAACCAGCGTATTTTTGAAAACTAGAAACCCAGGGGAATCCATGATGGGGTGACTTGTGGGGCTCTGACCAGGTTCTGCTACCCAGAATCCTTTGCAAACATTAACATTTGGCCCAAAAACACTTTTTCCTCTCATTTCGGTGACAGAAAGTTCTTGAATCTGAGAGGAGCCACAAATTTCCTTCCACCCAGCATTCCCCCAAGTCTCCCGATAAAACCGGTACCTCACTTGTGTGGGTAGGCCTGGTGCCCGCGACAGGAATAGATCACACAACAGTCAATGTTGGTCCTTACATGAGGCAGCTGTTGACCCTGGGGTGATCCATTCCTGACACAGGCACTAGGTGTAGGCACTCAAGTGTAGTGTTTTTATCAGGACAGGTGAGGAATCACTGGGTGGTAGGAATTTTGTGGATCCCAGCATATTCCTGTAGTTTGTGTGACAGAAATGCCAGAAAAATTGAGTTTTTATTCAACATTTCAGCTTAGCAGGGTATTCTGGGTAAGAAAACTTTGGGGAATCCACACAAGTCACACCTCTGTGGACTCCCCCGAATGTCTAGTTTCCAGAAATGTTTGGGTTTAGTGTGTTTCTCTACATGGCCGCCGAACCCAGGACCAAAAACACAGGTGCCTGCCTTACAAAAAACGTTTGTTTTGCGATAGATAATTTTGATGTCTCCACAATATGATTTGGGCAGTGGAATTTGGGGCTGAACTAAATTGGGGAGCTCCCAAGAGAGGACTCTCTCTCTCTCTCTGCTTGCCGCCGCATTCACCTGCTCTCTGGGTTGGGCTAACCCACTATTACCCAGTTGCACAAACTGCTTGCGAAGGGACAGCAGGACTGTCCTCATCACCTCCCTCATAATGTACTGGAAGAGGAGTTATCGAATGGGACTCCTCCGACTGAAAAATCACTCCCAGAGTCTGCGCCATTGTCCTATCCCTCAGATGCTGTCTCAGTATCTGATGTCTCAGTCTCTGATCCTATGTCAGAACTGTCCTCTATAACCGGAGTGCCGGCAGCTGTCATCCATCAAGATGCCATCTCTGCTATTGGCTAAACTGTTGCTCTAAAACACTAGCCTACGTAGACAGTCACAAAATCGATGGTGTGTGTGAGATACGTGCAACAGTAGAGGCCACCTTACCTGCGCTTCTTCCCTCAATCAGCACGTTCTTTCAAGACACTCAAAAAACACCTTGTCACATACCATTTGTCACAGTCTTTAGCACCTCCTGCGCCCAGTCCAACAATCATTATTGGTGCTCCCACTCCCTCCTCCTCTGATTCCCTCATTAACCCCAAGCAAAAGTGCCCTTCATCTCTCCATAGCCGCCCTCCACCCCGCACATACATTTCATTTGTATTATAGCGCAGGTAATGGCTGACTTTACTAATGTACTCAGCTATTTACATAAAATACAGATTTGCACTTTGCAGTAGGCATATAAACCTTCTGCGCTTCTTTATGGCACTAAAACTGCCACTAGACAAGTCTGACCCTTTTTGTAGCAGAAACATAGTCACAATACTTACTTGACTTTTTTATTGCTGCCTAAAAGCTACAGTTGAAAAGCGTCAGTTGAAGTATGTGCATTGCTTTGAAGACGCAAGCTGCGACTGCAAGACAACTGGTGGCAAATCTATATATAAATATATATATATATATATATATATATATATATATATCACTTTTATATGTGGATCTGGTTTTCCTGGGGGCCGATCGCAGCCCCCAGGGAAGCCACACACATATTGACAAAAGTGATATATATATATATATATATATATGTAGATAGATATATATATATATGTATATATATAGATCTATTTTTTTTAGTTGTTGTATGGTTTCCTTGGGGGCCAAAATGGCCCCCAGGGAAACCCTACTACAACAACAAAAAATATTGCCCCCACAGGGCAATACTGCCCACGGGCGACCCCCTGTCCATTTATTTATTATTATTTTTTAATTTTTTAATTTTTTTTATAAGTTGCCCGTGGGGGGGGCGCCTACCTTTAAAAAAAAAAAAAAAATGCCCCGGGGGGGGTGGCCCGTTTTCCGAGGGGGCCGACCCCCCCCCAAGTGAAATCCCTGGCGTCTAGTGGTGTTTCTAGTGGAGTCTCCCCTTTCTTACAAGGCCTTCTGAAAGTGTTTCCTGGCCCCCGATCGCAGCACAGTGGCCGACGCCGGCATTGAAGGGGTTAATAGATAGGGTTGTGCGTCAAAAACCTTGTATGGTGATGTGAGAAGTCCTGCGTGGCACCACTCCCCATCAACTCAAAGTAGCATGAAGTAGTGCAAGGGGCTATTTGTATTTTTTCACAGGTTCCTTTCGAGAGCACCCAAAGTTTTACTTGGTGAAGGAAATTACTATGTCAATGCTTTGCACTGGTTGTGTCACTCTTTGTAAATTTGCACCAGCACAGAGTATTCATAAATCTGCCCCTTGTTATGTTTAGCAAGAACGTCATCATAAAAGTCACTGTCTGATTTTGTGTCCTCAAACTAGTGTGGATACACACACGTGGCCCGCTGGTAAAGGTTTGTGAACATTTTGGCACTCATTACAAGTGACCTGGTAACCCTAATGAGGCCGATGATGGAGGCTGCCAGTCACATAAAATATGCAAGTGATAACAGGACCTCACAACATGTCTGGGGGAAAAAAACACTAGGGATGGTCATAGTCGAATTGGTGTGTGATTACAGGTTCCTGCAGGTTAGACCTCAGTTTCAGCTGCCAAATTTGGAACGGCGAACGACCCAGTAACAATGCGGTAATACCCTGGTTATTGTCGTGGTACTTGTAAGGAAAGCTTTACTGCTATGTTCTACAAACATGTACTCCAATGTAAATGTAAATTAAAAATAGGATTTTTAAATAAGGGGAGGAAAATGGCCTGACTGTAGACTAAAAGGAAACATCCTCCCGCAGCGTGGAGTTTTTTAATACCTTCTGCCTGCTGTGCTCGTTGTCTTTCATCGCCCAAAACAATAATAAATGACTAAGTTACGGTGTGAGTTTTCAATGGTTCAAGAGGATGCAATTAAAATATAATGAGCTGTAGCAAAGCACTGAAATCCCTGAATCATCCTTAGGTCACAATTAAACTGCTAATATTGTAAAACCAAACTAATTGGCAGCAAGTCAAAGCAGACAGGGCTATCTAACTGTAAGCAGTGCAGAAAGGTAGGCGTGGAGATTAACCAAATAAATACAATTATACATTGACAGAAAATGTTCTATACATGTTAAACCTACCAAAAATAAATATGTTGTAAATGCAATTGAAAATTTTCAGCTCAACAAAATATTGTTCAGGGGAAGGTTGCTTTGAAGAGTTGTCGATTTGCATTTGTTTTAAACTGCAGCAAAGCTTTCTCTCTAATAAGGTGTTCAAACTTAAAATGTTGGTCTATTAGCCTTCTAGGTCTGCCTGATCCTTTGAAAATAGCTCATTTGTACTCTCTGGTTTCTAACTTGCCCAATAAAGATGGATTCATTCACTGAATACAGAAAAGACGCAAATATCGCAAATGGAAGAAACCAAGTGGACCTTTTCGTAAATCTTGTTTTTTTGGGTCTAAGAAGAACAAATATTCACCGACGTAACTCTTGATTTTTTCCGATTTCATCCAGCTGACCACAATTATGAGGCAGTTTAAAAAAAAAAAAAAATAGGTTCCATCTGTGTATGATGTGATTTAATGTAATGTATTATAAGAGAATTTATATAGCGCTGACTATTTAGCGCTTACTACCCCGATGCGTTGAGGCACTATTCGGTGGGTTTGTGGATTATTATATTATTTCTTCTTCTGTAAGGTATTATTATTATTAGTTATAATTATTGTTAGTTTTTTTAGTATTTACACGACTGGTTGAAATGTAATAAGTTTGTAGTATTGTGAGAGATTTACTATAGTTTAGTGATTTAGGGGATTACAGTGTAGGTAATTAATTTAGAGGCTTTTAAAAAACAGTACTATAACGCCATAGCGCAGACCCCTTCTGTGTAGGTGCCCCTCAAATTCCCAAGAGAGCACCCATTCAGCCCAAATGCAATGAATATCTGTGAGATTTGGGCGAGGTGATCTTTTTTTGCATCATCTCACCATTTGAAAGGTCAATGCAATTAATACATTTGCTTAAACATACAAATGCATAGTGAGGTGAGCAGGATTATTATGTGGTTAGGAAATATTATGTTCTAGGGGTTGTAAAATGAAACCACGCATGCGGCAACCACGCATGCCTCAACAACACAGTCAGAACAAGCCACGCATGCCTTTACAATGATTTTTTGTTGTAAAGGCATGCCTAATAAAGGCATGTGTGGAAACGGCATGCCTGGTTGTCGCATGCCACCCCCCACCCTAAAAACAGAAGTACCCTGACCCCCCACTCTTAGAAACTACCCTGATACCCCCAACCCACCCTGAGCCCAAAATAACCCCTACCCTAAAAATAAAACAGCCCAACCCCTAAAAACTAAATTACCCTGACCCCCCCACCCCGCCCCTAAAAACAGAAGTACCCCGACCCCCACCTTTAAAACTACCCCGATTACCCCCACCCACCCTGAGCCCTAAAATCAACCCCCAACCCCAAAAATAAAACAACCCAACCCCTAAATTACCCTGATCCCCTAACCCCCTAAAAACAGAAGTACCCCGACCCCCCAACTTTAAAAACTACCCGATAGCCCCCACCCACCCTGAGCCATAAAACGGCCCCACCCCCAAAAACAAAACTACCCAACCCCTAAAAACAAAATTACCCCGCACCTAAAAACCCAACCTCCTCGCCTGCCCTGAATACAAAATTACCCCAACCCCCACCCTGCCCCTAAAAACTTGACCCCCACCCGCACTAACACAGGAAATAGTTTAAAAATCCCAAACCAATTTATAAAATAGTAAATATTTTTATCTTTAATTTGACACCACAACAAATAAAATCGAATAAGGTGAACCGGAAATATGAATTTTGAAAGAATTATTGTTTTCTAGCGCATAGAAACTTATAGAGCCAATCTGGTCATCTGGTCGCACCTCTACCGGCGCAAAGTTTCAGGCCGAACGAAATGGAGCTTTGCTTAGCTACAGCAGGCAAGAGGCCTCAGATAAAAGTTTACCTTCGGACTTAGTCGTTTTCTTGAAGATTTTCTTCAGCAGGGTGAAGTCACTAATCCGATCTGACCTCCCTGGAGCCCTCCTTGGCTACGCATCGCAGGAGACCTCAGTGAAGGGTTCTATGTTTGGACTTAGGCAATTTTTGGGGATAAAAATCTTTGTCCAGGCCAAAGCTGAATCTTGTTCCTGCATCCCTGGAGCCCTCCTCGGATACGCTGCGTGGGAAGTCCTGGTCAACTTTTTACCTTTGGACTTAGTTACTTTTTTGGAGCTTTTTCTCTCCAACATCAGATGACCCTCCACAGGAAGCCAATTTTGAGTTGACAATGTCAGAATGCCTTTCCATGAGCCACCAATGAAATGCTTGAAGTCTGGGGCTCATAAGCTTTTCAGCGGGACGTACCTGCAAGTCAGGCCGGGTCGCGGTCAACGTAAGCCAGCTTGACTTTCGACGTCGGGTTGGTCCCTCTTTGTAGCTTTTTCCCAAAAGTTCTCCAAACTTCTCCAAACTTCTGGATCTTCTTCCAGAAGAACTTTGAAGGTCCTTTAGGAGTCCACAGTTCATCCCAAGGTTCCAGAAGCTCTGAGTTGCTCCTTGAGAGTTAGGACTCCAACTCCCAGAATGCACCTGGCTGAAACTTCAAAATGACCACTGGCCAGTGGTCAGCTGGCCATCTTCTTAAGGATTTGATGCAGGGGACTCTGGTTAGCTATGTTTCACCTGTAGGAAGCAGGGACTCCCTTCTTGAACTAGTTGAAGCCAGGCAAAGTCATTTTAGTAGTGAAGCCCAAGTGTGCAGCTGGTTTGGTCCTTCAGAATGCAGTGTCCAGGTGCAGGCCATGGGTCCAGCAGGGCAGTCCTTCTTCTTCTGATGTTCTTCCTTGTAGGGATCTGAGGTGTGGGTGCCACTCTGCGATATTTATCCTTGTTCCTGGGGTGGAAAGCAGGGGGAGGCAACTGTCCAATCACAGGCAGGCCCCTTCCCCCTTTGATGACCACTTCCTGGGAAGTGTGACAAAAATCGATCCCAGGGAGCAACATTCTTCAAACCTACAACATAGCTAAAACTGATTTTTGGAGGTTAGATCTGGCTGAGCCCACCCACTGGTGTGACTAAAAATCCTAAACACACCCCTCTCCTAATCTAATCAAGAGGGCACCTAATTGTCTGGGGTTGCAGGAAATGGGGGCGGTCTTGGGCTGCTCCAAATGTCCTTCCCTGCCTTTGAATACCAGGTGGGCTCATCTCCCCTCATCCTGTTTCACCATCTACTGAGGCTGATCTCCTCCCCCCAGCCACATCTTTTGTGTTTATCCCAGGCCACTTCACACCCCATCAAGGCAACCTGGCTAGGGTGCAAGAGGCTGCCCAATCAGAGAAGGGCACTACAGAGCTGAAGTTGGCAACTTTCAGGTTGAGTTTTAAAACTCTTTACCTGAACTAGTTATATTAAATCCAACAATGGCAAGTTGTGGGATTTATCATAACAATTAATTTTATACCAAACTAAAGATATCTTGCTCTTATGGAGACTTTGCCAATTAAAATATCATCTCCCCATTTTAGCCTGTGGAGGCCATTTACTACAATGAGGGAAAAACAAATTGGCTATTTTACCTCACCAGAGCTTATAAAATAATTTTGTAAGGTCCCTACTGATAGTTACATGGTACCCAACCCTAGGGGCACTTAAGGCACACCTTAGGGGTGACGTGTATGTAAAAATAAGGTAGTTTAAGACTTTGGAAGTACTTTTAATTACAAAGTCGAATTTGCATATAACTTTAGTTTAAAAGCAGCTAGCAAGGCAGGCCTGCCTTTAAAATAACACTGGGCACCTCAGCAGTGTACCTATAGGTTGACTACCTATGCTGGGTTCCCTAAACCTACATGCCCTACCATATACTAGTGACTTATAGGTAGGTTGATACTGCCAATTATAATTAGCCTAATTTGCATATCCACTTTACACAGAGCACTGGTCCTGGGACTTCTAAGCAGTACCCAGGGCACAGCCAAGAGTCAGTAACCACCATTATCTGTCCACAAAGTTTGAGGGCGACCAAGTCAAAAATGAGGACTTCCCTACAGTAATCAATGAAGATCATAGAGAGCACACAAGTGATACAATTGAAGAACATTTGGTATATACACCCTAATGTTGCTGTCGGACCGCTGCTTTGGCGGCAGTCCGACCGCGATACTGGCTCATAATGAGGGCCACAATGTGAGCAGTTCAAACTGGCGGATGGCTGAGAGACAAAAAGGAGATTTAAAGTCAGCAGTCTAGTTGGTAATGCTTTTAGATGGGTGGTAAGAGAGGGGCTTGTCCCTTTAATTTGCACTCTGCACTTGTAGACTCTATGGTGCGTCAGCTATGACCGCACTTAAGCACTTTTTAGAAAAATAAAATAGAATATTGGTGGAAGATCCAATGTTCTGTGCCACCAACTTCTTTAGCCAGATGGTGGAATGAGAAGTCACTGGTACAGGGCACACGTTATAGTTATCTTAGGTCACAAGCTATCAGTATTTGAGATAACTATAACTATACCAGCTAAATTTGTAAGGTTTTGTGTTTAAAATGTGAGACTAACTATAACGTCTCTGTAACCTTTGGTTTTTATTTGAGTTTATATGTTTTTTAAAATTCTATTTACTAATTATAGCATCCCTATAACCTTTGTTTTTTGTGAATTTCTATGGTTTTTTTTAAACGTAAAGTAATTTTAATGACTATATATTTATTCAACCACCACCATGCACAGCCTGTGGCTGTCCATGTCAAGGGTTAGATGCAGGGCCTGCCCTGTGCCCATGCCCTGCAGCCAATCCCTATAAACACTCAATCCTGTGCTACGCACACCCTTCAGCCGTGCGTTGCGGGGTTTGGCCGCAGGGCCTGGCCTATAGTTACCCAACCCCACATCGCAAATGGCCTTCGGCCGTGGACAGCGGGGATGGCCACAGGGCCTGCGGCTAACCCACTACAGCAGCCAACCTCTATAACCACCCTATCCCATGTCACGCATTGCCTTTGGCTGTGCACACTGGGGTTTGGTCTCAGCAGCAGTTGAAAGAAAGAACCCACAGTCACTACATGAGATATTGTGCTTAAAAAAGGCAAGGGTGCAAACACCTTGCTTTGCCTTGGCTGTACGCACAAAGTTAGGATGATTAGTACTTTACAGAAGTGGAGCTTCAACGTGGGCACCTGCATTGTTTGTATCTGTAAGTGCTTGGCACTGACGTATAATTTCTATTGAATGAGCATCGTGCCAGAATGAATCCTGCCATGTGTATTTTTCAAAGATGAGGCCACAGTTTTGTGCAAAATATCTACCCAACTGAAATACTTTCTACTAGGTAATTAGTAAGTTCTACCTTGTTGGGTAAATGTATAGTGCATCTCCTACACTACGGCTGTGTAAAGGATGTTTAGGAAATGTCTCTAGTGACCCTGTGTGTCTGTAGCTTTGCCAATGTGATGTTCCTCGAGCATCTTCATCATATAATGTACGAGGTGGAACTGAAAACATGCAGTTCCACCTTGACAATTATTATTTTTTATTTTTTATTTTCAGGGGACGGGGAAGCCTCAAAGCCCTGTGTTCCCAGCCGGCCCACCGACTCCTGCAAGACCCGGCATTGCTTCCGCAAGCAGGGGAGTCTGCTATTTAAAGCAGGAGCAATATTTAGGTGCAGGGAAACAGATGAAAACTCTGCTTTCTGCAAGCGGGAGAAGTTTGACAGAAACCAGAGTTATGTTTGCTTTTGCTTGGCAGGAGCTGTCAGCTCTCACCAAGCAAAAGCAATCACTTACCTCCCGCCCAAGGGAGGGCAGTTAGGAAGGCAGCAGGAGCCCCGGGGAGGTGGTGGTCCCTGGGGCTGTGGGGGGTGCACACACCCCTGCATCCATTGTAGAAATGTGCCTCAGGGAGGTGGCAGCCCCTGGGATGTGGTGGGGCCCTGTGGGCCTCCCCTCATGCACATTTTTCAGTACCCCGGGGAGGTAGTGGTCTCTGGAGCTGAGGGGTGACCCAGCAGACCCACGCATTCATTTAAAAACATTACCTTAGGGGAGGTGGCGGTCCCCAGGGTGCAGTGGGCCCAGCAGGTCCACCTGAAGACATATTTTTCAGGTGCCCTGGGGAGGTGGAAGTCCATGGCGCTGCCGGGGGGGCACGCTGATCCCCCCACATTAACTTATAAACATTTTTAGTTATGGCTGTGGGGGACGGGGTCCCAGGGTCTACCAAGGCACAGGGAGGGGGGTTTACATATCCCCATTACCCTTTAATTAAAATAAACAGCCCTGGGGAATGGGGACCCCAAGGCCTAACAAGTGTCAGGGAGGGGGGGCCACATGGCCACCCTCCCTTTTAATTAAAAAAACAGCCCTGGTGGGAATAAATCCCCAGGGCCTGAAAAGGCTCAGGTATGGGCACCACATGCCCCACACCCCTATAATAAAAAAAAACCTTGGGAGAGAAGGCTTGCGGTTGCGGGGGGAGGGCACATGGCCCCTTCCCATTTATTTTAATTAGTGGCCCTGGAGGATGCGGTCCTCAGGGTGTAATAAGGCCCAGGGGCCATGTAGCCCCCCTCTCCTTTAAAATAAATAAGGCCTGGGTGATGGGGTCCACAGTCCCTAATGAGGCTCGTGGAGGGGGCCATTTAGCCCCTCTCTACTTTAAAATATATATGGCCCTGGGGGATTGGGTCCTCAGGGCCATAATTGTTTCTGGGAGGGAGGCACATGCCCCAGTTCACCATTAAAAAAATGCCCTGGGGTATGGGCTTCCCAGGGCCAGGCCCTGTGGTCAACCCCCTGGTCAAAGGCAGTGTGCAGTGTGGGGTTAGCTGCCTTTGTGGGAGTTGGCCACATGCCAGTCCTTGTGGCCAATCCTTCACCGTGCACAACCAGAGACCATGCGTAGCGGGGGTTGACTGCATGTAGTGTGTTGGATTTACATATGGTAATTATATATTTAATTAGATAAAAAAATGTAACATTAAAGTTAAGTGAAATGCTCAATAACAATATAATATTTTAAACTCTAAAAACCACTGAAATTCACCATTTATTGTTGTAGGTATCTCAAGTAACTATCACTCATTCCCTAATGTAACTACAAATTGTGTTTCACCATTCACTGCTAATTATCCCCCATATTACATCACTCATGACATATTCTATGACATCATTGACAATATCACTGTAACATTTGCAGTGAATGTATTGATGAGAAAACTGTGCAGGCACGGGCACGAGTTATATTTACCTTAGGGAGAATCCAAAGTACTTGGCATTGAGAGGCACTGTTGGGGTTCTAAGCCATCAAGGCACTTGTCATTGAGACAGGTTTGTACTGGTTCTTGTTAATTGTTCTCAGAAAAATATCAAATAGCTTTTGAGCATCATCCATTTCATATTCATTGTTTGCCCTAGACTGTGTTTGTCAATGTTTTGAGAAATGTATTGATGAAAGGATCTTTCTTCCCTCATATTTGATTTATTCACTTAAGGGGACAAATGTATCAACACTTTACACTGGTGAAAATTCACCAAATGTGATGTACACCAGCGTAAAGTGTTGACTCACTAAAGTAGCTCAATGTAACATAAAGTCCCATTTTGAGTTACTTTTCACTGTGTTGTATCCAGGGGCCTTTACCATGAGTGATATGTGGGCATTTCTATGCAATCACCCATGTTTTTTTTTATACAAATCTCTATCGAGTAACAGCTGCAGACAGGGCTTTCTGTTAACAATGTCCACCTCAATTGTAAATATCTTGCTATGGAATGTTCTTATATTCCTCTTGATGTCATATAATATGCTAAAAGAGGTAATTCCAAGGAGAGTCAGTTGCTTCTGGCTGGCCTGGTAACACCACCCTGCTGAATTGCCCTTCAATACAGTTCACTTATTCGATCTGTGTTGGACTTGTCCCTTTTTGCAAGGTCATTCCCAATCTTTTTGCCACCTTCCTCCTATTTTTTCTGACCTGTTTTTGTTGACTTTAGGACTCTGGGCACTTTACCATTGCTAACCAGTGCTAAAGTGCATATGCTCTCTGTGTAAATTGTATTGTTGATTGGCATATTTGATTTACCAGTAAGCCCCTAGTAAAATGCACTAGAGGTGCCCAGGGTCTGTGAATCAAATGCTACTAGTGGGCTTGCAGCACTGGTTGTGCCACCCACATTAGTAGCCCTGAAAACATGGCTCAGACCTGCCACTGTAGTGTCTGCGTGTGAAGTTTTGAACTGCAAATTTGGCTTGCCAAGTCTAAACCTTCCCTTTTTATACATATAAGGCACCCCTAGGTTAGGCCCTAGGTAGCCCCATAACCAGGGTGCAGTGTATGTTAAAGGTGGGACATGTACTTATGTGTTTTACATGTCCTGACAGTGAAATACTGCCAAATTCGGTTTCACTGTTGCAAGGCCTATCTCTCTCATAGGTTAACATGGGGGCTGCCTCTAAATATTATTAAAGCACAGATTCCCTTTGGGGGCAGATAGACATGTGGAGTCTGGGGTCTCTGAACTCACAATTTAAAAATACATCTTTTAGTGAAGTTGTTTTTTGGATTTGTGTTTAAAAATGCCACTTTTAGAAAGTATGTATTTTCTTGCTTAAACCATTCTGTGACTCTGCTTGTTTGTGGATTCCCTGTCTGGGTCTTTGACCGTTGGTCTGTTTGCACCTCTCCTCTAGACTGTGACACAAAGGGAGCTGGGGTGTAGCCTGCATATCCTGATGGGTCATCTGGGCTGAGGGGAGGAGTGGTCACTCACACCTGAAAGGGCCATGCCTGTCCTCACAGAATGCAGTCTCCAACCCCCTGGTGTATGTCTGGGGGCCTGGCCTGGGCAAGGCAGGATCTTGAAAACAACAGAGACTTCTCTTTGAAGTAAGCCTACTTTAAATGCAGAAACAGGTATGAGAAGAACACCCCAAACCCCTGAAAATCAGATTACTTCTGGAACCAAGAGGAACCTTTGCCAAGGAGAAGAGATGGAAAAGCTGGAGGAGGAGTACTGCCCCTTTGCCTGTGACTGTGCTTTGCTGGGTTGGCCTGCAGTAGCTGCTTCTACCTGAGAGAGGACAAAGACTGACTTTTGTGTGACTTCCCTTTGGTGAAGAATCTCCAAGGGCTTGAACTGAGCTTGCCTCCTGTTGTTGAAGTCTCAGGGACATCAAATACGTCTCTCTGCCAGCACCTGGGCTTTCTGCTCAGAGTCCTGCTTGCCAAGTGGTGCCCTAACCTGTCTCTGGGCCCTTGAAAGGTGCAGCTGGTGGAAAAGGACAGAAATCCACACAAAGACCCCCATGCTTTGCGGCTGCTACAAAATGCGCCGCCGGCAATGTGGCTAACATTGACGCTCTACCTGCTTCGTGGCTGGGAGATCGAGGAAAAGCGGCTGGAGAAACGACGCTCAACACCCGCAGCGGCTGCTGTTAATGACACAATCCCCCACGCCAATCGGTTTCTTGACACTGTGTGACCGGATTTCAACGCAACATTGCTGGGCACGGAAAATCAAAGCAAAGCCTGCCCGGACCCAAGGTGTCCTTCAGGATCAATACATCGCTGTCTTGTGGGAGAGAAAAAAACAACGCACGCTGACCCGACAGGAGGAGGAACGACGCACGTTCTCACTTGCAAGTGAGAATGACCTTTTCCGACGCACACTTGGCCCTTATGGCTTTATTTTGACGCTACCCAGGTACTTTTGTGCGCTAACAGTGTTCTCACTGTTTTCTGAGGATTTAAGACTCTTATTCATTTTAAAATTTATATCTTGACTTGTGTATGTTGGATTATTGTCGGTTTGGTCTTGTTTTGTTTAGATAAATATTACCTATTTTTCTAAACCTGTGTTGTGTTATTTTGTAGTTTTTTCACTGAGTTACTGTGTGTGTTGGTACAAATACTTTACATATTACCAAATGGATGAGCAGAGGTTAACTGAGGGTGAGTCTCTTTTACCCTGTCTAGAGTGAGGGTCCTTGCTTGGACAGGTAGTAGCCTGACTGCCAACAGAAAACCCAATTTCTAACAATCTGTAAAGGCTTCAGAGTTTACTTCCAATTGTGACAAGCTGCCAGTCAGCGCTGGAAAATTCACCTAGGGATGGTGGAAACAAAACTTTATCTTGTTACAAGAAATTGGCTCCTTCAAAAATGGAATTATGACAGATTTTCTAATTAAGGATCAATTCATAGATCAAATTAAGATTAAAAAAAATACAGGAGATGCTGTGGGCATCCAGGAATCCCACACTAATAAAAGCAATAGAGTTAGCCAAGATAGTGGAAGAGGCAAACACTTGTATGAGAGAGGAGTTGGATTTAAAACATACAAGAGAAGTTGAAGTTGGTACTTCATATGTACCAATACAATAAGATATATAACTTTATTAAGATCAACCTCAATTGAGGTCAACAATACAGTAATATAAATAATCTGATCCACTTTATGGGGCTCATTACGAGTTTGGCAGTCTGATGAGCCGACCACAAAACCTGCGGCGAAGAGGCGGCCTTCAACCTGTCTGCCTCACCCCCTGCTGTACTACGATGTTCCCACAGGGCTGACCAGCGGGAACATCGTATTCGTATTTCGATGTTCCTGCCTGTCAGCCCGTGAAAAAAGTGCTACAGTATTGGTCAAAGCAGACAGTGCACATTCCAAGGTTGGTGGCAGGGGAGCCCCTGCACTGCCCATGCCATGGGCCCTCCTGTGGCCCCCTGTACTGTGTTTCTGCCAGCCTTTCCATGTTAGGGTCCTCACCATGAAAAGGCTTGCGGAAACTAAACTCATGATCAGTGCAGTGGCGCTGAACTCAGTGTTGCCAGGGCTGATCATGACTCCGACCGTTGTCAGCTCATCAGGAACCACGCCCCTACCGGCCACATCGGTCTCCTGGGGGTCCGACCATCAGCGTTGCAATGTGGTAGTATTGGTGGTCCTAGGACTGCCAATGTCATAAACAGGCCCTATGTCATCATTACAATCAATACTATTGGAAAGTGTTTAAAACATTAGACAACTTAAAAAAATACAATAACAATGATGTTTTGGGGGGATTGTTAGACCTGACAGCCTTAGGGTGGGCACCCTCAACTTTTTGCCTACCTATCTCCACTTCCTGACACTGTTAATCACTGCTAAAGTGCATATGCTCTCTCCCTTAAACACAGTGACATTGGCTCATGCCCATTTGCCTTATTTAATTTAATTATAAGTCCCTAGTTAAAGTGCACTACATGTACCCAGGGCCTGTACATTAAATTCTACTAGTGGGCCTGCAGTACTGGTTGTGCCACCCACATATGTAGCCCCCTAACTATGTCTCAGGCATGTCAAGCCTTAAACTCCAATTTTTCTACATATAAGTCACCCCTAAGGTAGGCCCTAGGTAACCCATAGGGCAGGGTGCCATGCTGAGAAAAGGCAGGACATTTACCTGTGTAGTTTATATGCCCTGGTAGTGTAAAACTCCTAAATTCGTTTTACACTGCTGTGAGGCCTGCTCCTTTCATAGGCTAGCATTAGGGCTACCCTCATACACTGTCTAAGTGGTAGATTCTGATCTGAAAGGAGTAACAAGGTCACATTTAGTATGGCCAGAATGGTAATACTAAATCCTGCTGATTTGTGAAGTTGGATTTAATATTACTATTTTAGAAATGCCACTTTTAGAAAGTGAGCCTTTCTCTGCACTTAAATCCTGTGCCTTACAATCCACATCTAGCTAGGTTAGTTGACAGGTACCTTGAGCATTTCACTCAGACAACCCCAAAAACAGGATGCGCAGTCACACCTGCACACATCTGCATACTGAATGGGTCTTCCTGGCCTGACACTTACATGTCAAAGGACAGTGGCCTACCCTCACACAATGGAATGCCAAACCTCCTACTTGGACCCTGGCACACAGGATGGAACTGAAATGGGACCTTGTGCACTGCCTGGCTGCCCAAAGGACTCACCTGACGGCTTTTCAGTAAAGGACTGCTGCCCTGCTGTTGCCCTGCTGCCTTGCTGACCTCTGGCTCTGCTAAGAAGTGCTCTCCAAAGGGTTGAATTGAGCTTGCCTCCTGTTTCCTGAAGTTTCAGAGCCGCGAAAACGTAATCTCTGCAAAGGACACCTTGTGTGGCGAAAATTGGACGCACAGCCTACCGGAATCGACGAACAACCTGCCCTGCGGTGAGACTGAACGACACAGCTTGGCTCCTTGTGTGGAGATCGATGCAGCACAAGTGTTGCGACTGGAACTTTGATTCACAGCCCACTGGATGAACGCATCTCTGACCCAGAACGACGCAGCCCGCAGAAGAATTGACCCAGCGCCTGCCGTGCGACAGAAATTTGCCCACAGCGCCCACCGGATCGACACAGCTCCTGTGACTTCGTCCTGCACAACCAGAATTTGTCTGCATCATCCCCGGGGCATCCAAATACTCCACAACCCAAAGAGGATCCAAGCCTGTGTGCCGGAAATCGACGCAAAGCCCTTGCTGTGTGGAAAAACATCTACGCATCATTTGCCTGCGCCCAGAGAAACCGATGCACCGTTTTCCACGCATCTCCTCCTCTGCAGCCCTGTGCGGATAATTTAGACACAAACCAGGTACTTTGTGCTTGCAAGAGACACTTACTGCTTTTTAAGAACTAAGGCCCACGTTATGACAATGGTGGTGACAGCCGCGTACCGCTGCCGTGACAGCCGCCAAAACACCGTCACCGCAGCTACCATCTGTTTGCCAGATTATGACCACATAATTATTATGTACACAGATTATGACCACAGCCAGACTTCCGCCACAAGAAGGGTGGAAATCTGGCTGTGGCCATACTGGAGGATGGTGGTAAGGTGGCGCTGCTACTACCAGCACCACCACGCCAGTAGACCACCGCCAGCCGTATCATGACACATGATACGGTCTGGTGGTGTTCTGCTGGCCGGCGCTGCTGGTGGTAGCAGCGCCCCGTCTCGTTCCCTGCCGGAAGACCCCCTGGATGCAGGTAAGTTGGGCTTCCGACAGGGGAGGGGGTCAGGGGTGTTGTGTGTATGTGGGGTTGTGTGCATGAATGTGTGAGTGTGTGCGTGAACGCGACTGTGTGCGTAGTGTTGTTTCCATGGGTGTATGCATGTGTGAGAATGCGTGTACAAATGGCAATGTGAATGCATGTCTGCATGTCAGTGTGAATGTATGTACGGATGTGTGCGAGAAGGAATGGATGCATGCGTGAATGAATGCGTTTATGCCAGTGTGAGTGAGTGTGTGTATGCGTGGTGCGTCTGCCAATGTGTGCGTGTATGGTGGGTGGGAAATTGGAAGGGGGAGGGTATATGGAGGGGTGGGGGGCGTCTGAGGAGTGTTTGGGGTGTGGGGGAGCCTCCTACCAGTAACAGGGAAACCCCTGTCACTGGTAGGGCCTACTGCCATGGTTTGCGTGGCGTTCCAAATGCCACAAAAACCATGGCAGTAGGCAGGCTCAAAATGCCGCTGGCAGTACAATAGCGGCCGCCGGACTGGAGATTGTTATCTACGGCCCGGCAGCTGCTACTGCCATGGCGGTAGGAATGGTAAATTGGCTGCTTGGCTGCAGCCAACCCGCCAATGTCACAATGTGGCGGTATGTACCGCCTGCCTGTTGACGGTACTACTGCCACATTATCACCTACCGCCGGGTTCATAAGGACCCCCTAAATACTTTATTGATCATTTCAAAAGTGATATTTTTACTTGTATTTATCAAATCTTGATTGTTTTGACCTTAATCTACTCAGATAAATATTCTATATTTTTCTAAAACTGCGTGGTGTATCTTCGTGGTGTTTATACTGGGTTATTGCATGATTTTCTGCACAAATACTTTATACATTGCCTTCTAAGTTAAGCCATTTCTAAAAGGGATCTTATAAAAGGCAAGATATTATTTTTGGTTCAAATTTCCCCTTGCCAATAAAGAGGTAGTGAAAACATTTGATGTTGCAAAGTCAAGGCGGAACAAACAAACAACTGTACTAGATTCTGTACCCCATCCCTACAGAAGATGCAGATCCATTCATCAGAAGGAATATTTTTCCATTCCCCTAGCAGTGAATCTATGGGTAGTCTGTCAGACTATAATAGGAATATAAATCTTTGAGTACTATGTTTCAGTGAAAAACCTAAATAGAGCTATATTGTATTTAGATCTGCAGAGTTAGCAATCACATTTTTACCTTTTAAGGAATAACAGCGAGAGTGTTTCACTTTGGAGCTTGCTGAGGGTGTCGCTGTTTTTAGGGTTAATATTAATTGGCTGTATGCACATTGTGTATGAACCAAGGAGTACGCGCGTTACCCTGGAATTGAAATTGCTAGACACACGCTTGTGATCTGGACGATACATCAGCAGTCTAACTAAAACTAATACCCTGAGCCCCAGATAAACCGGCGCTCCTGATACTTTCTCCAGCAATTGATCCTGAGACCAGCACAACACCAATAACTCAAGCCCTTTAATAGAACATCGGTGCTTGATGGGATTTTGACCACAGACTACAGGATAAAAGTAGACCCCCAGACCTTGGGACACTTACAATATCTGTAGATGTCCCTGACCACCGGACTGTTTTCAAACACTGGAATTTGGGTGCTACCAGTTGTCCTGATGATGACCTCAATTTGACGCACCTCCTCTACGGGGTCGAAACGTCGACATATCTCTAAGAGTGGATTATGTTAATACAAAAAATTATTTGTGAGATTTCAGGGCTTCCTGGACTGTAGGAGCCACTAGAATTCCATAATTTTTCTTCTAACCACCTTTTGCACATACTGCATATATCACTTTCACTCACCCGCACCTCAGCACTTTCACTGTTTGTATTAGGAGCACCTTCTAGACAAATGCAATTTTGACGTACGGAATGACATGTTTAAAATAAATTTACATGCAATTGTCTGGAATAATATGTTCAAAGAAATATATGATGTAATACATTTCTTGTGATGTTACATTATTGGTACGCAGAGAATTTCTTTAATTCCTTTAGTTATCTATTTACTGTGGAAGTCTAGGTTACTTCCCCCTTGCCTTGACCTTTATTTAAAACACATTTATTACCCTGGTCATAAGGGTTAGAGGGTACTTGCCTCATTGTCTTTTACTTGTATGCACAGTCAGTCATAAACTTTATTTGGTAGCTCAGCCATAAAAGATCATCATATAAATAAGAATCTTGCACAATCATTACAGTCAATTCTATGTAATACAAACATTTGCATAGCAAATAAAATCTCAGTGTATAAATATAGTATAAATGTGTACTTGCTTAAAACTAAATATACAATAACATTTATCAAAAAAACAAAATAAAAATCATAAAGAGTGTTAGACAAAAGCTGACTAAGATGTTCTCTTTCTAATGGTTAGAGGCCCTCTGATGTAACTAATCACTATAAAGCAAACCCCATGAGGTTCTAATTGCTGTAAATATATGAAGCCATTTTTATGTGAGTTCAAGTGTAGTGAGTGCAGGAGAGGAATTAAAAAAAACAAGCTATCATAGATTTGTAGAGTGAGCAAAAGATCATAAAGCACAGTGTGCTTTGCCATAAATAGCTGTCACAAGGGCGGGCCAGTAGATTTTCAAATCATACACCTTGCTGCAGGAAGGCTAAGGGACCCCATTTGTAAACTAGTGAGATAAAATATGTATTGGGCAAATTTTTACATGGGCAAGATAGAATTGACTAAGTGATAAAGAATGGTAATTATCTAAGGACTCTAGCCAAAAGGAGTATTCAATTGGGATTGTTAAAGTACTCTGGGGTTCCCAGCCTAATGAAAGTACTCTTGACATAGACTAGCCAAAGAATATTGCCTGTTTTGTCCAAGGCAAGGCAATCCAAAAGAATGCATTTGAAGAGTCTCAACTCAGAGGATTGCCAAATTGTCAGACATAGTAGAAGGGGGACAATCCCGAGAGCATTTTCCAGGTAATTTAAGCCTACTTCCGAGTGACAAAAAAAGATGAGCAAACCCAAAGAAACCATAAGTTATCCCTGTAGAAAGCTGTTTTCTGCTTCTTGACATCTGGTACATCTGTAATACCCCTACCTGTAAGTAGCTATTGAGCAGCATTTGGCTTTATGCAGGGTTGTCTTCTCTCTCACTGGCCTAGTGTGGATGTAAATTGAAAAACAGCTTCAGCTGATCTGGTCAATTGCTGTGTCCTCAGCCTTAGCAGTGATTCCCAATTTAACTGTGACTCAAAAGGCAACCCTAAATAATCAAAACGCTCTACGTTAGAAACATGGGTGCCCTCTATAAAATGGGTCTTTGTTTTTTTTGCCTATGGCCCGCAGACTATTAAAATAAACTTTTGCTTGTTAATCTCCAAGCTTAAAGTAGTCATAAACTTGGTGAAAGTGTCCAGCGCTCTCTGCAGACTATTTGCAGTCCTAGCTAAAAGGAGAGCATCATCTGCATATTGAAGGGTCATAATAAACTGAATACCAGGTCAAGGAAAATTTTTGTTTCTTCTGTAACATATGGCTTTCAATGCCATTTATATATATAAGAAACAAAAATGGGGCAAGAATACAGCCCTGACAAACTCCCTGATTATAATAGATGGATGATGTGTATTCCCCCTAGAGCCAGAGCGAATCTTAGCAAAGAGAAATTAGAGCCTCTTCAACCATCAGATTCTCAAAAATAGCCCATAATTTGGAGCAGTTTACTGTGTCAAATGTACATGACAAGTCCATAGCATACCGTCCATGGCCCTGGTGTACTTGTCAGTTAGTAGGGAGAGATTCAGACTTGGTTCAACCATGCCAGAGCCTTGCCTAAAGCCATATTGTACCTCAGAGAGAATGTTATTATAATTGGCCCAGGCCTCCAGTCTAGCTTAGAGAACCCTGCCCAAAATCTTTACTGTGGAGTCCAATAAGGATATCAGACAATAACAGTCTGGGTTATACCTATATTACATTTTGTAAATTGGAATTATAATGGCTTCCATCCACATGGAGGGTAAACGGTCAATAATCGCAGTTCTAAATACATTTGTAAGCAAAGGGGCCCATAGGTCAATATTTTCTCTACACAGGTCTGAAGGGACTGAATCAGGGCCCTGTTCTTTTCTACATTGTCTATTCTTAATAGCCACAAAAACATCCTTGACGGTAATAGTATTGCTAAACTGGAGAGCCAATTCCATGTCTTTGGCAGAGAGTATCTTATTGTTCTGCTGTGTACAAGAAGAAGTGGGAATTTTCAATACTTGTGTAAAGTTCGAGACCCATCTGGAATTAAACAGTCTAACTTGGAGGGAGGCCATTCTGTAAATATCCAACGATTCATGACCTCCCAAAAAGTATTACATCCCTCTCATTCCCTGCCGCTATTAGGTTGTACCATGCAAGATCACATTTGGACTTCCTGCCCCTCAGGGCAGCTTTATAGGCCTAACATGCTACACTGATATTATCCCTAACTTTGGGAACATGGTTAAAGACTGCCTTCAAAAGTTTGTGAGCTTTCAAGCAAGCTGCATTAAACCATTGCTGTGGAGGAGGGCTAGATGGGCTGTGTTTCAAGGTTAACAATTGGGAGATTGAGAGGCAAATAGTACCGAAACCCTCTATTATAGAAGAGGAGGCAATTTCATCGGATATCCACCTATTTATTGGGCCTGCGTTTTCAGTGATTACAGTCTCCAGAAACGTTTTTGGATCAAAGTAATCCCATCTGATTTGGAGACCTTTGTTAGAAAAAACAGCAAATGGGGCACTTCCAAATTAGCAACTACTTTAGGTTTGTCTACTTTAAAAACTGTTGCAAGAGGATCACTTAAACAGATAGGAGAAATTTTAAATTCTGAAACTAAAAAACTAAGGGCCTAATTTAGAATTTGGCGGACAGGTTACTCTGTCACAATGGATTGATATCCCGTCCACAGTATTACAAATTCCTTCCCTGGCACTGATAGGGGTCTCCCCCACCCCCACCCCGACTCCCTCCCCTATACCCCCACCACCCCTGCCACATCCCAATGGTGGCTGGGCCCCCATCCCCACCCCAACCCCCAACATCACATAACTCACAAACACACGACATGCACGCAGGCACCACCAACACACACACGCACACACACCGACATACATGCCAACATCCACACACACAGTCAGACACGCACACCCCCATTCAAACATACACGCACACATCCATGCAGACATACCCACAGACACACACGCACTAATTCCCAAAACACGCAACACCCCCGCAAGCATACACGCACTCACACACCCCCTCTACATACACAGACGCACACCCCCATGCACCCACACAACAAACAACACCCCCCCCACCCCCCTCCCCTAACGGACGATCAACTTACCTGGTCCGTCGATCCTCCGGGAGGGGACGGGAGCCATGGGGGCTGCTCCGCCGACACCACACCGCCAAAGTCTCTTGTAAGCAGATTGCATCAAAATGTTTTGTATATCCTAACCAGTCCTCATTGGATAACTTGTCATGAACACAGGCAATATTTCATGATAACAAGTAGGACATAACAGAGTATCTATAGGACCCTGGTGTTGAGTCAGCTTTAGGAACTGACCTCAAAACTGGCCTTGTAGGGGTGTCACATTCCAGAGAGAGAAAAGAGAGAAATCAAGGTTCAAATGACAGTGAGCACCAATCGATGTCCTGCAGATTATCCAGGGGAGTGAAGCGATTACACAGAGGAATCAAATGAATCAAAGGAGCCTGGACTGGAGCGACTGTTTTTGTCTTCCCCTGTTCAAAACCTTCTCCCACCCGATCCATGGTGTGAGTAGGTTTGTAAAAGAAACTTAAAGGGAGAGCTCTAATTCACCATAAATCTCTACCAGATGTTATAATAATCCAATCAATTTCTCAAATAGCCACGGATTTCTAAGGTATATGACGACACAAACTCCTGGGAATAATTTTGGTTCTCAACCCACCCCTGGCAGTCTCCTCACAGTCAGGATCTCGGATGAAAAATCACCTGCCCAGTCTGAATTTTCCCTAATCCAGAGAACAACTTTATATTTCAAGTCCATCCATGTCTCCCTCTTTGTTGATTGTTAAAGAAGGAGTTGATTGAGAATAATAACATACAGGGTGGACTCTGGGATAAATTGTAAGTGAGGCTGTTGAAAAGCGGCACAGGATAGAGCTCTAACCTCACACAAAGGTTGTTGCCAGTTATTAGGGTGCAGGGCAGGACTGGGTGAGTGGAATCTGGTATTTCCACACAAAAGAGACTGCTAGATGGATGAGGGGCCAAGGAGCTAGAAGCCCCCGCAGATTATGTGGCGTTGAGGGTGGTGTCAATGGGCTTTAAATTTGGGGCTGATTGGTTTGACTTCTGAATTTTCACTGTGGGAGGCTGGGTCAGATGTAGACCAGGGGATGCCAAAATCTACCCTATCCCCTGCTCAAATTTGGTGAATAGATCCTCTCTCAAGTCCTTTAAATACTGCCCCACCTTCACAAATAGTCCATAACAATGTTGTGAGAAAACAGGGCTGATTGCAGAGGCCCCATAACTTTTTGCCCCCATTTTCCTCTTTTTGCTGGTGTTTTCCTGACTTTGATGGTGCCCTGGGTACTGCTAACCAGTCCCAGGGCCTGTGCTCTGTGTAAAATGGATATGCAAATTAGGCTAATTATAATTGGCTAAGTTAACCTACCTATAAGTCCCTAGTATATGGTATGGCATGTAGGTTTAGGGACCACAGCATAGGTGGTGCACACCTAGGTGCATTGCTGAGGTGCCCAGTGTCATTTTAAAAGCAAGCCTGCCTTGCTGGCTGCTTTTAAATTAAAGTTATATGCAAATTCGACTTTGGAATTAAAGGTACTTCCAAAGTCTTAAACTACCTTATTTTTACATATAAGTCACCCCTAAGGTGTGCCCTATGTGCCCCTAGGGCTGGGTGCCATGTAACTATAAGCAGGGACTTTATAAAAATAGATTTATAAGCCCTGGTGAGGTAAAAACAGCCAAATTCGTTTTTCCCTCATTGAAGTAAATGGCCTTCATAGGCTAGAATGGGCAGACTTTATTTTACATTTTAAAGTCTCCTTAAATGTTACATACCAAGAATTTGGTATCAAATTGATTGTTGTAATAAATCCCACAACTTCCAGTTGTTGGATTTAATATAACTTGTCCTGGTAAAAAGTTTAGACTTTACCTAAAAAGTTGCCAATTTCAGCTCTGCATTGTTTTTGCTGCTGTGCTCTGATTGGCCAGCCTGCAGCAGCTTCTGCCAGGCTGCCTTGATTAGGTGTGAAGTGGCCTGGCTTCACACAAAGGAATGTGCTTGGGGAGAGAATCTCCCCTCAGCAGATGGTGAGGCAGGAAGGGGGAGGGCTGCCAAACTGGTCTTCAAAGGCAGAGAAGGACATTTGCAGCACCCAGCAACACCCCCACATCCTGCAACCCCAGACAATTAGGTGCCCCCTTGATTAGATTAGGAGAGGGCAGGAGAGGGGTGTGTTTATGATTTTTAGCCACACCAGTGGGTGGGCTCAGCCAGATGTAACCTCCAAAAATCAGATTCATCCATGTTGGATTTTTAGAGACTGTTGCCTTCTGGGATGGATTTTTGCCACACTTCCCAGGAAGTGGTCATCACAGGGGGACGACCCTGTCCCTGATTGGAGAACCAGGGCCCCCCTGCTTTTCACCCAGGAGCAAGGATAAAACTGGCAGACCTGCACCCACGCCTCAGATCCCCTCCAGAATTCAACAAGAAAGGAACTAAAGAAGAAGAAGGACTGCCCTGCTGGACCCCTGGCCTGCACCTGGAACCTGCACTCAGAAGGACTGCACCAGCTGCACACTTGGGCTTCACCACAAGAAGGACTTTGCCTGGCTTCAACTGGTTCAAGGAGGGACTCCCTGTTTGCTACAGGTGAAAAATTGCTAACCAGAGTCCCCTGCACCAACTCCTGAAGAAAGCGACCAGCTGACCACTGTCCAGTGGCCAAAAAGGAGTTTGCGCCAGGTGCATTCTGGGAGTTGAAGTCCGCACCCCCCAAGGACCATCACAGAACTTCTGGACCCTTGGGGTGAGCTGTGGACCCCAAAAGAACCTTAAAAGAACATCTGGGTGAAGCCCCAGAAGTTTGGAAAAGATTTGAGAATTTTTGGAAAAAAGCTCCAGAGAGGGACCGACCCGCCGCGGAAATTCTAGCCGGCTTGCCTCAACCGCGACCCGGCCTGACTTCGTGGTTCGTCCCGGTAAAGAAAAACATCCAAAAAAGAGACTAAGTCCGAACGTAAAAAGTTGACCGGGACCTCCCAGCCATCGTATCCGGGAAGGGCTCCATGGACGTCGGATCAAGATCCAGGTTTACCCCGGTCGAAGGATTTTCATCTCGAAAAAACGACTAAGTCCGAAGGTAAAAGTCTCCACCGACGAAACCCACATTGCGTATCCGGACAAGGGCTCCAGGAGGTCGGATTCAACTGGCAGGTTCGTCCCGGTGAAGAAAAACTTCAAAATAAAGACTAAGTCAGAAGGTAACTTTTTAACCGAGGCCTCCCGCGACCTGTAGCCGAGCAGGGCTCCATCGCGGTCGGCCTGAAAGTTTGACTTTGCCCCGGTCGAGGTGCAACCAGATGACCCGATTGGTGCTTTTTGTTTCTAAGCGCTAGAAAAGTAATAATTCTTTAAAAATTCATATCTCTGGTTCCCCTGAACCGATTTTAATCGTTTTTGTGTCATTTTAAAGATAAAAATATAAACTATTTTTATAAATTGGTTTTGGATTTTTAAACTGTTTCCTGTGTTTTATTTAATTACTGTTTTGTGATATTTGAATGCTTTACACTTTGTCTCCTAAGTTAAGCCTTGACGCTCGTTGCCAAGCTACCAAGGGTTGAGCTGGGATTAATTTACTGAGACCTAACTGTACCTATGTGGAGGTTAGTGGCTTGTTGCTAGGTGTAGGTACCTACCTGCCCTACCAATAACCCATTTTCCAACATAATTGGAAGCAGCGACGGGATCCTGTACTTGTGTTCAATATCACGTTACAGTTTTAGGTAAAACAAATTAAAAATCCTTTAAATTGTCCTAGTGCAAAAATAGTTTTTAATTTTTAATTTGGATTAATTTCAATTATTGAATTTTTGTAATTTTTCTAAATTCTTGTTTCCAATTTTTGCAAAAAGTTTTTGTTGACACAAAACTAGGGAACCATGGAGCTTGATCTGGCTAGCCTACCCACACTGACAGTAGTCCAGCTTAGGGGGTTGTGTATTGAAAGAGGGTTGCCTGCAACCACTGATCTCAGGAAGCAAATCCTGATCACATCCCTGACAGCATGGGCTGAGGCCCAAGAGGTAGAGTCAGAAGTAGCTCCAGAGGAGGGAGAAAGAAGGGAGAATGCAAGCTCTAACCACTCAGGGGAGGGAAGGCATCTGAGCCCAAGTGAGGATGAGGAAGAACGGTCCTCAGTAAACACAGTCACTAGGGGCAGATCCAAAGCTAGTGGTGGGAAGGGGGTCCTTTCAGGATGAGAGAACCTATCCATCAGAGAAAGAGAGCTGGAGGCCCAGCTAGCATACATAGCTTTGGAAGCAGAGAAGCTGGCCCTAGAAAAGAAAAAGTGGGCATACAAAGAGAAAAGAGATGGAAGCAGCGATAAAGAAGCTGAGGTGTCCATGGGTGGGGGAGTTTGCCCCAGATTACCCAAGGGGGTGGTTCCTGCTTATGTAGAGGGGGATGACATAGATAAGTGGCTGGGGGCCTTTGAGAGGGCAATCCAAATGAGAAGGGTTAGGCCTCAATACTGGGGTTCCCTTTTGTGGGAGTTGGTCCCCAACTCAGGGAGGGATAGGCTTCTGACCTTAAGGGGGGAGGAGGCAGATTCATACCCTAGTATGAAGAGGTGCTTAGCCAAGAAGTTTGGTCTGACCCCAGAGCAATATAGAATGAAGTTCAGGGACACCCAGAAGGTCAGTACCCAGTCTTGGGTTGACTTTGTGGACATTTCACTAAAGGCACTAGAGGGCTGGATTATTGGTAACAAAGTAGATACTTATGAGGGGTTATACAATCTGATCATGAGAGAGCACATCTTGACCAATTGTACCCAAGAAAGGTTACGCCAGCATCCAGTGGACTCTAAGCAGACCAACCCTAGAGAGCTAGGGGAGGCAGCTGATGAGTGGTTGAGAACCAGTGTGGTTGTCAAGTCCCAGGGGGGAGACTCCAAGAAGGGGGGGACAGGTCCCCAAAATCCTAAGGAGGGAGGTGGTAAGCCCACCACAGAGACTCCCTCTGTACCCCAGAACCCTAAGAAGGCGGAGAGTAAATCCCACTCCCACTCTGACAAGCAGAGACAGGGAGACCCAGGGTTAAAAAAAACTCTTGGACAGTAGGGCTTGCTTTGACTGTCAGCAGACAGGTCACTTCAGAGGAGATGCAGCCTGTCCAAAGAAGGTGGTTAGCACTGGGCTGTCCAGTGTAGCCATAGAGGAGGATTCCTCAGATGATGAAGTCCTCCTAGCATTGAGCTGGGAGACAGGACCAGATGGTAAGCTGGTGATCCCTGAGGGTGGGAGTAGGCACTTCCACCACATTCAAGTGAATGGGATCCCTACCACTGGCCTGAGAGACACCTGTGCCAGTCACACTATAGTGAGTGACCGGTTAGTGACCCCAGACATGTATGTCCCAGGAAAGACAAAGAAAGTCAGGATAGCCACAGGGGAGGTCACCTCCAAACCTGTAGCCATAGTGCCCCTAGAGAGGGAGGGTATCCTTGACTGGATTAGGGTGGTAGTCAGTGCTGACCTTCCCCTAGATTGTATCCTGGGCAATGACCTCCCAGAGGTGAGTCTGGTCACAGATGGGGTGGTCGCCCAGGGCGCCCCCCCAACCCAAAGTCCTGGGGAGTCAGTCCCTACAGTTAGGAGACAGGGGTCCCCAAGAAAAGGAAAGAAGAAAAGGAAGGGTAGGCCACTCTTAAAGAGAGTTCCAGGGAGCCAAGGGCCCTCTGCCCCAGTAAGGGGGGAGCCCAGAGTTGGCACTGGTGAGGCCTCACCTGACCCCAAGGAAGTCCTGAGTAGTCAGGCAGCTGTCCAGATGCAAGGTGTTGCCCCTGCACTGACAGAAGGGAGAGTGGAAGGAGGGTGTCTGCCACAGGAGGTGGTAGCCCCCCACTCTAGACAGCAAGAGGGGTGCCAGGACCCCAAAGATGCCCCTAAAGCAGCTCAGCCACCTGTCAGTGGAGAGCTTAGGGTGTGGTTCTGGATACTGACAGCTGTCAGTAGCCTCTGCTGGGTGCTAGCCTTCCTGGCAGCAATGTACTTGGCCTGGGAGGCAGACCCCAGGGCCAATAGCAAAGTAGGCCCCCTGACCCTATTAGTCATGGTGGGGTTGCTCAAGTGTTGGGTGACCTCTTTGGGTAAGCTAGGTGTTGCCCTAGCAAAGTTTGGAGTAGGGGAGGTGGGCACCTCACTACCCAAGTTGGCAGAGAGAAAGGAGGAAGACCCCCCTAGAGGAAAGTTTCAGTTTGAGTTGGGTCCTTTTACTGTTGGGATGGCTTCACTACCCATAGGGAGTGACCCTGACAGGAGGATATAAGGCAGAGTAGGCCCTGCAAAGGGACAGCCAGTTTTCTTCACTGTCTTCCTCGCCTAACAAGCCAGGAAGACTCTCCCAGGGTTGGGCTGAGTCTCCTGGGCGTGTGGGCTGGGGGGGGGTTGTGTGAGAAAACAGGGCTGATTGCAGAGCCCCCATAACTTTTTGCCCCCATTTTCCTCTTTTTGCTGGTGTTTTCCTGACTTTGATGGTGCCCTGGGTACTGCGAACCAGTCCCAGGGCCTGTGCTCTGTGTAAAATGGATATGCAAATTAGGCTAATTATAATTGGCTCAGTTAACCTACCTATAAGTCCCTAGTATATGGTAGGGCATGTAGGTTTAGGGACCACAGCATAGGTGGTGCACACCTAGGTGCATTGCTGAGGTGCCCAGTGTCATTTTAAAAGCAAGCCTGCCTTGCTGGCTGCTTTTAAATTAAAGTTATATGCAAATTCGACTTTGGAATTAAAGGTACTTCCAAAGTCTTAAACTACCTTATTTTTACATATAAGTTACCCCTAAGGTGTGCCCTATGTGCCCCTAGGGCTGGGTGCCATGTAACTATAAGCAGGGACTTTATAAAAATAGATTTATAAGCCCTGGTGAGGTAAAAACAGCCAAATTTGTTTTTCCCTCATTGAAGTAAATGGCCTTCATAGGCTAGAATGGGCAGACTTTATTTTAAATTTTAAAGTCTCCTTAAATGTTACATACCAAGAATTTGGTATCAAATTGATTGTTGTAATAAATCCCACAACTTCCAGTTGTTGGATTTAATATAACTTGTCCAGGTAAAAAGTTTAGACTTTACCTAAAAAGTTGCCAATTTCAGCTCTGCATTGTTTTTGCTGCTGTGCTCTGATTGGCCAGCCTGCAGCAGCTTCTGCCAGGCTGCCTTGATTAGGTGTGAAGTGGCCTGGCTTCACACAAAGGAATGTGCTTGGGGAGAGAATCTCCCCTCAGCAGATGGTGAGGCAGGAAGGGGGAGGGCTGCCAAACTGGTCTTCAAAGGCAGAGAAGGACATTTGCAGCACCCAGCAACACCCCCACATCCTGCAACCCCAGACAATTAGGTGCCCCCTTGATTAGATTAGGAGAGGGTAGGAGAGGGGTGTGTTTATGATTTTTAGCCACACCAGTGGGTGGGCTCAGCCAGATGTAACCTCCAAAAATCAGATTCATCCATGTTGGATTTTTAGAGACTGTTGCCTTCTGGGATGGATTTTTGCCACACTTCCCAGGAAGTGGTCATCACAGGGGGACGACCCTGTCCCTGATTGGAGAACCAGGGCCCCCCTGCTTTTCACCCAGGAGCAAGGATAAAACTGGCAGACCTGCACCCACGCCTCAGATCCCCTCCAGAATTCAACAAGAAAGGAACTAAAGAAGAAGAAGGACTGCCCTGCTGGACCCCTGGCCTGCACCTGGAACCTGCACTCAGAAGGACTGCACCAGCTGCACACTTGGGCTTCACCACAAGAAGGACTTTGCCTGGCTTCAACTGGTTCAAGGAGGGACTCCCTGTTTGCTACAGGTGAAAAATTGCTAACCAGAGTCCCCTGCACCAACTCCTGAAGAAAGCGACCAGCTGACCACTGTCCAGTGGCCAAAAAGGAGTTTGCGCCAGGTGCATTCTGGGAGTTGAAGTCCGCACCCCCCAAGGACCATCACCGAACTTCTGGACCCTTGGGGTGAGCTGTGGACCCCAAAAGAACCTTAAAAGAACATCTGGGTGAAGCCCCAGAAGTTTGGAAAAGATTTGAGAATTTTTGGAAAAAAGCTCCAGAGAGGGACCGACCCGCCGCGGAAATTCTAGCCTGCTTGCCTCAACCGCGACCCGGCCTGACTTCGTGGTTCGTCCCGGTAAAGAAAAACATCCAAAAAAGAGACTAAGTCCGAACGTAAAAAGTTGACCGGGACCTCCCAGCCATCGTATCCGAGAAGGGCTCCATGGACGTCGGATCAAGATCCAGGTTTACCCCGGTCGAAGGATTTTCATCTCGAAAAAACGACTAAGTCCGAAGGTAAAAGTCTCCACCGAGGAAACCCACATTGCGTATCCGGACAAGGGCTCCAGGAGGTCGGATTCAACTGGCAGGTTCGTCCCGGTGAAGAAAAACTTCAAAATAAAGACTAAGTCAGAAGGTAACTTTTTAACCGAGGCCTCCCGCGACCTGTAGCCGAGCAGGGCTCCATCGCGGTCGGCCTGAAAGTTTGACTTTGCCCCGGTCGAGGTGCAACCAGATGACCCGATTGGTGCTTTTTGTTTCTAAGCGCTAGAAAAGTAATAATTCTTTAAAAATTCATATCTCTGGTTCCCCTGAACCGATTTTAATCGTTTTTGTGTAATTTTAAAGATAGAATTATAAACTATTTTTATAAATTGGTTTTGGATTTTTAAACTGTTTCCTGTGTTTTATTTAATTACTGTTTTTTGATATTTGAATGCTTTACACTTTGTCTCCTAAGTTAAGCCTTGACGCTCGTTGCCAAGCTACCAAGGGTTGAGCTGGGATTAATTTACTGAGACCTAACTGTACCTATGTGGAGGTTAGTGGTTTGTTGCTAGGTGTAGGTACCTACCTGCCCTACCAATAACCCATTTTCCAACAAATGTTTTTTAATGATGGAATTTAAGAGGGCCATGTAGGAAGAGTTTTTACTTTCCTTTTGTTGAACAAGGGTGGGCAAGGGGTAGCTAGCCTTTTTAATCAGGGAGGGTTTGGGCACAATCTTCCTCTTTGAAGTTACCTGTTTGCTTCTTCTAATTCATTTTGAGAGGTGGTGAAGTCAGTGAGGGAGGGGGTTCTATGCTGTCTTCAGCAGTCACTATTGAAGTATTAGTAACCACACAGACATAACAGCTTGGCCATTGCCTTGGCCGATGGATCTCCTCTTGTTAAGGTTGTTAATTATATTACTAGCAATACGAAAGAGGGCTGACCCACTATCCTCTTTTGCAGTAACAGTCACGTCCATTCCGGGATTCGTTGATTGGCAACAGCCTCCAGGGGCACGGGTGATAGTGGGCGATGGTAAGGAGATCTCCTAACAGCATTGATTCTCTCCTCAACCAAACCAATTTCTGAGTCAATGGCTCCCATTACAGTGGACAGGTAGTTGATGATCAAAGGAGCGAGAGTGGTTACGGTACCCTTGCCCCTCTGGACGTCTGTGATTTTCTTTTGCCCATATTCCCCAATACCTTCTTGCAAACAGGGCCCTGCCTCCTCCTGACAATGGCAGGCATAGGCATAGATTTCTTGGCCCCATCTTCACCTAATCATGCTCCTGGGTACTCAGCCTACGTGAATCATGCTTCAGGAAGTCCATAAGCATCTTTGAGCATGCTACAAATACTTTGCTCCTCCTCCTGAGTTTAGGGCTGCTGGGGGATGCAGCAATATGACACTGAGGGCAAGAGTTGTATCGCGCATTGTGGGAGTCCCAAAGCACCTTTGATCGTGCTGCAAATACCTTGCCCCTCCTCCAGGGCATAGGGTTACCCAGCCCTGTAAAGGATCCATACATAAGTCTAATCTTGTTAGTTTAAAATGGAAATTCTGAGAAAGAAATAGTCTCAGAATTCCTCTCTGTCAACACTTTTTATTTGGTAAGAATCACCTAAGTGTTCCTTCTTCCGAATACAGCAATATATAGCCTCAGGACACTACTGCAGCACATGGGCTGGGAACCCAAATTCCAGTCCTGATGCCTATACTGGAGTGGAAATGTTGTCATAAGGAGGAATGCAAAATCTTTATCTCCTTTTTTTCAACAGAAGGTCTTCAATAGTAAGGAAGGTATTTAACTCCAAAGAGTAAGCTTGGGAGAATTGTTGCTTATAACCCTTCAGGAAACTATTAAAACGACCCCCTGAGAGATAGCTTTTGATGTTGAATGATCAATATGGGGTAGATCAAATAGGCTATCCAAAATGAAGTCCACCAAGATAGGGGTACGTTTTCAGATCCTATTTTCCAGCTAAATTATTTTTTTCTCCTGCTTACTTTAAATATACCTATTTTACTCTTCTGGCTATTTACATTAGGATGATGAAATGATAGCTACATATGAATTTAATGTTTCTAGGTTACAGTGTACACCTGTAGACAAAAGAATAAATAGGATTAGGTCATCAGTGCAGAAATGGCTATGAAAGGAACGTAAGTGTGGGGGTAAATTATTTGGTGGAAAATTGTGTTGATATATTGAAAGACGTCAAAGGGAAAGAAGGTATCCCTGTCTTAAACCATTGTGGGTATCTGTCTTGCTAGGCAGTCCTCTGTCACCTCCTAACAACACACTACACCAGGTAGAGGAATGTAAAGCTATTAACAACCTCAACAGTACTGGGGGTGTATCCAAGTTTATAAGTGCCTTCCACAGTATTGAACAGTAAATCATTAATTAATTGCCATTGAAAAAGCAATAAAAGAAGTAAAAACCAATTCCCTCTGTAATCACACATATTTATCTAAAATGAATTGTAGAATGCCTATGTTGTAGATCATGGGTACTCACAAACCTTTTGCCGGGGGCCAAAATTACAGTCTGGTTTGTGGCCGAGGGCCGCACCGATGGGCCTGTGGGGGTGGGCGGGGTGACAGGTTGGGGCCAAGGGGTGGACTGCTGGTGTAAAAAACATTACTAAACAATGCTGTATTTCTAAGCCAGATGTAAGTACAAAGCTAGATATTTTGACAATACATTTTTATTATAAAATAGCATTCTTGAGAGGCATTGCATGGTAATCCTCGCTAAACGGATATTCAGCACAGGTTTAACTGAGACCGATAAATAGGTACCTCAAAGAAAGATATACTAAGAACTTATTTTACACTTCATGTCTCCTATTAGTGTCCTGTAATCTGGTACTATGTCTGAAACGGCAAGCCTTAAGAGTTGATCCCGATAGAAGTCTGTTAGCTTATTTCTGAGTTTACTCTTCAACTTTCACAAACATATGTTGACCCAAACATACAAATTACTCTCTGGGCCACTGCAAAAAGAACAGGAAATTTTCAGAAGACACAATGTTCCAGAATTCTTCTTGTACCTGCCCCCAAAAAGATGCTTTGAGAGCTTCCGCTTTCATGGGACTTCAGGTGGAAAATACTATACATAAATATCATAGGAAAGATGCAGAGCTTGAGAATCCCACAGGAACAGAAGCACAGGTGTACATACCTCTTCCCACTCCACATACACAAAGGCACAATTATAGGCACATCAGGGGCACGCACACTCAAACATAATTACATAACACAGAAGTCATGCTTATTGCCGCACAACCTGATGCATGAAACTGGCAGCTTAACCCATTAGAACCCTGGCAGTTGCTGTGCACTCCAACCACCATTACTACTGTTAGGCATCAGTTTCTAAGAATGCAAATAAATAAAAATTAGGCATACCAGAATTAGGATCAGTGCTGAATTTGTGCTTGTTGTTTCCGGTGCAGAGCACCACCACTTATTTTTGAGGGCTGACGCTCATTTTTCTGCCTCAAGCATTTTATTACGAACAAAAGACACATATGGGAAAGACGAAGGAAGAGAAAAACAAAAAAGCATCACAAAGGGAGGAAGTAGAATACTGCAAGAGTGACCTGAAGTGGGCAGAGAGTGGCTTTATATGGTTTGAAGAGGCCCGAGATGGCTTCACGATTACGCTGCCTCAGTATTCTGTGTTTGCACATTTAATTGCAACAGCTGCATGTTTAAGAGGAGGGATTTGGGCACCGGCATGTTTTTATTTACAAATTAAGCACTGCTTACGATACACCCCCCTGACCCGCCTACCCCCGAACACGTGAATCTATGTCCACCTCCCAATCCCCTGACCACCCATAGGGGAGCAGATCGTGGGGACTTACCTTTAAATCAGGGAGAGTGAAGAGACATTGATGCAAGCAGCAAAGGTATCGGGAAGCTTCCAAAAGACCATTCAAAAGTATGTGACGTCACCTCGGCTCCAGGGCAGGAAACACAGAAGTGGGCGTCTGGAATGGGAGGCATGTGCAGCAAAGCTGCAATCACACATGCTCCAGTGGCCCTCTTTTGTGTTTACCAACAGGACGTGGTCGTAGACTCGTAGAGTCTACATTTAGGAAAAAAGGTCCATGGGCCACCACGGAAGGTCTGTCGGGCCGCTGGAGGCCCGCAGGCTATATTATGAGTACCATGGTTGTAGACCATGGAACACTTGGATTTATAAGAAGATTTTTTAAAAGGTATTACGTTTTTTCTGGAATCCAATCTTATAATATTCCTAAAATGTTTTTTGCAAATATTTTCCCCACAGAATCAGGAAGGGCAATTTGACTATAGTTTTGAGGGTCACTCTAGGCCTTTTTCAAAAAGAAGAAGGATTATACTGTCAGTTCATGATTTGGAAATAGTACGGCTTACATACCAAAAATCAAACATTGGAGTTCCCCTGAAGAGGATAATTCAGCTTTTAGCATAGCAATTGGGATCTGTTCTGGGCACACTGCAGCTAAATATCTAGAGGTGATAATGTAGTAGGGGATTTGCTGAGCATAACATTAGCCCCACAGCCCTTGTATTGCGGCGTGGCCCCTGAGCTCCAGGGGGGCCACCAGCACAGCACCCTGGCCTTCAGAGCTTCTGACTGGGTACACGTGGCCTCCCTCTATGTACTTTGCAGGGGGCCCTCTCAAGTTTTTGTACACCACTGTCTAGAGGAGCTGAGGATTAGGTAGGGCCACTTGCAAAAATCTGCTCTGGGTTCTCTTTATAGAGTGAGGAAATACCAGATAGCCATGCTTGATGTGTAATAGTGACTATCTGAACATTTGCCCTTACAAAAAACACAAAATGAATGTGGTGGTGAAAAACTGTAATGTCAAATTTAGGCCAATTAGTTTGGAAAGGGAAGCCTCACCTACTAGTTGTGGCATGATTCATCTCTGGCAACCTCATCCCACCATGGTGAGATGGTACTTCGATGGTGGACTCTACTTCACTGTGAGAGAATTCTTCATAAAGAGCTACTGGCTAGAAAGGGATCCAGAACAGCAAAAACGACCTTAAGGTAGACCAGGATTATCACTTTATTAGTGGGTACCTTAGGTATGACTAAAAATTTAAAGAGATGGTGACTAGGTATAATGCCCCACCCATTCATGGTACGCCAACATGTTTCTGCCCACTCCCATGCCATTATCGGTCAGGGGCATTCGTCAGGGCAAAAGGGATCCTTAACCCTATTTCCTACCCTAAATGAGCAAGGGGAAGCATGCAATTATAAGAAAAGGCTGCTTCTACCTTAACAACTAAGGCAATTGCGGTCCTAGGAATGATTTCCAGGACACTATTTTAATGAAGACCATGAAACTATAGGTTAAGTCACTCAAGTGAATGTTCACGTACAAAGTGATATTTAAAACACTATTGTGCAATATTACTTATGTAACACTACACTCCAAAACAGGTGAAACACTTGTGTACGGTGGACACATGCAGATGTGGTGTCCCACTGGAACCGGAAAATTCTACAGGGTCTGTTGTCTGTCCTTGAATTCGGGGAGCTTAGGGTGTGTATGTACTATGATATCTTTTAGAATACTGCCTCTTCTGAAGGAGAATATTCATTTTTCAAAAGTGAGACCACCTGATGTAAGAAGCTGCCAATTTTGCTTAATTCATTTGTTTAATGCAATTGGAACTTGAGGTGAATTTCATAAGACAACTCAACCTATCCATAGTAGGTTTTGTTTGCGTAGATAGAAGTTGGTTCCTCTTGTCATTCAAAGCCTTATTCTTGGCATTCTCAATTAAATGATGTTATAATTCTTTTCCGAAGTTTGTTGGTGAGTTTTTTGGCACAGGCCTTAAAATCATTCAATTTTGTACAATCCCCCCTCAGATGTAAGACTTGTCCTAAAGGAAGATTGTCTTTAAGGGAGCAGAGGTGGTAGCTTTTAAACCAGAGAAGGTTATGCCTATTGGTTGGTTTATAAAACACCGCCATCTTGAGGCCCCCATTTTTAGCAGAAATCATTAGCTCAAGAAATAATAACTTCTCCTTGTTCATTGTGATTGACAACTTTAAAAAAGGATCAAGAAATGTCAACCAATCTGAGAAGATCATTGCCTCAGTTTCACTGGCTTGCCACACCAGAAGAATATCATCTTTATAGCTCTTTCACAACCGTATATGTTTTTTTAAAGGATTAGTGATGTGAAAGATGTATTCAACTCTCAAGAGCAGGTACATGCAAACATGCCAAGTTTTGGACAAAGGTACTGCCTACAGATGTCCTGTGGATCAGTAGGAAAAAAGTATGCAGCATTCCCAAAACTTATGCTTGACTCATGGAGACACCAATGCATTCCTTTATAAAGGTGTGTGCAGGGCGTCAGGTGGCAAGAAAGTACACCAACACAGGGAATGACAGCTGCGCTATATCTTTGTAGTTATGGAACTATACTTTTGCCTTCCTTTTATGCAAATTCAGGCCTGAAAAAAAGAATATATTTGGCCATAGGTGCCATAGGTGCCTTATTTAGCAATATTGTGAAAACTGTTAGGTTGCTTTAGGTTGCATAACCTCTGAACAAAGAGCAATAATGTAAAGCAAATGCATGCATTTGTAATGCTCATTTAAAAAAAAAAACACCCAATCCCCGGCTCTGTTGAAAGCGGAAATTCTACATCATTATCAGCTTCTTTCCTTTGTTATAGTAATTAGTCCAGACATGAAAAAGATCATTATGCATGTGTTCACATGACAAATAGAATTATAGTCACCACCACAATGTGCAGGTGTGGGCTATGTATGTAGTGACACATTTTAATTTATATTGTAGGCAAGCCTACCACTCCACCACCAGAGTGTTATCTTCTTTTATTACAATAAGCTTATATCTTGTAGTAACATAATACGTGTGTCTAAACAAGAAAAAACAATGTTATCTATCTCCTGAAAATATATTTGTACCATGGTTTTATTGAGTAATGTTGTTAATTTAATTGCAAACAAAATATTTTTTCACATTTATGATGTCTAGCCACGGGCACATTAAAATTTGCCCTTATTGTATTAGCAGAATGTTTGATTCAACTAGTTTAACCCCATTTTCTGCCTTTGAAGCAATAAGATAGTCAACACTCTTCTTTTGGCCACAGGGGTTAAGGGCTCAAAAGGACCACACCTCCCAGGCACACCAGCGGGAGGAGACCACCTACGACGCTCTGCCGCACCCAAAGGTGCATAAATTAAGACTTGCACTTCCGCTGCGTGCAACACTCTTCTTTTGGCCACAGGGGCAAAGGGCTCAAAAGGACCACACCTCCCAGGCACCCCGGCGGAAGGAGGTCACCTACGATGTTCTGCCACACCCAAAGGTGCATAAATTAAGACTTGCGCTTCCGCTGCGTGCAACACTCTGCTTTTGGCCACAGGGGCAAAGGGCTCAACAGGCCCACTCCTCCCAGGCACACCAGCGGGAGGAGGCCATTCTACGATGGTCTGCTGTGCTCGAAGGCGCATAAATTAAGACTCACACTTCTGCTGCACGCAACACTCTGCTTTTGGCCACAGGGGCGAAGGGCTCAACAGGGCCACACTTCCCAGGCACACCGGTGGGAGGAGGCCACCTCGGACGTACTGCTGCGCCTGAAGGCATACAAATTAAGACTCACGCTTCCACTGCGCACAACACTCTGCTTCAGGGGTGAATTGCTCAGTGGGCCCACAGGTGCCCTCACCAAGCCCCATGACTACCCTCACCCACACCATCGGGACACCAGAGAATGGGGGACTCCATCTCAGGTGAGTAGGGTAAGTATAGTTAAGTATTTTTTATTTATTTTTTAAGTGCCATCGGGAGCCCTAACTTTGGGCCCCCTGCAAGGCACAGGGTGCAGTGGCCATGCCCAGGGGTCACTTGTCCCCTGTGCTGGCCACTGGGGTGGGAGGCATGACTCCTGTCTTTCCTAAGACAGGAGTCATGTTTTTTGTGCTTGTGCGCCAGGAAATGGAGCAGTCTGGTTGGAGGCATTTGTTTTGCCTCTAACCATGCTAGTGTCATTTTTTGATGCACAACCCCCTCCTTTCCTACTGCTACCCCCACCTGGCCAGCGTCTTTTTTAAGGCGCAAGCCTAATTTTAGCGCAGACTTGCGGCATTCTTGTAATATGGCACCTGGATGGCACTGTAGAATGGCGCATGCCAGCGCTATACTTTTTGCCACAAAACTGCGTTTGTGCAGTTTAGCGGAAAAAAGTTTAAATCTGGCCATAATCTCATAACAACTACCTGCTTATAATATTTAAAAATCAAGCATGTGCAATCATCTTCAAACCTGTGCAAGAGGATGCTGAAGTGCGCAGTAGTGACTGTCTGACCTTTAGGCTCTTAGGGCCAGATGTAGCAAAACTTGGTTTTGCGACTCGGAAATTGCGACTCCGAGCGACTCGCAATTTCCGAGTCGCAAAACCATATGCAGAAAGGTGTCTCAGACACCTTCTGCGAGTCGCTATCGGGTCGCAAAGACCCACCTCATTAATATTAATGAGGTGGGTCACAAATTGCGGCCCCATAGCGACTATGGGCACTCACTGATATGGAGGCCTGCTGTAGTCAGCAGACCTCCATGTCCGTGACTGCTTGTAAATAAAGCAGTTTTTTTTTTTCAAGTGTAGCCCGTTTTCCTTAAAGGAAAACGAGCTGCACTTGAAAAAAAATCCAAAACCTTTTGTTTTGGAATTTTTTCAGGGCAGGTAGTGGTCCCTTGGACCACTACCTGCCCTGAAAAAATAATATGGGGTCCAGTGACAAAGGGGAAGGGGTCCCATGGGGACCCCTTCCCGTTTGCGAGTGGGTTACCATCCACTTCAAGTGGATGGTAACTGCGACTCCATTTGCAACCGCGTATGCGGTCGGAAATGGAGTTGCATACCACTGCGACTCGCAAATAGGAAGGGAACACCCCTTCCTATTTGCGACTCTGAAATGCATTTTGCGAGTCGGTCCTGACTCGCAAAATGCATTTCTGAATAGCAAACTCCGGTTTGCGACTCGCAAACGGCGATTTTTGCCATTTGCGAGTCGCAAACTGGTTGCTACATCTGGCCCTTAGCCACTAGTGTGTGGTGCTCAGTTTGAGCGTGACAAATCTACCAGACATGAATTGCGAATCAAGGTAAGCAAATAGAAATCATTTTACAGCTTTTCAAAAATAATTAAAGTGCTTAACGCTATAACACAACCCTACCTTCTAATTAGGAATTCACAATGCTTAAAAAATTTGTTCAAATCAGTAATGTTGATGTTCCATTAACCAAAAATTATTAGAAATATGTGCACCAGCCACTTCCCACCAGAGGTTCCAGCAGCAGCTAATACCAGAAGTATATGAACTTTTTAATTTAGCTGCAGGTCACTTGAGTTAAACACTCTGCTACGGCTTTCTAGCATGATTGTCTGGCTTTTTGCAGCTTCTCTTCAGGAGTTACGGCCTGAGTTGATGGAGGAGCACCAGATAGTGCTAATTCCAAATATTTGAGAAATGTTCAAGTTAGCTGTGGGTCACCTCAGTTGAAAAACACTACTAGGGCTTCTCTGCATGTTCTGTCATTAAAGCTTCTCTTCAGGAATTCCTGCCTGAGGTCCGCAACTGGGGGCAAATGTAAATGATATGAATAAAATCTTCCTCCTGTTCATTGCAGTGCCTGCACAGCATTGAGCCCAGACACTCCCATGCTGGTATATTCACCAAGTTCACATATTGCCCAGACACCAGAGCCATTAAACTATGTTTCATGTGTAATGAGAACGCAATTGAAAGGTATGGTGTAATGCTTCATGACCAACCACGCATGCGTATGAGCCATAAATTTTATTTTATCTTCCATAAAGGACATTCATTTTGTAGCCCTATTGGTACCCTTTTTAAAGGAATTGTATGCCACACCAGCGTCTCATAGTTCTTTCAGACTCCGTTGATTAATGGAAGTGCATAGATAAGTATTAAGGCTGTCCTGAGGGCACTATTCAAGATATCTTGGGCATGACTGATCCTATACCAAGTCTTAATCGATGCAGCTCTACTGGCCAAGTCTTGCCTCATTAATCCAAATTCTAGGCACAGGTGGGCTGAAGTTGTATGTTGAGATAGATTAAAAGGGAGTGGTTGGAAAAAGGGCCATACTTACTACTAAATCAGAGGGGTCTAGGGAGCAGTAAGGAGGGATTTAAGAGTATTCGGGAAGAGTTTAGTGAGGGACATAAGTCTCCTATAAAAGATTAGGACCATTGCTATTCACAAACAGCGGTTTTGAAGTTACTAGAACCAAAAAAGGGCCCAAACAGTAGTAGATTACTCCTGCTCAGAGCTGTAGTAAGTCCAGCACCGCACATATTTTCAACTATTTTAAATAATTTCATTTTAACGTAATATTATTTCTTAAAGGTTTCGTGGTAAGTCCCTGTATCCATTCTTTTATATGGTAGAGTGTTGGCCATGTGTGGTGCTGGACGTACTACTGTTTATTTTTGGCAGTAGAAATTTACGCTCGTAAATCTGGCTCCACTATCCATTTTCAGAGGTTGGAAACGTGTAAGTCTACACTTTTCAGTAGCTTTAAACTTGGATTTTGTGAATAGCCAAAAATGGAAAGGTTTCTCAAACGTGTAAGCGTTAATTACACACCTTAATCACTCACAAGTGAAAGTTATCATTATGAACAGCCCGAATGTGTTTAATTGCCCTAGCTAATACACTCTGGGGACTGCTGTGGCACTAAAAACAAACCCCTGCTAACACTAAAAATGTGTTTAATTAATGTAGCTAGTTAACTGTAGGCAACATGGCGCTAAAACATTTAAACCAGCATTAAACAAACATTGGAAACGCAGTAAACCTGATGTTAATATGCTAATGAATGCAAACAAACACAGGCGTGCGCAAATGTACAGAGACCATTTGTGCCACTTCCCTGTGCAATCTGCCTCTTTGTTGACTCGTATGCCTCTACAATAATTTGTATTCAACCAGCCTGTGGAGCTGCAGACCAGCAGCACACGCTTGGGAATTAAAAAAGGCAGTAGTACTTTTAAATGAAATAAAAACACATTTATTATTTTCAGGTGTAAAAATCAGTCTAATGTAAATACCCAAGTGGCACAGTGCCAGCAGGAGAGTGCTTACATTCAGGAGCACAATCACTCAGTACAGAGAGAAAATATGGTTGAAAGATGTCATTTTAAGTGTAAAAGATGTGTATCTGTATTTATTGACAGCACATTAGGTGCAAAATCGCCCTTGGTGGAGTATCAATATAAATACAGAAAACCTGTAGGAGCAAAATTATGTGCAAAATCTTAGTGCAATCCTGATATCACATTTGGGAGCAAAACAACCAATAGCTATTTAGTGATATGTAGGAGAAAATATGTAGGGGCATATTTATAATGCCTCAGCATCCCCTTTGCCCCACATTAATGTCACTACTTTTTATGTTAATGTGGCCCAACGAGGCCGAAATGCCTGTGCCGTATTTACAGAGTGGCGCAATGCGCCACTCTGTAACCCTTTGCGCTACATTATGCCTTCACTAGGCATAATGTATGCAAAGGGTGCGTTCCCCCATTAGGGGGGCCAAAAACTGGCCCTTGGAAATCTGTGAGATTTCCTAGCGCCATTTTTTAACCACACTTTTAATGCCTGCCAGGAGCAGGCATTAAAAGGAGGCTTCCATCGTGCTACTTCTGCAGAGTACAGAGTACATCATTAGCATAAACAATAATGACGCTATTGCCCCTACCATGTGCCATGGTGCACCTGCGGTAGGGGGGCGCTAAGGGATGCAGGGAAATTGGCGCTGCACTCGGTGCATGGCCACTTTCTATAAATCTGCCCCATAGTTTCACAATCACATTTAAGTATAAATTGACCATTAATGCAGCATAAAACGGGGGTCGTTAAAAAATGTTATAGACACACATGGGCCTCTATAGCAGTGCGTGAATGCTTCACTTCACTGTCGATGTACTGAAATAGCTTTTCTCTTGGCAAGTGCAACAACAAAGCTAAAAGTCGGCTACAAAGTCCTCTGTACAACTACAAAATGTAGATGACACTTTCTTCACGCATTGGTTAAATACGTTTGTATGTTTTTGGTGATGATCATTTGGCTGACAGCTGTAGCTCCCTGTAGACCTAAATAGATAGGAAAAATTGAGAGGATACACAAATAGATGAACAAATCAGATACGTTTTTTTTTTCCTGAAAAGACAGATAAGGCTGAATCCTACACAATCGAATATGCAGTCATTCTATAATTTTGGATACATATCACTGAAAACTGCAAGAATGAGCCTGTGAGAGGATTTGTTTAATGTATCTTAAAAAGGAGGCGATACTGTATCCCAGCAGACTCTACGAGCAATTGTCCTCATAATAATAGCATACAACCAACAAAAGGTAGACACAAGTTAAATACAGACACTGCCCCCTCCCCACAAAAAAAGAAATACAAAATATATCTAAAACAAGTAACCAAAAAGTGATAATGTCTCAAAGAGCAAGCTGAATAAACACTACTTGGTAAAAACAGCTCTGTATCTTTATGTCTGGTAATTCATCTCCTGCAATTTAGGCGTATACGAAATATTTTGGTGGATTTCTAAAAAAGCAAAACTATCCTTTTTTTCTCAGATGCAGTGGAATCGGGTCTGAACTGCTGCTCCATGGGGAGGAAAAAATGGCCAAAACAGTTTAGAAGCTCTATGAAGGGCTGGGCAGTGTATGTAACGGACGGTTAATGTGATCGTGTGAGGTAGTGTTCTTTGAACACGTGAGTCTTCAACTCTTTCTGAAATCAGAGCAGCATTGATCTTAATTTTCAATCTACTTACCACAGACTTGAAAAAGGATGCTGCCTACCTCCACCAACATAGTTACTAGGAACAAGATCTCTTAAAAGATTACAATACTGACTGGTATCACACCCAGTGCTCCCATAAGCACTTTCTCTGAATCTACTCAGTGTTCACTTTCTTCCAGTATAACACCATAACAATGCCATTTAGGAGGGCATTCGCAATCTAACTCATCAGACCATTTTGGTTAGGTCCACACTTTACTCCTCCAGTCTCCGGCCATCAATATAACCCTACAAAAGATTGTATTGTTAACAATAGTGTTGCTTTGAGGAAGAGGAGAAAAGGCGTGTCCCAAGAAAGTTTAGATATGGTTAAATCATTAAAGTATGTTTTGCAAGTGAAAGAATAAGTTAAATAATTTTGGAGAGGGTGGACTTTAAAACGGACTGATTGAGGCCAGAAACTCCAACATGATTTAAGGGACTTTACAGAAAGCGCCTTAACGGTGGTCTACATTTCCCCATGGAGCGGGGGGGTAGCTCTCTTCTTGCTTAAGGAGTTCCTGTGTGTACCATATTCAGAATACCCCATCCACAGGTGGCCTTCTGGTGAGATGCAAAAGTCCTCTTGATGGTAAGAGATGTGCAGCATAGGCCCGAGTGCCAAACTATACTCATGTATGGATTCCTATTGCTAATTTTTGTTGTCATAGGCAAACACAGATCATGCGTATGCACCATGACATAGGACTTTCCCATGGATTGCGGTCTTGTGTGGACTGGGAGAGATGTCCAAAGCATTGCCCTCATAGTGATAGAAGGCTGCTGTTCTCCGGAGTTAAGTAGGATGAGTGCAGTGGTGGCAGCATACAAGTAGCATGAGTGCAGTGGTGGCAGCATACCATGTAGCGATCAGTAGTAGTGGACAGTTTTTTTTTTAATATGTGTCACTGGAGTGAGGTCTACAGACTCACTCACTTTTAAAGTTCTGCTGCTGTGTGCTTAACTCACCCTTGGCCTACATTGGTTTATTGTAGAGTGCTGCCCAGTGCAGTGTGTATCTGCACTGGGTGTCGGTCAGCGTGTGAAGGGTGCCATACAGGGATGGTGTGTGCATATGCTGAATGTACATGTGCCTATGAGTGGTAGAGTACATGAAGGATGTAGTGTTGAGCAGTGCATGCAGGATAAATGCATGTGCTAGGTGCATACATACCTGTGAGTTGTACAGTACTTGAAGGGTACAGTGTATGCATGTTAAATGCATATGCTAAACTTATGTGTACCTACGAGAGATACAATTCATAACAGATACAGTGCTGGGCAGTGTGTGCATGTTAAATGCAAATTTTGGATGTATGTGTAATTCTGAGTGGTACAGTCCATGGAGGATACAATACTCTGCAGAGCATGCATGCTGTATACAAGCACTGGGAGTATGTGTGCCTGTGAATGGTAAAAAAACATGGAGGGTCGAGAGTCCCATTTTGGAAGATCAGGCAAGTGTGGTGAAATATGAAGAGGAGGTAGAGAGATCCCCTAGACAGATTTGTGTACTGCGGCATTCCTATAAGCTGAGTGGGACACACAATGAGAAGGGGAGGACCAGAGCTCCCCTGTACACTTTAATGAGTGCTCTTTGATTCAGTGAGAGATCACAAGGAAGGGTCCTGGGCACATCTTAGGGAGGAGACTGGGCTGGTAAAGGAATCTTAAAGAGGAGGGCAAGAGGCCCTGGGCTAAACTTTTGATGCACTTCTCACTGTGGCTAATATCCAGTTGTGAACTCTAGTCTCTCCCATGCCTTTTATTGTGGGGCTATCAACTTTGGAAACACTCCTGCTGTGACTGACTGTTTCTCAAGAGGAAGAGGAAGCAGAAGCGCGGCCAGTTCACAAGAAGAAGATCCCCAACATAAAATCTGAAAGATTCAGACCCTAAATCTTATCTGGTGTCTGGAAATGAACTGCAAGAAGTGAAGTTTGAGACCCCAAGTGGCTAGAAGGCCTGAGTAAGTGGGGGAAGCTCTGCAAGACTTCTGCCTGAGACCTGTTCGTCTCCCTGCTGGGTGAGAGGACATCTCCCAGGGAATCCAAGATCTTCCTGACCTAGATCCTGGAGTTCCAGTGCCTGCCTGCTTGCCAAGACCAGCGTGCCCTGTGATGGAGCGGAAGGCATTGGAGGGAAGGAGGTCCAATGAGGAGCCCTGTTGTGTGGAATCCCTGTATGGGGTGAGAGGAAACAGCTGCTGCACAGATCAGGTCATTGCTCAGGGTCAGAACAGAGTCAGAGCCCCCGTATGCAATGAGAGGGCTGTTGTGAATTTAGCCGTACATCATGGTTCACTGATAGAGCCAGTGCCCCTGTGTGGTAGTGAGGCAGCAACCCAAATGCCAGGAGTGGCGGCGGGGAATAAACTGCCATGCGGAAAGGGGTTTTAGCCCTGTGCTGGAGTGAGGCAGCAACCCAGTAAGCCAGGATGGGTCACTGTAGAGAATATCACTGTGCTGATCGGGGTGGAGCCCGTGACAAATTGTGGTGACTCTTTATGCCAGAGCGGGTCACCAGGAGCACCAATGACTGCAGCTTGTTCTGCCCTGCTGGAAAAGTGAGGATGCTGTGGGAGTACCTGTGGACTGCCATGGGGGTGAGGGATCCAAGATAGGATTGTTGCAGATACCCCCCATCGGCAGCCAAATGAACATTTACTTCACAAGAGATGCAGAAAGCTGCTGGTAACTTCAGGAATGTGACTGTGAGTAAGAGACCACACCCCCTGAATGCGGCTGCATGTGGCAAACTTACATGAACTTGGCTACAGCTGCTGTGAGCATTGGCAGACTGTTGCATGCAGGAACGTTGGACTATTTACATCTGTCGGTGCAGGTAAGACTGGTTTTGGGCCTATCTGCCCTGGGGGAACTTGCTGCTAGTAGCACTGCAGCACAGGAACAGAGTTGAAATTAACTTTGAGTCAAAGAGGACTCTTGAGACTCGGACTTCCTGTGGAGCATATCTGGAATGTTGCCAAAAGTGACTGGGGAATAACCACTTTCGCTAACACAAGAAGGGAGTGGAACAAGGAACTGTTCTAGAGTCCCCAACCTCAAGGGAGATTGTTTAGTTCTTTGTACTTTTTTATAGAAGTCATTGTTCATTATTATGTGAAATGTCAATACAGGTCTAGAAGGAACATACAGCCAAACTTGGAATAAACAGAAATTAGTAGACGAAGGTGGAAAATGGTAAAAGTGGGGTGTAATCCAACGAAAAGGTAGAATGAGGTTGTCCTCCAATTGGAGGGTGCCACCCTCATTGGACTCCAATTTAACCTCAAAATATGCTAAATTACTCTGGTTGACTTGAGTGGATCATTCCCCGAGCACACTGCTTCTCCTTCTTGTTAGAAATTGGGGCCCAGATTTAGGAGGGCTTAGCCCCTCCTTGCGCCACATCAGTGTCTTTTTTTTTAATGCTAATGTTGTCACGGTTTTGGGCGGGTCTGATCAGGACTCTGGTTGGGACACCCCTTGAGACCACCGAATATCCTAAAGAGGTAGTGTACTGGGGTAGAAGAGCAGTTAAAAGTGTACACGGAAAGGACAGCTATGGACAGGCACAGGAAACAGGAAAGTAAAAGCAGAGCAACCCTTGTGTGAACAAACAGGAAACATATTACTAATGGTCAAACACGCTGGGGTTGTACACAGAGTAAGGCGCAGAACCTCCCACAGTGACAGGGAATATCAATGCCTCTGTGCAGTTTGCTCTTACAGATAGTCATCCTGCCAGCCCCATATAAAGGAGGCAGCAGGCAGCAGAAGTGATTCTGTCTCTGGACCCTAGAGCACAAACAAGGATAGTACTTACATACACAAGACACGCTCTTGTGGGTCCAGCTGGAAACACAGTGGCGATTCCTGAGAAAACAGCAATAGCACACTGTCACTGTTAGGCACGAAAAACAACATACAACACTAGACAAGGATGGGGGCCTGAATTGCCTCCTGGAACCTAGGAACCAACCCCAGTACAAAGGAGGGCACTTATACACTGGTGAGGACTGATAGAACACTTACCAGACACAAATACCGAGAGGAAACGGAAACAGAAGGGAACAAACTAAGAGGCAGAGGCAAGAACTGGGAACAGGCTCAGGCTGAAGCAAAGGCAGGACTAGGACTGGAAAACAGGGCACAAACTTCTGGCTGGAACAAACAGAGACAGGACTGGGAAACAGAGAGCAGGCTCTGGCTGGAACAGGCAAAGACAGGGCTGGAATACAGGGAGTAGGAATAAGCAGTAAACAGGACTGGGAAACAGAGAGCAGGTTCAGGCTGAAACAAGGCAGGAGCAGAACAGAGAAACAGGGAGCAGGCTCTGGAAGAAACAAACAGGTACAAGGCTAAGAGATAGGGAGCAGACTCTGGCTGGAACAATAAGGAACAGGGCAGAGAAACAGGAAACAGGTTCAAGCTGGAACAAAACTGGAACACCATCCGATAAGGGGTCTGTAACACAAAGGAATCGAAATCCAATGCACGACGAGGATCTTGAGGAAATGGCTGCTTATAAACAGTTCCAACCGACCGCGGCTGGGCCACACCACTTTCCTCTTGGCACTGGGATCGGCGATAAGCGGTTGAACCCATCGTTGTCGTGAGGATTTCACTCTGCTATTGGTGAGCAGTATTTGTACCTTTTTTGACCTTCTAGCCTTATCGACAAGGCCCCAGTCGGGTGGTACCAGGGCGGGAACAAAGGAGGCAAAGTGCCTATAGCAATAGGCCGACCAAAATACTTGCCGTACAAAAAGAGTCCAAAAAGCCACAATGGGCAGACGCAAGGGGGGGTTGCCCCTGGAAAAGGTTGACAATAACAAGACCTTAGACGGATTTCTCCAAAAAGCGGTTGGAGCATTAGAAAAGGAAATCGAAATGGTGGAGCGCCGTTGAACTGCCCCCCCACTGACAGAAGCAAATTGCCTAACCCTATCCCCGCCGCAAATTCCAACACAATTCCTCCATCCACCTGATTTACAGCCTGCCCTGGCTGTCTCACCCCCAATCACCCAAGTGTCCATTGAGGAGACCCAGGAAATTGCCTCACAGCCACAAGGTCTTACGCAGTTAATTCTAGATAGCTCTGCACCCAAGCCAGAGCATAACACAAAGGGCAAAAGAAAACGAGGTGAGGTAAATCTAAGGAACAAACGGGCCCGCATCTTGAGCTCCCCTAATCATGGCGCACCAATTCGGAATAAGGATTATATATCAGCTCATGCATCCACTGATGATCGTCCAGTAATTGATTATTTAATCGAACGCATAAAAGATGAGCTTTCAAAAAGGCTACTCTCCATATCATCCTGTTTACATGCCATCGAGGAGAAACTAGGAGGTTTTATCAAGTCAAAGCAGACGCCCATCCCTCTTTCACCAGACTTGCAGTATTCCCGCCGAATTCCCCCCTCAAGCCTATCAGGCAATAGTGTCAGTAGCCTCCCCCTACCATTGGCTGTGAACCACAACTCTTTAACGAACTGTCCTGATCCTTTGTACCAACCAGTGAGGGCTCCAACTGTTAGGCTGGCTAACACCCTAGAAGTCAAGTGTTCTAAGACTGCCACCCCTTTTCTGAGGGGGAATGGAGGAGTCGCTTCCTCCAATATTATGGGAACTAAATCTTACAAAGATACTCCTGACCAGAACTACCCATCAACAGTTCGGATGTATAGGGACCAAGGAACCACTCCGAGAACTTTACATCTACCACCGGAAGCCTGCCCATACGTTCTTGTTATCACGAGTATCCCCAAACTTAAAACCAATATTCCTGAATCATTCACAGAACTGAAAAATAAAGTAATTCATTGGTTGCATAACAACGCTAGATTTGCATTCCATATGGTACCCTCAATATTAATGGTGAGGAGGGTGGGTTGGGTGGGTCCACTTAAGAACCCCGGTACGGGGGATTGCATTGTCGTCAATTTTGATTCACCCACCCTTGTTCAACAGCTCTCCTTGAATGTGTGCAAATCTAATCCTCTAGGGGGAGAAGTATCTCTGTGTAGACTCCAGGCTTTCTATCCTCGTAAAGCTTCACCAGCTACCAAATGGGCATCGATGCCACCTAGAGGTTCTACTAGTTCACAGATGCAGCCTGTCGTTCAACCAAGACGTAGCTCCCTTTTTTCATCTCTATCTGAAATCGAATGACTAAAAACCAGCCCCGCGAATGGCCCACCCAAGCCTCAAGGAATTAGAAATTGGGATAAAGATTATCCTATGGTCGGAACTATTGAAACACAAGAAATAGGATTAGGCAGTCATGAGGCTGATCAGATCCATACCATAGACATCAGAGGTTCCACACAAATCCTTTCACCAGCCCAGACAGAATTTTCTAGGATGAATAACAGTCCCCCTCTTTCTCTCTGTGATCAAAGCATGGAGGTCTGTATTTGGGGAGCAAGTAAGAAGGGTAAGGTGTATGAGATCAACCCAGCCCCGGATTTAACAGGCCGCAGCAACCGCGGGTCTACTTCACCTGTTTGGGCATTTGAACTGACTATGCCAGGCCCTGACCTTAATGGGGCGAGTAAAAGCGTGGGTGATAAAGCAGCGGAAAATTGAACTGAGGCTAGTTTAGCTAAGATTGAAAGGGGCACCAATCCTCCCCATGGCATTTCATTCGTAAGAGGGCATTCCATGGCCAAAGTCTCCCAAGATAAAATTTATGGCTTAGACACTGTCCTTACTTGGAACATTGCAGGGCTGGAGAATAAAATGAGTATCCCGGAATGGGGCAAATTTATAGATGAACACAAAATATGCCTTTTTCAAGAAATGTGGGCATTGGAGCCCAAATATAGAATTGGCTTCAAAAGCTACTGGGTTCCAGCAAGCAAGGCGAACTCCGGGAGGCCCTCAGGCGGGCTGCTCATATGGCTTAGTTGCTCCCTCAAATGTCAGGTTGAAACACTAGATATGGGCTGTCCCGACCTGTTGGGTTTATCAATACCATCCCTTAAGGAGAAATCACTCCTAATAATCAACATCTATAACAGGAGCCTGGGTAGCAAATATGAGTCAGACGCTTTGACTATCTTGGATAGTTTCCTTTCCTGTAAAACCTTCTCCCATTTTATTCTTATCGCAGGGGATTTCAATGTTACCTTCAAGCCCTATTCATTGGCCCAGGAACTATATAAAGAAGAGGATGCTTACTGGGGTATCCCCCAACTGGTGTCAAGCAAAAGACCGAGAATAAACAGATTAACACACCAAGTCGTGGACATCACGCTGGCACAGGTTCTACGGGCCTGTAACGGTCGTTCCCGCTCGGACTTTGACCTTCATCCTTCTTTTAGGCGTGGAACCCAGAAGAGCCAGATAGACTATATTTTGCTTGATATTCGGTTGTGGGGTCACATGGCTGACATGAAGATTGTAGAACATGAGGAAAGTGATCATGAGCTACTGATTCTATCGGTTAGGAGTTTATTACCTCTACTTGAAGCCCCTTGCTCCAAGACTCATGAACAGCAGCTCGTACTGACAAACAATAGACAAAATGTCAAATGGGAATCTGTGAGTACTGATACAGGTACTATGATATCCGTGTATAGTCCATTGGCTGACCTTATGGAGCGTATGCCCCTGCTTTCAGAAGATGGCGAAGGGCTTATAGCAGCCCATACACAACTATTTAATTCTTTAAAATATCTTTTTTCTAAAGAGATTGCCAGCAAAGCAAAAAAGAAGTGTAATGCAAGGTGGTTTAGTATAACTTGTCCCAGAACAGTTTTACAGCTAATACCAGAAATGATTTGGCATACTATCAGTTCCTCTTTTAAACTGTCTTGGCAAAATGGTATCCAACAAGCTAGTAGGTACCAATAGAGGAGTTTTATTTAATATTTGGTCCGTCTGACAAGCTGCATATTAACTGTTATTGTCTTTTCTTTTTTTGTGATGTTTATGATCTGTATTTTTTCTCTGTATGTATGGCTCATTTCTATGTTTTAAATGGTCTAATTTCCGACCGAATAAACAATATATATATAGTACTACACAAGTGTACCATGGAGAAAAGAGAAACAAACAGGAGTCAGCAAAGGACTATAGATAAGTGTTTGAGGTGATTCCCAGGCTTCCGACAGTCCCCTTACAGCACCCCCTAGAGATGGGATGACAGAGTCGTAACAAATGTGGCCCAACGAGGCTAAAATCACCACTGCAGATTTGCAAAGTGGTGCATTGCATGCATTCCAGCACTTTGTAACCCCTTGTACCACATTATGCCTGTGCCATGCATAATGTATGCAAGGGGGGTTCCCCCATTAGAGGGGCTGAATAAATGGTGCAATGAAATGTAAACAATTTCTTTGCACCATTTTTTCAGCATTTTTAATGTCTACACAGAGCAGGTGTTCAAAGAAGGCACACCATTATTTATAATGGGCCTCAATGTGCTTTGCAGGATTAACATTAATTTTCTGATGCTAATCCTGCAAAGCGCCAAACTAGCATAAAAAATGTTGACGTTTGTTCCTTAATTACCGCCAGGATGCGCTGTATATTAAATACGGCACACACGTGGTGGCACTAGGGGGCCCTAAGGGACACAAGAAAAGTGGCACTGCAGTGGATGCAGTGCCACTTTTCTTGAATCAGGCCCTGGGTTTCTATTTGACAGAGGACAAGTAGGGACCACAATTCTAGAAAGGGTAAGTCAGATACACACCCTTAATTAACCTTGCTCACTCTCTGGTAGCTTGGTGCACAGCAGGCAGGCTTAACTTAGAAGACAATGTGTAAAGTCATTGTGCAACACACACACAGTAATCACAGTGGGCACACTACGAAAAGACTCTATGAAGGTGTACAAAAATAAAGCTTGTTTATCTGTGTAAATCAAGAACAAAACAACAAAAATCCAATCAGTAAATTATGAGACAGTTGCTTTTTAAAGTTATTAAAGCAATCAAAATATGTGGTTCAACATGATTGTGAGAAAGTAGCCTCTTTCTAGCATAGTTACCCCCACTTTTGGCCTGTTTGTGAGTGTGTGTCAGTGTGTTTTTACTGTGTCACTGGGATCCGGCTAGCCAGGACCCCAGTGCTCATAGATAAAAACCTATATGTCAGTGTGTTTTGCCTGTCGCACTGGGATCCTGCTAGCCAGGACCCCAGTGCTCATAGTTTGTGGTCTAATGTGTATGCCTGTGTAGTGCCTAACTGTGTCACTGAGGTTCTGCTAACCAGAACCTCAGTGCTTATGCTCTCTCTGCTTTCAAATTTGTCACTGTAGGCCAGTGACTTAATTTACCAATTTCAATTGGCACACTGGACCCCCCCTTATAGGTCCCTAGTATATGGTACCTAGGTACCCAGGGCATTGGGGATCCAGGAGATCCATATGGGCTGCAGCATTTCTTTTGCCACCCATAGAGAGCTCAGACAAACCCTTACACAGGACTGCCACTGCAGCCTGCATGAAATAGTGCACACACTATTTTACCGCCATTTTCACTGCACTTAAATAACTTATAAGTCACCTATATGTCTAACCTTCACTTGTTGAAGGTTAGGTGCAAAGTTACAAAGTGTGAAGGCATCCTTGCACTAGCAAAGGTGACCCCACATAGTTCAGGGCCATTTCCCCAGACTTTGTGAGTGCGGGGACACCATTACACGTGTGCACTACAGGTAGGTCAATACCAATATGTAGCTTCACAAAGGTAACTCTGAATATGGCCATGTAACATGTCTAAGATCATGGAATTGTCCCCCTATGCCAAATATGGTATTGGGGTGCCAATCCCATGCATCCCCAGAACTCCACCGTGGACCCCAGGTACTGCCAAACAAGCTCTCTGGGGTTTTCTCTGCAGCTACCGCTCCTGCCAACCCACAGACAAGCTTCTGCCCTCCGGGGGTCTGGGCAGATCAGTCCCAGGAAGGCAGTACAAAGGATTTCCTCTGAGAGACGGTGTTACATCCTCTCCCTTTGGAAATAGGTGTTAAGGGCTGGGGAGAAGCCTCTGGAAATGCTTTGAACGGCTCAGATGGTGCCCTCCTTGAATAAGCCGTCTACACCGGTTCAGGGAGCCCCCAGCCCCTGCTCTGGTGTGAAACTGGACAAAGGTAAGGGGAGGGAGCACTCCCCTGTCCATCACCAACCCAGGGGTGCTGCCCAGAGCTCCTCCAGTGTGTACCAGACCTCTGCCATCTTGAATCCAGAGGTGTGAGGGCACAATGGAGGCCTCTGAGTGGCCAGTGCCAGCAGGTGATGTCAGAGACTCCTCCTGATAGGTGCTTACCTCTCTAGGTGGCCAATCCTCCTATGAGGGCTATATGGGGTCTCTCCTGTGGGCTTTTCCTCAGATAACGACTTGCAAGAATTCACCAGAGTTCCTCTGCATCTCCGTCTTCAACTTCTGCCAAGGATCGACCGCTGACTGCTCCAGGATGCCTGCAAAACTGCAACCAAATAGCAAGAAGACTACCAGCGACATAGTAGCGCCTAATCCTGCCGTCTTTCGCAACTGTTTCCTGGTGGTGCATGCTCTAGGGGCTGCCTGCCTTCAACCTGCATTGGAAGCCAAAAATAAATCTCCCAAACTTCAGCATCACCAGTACTCTGGGACCCCTCTCATCCTGATGAGCGTGGCCCCTGGAACACAGGTGATGGACCCAAGTGACCCAGACTGTCCAGTGGTCCAACTGTCTGAATTTGGAGGAGGTAAGTCCTTGCCTCCCCTCTCCAGACAGTAATCCTGTGTACTGCATGAACTGCAGCTGCTAGGGTTTCTGTGCACTTTTGCAAGAAATCCTTCATGCACAGCATAGCCCTGGTCCCGAGCACTCCAACCTGCATTGCTCAATTTGCTGAGTTGACCACCGGCTTCGTGGGACCCTCTTTTGTAGTGTTGAGATGACTGCTGTGCACAGTTTTCTTGAACCTGTGTTCAAGTAGTTCTGTGGGTGCTGCCTTCTTGTGTGTGGGCCCTCTGTGTTGCTGAGGGCCCCTTCTGTCTCCTCTTCCAAGTGGTGACTTCCTGGTCCTTCCTGGGCCCGGGCAGCACCCTTTTTCTTCACCCGCAACCTTTGCAGCTAGCAAGGCTTGGTTGCGGTCTTTCTCCAAAGAAACAACTCTGCATCCTCTGGCTCTTCGTGGGACATCTTCTGTGCAAAGGAGACGTTCCTGGTGCCTTCTGTTGTTGCAGAATCTTCAGCTTCTTCCACCCAGAGGCAGCCATTTTGCACCTTCATCCGGGGTTTAGTGGGCTCCTGCCCCCCTTGGACACTTTCACGACTTTTGGACTTGGTCCCCTTCCTTTACCGGTCCTCGGGTCCAGGAATCCGTCTCCAGTGCTTTGCAGTCTATTGTGGTCTTTGCAGAATCTCTTATCATGACTTTAGTGTGTTTCTGGGGACGTAGGGTCACTTTACTCCTACTTTTCAAGGTCTTGGGTTCGGGTATCTTGGACACCCTTAGTGTTTTCTTACACTCCCAGTGACCCTCTACACACTACACTAGGCCAGGGTCCCTAAGTGGTTCGCATTCCACTTTCTTAGTATATGGTTTGTGTTGCCCCTAGGCCTATTGCAACCTATTGTACTCTACAGTGTTTGCACTACTGTTTTAACTGTTTACTTACATGATTTTGGATTGTGTGTATATTTTGTGTATTTTACTTACCTCCTAAGGGAGTATATCCTCGGAGATATTTTTTGGCACATTGTCACTAAAATAAAGTGCCTTTATTTTTAGTAACTCTGAGTATTGTGATTCTTATGATATAGTGCTATATGATATAAGTGGTATAGTAGGAGCTTTGCATGTCTCCTAGTTCAGCCTAAGCTGCTCTGCTATAGCTACTTCCATCAGCCTAAGCTGCTAGAACACTACTAATCTACTAATAATGGATAACTGGACCTGGCACAAGGTGTAAGTACCATCAGGTACCCACTATAAGCCAGGCCAGCCTCCTACAGCTACATCAACTGAGTTTTGCACCTCCTTTGAACCCAGATCCTGTGGCTTCTGGGGGTGCTGGCTGGCATCTTGAGGGCTCTCTAAAGTGCTGGGAGTCCCCTCTTCCTCCTCACACAGAGTTGAGGCCTCCAGGTCCCTCCTGGGGCCATCCAGCTTAATTTTGATGAAAAACGCACTTTAGCCGTAGCCAAGGCTTGTTGTTGCCTTCCAACACCAAATCTCATCTGCAAACGATCTTCACGCCATGGGACATCTTTTGCATCATGCAGGAACCCGCTGGCATCTTCCTAGGGTGCATTTCTACAGTCTTCAACTAACTGGGGACTCTTCTTTTGCACCCTTTTCTGGGTTGGCAGGGGCTCCTGTCCTTCCTGGAACTTCTTTTGACGTCTGGACTTGGTCCCCTTCCTTTGCAGGTCTACAGGTCCAATAATCCAGCAATTGTTCTTTGCAGACTTGGTTGGCTGCTGCAAAATCCCCAAAACAAGGTGTAGAGTGTCCTAAGGAAACTTGCAGTACTTTACTCCTGCTTTTCTGGGCTCTGGGGTGGGGTAATTTACTTACCTTTACTGTATTTTTACTCTCCCAGCGATTCTGCATACACTACATCTTTCTAGGGGGGAATTTGTGATTCACATTCCACTTTTTTAGGGTTGAGCCTGCGTTGCATGCGCTCGCGCATGCGTATCGCAGCGAGACTCTTTAGTGTTCAGAAAAGGGCTCGGAGCCCTGTCAACTTCACGTCAGTGTTTTTTATTGGTTTGTGGGCTTGCTTAATAAAATCTGCTTGCTTTCATTAGTCGAAGGCACGCATACGTCATGCCTTTTCCTGTGGCTAGCCCTCCTCGAGCGCAGCGACCAAGTACAGAAAACAAGCGAGGCTCGCTGTTTTCCATCGGGCTCGTGGACTTCTTTTTCTCTAATTTACGAGCGCGATCTCGCTTGGCAGAAGTCGAGCGCTTTACATAGTTAATTTCACTTTTTCGGGTTACGTACATAAATGCACTTTTGCCCGATAGGTGAAAAGTCGGGTTAGGAGTTTTCAACGCGATCAGCTCTAACATGAGCAAACGCGAGACCCGTTGCATTGTAAATGCTTGTTAGTTTATGGTTTGTGTTGCCCCTAGACCTTTTTTCTCCCATTGCATTCTATAGGATTTCCTACTGTTTGCATTGTTCTATGACTATTTACTTGTCTAATTTTGAATATATAGTGTATATATTGTGTATAATACTTACCTCCATAAGGAGTATTGTCTCTAAGATATTTTTGGTACTGTGTCACCCAAATAAATACCTTTATTTTTGGTAACACTGAGTATTGTCTTTACTTGTGTATAAGTACTGTGTGACTATAAGTGGTATTGCATGAACGTTGCATGTCTCCTAGTTCAGCCTAAGCTGCTCTGCTATAGCTACCTCTTTCAGCCTAAGCTGCTAGAACACTACTACATTCACTAACAAGGGATAACTGGACCTGGTGTAAGGTATAAGTACCCAAGGTACCCACTACAAACCAGGTCAGCCTCCTACAACGATGTGAAAAACCCTTCGATGTGAATGAGCTTCTCTTAGAGAAAGTACGGTAATTACTCCGATCGCACTCCTCTCTGTAGAGCAGCCAATGCTGCAGTTCGGAAAAGTCCCAGCGTTGTGAGGTAGATGTTGCTTAGGCCACGGATGATAGAAATGGGGTTCCTAGTTGGCTGGAGTATGCACCTAGGCGAGACAGAGCCCATCTCTCTAGTCAGGGCGAGGGAGTTACAAACCCAAGATAACCCCTGCTCACCACCTTGGTAACTTGGCATGTGCAGTCAGGCTTATCCCAGAGGCAATGTGTAAAGTTTTGGTACCAATACACACAGTAGCACAGTACAAACACCACAATAGGACTCTGCAGCAGTTTAGAAAAATAGCTAATATTTATCTAAATTAAACAAGACCAAAACAACAAAAGTCCAACATACACAAGAAGAGATATGAATTTTTAAAGTAAGAAGAGTCTTAATCCATAGAAATCAATGGATGCATTGTTTTGGCACAAAGTACCTGGTATGCCTAAAAAATAAAGCTGCATGAGCTATCGTGTGTCAGAAAAGCAAGTGATGCGTACATTCCTTACTCGCAAGTGAGGCTGTGCATGGATTCTTTGTCCGCTGGGCAAGCAATGCGTTGATTCTTTCCTCGCAGGGAACAGATGCGTTGACTTCGGGACAAGCCGCCTCAGGTCCACGCGGTGATGTTGCAGGTTTTGACTCTCAGGGACAACACATGGAAAATCTAGATGCACTGCAGTGATGAGTCTGCGTTGAGCTGGTGATGCGTGGATTTTACCAGCTATAGGTTGATTTTTCAGCCACGGTGCGGGAGCTGCATTGATTTTTCCGCCACTGGGTATCCGTTGCATAGATTTTCACCTTCAGTTCACCAGCTTCTCCTTTCGAGGGCCCAGGGACTGGATGTGGCATAACTTGGCAGGGTAGGGGTCTCAGCAAGAGATCACAAGTGCTGGTAAATGAAGTCTTTGATGGCCCTGGGACTTCAGAACAGTAGGCAAGCTCAGTCCAAGCCCTTGGAGAAACTTCACAAGCAGGATACACAGGAAAGTCAGGTATTTTTCCTCGTTAAGGCAGAAGAAGCAACTGCAGGCCAAACCAGCAAAGCACACACAGCAAAGGGGAAGTACTTCTCCTCTAGCTCTTCTCCTTGGCAGAGGTTCCTCTTGATCCAGAAGTATTCTGAAAGTCTGGGGTTTTGGGTCCACTACCTATACTCATTTCTGCCTTCGAAGTAGGCAAACTTCAAAGGAAAGTCTCTGTTGTTCACAAGATCCTGCCTTACCCAGGCCTGGCCTCAGACACATACCAGGGGGTTGGAGACTGCATTGTGTGAGGACAGGCATAGCCCTTTCAGGTGTAAGTCTCAGCTCCTCTCTCCCCACTCTAGTCCAGGAAACTCATCAGGATATGCAGGACACTCCTCAGCTCCCTTTGTGTCTCTGTCTCGAGGGAATTCACAAACAACCCAACTGTCAAACTGACCCAGGCATGGAATCCACAGGCAAGCAAAGGCACAGAATGGTTACGCACGAAAATGCCCATTTTCTAAAAGTGGCATTTTCAAACAGACAATCTAAAAACCAACTCTACCAAAAGATGCATTTTTAAATTATGAGTTCAAAGACCCTAAACTCCAAATCCCTACCTGCTCCCAATGGGAAACTGCACTTAAAAGATATCTAAAGGCGGTCCCCATGTTGACCTATGAGAGAGATAGGCCTTGCAATAGTGAAAAACAAATGTGGCAGTATTTCGCTATTAGGACCTGTAAAACACACCAGACCATGTCCTACCTTTTAAATACACTGCACCCTGCCCATTGGGCTACCCAGGCCCTATCTTAGGGGTGATGTTCATGGAGTAAAATGGAAGGTTCAGGCCTGGCAAGTGGGTACACATGCCTGGTCGAATTGGCAGTGCAAAACTGCACACACAGGCACTGCAGTAGCAGGTCTGTGACATGGTTACAGGGCTACTCATGTGGGTGGCACAATCAGTGCTGCAGGCCCACTAGTAGCATTTGATTTACAGGTGCTGGTCACCTCTAGTGCACTTTACTAGGGACCTACTAATAAATCAAATATGCCAATCAGGGATAACCAGTCATATTCACAATTTAGACAGAGAGCATGTGCAACATAGCACTGGTTAGCAGTGGTAAAGTGCTGAGAGTCCTAAAGCCAACATAAATTGACAAAAATAAGAGGAAGGAGGCAAAATGTTTGGTGGATGAACCTGCAAAAAGGGCCAGGTCCAACAGTGGAGAGTAACAGTAAATGTTGCAGAGTGTCAGTGCAGTGGAAAGAGTGGCCTTACAGGGCATGGGGGCCATGGTCACAGGCAAACTGTAATTTCCTCTGAAGTAGCCGAGCCCACTGTTCCTGCTGAGGCATTGTTTGTGGTTGCCCAGAGTGGGGTGTTTCAGCGTGAGTCTGGGGAGCACTCTCTTTGGTGGGAGACTGTGTACGGATGCACTGCACTAAAGAGCTAGTTAGGCATGAGTCCTGGGAGAGCTCTCTGCATCTCAAACTGCCAGTCGTTCGATTACCATGCAGGCCGCCTCTTACTGCAGAGTATGCTGCCTACAAGGCTTGCGGGGAGGGTGGTCAGTCCTCAGCATTTGACTTGCACAGTGATTCACAAACAACAGATGCAGAGCTTGCTTTATGATGTCTGCTGAGGTAAGGACTTTGATGTTCCAGCAACCCTCAGTAGAACCTGAGGTAAGTCAGTAAGCCCTTGTGGTCACTCTGGGGTGGTTGTTGGTTCTTGGGCCTGTCATAGATCTTCAGGCCAGCTCATCAAGTCAGAGCAGCACTTCCTGGGAACATTCAATCCTGGCAAAGTGGCAATCCTGGAACACTGCAGTCCTTACTTGAGTCCAGAAGTGTACTGATTTTAGGGGGTCAGAGACCCAGTACTTACATTAAAATGTGCCTTTGATGTGGGGGATGACTTCAAAAGATTTATCTGAAGTGTGGGTTCTTGTCACTACACTTTTGAAATGTAAGTGGGAGCCCTTCCCAACCTCCTTCCCAGGCGGGCCCATCAGTATGCAGATGAATGCAGATGCAGTTGAGTATCTTGTATTGTGGGAGTCTGGAGGAAATGCACACGTGCAGCTGTCACCTAGCCTAGGTCAGATGTGTATTGGAAACAGGCTGTTGGCACACAGGGCAGTGAGAGCAGAGAAAGGACCACTTTCTAAAAGTGGCATTTCTAAAATAGTAATAATAAATCTGACTTTACCAGTCAAGAGGATGTATCATTACTATTCCAATGATAATAAACATGATGCAGCTACTCCTCTCTAATCAGGAATTACAGCTTAAAGGTATTTTAAAGGCATTCCCAATGCTGGACTTTGACAGGGGCAGACCTCACAGTAATGCAAAATTACTTTGGGAGTTATTCATTAACAAGACATTTTTAAACTTGCAAAGTACATGTCCAGCCTTTTACTTACATGGCACCCTGCCCTATGGGCTACCTAGGGCCTACATTAGGGGAGACCTGTATGTAGGAAAAGGGAAGTTTAGGGCATGGCAAGAGGTTTTAAATGCCAACGTCGAGGTGGCAGTGAAACTGACTACACAGGCTTACAAGTGGCAGGCCTGAGACATGCTTACATGGCTACTTAAGTGGGTAGCACAATCAGTGCTGTAAGTCCACTAGTAACATTTAATTTACAGGCTCTGGGTATATGGTCTACCACTTTACAAGGGACTTAAAGGTAAATTAAATATGGCAGTTGTGGATATACCGATGTTACCAGCTTTAGGGCATGAGCACATGCACTTTAGCTCTGGTTAGCAGTGGTAAAGAGCTCGGAGTCCTAAAGCCAACAAAAAGATACCTCAACAAAACAGGAGGTAAAATGCATAAAGTCTGGTGTAAGACCAACCAAAGGATGACAGATCTAACACCCCTCCTTGAAGAGTCAACAGCTTGAGATGCCTGAAAAGGGAGTCATTTGAACTCTCCACTGGAAAAATACAGAAAGGAAAGTGCAGTTTTGTCTTTAAGGATAAATGTCTGCTTGCATTGCTCATGAAGAAAACAATTCAAGTGCCTTTCATTAGGTTTGGCCTACCAACGCAGCTGTCTATAAGACCAACTTCTACCAATTCTTGAGCCTATACATAAAGCAGGCGTTGACTACAAACGGAGGAACATTTTCCTCTCACCTCATGCTATTGACTGATGTAAGTTTCTGCTTCTGATGGAGTGCTTTCACCACAATATGTGTAACTATTTTGCATCTCAGATATACTCAGTATCCTTACACACAAAATTCTTTGCTATACATACAATGTGCAAGGAAAGTAACCCTTTTTTATTTGTATTCACTGTGGGTTTTTAAATTTAAAAATGTTTTAGACGGTACTCTCATTTACCTGATAAACAAGCTCCTGACATACACTGATAAACAAGCTTTGGCGAATCTGATAGAGCTGACTTTATTAAGCCAACATAGGTATATACAACTGCCGTTTGCATATGTGTGCACATTAAAGCCATATTAAATTTGAATAATCTTGTTTTTTCCTGGGGATGTTTTAGTTTGGCAAATTCCAACGAAACATATTCCATGAGGCCGGAACATCATCGTGATCAAAAATTACTAACATACTATTATTGCGGCAGTCCTGGTATATTCATAAATTCCAGGAGCAAGCCAAGCATACCACTTACTTCTGGAATTTAGGAGTAAAACAGAAACACTCCAAGAGAAAGTCACATGTACTTACATCAAAACATTTGTCAGCCATGCATTTTATTCCATTATACATTATAAACTGGAAACATCAGCTCTGAAAAATGCTGGCGCTCACTTTCAAGTAGGTAGCATTTGACTACAAAAATCAGCATACGCTTTTCTGATTTTTGAATTAATCGTGTCTCAAAAGAACATTCTGTGGTTGAGCTTTGCTGCGTGAAAGCAGGGCGCTTCATAGCAGATTTATGTGAGGTCAAAAAAGTGCAGCAACGTATTTTTTAGAAAGTTCGCAGGCAATTAAAAACAAAAAAACCTAAATGGGAGAGCTTTTTTGTTATCGTCACGGAACGGATTACACAGATGGAAAAAGAGGCTGGTGCAATTTTGTACCAGCATTGAAAGCAATCGACTGGCGCAAACCTATTAGTATTTGCACTTTTCACGCAGTGCGCACTTTAGTGCAAAACTGCATCAGCAACAGTGTCATTTATGAAACCCATCTTTTCAAACCCGACGATTCCCTCAAACCTGTTGCTCACATGTTATAATGCGAACATTTTATAAGGCCGATTCAAAGAAGTGACCCGTCAGTTGTAAAAACATTTCAACATCCAATGCAATAATCTAACGATCTATTTTACCAGGTGCCGAAGGAAAATGTATGATTTGAAATGTTTTACTGGAAAAAGTGCCTTGGTCATATTTACATCAGAACTTAAAATAGAGGGGGAATGCGTCACTTTGCAAGTTGCTGATGGAGATGTTGTAAGTAGCGCTACTCGTTTAAACCTCCATCCCACATAACAATCCGTCTGTGTTGCTAGGCAACATTCACATTGGGATCCCCACGAGTGTGATGCTAAGAAAGGTCAATTTCTCTAATGGCTTGACATTTATACCGTGGCTTCATTTATATATGAGTCGATATGACGCTCTCAGTGTCCACACATAGTCCAGCCTATAAATAGAAAATGCAGCATCTTGTCACTTTAAGCACAAAACGAGCCACTTTTGTTGATAAAACGCTTGTGGGGACCCCGCATTGGCATTTCCAATCGATTAACACTTTTTGAAGAACTTTACTGTTATGTGCACAGCACCTCTAAAACCGAAGTCTGTAGTGAAGGACAATATAAGTATAGAAAGCAAAAACTACATTGTAGCTTACCAACTCAATATTGATTATTTTTTTCAAGTTTTAGAAACTGACCCAAACCACCCTGCTACATATTTGTTTCTGTAAATCGCCAGCTGCTATTTTCAGTTCCCACAGTATATTGTATATGTAATCAAAGCTCTGGTTAGTTTGAAAGTGTTTAATTTAGGCTAAACAAATATTTCTAGCCAGCAAGTTACTGTCCTACATTTCTTTTGATTACCAACATATCGACCCACCCTGAAAAAAACGATTTTCTTCAAAAACACACAAATAGAAGGAATTCAAAGTCAAAAAAGGCCTGATGAAGAGCGGCCCTTATTTTTCATTGTTAAATCAGCCTCTGGAGGGGATTTCTCATCTTTTTTGGACCCTATGTTTACTGGTATTAGGACCCTGTGACACAGCTATTTATTGCTACAGTTTGTGACTCAGTCCCAAAAATTGGTATGTTAAAATTAGTTTCTCGCAATTGTTCTGTTTAGCTTTCATGGAAGGCTATGCTAGATGGTGGAGAAATTACATCAGTGGTGAGGAATTTAAATTTTATACGTAGGTTGTAGCCACATATAAGACAAAACTATTTTGCAACCAGGAGCATCACTGTGCTCTGACTGGTTTAAAATCTCTGCAGTGACACACAGAAAAGAAAAGCGCCTTTGCAACAAAAGAGAATATATTTTTTATAGTTAAATACGTTACACCTAAAGTGTGCCTTGGAAGCTCCCAGGACAGAGTAAAAGTGGTACACTACATATTTGACAAGTGTGCCCTCACAGAGGCTGAATGTCCAGGAGCTGTTTTCACTGTGTAGGTTCAGGCTACATTCTCTTGGACCAAGCCTAAATATGAATTGAAAAACGTTTAATAATAATTGCTGCCTGGGAAAATACAAAAGAATCACTATTTTCCACTCAGTTTTCAAAATCTAATCATCAAATAATATTTGAGTGGAAAAACATGTTTGTAAAAATGTACTTTGTGCTGCCTGAGCCAAACTAGCCTGAGAATCAAGTTTGCTATTTATCTCATCTCCAGAGGCCAATGCACTTTCATGCCTGGATGACGATAGCCTGGCCTCTGGATCCATGAAGATTAGGGTGTTGTCAACAACAACTGGTCAGTTAGTAGGGTTGAGTCATATGGGAGTGGGCAGGAATAGTTGGCAGAAAGAAAGGACACTCTTAACACTTCTTCTTTTGATTTGGATATGCTAAATGGGAGTGAGGGGATCTGATTCCTTCCATCCCCGGAGTCCTTCTAGGCCCTCCACCACAGCCGCATGAGGAGGGAAAACTAGTTTTTGTTTGTGACAAGTTGAAGGTTAGCTCATCTAAGTGGAGAGTGTTAGAAATGGGTCTCTAGTTGGCAGAGATACTCCCCTTTGTCCAAATAGGGACCACAATCCTAGTCAGGGTAGGTCACACACACTCCAAATGATCCTGTGCCCACCCTCTGGTAGCTTGGCACTGAGCAGTCAGGCCTAACTTAGAAAACAATGTGTAAAGTATTTGTGCAATAAACCATAAAGTAACAGACTGAAAACACCACAAAAATACACCACTCAGGTTTAGAAAAATATATGATATTTATCAAGTTAAATTAAGGTCAAAACGATAAAGATTCAATAACCACAAATTGAAATATCACTTTTGCAAGATTAAAAAGGGTCCTAGATCTTAAAAATCGACATTTGTCTCTTGTGTAAACAAAGTGTCTGGTTTGCGTCAAAATACACGCACAGAGACCACAGAGGAGGAGATGCGTGGAAAATAAGGTGTGCAGCGAATTTTACGACTTTACGACTCTGTGCCAAGATGATGAAAACCTGGCTCTTCAACTGAAGCTCACGACAAACCCCCTCAGCTCCTTGAGACCCTTACGGGTGAGTAGCTTCACTTTAGAAACACTGACTTGATTTGATCAGATCCACCCCTGCCCCACTGCTCTCCTTCAAGCCTTGACCCCAGATGCCTGGCCATGCTCTGGTGGCACAGCACACCACACAAAGAAAAGAGCCTTCACCTGCTTCCTCTGCTGCCTAACCTGCACCACTGCACCCGCAACAACTACCAAAATTATATATCCATGAACCCAAACACTCACACACAAAATCACCTACCAACAAACACATCTGCACACCTAAACATGAACAACATGCTTGCTCTTCAACATCCCCTCCTTCAGAAGCACACCACAGAGGTCTAGGACTTTCTGCAAGACAGCTTCTCTTCCATACGGAAACACGGCTGACCACACCTTCAATGCAAAACAATTAAAGGCTGTAACACTTGTTCGCTCCAAACTGAACTACTGAAACACTTTTCTCTATGGCATCACAAAAGTTCATCTGGGTGTAAGAGGTTCAAGGCCACATGAATGACCCGGTTTGCGTCGCTCTTGCACCACACAATGTGGTGCAAGTGAGACGAAACCTTAAGTCAGATTGTGGAAGCCATGCAAAGCCACTTATGAGGCAATGCAGTGCAAAATCGATATGTTGCCTTACGTTGCCCTATAGAGGCATTCCATGGGTGTTGTGTGGGAATTTTGACACATACCCAGATTTACAAGAACTTTTAAACCTGGGGATGTGCCAAAAACCTTTCCCCTCCAAGGGAGGCTTAGCGAGGAAAAGTTTATTTATTTCTCCTTGTTTCTTCTGCAGCACAAACAGAAAGAGGAATATGCCTCCCAGGATTGTTTTTGTGCAGGAATGTGCCCCTTCCTGCACAAAAACAATCCTGCATGCAACACATGCACCATGGTGCAAGGGTGCCTATGTTGGCGTTAGGCAGCCCATTGAGTTCCAGCATGGGAGGAAGGGGCAGGAATATGTCACATGCCTTAAATACAGCACATTCCTGCCCTTTCCCTGTCACGCAGTTGAGCACAGCAAGGTTAGTTGTGGTACTGCATTGTGTGACAATCTGAAAAATATACCCCTTAGTGACTTCTGTCCTGTCCTTCAAAATGTTTTAAAAGGCTCCCATTAAAGCAAAACTACATTATAGGCTAGTGTGTAGTACTCATAAAGCCTTACATAACTCCACATCTTCCTACCTGGCTTACAGAATAAAAATCTCTAGTGCCCAACTGGGGTCAAGAAGTGCAGAAGCTCTCTTCCTTAAGCCTCCCATTTGTAAGCAAAAGGGTTGTTTCAAGCACTTCTTCTCCAGCAGTATTAAAACAATCTAGAAGTCTCTCAGACCTGCTCTATGCCCGACCCCATGTCTTGGTACCTTTAAAATGAAACTTACATTCCTCTTATTCCAAAGGCATTTGGGGTAAAGGCCGTTCTAAGGCACATCACCTAAGGGGTTGAGGATCTGAGAATATGTAAAAGGTAAAACGTGATGCCTATACATGCACAGTTTTGTTGCCTGCACATGGGCATCCACCTGCCAGTAATCCTTTTGTGAGTTCCTGGAGGCATGAAAAATGTATATCAGGCTGAAAACTCACCATTCCGACCAAATTTATCCCATGAAAATGGTCTTTTGTGTGGATCACCGTAGCTTACTTGGAGTATGCAACTGGAAATGTCTCCCTTAACAACACACAAAGGTGATGGAAGAAATGCTTGCAATAAGTCTAACCACTGGCAACTGCTCAGGGTAGCGCTCCAACCCATTGTTCGTTTGCCCACCATGCCACCTCAGTTTGGACCCAGCCATATGCAACCAGTCTTGACCCTGCTCCAGAAAGAACAGTCCAGCCCCAACTGCCAGGCCAGGTCCTCCCTAAACTGAAACATGAGCAACTTCAGACAGGTTTCACCTGATTGAGGCTCATCAGACATGTGTATCTTAGATCCAGTGGTACAGTTAACAAATCATCATTTTTTTGTCCAGTGTGTATCATTTCTGGAAGCTGGTGCAACGCATACTGAGCAAAGCTGAACTCTGACGCCTGGATCATCATGGGAAGGTAAGATATACTCAGCATGTCACTTCATAACTTGCCAAGAGAAAACTGACATCAGAAAGCTGTTTTCTTTTACATTTTCCTGCTCAGTATGTATATAGGTCTATGTGTGCTCTATGACAATGTCAGAAGTATTTGTCTATTCAAAAGTACACTAATAAATACAGCACAAATACTAACTCAATTTTTAGCATCTCATTAGAAGTGCTCAGTACTCCCCAAAGTAACCCACTTTATCAAGCTTTAAACATTCAAAGATTGAACATTTTCAATCTTATGAATCTGGGTTACATAGAGCTACTTCAAGTTTTGTGTTACCTGATGTGTGTGAGCTATGCATCATGAGAGATTTCTCTGCTTTGTGACAGAAATGCTTATAGTTAGGGTTACTGGAATACAGGAGTGCTGCATAAAAACTGTAAGATCTCTGAAATTAGAGATTTCATTCTGCTACCTAAAATCTAAATTCCGCAAGATTTGTACTACATGAAGGATTCTTCTGCTGCAAAAGTCAATGGTCTGTAAGATCCGTGGTACCTGAGAGACAAGTCTGCTCGGTAAAGCCAGAACCTGTGGGTCTCTGTGACATGTGGCATAGCCCTACTTTCTGAGAACTGAGATGTAACTTCAGTGCCACCATATATTATGTATTTTGGTTTAATTTTCTGGTGGTGGTGTAAGGAAGTAAGAACTTCCCTTAAAGTTTGGTCTTTCAACAGTACCATTCCTACACTACCATTTCCCCTGTAAGAAAATGGGTTAGTAGATGGAGAGGATGTGAGTCCTTCCCAAGTGATGTCTAACATCTTGTTAGATCCAACCCACAAGTTCAATAATTAAGCCTGGGTTCACTCCCTGGTAGCTGTGACACAGAGCAGACAGGCTTAATTTAGGATGAAGTCTGTGAAGCATTTAGCAGTCCTGAAACAATTAAATGTTCAAAACACAACACAATAAAAATTTCAAAACCAATTTCCAAAAACATAGACAAATAACATCAAAATGACTGAAATCCAATGAAGGAAACCAAAGATATGAATATTTAAAGATTTAGGTAAAAAGTGCTAAGAAAAAGTAAAGCGCCAACAAGAAGTCATTGGGCCCGATTCATAAAGGTAAACTTAGACGTTTGGTCTAAAATTAGGCCAAACGCCTAAGTTTACGTCTTTGGGAATTCGCAAAGGGCATTTACGAACAGTATTTTTACATCTACACTTGAGGCGGCTCCGCCCTGAGTGCGGACGTAAAGATACTACTCATAAATGTCCTTTGTGAATTACCAAAGTCGTAAACTTAGATGTTTGGTCTAAGTTTAGACCAAACGTCTAAGTTTATCTTTGTGAATCGGGCCCAATGCTTGTAGGTGACCAGGACCAAGTAGTTATTTCAAACTGACCACATTGGAGCGAAGCTGGATACGCTAGGGTGGTCATTCAAGTTAAAGATTTTACCTTCTCACTTAATCTATGAAGTGGAGGTTGAAATCCTCCAGCGGGACAGGGTCCCACTGAAGCTGTTGATTTTGCCTGGAAAATCTTAGAGTGGGAAAATTAAAATATTTCACCAGCTAAAGTCTCCTTTTCAATTGGGTACGTTTCACGTCTTTGCCTGCTCAACATTTCCACCATAAGGTTTAGTGTTTAATTTGGATTTCAAAACCCTCCAGGGGGTCAGGCTGAAAGCTATACTGACAAAGCATTCTCAAAATTAGACACCTTTGCTCTGAAATCCCACTAACACTACAGATGTGTTTTGTTAGATCTGGCATCGTTTGTGTGGTTTCCCCTCTCTTTTTGCTCTGCTGCCTGTATTTGTGACTATGTGCTTGAATTTATTTTTGCTGGTTTTGGTATTCCGGCCACTTTACCATCGCTGACCAGTGCTAAAGTGCAAGTGTTCTCTGTGTAGATTGTAACTCCAATTGGCTTTTCCATGACTGGCATAATTTATTTACTAGTAAGTCCCTAGTAGAGTGCACTAGAGGTGCCCAGGACCAGTAAATAAAATGCTACTAGTGGGCCTGCAGCACTGATTGTGCCACCCACAAGTAGCTCTGTAAATAAGTCTCAGACCTGCCACTGCAGTGTCTCTGTGTGCAGTTCTGCACTGCCAATTCGACATGGCAAGTGTATCCATTTGCCAGGCCCAAACCTTCCTTTTTATGACATGTAAGGCACCTCCAAGGTAGGCCCAACGTAGCCCCATGGGCAGGGTGCAATGCATGTAAAAGGTAGGACATGTACTGGTGTGTTTTACATGTCCTGATAGTGAAATACTGCTAAATTCGGTTTTCACTATTGCCAGGCCTATCTCTTCCACAGGTTAACATGGAGACTGCCTTTAAAATCTTTTGAGTGCGGTTTCCTATTGAGAGCAGATAGAGATCCGGAGTTTGGGGTCTCTGGACTCACAATTTAAAAATAGATCTTTTGGTAAAGTTGTTTTTTAGATTGTAGGTTTGAAAATGCCACTTTCAGAAAGGAGGCATTTACTTGCTTAATCATTCTGTGCCTCTACCTGCTTGTGGAATTCACGTCTGTGTCAAAGTGACAGTTGGTGTTGCGCCGCGTGGTGCGGCGCGAGCCGAGCATTCGGCTCGCGCCGCGCAGCGCGTTATCAGGACGCGGCGCGCCCCGAGTCTTCTTTGTACAGCGCGAGGCCCCAGATATTATTTTGGGCCTCGCTCTGCCTTCTGTGGTGTCCCTGTTCTCCCCTGACCCCTCCTTACCTGTTTCTTTTTCTACTTCTTCTTCTTTTTCTTCTTTACTTTTTCGAGGCATTTTTTGTCCTTTCTTTATGTCTTTTCCCCTTCCCATGTTACCTTTTTCTTCCCAGCATTCCTTGGTCCCTATTTTCTATGGTTCCTGTTCTATTCTATCCTATGTACTTTTTCCCTATCTAAAATGGTGTCTTTTTACTTCCTGTTGGTCACTTCCTGTTTCTTGGTATATAAGGGCTCTGTTTTCTCCCTTTCCTTGCGCTGCATCACTTTCTGCTCAGATTGTGTCTTCGCTCCTGATTCTTAGCCTTCGGTTCTGAATCTTTTCAATTTTGCATTTACCTGCATTTTGTTCCTGTTTGATTCCTGGTTTTGTTTTCGTTTCAGGAATCAATTTTTTGGAGGTTTTTTCCCCTTTATTGGGGTTTTTTCCCTCTGGCACTAATTCTAAAGGGCACGGTCTGTTCTTGGCGTTTCCACTGCCTGCAGCACCGTGGCTACTAGAAAGAGTCGCCCCTTTCTGGGCCAAAGCCGAACCCTCAAGACCTACGCCACTAGATCTGCGGTTTCCAGGCGCCAGCAGCACGTGAGTCGTGACAGAATGCAGCGCCAAACCATTCCGACATCTTCTGATACTATGGATGACACAGTGGCGGCGGCTGCAGATCCTGATTCATCTTTTTTGACTACTATTCAACAACAAGCTCAGGAATTGCAACAATTGCGCAACGAGAATGCGGTCTTACGACAGGCTTTGGCCTTCCCCAGTGGCGATGTTCCGACTATCTCCGCCTCAACGCCTCGCTTCTCTGGTGAACCAACTAAACTGCGTGAATTCCTGGATGCATTAACGGTTTACTTCGCCTTCAGACCTAGCCAATTCTCTCATGACAGGACAAAGGTGGGATATCTTATTAGTGCATTATCCGGTCCTGCCTTGGCCTGGGCAACCCCGATGGTGTCATCCAACGATCCAGTATTGTCGGACTTTTCTGCCTTCGTGACCCGCTTCAAACAAATGTTTAGTCGCCCAGGATTGGAAGCCTCGGCAGAGGAAGCATTATGTGATATCCAGCAAGGTTCCCAGGATGTCCTCCGATATATTACACGTTTCCGTCAATTAGCGGCAGAGACCACTTGGGTGGAGCGTACCCTGGTAACTTTGTTTCGCAGAGGACTTAAGGAAGAAATTAAGGATGAATTAGTACATTCCACCAGAGTTGAAGATCTTCGTGGCCTCATGGATCAAGCCCTTTCCATCGAGTATCGTCTTCAAGAACGACGAATGGAGAAGAGAAGGAGTAGAGGAGCGTCTCAGCCAAGCTCTTCACGGATGTATCCACCTCATCCTGAGGAATCTCGTCCTCCTGCTAAAGATATAGAAGGGGAACCCATGCAAGTGGATACTGCTCGAGGGCCACTCTCTGCTAGTGAGAAGGAAGACAGACGGAAGAAGGGATTGTGCCTCTACTGTGGTTCTGCTGGTCACCTGCTTCGTACATGTCCTGTACGTCCACCTAGACCCTTGGGAAACGCCACCTCCCATCCTCTGTAAGAAGGGAGGGGACGGGATCATCGGCTATACCTTCTATCAGCTCATTCAATGACAATACAACTTACTTGTTCGTGTTACCAGTCATATTACAACTACCTGATGGCCGCCAAGAAAGAACTATGGCATTATTGGATTGTGGTGCTAGTGGTATATACATGGATAAGACATGGGCCACTAATCTGCAAATTCCCACTCAACCCAAAGACATTCCTGAACAAGTACACACCGTGGATGGATCTTTAATATCCTCAGGTCCAGTCGATACTACGACCTTGATGTTAAATTTACAGTTTGGTAATCATCAAGAACACCTCTCTTTTGATCTCATTTCATCTCCCAACCATACCATTATTCTCGGAATTCCATGGTTTACTAGACATAACCCATATGTGAACTGGGTAACCCAGACAATTTCTTTATCCTCACAGTTTTGTCAAGAAAATTGCTTTGCTTCCGATAAATATTGGTCACCAAACAGATTAACACCTATGAAGAGTACTACGGAGTATTCCATCAACACTGTCCAAGGGGTTCCTGAACATTATTTAGAGTTCCAAGACGTGTTTCAAAAACCATCCAGACCTGTATTACCTCCACATCGAGAGTACGATTGTGCTATTCCTTTGGAACCTGGAACAGTCGTTCCCTTTGGGAGGATGTATTCTCTCACGGAACCTGAAAAGGAAGTTCTTAAGGAGTATCTGGAGGAAAATGTACAGGGTGGTCTCATTGTTCCATCATCTTCTCCAGCAGGGGCTCCTCTCTTTTTTGTACCTAAGAAGACCAAAGATCTTCGTCCTTGCATAGACTTTCGAGGCCTAAACAAGATAACTATAAAGGATCGTTATCCTTTGCCCCTCATTAAGGATATTTTAGAGGCAGTCAGAGGGGCTCAACGTTTTACCAAGTTGGATCTTCGGGGAGCTTACCACCTTTTACGTATAAAAGAAGGAGACGAGTGGAAAACAGCATTCAGGACACCGTTCGGTCATTTTGAATATAAAGTCATGCCCTTTGGTCTTACGAAAGCTCCTGCTATATTTCAAAGGTTTATGGACTCAATATTTTCCGATCTCTTGAACCAGACACTCGTAATCTACTTGGACGACATCCTTATTTTTTCCAGACACCCCGAACTCCATTCTTCTCATGTGAAACAAGTCCTTCACAGACTCCGAGCACATCAACTATTCTGTAAACCCGAAAAGTGTGAGTTCGATAAGACGGAAGTCAAATATCTGGGTTATCATTTAAGTTCCACCGGCATAGCTATGGACCTAGAAAAGGTACAAGCAATTCTAGAGTGGCCTTCTCCCTCTTCTATCAAAGAAACACAATGTTTCCTAGGATTAGCAAATTTTTACCGACAGTTCATTCAAGACTTTGCTAAACAGACCAGCCATATAACCCATACCTTAAAGAAGGAAAATCTAAAACAGGGGTTTGTCTGGACCAAGGCGGCTGAAACAGCTTTTCAAGAATTAAAGAAGGCATTCACTCAAGCTCCCATCTTGAGACATCCAGATACCAATAAACAGTTTATCGTAGTTACCGATGCTTCCGAAAAAGCTATTGGAGCAGTCTTGCTTCAACTTCAAGAAGATGATGGTCTTGAACATCCTGTTTTCTATTTGTCCCATATTCTCTCTTCAGCTGAACAACATTACTCTGTACTAGAAAGAGAGTTGTTAGCTCTGAAGACAGCCTGCATCGAATGGAGACAGTTTCTGATGGGATCCAAGGAGCCTTTCGAGGCGAGAACAGATCACCGTAATCTGCAATGTCTACGTAATTTTGTATGCCAAAATAGTCGCCAGGCGCGTTGGGCCTTTTTCTTTAGTCAGTATGACTTTTACATCACCTATATTCCTGGATCTCAAAACATTCTGGCTGATGCTCTGTCTCGACGCTATCCAGATTGTACTCCTTCCCCATCTCAGTTTCTACTGGAGCCTAGTAAGATCATTGGAGTTGCTCAATCTTTTCTGGATGAGGTACAACTGGAGTATTCCAGCCTGTCTAATAGCGAAATAGAGAAATTAAGAACCTTTTTATGCAAGAAAGAAGGATTCTTTTTTCATCAGAAGCTGTTATTCCTCCCTACTAACAGAGTGCGAGACAAAGCATTACAGATGTGCCATGATTCACCGGTTGCTGGACATAGAGGTATTAAGGCCACACAAGAACTTCTTTCGCGATCTTTCTGGTGGCCTACCTGGAAATCAGATGTCGAAAGATATGTTCAGGCTTGTCCCATATGTGCCCAAGTCAAGATTCCCCGTAGCAGACCTGCAGGATTACTACAGCCTTTGCCAGTTCCACCAACGCCATGGCATACTATTTCCACTGACTTTATGTGTTCACTTCCGCCATCAGCTGGAAACCAGGTTATCATGGTCACTGTTGATTCTTTCACTAAAATGGCCCACTTTACTGCTCTAAAGAAATTACCAACATCCCAAGAATTGAGCCAGATATTTATCGACCATATTTTCCGTCTCCATGGACTTCCACATACCATTGTGTCTGACAGGGGTCCCCAGTATATTTCCCGGTTTTGGAAACATTTTTGCAAGACACTGAATATCAATATAGCACTATCATCCGGTTTCCATCCTCAGACCAATGGACAAACTGAGCGTTTGAATCAAGGACTAGAACAATACCTTCGTTGTTTTTGTAATTCCACCCAAAGCAACTGGAACACTTATCTTCCTATTGCTGAATATTCCTACAACAATTCTGTCCATAGTGCCTCCAAGGTCACTCCCTTTTTCTGTTCCTATGGCTATCATCCGACCTCTTTTCCTACTGCTCCTCAATCTACCTCTCCTCTGCCTGCCATTACATCTTTTTCCAAACGTCTCCTGCAACTCCATAAGCTCATTAGATCTAATTTATTGCACACTAAGAGGTATATGAAGAAGATCGCTGATAAGAGACGTGGACCCACTCCTGATTATCACCCTCAGGATAAAGTCTGGCTTTCTTCCAAATTCTTGCCCTCTCGTCTTTCTCTGAATAAGTTCACGCCTCGCTATTATGGGCCTTTTCGTATTCTTCAGTTGCTTAATCCTGTCACTGTTCGTCTTCGCTTGCCTCATACTTGGAAAATTCATCTGGTCTTTCATGTATCCCAACTCAAACCTTATGTCCCTGATCCTTTCTCTCGTCAGTTTCCTTGTCCTCCTCCTGTGTTGGTGAATGATGTCCCTGAATATGAGGTTCAAGAAATTTGTGACTCTCGCCTTTTTCACCGGCGTCTTCAGTATTTGATTCACTGGAAGGGTTATCCTCTTAGTGAATGCTCTTGGGAAGATGCTTCTTCTGTTCACGCCCCTCTTTTGATTTCTCGTTTTCATCGTTTGTTTCCCTTCAAACCTGGACCTTCAGGGGGGGGACCTACTGTTGCGCCGCGTGGTGCGGCGCGAGCCGAGCATTCGGCTCGCGCCGCGCAGCGCGTTATCAGGACGCGGCGCGCCCCGAGTCTTCTTTGTACAGCGCGAGGCCCCAGATATTATTTTAGGCCTCACTCTGCCTTCTGTGGTGTCCCTGTTCTCCCCTGACCCCTCCTTACCTGTTTCTTTTTCTAATTCTTCTTCTTTTTCTTCTTTACTTTTTCGAGGCATTTTTTGTCCTTTCTTTATGTCTTTCCCCCTTCCCATGTTACCTTTTTCTTCCCAGCATTCCTTGGTCCCTATTTTCTATGGTTCCTGTTCTATTCTATCCTATGTACTTTTTCCCTATCTAAAATGGTGTCTTTTTACTTCCTGTTGGTCACTTCCTGTTTCTTGGTATATAAGGGCTCTGTTTTCTCCCTTTCCTTGCGCTGCATCACTTTCTGCTCAGATTGTGTCTTCGCTCCTGATTCTTAGCCTTCGGTTCTGAATCTTTTCAATTTTGCATTTACCTGCATTTTGTTCCTGTTTGATTCCTGGTTTTGTTTTCGTTTCAGGAATCCATTTTTTGGAGGTTTTTTCCCCTTTATTGGGGTTTTTTCCCTCTGGCACTAATTCTAAAGGGCACGGTCTGTTCTTGGCGTTTCCACTGCCTGCAGCACCGTGGCTACTAGAAAGAGTCGCCCCTTTCTGGGCCAAAGCCGAACCCTCAAGACCTACGCCACTAGATCTGCGGTTTCCAGGCGCCAGCAGCACGTGAGTCGTGACAGTTGGTCTGTTAGTGAATTCCCTCTAGACAGTGATACAAAGGGAGATGAGGAGTGTCTTGCATATCCTCATGAGTCTCCTGGGCTAGATTAGAGAGGGAGGAGCTGACACCTGCACCTGTAAGAGCTGTGCCAGTCCCCACACAATGCAGTCTCCAACCCCCTGGTGTGTGTCTCGAGCCAGGACTGGGCAAGGCAGGATCTTGAGGAACCTCTGCCAAGGATAAGACGTGGAAGAGAAGGACTGCCCCTTTGCCTGTGAGTGGGCTTTGCTGGAGGGGGGGCTGCAGTTGTTGCTTCCACTTTCGAGAGGACAAAGGCTGGACTTTGCTGTGTTTTCCTGCTTGTGAAGTGTCTCCATGGGCTTGGACTGAGCTTGCCCCCTGTTTTGAAGTCTCAGGGCCATCAAAGACTTCCTCTGCCAGCACCTGGACTCCTATGCTGAGACTCCTACCCTGCAAAGTGGTGCCCTATCCAGTCCCTGGGCCCTTGAAAGGAGAAGCAAATGGAACCAATGCTAAGATCCACCCACCGGAGCCAAGTGGGAGAAAAATCTACGCAGTACATGCCTCGTGGCTAAAAATCAATGCATCACCAACGCACCATCGTGTTTTGCATGCATCATCGCTGAGTGTCAAAACCACAGTGAACCTGCATGGACCTGAGGCTGTCCGTCCAGAAATTGATGCATTGTTCTTCTGCAGGAGAGAGAAACAATGCATCGCCCACCTGACCAGAAAAGAATCAGCACATGGCCTCACTTGCCAGTCAGGAATCAACTGACTGTGCCAAGCTGCCAAGGGGGTGAGCAGGGGTTATCTGAGTTGTGTATCTCCCTTACCCTGAGTAGAGTGAGGGTCCCTGCCTGGACAAAGTGAAAACTGACTGCCAACCGGAGACCCCATTTCTAACATCTTTAAAGTCCAAACATTTTCTAAGTACCAACTTTTCAGCCTTTCTGGAGCAGTTCCTCATGGTCACTTTTCTGGATCCGAAGATCTCACAGACATTACATAGGCCCTCATTACAACCCTGGGGGTAAATGCTACCTACCGCCATGCTGATGGCCGTCAACATACCGTGACAGCGGTGGTATTCCGCTACGGGTATTATGACCCACATTGAGAAATCCGCCACAATACAGATACCCACACAAGTCAGCCAGACCAAAGGTCAGTGATAAATTGGTGGTAACAAAACCCACACTGTTACGCCAACAGGAATACGCCCACAGTATCAGGACCCACAAATCACCACAGTGGTCTTTCAACCACGGTAAACCATTGGCGGTACACATCGCTGCGCTCAAAATACATGCACACTCACAAAACTACACCACATTGGACAATTCAAACTACACATACCTGAGACACATACACACACCCACACACTCAGACCACTATAAAACACCCACCCACATTACCCACAACCCTTTCAACAAAAAAAAGAAATTGCCAACAGAGAGTGACACAAGCCAGGAGCACCCACTCAATCTGAGCCAGACAACACCATCTCCCATACACCATCCACGCCCCTCACAGCACACACCACAACACATCATCCCACACATCCTCACACATATCACTCACACCACATCCATGGCACCCCAATGACACCCCAGGTGTTCAGAGGAGGAGCTAAGGGTCATGGTGGAGGAAATCATCCGGGTAGAGCCACATCTATTCGGATCACAGGTGCAGCAGACATCCATTGCTAGGATGATGGAGCTATGGGGGAGAATCGTGGACAGGGTCAACGCCGTTTGACAGCATCCAAGAACAAGGGATGACATCAGGAAGAGGTGGAACGATCTACGGGGGAAGGTGCGTTCCATGGTTGCAAGACACCAGGTAGCTGTACAGAGGACTGGCGGTGGACCCCCACCTCCTCCCCCACAACTAACAACATGGGCTCGGATAAGTAATATCTTTACTACTATGTCCCCCACCCTACCTGCATGCCATCCCAAACTCCTACCCTCACCCCATCATCCACCATCTCACATATACCCCACTATCATAACCCATCCATCCCAATACCAAGCCCTGCATGTAACACCAATCCATGGACCCCCATCACAGGCCTGCATGGACACCCATCTCCACAGCATGCCCATTAGAGAGAATCACCTAGCCCACAAAATCACCACGCACACAAGGCAAAGCTGACAGGGCTATCCCAAACATACAGGGAAACACACCCATGCACAAGATGGCACATGCAGATACAATAACATTGCATTTTCATCCCCACAGGACCCCGACTCAATGTCACCGGAGAGGAGTTGCCAGCAACATCCAGTCCCCCCAGAGGAAGCCCACAGCGATGACAGCAGCTCTGCATGCCTGAATCACGATGACCAACCTGCCCAAACAGGGAACTCTGGACAGTCAGTTCCCCTGCCACAGTCCCAACCCACCACAGAGCCTCCCTGCTCAGGAAACACCAGCACAGCACCCACCCAGCGGGCCCATGCCACTGTCCCCAGGACATGTCAATCAGCAATGTGTCCACCACTACAGGGACCCCAGACAATCCCACGAACACAGGACGGTCAGGGACCTGGGGTCAGTGGCAGTGGGCACAAGGTTCAGGGGACAGAGGCACAGGACAACAGGGAAACTGTGAGGACTGCGGAGAGACAGGGGAGGACAGGCCCAGGGAACCGACTCTCCAGGAGGCACTCACCAACATCCTGGGAGCATACCACCTTTCCCAGAAGACCATGGGCCAGATACTGTACAAGTTGCAGGAAACCCAGTAGCTGCAGGAGGGACAGTACCTAGGGATCAGGGAGGACCTCAAAAACATCTACACCATCCTGGTCACCATTGCAGGGGTGCTGGCTGACATGGGCAAGACCATGAGGGAGGCAGTGGCACAACAATGGGCCCCTGACACTAGCCACACTGAAAAACAGACCTCTACCTCCGCCAGCGCTAGTGGACAGGAGGCCCCGCCACAGAACCAACAGGCCACCAGCACCCCACCCCCTACAAAAGGAGAACCACCCTGCAAATGGTCCCTGCGATCCAGGCAGAAAACAGAGAACATTGCCAAGACCCCCGTCAGGAAATAGGACTCTCCTGATTGTCATCCTTCTGTCCCACTCTGTCACCCTGTCCACCTTGAACTGCCATTACTCCTCTTCCTATGCACCACTGGACAATGCACCTGTGATACCAAGAGACTGAACTCTAACTGGACATTCCTCAACCATCACCCCAGCCCATTATACACCCCTCTCTATGTATGAGCATTTAAATAAACACCCTTGGAACAAATACAAATCTTGAGTCTTTTAAATGATTGAAATATGTATTAGTACAACAGGCTGAAAACATTGCAAGTCATATGTACAGTTATATATACATTGGTATGACCTTTAGTGGGCAGCAGTAAACATACCAGGAGCCAGAGTGGGCCACAGAGATCTGAAAATTGAGATACCAAAGGGTACAGTAACTGGCCATGGACATAGGGAAATCAGGCTGCCAAGTACAATGTCGAACAGAAAAATGGCATGTAAAGTGAAGTTACAGTGTCTTACCTGTGTGTCACTGGAAGTACTGCTGTATTATATTACTTTTGTTGTCCACATCTTCTTTCTCTGCCTCCTCTTCGTAACTGTCCACAGGCTCCACCGCTGCCACAAGACCATCTCCAGGCTCATCCTCCAACAGAAAAGGCACCTGGTGTCTCAAGGTCAGGTTGTGCGACATGCAACGATGACCTGGCACACCTTCTTTGGTAAGTAGTACAGGGATCCACCTGTCAGATGGAGGCACCAGAACCTGGCCTTCAAGAGGCCAAAGGTTCTTTCAATTATCCTCCTTGTTCGCCCATGTGCCTCATTGTAACATTCCTCTGCCCTTGTCCTGGGATTCCTCACTGGGGTCAGTAGCCATGAGAGGTAGGGGTAACCAGAGTCACCTGCAAATATCGAGTGATACCTGTTAGACACACAGTAACCCTTAGGGACAACCCCATACCCAGACACCAACTGATACCGGGTGGGGACCTTGGGCTCACCTATTAGCCACACCCGGTGCCTCTGGAGTTGGCCCATCACATATGGGATGTTCCTATTTGTTGGACTTTTTTGCTTATGCAGGGTCATCCCCAATCTTTTTGCCTCCTGCCTCCTATTTTTTCTCATCTGTTGCTGTTGGTTTTTGAACTCTGAGCACTTTACCACTGCTAACCAGTGCTAAAGTGCATATGCTCTCTGTGTAAATTGTATTGTTGATTGGTTTATCCATGATTGGCATATTTGATTTATTGGTAAGTCCCTAGTAAAGTGCACTAGAGGTGCCAGGGCCTGTAAATCAAATGTTACTAGTGGGCCTGCAGCACTGGTTGTGCCACCCACACAAGTAACCCTATAATCATGTCTCAGACCTGCCACTGCAGTGTCTGTGTGTGTATTTTTACACTGTAAATTCAACTTGGCAAGTGTACCCACTTGCCAGGCCTAAATCTTCCCTTTTCTTACATGTAAGGTACCCCTAAGGTAGGCCCTAGGTTGCCCCAAGGGCAGGGTGCAGTGTATGGATAAGGTAGGACATATAGTAATGTGCTTTATATGTCCTGACAGTGAAATACTGCCAACTTCGTTTTTCACTGTTGCAAGGCCTGTCTCTCTCATAGGATAACATGGGGACTACCTTTAAATATCATTAAAGTGTAGATTCCCCTGGAGAGTAGATGGACATGTGGAGTTTGAGGTCCCTGAACTCACAATTTTAAAATACATCTTTTAGTAAAGTTGATTTTGAGATTGTGCGTTTGAAAATGACACTTTTAGAAAGTGAGCATTTTTTTGCTTAAACCATTCTGTGACTCTGCCTTGTTTGTGGATTCCCTGTCTGAGTCAGTTTGACAGTTGGGTTGTTTTTCACCTCGCACTAGACAGTGACACAAAGGGGGCTGGGGTGTAACCTGCATTTCCTGATTAGCCATCTCTGCTAGGAGGGAGGGGTGGAGTGGTCACTCTCATCTGAAAGGACTGTGCCTGCCTCTGACAATACCAGCTCCAACCCCCTGGTGTGTGTCTGAGGCCTTGCCTGGGCAAGGCAGGATTTCACACGTAGGTGTGAGTCCCCTTTGAAGAAAGGTGACTTCAAAGACTAACATGGGTATAAGAAGGGCACCCAAATCTACAGACTTTAGAAACACTTCTGGGACCAAGAGGAACCTCTACCTGGAGAAGAGCTGATAGCTGAGGAAGAAGTGCTGCCCTGCCTGTGACTGTGCCTTGTGGAGCTTTCCTGCAGTCCTGCTTCTGCCAGAGTAAGAGGGCAAAGACTGGACTTTGTGTGCCTTCCATCTTGTGAAGAAATCTCCAAGGGCTTGAGTTAGAGCTTGCCTCCTGTTGTTTGAAGTCTCAGGGACAGCAAAGACTTCTCTCTGCCAGCACCTGGAGTCTCTGGAGAGACTCCTGCTCTGACAAGTTGTGCCCTATCCAGTCCCTGGGCCCTTGAAAGGAAAGCTGGTGGAAATCCAAGGAAATCAACTTTGGACGACTCCGGACCAACGCCGCTGCTGAATCCGGTAACGCCGCCTGCACCCGATGCCGTGACCTTCGCTGGAACGCGTCGCTCTTCGCAGACCCAACGCCGCAGCAGCCCCGCTGAAGTCCGCGACTCTGTGGAAGTCGCCGCACCACGTCGTGACCGCCGCCGCTCGAAGTGAGTGGATTCAACGTTTGGCACAGACGCCGCGATCACCGACTTCGCGCATCAGCTTGTTTTCACTCTTCACCAAAGGTACTATACTTGGTGGTCTACACGACTCCGTGTCCGGCGCTGCTGGTGTCGGCTTGTTGGGAACGACTCCGTCCCGACGCCGTGTTAACATCTCATCGAAGCATTTCTGTTTCTAAGCTCTATTTTTGAGTTTAATCTTTAAAAATTCTTGACTTGTGTATGTCGGATTTTTGTCGTTTTGGTCTTGTTTTGTTTAGATAAATATCTCCTATTTTTCTAAACCAGTGTTGTGTCATTTTGTAGTGTTTTCATTAAGTTACTGTGTGTGTTGGTACAAATACTTTACACCTAGCGCTCTGAAGTTAAGCCTACTGCTCTGCCAAGCTTCCAAGGGGGTAAGCAGGGGTTAGCTGAGGGTGATTCTCTTTTACCCTGACTAGAGTGAGGGTCCTTGCTTGAACAGGGGGTAACCTGACTGTCAACCAAAGACCCCATTTCTAACACTATTCCTCAAGAATAAGGCGTCATGCACAGAGCCAGGAAACTTGGCATTCACATGGGAGATGTACTGGTCCGCCAAACACACCATCTGCACATTCATAGAGGGATAGCCTTTTCTATTCCTGAACACTTGTTCATTACTCCGGGGGGGGGCAACAAATGCTACATGGGTGCCATCAATGCTACCAATGATGTTGGGGATATGTCCCAGGGCATAAAAGTCAGCTTTCACTGTGGCCAAATCCTCCACTTGGGGGAATACGATGTAGCTGTGCATGTATTTCAGCAGGGCTGACATCACTCTGGTCAACACGTTGGAGAACATTGGCTGAGACATCCCTGATGCCATGGCCACTGTTGTTTGGAAGGAACCACTTGCCAGGAAATGGAGCACTGACAGGACCTGCATTAGAGGGGGGATACCTGTGGGCTGGCGGATAGCTGACAACAGGTCTGGCTCCAATTGGGCACACAGTTCTTTGACTGTGGCCCGATCAAGTCTGTGTTAGTATAATGTGTCTTTCCTCCATTGTCGCAAGGTCCACCAGGGATCTGTACACCAGAGGATGTCGCCATCTCATATTCATCCTCAGCGGTTGAAGCCTAGGGAGGAAAACGGTGAGCAGAGAATCATATTCACACATCAATTGAAATAATGATGCATCTTTTCCTTTACATAACCTGTATGTGAATCCGAGAGTCAGTTGCTGTGCCAATGTCTGCTGTGACGCAGTTGGGTACCATGGCCTGTGCCCCGTGAAATGGCGGCTGCTTGACCTGTGAGGAGAGACAAGTGGAAATGAGGTAATTCCGCTGGCGTTGTGCACCGTTGCGGTAGGCAGTCGACAACCGCCGTGCAACTTTGCATTGGTTGTCATTGGGCCCTATGGGTTCCAGGAGCCAATGGCGATGTACACTGGCGGTGACGGTACACACCGCCACAGACGTGACTGCCATTTTCTATCTATTCACTCACTTGCTACCTGACCTTCAACAGGAGAGGACCTACACTGCAAATTCTGCTGTGACCTGTGTCTGGAAGCGACAATGGGTCATGTGTCTGGGGAAAGAGCCCCTGCCTTCACTGTTGAGGAGTTCGAGAAACTGGTTGATGGGGTCCTACCCCAGTACACATTACTCTACGGTCCTCCAGACAAACAGATGAGTACACTGTGAGAATGATGCGTGGGCCATGAATGTGTGGATTGCTGTGTGTGTAAGCCACATGTAGGGGGGCGGCTAAGGCGCCCTGGCCAGAGTGCTGAATGTATGGTGGTCAATGTATGTGTGTCAGGGGATGGGAGGTGTTGGACTTTTGCTTATGCAGGGTCATCCCCAGTCTTTTTTGCCTCCTGCCTCCTATTTTTTTCTGACCTGTTGCTGTTGGCTTTTCAACTCTGAGCACTTTACCACTGCTAACCAGTGCTAAAGTGCATATGCTCTCCTGTTTAAATTGTATGTAAGTGGTTTATCCATGATTGGCATATTTGAATTACTAGTAAGTCCCTAGTAAGGTGCACTAGAGGTGCCAGGGCCTGTAAATCAAATGCTACTAGTGGGCCTGCAGCACTGGTTGTGCCACCCACATAAGTAGCTCTGTAATCATGTCTCAGACCTGCCCCTGCAGTGTCTGTATGTGTATTTTTACACTGTAAATTCGACTTGGCAAGTGTACCCACTTGCCAGGCCTAAACCTTCCCTTTCCTTACCTGTAAGGCACCCCTGAGGTAGGCCCTAGGTAGCCCCAAGGGCAGGGTGCAGTGTATGGATAAGGTAGGACATATAGTAATGTGGTTTATATGTCCTGACAGTGAAATACTGCCAATTTCGTTTTCACTGTTGCAAGGTCTGTCTCTCTCTCATAGGATAATATGGGGGCTACCTTTAAATATGATTAAAGCGTAGATTCCCCTAGAGAGTAGATGGACATGTGGAGTTTGGGATCCCTGAACTCACAATTTAAAAATACATCTTTTAGTAAAGTGGATTTTAAGATTGTGCGTTTGGAAATGCCACTTTTAGAAAGTGAGCATTTTCTTGTTTAAACCATTCTGTGACTCTGCCTGGTTTGTGGATTCCCTGTCTGGGTCAGTTTGACAGTTGGGTTGTTTTTCACCTCACACCAGACAGTGACACAAAGGGAGCTGGGGTGTGATCTGCATTTCCTGATTAGCCATCTCTGCTAGGAGGGAGGGGTGGAGTGGTCACTCTCATCTGAAAGGACTGTGCCTGCCTCTGACAATGCTGTCTCCAGCCCCCTGGTGTGTGTCTGAGGCCTTGCCTGGGCAAGGCAGGATTTCACAAGAAGGTGTGAGTCCCCTTTGAAGGAAGGTGACTTCAAAGACTAAAATGGGTATAAGAAGGGCACCCAAACTTACAAACTTTAGAAACACTTCTGGAATCAAGAGGAACCTCTGCCTGGAGAAGAGCTGATCGCTGAGGAACAAGTGCTGCCCTGCCTGTGACTGTGCTTTGTGGAGCTTTCCTGCAGTGCTGCTTCTGCCTGAGTAAGAGGGCAAAGACTGGACTTTGTGTGCCTTCCATCTTGAAGAAGAAATCTCCAAGGGCTTGATGTAGAGCTTGCCTCCTGTTGTTGAAGTCTCAGGGATAGCAAAGACTTCTTCCTGCCAGCACCTGGAGTCTCTGGAGAGACCCCTACTCTGCTCTGTGGTGCCCTTCCAGTTCCTGGGACCCTGAAAGGAGAGGCTGGCAGCCTAAGGACAAAAATACACGCACCGAGCACCGTGCGGAGAAAAGATCGACGCGAATCCGATCGCGGCTGAGAAAACGACGCGACGCCGGTTCCGCAGCTGAGAAACGACGCCGCAGGAAACGCGACCGAAAAACCGACGCCCGGAGCAGGAGAAACGACGCGCAGCATCGCTGACGGAGGCTGAGAGATCGCACCCTGCGCCGCGGGACTTTCGGATCGTCGTGTGGCTGGCTTTTTCAACGCGCACCGCCGTGCCGAGTTGTTTTCGACGCACACAGCCGTGCAGGGTTACTTTCGACGCACACCGCCCGTGCGGGGTTATTTTTGACGCAAACCAGGTACATTTTCACGCTAGCAGCGCTAGTGTGGTGTTACAACTACCTAAAGACTCTTTTTATTTTAAACCTTTAAAAAAATCATAACTTGACTTGTGTATGTTGGATTTTTGTCGTTTTGGTCTTGTTTTGTCTAGATAAATATTTCCTATTTTTCTAAACTGGTGTTGTGTCATTTTGTAGTGTTTTCATTAAGTTACTGTGTGTGTTGGTACAAATACTTTACGCCCAGCACTCTGAGGTTAAGCCTACTGCTCTGCCAAGCTACCAAGGGGGTAAGCAGGGGTTAGCTGAGGGTGATTCTCTTTTATCCTAACTAGAGTGAGGGTCCTTGCTTGAACAGGGGGTAACCTGACTGTCAACCAAAGACCCCATTTCTAACAGGAGGGATCTGGTGGGCAATGAGCATGACGGTCCAGACGGGTGAATAATTCCCTTTTCTGCTGTCTTTTCCATGCAGGTCAGCGCCCATCAGAAAAAGGGTATTTGGCGTGCCATCGCCAAGGAGGTGCGGACACTGGGGGTCTTTGACAGGCGGAGCACCCACTGCCACAAACGGTGGGAGGACCTGCACCGCTGGGCAAGGAAGACGGCGGAGGCCCAGCTGGGGCTGACCTCTCAATGAGGAAGGGGTGCCTGTCGTACCCTGACCCCCCTGATGTTCTGCATCCTGGCGGTGGCCTATCCAGAGTTAGATGGGCTCTTGAAGGCATCATAGCAGCCACAAGCGGGTGAGTACAGATTCTCAATCATGACTGTGCATGCGTTAAGATTTACCTGGGTGGGGGATGTGGGCTGTGGGTTCCCCATGGTCAGGGCGAACATTACAGGGTAGGTCCCTTGTTGGGCAGGCTCTGAGGCACTCCAATCCCAATAGTGTTAGTGGGAATCTACTACTGGGCAGGGTCCTGTGGGTTTCAGGTGTGCAGCTAATGGCGTTAGGCATTGTACCCCATGGGCTGGTGACTATCTCAGTAGCTGGTAGTGCATGGCCTAGTGCATAGGGCTGCTCCCTGTGTGTTGTGTACGCCAACGTCAGTGGTGTTGCTGGCATTGACCAAGTGTATCCTCTGTCCCTCCCCCCCTTTCTGTTTTGTCACCCTGTCCTTGTGTGCATTAGCATCATCTGGCGGAGGAGCAGAGGCACCGGCGACAGATGGAGCTGCATCCCACATGGGCCTGGAGGTCGAATCCACCGACGGTGAGGGCACCAGTGGGACGGAGGGCGAGGGGAGCACCACAACGGGGACAGGAGGAGAGACCACAGACAGCGACTCCTCCTCCGATGGAAGCTCCCTGGCAGTGGTGGACACCTATGTGCCCACCTGGAGGGCATTCACTCTGGCGTGGTGGCCCAACGGAGAGCACTTCAGGCTCTGGCCTCCGCACTGATGGCAGCCATTGTCCCTGTGTCAAGCCTCCCCCCTCCTACTTCCACTACCCAGTCCGAATCCCCTTAACCCCAGCCTATCCCAAGCACACTTTCAGAACAGCATTCACCTAAATCAACACACAAAAGTGGCTCAGGCAAACACAAGCACCACACTTCATCTCACAGGCACTCACACAAGCACCATCCCCATGCAGACACACCAACATCCACTGCCTCTACTGTGTCCCCCTCCTCCTTGTCATCCACCTCCCTCCCAGTAGCTTCTCCACTCACACCTGCATGCACTAGATCCTGATCCACTAGCTCCATCACCTAGCATGCCCATCACAACACACCCCTCACTGGCAGTCACCACCCCCACATCCATGCACACGTCCCCTATGTACTCTCCAAGTGTGTCTGTGACCCCTCCTCCAAAAGTACACAAACGCAAGCACCCACCCACCCAACAGCCATCCACCTCACAACAGCATCCAGCCCATGCACCTGCACCCAAACTCAGCAGACAGACACCTCCTGCAACCACTCCCTCTTCCTCCACTCCCAAACCCTCTCCCTCTTCCTGTACCAGTGTCCCTAAGAAGTTTTTCCTGGCAAACATTGACCTATTCCCTACCACTCCCCCCACCTCCTTCCCCTCAGGACAGGGTGGCCAGAACCCAGCCCAGCACCTCAGCCACCAAGTCGAAGTCAACTGTGGTTCCTTGCAGCTATCAGAGGCTCAAAGAGGGCACCCGTCAGCCCAGCCAGTGTGCCACCAACCCCTGCCAAGGCCAAAACTATTCCGCCACCTGGCAAGGTGAAGAGGGGGATAGCATCCAGCAAGGAGAAGGAGACACAACCACCCAGCAAGGCCACCTCAAATACTCCAGCTGCCAGACCCAAGGTCACAGCACCATCTGCCAAGGTGAGGAAGGGGCACAAAGCGCAAGGCACTTCAGCCGTCCGAGGCTGCAGGTGAAGGCCTGGTGGCTACCAGCACAACCGCTAGCACCGCCACCCGCACCGCCACCTGCACCGCAGCCAGCACCGCCAGAAGCCCCGCCGCAAGCACCACCACCTGCGCTGCCGCAAGCACCACTACTGTCAGCAGCAGCAGCCCCAGTGGGCAGCAGTCCGAGGCTGCAGGAGAAGGGCTGGAGCCTCCCTCTACAACTGGCAATACCGGCACCTGCACTACGGCCAGCACCACCACCTGCACTGCCGATAGCACTGCCACAAGCACCGCCACCTGCACGGCTGACAGTAGCACCACTACCAGCAGCAGCAGCCCCAGTTGGCAGCCGTCCGAGGCTGCAGGAGAAGGGCTGGAGCCTCCCTCCACCACTCGCAGCACCCCCACCAGCACCAGCACTACCACCAGTTTGCAGCCGTAGCCGTCGCCGGATGGAGTCTAGCCCTGCCTCCATGGACTATCATGCAACCTGGTCCCTGCAAATCTCGTGTCTCAGACACCCAGGTGAGGGACTGTGAACTACCACACTCCAAGTGTTGCATCACTGGGCACAAAGCCCCCTATGGAACCAGTGGAAGAAGGCATCCACTCACCTTATCCTTGGCAGGATGAAGCACACTGGGCACAAAGCCCCCTCCAGAACCAGTGGAAGAAGGCATCCACCCACCCTATCCTTGGCAGGATGAAGCACACTGGGCACAAAGCCCCTTCCAGAACCAGTGGAGATATGCATCCACTCACCCTATCCTTGGCAGGATGAAGCACACTGGGCACAAAGCCCCCTCCAGAACCAGTGGAAGAAGGCATCCACTCACCCTATCCTTGGCAGGATGAAGCACACTGGGCACAAAGCCCCCTCCAGAACCAGTGGAAGAAGGTATCCACTCACCCTATCCTTGGCAGGAAGAAGCACACTGGGCACAAAGCCCCCTCCAGAACCAGTGGAGATATGCAACCACTCACCCTATCCTTGGCAGGATGAAGCACACTTGGCACAATGCCCCCTCCAGAACCAGTGGAAGAAGGCATCCACTCACCCTAGCCTTGGCAGGATGAAGCACACTGGGCACAAAGCCCTCTCCAGAACCAGTGGAGATAGGCATCCACTTGAGAGACTGTGGCTTTGCACTTCCCAGGACCAAGCAGTGGGCACACCACACACTTGAGAGACTGTGGCCTTGCACTCCCCAGGACCAAGCAGTGGGCAAACCACTCACTAGAGAGGCTGTGGCCTTGAACTCCTCAGGACATCGCTGTGGGCATGGAGCCCCCTCCAGGAGCAGTGACGTTATTCCATCTTCCGGCTGAGGTGCCTCCCCCTTCCCCGTCCCCCTGAGGTACCTGTGTGTTTTTGACCTGATACCCCTGCAGTGCTCTCTCCGTATTGAGGCAGGAGTCAAGTGTGGGCTTCCCCTATGAGTTTTGGCCCAGTGGCCCACGGACATTTTGAGTGGACAATGTACCACCTTATGTACATATTGTATATTTTTGTAAATACTGTTTTTAAAATTATTATGTATATCTGACTATTCCTAAAATATCACTGATTAGACTCTTCTTTTTGTCCTTGCGTTCTTCCAGGGTGTTACGGGGTGTAAACATAATGTTGATGCATGTGTTTGTGTGTATGGTGCTGTGGGTGAGGGTGGGGGTGTTGTGTGTATGTGTCACTCTCTTTTTCCTCCCCCCCCCTGTGTACTAGGTGCAGTACTCACCATGGTCGTCGCGGCCACCGTTTGTACTCCTGGTAGATGAGGAGGTAGACCAGCATGGGGAGGAAATGCAGCTTGGGCTCCATAGAGTCCTGGTTATTCATTGAGTGTTGAGAGGTGAGTGGTTCCCCTTCTGGGTACTGTTTCCGCCGTGCTTTTGATGGCATTGGTACTGCCCCAGAAAAGCTGGTGGATGGGCGGGTTGTGATGGGGTGGGTGGTACATTGACTTCCGCCTGGCTGTTGGCGGTTACCGCTGCAGTGTTTGTTGCTACAGCCGTGGCGGTCAGAGGGTTAAAGTGGGTGTATGTGTTGGCGGTTTCCGCCGTGGTCGTGATCCCATTTTTTTCACCGCCAGCCTGTTTGCAGTATTACCGCCACTTTAACACCGACCGCCAGGGTTGTAATGAGAGCCATAGTATTGAGTACTCATTCCATCACAGACCACCAGCAGGGTCCACTCCAAGTACAGTAGGGCAACTGATTACTACAGGAAAATAGCCTCTTGCAGCTTGTTGCCCCCTAGCTATAAAGGAGGTCGGTCAGCTTACCCATGGAGGTCAATGCTCAGTCCTGGGAGCACATGAAAGATGGTCCAGTTCCATAGGGCTCCACACAGGCCGGAGACAGCAGCTCCAGTCATCCTCTATTCTCACACAGATTCTGAAAGTGGCTTTATAAGCTGTGGGTAAGGCATTGATTTTGTAGGGCTGACTAGCCAGTGGCTAGGGGTGACTCCTGAACACTCACAAACCAGTGAGAAAAACGTTCCTAGGGACAACCCTTTCCTCATTTAGAACACATTACCATTCCATCCATTACCATGTTCTTTTGGTATTTGATGCCCTGAGTGGCTGGGTATGCCCAGACGTTGGTGCCGGCCTCACGGTGCCATTGGAAACAAGCTCTACCTGGCTGAAGAGCCCATAACAAGGGTGAAACTGGTCCTGGTTTGCTTGTGTTCTAGTTTTGGGAGGACCTGGGCTGGCAGTTCAGGCTGGACTGCTAACATGAGGAGCAGGGTCAAGACTGATTTGTGTATGGCTGGGTCCAAACTGAGGTGGTATGGTTGGTGAAAAACAATGGATTGGGATGCAGCCTCAACTGATTGCCAGTGGCTGAGATTCATTCAAGCATTCCACTCATCACCTTGTTGCTCCTACATTTAATGCCCTCATTTTGCCAGGTATGCCCAGGCATAGGTCCCTGGCTCCCTGTGCCACTGGAACCAAGCTACACCTGGCTGAAGAGCCAGTCCCAAGGGCCAAACTGGTCCTGAGTAGCTTGTCTTCTGGTTTAGGAGGACCTGGCCTAGCAGTTTGGGCTGGACTATTGCCATGAGGAGCACGGTCAAGGCTGAGTCCATACTGAGGTGGCATGGTGGGCAAAAACAATGGATTAGGATGCAGGCCTAAGTGATTGCCAGTGGCTGAGATTAATTCAAGCATTCCATTTATCACATGTTGTTTTTGCATTTGATGCCCCAAGTGCACCAGGTATGCCCAGATGTTGGTCCCGAGCTTACTGTGCCACTGTAACAAGCTAAAACTGGTCCTGGGTTGCTGGTGTTATGGTTTAGCAAGGACCTGGCCTGGCAGTTCGGGCTGGACTGTTTCCATGGGAAGCAGGGTTAAGACTGATTTGCATATGGCTGGGTCCAAACTGAGGTGGCATGGTGGGTGAAAAATGATGGATTTGGATGTGACCCGAGTTATTGCTAGTGGCTGTGAATAAATCAAGCAATCCTAAGTGTTCTGGATATGCTCAGATGTGTGTCTGGGCTCACTGTGCCACTAGAACCAAGCTATGCCCTGCTGAATAGACCATATCAAGGGTGAAACTGGTCCTGGGTTGCTTGAATTCTGGTTCAGGAAGGACCTGGCCTAGCAGTTTGAGCTAGACTGTTCCAATGAGGAGCAGGGACAAGACTGATTTGTATATGACTGGGTCCAAACTGAGGGGGTATGGTGGGCTAAAAACAATGCATTGAGATGCAGCCCCAAGTGATTTCTAGTGGCTGACATTCATTCAAGCATTCTACCCATCATCTTGTTGTTTCTGCATTTGCTGTCCTAAGTATGGCAGGTATGCTCAGACATTGGTCCCAGGCTCACTGTGCCACTGGAACCAAGCTATACCTGGCTAAAGAGCCCATAACAAGGGCAAAACCAATCCTGGATTACTTGTGTTCTGGTTCATGGAGAACCTGGTCTGGCAGTTCTGGCTAGACTGTTCTCTTGAGGAGCATGGTCACAACTAATTTGCATATGGCTCAGTCCTATTTGAGGTGGCATGGTGTGCGAAGAATGATGGATTGGGATGCAGCCTGACTGATTGCCAGTAGTTCAGATTAATTCAAGAATTCCATCCATCCCCTTCTTGTTTTTACATATGTCTTTCAGAGATCAATGTGCCTCCTGCCTAAATGTGCCTTTTGTAAAATTAACAGCATATAATTGCACTTCTGTGGGGTGGTAACACACAAATGAAATCAAGCTAACTGTACTCAAGATCTCATGTGAGAAAAGGGGTTTAGCCTTCCAGGCATCCTAGATGTAACACTTCCAGTTGTGGCTTGTTGAGTCCCCTAACAGAGAAAGGACACTCCTATGAGGATGAGGTATGTGTTATGTTTGTTGAAGCATGATGCAGATTTGCATTGGCAGCATGTCAGTTTTTGATTTTTGCTAATGTGTCTACAGTAGCAAAATGCACATGGGGAGGATTCCCAAGGTGCCCCCAGAATCTTCAACAGTGAAAACCATTATGGAGCTCATACAGGGAGGTCTGCATATATCCCTAATATGCAAAGCATTACTGCAGGACAGCACATTCTGCCTCCTGAATATCTGAACCAAGAGGGAGCAGTACAATGGCAAGCCATTTATGTACACAAATGGATTAGGTCATTATATATCAACTCTCATTTCCAGAAACGCAAATATCCACTCCACTCAGTATATACATATTGCTTATCTCACCCCACACAAGCTAAGCAAGATAGAGACAACATAGTTTGGGGAATATCCATACTGTTAAGAAGATGAGGCAAACCTTCTGCACATGGCATGGTCTTGCCCATTGGACAGCCATACTGGAGACAAGTGATAATTGTCCTGCTGAGGGTACCGGGGATGAGGGTGGCTTGATCATCAACACATTGGGCCTCATTTTGACTTTGGCGGACGGAAAAGCCCGTCCGCTGAAGTTCTGACGGGTAGGTTGCTGCCAGTGTGGCAGCCTCCCCGCCAGGCCCATTGTGAGTTTCCCACTGGCTGAGCGAGAAACAGCCTATAGCATTGTCTCTGGCTCTTAATAGAGCTGGCCGCAATGCTGTAGTGCATAGAGTGCACCAGCACCCATCGCATCGTTCACTCTCTGCAAATCTGAGAGTGAACATTGCGACGGTGCTGGCCCGGAGAGCCCCTGCACTGCCCTTGTCCTGCATGCCATCTCCACCAGCCCTGGTGGATTAGGACCGCCATGACCGCTAGGAAGACTAATCCTGGCGTGCTGGTGGTCCAACTGCGGCATGACCACCGCAGTCAGAATGTGACGGTCAGACCACCACTTTGGATGCCATCCAAACCCCAAAATGAGTCTGGCGGTCCTTGACCGCGAGACTCGTAAGGATGTATAGTAAGGTTACACCAAAAATCTAAAAATGGTAGGAATCACTATAAGTTTGTGACATTAACATAATTGCAAACAAAATGAAAGTTAATGAATCACTGTTTGCAACCGCAGGGCTACTCACTAGAACTGTGGTAAAAAGATGGATGTGAGGGGCTATTAACTGAGAAAATTCAGATGAAAATGGTACAGTAAGATGATACATATTTGAAGTTGCTCTGGAGGCTATTCTGTAAAGGCCTTGTTAATGATGTAAATCAATACAATAAATAGTCGTTGACTCATTTCTGAATCTTATTCCAAACCCAAATTAGTAGAAATAATATTTGATTCTGAGCAATGGTTTTTCTGATAGGAAGAACTACGCATCTTTACAGTCAAAGTTGGTTTTGGTGCTAGTCTCTGTATAAAAGTCAACGCTAAATTCTTGTATGTGCCACTTTAAAATACTAGGCACCCAACTTTGTAGGCTTTCATGTCAATTTAGGATTGATTAGTTTAATATTTGAAAGTAAAATTCTTTCCTGTCCAAACAGGTTATTTTGACAGGTTCTCCTGCAGTTCCACAGGTAACAGTCAGCTTTTTGTGCCTTGGGTGTATTTCTCTGTATCATGTACTGTGGCCTTTTGGAAAGTTAAAAATGCTAAATGAGGTTAGCCAATTTTACCATGTTTTATAGATCAGAGTGCATACACTGGGGACTGGACAGAAGTCCCCTAGTGTGCAGAGTTAAAAACTATCAATAACAGTCAGCACAAAACGGGGGTGTCTAGGCAAAAATATTTTCTCACATACTCCCTTTAAAAATTCAGATTTTCTTTTCTGAACATTACTTTTTTTGAACTTGTATGCAGCTTTCACCCGTCTGCGAGCTGATCAGGTGAAAATATTCTGCTGTTGAAGGATCCTGCAGTATTTAACCCACTCAAGATTTTTCATAATTTAACCTGAAAAGTATACCTTTGGGGCACCAATATTTTTTTTACCTTCCATATTTGATAGAACTAGAGACCAAAATCTACTACGGTGCTCTGTAAGGAGCCACAATCTATTTTTTTAAGGTTTCCATGCTTGATATAGGTTGACATTGTGTTCTTCTAATTTCAGCAGGACATTTTGACAGTTTATTTTAAGTTAATAAACTGTTTATTTTTTGCATATTTTCTATAGTGTACACTGCACAACTTAATTTCTTCTAGGCAATGTAGAGAAGGGAGATCAATGGGGAACGGAGGGTCTCACTCATTTAAAATTTGGCGTAGGGCATCACCGCAAGTCTTTTTGCTGTGCTGCACTACGGCAAATTGAAAGGATAGGAATGCACTGTATTTACAATACACTCCTGTCCTTTCAACCAGCGCTGGCACACAATTTGGTGCCTAGCGCCAACCCAGGCACCCTTGCACCGTGGTTGTTGGCAGGATTGCTTTTGTGCAGGAAACAACACCTGCACAAAAGCAATCCAGAGAGGTGTTTTCCTCTTTCTATTTGTGCTTCAGAATGCATCACATGTGGAAAGAGGAAAAAATGAGGAGAAATAAAAAAAATTCTCTTTGTTATGCCTGCTCTGGGGAGGCGTAAGGTTTTGGCACTGCCCCAGGTTTATGTGATTTTGTAAATCTAGGGAAGCATCAAAATCCATAGGTGTTGCATGGATGCACCCATCGCAATTCCCCTGGAACGCCATCTTGATGCAGAGTAAGACAAAGCAGTACTTTGTGCTGTTTTGCCTTACTCCATATCTATGAGGCCATGCAAAGTCACCCAGGGTGGCTTTGCGTCGCCTCATAGATATGCTTGAGAGGCCTGCACCAACGTCTAAACAAAGGGACGCTCCTGTGGCACAGGTCTCTTGTAAATAATCCCCTGAATGTTTGGCAGCCGCTTATGGATGATGATGGGAGGCCTTGAAATAATAAAAGTAAATTGGCTTTGATGTTTGTTTAAATGCAAGGAGGTGGATAGTCCAAATGTAAAAAATTGATGGAGGCTTCCCGGGCAGCGTATCCGAAAAGGGCTCCAGGGAGGTCGTTTCCAATTTGAAATTCATTCATGGACGAAGATTTCCGTCACAAAAAAACTTCTAAATCAGAACGTAGAATCCACCAAGAGGTCTCTTGCAATGAGTATTTGAAGAGGGCTCCATAGAAGTCGGATCTGAATTTTGACTTCGTCCTGGTGAAGAAAATCTTCAAGAAAAAGACTAAGGCCCTCATTATGACATTGGCGGTAAATGCTGCTTACTGCCACTCCAACATACCGCCGCAGTGGCAGATGTCCTTTCTCCATAGTATGACACGCACACCAATCCGACAGAATACAGCCACATACACAAATTTGCCAGACCAAAGGTCAGTGCAAATGTGGCGGACTCACACCCATACGTTACACCAACAGAATAACGCTCACCACATTACGACCCACGAAACACCACGGCGGACATTTAATGGTGGTAAACCATTGGCGGTACATACGGCCGGGCTCAGAATGGACATGCACATACAAAACAATACTACATTGGGCAATGCTAAAAACACACACCTGACACTCAAACACACACAGCACCCACCCACCCCAAGCACTATAAAACATACACCCACATTACCCACAACCCTTTACGGACAACAATTACTGCCAGGAGAGTGACACGAACAGCACAGAGACAACTAGACACACACACCACGTACACCCACACATCAGTCACGCAGCCCACATCACACACCCCACCACATTACTCAACACACTCTCACCAACACACACCACACAACACCCATGGCACCACAAAGGCACCCCTGTTTCACTGAGGAGGAGTTAAGGGTCATGGTGGAGGAAATCATCCGGGTAGAGCCACAGCTTTTCAGATCACAGGTGCAGCACACCTCCATTGCTAGATAGATGGAGCTATGGCGGAGAATCGTCGACAGGGTCAACGCAGTGGGACAGCATCCAAGAACACGGGATGACATCAGGAAGAGGTGGAACGACCTATGGGGGAAGGTGCGTTCAGTGGTATCCAGACACCAGATTGCTGTACAGAGGACTGGCTGTGGACCCCCACCTCCTCCCCCACAACTAACAACATGGGAGGAGCAAGTCTTGGCAATACTGCATCCTGAGGGCCTCACAGGAGTAGACTCTGGTAAGTCATATCTTTATTACCATATCCCCCACACCTCACCTGCATGCCATCACATACCTCCACCCTTAACCTCACTCCCATCACTCCATCATCTCACATATGTCCCACTATCACAACCAACATGTCTCAATCCCAAGGCCCTGCATGCAACACCTGTGCATGGACCACCATCACCAAAGCATGTCCAGTACAGATACCCACACAGACCCCAAACCAACTATCACAAAAGGGCAAACACAATGATGCAAGCACAGGAGTAAAGGGTACGTCACCCAATGTACAAGATGGCACACACAGATACTAAAACTATGCATTTACACCCCAACAGGACCCATACCCAACGTCACCGGACAGGAGGTGCCAGACATATCCAGTCCCCCCACAAAAGAGGCCCACAGTGATGACAGCAGCTCTGCACACCTGAATCAAGATGACCAGCCGGGCCCATCAGGGACCTCTGGGCAGTCGGTTCCCCTGCCACTGTCACTAGCCACCACAGACCCTCCCCCCTCAGGAAACACCGGCACAGCACCCACCTAGCGGGCCCATCCCTCTGTCCCCAGGACACTTCAATCAGCAGTGTGTCCACCACTAAAGGGAACCCAGGCAAACCCTCCACACCAAGGCAATCAGGGACCTGGGGTCAGTGGCAGTGGGCACACAGTTCAGGGGACAGAGGCACAGGATAACAGGGAAGCTGGGAGGACTGCTGTGCGACAGGGGGAGGACAGGCCCAGGGAGCCCACTCTCCACGAGGCACTCTCCGACATCATGGGAGCACACCACCATTCCCAGGAGACCATGGGCAATGTATTGGCAAAGTTTCAGGAGACCCAGCGGCTGCAGGAGGAACACTACCTGGGGATCAGGGAGGACTTGAAGTCCATCAACACCACCCTGGTCACCATTGCAGGGGTGCTGGCAGATCTTGTCAACACCATGAGGGACACAGTGGGACACAAACGGGTCCCTGACACTAGCCTGGACGATGAACAGCCCTCCTCCTCCGACGGCGCTAGTGGACAGGAGGCATCTGCCACAGGACCAACAGGCCACCAGCATCCCACCCCCTGCAGAAGGAGAACCACCCTGCAAGTGGTCCCTGAGACCCAGGAACAAGACAGAGAACATTGCCAAGACCCCCGCCATGAAATAAGACCCTCCTGAATGTCACCCTTCTGTCCCACTTTGTCACCCTGTCTACCTTAAACTGCCATTGCTCCCATTCCTATGCCCCATTGGACAATGCACCTGTGAGACCAAGAGACTGGACTCTCCCATGGACATTCCCTCACTCCAGCCCATTTCACACACCCCTCAACTTATTAGCACAGGAGTAAACACCCTTGAATCACCAAACAATCTGGAGTCAGAGTATGCTTTCACAAATGTGTAATTTCAACATCTCTGAAATATAGCAATGTCAATGTACTTGTTCACATACCAATGTTACACAGCTGTAGGCCAGGATTAAACATAGCAGAGGGCACAAATTGGGACCCAGATCTGTGAAATGGAAAGCCAAAGTGACAAGTCAGGGTCCATACACAGAGTGAAAAAGGAAGACTTATGCTAGGTCCTACAATAGTATGAGATGTGGGAAGCAGTTCCATCCTCTTACCTGTGTTTCAATGGAAGTATTGCATGATGATGTTTCGGTTGTCTACATCTTCTTCTTCTGTCTCCTCTTCTTCACTGCCCACAGGCTCCACAGCTGCCACAAGACCAGCATCAGGCCTATCCTCCTGCAGAAAAGGCTACTGGCATCGCAAAGCCAGGTTGTGCAACACACAGCAGGCCACAATGATCTGGCACACCTTCTTCGGTGAGTAGTATAGGGAACCACCTGTCAGATTGAGTCACCGGAATCTGGCCTTCAGGAGGCCAAAGGTGCGCTCAATTATCCTCCTAGTTCACCCATGTGCTGGTCTGCCAAACACACCATCTGCATATTCATAGAATGGTAGCTTTTCTGGTTTCTGTACACCTGTCCATTCCTGCGGGGGGGGGACAAATGCACATGTGTACCATCCATGGCACCAATGATGTTGGGATGTGTCCCAGGGCATAGAAGTCACCTTTCACTGTGGGCAAATCCTCCACCTGATGGAAAACGATGTAGCTGCGCATGTGTTCCAGCAGGGCAGATAACACTCTGGACAACACGTTAGAGAATATTGGCTGGGGCATCCCTGATGCCATGACTACTGTTGTTTGAAAAGGTTTCACAAGGCTGTTTAGCACTAACATTAAAATTTCTCCATGTGCCTTTGTCTGTCCGTATTCCTGGCCTAAATAGGTGTGACACAGTTATTTGGCCTGCCATGTGGCCCCCTGAAATGGAGGCTGCCTGACCTGTGAGGTGGGACAAGGGGAAATGAGGTAACTGCACTGACGTTGTACACCGTCGCGGTAGGCAGTCGAAGACCGCGGCACAATTCAGCATTGGTTTTCACTGTGCCCTATGGATTCCAGGAGCTAATGACGATGTACGCCGGCGGTGATGGTACGCACCGCCATTTTCTATCAGTTCTCCCACTTGATACCTGACCTTCAACAGGAAAGAACCTACACTGCAATTGCTGCTGTGACTTGTGTCTGGAAGTGACAATGGCTACCATGTCTGGGGAAAGGACCGTTGCCTTCACTGCGGAGGAGTTGGAGAAACTGGTGGATGGGGTCCTCCCCCAGTACACGCAACTGTAAGGTCCTCCAGACAAACAGGTGAGTAAACTGTGTGCATGGTGGATGGCACATGATTGTATGGAGTATCGTGGATGGAAGAGACAGGGGGGACAGGCCAGCATGTGAGGATGGTGTGTGTATGTATGTCTGGGCCAGGGTGGGAGGTTTGTGGGCAATGTGTGAGAAGAACTGTACGGGAGAGTAACAACCATTCTAACTTCACTTTTCCTCTAGGTCAGCGCCCACCAGAAGAAGGGGATTTGGCGTGCCATCGCCAAGGAAGTGAGGACCCTCGGGGTCTACCATAGACGGAGCACCCACTGCCAGAAAAGATGGGAGGACCTGCGCTGCTGGAGCAAGAAGACGGCGGAGGGCCAGCTGGGGATGGCCTCCCAACAGGGAAGGGGTGCCTGTCGCACCATGACCCCCTGATGTACCGGATCCTGGCAGTGGCATATCAGGAGTTGGATGGGCGCTTGAGGGCATCACAACAGCCTCAAGGGGGTGAGTACACTCTCATTCAGCTGACTCTGCATGCATTACGAGGTGTTTGGGTGGGGGAGGTGGGCTGTGGGTTCCCCTAGGCCAGGGCAGACGCGCAAAGGTAGATCCATTGATTTGCAGCCTCATTCTCTGTCCAATCCCAAGGGTGGTATTTGCCCTCTACACCTAGTCAGGCTTGCACCAAATGGGTCTAGGCAGAGTCCCCCATGGGCATGTGCTTTTCCCCTGCCCTGTCAATGCATGGCCTAGTGCATAGGGCTGCTCCCTGTGGTGTTGCATGCATTGACCATGTGTCTCCTCTGTCTCCCCCCCGTTTTGTTTTGTCACCCTGTCCTTGCTTGCATTAGCATCATCTGGCGGAGGAGCAGTGGCACCAAAGCAGGGGGGAGCTGCATCCCACATTGCCCTGGAGGGGGCAGTAACGGAGTCAGAAGGTACCACTGGGATGGAGGGCGAGGGGAGACGGGGACGACGGGGACAGGAGCAGACACCAGCGACAGCGACTCCTCCTCTGATGGAAGCTCCCTTGCGGTGGCGGGCACCTCTGTGCCCACCGCATCAACAGGTACAGCCACCACCCCTCCCTACCAGCACCGCCCTCCCAGCAGCCCCTCATTGAGTTTCCCGTGCCCGCTCACCCAGGAGGGTGGGCATCTCCTTCACCCCAGGCACCTATGCCCCTGCCCCAGTCAGCCGTGCTGCCCTCAGTGAGGAGGCTATTGACCTCCTGAGATCCCTCACTATTGGGCAATCTACCATGTTGAATGCCATCCAGGGTGTTAAGAGGCATTTGCAGCAAACAAATGCATACCTGGAACGCATTCATTCTGGCCAGGTGGCCCAACAGAGAGCATTTCAGGCTCTGGCCTCAGCACTGACGGCAGCCATTGTCCTTGTGTCCAGCCTCCCCCCTCCAACTTCCTCCACCCAGACCCAATCCCCTGTACCTCAGCCTATCTCAAGCACACCATCTGACCAGCATGCACACTCATCAACACACAAGAGTGGACATGGCAAATATAAGTACCACACATCCCACCGGCACTCACACAAGCACCATCCCCATGCAGACGCTCCAACATCCACTGCCTCCACTGTGTCCCCTCCTCCATGTCCTCCTCCTCCCTTCCTGTCTTGTCTCCACTCACACCTGTATGCACTACATCTTCATCCACTACCTCCATCACCAGCATGCCCATCACCACACACCGCTCACGTGCACTCACCACCCCCACTACCATTCACACATCCCCTGTGTACTCTCCCAGTACTCTCCAGGATAAAGCAGTGGGCAAACCACCCATTGGAGAGACTTGAGAGACTGCGGCATTGCACTCCCCAGGATAAAGCAGCGGGCAAACCACCTACTGGAGAGACTTGTGAGACTGTGGCTTTGCATTCCCCAGGACCAATCAGTGGGCATGGAGCCCCTCATGGAGCAGTAGCGTTGTCCGTTCATCCGGTTGAGGTGCCCTTCTCCCCCTCCCCCTGAGGTGCCTGTTTATTTTCCATCTGATGCCCCTGCAGTGTTCTCTCCATTTCGAGTCAGGTATCTTGTGTGGGCTTCGCCCATGCATTTTGGGACACTGATCCACAGACAATGATTTCTTTAATATCCAGACTTGTGTAGTTGGTGTACATATTTGTATATACAGATTTTTTAATTTGGCCTACCTGATATTTAATTGATTGCACTCGTTACAGTCATTTCCTTTTGTCCTTGCGTTCTTCCAGTGGGCGACGGGGTGTAAATGTCATGTTGCTGCATGTATTTGTGTGCATTTTGTTGTGGGTGAGGGTGGAGGTGTTACGCATTGGGTGTGTGTGTCACTCTCTTTTCCCTCCCACCCTCCCCTGTGTTCTAGGTGCAGTACTCACCGTGGTCGTCGCCGGCGTCTTTGCTGCTCCTGATACAAGAGGAGGTAGACCAGCATGGGCAGGACCTGTAGTTCGGGCTCCATGGCGTCCAGGTTGTTCGTAAAGTGTCGAAAGGTGAGTGGTTTCCGTTCCAAGTCCTGTTTCCGCCGTGATTTTGATGGTGTTGGTACCGCCCCAGAAAAGGTGGCGGATAGGTGTGTTGTACTACAGTGGGAGGAACCTTGTGTTCCGCCTGTCTGTTGGCAGTGACCGACGCAGTGTTTGTTTCTACAGCCGTGGCGGTCGGATAGTTAAAGTGGCAGTCTATGTTGGCGGTTTCCACCATGGTCTTGATTACATTTTTTTCTTCTGCCGGCCTGTTGGCGGTATTACCGCTGCTTTCACACCGTTCGTTAGGGCTGTAATGATGGCTTATGTTTGTTAGTGAATAAATTCTGTTGGACAGGGTGTTCATGCCGTTATCGACAACTGCCAAAGCCTTTTCTAAGTTTTCCTTATCAATTTGCCTTAAACGAGCCGCAGCTTCTATCTGAGAAAGTTTCCATAACTCTTTATACATAGCATACATAAATCTATTAGAGCGCTGTTTCTTAGGACTTAACAAGAAGTCCTGCAAGTCTGTATCTTCAGAAAGTTTGTTTAGTGTTCTTTAACTGCTGTTAGACTGTACCCATTGCTGACACAGTTTACCCACACTGTATGTAGTAACTATCCCCGTGTGTTGACCTGAGATGAAGCGAGGATCTGGCCGGTTAATCTTAAAACCCCGTGAGAAATAAAAAAAAACGCCCTTGATCCTCCATTGGTGTATACTGGCCAAACTAACCACCCGCCAGGACTGGAAAGTGAAATATTATAGGTACCAGCCCGAACTTTTGCATCTAGTTCTTCTTCGGTGTTCTTCAGGAAGAATTGCTAATCATTAAACTTAGCCGGTGTGGGGATACTAGGCGTGTTCATTTCTTTTATTTTTGCTAACCCTAGGCAGGACGTCTGCTGAACAGTGTCATTTAAAAAATCATTTGTACAGGAAAAAGGCATTCTCTGAACAAGGCTTCCCTGCCCGGTATTTGCCAATCTTGTGTTCCCCATACACTCTTCAAATCAATATTGTTCTTCCAGTGATCGTAACTTTCAATGGCAAGATGGGTAACAAAGGCATCCGAATATATCAGTTTTGTATTTGTTAGAAAAAAAAAATCCTAATTTTTGAAGGAGGCAACCTGAAAAAATATGACTCAGAATTTTTTGTGTCATGCCCAGAAAAATAATTGCATTTTTCTAAATAACTTTTCGAGCTACCCACTGGTGGTGTTGAACAATGTTCCCACTGTGTGTAGTTAAGTACCGGTCTACATCTAGTTGCACGGTACAGGTAGTAATGTCAACAATTCTTGTAGCAGAACATTTCCCCATAATTCACTGTATTTACATATACATCATCACATTCAAATACTGAATAGTCTTTCATTTCATTTAACATAGAATCAACTGTCTGGACATCCCAATCATCAGATACAACACTGGATGTGATAACATCTGTCATGGATATTTTGAATACATATGGAATTTGAATAACCTCAGTATGCCCATATCTCTCAAATGGAACTTTGTCCCACACAATCCCATCAGAAATTGGTACAGCTGAAATGTTCACTAGGGACAAGTCTCTGCGGACCTTATGTGAGGAATGATATGGTGTTAAGACTTCATCTACTGGGGCAACAGTGGTGCGTTCAGGAATATAATGACCATTTATCAGTAAGAAAAAAACAGTCACAAAACCAGTCCATAGAAATAAGGTAGAAAATGTTAGGCAGAACCATAAATAGTTCCATGGGTATATCAAGTAATTCATTTGAAGCCATAGATATAGCTTGCGTGTCCTTGAAACATTCTCAATCGATGGAGTCGATGAGTCTGAAGAAAAGTCATCAATGTTGATGAAGTAACCAGAGTAAGTCTCTGAAAAACAGGAGCAAGTTCAGTACTTATAGATGCGTTCACTTCACTTGGGGGCTCACAGTAAATAGTGCCATCGGTCTGTGCTGTATTGGTGTATAAGACAGCCAATTCTTGACCAGGTGTTGTCGTGGAAGTGGTGACTGGAACCAGCAAGAGCTCATTCTCCACCCTCCTCATGGCCAAGGAGGACATTTTAGCACTGTTGGACATTGTAGCATAGTCCCCAATAGTGTTTGTCACTCTATTCTGAAGAGGTATGTCCTGTTGGTTAGTGAGAGGGAACTACCCAAGGGACCTCTGGGTCTACTGTGCAGGATCAGCCACATGGTGTAATTTGACGTTGTCAATCGAAACTAATCTGTTTCCTCGGGAACCAGGCAATGGTGGCAAGATTACAGTTTTGGTACCTTGTATCCCCAAGACTGAGACTGGTGCTCTGTAGGATGGACCGAATTCCTTCTTTACAGCAATCTTTTCACGAACCAGATTCCCAACTTTAGGAATCCAGCCAGTGGAAGTTGTTGGTATATCCCTTATTCCTAAGGTGGCACCACTGTTGGATGATTTATCATCTCAAAATTGTTGAAGCTCCTATAAGACAGTGAGACGTTCATTTATGTCAAAAGGTGTTTCTACTGCCACCATACCAGAACCATCAAGATCTGGGACATACATAGTGTTGTACCTGGCTTTTTGACAGGGTCATCCCCAGACTTTTTGCCTCCTTCCTCCTATTTTTTCTGACCTGTTGTTGTTGGCTTTTGACCTCTGGGCACTTTACCACTGCTAACCAGTGCTAAAGTGCATATGCTCTCTGTATAAATTGTACTATTGATTGGTTTATCCATGATTGGCTATTTAATTTTGTTATAAGTCCCTAGTAGAGTGCACTATATGTGCCTAGGGCCTGTAGATAAAATGCTGCTAGTGGGCCTGCAGCACTGGTTGTGCCACCCACTTCAGTAGCCCCTTAACCTTGTCCCAGGCCTGCCATTGCAAGGCCTGTGTGTGCAGTTTCACTGCCACTTCGACTTGGCATTTAAAAGTACTTGCCAAGCCTAGAACTCCCCTTTTTCTACATATAAGTCATCCCTAATGTGTGCCCTAGGTAACCCCAAGAGCAGGGTGCTGTGTAGGTAAAAGGCAGGACATGTACCTGTGTAGTTATATGTCCTGGTAGTGTAAAACTCCTAAATTCGTTTTTACACTACTGTGAGGCCTGCTCCCTTCATAGGCTAACATTTGGGCTGCCCTCATACACTGTTGAAGTGGCAGCTGCTGATCTGAAAGGAGCAGGAAGGTCATATTTAGTATGGCCAGAATGGTAATATAAAGTCCTGCTGACTGGTGAAGTTGGATTTAATATTACTATTCTAGAAATGCCACTTTCATAAAGTGAGCATTTCTTTGCACTAAAATCTTGTTGTGCCCTTCAATCCACGTCTGGCTAGGTTTAGTTGACAGCTCCTTGTGCATTCACTCAGACACCCCCAAACACAGGGTACTCAGCCTCACTTGCATACATCTGCATTTTGAATGGGTCTTCCTGGGCTGGGAGGGTTGAGGGCCTGCCCTCACACAAAGGACTGACACACCCCCTACTGGGACTCTGGCAGACAGGATTGAACTGAAAGGGGGCTTGGTGCATTTCTTAGACACTCTTTGAAGTCACCCCCACTTCAAAGGCACAACTTAGTATAAAACAGGGCCTCTGCCCTACCTCATCAGAGACTTGCTGGAGAAGAAACCTGAACCAGAAACTACATCCTGCCAAGAAGAACCGCCTGGCTGCTCAAAGGACTCACCTGTCTGCTTTTCTACAAAGGACTGCTGCCTTGCTGTTGGCCTGCTGCCTTGCTGAACTGCCTGGCTGCTTAAAGGACTCACCTGTCTGCTTTTCTACGAAGGACTGCTGCCTTGCTGTTGGCCTGCTGCCTTGCTGAACTCTTGTCTGGCTGTAAAAGTGCTCTCCAAGGGCTTGGATAGAGCTTGCCTCCTGTTCCCTGAAGTCTCAGGACCAAAAAGACTTCTCTTTTTCACTTGGACGCTTAGTGCGCCGAAATTTTCGACGCACAGCTTGTTCTGCGGCGAGAAAAACAGCGCACACCGACGCTGATCGACGCGACGCCTTTGGGGCGACCAAAACTTTGACACACGGCCTCGCAAGTACAACACCGCCCGACTTCCAAGGAGAAATCGACGCGACGCCTGCTGTGAGAGTGAAATTTTGACGCACGGCCCGCGGAACGACGCGCAGCCGGAAAACAAGCAGGAGAATCCACGCACAGACCCGGGACATCTGGTAATCCCTGCGATCCACAGAAAGAGACTGTCCGCGTGCCGGAAAACGACGCACGACTTCCCCGCGTGAAAAATAACGACGCAAGTCTGTGTGTGCTGGGGAGAAATCGACGCACTCACCATTTTTCCACGTATCTCTTCTTCTGCGGCCCTTTGCGGAGATTTTCCACCAGAAACCAGGTACTTTGTGCTTGAAAGAGACTTTGTTTGCTTTTTAAAGACTTAAGACACTTTGGGGGTCATTCTGACTCCCGCCGGCCGCGGTAAATGCAGGGCCGGCGGGAGCCGCCGAATGACCGCACCGCGGTCAAATGACCGCGGCGGCCATTCTGAGTTTCCCGCTGGGCTGGCGGGCGACCGCCAGAAGGCCGCCCGCCAGCCCAGCGGGAAACCCCCTTCCATGAGGATGCCGGCTCCGAATGGAGCCGGCGGAGTGGAAGGGGTGCGACGGGTGCAGTTGCACCCGTCACCATTTTCAGTGTCTGCTTGGCAGACACTGAAAATCTTGGTGGGGCCCTGTTAGGGGGCCCCACGACACCTGTTACCGCCAGCCAGGTTCTGGCGGTCAAAACCGCCAGAACCAGGCTGGCGGTAAGGGGGTCGGAATCCCCATGGCGGCGCTGCCTGCAGCGCCGCCATGGAGGATTCCCCAGGGCAGCGGGAAACCGGCGGGGCACCGCCGGTTTCCCGTTTCTGACCGCGGCTGTACCGCCACGGTCAGAATGCCCATGGGAGCACCGCCAGCCTGTTGGCGGTGCTCCCGCGGTCGTTGGACCGCCAGGGTCAGAATGACCCCCTTTATATCACTTTTCAGTGATATCCTTACAAATCCATATTGCATCTTTAATCGTTTTGACCTGCAAATACCCAGATAAATATTATATATTTTTCTAAACACTGTGTGGTGTATTTTTGTGGTGTTATATTATGGTATTGTATGATTTATTGCACAAATGCTTTACACATTGCCTTCTAAGTTAAGCCTGACTGCTCGTGCCAAGCTACCAGAGGGTGGGCACAGGCTAATTTTGGATTGTGTGTGACTTACCCTGACTAGAGTGAGGGTTCTTGCTTGGACAGAGGACAACCTGACTGCCAACCAAAAACCCCATTTCTAACACATAGGTATCCCAAAGAGAACCTCATAGGGAGTTCGCCCCCCCCCCCCCAAGGACCGTCTAGGCAGATTATTCAGTGCTCTCTGGACCCCATATAGGTGATGAAGCCAGCTGCGGCCAGAACCTAATACTCTATCTGTTAAGGACTGTTTCAGATCACAGTTCCACCTCTCCACAACCAAATTTCCCTCGGAATGGTATGGTGAGGAGTAATGGAGTTCAACACCCATCGTTTCCATGGTGTCCCTGAATACCTTAGAGGCAAATTCAGGGCCCTGGTCCAAGTGGAATGCTGCAACCGCATATGTATCGATAAAGATCAGCAAATCTTTTATAACAGTTCAAGCGTCAGCTAACCGCTATGGCCATACCCACAGGAATCTAGAACAGGAATCTACAGCGGGTAGGATGTATTTGTATGCTCCATCCGGTTGTAGTGGACCACAATGGTCCAGGTATCCACATTGTAATGGCCTGCTGGACTGTACTAGGGATGTCTGTGGTGGGTGTTTGATATTGGAGCCCTTTATTTGCTGGCAGATGTCACACCAAAGGATGTATTGCTTTTCTGTTTGTATAGACCCGGCCACCAGAATCTTTTCTGTAAGAGTGTTACTGTGGCCGAAATACCAGCATGAGCAGAAGCGACACCCTCATGTGCTGCTTTCACTAGATCTAATCTCTGGTCTTGGTTGGGGATTGCTCAATCTCCAACCCCAGGAAGTGTTGCATAGGCAATATTCTGTGCACTGATGTGGTAAGAATATTTTGTAGGGTACCCTTTCAGCCAAAGCTTTTACGGCAGTCACTATTTCATTATCCACTCTCGCATGGGAACGAGTCACTGCAGCCACAGAAGCCATAGATACTGCGGATTTGGCTGGTTCGTCAGCCAAAGTATTACCGATAACGTGTACGCCTTCACGTTGATGGCCCAATGTATGTACTACATGGACGCACTGTAGCTTATCCTTAAGATCAACCACTCTCCCCCACAATGTCTTGTGTTTTATGGTGTTCCCTTTAGAATCTCTAAACCTGTTCAGTTTCCAATGATTAAGATAATCATTGTAAGACTGAACACAGTAATATGAACCACAGACTATCAAAGTCAGTCTTACTGTCTCTGTTTTTTCTAGCGCTAAAATAAGGGCTTTGAGTTTGGCTAACTGAGCTGTGCAGTCCCCTAGGGTCTGGGTGTAGGTGTCATGAGGGTGGAAAACGCCATCCTTCATCACTCCACTCACAGCTGCGCAAGTGGCTGAGTATTGATGTTTGGTACCTACAGCTGGTTGGGCTGAACCATCAATATAAATGACAGTATGATAGCTGTCCAAAGGCAAAAGATATAGAGGAGCAGGGCATTCCTGTTTGTATTGGACAAATTGTTGTGTCTGGAGTTTCGGATCAAAAATATAATTAACATCAGTAGCTGTCAGAGAAGTCACCCACTGAATCCAGTGTGGATGTAATGCTTTAGCGTTAGGAAGGTTCACTTTGGTGACGGCCTCTAAAGCTGGCACAGGGGTAGCAACAATGATGTGTTTCCCCTGGGCAAGTGGCCTCTCTTTTATGACAGCCATCTGAACTGCAGTTGGATTTTTTTCTGTGGGTGCAAAGCGTTGCTCTGCATTTGAGTATAAATGTGATTTATATGCTATAGGCACAGCGTCATCCTCATTGAGGGTGATATACGTAACCCCAATGCCACCAGCAATTATTCTGATGACCAAATTAATTTTATTCTCATGTGTGTGTAAGTGTTTAGCTTCCAGCATGTCCTGTTGCAACTCCAGAAGGATGCGTGTGCTGTCCAGTATCTGCTAGAAAATTCTGGATGTATTAAGTCGTATAATGGCTTGATACGTTGTGCATAGTCAGGAATGTATGTTCTGCCAAAATTAAAGAAACCAAGTAAAGACTGTAGTTTCTTTAGAGTATTTGGTGGGTGTAGTTGTGCATACTTCCCTAGGAAGTGCGGGGCAAGGGTATTTTCTTAGTTTGATAGCTCGTATCCCAGGAACAATACACTGAGAAAGGCGATCCTACTCTTCTTAAAGTTTAATTTGTAACCGACTTCTGCAAACCCCAAAATTATTTGATCGACCCTGACAAGATGAATGTTCAGGTCGTTGTCTGCGAGATAAATGTCGTCCACATAGGATAACGCCTCAGGATCAATATCATGTAATATTGATGTTACTTGGGCTGAGAACAGCCCTGGACTATTCTTATAGCCCTGGGATAAACGTCAAAAGTGTTTTTGTGAGCCAAATGAGAAATCACTCAGGTCCCGACTTTCTTCCGCTAGATACTGGCAAAAGAACCCCTTGGAAATATCTAACGTTGTTTTATATTTTTTGCACACTATATTGTTTATCAGTGCCGTGCTATGTGAATTTTGTATAGCATAAGTCCGTGTAGGACTGTTTAAATGTCTGTAATCTAAGACAATTCTATAGGAATGGTCTGGCTTCACAACCAGGAATAATGGATTATTTGTTGCAGAGGCGCAGGGCTCAAATACCCCCTGATATTCTAGCTGAGTGAGGATCTCCCTCACTGGAGCTTTAGCCTCGTGTTTGACTGGATATTGTGTCTGAGGCTGGGGTGTAGTCCTGATAGGAATTACATGAGATGGAGAATCCCTGTCCCAACCTACATGATTGCGGTAAAATGCAGGTGCCTGCGCTAGAGCCCATCTGACAGAGTAGGCTTCCTTTTCTGCCTCTGGAACAAGATTAGAGAAAGAAGGCAAAATGGCATTTTTCCCATGTGGGAGCTTACGGATGTGTTCGGGCGGTCAGTCTCTTTCGGCCAATAGGATGTCACAATTAAGTTTGCCCCAAAAGATCACACCGATGGTGCATTCCATGTCTCCCTCAATTTGGATCTTTAGACTATCAGGTGGGAGTACGCGCCCATCCGCCGTTTCAACTGCAACAAAATGGCTAGTTGCTGTCGCATCCAGATGATCTTTCAGACTCTGGCGACATATCGATACCTCTGCTGCACTTTCTTTTGTTTCACGTATTCAGGACGTCGGTCATGACGGGCCCCTCTCTCACTACGCCTATCCGGAGCATCCTGAAAGGAACGAGAGGGAAGTGAATCAGTGTATCTGTCAGGAGTTCTAATATTCTCCCTATTTTTGAGAGTATATCTCCTATCGGAGTTCTCCGGATGCGGAGAGTCTGCTCTCTGCTTCTGCCTGTCTTTAAATTGTTTTGGCTTCTCCCAGCGCTTTTTCAAACCCTCTTGTGTCTGTTTCGTACCTTCCTTAGAGGTGGTTCTCTGTACTTCTAATTTCTTTGGCTTGCCTCCCAGACTATCCCGTCCTATACTAGTATAGGTATTGGAAATCATTTTTGGTAGCTGTCTCTCTGGATCCAAATGTGGAGTTTCTCGAGACGCTGGCATTTAGCCAGTGCTATTGCTTCCCCTTTAATGTTACTGAGTATTATCAAGGATACTTAGTCGAAGTTACGCATTAATTTCATCCCCAAATCTAGGGCAGGTGCTGCCCCATGCTCGTAAAGTATTTTGATAGTGCACCACTAGTTTCAGCATGTCATAAAAGTCCAGACATCATGTAACGTCACTTTTGTTCACTTTGTTAACTTCCTTTTATTCAACTTCTCTTTGAAATAAATTCATAAAAACATCAGCTAACGCATTTCGTCCTCAACATAGGACTTCTTCAGGGCTGCAATGCAATAAGAATAATATCCTCAATACAATACCTTATATATTAAATAATGAAAAAAAAGTGTTCTTTCTCTAAAAATATAAAAGGGAAAACAACCTTAACCGTACAAAAAACAAACACATTGGGCCTCATTTGGACCTCGGCGTTCTTTTTCAAAGACCACCGAGGTACTGCCGTGCTGAAGACCGCCAGTGCAGCGGTTTTCTGCACAGCGTATCTTGACTGCTGGCAGCCCTCCGCCCTTTTCCGGATGGAGAGCCGCCAGCAGCCATACTGCCGGTCGGCAGTGAAGTGGAGGCTGCTCCACCTCCACCGCCACATCATCAGAACACCGCCCACCGAATCAAGTCCCAGGATTCGGTGTGGCGGTGTTCTGGTGACGGGGAGCTGGCGGTGGAGCAGCCCCCATGGATCCCGTTCCCTCCCTGAGGATCACCGGACAAGGTAAGGTGATCGTCCGTTAGGGGAGGTGGTGGGGGGCAGTTGTGTGTTTTGTAAGTGCATGGGGGTATGCGTGTGAGTGTGTAGAGGGGGTGTGTGAGTGCGTATATGCATGCAAGGGGTGTGTTTTGTGTATGGGAAATGTGTGCGTGTATGTGTAGTAGGTGTGTGAGTGTGCGTGTAGGGGGGTGGGTGTGTGTGTGTATATGTTTTCGGGGGTGTGGGGAGGGGGTTCTGTCACCTTTAGTGGGTGGTAGGGGGGTCGTGGATTTGGTGGGAGGACTCTGGGGAGGGAGAAGAGGGTGGGGGAGACCCTTATCAGTGGCAAGGAACTAATTCCCCGGCACTAACAGAAACTAGTAACAAAACCGAGCACTTCAACCTTATATAGTAATAACTGACGCAGCACATAATAACCAGGCATGCAATAATCTCCTCATGACCACTCAAAAACTAGTATTAAATGAAACACCGCAAAAAGATGCCAAAAGTTGTATATACCATCACTGCACTCCGCTAGTGTATGCAGTTTATATACTATAAGCGCTCAGGCAATAGAAATCGCATTACCGGTCCTTTCTCCCATATACACCACTAGTGCATGCGGTTTGTATGTTGTAAACGATAAGTGCAATTGACGGCCCTTTCGTGTCGTGTGGCGGCCATTCAACTCCACACCTCTGCATCTGCAGGGATGCACCCTGAATGTTGCATGCCGTAGCAGCAAATGAAACCGAGCCAACCTCCATGTTGGAAAATGGGTTATTGGTAGGGCAGGTAGGTACCTACACCTAGCAACAAGCCACAAACCTCCACGTAAGTACAGTTAGGTCTCAATAAATTAATCCCAGCTCTACCCTTGGTAGCTTGGCATCGAGCGTCAAGGCTTAACTTAGGAGACAAAGTGTAAAGCATTCAAATATCACAAAACAGTAATTAAATAAAACACAGGAAACAGTTTAAAAATCCAAAACCAATTTATAAAAATAGCTTATATTTTTATCTTTAAAATGACACAAAAACGATTAAAATCGGTTCAGGGGAACCGGAGATATGAATTTTTAAAGTATTATTATTTTCTAGCGCTTAGAAACAAAAAGCGCCAATCGGGTCATCTGGTTGCACCAGGACCGGGGCAAAGTCAAACTTTCAGGCCGACCGCGATGGAGCCCTGCTCGGCTACAAGTCGCGGGAGGCCTCGGTTAAAAAGTTACCTTCTGACTTAGTCTTTATTTTGAAGTTTTTCTTCACCGGGACGAACCTGCCAGTTGAATCCGACCTCCTGGAGCCCTTGTCCGGATACGCGAAGTCGGTTTCCTCGGTGGTGATTTTTACCTTCGGACTTAGTCGTTTTTTCGAGATGAAAATCCTTCGACCGGGGTAAACCTGGATCTTGATCCGACGTCCGTGGAGCCCTTCTCGGATACGATGGCTGGAAGGTCCCGGTCAACTTTTTACGTTCGGACTTAGTCTCTTTTTTGGATGTTTTTCTTTACCGGGACGAACCACGAAGTCAGGCCGGGTCGCGGTTGAGGCAAGCCGGCTAGAATTTCCGCGTCGGGTCGGTCACTTTATGGAGCTTTTTTCCAAAATTTCTCCAATCTTTTCCAAACTTCTGGGGCTTCACCCAGATGTTCTTTTAAGGTTCTTTTGGGGTCCACAGCTCACCCCAAGGGTCCAGAAGTTCTGTGATGGTCCTTGGGAAGTGCGGACTTCAACTCCCAGAATACACCTGGCGCAAACTCCTTTTTGGCCACTGGACAGTGGTCAGCTGGTCACTTTTTCAGGAGTTGGTGCAGGGGACTCTGGTTAGCAATTTTTCACCTGTAGCAAACAGGGAGTCCCTCCTTGAACCAGTGGAAGCCAGGCAAAGTCCTTCTTGTGGTGAAGCCCAAGTGTGCAGCTGGTGCAGTCTTTCTGAGTGCAGGGTCCAGGTGCAGGCCAGGGGTCCAGCAGGGCAGTCCTTCTTCTCCTTGTAGTTCTTTCTTCTTGAAATTTGGTGGGGATCTGAGGCGTGGGTGCAGGTCTGCCAGTTGTATCCTTGCTCCTGGGTGAAAAGCAGGGGGGCCCTGGTCCTCCAATCAGGGACAGGGTCGTCCCCCTGTGATGACCACTTCCTGGGAAGTGTGGCAAAAATCCATCCCAGAAGGCAACAGTCTCTAAAAATCCAAAATGGATGAATCTGATTTTTAGAGGAGAGATCTGGCTGAGCCCACCCACTGGTGTGGCTAAAAATCATAAACACACCCCTCTCCTGCCCTCTCCTAATCTAATCAAGGGGGCCCCTAGCTGTCTGGGGTTGCAGGATGTGGGGGTGTTGCTGGGTGCTCCAGATGTCCTTCTCTGCCTTTGAAGACCAGTTTGGCAGCCCTCCCCCTTCCTGCCTCACCATCTGCTGAGGGGAGATTCTCTCCCCCAAGCACATTCCTTTGTGTGAAGTCAGGCCACTTCACACCTCATTAAAGTAGCCTGGCAGAAGCTGCTGCAGGCTGGCCAATCAGAGCACAGCAGCAAAAACAATGCAGAGCTGAAATTGGCAACTTTTTAGGTAAAGTCTAAACTTTTTACCTGCACTAGTTATATTAAATCCAACAACTGGAAGTTGTGGGATTTATTATAACAATCAATTTGATACCAAATTCTTGGTATGTAACATTTAAGGAGACTTTAAAATTTAAAATAAAGTCTGCCCATTCTAGCCTATGAAGGCCATTTACTTCAATGAGGGAAAAACGAATTTGGCTGTTTTTACCTCACCAGGGCTTATAAATCTATTTTTATAAAGTCCCTGCTTATAGTTACATGGCACCCAGCCCTAGGGGCACATAGGGCACACCTTAGGGGTGACTTATATGTAAAAATAAGGTAGTTTAAGACTTTGGAAGTACCTTTAATTCCAAAGTCGAATTTGCATATAACTTTAATTTAAAAGCAGCCAGCAAGGCAGGCTTGCTTTTAAAATGACACTGGGCACCTCAGCAATGCACCTAGGTGTGCACCACCTATGCTGTGGTCCCTAAACCTACATGCCCTACCATATACTAGGGACTTATAGGTAGGTTAACTTAGCCAATTATAATTAGCCTAATTTGCATATCCATTTTACACAGAGCAAAGGCCCTGGGACTGGTTAGCAGTACCCAGGGCACCATCAGAGTCAGGAAAACACCAGCATAAAGTGGAAAATGGGGGCAAAAAGTTAGGGGGCCTCTGCAATCAGCCCCAGTTTCTCACACTCCACAACCCGGTTATAAACAGATCCTGGCTCACCGATAGGCCCAAAGTGTAAGCATGTTTCTATGGAAACCAGAATGCTTACTTACACATGAACAGCAGCACAACAAATGTGGTGGCCATTTTGTAATGTCAAATAACAATGAACAAGCCCCCGTCTGGTGTAAGTTAAATACAGGGGTTGCGCTTGCCATTAACACATAAAGAAAATATGACACTAACTATTATTATATATCAATCAACCCAACAATGTAAGAGCTAACCCCCAGGGAAAAAAACACAAATATTAATCATAAACAAATATAAACGAATATAACATACAATATTTTATTTAGGAAAAGATATATCTACTGTACCCAAAGAAATATACTTATAATACACACAAACCCAAAAATTATTCCAACAGCTGAATATATCTTCTAAACCACATCATATACATACAAAGGAAGCAGTGCCTGCACATATCCGCCATATCAAAATGGAATCACCCAGGAACAGATCACCATAGTTCCCAAAAGCCGGCCACTTATTTCACCATTGGCTACAGAAAGTAGTGAAATTCATCGTCAGTATTATGACCCATATCCACGGCCCAGTGGCAGCAAATCCAGGCCGCCTCTTTGCGCCATAGGGTCAATTCTCTATCACCACATCTCAAGTTGGATGGTACCAAGTCCACCCCATGAAACCAGACCTTACAATCATCAGGGTGTAATTCCATCATATGGAGTGCCAGTGGATATCTAATATCCTTGTTTTTTATCGGCCGGATGTACTCCTGTATCCGAAATTTCAAGGACCTGATTGTGCTGCCCACATAGATTTTACCACAACTGCAACCAATAATATAGACAGAATACATTGTTTTGCAATTGATAAAATATCTAATATCATATCTCTTACCAGTACTATAACAAAGGTTTTGTAGCTTATCAACCACAAAACTGGAGACATTACATTTGTGACATACAAAAAATCCCTTTGGAGCTGTTGGTAGCCATGTCATCATTCTACACATGGTGATATAACTGGGACATTGATGATCTCTAAGCGTACGTCCTCTCCGGTAAGTAATCCTAGGACTCCCGGTCAAAAACTTGCCCATGCTGGGGATTTCCATCAACAAATGCCAGTGCCTATGGAGAATCTTATAAATCTCATTACTCGATGTAGAGTATTGGGTGATGAATGACAGATGCCTACGTCTGTCATTCCTTTTATACCTATTTGTTTCAAGTGTAGTACTTCGCTCTACTTTGCTAATGCATGTTTCTGCCTTCCTCAGTATGTTGTCATTGTACCCACGAGCTGCCCCGTGCTCGTTTTGTATTTGTTTTAACACCTCTGGTAAATTGGCAAGTGTCGAGGTACCATGTGTGGTAGTATATATTGCAGCGAAGACTGTACCCCATGTGGCACAGTCATCCACCGAGGGAACCATCCCAAAGGGAAAGCACACTGGGAGAGTTCTATGTTTCTCCTGTGGCCCCACATGGGGAAACGCAGCTTCCAGCTGATTTGTTTTCTGGGCTATCCAATAAGGTATTTTCTCCCGCTCTGTGGGTACTTTACCCATAATAGTATGCACTGTTTGTGGATTAATCCCAGTAGCCAGTTGGTATCCAGCAGGTGCTGGTGGTGCTGGACGTGCTGTTGTTGTGTTCAAAGTCCGCATTACGAACTGAACAAGCCTTCTATATAAGGTTACTATTTCATTATATAAATTTTGCAGATCTGCTGCTTGTAAATTTTGCATACCCGAGTGAGGTGTGTATGTGGCAAACATAGGCCACGTAGGTCCGTCATTACTTAAAGGACCTAGGGCCATATGTACAAACACTTTTTCCCATAGACACAGAATGGGGGAAAACCTTTGCTACATCTGGCACCTAATCTCACGCGTTGTATTACATGTGGTAGGGTGCCCTCAAACCAGTTCTGATGCTCTTGATAGGTGAGCAGTATTTCATGGTACTGGTATGCTTGGTACCATTGAGGTACATTAGCAACTGTATATTTGTTGGACCTGGCCCTTTTACAGGGTCATTCCCCAGACTTTTTGCTTTTTGCCTCATTATATTTCTGAGCGTTGCTGGCTGACGTTTTGACTCTGAGCTAACCAGTGCTAAAGTGCATGTGCTCTCCCTTACAAATTTGGTATGATTGGATTATACCTAATTGGCATATTTGATTTACCTATAAGTCCCTTGTAAAGTGGTATCCTTATGCCCAGGGCCTGTAAATTAAATGCTACTAGTGGGCCTGCAGCGCTGCTTGCGCCACCCACTAAAGTAGCCTGTCAAACCTATCTAAGGCCTGCTAGCGCAGAGCCTGTGTGCACAGTTTCCGGCCACAGGGACCTGGCATATAAATTTACTTGCCGGGCCCAGAACTCCCCTTTTACTACATGTAAGTCACCCCTAAGGTATGCCCTAGCTAGCCCTTTGGGCAGGGTGCCATGTATGTAGAAGGCAGGACATGTGCCATGTTGTGTGGCCTGTCCTGGTAGTGACAAACAGCCTAACTTGGTGTCTCACTGCTGTGAGTGCTGCCTCCTCATAGTATTGCATTGGAAATGACCTGCCTTATGGGTAAGGGGTATTGTCTGATTTATGAGGGGTAGCGTAGGCATGTTTGGTATGGTTGTGATAGTGGTGAGAAATGCTGCTTACTGGTGTAGGTGTATTTTTTATTACTATCACAGAAATGCCACTTCTAGAAAGTGCGTATTTATCTGTGCTTATGGCTTTGGTGTTTTGCAGCTTGCCTCCAATCCACGTCTGGGCAGACTGACAGTTGGGGCTTTGTGCATACTTCTCAGACAGCCTAAACACAGGGAGGGTGGAGGTGTCACAGAGGTGCATCTATATATTGTAAAGCCTTCCTGGGCTGAGAGAAGGGGGAGGCGGGGCACACCTGCATTTGTAAAGGCTGTGCCCTGGCCTCACACAATAGGTTTGTTAACCCCCCACTGATGTTTGGAGCCTGTGCTGAAAGGAGAGAGGGGGCACTCCCAGAACCAGTTGTAACTGGCTGGAACCTCCTCTCCCTACCATTGTAAAACACACTGTAAACCCAGTATAAGTACAGGGGAATTTTCCCCACATTTTTTAACATTCTTGGGACATGAAACTGGACACAGAAGGCTGATGAATGGAGTCACCAGGAAACCACCTTGCACTGCTGCTGCTGCGCTGACCTGTGACCTGCCTGGTCACTAGAAGGAACTGCCACAATCTGCCCCCGTGTGCTGGCCTGTAGCTGGGCCCACCAGCCCTGTGTTTCTCCCTGTCTTCTTGCTGGTTCCCAGGAGCATGGTGCTGTGGTCCCTGACCCCTGCAACGATCCCTGCAGACTTGGCCTTGATGCTTTTAAAATGCACCCCTTGAGGCCCCCAAGATCACTGCCGCGACCCGGGCTTCATTGGGAGTCTGAGCACTTTTGAAAAGCGTGTTGTAGTGCTGGGAATCACCGCCCCAGCCCGGACAAGCTGTTTTGTTCAAGCACGAGTGTAGCGCGCTTCCTGGTGCCCCCGGGGCACGAAGAAAACCTTATTGTTGTCCCCTGGAGCAAGCGTGCTCCTATTGGTGTCCCGGGGCAAGGACCGCTCCGTGGATCACCCCCGGGGCACCGGCAGGCCCTTTCTTGGGCCAGGACGTCATCGGGAGCAGGAGGGAGAGGAGGACGCCTCTCCCTCGCCTGTTGGAGTCCCGGAGTACTCTCCTTTGATTTGTGGGCCATGCGGTAGCCTCACCGGAGGCTTGCCCATGCCGCCGGCTCCCTTGCTGGCCCCCTCGTGGGCCAGTAGCATTTTTGGAGGTCCCCCTCGTGTGAGGGCCAGTGGAGGGCCGGGGAGACCCCAGGAGTTCGCAGGTCCCTGGAGGGGCCTGTTTTCAACCCGGAGGGGATGCGTGGAGCCCCCCTCCTCCCTTGAGGGTTTCCCTGACTTGGCCCCCCCTCGTTATGGCCGGTGGTGGCCTAGGGGGGACCCCAGTAATCACGGTCCCCAGAGGGGCCCTTCAATGGTATAGAGGATGTGCGTGCCACCCTCTTCTCCTCAAAAGGATGTCAGAGGCCCCCGTTTTGCGCATAGGAGCGCCGGGGGCTCTATTGTTCATCTTCTAGGCACTGGGAGTGCCTCTACTACAGAGACCAGGTACTTTTTAGGGAATATAGGCTCCAGGAGCCTAGTATAGATCTTTTGATGTCTATAGATTTCCTACCTGCTTTCTGTCACTACATATATGTGCTAATGTTCCTTTTATGGGCATGTCTAGCTGATATGTATTTGTATGACTTGTGAGATGTTCTCTAATGTTCCTTTTATGGGTATTTAGGAATTGTTCATGACAAGTGCATATAACTCTTATTGTAATTCCGGACTACTGCTTATGTCGCAGAATCCTCAGTACTTACATGTTCTAATGAGACAACTGCATATTCTTGCAGAGTATTAGTAACTTGTGTAACAATCTGACAACTGCTAAGGTAGCAGGGTACCACTTACGTGTAATGTTGGTCTAATTATGTTTTGTGCAATACACATTATTTTTACATAGCTCAGTGTTGTGTTTACTTTGTGGTGTACATCTTGCGTCACGTGTGTTGTGTGTGTTGTGCAAAAGCTTTACACATTGCCTCTGGGATAGGCCTGACTTCTCGTGCCAAGCTACCAAGGGGGTGAGCAGGGGTTATCTTGGACATGTAACTCCCGTGCCCTGACTAGAGTGGGTAGGTTCTGCCTGGCTGAGGTGCATACCCTAGCCAACCAGAAACCCCATTTCTAACAATATGTGTGAAATGTAAGTGTTCTGCGGTCTTCCTCCAGAAAAGTGACCTAGGAATACAATGTTTCTGTTTGGTAACCTTCATTAGCTTCTACTATGAAGGTCACTTCCCCGCCATCTTCTGTAATCCCATGCGCTACTAGGTGTAATGTTAATGTTTGTCTAGCATTCTCAGGAATCTCTACGGCATTAGCCATATTTGTAAAAATGGGTGAAGAGATGGAACAGGGGCATTAGGTCAAAAACACACAGGCACTTCAGGGGGATGGGGAAGGGGGGCACCTCAGCCTGAAGATGGAATAACGCCACTGCTCCTCAAGGAGGCTCCATGCCAACAGCGATGTCCTGGGGAGTGCAAAGCCACAGTCTCTCAAGTCTCTCAAGTGGGTGGTTTGCCCACTGCTTGGTCCTGGGGAGTGTAAAGCCACAGTCTCTCAGGTGGGTGAGTTGCCCACTGCTTGGTCCGGGGGAGTGCAAGGCCACAGTCTCTCAAGTGGGTGGTTTGCCCACTGCTTGGTCATAGGGAGTGCAAGGCCACAATCTCTCATGTGAGTGGTTTCCCACGGCTTGGTCATGGGGAGTGCAAGGCAACAGTCTCTCTAGTGGATGCTTTTCTCCACAGGGTCTGGAGGGGGCTTGGTGCCCAGTCTGCTTCATCCTGCCAAGGATTTGGTGAGTGGATGCCTTTCTCCACAGGTTCTGGAGGGGGCTTTGTGCCCAGTGATGCAGCAGTGTAGCAGTTCAAATTCCCTCACCTGGGTGTCTGAGGCACAAGATTTGCAGGGGACAGGTAGCAGGAAAGTCCATGGAGGCAGGGCCAGACTCCATCCTGCGGCGACTAAGGCTCCAAACTGGTGGTTGTTGTGATGCTGGTGGGAGTGCTACCAGTGGTGGTGGGAGGCTCCAGCCCGTCTCCTGCAGCCCCAGATGGACGCACACTGGGGCTGCTGCTGCTGTTAGTGGTCCTACTGTCAGCGGTGCTTGTGGCGGTGCTTGTGGTGGGGATGATGGTGGTGATGGCCGTGGCGCAGGTGCTGGTGCTGCCAGTGGTGGAGGGAGGCACCAGCCCTTCTCCTGCAGCCTCAGACAGCTGGCCACTGGGGATGCTGCTGCTGACAGTAGTGATGGCAGCGGTGGTGCAGGTGGAGGTGCTTGCAGCGGGGATGCTGGCGGTGCTGGCAGCGGTACAGGTGGCGGGGCTGTCAGTTCTGATGGTGGCCATCAGGCCCCCACCTACAGGCTCCGATGCCTGAGGTGCCTTGCCTTGGCTTTTCTGCCCCTTCTTCACCTTGCCAGCTGCTGTTGGGACCTTGGCTCTGGCAGCTGGAGTTTTGGAGGAGGCCTTGCTGGGTGGGTCGTGCTCCTTGCCCTTGGTGCATGCTGTCCCCCTCTTCACCTTGGCAGGTGGCAGAATGGTTTGGTCCTTTGCAGGGGTCGGTGGCACACTGGCTGGCCTGACCGGTGCCCCCTTGGAGCCTCTGGGAGTTGCAGGTACCACAGCGGACGCTGACTTGGTGGCTGAGGTGCTGGCCTGGGTTTTGGACACCCTTGCCTGATGGGAAGTACGGGGGGAGGGGTAGGGAACAGGTCAATGTTTGCCAGGAAATGTTTTGTAGACACACTGGAGCGGAAAGATGGAGAGGGTTTGGGAGTGGAGGAAGAGGGAGTGGTTGTAGGAGGTGTCTGTCTGCTGAGTTTGGGTGAAGGTGCATGGGCTGGATGCTGTTGTGGGGTGGATGGCTGTTGGGTGGGTGGGTGCTTGCGTTTGTGTACTTTGGGAGGAGGGGTCACAGACACACTAAGAGATGACACAGGGGACGTGTGCATGGTTTTGGGGGTGGTGACTGCCAGTGAAAAGTGTGTTGTGAGGGGATTGCTGGTGATGGAGGTAGTGGATGAGAAGGTAGTGCATGCAGGTGTGAGTGGAGATGATACTGGGAGGGAGGTGGACGAAGAGGAGGAGGGGGACACAGTGGAGGCAGTGGATGTTGGCGTGTTTGCATGGGGATGGTGTTTGTGTGAGTGCCTGTGAGATGAAGTGTCGTGCTTATGTTTGCCTGAGCCACCTTTTTGTGTTGATTTGGGTGAATGCTGGTCCGAAGGTGTGCTTGGGATAGGCTGGGGTTAAGGAGATTGGGTCTGGGTAGAGGAAGTTGGAGGGGGAGGCTAGACACAGGGAGAAGGGCTGCCATCAGAGAGTTGGCCAGAGCCTCAAATGCTCTCTGTTGGGCCCCACACTAGACTGAATGCCCTACAGGTATACATTTGTTTGCTGCAAATGTCCTGCTACACCCTGGATGGCATTCAGTACGGTTGACTGCCCAACAGAGAGGGATCTCAGGAGGTCAATATCCTCCTCACTGAGGGCAACAGGGCTGACTGGGGCAGGGCCTGAGGTGCCTGGGGAGAAAGAGATGCCCACCCTCCTGGGTGAGCAGGCATGGGAAACACGCTGAGTACCTGTTGTTGTGGTGGGCACAGAGGTGTCCGCCACCACCAGGGAGCTTCCATCAGAGGAGGAGTCGCTGTCTGTGGTCTCCCCTCCTGTCCCCATCATGGTGCTCCCCTCACCCTCCGTCCCACTGGTGCCCTTACCCTCGGTGGATTCGGCCTCATGGGTCATGTGGGATGCAGCTCCCTCTGCCGCTGGTGCCTCTGCTCCTCCGCCAGATGATGCTAATGCACACAAGGACAGGGTGACAAAACAAAAGGGGGGGAGAGACAGCAACACCACTACCGTTAGCGTACACAACACACAGGGAGCAGCCCTATGCACTAGGCCATGCCAACCATTTACTAAGACAGTCACCAGCCCATGGGGTTCAATGCCTAACACCCTTAGATGCACACCTGAAACCCACAGGACCCTGCCCCATAGTAGATGGCCTACAACAATATTGGGATAGGAGTGATTCTGAGCCTACCCAACAAGGGACCTACCCTGTCATGTTCGCCCTGGCCTAGGGGTACGCACAGCCCACATCCCTCACCCAGGTACCTCCTAACCTGTGCAAAGTCAGGTTTCAGATTTGTACTCAACCCCTCGTGGCTGCTGTGATGCCTTTAAGTGCCCATCCAACTCCGGATAGGCCACCACCAGGATGCAGAACATCAGGGGGGTCATGGTGCGATGGGTACCCCTTCCTCATTGGGGAGGCCAGCCCCAGCTGGGCCGCCGCCGTCTTCTTTACCCAGCGGTGCAGGTCCTCCCACTTCTTGCAGCAGTGGGTTTTTTGCCTGTCAAAGACCCCTGGGTCCGCACCTCCTGGGTGATGGCACGCCAAACACCCTTTTTCTGGTGGGTGCTGACCTGCAGGGAAAAGACAGCATAAAAGGGAATTATTCACCCGTCCGGTCATACTCATTGCCCACCAGATCCCACACATCCCCTGACGCACATACATTGACCACCTTACATTCTGCACTCTGGCCAGGACCCCTCTGCCCCCCCTACATGTGGCTTACACCAGCAGCACTCCATACATTCATGGCCCACGCATCATGCTCACAGTGTACACACCTGTTTGTCTGGAGGACCGTAGAGTAACGTGTACTGGGGTAGGACCCCATCCACCAGTTTCTCCAACTCCTCCTCAGTGAAGGCAGGGTCCCTTTCCCCAGACACATGAGCCATTGTCACTTCCAGACACAGGTCACAGCAGTACTTGCAGTGTAGGTCCTCTCCTGTTGGAGGTCAGGTAGCAAGTGAGTGATTAGATAGAAAATAGCGGTGACGTCCCCGGCGGTGCATACCGTCCACGCCGAAGTACATCGCCATTGGCTCCTGGAACCCATAGTGCCCAATAATAACCAATGAGAATTAGCGCGGCGGGCATCGACCGCCTACCGTGACGGCGCACAACGCCAGCACAATTACCTCATTTCCATATGTCCCTCCTCACAGGTCAGGCAGCCGCCATTTCAGTGGGGCACAGGGCATGCACCTAACTGCGTCACAGCAGACATTGGAACATCAACAGACTCTCGAGTTCACATACTGTTTCTGTAAAGTCAACAATTCATCATTAGTGCAATATAAGTGTGAATATGACCCTCTACTCACCTTTCTCTTCCATAGGCTTCAACCGCTGAGGCAGAATATAAGATGGCGGCATCCTCCAGTGTACAGACCCCTGGTGGACCTAGCGACAATGGAGGACAGACACATTATCATTACCTACAGACTTGATTGTGCCACAATCCAAGAACTGTGTGCCCAATTGTAGCCAGACCTGATGTCTGCTATCCTCCAACCTACAGGTATCCTCCCTCTAGTGCAGGTCCTGTCAGTGCTCCATTTCCTGGCAAGTGGTTACTTCCAAACAACAGTGGCCATGGCATCAGGGATGTCTCAGCCAATGTTCTCTAACGTGTTGACAAGAGTGTTGTCTGCCCTGCTGAAATACATGCGCAGCTACATCGTATTCCCCCAGTTTGAGGATTTGGCCACAGTGAAAGCTGACTTTTATGCCCTGGGACATATCCCCAACATCATTGGTGCCATTGATGGTACACATGTGGCATTTGTCTTCCCCCAGAGAAATGAACAAGTTTACAGAAATAGAAAAAGCTATCACTCAATGAATGTCCAGATGGTGTGTTTGGCTGACCAGTACATCTCCCATGTGAATGCCAAATTTCCTGGCTCTGTGCATGATGCCTATATCTTGAGGAATAGCAGCATCCCATATGTGATGGGCCAACTCCAGAGGCACCGGGTGTAGCTAATAGGTAAGCCAAAGGTCCCCACACAGTATGAGTAGATTTCTGGGCATGGGGTTGTCCCTAAGGGTTAGTGTGTGTCTAACAGTTGTCCCTCGAAATTTGCAGGTGACTTTGGTTACCCCAACCTCTCATGGCTACTGACCCCAGGGAGGAATGCCAGGACAAGGGCAGAGGAACGTTACAATGAGGCACATGGCCGTACAAGGAGGATTATTAAAAGGACCTTCGGACACCTAAAGGCCAGGTTCCGGTGCCTCCATCTCACAGGTGGATCCTTGTACTACTCACCCAAGAAGGTGTGGCAAATCATGTTGTACTAATACATATTTGAATCATTTGACAGACTCCAGATTGGTATTTGTTCTAAGGGTGTTTATTTAGGTGCTCATAAGTACAGGGAGTAGTGCAAGGGGATGGCTGATGGTGGAAGGAAGTTCAAGGAGGAGTCCAGTCTCTTGGTATCACAGGTACATTGTCCAATGGGGATAGGAAGGGTAGTAATGGCAGTTCAAGGTGGACAGGGTGACAGTGTGGGACTCAAGGGTGAAAATCAGGAGAGTCTTATTTCCTGGTGGGGGTCTTGGCAATGTTCTCTGTCTTCTGCCTGGATCGCAGGGACTGTTTGCGGGGTAGTTCTCCTTCTGCAGAGGGTGGGGTGCTGGTGCATTGTTGGTCCTGTGGCGGGGCCTCCTGTCCACTACTGCCAGCAGAGGTGGAAGGCTGTTCCTCAGTTTGGCTAGTGTCAAGCGCCCGTTGTTGTGCCACTGCCTCCCTCATGGTCTTGCGCATGTCTGCCAGCACCCCTGCAATGGTGACCCAGGATGGTGTATATTTTTGTTAGGTCCACCCTGATCCCCAGGTACTGTCCATCCTGCAGCCGCTGGGTCTCCTGCAGCTTGGCCAGTATCTGGCCCATCATCTCCTGGGAATGGTGGTATGCTCCCAGGATGTTGGAGAGTGCCTCGTGGAGAGTGGTTTCCCTGGGCCTGTCCTCCCCCTGTCGCCCAGCAGTCTTCTCACCTTCCCTGTTGTCCTGTGCCTCTGTCCCCTGAACCGTGTGCCCACTTTCACTGACCACAGGTCCCTGATCGTCCTGGGTTTGTGGGGTTGCCTGGGGTCCCTGTAGTGGTGGACACACTGCTGATTGACGTGTCCTGGGGACAGTGGCATGGGCCCACTGGGTGGGTGTTGTGCTGGTGTTTCCTCAGGGGGGAGGCTCTGTGGTGGGTTGGGACTGTGGCAGGGGAACAGACTGTCCAGAGGTCCCGGATGGGCAGGTTGGTAATCGAGATCCAGGCATGCGCAGCCTCTGTCGTCACTGTGGGCCTCTTCTGTGGGGGGACTGGATGTAGCTGGCACTTCCTCTCCGGTGACGTTAAGTAGGGGTCCTGTGGGGATGCAAATGCAATGTTAGTGTATCTGCGTGAGCCATACTGTGCATGGGTGTGTCTCCCTCTATGATTGTGATTTCCCTGTCAGCTCAGCCTTGTGTGAGTGGTGATTTACTGGGCATGCTGTGGTGATGGGTGTCCATGCAGGTCTGTGATGGGGGTCCATGCATTGGTGTTGCATGCAGGGCTTGGTATTGGGATGGGTGGGTTGTGATGCTGGGGTATATGTGAGGTGATGGAGTGATGGGAGTGAGGGTACGGGTGGGGGTATGTGATAGCATGCAGGTAGAGTAGGGGATATAATGTTAAAGATATGACTTACCAGAGTCCAGTCCTTCTGATACTCCAGAGACGCCCTCAGGATGCATGATCGCCAAGACTTGCTCCTCCCATGTTGTTAGTTGTGGGGGAGGAGGAGGGGGTCCACCACCAGTCCTCTGTACTGCTACCTGGTGTCTTGCTACCACAGAACGGACCTTCCCCCGTAGGTCGTTCCACCTTTTCCTGATGTCATCCTTGGTTCTTGGGTACCTGTCCCACAGCGTTGACCCTGTTCACTATTCTCCACCATAGCTCCATCTGCCTGCAATGGACATCTATTGCACCTGTGATTCGAAAAGCTGTGGCTCTACCTGGATGATTTCCTCCACCATTAACCTTAGCTCGTCCTCAGAAAACCTGGGGTGCCTTTGGGGTGCCATGGATGTGGTGCGAGTGATATGTGTGAAGATGTGTGGGGTGATGTGTTGTGGTGTATGCTGTGATGTGCGTGAATGGTGTATGGGTGATGGTGTTCTGTGCCACTGATTGAGTAGGCACTCCTGGCTTGTCTCTCTCTGTGTGCCATTGTTTTTTTCGCTGTAAGAGGTTGTGGGTAATGTGGGTGTGTGTTTTATAGTGGTGTGAGTGTGTGGGTGTGGTGTGTGTATATGTGTCAGGTGTGTGTAGTTTGAATTGTCCAATGTGGTGGTGTTTTGTAAATGTGTGGGTATTTTGAGCGTGGCGGTGTGTACCGCCAATGGTTTACCGTGGTTGAAAGACTGCAGTGGTGATTCATGGGTTGTGATACTGTGGGTGTATTCCTGTTGCCGTAACGGTGTGGGTTCTGCTATCACAAGTTTATCACTGACCTTTGGTCTGGTGGACTTGTGTGGGTGTCTGTTTAGTGGCGGCTTTCTCTGTGTGGGTCATAATACCCGTAGCGGAGAGCTGGATATGTTAAACCTAATCTGCCAATGCCATGTCCCTGGAAGGAACCCCCCAACCCTCGTTACCTTGGAATGAGGTCTTGAGCTCAGACTCTGGAGGAACACGAAGTCTGGGTCAGTGTCAAGGCGACGTGCAGCATCGATAGCAGCGATGGTATCTGGTCAGAATCCCTCTGATTATCTGTCTAAAGTGTGATGTATTTATACAGATCTACTTGGACCCGCTGACATAGCGTGTTCCAAAACAATAGATAACACAGCATGCTTGGGACACTAATTCCTAATGTGAGCACCTAGAGTTTGTTTGTCTTAGTTGCATGAGTAGACGCCTTAGCACGGTGGCACTGATAACATAAATCTAAACAAAATGGCCCAACTATAAACAAGTCATCCATCTTAGAAGAATTAATTCAATAAATGGTCTAAAACAGAGCAAGCTAAGTATGTTAAAAGTCATAAGGTGACGGGGGCACGAGTCTGCAAGCAAAAGGCTAAGCTAATTCCTGTCATCCCATTAAAACAAACTAGGATTCACTACACCACCACAACACTGCAGCTGTCACTGCCAGCGAACGTCATGTAGACCACACTCCATGGGCTGCTGTGTGAGTTGCCCTCTCCAGAACAAGTGGGAAAGTTACCCACTCCAGAGACTGTGGCCTTACACTACCCAGGACAGATTAATGGGTATGGAGCCCCCTCCAGAACCAGTGGAAAAGTCACCCACCTGAGAGACTGTGGCCTTGCACTCCCCAGGACAGAGCAATGGCCATGGAGCCCCCTCCAGAAGCCGTGGGAAAGTCACCCAACTGAGAGACTGTGGCCTTGCATTCCCCAGGACAGAGCAATGGGCATGGAGCCCCCTCCAGAAACAGTGGGAAAGTCACCCATCTGAGAGACTGTGAGCTTGCACTCTGTAGGAAAGTACCATCTTGCCTGGCATGTTACCCCCATATTTCACTGTATATATGTTGTTTTAGTTGTATGTGTCACTGGGACCCTGCCAGCCAGGGCCCCAGTGCTCATAAGTGTGCCCTGTATGTGTTACCTGTGTTATGACTAACTGTCTCACTGAGGCTCTGCTAATCAGAACCTAAGTGGTTATGCTCTCTCATTTCTTTCCAAATTCTCACTAACAGGCTAGTGACCAATTTCACCAATTTACATTGGCATACTGGAACACCCTTATAATTCCCTAGTATATGGTACTGAGGTACCCAGGGTATTGGGGTTCCAGGAGATCCCTATGGGCTGCAGCATTTCTTTTGCCACCCATAGGGAGCTCTGACAATTCTTACACAGGCCTGCCACTGCAGCCTGAGCGAAATAACGTCCACGTTATTTCACAGCCATTTACCACTGCACTTAAGTAACTTATTAGTCACCTATATGTCTAACCTTTACCTGGTAAAGGTTAGGTGCAAAGTTACTTAGTGTGTGGGCACCCTGGCACTAGCCAGGGTGCCCCCACATTGTTCAGGGCAAATTCCCCGGACTTTGTGAGTGCGGGGACACCATTACACGCGTGCACTACACATAGGTCACTACCTATGTGTAGCTTCACAATGGTAACTCCGAATATGGCCATGTAACATGTCTATGATCATGGAATTGCCCCCTCTATGCCATCCTCGCATTGTTGGCACAATCCCATGATCCCACGGGTCTCTAGCACAGACCCGGGTACTGCCAAACTGCCTTTCCTGGGGTTTCACTGCAGCTGCTGCCAACCCCTCAGACAGGTTTCTGCCCTCCTGGTGTCCACTCAGGCTTGGCCCAGGATGGCAGAACAAAGGACTTCCTCAGAGAGAGGGTGTTACACCCTCTCCCTTTGGAAAAAGGTGTTAAGGCAGGGGAGGAGTAGCCTCCCCCAGCCTCTGGAAATGCTTTCATGGGCACAGATGGTGCCCATTTCTGCATAAGCCAGTCTACACCGGTTCAGGGACCCCTCAGCCCTGCTCTGGCGCGAAACTGGACAAAGGAAAGGGAAGTTACCACTCCCCTGACCTGCACCTCCCCCGGGAGGTGCCCAGAGCTCCTCCAGTGTGCTCCAGACCTCTGCCATCTTGGAAACAGAGGTGCTGCTGGCACACTGGACTGCTCTGAGTGGCCAGGGCCAGCAGGTGATGTCAGAGACTCCTTCTGATATGCTCCTTCAGGTGTTGCTAGCCTATTTTCTCTCCTAAGTAGCCAAACCCTCTTTTTTGGCTATTTAGGGTCTCTGCTTTGGGGATTTCCTTAGATAACGAATGCAAGAGCTCATCCGAATTCCTCTGCATCTCTCTCTTCACCTTCTGCCAAGGAATCGACTGCTGACCGCGCTGGAAGCCTGCAAAACTGCAACAAAGTAGCAACGACGACTACTGCAACACTGTAACGCTGATCCAGCCGCCTTCTCGACTGTTTTCCTGGTGGTGCATGCTGTGGGGGTAGTCTGCCTCCTCTCTGCACTAGAAGCTCAGAAGAAATCTCCCGTGGGTCGACGGAATCTTCCCCCTGCAACCGCAGGCACCAAAGAACTGCATCACCGGTCCTCTGGGTCTCCTCTCAGCACGACGAGCGAGGTTCCTTGAACTCAGCAACTCTGTCCAAGTGACTCCCACAGTCCAGTGACTCTTCAGTCCAAGTTTGGTGGAGGTAAGTCCTTGCCTCCCCACGCCAGACTGCATTGCTGGGAACCACGTGTTTTGTAGCTACTCCGGCTCCTGTGCACTTTCTGAGGGAATCCTTTGTGCACAGCCAAGCCTGGGTCCACGCATTCTAACCTGCATTGCATGACCTCCTGAGTTGTCATCCGGCGGTGTGGGACTCTCTTGTGCAACTTCGGGTGTGCACTGTTTCACTACACTTTGTAGTGCCTGTTCCGGCACTTCTGCGGGTGCTGCCTGCTTCTGAGAGGGCTCCTTGTCTTGCTGGGCGCCCCCTCTGTCCCCTGACGCAATTGGCGACATCCTGGTCCCTCCTGGGCCACAGCAACACCCAAAAACCCCAACGATGAGCTTTGCAGCTAGCAAGGCTTGTTTACGGTCTTTCCGCAGGAAAGTACTTCTGCACGACTCTCCACGGCGTGGGACATCTATCCTCCAAAGGGGAAGTTTCTAGCCCTTATCGTTCTTGCAGAATCCTCAGCTTCTACTGTCCAGTAGCAGCTTCTTTGCACCCACAGCTGGCATTTCCTGGGCATCTGCCCACTCTCGACTTGATCGTGACTTTTGGACTTGGTCCCCTTGTTCCACAGGTACCCTCGTCTGGAAATCCATCGTTGTTGCATTGCTGGTTTTGGTCTTTCCTGCAGAATTCCCCTATCACGACTTCTGTGCTCTTTGGGGAACTTTAGTGCACTTTGCACTCACTTTTCAGGGTCTTGGGGTGGGCTATTTTTCTAACCCTCACTGTTTTCTTACAGTCCCAGCGACCCTCTACAAGGTCACATAGGGTTGGGGTCCATTCGTGGTTCGCATTCCACTTTTGTAGTATATGATTTGCGTTGCCCCTATCCCTATGTGTCCCCATTGCATCCTATTGTAACTATACATTGTTTGCACTGTTTTCTAATACTATACTGCATATTTTTGGTATTGTGTACATATATCTTGTGTATATTTGCTATCCTCATACTGAGGGTACTCACTGAGATACTTTGGCATATTGTCATAAAAATAAAGTACCTTTATTTTTAGTATATCTGTGTATTGTGTTTTCTTATGATATTGTGCATATGACACTAGTGGTACTGTAGGAGCTTCACTCGTCTCCTAGTTCAGCCTAAGCTGCTCTGCTAAGCTACCTTTTCTATCAGCCTAAGCTGCTAGACACCACTATACACTAATAAGGGATACCTGGGCCTGGTGTAAGGTGTAAGTACCCCTTGGTACTCACTACAAGCCAGTCCAGCCTCCTACACACTCCTCAGGACCAAGCACAGGGCATGTTGCCCCCTCCAGAGCCAGTGGGCAAATCACCTACTCCAGAGACTGTGGCCTTGCACTACCCAGGACAGAGCAATAGGCATGTTTCCCCCTCCAGAACCAGTGGGAAAGTCACCCACCTGAGAGACTGTGGCCTTGCACTCCCCAGGACAGAGAAATGGGCATGGAGCCCCCTCCAGAACCAGTTGGATCTATACGACATATGCACTTCTACCGCCTGAGCACATGGTCATATTTACGCCTAAGCATTATTTTCTAATACTTTACATAACAACTAGGTCTTTCGACATTTGGTGTTGGTTCTTTTTTCACAATTTTTAGTTTGGGTACACATTTTTGGAGACTTTGGTGTATCTTTTTATCCAATTTTAAGGTGCAGTTACTATTGGAATTTTTACATTGTACAATTTTAGTTAATTATATTATGTTTCTGTATTATGATCTATCAGCCTTGAAGAAGTCCATTTTTGGACGTAACACGTGTCGGCTGATGCTACATGCGGGTTCAACGTACATCTTCTAGGCCCACATATCTCAAGATTTGATTATTCAACTAGAATACTTAATATTGTTTTGTTAGTTATATGTTTGTGTGGTCTTATCATATTTATCTCTGTTACAATGTGCATTTCTAAATGTGTGTTTTCTTTAATAAAATTTATTTTTGATATGTTAAGATATTTATAGATTTGTGTTTTATAAGAGAACTAACACCTTTGTTGTGAATATAAGAACATTAGTCTAGGGATTATTTATACCTCACATTGTCTTTCATAAGCCTCAGTTGGCTTTCTGTACTTTTACATTAAGAACTACTTGTGTGCTCCGCTACTTTTTCCTCTTCTCTATTTAACTGGTTTTCCGCTTTGGGAATTCCGGGATGCACATTATGGCAACAATGTACTTTAGTGTTTGAGCACCTCCAATCATTATTAGATTTAGGAATACTATGGGAATGTGCATTGATTTCCTTCTTAGTGTTGCCAAATACTCTTTTGTATCTTTTTACTAATTGGTCGTTTGCACTTCCTTACCTGAAAACTGTGTTATCAAAGTATTGTTGTATAGATTTCAGTTTATTTGGTGGTTCAAAATGACGACTTTTGAAGATGATAGGGACAACATTTTTCATGAAATGTTTTCACGGAGTTCAGGTGGTGGAAACACATCACAAACAGAGGAAAATCACCCACAGGGTATGAAATCAAAATATATACGTTTGGAAAAACGTAGGAAACAGGAATTATCTCAATGGTGGGATGCAACAGTCCTAAAAAAGTATATTACACACAAAAAGGTAGCACGAGGTTTGAGAGTAGTCATATTTCCTTTGTTTGGCGATCTTTCACCCAAGCATATGTTAGATTCGGAGCAACTACTCTTTGAGGCTTCCAAGGGTATGATGACAATTTTGATACAAAATGCGGAGGAAAAGAGGGAGAATCTATTGAAGGAAATACGGGAGCTTGAAATTGAGATCTCAGCTCTTAACTTACCGGAGGTGAAAATGAAAAATGACAACATTTTGAAAGAGATGATAGACAAACACCAGTCATGTATAAAAAATAAAAAGATGTCCAAAATACAGAGGGATGACAAGGATTATGAAAATGGCAGGGTGTATACATTTGCGAAAAGATTTGATGATTTTGCCAATAATTTTCATATTACTAATGTACAGGGGTCGGCTATAGTAGCGACCAATGGTTCAGATTGTTCTATTACATCTGAAGAATTTGATACAACCAGTGTATCGAGTAACAACTCAAGCACAGTTTCTAATGGAGATCAGATGGCTTCCACCCGTTTTTTACGAGAGGCAAAAAGATACAGACTAGGCAACAAGAGAAAGTTTCACAAACAGTCTTTCTTAAATCAAGGAAAAGAACACGTAGAGGGAAAAGGAGAAGGAGATATCAAGGGACAGATGGCCACAGGAGTACAAACCAGAGAAGCCAAGAACAAAATCAAGAACAACTAATGCCTATAGGTCCGCAGGAGGAGGGTACAATTGAAAATCTAGAATGCAACAAAAACATTTCCATTGTTAATCTATCTGACTGTATACTGACTGATGAACAAATAAATGTGTTAAGCAAAGGATTAGGATTTTGTGTGTTTAGTTTTTGTAACATGACCGAAGTACATATAGATTTGTTCAAATTTCTATGACAACTTAAACTCAAAAAGTACTTTGCAGAGAGAACTGACATACAAACTACAGTGACATCCGAGACTACAGTAAGTGCTTATACAATAAGAGATATCATGGACATTGAACTTTTATTAACTTTAGATGACAGGGATCAAAGCAATTTTGATAGGCAAAAAGTGCTAGATGAATTAAAAGTTGTCCAGGATCTAACATTGGATAGCGGCCTCAAACCTAGGTCCCTCTTTATTCCCAACTTACCAAGCAATAATGCTATAGATACCTTTGGTAAAACAGTAAAGGAAGATCTTTACAAATTGGAGAATCAGATCAAAAGGGTTCATTGGTGTAAATCACATAATTTAAATCCCAAACAGAAAGCAGCTTCGAAGGAACTTGGTGACAATAAAAGTATAGTTATCAACGAGGCTGACAAGGGAGGAAATAGTGTGATTTTTAATAGAACGGATTAGGTCAGAGAAATTGACAGACAACTTATGGATAGTGTTGCCTATACAAGATTGCAAACTAATCCTATGCAAAGGATAGTCAGGGATTTAGAAAAATTGCTGCTAGTTTGGCGAGAAAAGGGTTTGATTTCGGAGTCAGAATTTAAATACATATTTAATCCATATCCTATATCACCATGCATGTATGTTTTATCCAAATTACATAAAAGTGAGACATCGCCACCTGGTAGACCGATCATATCAGGGATAGGAGCACCAACTGAGAGACTCTCTGACTTCATTGACAGTTATTTACAACCTGTCTTTAAGAATATACCCTCATACTTACAAGACACAAAAGATGTTCTTGCAAAACTAGAAGATATAACATGGACATCAGAAATGATTTGGGTTACATTGGATGTATCTTCTCTGTATACCTGCGTACCAAAGGATAAGGGCTTACAAGCAGTACGGCATTTTCTGTCTGTAAGATCGGCATCACATTATGAACATACGGAAATGTTATTACATATGATAGAATTTACACTGGAGAACAATGTCTTTATACATGAGGGTCAGTGGTTCAAACAAGCACAGGGAGTAGCTATGGGTTCAAGATTCTCACCCTCCTATGCAAATCTATCAATGGGTCCATTTGAGGCAATGCACATTTGGAAAGAGGGTCCCCCCATCTGACTGAAAACATATTTTTTGGGGGGATGTATATTGATGATGTGATTATGATTTGGACAGCATCGGAACAGCTATTGGTGGACCTTTATAATCACATAAATTTGAATACATACAATATACAAATGACCTATGAATATAGTAAACATAGTATCTGCTTCCTTGATCTTAACATATTCATCAAAAACAACATGGTCCATACTGAAATCTATCGGAAACCGACAGCCTGCAATGCAATATTGCATGCTGAGAGTGCCCATCCTAAAAGTCAAATAGGACACTTGATCTAAGAAGGAACGAAGCAAAATGGATCATCAAGTTAAGGACCATAGAAATGGGGATGAATCTTGATGATGAACTGTATCACTTTTTGTAATTGTATATGTATATATGTGAATTCCATGTAAAGCTATCTACATTGTTATAAATTTCTGATGCTCATGACTGGATTAGTTCTCTATATATGAGAGCATTTTTGGATTAATATTTATGTGATGTTTTTGTTAGATGTCTATGGGGCTTACAATGTTTTCACCATGGTGATGGTCTCTTCTGGGTTTCTATCCACTCTGCCCTTTTCACCTATTTTAGATCTGGGTCTTTACGATAGTCCGATCTGGTCCCTTTATAGATGAATCATACGAAAATATAGAGGTTGGAACCATATAGAGTACGCTCCAAGATGGCTGTCATGTTTTGTGCTACTGTGCAAGTATTTTTTCTTTTCGCTTAATAAGGTGCTTTCGCCCTTACATGGACCACACATGTGTATTCTAACATTGTAGGCAACACTAGTTCCGAAATGCTTCACTAAGCGCCATTTCCTACATCATACTTTCATAGAATAGTTGTAGTATCATATGGAGAATCCATATGTGCTACATTTTAAGATGGCCGCCACGGTTTATGCAATTGTTTCCAGGACTGTTTCTATCTGGACGGCAGTTCGATTACTGCCTTTCAATGGAAGGCTGTGTATTCGATATCAGCATTGGATGCATGCTGACTTTCAAATAAGTATATAAGGTGGTTGGCTAACGGACATTTTTGGAGTGATTCGATGTGACGGGGCGTTACGACGCTGGAGATGGCAATAGACAGGTATTATTCGGGAGCCGAGCTTCTCTTTCTTTCTAAATGTCTGTTTGCCTGCACATATGAGTGTCAGTAGCCTTTTGATGCTCTTTCAACGTCTTATAGCCAAGTATTATATATTGTTTGTCAGGTTACATATGTATATGTCCTATCTTGTCACTAGTTTCACGATCGTATTCTCATATCTGTACCCCTATTTAGGTACATGAGGAAATTCAACTTAGAGCGTACTGATTCTAGTGTGTATTTCCATGGGATTGCACATGATCATTTGGCTATCCCCATATATATTTTATTTATAAGATATAGTGCTACAGGTTGAATTCATTTTTGCTACGATAATGACATTTAGTTTCAGATAAATACGACAAATGAGTAACCAATAACTGTTCTAGTTATTGCGGCGATGAAGTTAGCGAATACCGATCCAGTTTCTGATGTTGTTTAAATAGTTTAAATTAGATTTTAGTCGATATATACTATGTACTTATAACCGATATACAATTCGGTGAATGACAGTACATTAGATTAGGGACAAATAACATGTATATTTCATGGTGTAGAGTGAGTGGCAGTACAGAATCATAAATACACAATTAAATGATGTGAAATTGTTAAATGATCTCTAACACTCCATTTTTTTATTTGTAGATAGAAGAATAGGCCCATATGACGTTCTCTTTCATTTATGGGATACACGTAAACATTCTCTTCTTCTGGGACTAGTTGAGAATTTGACAGTCGAAGTGGAATTTTCATTAAAAGTAAAAATAACTCTCGGGGCCCATCATAACTGATGGGCACAATTGATATCACGGTTAGTATTAGATTCAAATATTGTTACGATAGATATATTCAGATAGTTTTGAGCATAAGCTCATGATTGTGATCCCCCTTTTTCTATTTAGAATTTTGGATAATGATTTGGGACGCAAGGACTTATGATTAATTAAGGTATTTACCTTTTGAGATTCACTTACTATGATCATTTTGGGGATTACCTATCATGAGGCTTTTTTCATTCTCAAAAATCTTGGGACTCCTTTCAACATCTATATCTCTCTGTTTATTCACTTTATCTATACGACATATGCACTTCTACCGCCTGAGCACATGGCCATATTTACGGCTAGACATTATTTTCTAATAGTTTATATAACAACTACGTCTTTCGACATTTGGTGTTGGTTCTTTTTTCACAATTTTTAGTTTGGGTACACATTTTTGGAGACTTCGGTGTATCTTTTTATCCAATTTTAAAGTGCAGTTCCTATTGGAATTTTTACATTGTACAATTTTGGGTAATAATATTATGTTTCTGTATTATGATCTATCAGCCTTGAAGAAGTCCATTTTTGGACAAAACACATGTCAGCTGATGCTACATGCGGGTTCAACGTACATCTTCTAGGCCCACATATCTCAAGATTTGATTATTCAACTAGAATACTTAATATAGTTTTGTTAGTTATATGTTTGTGTGGTCTTATCATATTTATCTCTGTTACAATGTGCATTTCTAAATATGTGTTTTCTTTAATACAATTTATTTTTGATATGTTAAGATATTTATAGATTTGTGTTTTATAAGAGAACTAACACCTTTGCTGTGAATATAAGAACATTAGTCTAGGGATTATCTATACCTCACATTGTCTTTCATAAGCCTCAGTTGGCTTTCTGTACTTTTACATTAAGAACTACTTGTGTGCTCTGCTACTTTTTCCTCCGGATTGTTCTTGCATCCGGCTGAGGTGCCCCTCCACCCGAGGTGCCTGCCTATTTACAAACTGATGCCCCTGCAGTGTACTATCCGGATGTGGTTGGGATTTGAGTTGGGCCTTAGACTATGCCCTGTGGCCATGTGGACCCTTTGAACATTGGACTTGGCAGTGTCCCTTTTGTGTACATGTATGCATATCTGTTTCATTGAGAAATTGAATTATTGATTTTGAATTTGATCTGATCCTGTTGTCCTTGCATTATTCTGCAGTTTTTTGGTGCCAAATTGTTTTTTGTGTGCAGCTGTTTGTGTGTATGGTGTATGTGTGTCGTGTGTGTGTGTCATGTGTGTGTGTGTGTGTGTCACTCTTGTTTTCCTCTCACCCTCCCTTGTGTGCTAAGTGGCTCTACTCACCGTCGCCGCCTTCGTCGGCGTTGGTGTTCCAGGTGGAGCATAACATAGAAGATCATCTGGAAAACTTACAGTCGGGTTCCATGACGGCTTTGTTCTTCCCTGTGTCTCAGATGGTGAGTCCTTTCTCTTCTGTGATGTGTTTCTGCCAGGCTTTTGATGGCGTTGGTACCAACCTGGGAAAGGTGGCAGTTTCCTGTGTCATAATATTGTGGGAGGTACTTTGCCTCCCGCCTGGCTGTTGTTGGCTACCGCGGTGGTGAGAGTTGTTTCCACCTTTGCGGTTGGTGTGGCACATTGCCTGTCTATGGGAGTTATCACCACCCTGGTCATAATTTGAGGGGACTTACCACCAGCCTATTACTGCCACTTTATCACTCACCGCCAGGGTCGTAAATGAGGCCCTAAGTCCAAAGGTAAAACTTTGACCGAGGCATCCCGCTCACTGTAGCCGAGCAGTGCTCCATCGCGGTCAGCCTCAAATTTTGACTTTGCCCCCGTCGAGTCCGACCAGATGTCCAGATTGTACATTTTAGTTTCTATGCGCTAAAAACATTTAGGCGGTCATTACGACCCCGGCGGTCGGCAATAATGTGGCGGTAAGTACCCCTAACAGGCTGGCAGTACTACCCCCACATTTTGACATTTTCGGGTTGGCTGAAGCCAACCCGCCAATGTACCACTCAGACCGCCATGGCGATAACAGCTGCCGGGCTGGAGATATCAATCTCCAGCCCGGTGGCTGCTGTTGTACCACCTGCAGGATTATGATCCCGCCACCATGGTTTTTGTGGCGTTCGTAACGCCACCACGAAAACCATGGCAGTAGGCCATATAAGTGACAGGGAACTCCTTCCCTGTCACTGATAGGGGTCTCCCCCCTATCCCTCCAGATACCCCCCGCACTCCCTACATCCATGCTCCCTTCACACACTCACACACGCTTACACACACTCATTCACACAAACATACACGCATGCATATATCCAATCACACACACATCTGCACAAACTTTCAAACATACACGCAGACACGCATTCACATTTCACAACATACATGCACAAGTCCGTACATGCACACACGCATTCAACACTCAAAGCATACCCGCATTCAAGCACATACCTACATGCACACACCCCCACACACATACACAACATCCCCCACCCTGCTCCCCTGTCGGAGACCCGATTTACCTGGATCCAGGGGGTCCTCCGGCAGGACACAGGACGGGGTGCTGCTACCGCCAGCAGCTCCCACCAGCAGAACACTTGCACGGCATATCATGTGACATGATACGGATGGCGGCGGTCTACTGGCATGGCGCTGCTGGTGGTAGCAGCGCCACCTTACCACCATCCGCCAGTGTGGCCACAGCAGGATTTCTGCCCTTCTTGTGGTGGGAATCCGGCTGTGGTCATAATATGGCAGATGGCTGGTAGCCGCGGCGACTGTCTTTTGGCGCCCGTTGCCACGGCGGTAGGCGGTTTTTACCACGTTCTTAAAATAAGGGCCTTATTCTTTAAAAAAATCATTTCTCCGGTTCCCTTAATTGGAGTTTTTGTCGTTTTAGTGTCATTTTAAAGATAAAAATATAATAAATTTTTATAAATTGTTGTTTGATTTTTATTGTGTTTTACTTATTTACTGTTTGGTGATTTTTAAATGCTTTACACAGCTGTCTCCTAAATGAAGCCTAACTGCTTGTTGCCAAGCTACCAAAGGTTGAGCTGGGATTAATTTATTGAGACCTAGGTGGACCTAGTGGGGGTTAGTTGCCTATGCTAAGTTTAAGTACTTATCTGCCGTTACCAATAACCCACCTTACAACATTTTTGGTACACAGTGATGGGATCCAGTACTTGTGTTTTAATATCACATTTCAGTATTAAGTCAAACAATTTAAAAATCCTCTAAATTGTCCTAGTTCAAAAACTGTTCTAATTTTTAATTCAGAGTAATTTACATTTTGTAATTTTTGTGATTTTTTTTCTAAATTTCTGAATATAATTTTTGCAAAGTTTTTTTGTTTGACACAAAACTTAAGGGATATCATGGTGCTTGATCTGGCTAGCCTACCCACATCTCCAGTAGTCCATCTTAGGGGGTTGTGTGCTGAGAGGGTGTCGCCTAGAGCCACTAATCTCAGGAAGAATGAACTGATTGAGGGGGTCATTCCGACCCCGGCGGGCGGCAGGCGCCGCCCGCCGGGCGGAGACCGCCAAAAGACCGCACCGCGGTCAAATGACCGCAGCGGTCATTCTGACTTTCCCGCTGGGCCGGCGGGCGACCGCCAAAAGGCCGCCCGCCGGCCCAGCGGGAAAGACCCAGCAACGATGAAGCCGGCTCCGAATGGAGCCGGCGGAGTTGCTGGGGTGCGACGGGTGCAGTGGCACCCGTCGCGATTTTCAGTGTCTGCAAAGCAGACACTGAAAATCAATATTGGGCCCTGTTAGGGGGCCCCTGAACTGCCCATGCCAGTGGCATGGGCAGTGCAGGGGCCCCCAGGGTCCCCACGACACCCGTTCCCGCCATCCTGTTCCTGGCGGTAACAACCGCCAGGAACAGGGTGGCGGGAAGGGGGTCGGAATCCCCATGGCGGCGCTGCCAGCAGCGCCACCATGGAGGATTCCCTGGGCCAGGGGAAAACCGTCGGGAAACCACCGGTTCCCCTTTTCTGACCGCGGCTTTACCGCCGCGGTCAGAATGGCCCAGGAAGCACCGCCAGCCTGTTGGCGGTGCTTCCGCGTCGTTGGCCCTGGCGGTCGGTGACCGCCACGGTCAGAATGACCCCCTAAATCCCTGACAGTCTGGGCTCAGACCTGAGAAGTAGGCACAGAGGAAGCTCCAGTGGGAGATGAGGGGGAGGACACTAAGGGGGTCATTACGACCTCTTGCAAAAAGACCGCCGAGGCCGCGGGAGCCAGAATACCGCCATTGCCGGCGGTATTCCCGGCTCCCTATTATGACATTTCCGCTGGGCCAGCGGAAATGTCACATCAACATTGCTGCCGGATCGTAATAGAGCTGGCGGCAATGCTGATGTGCAGCGGGTGCAGTAGCACCCGTCGCACATTTCACTGCCCGAAATTCGGGCAGTGAAATGCGCGACGGGGCTATGCCTGGGGGCCCCTGCACTGCCCATGACAAGTGCATGGGCCCCCAGGGGCACCCCAAGTCCCCTTACCGCCAGCCTTTCCATGGCGGTGTTTTCCGCCACGGACAGGCTGGCGGTCTGGGGATTATGACTGCCAGGTGGAAACCTGGCGGTAAATTGGAGGGGCCGGCGGTATGGCCGTGGCTATTCCGCCACGGTCATAATTGCTGGCGGAACACTGCCAGCCTGTTGGCGGTGTTACCGCCACCTTACTTACCGCCGGCCGCCAGGGTCGTAATGACCCCCTAGGTCCATCCTCTCAGAGGAGGAAAGACAGACACACCTCAGTGATGAGGAGGAAGGTTATCACTCTACATAGTTACCAGGGCCATGCTGAAAGCTAGTTGGGGGAGAGGGGGCCCCTTCAGATGGAGAAAACCTGTCCTTCAGGGAGAGAGAGCTGGAAGCCCAACTGGCCTGTATAGCTTAAAAGACAGAAAAGTTGACCCTAGAAAAGAAAAAGGGTGCAAAGAGCAAAACAAAGAAATGGTGACAGTGAAGAAGAAATGGAGATGTCCAGGGGTGGTGGGTTTTGTCCCAGGTTACCCAAGGGGGTGGTTCCTGTATACCAAGAGGGGGATGACATAGCTAAATGGCTGGCAGCATTTGAAAGGGCTCTCAGAATGAGAAGGGTTACGCCTCAGTACAGGGTTTCACTCCTATGGGAGTTGATCCCAGTATCTGGGAGGGATAGGCTCCTAACCCTAGGGGAAGAGGAGACAGACTCCTATCCCAACATGAAAAAGTGTCCCACCCAGAAGTTTGGTCTGACCCCAGAGCAGTATAGAATGAAGTTCTGGGACACCCAGAAGGTCACTATCCTGTCTTGGGTTGACTTTGTGGACATCTCACAGAAGGCACTAGAAGGCTGGATACAGGGTAACCAGGTAAGTACATATGAGGGGCTATTCAATTTGATTATGAAGGAGCACCTTCTAACTAATTGTGTGCAAGAGAGGGTACTCCAGTATCTAGTTGACTCTGAGTTGATCACACCCAGGGACCTGGGCGAGGCAGCAGATAAATGGTTAAGAACCAGAGGGTGATCAGAAAAAGGGAGGACAGGGCTCTTATCAGGGGAATGCCCAGGGGAAGGAAGGTAAAAAGTCCAAGAAGTCCTCACAAGAATCCCCACATCCTGCACAGGGAGGAGGAGCCCGAGCCATGCCACTTCTAAGGGAGAGGGGTATCAAGGGAAGAATTAGGATCCTGCTAAGGCTGGAAAGTTCCAGGAACTTGCCAAGACAGGAAGTGTTTTGAGTGTCACCAGCCTGGACACAAAAGAAGGATTGTTGTCGGCTCAAAGAAGCCCACTACTGTTGGGCTGTCCCATGGGATAGCTAGTGTATGTATAGGCATGGAAATGTCCCGGGGTTGGTGTCAAGGTACAGAAAGATCACCTTAGTGTCTGTGGGTGGGGTGGACATTGCAGCCCTGGCCACTTTACCTCCGAGCATGGAGAGGTACAGGCAGAGGCCTAAAGTCAACGAGACTGAGGTGGAGGCTCTGAGAGATACAGGAGCCAGTGTGACTATGGTCACAGAAAAACTGGTTTCTCCAGTGCATGTCTTACCTGGTGTATTCCACCAGGTGACCTATGCAGACAATAGAACCAAGCTACATCACATGGCAACGGTGAGCTTAGAATGGGGAGGTGTGACTGGCCCTAAAAAGGTCGTTGTATCTTGTGCCCTCCCAATAGAGTGTCTGCTAGGAAAGGATCTGGAAGCATCTGAATGGTCAGAGGTGAAAAGAAGGGTCCATACACAGATGCTGGACCTCCCCGAATAGGTGTGTGCTGTGACCAGGTCACAGGCAGCACAACAGGGAGGTGTTGAACACTTGGATACTGGACCAATGGGCCAAGCCTCCAAGAACAAGAGAAAAGGCACAGGATCTGGTCTGCCAGCCCCAAAGAGTGCAGTAGGAATCCAATCCTGAGGAAGACGATCTGACCTCTGAGGTAGGGACCCCTCCACTGCAAGCTCTGCCTGACTTAACAGAATTGCAAGGGGCAAGTGGTCCCACCAAAGAAGAGTTGTGCCAGGGCCAAAGGTAGTGCCCCACTCGTGAGAGCCTGAAGCAGACTGCCTCTAGGCAAGAACAAGGGAATTTAGTGAGTCCCAATAGGTTCATTGGGAGGATGGAGTTCTATATACTGAGATAAGGGACCCCAAACCAGGGGCAACCAGGAGAGTGGTGGTCCCACAGAAGTACAGGGAATCCCTCCTCACCTTAAGCCATGATATTCCCTTAGCAGGACATATGGGGCAGACCAAGTCCTGGAACAGGCTGGTCAACCATTTTTATTGGCCCCATATGTCAGAGAAAGTGAAGGAGTTTTCCAGCTCCTCTGTCACCTGTCATGCCAGTGGCAAGACAAGGGGCAAGCCAAAGGCTCTCTTATTACCATTACCAGTGGTAGGGACTACCTTTGAGAGTGTGGGGATTTACATTGTTGGTCCCCTAGACCCACCAACTGCCTCAGGTAACAGATACATTTTGGTGGTAGTAGAGGTATTAAGAGGCAATAACCCTCAAGACAGTCAATGCTCCCACAGTGGCTCGGACCCTACTTGGTGTGTTCACCAGAGTAGGTTGTCCCAAGTAGGTGGTCTCAGATAGGGGCACAACTTTTATGTCTGCCCATCTGAAGGCAATGTGGGATGAATGTGGTGTTACTTACAAGTTCACCACCCCAGATCACCCCAGACCAATGGTCTGATGGAACCTGTAGGGTATGATCATTGGTTTGTCTGACAAACTTAGGAGGAGATGGGATGTTCTCCTTCCATGCCTGCTGTTTGCTTATCAGGAGGTACCCCAAACAGAAGTTGATTACTGTTTGGGCACCCTGTAAGAGGCCCATTGTGTTTGGTGAGAGAGTCTTGGGAAAAGCCCCTCAAAGAATCCAAACAGAATGTGCTTGGTTAGGTGGTGGGCCTGCGGGCACGTATGGCTGAGTACATGAAGAAGGCAAGCAGCAACCTGGAGGCCAGCCAAGAGTTCGTGAAGCTCCGGCATTACTAGAAGGCTACTATGCCAGAGTATCACCCAGGTCAATTTGTGTGGGTTTTGGAGCCTTTGGCTCCTAGGGCCCTCCATGCCAAGTGGACTGGCCTGTACCCCATTTTGGAGAAAAAGAGTGAAGTAATCTACCTGGCCTTGGCACCCCCAGGAATCCCCACAGGATCCTGCATGTAAACAGATTGAAACCCCACCAAGACAAGGCAGACATGACCATGCTTATGGTCACAGATGAGGGAAAGGAGGAGGAGAGTGAACCTCTTGCAGACCTTCTCTCCTCCAATTTACAATATGGGTCAGTGTAGGGAGTAGTACTCTCTCCCAGGTTGACAGCACAGCAGCAGAAAGACTGCAGACAAGTGTTGGAGCAGTTTGCTGGGCTGTTCTCCCTGAACCCTGGATTCACCATTTGGTGTGTCCATGACATTGACACTGGTGACAGCTTACCTGTCAAAAATAAGTTTTACAGGCTGTCAGACCAGGTCAGAGCCAACATTAAAGCTGAACTAGCTAAGATGTTGGAGGTGACGATAATTGAGCACTCTGATAGTCCTTGGGCCAGTCCAGTGGTGCTGGTATCCAAACCTAATCCCCAAGGTGGGAAGAAAGAGCTAAGATTCTGTGTAGACTACAGAGGTTTAAATGCAGTCACCAATAGTGATGCTCACCCCATGCCTAGAGCTGATGAGCTCATTGATAGGTTGGGGGCTGCTAAGTTCCTGAACACATTTGATTTGACCTGAGGATATTGTCAGATTGCCTTAAATCCATGATCTAAGGAGAGGTCAGAATTGTCCATCCCAGAGGGCCACTTTCAGTTCAAGGTGATGCCCTTTGGTTTGCAAAATGCCCCTGCCACCTGCCAAAGGTTGGTGAACAGAGTCGTGGCTTGGTTGGAGTCTTTCAGTGCAGTTTATCTGACTGATATATCTATATTCAGTTCCATCTCAGGGGATCTCGTGGTCCACTTGAGGGAAGTGCTTTAGGCCCTGCTCTAGGCAAGCCTGACTATCAAGGCAAGCAAATGCCAGATAGTAATGTACCTGGGCCGCCTTTTAGGTCGAGGCCATGTACAGCCTCTCCAGCCCAAAATCCAGACCATCCTGGATTGGGAGGCTCCTAAAACACAGACTCAGCTCAGGGCCTTTCTTGGCCTGACTGGGTATTAAAGGAGGTTTGTGCAGAATTATGGGACCATTGTGCCCCCCCCCCCTACAGAACTCACCTCAAAGAGGCCAAAGGTGTCAGAAAGCTTTTGACACTCTTAAGGAGGGGAAGTGGTCAGCACCAGTATTACTGGCCCCTGACTACAAGAAGGAGTTTATAGTGCAAAAATATGCTTTAGAGACAGGGATTGTGCAGTGTTAGCACAAGTCAATGAAGAAGGCCAGGATCAGCCAGCAGCCTTCAACATCAGGCGTCTACTCCCCAGTGAGCAAAGATGGAGTGCTATTGAGAGGGAGACTTTTGCTGTGGTCTGGTTCTTGAAGAAGTTGAGGCCATACCTGTTTCGCACTTAGTTTCATGTTCAAACTGACCACAGACCTCTCAGATGGCTCATGCATATGAGGGTGGAGAACCCAAAACTGTTGAGGTGGTCCCTACAGGGGATGGACTTCACAGTAAATCATAGACCTGGGACTGCCCATGTCAATGCAGATGACCTTTCCAGGTTGTTTCACTTAGCTGATGAGGACTACAAGGGTGTAGGTTAGTACCCATCACCTTTCATCTTGGGGAGCCGTAGTGTAGAAAAGTTTTGCCCTGGTCACCCTCAAACTTTTTGGACAGATACTGTGGTTACTGACTCTTGACTGTGCTGGGTACTGCTAACCAGTCCCAGGGCCAGTACTCTGTGTAAAATGGATTATGCAAATTAGGCTAATTGTAATCGGCTGTATCAACCTAACTATAAATCCCTAGTATACGGTAGGGCAGGAAGGTTTAAGGACCCCAGCATAGGTAGTGCACCCACAGGTGCACTGGTATGGTGCCTAGGGTCATTTTAAAGGCAGTCCTGTCTTGCTTGATGCTTTTAAATTATAGGTAACCCAAAATTTTAACTTTGGAATTAAAAGTACTTCCAAAGTCCTAGGGATGAGTACAGTGTAACTATAAGCAGGGACTTTATAAAGGTGTTTTTTAAGCCCTGGTGAGGGAAAAATAGCTATGTTTGTTTTTCCCCATTGTAGCGAATAGGCTCCATAGGCTAACAGAGGAAGACTTTATTTTAAAATAATAAAGTCTTATTTTCCATAGAAAGGAACTAAATATGGCATGTTTAGTACCAAATTAAAAGTTATAATAAATCCAACAACTTGCCACTGTTGAGTTTAATATAACTTGCACCCTAAAGGAGGTTTAGAACTCTTCCTAAAAGTTACCAGTTTCAGCTCTTTAGTGCCCTTCTCTGATTGACCAGCCTCTGGCAGCCTGGCCAGGATGCCTTGATGAGGTATGAATTGGCTTGGGCTGACACAAAAGAAGCATCTGGTGAGAAGAGATCTACCTCAGCAGATGGTAGAACTGGATGGGGGGGAGTAGCCAAACTGGTCTTCAAAGGAGGGAAGGACATTTGGGACAGCCACTGCACCTCCACCATTTCCTGCAAACCCAGACAGCCAGGTGCCACTAATTAGATTAAGAGAGGGCTGGAAAGGGATGTGCCATGGAAAGCTGAGCCACACTAATGGGTGGGCTCAGCCGGACCTAACCTCTGAGACTGAATTTTTACTGTCTTGGATTTTTGGAGAAGGTTGCTCCCTGGGATTGTTTTTGCCACTCTTCCCAGGAAGGGGTCAATCAAGAGGGTGGTGACCTGTACATGATTGGACAGATGACCCCCTACTTCCCACCCTCAAGAACAAGGATAAAACTGACAGAGCTGCACCCCACTTCAGATCCCTACAAGGAACAAGACAAGAAGAAGAACGTACAAGAAGGTCTGCCCTGCTGGACCCCTGACCTGCACCTGGACACTACACTCTGAAGGACTGCACCAGCTGCACACTTGGGCTTCACCACTAAAAGTATTTGCCTGTCTTCCACTGCTTCAAAGAGGCACTCCCTGTTTGCTACCGGTAGAACATAGTGACCAGAGTCCCCTGCATCAAGCCCTGAAGAAACTGACCAGCTGACCAGTGACCATTGGTCATTTTTGGATTTGAGGCACGTGCATTCTTGGAGTTGGAGTCCTAACCCTGAAGGAGCAACTCAGAGCTTCTGGAGCCTTGGGGTGAGTTGTGGACACCTAAAGGACCTTCAAAGACATTCTAGAAGAAAATCCAAGTCTGGAGAAGTTTGGAGCAACTTTGAGAAAAGCTCCATAAGGGGACCGACCCGACGTCGGGAGTCAAGCCAGCTGGGACCCAGGCTGACTTGCAGTTTCGTCCCTCTGAAAAGCTCCGGAGCCCCAGACTTCCAGGATTTCACTTGGGGCTTGTGGAAAAGCAAGCTGATGACATCGACTCGAAATTGGCTTGCTGTGGAGGGTCGTCCGACGTCTGAGAGAAAAAGACCCAAAAAAGTTTCTAAATCCAAACATAAAAAGTTGACCGAAGTTTCCTGTGCAGCGTGTTCGAAGAGAGCTCCAGGGAGGTAGGCTTCAATTTCAAGTTTGTCCTGGACAAAGATTTTTGTCACAAAACATTTTCCAAGTCTGAACATAAAATCCTTCACTGAGGTCTCCCATGACACATATCCAAAGAGTGCTCCCGGGAGGTCGGATCTGATTTGCTACTTCTTCCCGGTGAAGAAAATCTTCAAGAAAAAGACTAAGGGCCTCATTATGACTTTGGCGGTCTGACAGTAAGACCACCACAGTGGAGGCTGCCTAAAGACCACCATGGTGGCGGTCACCTGACTGCCACATTAAGAGATACACAGCTCAGACCGCCAAAAAAAAAAAAACATTTTCCTGAAACCACCAGGATACTGGCGGTCAGAAAAAAGGCAGTTCGACCACCAACACCGCCAGCCTGACAAAAATCTACTAATCTAATTACAATCCACAAATCACAAGAGAGGTTCTTCCATGGCGGAAAACCATTGGCAGTGCGAACCACGATGGTCTGAACTCACATCAGTCAGAACACTACAGCACATTGGACAGTTTGAATACCTCACACCTGACACACATTCACACACCCGTCACATCTACACACTGCACTATAAAAAACACCCCTACACCACCCACAATCATTTGCAACCAGAACGCCACTCAAAGCAAGACACCAGCAAAGAAATTGATATCTAGCTAAACAATAGGTACCCCTACACATTACACTCATCCCACACTTTCACAACATACACAACACACAATTTATAAAACCACACAAAACACAACAACCATCACCCACTCACATCACAGCACCCACACTTCATCACAAACATGTATCATCCTTTTTTCCACTACCTCACTGTCTTTACCACCTCTACCATTTCCCCACAAAAGCATCAATGTTTCACTGATGATGAGTTGAGGGTCATGGTGGATGAAGCTGTCAGGGTAGAGCCATATCTATTCAGAGCACAGGTCCAGCAAACATTAATAGCAAGGAAAGTTGTGGCAAAGGATAGTCAACAGGGTGAATGCAGTAGGCTGTTACCCACGCACAAGGGAGGACATCAGAAAGAGGTGGAACGATCTCAGGGGAAGGTACGTTCCATGGCATCCAGGCACCAGCTAGTGGTTCTCAAGACTGGCGCTGGCCCCAACCTCCTCCACAGCAGTTCACATCATGGGAGGAGAAGGTCTTGGACATCTTGCATCCTGGGGGCCTGGCACGAATACCTGGGGTAGTGGAGTCAGGTAAGTAACAACAACATTTATGTCACCAAACAGTTTTGTTTTGCATGCTCATTCATCACCTTTCCCCACCGCAATCACCAAACCACCCACCTCTCCTCTGTCCAAATCTCCAAACACCCCTCACTGCCATGCTACATGTCAAGTAAACATACCTTGGGCCACAGAATTTGGGAAGGGCATGTGAAGTCCTGGGACCTGACCGCACTACAACTCCCACAAGGTGCTGTTCCACCATTGTCAAAACAAGAACTGTGTACTAAATTTGAAATGTCTTGCATGTAAAACTAACAATCCAAGTAATCCAACCTGAATGGTCCATCATTTAACAGTTCATGGCAATGACAGCTATGCAATGGTCCACTACCAGTACCATTACAAGCAAATCACAGCTACAGATGTGTCCAATACCAAACTCGACTCAGAGAAAACATCCCTGAAAATGTCAAATACTCACCTGAGGGGACACCTAAATGGCAAACAGGACACACTTGTGGTACATCCAGCCAGAGGCCCAGGTAACATTTTAAAACCTACTTTGTGAGCCAGCTCTGACATCATTGTGCACTGTTCAGCTTCTAGTTGACTCAATTATGCCATACACTTTACTAGGAGAGAAATGTACATTGTCATGTCTTCACTCAGACAAGATATGAGGGTATTACCAGCCATTTAAGCACCAACATACCCCAAGAGCTTGGAGCATGATGTATGCATATTTCTGTGTCCCACATTGCACTAACCCAGATTAAGTAGCAGCTGTCATTGTCATTTCAGGGGATCATGTAAAGGCAGTGTGTGCATCTCACATACCATGTTTAGTTGTCTAATTTATACATCACTTGTTGCATCACTTACAACAACAGTGTGTTCCAATTCTCCTACAGGTAAACTTGCCATCCCCAACATGGGGAGGACACCAGAGACTGACACTACCCCTCTGGATGAAGGCACCAATGAGGAAAACATCCCTGGATGTAGCGACATTGATGACAAAGCTGGCCCATCAGGGACTCCTTGTCAGTCAAAAACTGTCACCCTCACCCTCACCCTTCCCACAACTATCCCTACCAGCCCTGTTGCAACTTCATCACAGGCAACCATTTGCTCCCAAACCTGTGTCCCAAAGACAGTCTCTTCCATCGTGTGGATCCCAGTACAGGTACCTGAGTCTCCTAATGTCACCCCTGACAATGATGGCCCTGCCACCAGTGGGAGTGGGCACACTGTGCCAGGGGCACAGGTAGGTGGGGGTAGGGTGCTTGGGAGGGATAGTGTGGACCAGAGGATGGGGGCTCCAAGGGACACAACTGACAAGGTGCCCATCTCCCAAGTTTTGGGAACCTACCAAACTTTCTAAGGCATGATGGGCCAGGTACTGACCATAATACGGAGGATCAGACAGCTGCAGAGGGACAACTACTAGGAAACAAGGCAGCAGTGGCAAGCCCAAAATGCTACCCTGGCCTCCATTGCTGGGGAGCTGAGGGACATGAACTCTACCCTGAGTAGGTTTGGCACCCAACATCATGCCTCTTCCACTAGCCATGAGACATCGGGCCCCTGCACATCTGTGGCTCCTAGTGGAATTAAGGCCCTGCCAGAGGAAGGGAATCCCTCAGACACCCCACCTTCTGTAGCAGAAGAACCCCCCATAAACGTAGATGTCCACCCAGACATCCAAGAAGTGCAGATGTCAAGACTAAACTCACTGCCAGGAAGTGAACCTCTCCTGATTGGTTCCACTTGTGTGTCACTGATACACACTGTTGACTGTTCTGATATCTAAGTTAATTTTCCTATGGTGCCAGAACACTGGACTGATTTCCAAATGGTGTAGCAGCTACCCTGATGATTTAATCAACCATGACTCAACCCTTCAATTGTTAACTTTATTTCATTTCGGTTTCAAATCACTCATTTTGTTGTGCACTCCCCAACAAATACCATTTACCCACAGATCCTGTGTAAGTGTGATGGATCAACCATATACAACTGTCATGTATGACAACTATTGTACCAAATGTCCCTCTCCAATGTTATACCTTTGTTATTATCATCACACATGTACTAGGCAACAAGGATACATATTGCATTGGGATTGTAACATAGACATGACACAAGTCACCTGTATTGTACATCTCCACATATTTATTTGGAGAATGGTAATCAGCACATTCTGAAGTCATGCTGTGGACTTCAGTGTTTCGGTTTAGGTGTCATTCTCTACCAACTCACAGAATACAGAAGTTAGGGACATGTCATTCTATCACCATCCCAGAAGGCAGACCGATTGGTTCAATGTATCATCAGATAAAGCCTTATCACATACCCATACCTTATCCTCTCAAATGACCATACTCCATGAAACAGAAAGAGGTCAATACTAATCTTCCCATTCATGGAACCTTCCACTTACCATGGTCAGGTATCTGTAGGCTTGCCACTCACCTCTGTCAGTCTTCAGACACTTGCATATTGGAAACACACTGACAGCCATGCACAAGTTAGGTCACATACAAAACAAACCATAATGATGGTAGAGTGTCTGGATACCACATTATAACATGTGTTCGACACAAATGGACACACACATGGCACCGTTTGAGCCAAATCCAATCTCAAACAGGTCTTTTTTGTGGAAAAGGACACTTCTAAACCACTGTCCTGACAGTCTCGGTATAGAAGTCACATACCACAAATCTCATGCTAAACAGTACCTGGTTTAATTCATGCTCACTTCTAATGTCAGTCTGCAAATCCCATCTGCCTGTGACACTGTCTGAGATTGCCAAATGAGCATGAGCCAAACAGCTAATCTGCAAATCTGTGATTGACAAAGATAAGGTATAAGCCAAGGTGGAACACAAACATCACATTGTCTATTCATAACTACAAATGTGATTTTGATTGTGCATATACTAAACAATAGACTATGTACAGAACAGTTTTCTACACAACTCCAAGTAATATTCTACATGCATATCTGAGTCATGGGCTTTGGAACCACTTAAGACCACACTGATGGTGGTAAAAGGAACATTACATGTCAGTCAGTTGAAGTACTGATTGATGACATCTGCCCTGATGTCTCCAGCTTCATCCTCATCATGCTCATCCTCACTTGGCAAATCTGCATTTTAACCCACAGGATCTGTTGGCTCCCCCTCATCTGGTATGAATGTCTCAGGGCAAGGTTGTGGACCATGGAGAAGGCAATAATTATTTGAAATACCTTGTAGAGTGAGTAGAGGAATGCTCCTCCAGATTTGTCTATGCTGCCAGATCTTGCCTTCAGGAGCCCAAAAGTCCACTCCATGACACGCCTTGTCCATGGGCTTCACTGAAGCGGACTTCCCCTGGCGTGGTTGGGTACCTCACTGGTGTCAACAACCAAGGACGGTTTGGGTAGCCAGAGTCCCCTGTAAGGTATAGTGACACTTATCCAAACTTTAATCTTGGACATTCACATATATGGTAGCAGGAAAAAAGAAACAGACACACATGACAGATATGACTTACCAACCAGCGAGGCGCACGCGTTATATAGTAGTGTCATCAGCAGTGGGATATTGCTGTTCTGCATGATGAAGGAAACTGATGCTGTATACCTTGCACAAACTTGTGAAATGTACAGACCACTTGGACGTTTATGAAGTGGAGGTTTTTTCTGTTTCTACATACCTGTTTATTAGCACTTGGGGGAACCAAGGTTACATGGGTGCCATCTATGGCTCCAACCACATGTGGAATGTGTTCCAAAGCATAGAAATATTCTTTCACGTATGCCAAATCCTCACACTGGGGAAATCTGATGTAGCTGTCCTGCTGTTTTAACAATGCAGACAGTAAAGCCTTCAAACCCTGACTGAACATGGGCTGAGACATCCCTTCAGTTAGGGCTACCTTATTCAGAAAGGACCCAGTGGCCAGAAAGTGCAGCACTGACATGACTTGAACGATGGGAGGTATGTTATTGGGATTGCGAATGGAAGGCATCAGATCTGGCTCCAATTGACCAAAGAGATACATAATTGTATGCCTATCAAGGCGATATATTTGGATTACATGTTGCACCTTCATGGTCTGCAGGTCTGCTAGTGGACAGTACACTGGAGGTTGTCTTGCTCTCCTCAGGCCAGGGAAACTTTGTGGGACAACACCTGAATCTAAGTGAATGACTCAATCTATACATTATAAGTATGATGACAACAACGTTACACATACATCTAAATCATGTCACATGAAACAGTGAATATGTGGTGTTCAGCACATAGCAAAGCAAAATATGAAAGTGTACCGGATTCAAATCCCCTAAACACTTGCATGTACTCTACATGAAGATACATGTCACTGACAGTGAAAGTTACATCAACCCTTTTGAAATGTAACACTTAGGCCCGTATTTATACTTTTTGACGCTAAACTGCGCTAACGCAGTTTAGCGTCAAAAAGTTTAGCGCCGGCTAACGCCATTCTGAAGCGCCATGCGGGCGCCGTATTTATTGAATGGCGTTAGCCGGCGCTAGCAGACCGGCGCTGCCTGGTGTGCGTGGAAAAAAAAACACGTACACCAGGCAGCGCCGGCGTTGGGAAAAATGGCGTTAGGGCGTCTTAAAATGGGGCAAGTCAGGTTGAGGCAAAATAATCGCCTCCACCCGATTTGCGCCATTTTTAACGACGCCCAGATGCCATTTACATGACTCCTGTCTTAGTAAAGACAGGAGTCATGCCCCCTTGCCCAATGGCCATGCCCAGGGGACTTATGTCCCCTGGGCATGGTCATTGGGCATTGTGGCATGTAGGGGGGCACAAATCAGGCCCCCCTATGCCCAAAAAAAAAATAAAAAAAAAAAAAATTATACTTACCTGAACTTACCTGAATGTCCCTGGGATGGGTCCCTCCATCCTTGGGTGTCCTCCTGGGGTGGGCAAGGGTGGCAGGGCAGCTGTGGGCTCATTTTGAGCCCACAGGTCCCTTAACGCCTGCCCTGACCCAGGCGTTAAAAAGAGGCGCAAATGCGGGGTTTTTTGCCCCACCCACTCCCGGGCGTGATTTTTGCCCGGGAGTATAAATACGACGCATTTGCGTCGCAGTCATTTTTTTAGACGGGAACGCCTACCTTGCATCTCATTAACGCAAGGAAGGCGTTCACGCAAAAAATGACGCTCATTCCTCATACTTTGGCGCTAGACGCGTCTAACGCCAAAGTATAAATATGGCGTTAGTTTTGCGCCGAATTTGCGTCGAAAAAAACGACGCTAATTCGGCGCAAACGGAGTATAAATATGCCCCTTAGTTGTTGCACCTATACTATCTTCAGATTGTTATTTGTATGGTGACAACACTGTTTCATATACATAACCCAAAATACCTAATTTCACTTCCTCTACTAATGACATGCACGTTCATACTTGTAAACAGTAAGCCTGCACTTTACACATTGCAATAGATATGAGTTTTAAGTAAATGACACAACTTTCATAACTTCATCATATATGTTTAAGCCCTAAAATTCAGCTGCCTGACGTACTGAACTGGACATCAGGAAGTGACCTGACTCCTCCGGCAGATGCTGTCATCGGGGTAGGCAGTTACAACCATGGTGGACATTGTCACTGGAACACATTGCTACCTTTGTCCTACTTGGACCAATGGCGATGTCCGCCTGTGGTGGTGGTCCTGTACGTGGTGGATGTAACCGCCATCTTCTGCATAATCCCTCACTTGACTCCTGACACTGCTGCCAGCAGGATCACCACGACCTGAGCTGCTGTGCACTGCCTCTGGGAGCAATCATGCCACGTCCTGCAGGTGATAAGGCCCCTGTCTTCTCTCAGGAAGAGCTGTACAAGCTTATGCAGAAGGTCGTACCCCGGTATGAACAGCTATATGGTGCACCAGAGGAGAAGGCGTGTCCAATGCAATACCAATGGGTGAAAGACAGAGGGGCATATTTATACTCTGTTTGCGCCGAATGTGCGTCAAAAATGTTTGACGCACAATCGGCGCAAACCCTGCCCCATATTTATACTTTGACGTCCGACCCCGCGGGCGTCAAAGTTCCACCATGTGTGTCATTTTTGGGGAGGGGGAACCAGCCTTGCGTTAATTATATGCAAGGTAGGCGTTCCCTTCCAAAAAATGACTTTAAGGCCTGTGCCCCATATTTATACTCTGACGTCATTTTGACGCACAGGAGGGGGCAGGCCTTAAAAAACGGCGCCCAGCCTGATGGGCGCCGTTTTTTAATGCCTGGGTCGGGGCAGGCGTTAAGGGACCTGTGGGCTCAGAAGGAGCCCAGAGGTGCCCTCCCATGCCCCCAGGGACACCCCCTGCCACCCTTGCCCACCCCAGGAGGACACCCAAGGATGGAGGGACCCATCCCAGGGAAGCTGAGGTAAGTTGGGGTAAGTTTTTTTGTTTCCGTTTTTTTTTTGTGGCATAGGGGGGCCTGATTTGGGCCCCCCTACATGCCACTATGCTCAATGACGGCATGGCCATTGGGCAGGGGTGCATGATTCCTGTCTTTGCTAAGACAGTTGTGCATCAAAAAGTATAAATATGGGCCAGAGTGTGTGATGATGTCGATGAAATGTGCTGGAATGAAGGACTGAGCTATCATGTGTGGGTAGATGGTTATGTGCACATGTGCATAGAAAGACTATTACCCCTGATACATAAGAGGTAGTGTGTGATTTATGTACCCTGATGCACATATGTACATTACAGCATTTACATCAATGTGGGTGTGACAAATAGTTGTAGATATGTACCATTTTAGGAACATACATGTGGTCTGGTCGTCTGTTTCTAGCCAAAATCTGGTACTGGGTATGCATGTTGTATGCCTGACTCTACTTCACACATGGGCTGTCTGCACTGGGTGACTTGCAAAAGAGTTTGAAGTGTGATGAAGGGTACGTTTGGCTACTTACATTAATGTGATTGTTCGCCATACTTGTTTTGGGATGGAGCATGTGTACATGACTTTCTCCTCTTGTCTGTGTCATCCATGGAGGTTACCATTCTTCATAAAAAGGGGATCTGGCATGCCATTGCCAAGAAAGTGCGGACCCTGGGGGTGCACAGCCGACACAGCACCCACTGTGCAATATTGGTGGGAGGACCTGAGACGCTGGGCCCGTGAGACTGCTGAGGCCCAGCTAGAGATATCCTCCAAAGGAGGAAGGAGTACCCATTGGGCCTTAACCCCTCTAATGGCACACATATTGGCGGTGGCCTACCCTGAGTTGGATGGGTGTTTGAAGGCAGTACAACAGCCACAAGGGGGTGAGTACTGACTGCACTCATTTACATTCCTCTGCAAAGTCAGTGTATGATAGGAAATACTCTAAGGTGTGACAGTGTGGTAAGTGCAAAAGGTAAAATGTCTCCTAGGAACACCTAGATGTAGAGTCCTCAACATTGGTACATAGGTGTGCACATTGTATTGTGTATAGTGACATTTTACTCACCCATGTCATTCCTTCTGTACAGTAGCATATGATGATGCACATGTGTCTGTGTCATATATGTAGCACTATGCTGCTTTTAATACCCTGCTGGTTGTTCCTTGCCACCTACAGATCAATATTCACAATATCTTGATGGTAAGTTGTCCTGGTCTTTGCCCTCTGTCCAATCAAATGCCCCTTGATCCATCTCTATGTGCAACATAGAGTCTGACAAGTTGAGAACATACCTACCATTCCTGAGGTTTACAATGAGCGTCAACTTATTGTGATGCTCTGATCTCAATCTGACATTTCACATACCACACTTGTTACACTCACTCAGACCTGTTCGAAGGTGTCCACATTGGTAAGTGAGGACTAAACATTGGCATGTGTGATATTTCATCAGCATGGACATCCTGCGTGTACTAAACCATGGTAGCATAACTAGACTCCAAGTGCAACCCATATCAATGATATCAGTGTTCAGAATATTAGTACCATGTGCATGTTCCCTAGATGGTAAGTAGCCACACAGCAATTTCCTATTCCAATGTGTTGTGAGCATGTTAAACAGGCCACAACATCATAGTAATAGGTACAATCTACACTGGTTTTTACCAACATCGTGTGTACACTGTTAGGTTAATTGTGATGCAAATTAAACATACTTACTTTTGCTATTGTGGATATGTTTTGAAAGCTTTTGGTATGGAATCCTATTGTTTTTACTGGCTTAATTGTGTTGCAGGTGTGGTATTTCACCTTCACATGTTATTGGAATGGTATGTGTAGTGAATTATTTGGCTTGCCTCAAGGTACATGTCCCTATCATGTTAAGCTCAGAAGTGTATTATGGCATTGTAAAGTTCATATACAGATGTAAGATTGATCATGGCTGAAGTGTGGCTAGTGATGTTGGCACTTGTGTGATTTGCCATTGATGTTGCCACTCTTCATGATTAGGTGCACTGTATGTGGCCTTCATGCATATGACAGGTTTACATTGTATTTAAGGTATTGGTATGGTACCTGGGCTTATCTATGGGTAAATCCTGTGGGCTAAGTTGGCCCCTATAAGTGGACATGACTTTGTTTATAGGTGGAGAATGACTAAGATGCGTAGCTCCACAAAGTATGTATCATTGTTTTCTACATGACCATTGGGGCATGTGTTGGTGACATGTGTTTAGGCTCTATCATACTCCAATTAATGGAAAGGCAGGTGTAGTTTTTGCATGTTCGCAATTGAAAAGGTTGTGGACTCTATGACATAAAATGGTTTTGGCTTCTATGCAATATGCTGTCTTGTGTTTGGAATATGATGTGGTTCTTTTCCTGGTACATTACATCAGCTACAAATGTAGGTATGTGTGGATTTTGTGTATGTAATATGTTGAAATTAATGTTACTATCATTTCCCATTGCTTGGTTTTTGGAAGACTATGTTGCTGTGGATAGGGACTCAGATTTATGTCGACATGGCAGGTTGTCATGGAATGGTTATTGTGATAGCTCTTCTGATATGATGGTGTGCAAAAGGTGGCTTAGCTGGTGTTTGACATTGTTGTAATGTAGGGGTGTAGATGGCATCTAGTTGTGACATGATGTTGGCACTAACCTGGTTCTATCTGGGGGTGTAGTACAAGTGGTTGTAATTGATTGATGTGTACAGTGTGATGTTAGTGTTTGAAAAGAATATGATGCTCCCTACCTCTTTTTCTGTTTTTGAGCATTAGTGGACACTCCCTGGAGGTGGCAGACCCATCTGGGGCCACACCAGCACCATCTCTGTCCGCCACCCTCCTTTCTACCACCACCTTCCCTGTAGCCCCCCACCTATTTGGCCGTGCCTGCTCACCCAAGAGAATGGGCATCTCCTTTGCTACAGGCACCTCTGACCCAGCACCTGTTAGCCATGCTGCTCTCAGTGCAGAGGCTATTGACCTCCCAAGGTCCATCTCTGTGGGGTCAGTGCACCATCATGAATGCCATCCAGGGACTTTCAACTCAAATCCAACAGAGTAATGTGTTCCTGGAGGGCATTCATGGTACACTGGGTGGCCTACAGAGATCCTTTCAGTCTCTGGCCTCCACACTGATGGCAGCCAGTCACCCGTTGTCTACTGTCCCCCTCCACCTTACTCTTCCCAATCCCAAACCCCTCTTCCCAGACCCAGTTAAAGCGCACAAACAGACAAGCATGAACCACCTCAACATCCAAGGGTAGCTCAGACAGACATAAGCACCACAAGACACTCCACTGGCATGCACACAAGCAACATTCTGATGCACACACAGCAACAGTCACAACCTGCCCTGACACCCCATCACCCCCAGCATCACAGACAGCACACCTGACACACCTGCAGACACCTCACCAATATTCACAGATCCAGCCACTATACCCGTCCTACCCACAGACAGCATCACAGCAGACCCTCAGACATCCACCCCAGTCACCATACCCTCAGACACCACTGACACTCCTACATGCAGCACATCCACCATACCTGCAGTCACCACCCCAACAGACAGTCACCCACCCACCATGGCATCCCCCAGCACCTCCACCCCCTCATCCCAAGACACATAAATGCTCTCTCTCACCCAGCAGACACCCTACACCCACAAGCATACTTTGTGCAAACATGCACACAAGACAGACACATCAACATCTCTTACAACCACTTCCTCTCACTCCACACCCAAAACCTTCTGCTATGACCATCCCCTCATGTAAAAAAAGCCTTCCTTTTGGAGTTTGCCCTTTTCCCTACTCCTTTCCCCCATGAGACCCCAAGTCTGTCCCTTCCACATCCAAGGCCTTCCATGCCCCCTGCAAGTACCCATTCCCCTCCCTCTGCAAAGAAGGCTACCCCCCAAAAAAAGCCAATCCTCCCCTAAGCCTAAACCCCCACCCCCATCCCAAGCCACATCCCAAAGGCCCACCTCCCACACCTAAACCTACCTACCCCTCTACCACCCTGAGGTGCCTCCCTGCCCCCTTGATGCCTGTACCTGTGGAAGTTACATTGTAGTCAGGAGTCAACTTTGGGGCACACATATGTATACTGTGTGCATACAGATTATTGTTACTGGACTGGCCTATGGCTTTTGAGTTTCAAACGTCAGAATTTGTAATATATTTAAAACTGACCTGTTGGTTTAATGGTTACATCTTTGTCATGCATTTCTTTTCCCAGTATGGAGATGATCCTGGCTGACATTGGTGTGTGTCAGTATTTGTGTGTATGTGGTGCTTGTGCTACCTGTATTGTTTGGGCTGTATGTGAGATTGTTTGCTGTGCTTTTGACCCACAGTGATAGTGTGTATGTTATGTAATGGGCATGTGTCTGTTCGAAACATTTTGTTGTCATGCTATTGAGTAGTGCTCGTGTTGACATGTGTTTGTTGGTGTGTTGCATGGCTTGTTGTGTTTTGACAGCGTGTGTTTGTGTGTTTAGTGCATGATATGATAGATACAATGTGCTGTGTGTGATGTGTATTTCAATTGGTAAGTTGTATGGTTGTGTGATTGTGTGTGTTCGTTGGTTGTAGATTGTGTTGTATGTGTGATAGTGTTTATAGTGAGTGGTTGCCAACGTATTGACAATGGTATTGTTGTGGTGTTGTTGTGATGTGTTGTGATGTTGGGTGTTAGTGTGTGTACCTGGCCCTGTGCTGTGTTTCCGTGTATAAGTGTGTCTCCCACAGGAAGTTATCGCTCTTAGACTAGGGATTGCATCTTTACAGCAGGTCCAAGGACATAACAATTAACCCAGTTAGAGGTGCACCACAGACTATTAAAAAGGAAAAGGATTTCCAATCGGGTTCAGAAATATATGTTCAGTCCATCGATCAAGACTGTCTTGAGTGCACACAAGTATGTATAGAATTGACATGTTAACTGTTTAGGAACACAGGACAGGTGCAGTTATTTCTGGTCTGCTGTCACTCTCTTGGGTGTACTAGTACCATGGAATCATCTTGTGGGGATTCAGCATTTCGCAAGGCTTGGACTTTTGCAGGATCAGCCATCATTTCCCCATCAGAAACGATATGGCCAAATAATTTCAGTTCTGTTTTATTAAACTCACACTTGTCTGCATTTAAATTCAAACCTGTATCATTGAGTAATTGACATCCTTGTGTGAGGGCTCAATCTTGCTCCTCTTGTGTAGCTTCCAAAACCCAATATTTCATTGATATTGTTAAATGCATTCACAACAGGTTGTATGATACATCGTATGACGTCTTGAAAAAGTTCTTAGTGCCTGGTTTAGATCTCGCCGTCGAATTTTCATCAGATGTCCGATCCTGCACCTTGGTGGGCCACCCATACAATTTAGATGTTGGTGGTCCCATAGACAAAAGACCACAGACGAACCACTGTCACCCCCATGAATCTTCACCCGCGTCAATGGCACCATAGGCGCAAGCGACTGGCAGCAGGACTCATGCCCCTTTTACCGCTGAGCCTATCAAGGTGCGTCTTCCTGCCATTCTAGCCATGGTGGCCAAACCACTACACCTAAGTTGGTGGATTCAGAGTGATATAAGCACGAAATGTACCTTTTTTCTACTTTTCACATTTCCTGCCCCCATGAATCCCATCATATAAGTACTACTTTGCTGCTGCTACTGGACCAAGACGAAAATCAACCCCTTTGAAACTAAAGGTAAGTCACAGTATGACCTGTCGCTATTGGAATTGCCGGTGTACATTACTATTGGACTTGTGCATGTCTAAAAAATATTTGAAAGCAATAGTACAATGATGTGCAATGCATATGTGTGTAATGTGGTAGTTTAAAAAGTTGAAAAAAAGACGTTGACGTATCATCAAAACTCATCAATCTGGTACCAACTACCTGCATGCCAAAGGACACCTAAACAAAAAGTCACAATAATCCCTAAACAGGAAGGTGTCCATACAGGTGTGTGTAATCATTCAACACAAACTATCATATTATATTAGTATTAGTATTAGTACACCTAATTGTAAATGCATAAAGCCAATTTAAGGTAATACATGCACTACACATTGCTACAAGTGGTTTTACACAGAATGTACAACAAATGTCACCTCTAAACTTCTAACATGTCAAAGATGTATGAAGGTCACATGTCCCCTTGGTTTTTGCAATTTCAGTTACACATTAGATGTCATTTAACTGTATATTCCCTATGTAGTGCATATGTGAATATCAGCAACACATCATGTTGAAATAAACACACATGCATTCTCAAGTCACAAAAATTAGAAGCATTTATAATTTTGGTGTAACTGTCCACTAACATGAAGAATGCTTGCACCAATATATACATGTCCAACACAAACATACAACACCTATGTATGCATAATATAAATATGTAAAAAATAATACTTGTGCTTGTCACTTTCAGAAATGAGAATGAGTGCATGCCATACACATCAGCATAGATAGCGTTATCAGCAAACAGTTATCAATAATATAAAAATAATGGCACAACAAAGGTATGCCCAAAAAAAAAAAATAACACAGTGCAATTCTTCTCTCAGCTCACAATTGCTATCAGTAATGTCCAAAATGTACAATCTATGGAGTGTGCTTCAGGCCCTGAACTTGTCTCCTAATTGCACTACCAGTACAACCTCCTAAGGAAGGGAGATCTAATCGGGACAGAGTAGGCACCTCACAGATCTTATTTGGGAGTTGGTGGTTGGGGATGGGAGATATGGTCTTGTTTTTTGGACAGGTGGGTTTGTGAGGGGTGGTTTTGGATTTGGTAGGGGTGGGTTTGTATTTGGGAGGGGTGGGGTTTGGAAGGGGTGGGTTAGGGTGTGGAAGGTCTGGAAATACATTTGGGAGAGGTGGATTTATGTTTTGGAGGTGTGGTTTGGAATGTGGAAGGGGTCAGGGCCAAGGCAAAGGAAACATCTTCATGTGAAAATTGGGTAGGACAGGTTGCAGGGAGTTGGGCTTGGGAGGTAGAGGGAGAGGCAGTGGGTGACTGTTATGTATCTGTTGATGGTACAGTTGTATCTGGGTCTGGTGTATGTGGTGTACATTTTCCTTTGTGTTTCTTTGTGGTTGTGAGTGTCTGTTGTTTGGGTGAGTGTGGGTGTTTGTGTACAGTGAATGTCAAATCCAATGTATGCATATGTGTGGATGGGTGTGCTGTGGAGGTGCTGTGTGTGGCTGTGGTGCCTGTGGATGTGCTGGTGCATTTTAAATGTATTATTAGCACATCATAAAAAAAAAATTATCTGACATATAAAAAATTGAGAGTTGAAATTGGAACAACACAATGAGATTCCTAATGTTACCAAAACATACTATGGGGGTCATTCTGACTCCCGCCGGACGCGGTCACCATGCGCCCGGCGGGAGCCGCCAAAATACCGTACCGCGGTCGGAAGACCGCGGTGGGTATTTTGAGGTTTCCCCTGGGCTGGCGGGCGGCCTCCAAAAGGCCGCCCGCCAGCCCAGGGGAAAACGTCCTTCCCACGATGAAGCCGGCTCGTAATCGAGCCGGCGGAGTAGGAAGGTGCGACGGGTGCTACTGCACCCGTCACGTATTTCACTGTCTGCCAAGCAGACAGTGAAATACTTGTAGGGGCCCTCTTACGGGGGCCCCTGCAGTGCCCATGCCTGTGGCATGGGCACTGCAGGGGCCCCCAGGGGCCCCGCGACCCCCCCTACCGCCATCCGGTTCCCGGCGGGCGGACCGCCGGGAACTGGATGGCGGTAGGGGGGGTCGGAATCCCCTCGGCGGCGCAGCTAGCTGCGCCACCTTGGAGGATTCCAAAGGGCGGCGGTACACTGGCGGGAGACCGCCAGTGTTGCCGGTCCGACCGCGGCTTTACCGCTGCGGTCAGAATGCCCTGCAGGGCACCGCCGGCCTGTCGGCGGTGCTCCCGCCGACCCTGGCCCCGGCGGTCTAAGACCGCCGGGGTCAGAATGACCCCCTATGTGTATTGATTATCAAAGTATGGTATGATGCGTAGAAGAAAATTGCCTCAAGTCTTTAGACCATTTCCAGACCTTGCCACCATGGAGGAAAGGGACATCGTAAAAAATTCAGATTAAATAGATGAACTAAACTAGATTTGTGTCACCAGCTGGAGTTTGATCTCCTGCCTCACAATAGAAATACAACAGCAATAAAATCAATAGTGAAACTCATGGCAGTACTTCATTTTGTGGCTACTAGACCTTTTCGATACACCGTGACAGTATCTGGCGGGTTGTCACAGACAACTTTCATTGGTGTGCTACAAGAAGTCCTTGCTTCAATGATGAGACACATCAACAGCTTCATTCAGTTTCCAAGACATCAGGATCGTGAAGGGAGATTTTTACGCTTTGGGTGACCTACCACATGTGGTTGTAGCAAATGATGCCTTGGTGCTACTACATGCGAGGGAAACGGGTCTATCACAATTGGAAGAACTTCCATTTAATCAATCTGCAAGTTGTCTGCTTACTGGATTTGTACATCTCAAGGGTGTGTGCCTGCTTTCCAGGGTCAACACACAATTCCTTTGTACTACGGAACAGAACCACACCCCTGCAAATGCCTCAACTTGGACCTGAGAGAGCCTGGTTTGTTGGTCAGTACAATACGAGTTGTGGATCATTTGCTTTGATCCCAGTTTAGGAATATACAATGGCTTGATATGATTTTAATTTATCAATTTATTGCTTCCATGTAGGAGACTCAGAGTATCCTAACCGACCATGGTTGTTGTCACCGATGAGGAATCTAACAATGCCATGGGGAAGTCTGCTTCAATAAGGCATGGGCCTTGGGCTTTTGGGCTCCTGAAGGCCAGATTTTGCTGCGCGGGCAAGACTGGTGGAGCCCTCATCTACTCACCCTATAAGGTTTGCCAAATTACGGTTTCCTGCTACATGCTTCACAACATCTCCCTGTGACAGAACATCCCAACCATCGCAGAAGATTGTACTGTGAAAAGCCACTGGGTAAGGATGTTGAAATGCCCAATGAAGATGACAGTGGTGAAGAGGAATGAATTGACATATGTCAAGATGTTATTGACCACTTCTTCACCTGAGTGTAAGTGTACCTTTACATATTGTAACATCCAAAGTTGGAACAACTTGTGACATACTGAACATATCAGTCTGAGATGGTAATTTAGAAGGAAGGGCCAGTTCAGGAAAGTCCAAGACAAAGATGTTTGTAGATCAAAGTTTCCCTATATTGACTACTGTGTTTATTGGCATAGATTATATTTATGTGTGCCAAGTATATTTGCCCTCCTTGCTTATCATTTGAGTCAAATTTCTTATGTGAAATCATTAATCTCCGACATTTGCAGTGATATGTTGCTATTGGAAAGTACAAAGGGAACATGGGTTGATCTTGGAACAGACACCCAATTTGGATGGACAGATCTTGTACAGAGTCAACGTGCACTGTGGTTGAATGGAACTTCTTGAGATTGTATCAGACCTGTTTTCTGTTTAATGTTGCCACCAAAGCAATATGTGCGGCTTAACTTGCTCTAATCACATGCATATGTCAAGTCATAGCATACTAATCTCCCTTCACATTGGATAAATCTTCAATTTGTGTTTAGTGTATGAAGCTGTTGATGTGTCTTCTCATACTTGAAAGAACTTTTTGTAGCACACCACTGAATGGTGGCTGTGACATTCCACCAGATACTACCACAGTGTACTGAAATGGTCATTTGTAAACACTATTGCAAATACCTGTGAAAAGGTGACAAACACATACCAATATAAATTACTGCACTGAAAATGAACACACAATTACGATATGTATACACATATATGTATGATGTGAATAGGTTAAGACACAATTTACAAGCACTATACCTTTGTGTGCATATGGATGGACTTTGGAACCTGTTTTTGAAGTACAACAGCCAACATTGAGATAAAGCAAGGGACTGGGCAAATGCAAGAGGTGATCCATGGAGAACAACACCCAATCTGTCAATACATATTGTTCGTTGTTAAATAGAGTGACACAACCATGGTGCTACTCTTTTGGATAACACAAGATACTTTTGAAACTGAAGTTTAAATATGTACATTTAGATAGGTATCTAGAAACATTCTGAACAGCTAAGTTAAGGGCAAGGGTTCAATTTGTGATTATTGAGACAGACATGGGTGTAACTTGCCAGTCTATACCCCACCAGGGAATCCTGTCAAGCATTCAGGATGTAGGATCTGAAAGATCTTCTCCTCCCAGGGAAAGAGTTGTAATGTGGGGGCTGAGAGAACAATCACCAGTACTCTGGGCCTCCAGGTGATGCTTGGAGGCCAGGAAACTGCCTATCCCCCCAGGTCATTCAACCTCTTCCTAACTTCCTCCTGTGTGTGCAGATTGTTAGCCACACCATTCATTCTGTTGACTATTCTGCTCTTTTCTGAGATATGGTAGTATTTTGTACTTATGCTCCAAACAATTGTGGCTCTACTCTACCATCACTGTTAATTCTCTCTCTGTAAAATATGGGTTCTTTCTCCCTGCCATAGTGATAAAAAAATCAGTGATTTGAAAAAAAAAGTGAAAAAACAAAAAAGTGGAAATAAACAGGAGAATTGGAACAAAGACCTGGCTGCTCAGTGGCAAGGTCGTCCTCAGATTGATGGTCAGCAGTGGAATGGCAAAAGATTATGATTTGAAATGCGGTGTGTTTTATAGTGTGTTTTGAGGGTGTTCACAATTGTCCAATGTACATCAGGTGTGGGCTGCTAGCATTTATCCAATAGCCACAGCCATAATACAATGCTGAACAGGTCTCGCAACGGACTCCCGCTGTCATGGGACCTCCACTGGTACACACCCAGCATGCTGTGTTACTTCCGCTTGATGAAGTACTTGGGTCCACCGCTGAGTCAGAGTGGAAGTATTACCATCAAGATCTAACTCAGGCCCTAAGTCTCTTGTATCTAAACAAGGCACCTTGTGTAGGAAAGGTTGCAATATATCTGCAGCTTTCTTTTAGTTATAATCAATTATAACCTTTATTCAATCAAATTGAGAGAAGATTTTGGCACCATCCAATTGCGTGATCATGTCAGCAATGTGCAGTTCTGGATGTTGCTCTCTTTTAATCGCTTTGTACCCCTGGTGCATGTCAAAGCATATGCACACAGCTCCTTCATGGTCCTTTTTAGGCACTACTACTATAGGAGAAAACCATGGTGTTGGACCAGTGGCACGTTCAATAATATCATGCTTAAGTAATAATTGAACTTCTTTTTCAACAGCTTCTTGTAAATGAAAAGCAACTCATCTATGTTTCTGAGCAACAGGACAGATGTCCTCATTAATATGCAGTTTTACTTTCATAGCCTTTAACTTTTCTAAACCATGAAACAATGAAGGGAATTGACTTACTATTTTGTGATGAACATTCATGTTTTAATTCAGTAAAATCAGTCAAATGTCAGCAGCTGTGCTGAAACTGAGCAAGCAGGCACTTGCGCTGCCCCTTTAATCTCATGGATCTGTCTTTTTCAATTTCTTTTTTTTGTTTCACTGTTTCCATAAATTAACCTTTACTTCTCATGGGTGTTGATGCAGCTCAAGTGTACACTTTGGTCTTTTACGGCGTGAGCCATGTTAAAGGAGACAGTTAATTGTACTTTTCTTCTGGCATTATATTTATCAAAGCACCACTATCGCCAATGAAAGGTATTGAGCATCCATTTTTTTTCAATGTAATCTTTGGACAGTGTTTGTATGATTTTGTCTCTTTGATATGTTGACTTTTCTTTGACTGACTTTTCTCCTCACTCGCAACCAGTCCAACATGTGCATGTTTTTCCGAGGTAAGCATTGACATGACACAATCACTTTCTTCACTTTCACCTATTATTGAGGCAAAAGTGTTTGATGATGATTGAGATGATGTTCAACTTTCGTTAGTGTCTATTTTGCTCAACTGATGTCATTGCTTGTCCTTTTGGGAGTATATCAAATGTTGCTTCTGGAAGGTTCTGGCAGCCATTTTGTCTTTGTGTCCTGACACACTTCCATTTTCCTTTTCTCTGCAAATCACCTCAAAATGGTTCTCCCTACCACAGCCTTTGCATATCTAACCAATGGTGGGATACTTTCCTTCATGTGAAAACGCAAATCCACACCTAAGGCACAACTTCTTGTTGCATGTAGACATCATTTTGTGTCTCTCAGTCTTCTGTTTTGAATTACTTTTCACACTCATTACTGACTTGCTCTTGGCACCTCCAGCCTCCATACCAGCAGCTTGCCTCTCAGCACGTTCCTCAGCTCTGGCAACCATCAACACTCACCCCAGACTAAGAGTTTCTCTTCACGTTCGTCATCTGAATGAATCGGACAAGCATCCATCAATCACTCTGAGTCTCATGGCATCTTCATCATTAAATTCATTGAACTTATAGTGTGTGATGAGTGTGTTGAGAGTTTCCACAAATTCATTGATTGTTCTGCCAACTCTTCGATGTTCTTGACTGAAAACGTATAATTCGTAGTCGACGTTTGGTGTGAAATTAAACTTGAGATTCAATGCATTCTTAATCTAACGTTACATATATTTCAGTTCTTGGCATTTTCATTATGACTTCTTTCCCACCATCAACAGCAACATTTTTAACATATTTGATAATCTTCCTGTTATCAGTCTTTTTGGCAGTGTGGAATGGTGGTGGTGGTTTGAGGAAAGTGGCAGATTTGTAGAGCAGTTTAGAACTTACTGACGTTGAGAGCAGCGCTTTCCCCAGCCTCTCTGCTTGAAAATCCGCTTAAAAATCAGGATCAGTTCCATTCATGCCCCAGTCTTTCCATGGGCCAGTGTTGGGGTAATCCTTGATGGGCTCCATCAGCAGAATGGCCTTCTGCCAAGTTTCTGACCCCTTTAAATATGGACTCCTCTTTTAGCACAACCCCGGTCACTTCTCTTGGGGCCGCAGTCAACTCGGATATGTCTATCGGGCTTGATAAGTTGTTTACTTTAGGCTTTTTATTCTTCAAGAGAGGTTGATCTCTGCCTTGCAGCTCTATTTGGTATTTGATAACTGTATTTAATTGGGCTTTGTAACCTGGTTGAATCCACTTTCAGTGTTAAGAGTCCGTATATTGTATAACTCTATATTGCATAGCAGCGCAGTACCTTTTTGTAGGCTCTTTGTCGTAGTTTCTTGACCAACAATGGGAAGACTTTTCCGTGAAGCTCTCTTTCCATTCACACGCTTCACACCAACTGGAGTTGCTCTTTGACTCCCCATATGCCAACCGTTGACTTGGCACGTTGACAAAGGCACACAGGCACACACATGCAGTTTGCTTGGACAATGGCAAACTCCAGGAGAGCACTTTCTTCTTTGGGTTACTTTTCCCCTATGTTGTCGCCAGTTGTAGCATCCTCCCCAGCCTGGTAACAGCTAAATATCTTGGCCACGTACTGATAGGGAGTCCTTAGGAACCCAGAAAGGTTTTGTTCTAAATCATGCAAGACAGTTGTCTAAAATACGTTGTGAGGTGAAGGCCTGGAGCTCTCAGGTAAGTATTCCATTAGTTGGTCTATAAATTTTATATTTCTACTCAGTGTGTAACAGATCGTGTGCTTCATGGGTCTATTGGATATATATTAAAATATCACCTACATTTGAGGGCTGCAATCATTCAGTGAAATTGAAAACAGCCCTTACCTTTGGTATACCATCTGTACAATCAATACAATATGGACACACATAGAAGGCTGATGGTGGCAAGGAGAAAAGAAGATATTCATGCCACTTCAAAGTCTAGAGTTGGCTACAAAATGGAACACTCCTACCATTGCACCCTGAAAGCCTTTAAAGACTCTTGCTGAATGCAGCACCTGTAGGGTGCTGAGGAGGCGAAGAGCAAAGGAACCATGGATGCTTCAACGTCCAGGTGATACTCTGCCCAGCAACCATTCTGCCACAAAAGATGCCAAGGACTTCTGCTAAGCTGGGCACATTTAGGAAGCTCAAGGAGGCGAGGAGCAGAGTCAAAACAGTGGGAACTTCAAAATCCAGAATCCCCCGCAGGAGGCAATGCTTTCAGCATCACTCTATAAGAGGCTGAGCTGGTCTCCATCTCTTGGTCCTTTAATCTAAGTCAAGCATGTTTGGTTACTGATGCTATGTTCTTCTAGCTAAATACACTGAGGAAAAAAGTGACTATCAACTATAACGAATTGGCATTTTTCTGGAGAAGACTGTGGTGGTTTTAAATGTGTAAATTGCTCATACTATATTACGTATTAACACTGCACAGGAAGCTGGACATATGCTAGAATCTGATGATGCTTTAACCACTTCTAATTAACACACAGTAACACATAGCACAACTTAAGAAACACTGGGTAACATTCTTGTTGTGTATGCTGACTACCACAGGTCTGATCCTGCTGCCGTTGCAGGTCCACCAAAGTAGAGCATCAAAAACATAACAGCCCGTAAATGAGGATGTGATTGGCTCTGATGTGGATTCTATCACGGATGGTCCAGTTTAGAATTTAGAAGCTCTAGTCTTACCTCTGTTGAAGAAAAGTGAGAGAAGGCTGACTGACATTTAAAACGTAATACATTACGCACATCTTATGATATTTTAAACTAGTCTGCCCAATCTGTGGAACCCTCTTGGACTAAGCCAGCCAACACTATTGGGGTCATTACAACATTGGCGGTAAATGCCACTTACCGCTGTGCAGAAGATTGCCAACACACCGCTGCGGCCGTGAAATTCCGCCACAGCTATTATGACCCACAGCTCAGAATCCGCCAAAATCCAGACACCCACACAAGTCCGCCACACCAAAGGTCAGTGATAAACTGGCGATAACAAAACCTCCACCGTCACGCCAACAGGAATACGCCCACACTATCACGATCCATGAATCCACGTGGCGGTCTTTCAACCGCGGTATTCCATTGGCGGTACACACCGCCACGCTCAAAATACACACACATTTACAAAACACTACCACATTGGACAATTCCAAATACACACACCTGATACACATACACACACCACACCCACACACTCAATACAATATAAAACACACACCCACATCACCCACAAACCCTTACGACCAGAAATTTAGACGAAGGCCAGAGAGAAAGCACAGCAAAGACAAACCTACCATACAGAGGCACACAACACCATCACACATACACATCCAAGCACAAATCACCACACACCCCTAAACATCACCTCACACATCACAACACCCCCCCATGGCACCACAAAGACACCCCAGGTTTTCTGAGGAGGAGCTCAGGGTCATGGTGGAGGAGATCATCCGGGTAGAGCCACAGCTATTCGGATCACAGGTGCAGCACACCACAATAGGTAGGAAGATAGAGCTATGGTGCAGAATCGTGGACAGGGTCAACGCAGTGGGACAGCACCCAAGAAAATGGGATGACATCAGGAAGAGGTGGAATGACCTACGGGGGAAGGTACGTTCTGTGGTCTCAAGACACCACATCGCGGTTCAGAGGACTGGCGGCAGACCCCCACCTCCTCACCCACAACTAACAACATGGGAGGAGCAGGTCTTGGCTATACTGCATCCTGAGGGCCTCGCAGGAATAGCTGGAGGAATGGACTCTGGTAAGTCAAATCTTTCACTACTTCATCCCCCACCCTACCTGCATGCTATCACATGCCCCCACCCTCGCCCTCACCCAATCACTCCAACTCCTCACATATGTCCCACTATCACAACCCACCCATACCAACACTAAGCCCTGCATGCAACACCAAAGCATGGACACCCATCACCAATGCATGGCCACTGCACATACCAACACACACCCCTAAACAATTATCACACAAGGTCCTACACAAGAATGCAAGCACTGGGGTACAGGGTCACCCACCCATTGCACACCATGGCACACACAGATGCAATAATTATGCCTTTACACCCCTGCAGGACTCCTACCCAACGTCACCGGACAGGAGGCTCCAGACATGTCCACTCCCCCCACAGAAGAGGCCCACAGTGATGACAGCAGCTCTGTCCAACTGGATCTAGATGACCAGCCCGGCCCATCTGGGACCTCGAGACAGTCGGTTCCCCTCACACTGGCACAAGCCACAACAGAGCCTCCCCCCCCTCAGGAAACACCAGCACAGCACCCACCCAGTGGGCCCATACCTCTGTCCCCAGGACACGTCAAGCAGCAGTGTGTCCACCACTACAGGGAACCCAGGCTAACCCACCACCCCAAGAACAGCAGGGACCTGGGGGCAGTGGCAGTGGGCACACGGTTCAGGGGACAGAGACCCAGGAACACAGGAGAACTGGGAGGGCTGCTGTGCGACAGGGGGAGGACAGGCCCAGGGAACCCACTCTCCACGAGGCCCTCTCCAACATCATGGGAGCCTTCCACCATTCCCAGGAGACAATGGCAACGGTACTGGCCAAGCTTCAGGAGACCCATCGGCTGCTGGAGGAACAGTATTTGGGGTTCAGGGAGGAACTCAAAACCATCAGTACCACCCTTGGCACCATTGTAGGGGTGCTGAAGGACCTCATGAACACCAGGAGGGACACTGTGGCACAACAGTGGGCCCCTGACACTAGCCTGCACAATGATCTGCGCACTACCTCCGCCGGCGCTAGTGGACAGGAGGCACTGCCACAGGACCACAACACCAGCACCCCACCCCCTGCAGATGGAGAACCACCCCGCAAGCGGTCCCTGAGATCCAGGACAAGGACAGAGAACAATGCCAAGACCCCGCCAAGAAAGGAGACCACCCTGAGTGTCATCCTTTCGTCCCACTTTGTCACCCTGTCCATCCATCAACTGCCCCAGCTCCACTTCCTATGCCCCTTTGGACAATGCACCTGTGAGACTGATAGACTGGACTCTGCCATGGACATTTCTCCACCATCACCCATGACCATTTTACAACCCCCTCCACTATTTAGCACTTAAATAAACACCCTTAAATCACAAAACTATCTGGAGTCAGTCTGTGCTTTCAAAAATGTGTATGCAATAACTGAGAAAAAATGCAAAATCGATTGTATTGTCAACATACCTATGTCACACATCTCTAGTCAATGAGGAAACAAAGCAGATGTCACACAGTGGGACCCACATCTGTGAAATCGAAAGGGAAAGTGACAACTCAGGGTCCATACACTGGGTGAAAGTGACAGATGAGAGGTAGAACAAGTGTATCAGATGTAGCAGGCAGTGATGTCTTCTTACCTGTGTCTCACTGGAAGTATTGATGAATCACTGTGTTTCTGTTGTCGATATCCTCTTCTTCTGCTTCCTCGTCTTCACTCTCCACAGGCTCCACAGCTGAATCAAGACCTCCATCTGGACTATCCTCCTGCAGAAAAGGCACCTGTCATCGCAAAGCCAAGTTGTGAAGCACACAGCAGGCCACGATGATCTGGCACACCTTCTTTGGTGAGTAGAATAGGGAACCACCTGTCATTTGGAGGCACCTGAACCTGGCCTTCAGGAGGCCGAAGGTCCTCTCTATAACCCTCCTAGTTTGCCCATATTCCCCATTGTAGCGTTCCTCTGCCCTTGTCCTGGGATTTCTCACTGGGGTCAGTAGCCATGACAGGTTGGGGTAGCCAGAGTCACCTGCAAATGTCGAGGGACAACTGTTAGACACACACTAACCCTTAGGGACAACCCCAGACACCTATTCACACTGTATAGGGTCCATGTCCTCACCTAATAGCCACACACGGTGCCTCTGGAGTTGCCACATCACATAAGGGATGCTGCTATTCCTCAGAATGTAAGCGTCATGCACTGAGCCAGGAAATTTGGCATTCACATGGGAGATGTACTGGTCGGCCAAACACACCATCTGCACATTCATAGAATGGTAACTCTTCCGGTTTCTGTACACCTGTTCACTCCTGCGGGAGGTACCAAGGCCACATGTGTCCCATCAATGGCACCAATGATGTTGGGGATATGTCCCAGGGCATAGAAGTCACCTTTCACTGTAGGCAAATCCTCCACCTGAGGGAAAACGATGTAGCTGTGCATGTGTTTCAGCAGGGCAGACAACACTCTGGACTACACTTTGGAGAACATAGGCTGGGACATCCCTGATGCTACGGCCACTGTCGTCTGAAAAGACCCACCTGCCAGGAAATGGAGTACTGACAGCACTTGCTCTAGAGGGGGGATACCTGTGGGATGGCGGATAGCTGACATCAGGTCCTGCTCCAACGGGGCACACAGTTCCTGGATGGTGGCACGGTCCATTCTGTAGGTGACAATTACATGTCGCTCTTCCATTGTCGACAGGTCCACCAGCGGTCTGTGCACCGGAGGATGCCGCCATCTCACCTGCCCCAGCGGACGTGCTCTATGGAGGAGAACAGCGAGCAGAGGGTCAGCCAACACTGAGGTACGAAAACACAACTTGATTGAACACATTTTTCAATCAGCTATGTCCCTGTCTTAATGTGTATGCAAGGCCTAGATACGTGTGACGCATTTAAAAATAATGCCATGTGGTCCCCTGTAATGGCGGCTGCCTGACCTATAATGTGGGACAAGGGGATATGAGGTAACTGCGCTGGCGTTGTACACCGTCGCGGTAGGCGGTCGAAGACCGCGGCGCAATCCTGCATTGGTTAACATTGGACCCTATGGGTCCCAGGAGCCAATAACGATTTACGCCGGCGGTGACGGTACGCATCGCTGCGGACGTGAACGCCATTTTCTATCTGTTCACCCACTTGATAGTTGATCTTCGACAGAAGAGGACCTACACTGCAAGTGCTGCTGTGACCTCAGTCTGGAAGAGACAATGGCTCATGTGTCTGGGAAAAGGGCCCCTGCCTTCACCACAGAGGAGTTGGAGAAACTAGTGGATGGGGTCCTCCCCCAGTACACGCTACTCTACGGTCCTCCAGACAAACAGGTAAGTACACTGTGAGCATGCTGTATGGGCAATGCCTGGGTGGAGTGGTGTGGATGGAAGATAGGGGGGGGGAGAATGAAGCGTGCATGAAACGACGGTGAGTGCTTGTGCGTCATGGCAAGGGTAGGAACGCGAGCCAACGACTGTGACGGTCCAGACGGTTATATCTTCTCCTTTTCCCCTGTACTATTCCTGTAGGTCAGCGCCCACCAGAAGAAGGATATTTGGTGTGCCATCACCAAGGAAGTCCGGGCCCTGGGGGTCCACCACAGATGGAGCACCCACTGCCGGAAAAGATGGGGGGACATTCGCCGCTGGAGCAAGAAGACGGAGGAGGCCCAGCTGGGGATGGCCTCCCAACATGGGAGGGGTGCCCGTCACACCATGACCCCCCTGATGTTCTGGATCCTGGCGGTGGCGTATCCGGAGTTGAATGGGCGCTTGAGAGCATCACAGCAGCCACAAGGGGGTGAGTACACTCTCATTCAGCTGAATCAGCGCGCATTACGAGGTGTCTGGGTGGGGGAGCTGGGCTGTGGGTTCCCCTAGTCTATGGCGAGTTTAGTAGGCAAAGTCCCTTCGTAAGGCAGGCCATGTGGCACCCCACCCCACCAGTGTTCAGAGCCAACTACACCTAGTCAGGCTCGTGTGACTTCCATGTGTGCAGCAATCGGGCATAGGCCTTGTACCACATGTCCCTGTGATTAATTAGGGAACTCTAAGTGCACGGCGCAGTGCAGAGGTCTTCTGGGTCTGTAGTGTCCGCCAACGGTAGCGGTATTGCAAGCACTGAACATGTCTTTCTTCTGTCTTTTCCCCCCCTTTTTTTGGTCTCCCTGTTCTTGTGTGCACTAGCATCATCAGGCGGAGGAGCAGTTGCACCGGAGCAGGAGGGAGCTGTATCCCACATGGCCCTGGAGGGTGAGACAACGGAGCAACGGAGTCTGAAGGCACCAGTGGGACGGAGGGCAAGGGGAGCTCCACGGCGGGGGCAGGAGCTGAGACCAGCGACACAGACTCCTCCTCTGATGGGAGCTCCCTGGCGGTGGCGGTAGCGGGCCCCTCGGTGCCCCCCGCATCTACAGGTACAGCCGCCACCGCCCCTACCACCACCGCCCTCCCAGCAGCCCCTCAGCGTGTGCCCCGTGGCAGCTCACCCAGGTCGGTGGGCATCTCCTTCACCCCAGGCACCTCAGCCCCTGCCCCTGTCAGCCCTGCTGCCCTCAGTGAGGAGGCCATTGACCTCCTCAGATCCCTCACTGTTGGGCAGTCTACCATTCTGAATGCCATCCAGGGTGTAGAGAGGCAGTTGCAACAGACCAATGCATACCTTACTCCACCCAGACTCAAGCCCCTGTACCTCAGCCCATCCCAAGCACACCATCAGACCAGCATGCACACACCTCAACACATAAGGGAAGCTCTGGCAAACATAAGCACTACACATCCCACAGGCACTCACACAAGCATCATACCCATGCAGACATACCCAACAGCCACTGCCTCCACTGTGTCCCCCTCCTCATCGTCTCCCTCCTCCCTCCCTGTCATGTCTCCACTCACACCTGCATGCACTACATCTTCATCCACTACGTCCATCACCAGCACACCCATCACCACACACGGCTCAGGTGCACTCATCACCCCCACTACCATTCACACAACCCCTGTGTCCTCTCCCAGTGTATTTGTGAGCCCACCTCCCAAGGTACACAAACGCAGTCACACACCCACCCAACAGCCATCCACCTCACGACAGCCTCCAGCCCATGCACCTTTACCCAAAGTCAGCAAGCGTACACCTCCTACAACCACTACCTCTTCCTCCACTCCCCAACCCCCTCCATCTACCTGTTCCAGTGTGTCTAAAAAACTTTTCCTGTCCAACCTTCCCCTCACCTCTCCCATCCCTGCATTCCACTAGGGCACTCCTTTCCAGGTCCCAACCCAGCACCTCAGCCACCACATCAGTGGGAACAGTGGTGCCAGCAGTAGCCGGCTTCTGGAGTGCGCCAAGCAGCAGGGCAGCCAGTGTGCCAAGGAGCCAGACCACGGACAGTCCCCCACCTTAGAAGCATAAGAAGTTGGCAACTGCCCCGAGGGAGAAGGGTAAAACACCTGCCACCAAGGGCTATCCCAGGACTACAGTTGGGAGTGGGAAGACAGCTGTGCCACCATCCAAGGTGGGCAAGGGGCACAGGAAGAAAGGGAAGTCGCCGCCAACCTGCACGGCAGACAAGACCACCACCAGCACCGCTGCCAAGGACACCGCCGCCAGCAGCACCGCTGTCCAGGACACCGCCGCCAGCAGCACCGCTGCCAAGGACACCGTCGCCAGCAGCATGCTCACTGAGCCACCCACCAGCACCGCAGGCCAATGAGCCCTGCAAGCACCGCCGCTACTGAGGCCGCCACGAGCAGGATGAAGCACTCTGGGCACAAAGCCCCCTCCAGAACCAGTGGCGAAGGGCATCCACTACCTCTGTCCTTGGCAGGATGAAGCACTCTGGGCACAAAGCGCCCTCCAGAGCCAGTGGAGAGATACATCCACTACCTCTGTCCTTGGCAGGATGAAGCACTCTGGGCACAAAGCCCCCTCCAGAACCAGTGGAGAAAGGCATCCACTACCTCTGTCCTTGGCAGGATGAAGCACTCTGGGCTCAAAGCCCCCTCCAGAACCAGTGGAGACTGTTATCCACTTGAGAGACTGTGGCTTTGCACTCCCCATGATAAAGCAGTGGGCAAACCACCCACTGGAGTGACTTGAGAGACTGTGGCTTTGCACTCCCCAGGAGAAAGCAGTGGGCAAACCACCCACTGGAGAGACTTGAGAGACTGTGGCTTTGCACTCCCCAGGATACAGCAGTGGGCATGGAGCCCCCTTGTGGATCTAGCGTTGTGCACTCATCCGGCTGAGGTGCCTCCCTTCCCTTCCCCCTGAGGTGCCTGTTGTATTTCTATCTGATGCCCCTGCAGTGTTCTCTCCGTTTTGATTGGGTATCTTGTGTGGGCTTCGCCCATGCATTTTGAGCCCAGTGGTCCACGGACTATAAATGGTAATGTACCTGGACTTGTATTCTTGGTGTATATATTTGTTAATAGTGTATATATATTTTTGAGTACTGGATTTTAATTGATTACAATCGTTACAATCATTTCCTTTTGTCTTTGCATTCTTCCGGGGGGGTTGGGGGGGTGTAACTGTAATGTATCAACATGTATTAGTGTGTGTGTTGTAGTGGGTGAGGGTGGGGGTGGGGGTGTTGCGTGTTGCGTGTGGCGTGTGTGTGTCACTCTCTTTTACTTCCCCCCTCCCCTGTGTCGTAGGTGCAGTACTCACCGTGGTCTTCTCCGCCGGTGTTCGTGCTCCTGGTAGAGGAACAGGAAGACAAAGGCAGGTAGAATATTGAGTTCTGGCTCCATGGCGTCCTGGTTCCTCGTGGGGTGTGTAGGGGTGAGCGTTTTCCCTTTCAAGTCTGGTTTCCGCCGTGTTTTTGTTTGCGGTGAATCCACCCCGGAAAAGGTGGCGGATTGGCCTGTTGTAGTACTGTGGGCGGTACATTGTCTTCCGCCTGTCTGTTCATGGTTACTGCTGCGGTGTTTGTTTGTACCGCCGTGGCGGTCGGAGTATTAAATTGGCTGTCTATGTTGGTGGTTTCCACCATGGTCGTGATTCCATTTTTTTTCCGATGGCCTGTTGGCAGTTTTACCACCGCTTTAACACCGACTGCCAGGGTTGTAATGAGGGCCTATGTGTGCTAGTTTAACCCCTCTGTCTATTCACCTCCAAAACAAAGTAACACATCATTTACATCCACATAGGTGTCCCACCCAGTGTCAGAGGTGAGGAGGTGCCAGCAATATCCAGTCCCCCAATTGAAGAGGCCCACAGTGATGACAGCAACTCTGGTCTTCAGGATCTGTATGGTCAACCTGGCCCATCAGGGACCTCTGGACAGCCGGTTACCCAGGCCCAGGCACACACCACCACAGGGCCTCCTCCATCAGGGAACACCACCACAGCACCCACCCGGCGTATCCACACCTCTGTCCCCAGGACACATCAATCAGCAGTGTGTCCACCTCTACAGAGACCCCAGGCCACACCTCATTCCCAAGACAATCAGGGACCTGGGGTCAGTGGCAGTGGGCACACGGTTCAGGGGACAGAGGCACAGGCCACTAGGGAAATTGGGAGGAGTGCTGCACACCAGGGGGGAGGACATGCCCAGGGAACAGACTCTCCAGGAGGCACTTGCAGAGATCCTGAGAGCCTATCAACATTCCCAGGACACGATGGGCCAGATCCTGGACAACGTGCAGAAGAACAGACGGCTTCAGGAGGGACAGTACCATGGGATCAGGGAGGACTTGCAGGCCATCAACAATACCCTGATCTCCATAGCAAGGGTACTGGCAGACATGGCCAACATTATGAGGGAGGCAGTCACACAACAGCGGGCCCCTGATACTAGCCACACATCTGAACAGCCTTCCACCTCCACTGCCGGTAGTGGCCAGGAGGCCCCACCACAGGACTCACAGGCCACAAGCATCTCTCCCCCTGCAGAAGGAGAACCACCCCACAAACGTGCCCTGTGATCCAAATAGAAGCCTGAGACACTGCCAAGAACCCCACCAGGAAATGAGACTCTCCTGATTGTCACCCTTGTGCCGCACTCTGTCACCCTGTACACCTTGAACTGCCATGAACTTGAACTGGGATGCTGCTATCCTTTAGGACAAAGGCATCATGCACTGACCTAGGATACTTAGCATTGACGTGGGAGATGTACTGGTCTGCAAGGCACACCATCTGTACATTCATAGAGTGGAACCTCTTCCGATTTCTGAACACCTTTTCATTGTGACGGGGGGACGAATGCAATATGTGTTCCATCAATCACTCCAATTATGCTGGGGATATGTCCCATTGTATAGATCTCGGCCTTCACTGTGGCCAAATCTTCAACCTGGGGAAATACAATTTACCTGCACTTGTGTTTAATCAGGGCAGACACCACTCTTGTCAGCACTATAGAGAACATTGGCTGTGACATTCCTGCTGCCAAGCCCACTGTTGTGAGAAAGTAGCCTCTTTCTAGCCTTGTTACCCCCACTTTGGGCCTGTTTGTGAGTGTATGTCAGGGTGTTTTCACTGTCTCACTGGTATCCTGCTTGCCAGGGCCCAGTGCTCATAGTGAAAACCCTATGTTTTCAGTATGTTTGTTATGTGTCACTGGGACCCTGCTAGTCAGGACCCCAGTGCTCATAAGTTTGTGACCTATATGTATGTGTTCCCTGTTTGGTGCCTAACTGTCTCACTGAGGCTCTGCTAACCAGAACCTCAGTGGTTATGCTCTCTCTGTACAAATTGTCACTAACAGGCTAGTGACCAATTTCACCAATTTACATTGGCATACTGGAACACCCTTATAATTGCCTAGTATATGGTACTGAGGTACCCAGGGTATTGGGGTTCCAGGAGATCCCTATGGGCTGCAGCATTTCTTTTGCCACCCATAGGGAGCTCTGACAATTCTTACACAGGCCTGCCACTGCAGCCTGAGTGAAATAACGTCCACGTTATTTCACAGCCATTTACCACTGCACTTAAGTAACTTATAAGTCACCTATATGTCTAACCTTTACCTGGTAAAGGTTAGGTGCAAAGTTACTTAGTGTGAGGGCACCCTGGCACTAGCCAAGGTGCCCCCACATTGTTCAGGGCAAATTCCCCGGACTTTGTGAGTGCGGGGACACCATTACACGCGTGCACTACATATAGGTCACTACCTATATGTAGCTTCACAATGGTAACTCCGAATATGGCCATGTAACATGTCTATGATCATGGAATTGCCCCTCTATGCCATCCTGGCATAGTTGGCCCAATCCCATGATCCCAGTGGTCTGTAGCACAGACCCTGGTACTGCCAAACTGCCTTTTCAGGGGTTTCACTGCAGCTGCTGCTGCTGCCAACCCCTCAGACAGGCTTCTGCCCTCCTGGGGTCCAGCCAGGCCTGGCCCAGGATGGCAGAACAAAGGACTTCTTCTGAGAGAGGGTGTTACACCCCCTCCCTTTGGAAAATGGTGTGAAGGCAGGGGAGGAGTAGCCTCCCCCAGCCTCTGGAAATGCTTTCATGGGCACACATGGTGCCCATTTCTGCATAAGCCAGTCTACACCGGTTCAGGGACCCCTTAGCCCTACTCTGGCGCGAAACTGGACAAAGGGGAGTGACCACTCCCCTGACCTGTACCTCCCCTGGGAGGTGCCCAGAGCTCCTCCAGTGTGCTCCAGACCTCTGCCATCTTGGAAACAGAGGTGCTGCTGGCACACTGGACTGCTCTGAGTGGCCAGTGCCATCAGGTGACATCAGAGACTCCTTCTGATAGGCCCCTTCAGGTGTTGCTAGCCTATCCTCTCTCCTAGGTAGCCAAACCCTCTTTTCTGGCTATTTAGGGTCTCTGTCTCTTGGGATTCCTTAGATAACGAATGCAAGAGCTCATCCGAGTTCCTCTGCATCTCTCTCTTCACCTTCTGCCAAGGAATCGACTGCTGACCGCGCTGGAAGCCTGCAAAACTGCAACATAGTAGCAAAGACGACTACTGCAACTCTGTAACGCTGATCCAGCCGCCTTCTCGACTGCTTTCCTGGTGGTGCATGCTGTGGGGGTAGTCTGCCTCCTCTCTGCACTAGAAGCTCCGAAGAAATCTCCCGTGGGTCGACGGAATCGTCCCCCTGCAACCGCAGGCACCAAAGAACTGCATCACCGGTACCTTGGGTCTCCTCTCAGCACAACGAGCGAGGTCCCTTGAATCCACCAACTCTGTCCAAGTGACTCCCACAGTCCAGTGACTCTTCAGTCCAAGTTTGGTGGAGGTAAGTCCTTGCCTCCCCACGCCAGACTGCATTGCTGGGAACCGCGACTTTTGCAGCTACTCCGGCCTCCGTGCACTTCCGGCGGAAATCCTTTGTGCACAGTCCAGCCTGGGTCCACAGCACTCTAACCTGCATTGCACGACCCCCTAAGTTGTTCTCCGGCGACGTGGGACTCCTTTGTGCGACTTCGGGTGAGCACCATTTCACGCATCCTCGTAGTGCCTGTTTCTGGCACTTCTGTGGGTGCTGCCTGCTGCTGAGAGGACTCCTTGTCTTGCTCGACGCCCCCTCTGTCCCCTGACGCAATTGGAGACATCCTGGTCCCTCCTGGGCCACAGCAGCACCCAAAAACACTAACCGCACGATTTGCAGCTAGCAAGGCTTGTTGGCGGTCTTTCGGTGGAAAACACTTCTGCACGACTCTCCACGGCGTGAGAGATCCATCCTCTGTCCTCCAAAGGGGAAGTATCTAGCCCTTGTCGTTCTTGCAGAAACCTACGCTTCTACTGTCCAGTAGCAGCTCCTTTGCACCCACAGCTGGCATTTCCTGGGCATCTGCCCATCTCCGACTTGCTTGTGACTTTTGGACTTGGTCCCCTTGTTCCACAGGTACCCTCGACTGGAAATCCATCGTTGTTGCATTGTTGGTTTGTGTCTTTCCTGCAGAATTCCCCTATCACGACTTCTATGTCCTTTGGGGAACTTTAGTGCACTTTGCACTCACTTTTCAGGGTCTTGGGGTGGGCTATTTTTCTAACCCTTACTATTTTCTAATAGTCCCAGCGACCCTCTACAAGGTCACATAGGTTTGGGGTCCATTCGTGGTTCGTATTCCACTTTTGGAGTATATGGTTTGTGTTGCCCCTATCCCTATGTGTCTCCATTGCATCCTATTGTAACTATACATTGTTTGCACTGTTTTCTAATACTATTACTGCATATTTTGGTATTGTGTACATATATCTTGTGTATATTTGCTATCCTCATACTGAGGGTACTCACTGAGATACTTTTGGCATATTGTCATAAAAATAAAGTACCTTTATTTTTAGTATATTTGTGTATTGTGTTTTCTTATGATATTGTGCATATGACACTGTGGTACTGTAGGAGCTTCACTCGTCTCCTAGTTCAGCCTAAGCTGCTCTGCTAAGCTACCATTATCTATCAGCCTATGCTGCTAGACACCCTATACACTAATAAGGGATAACTGGGCCTGGTGCAAGGTGCAAGTACCCCTAGGTACTCACTACAAGCCAGTCCAGCCTCCTACAACTGTCACTTGGAAAGAACCAGTTGCCAGGAAATGGAGAACTGGTAGTACTTGCACAAGAGGGGGGGGATCCCAGTGGGGTGACGGATATCAGATATCAGGTCAGGCTCCAATTGAGAACACAGCTCTGCCATTGTGGCCCTGTCCAGTCTATAGGTGAGGATAATGTGCCTGTCCTCCAGTGTTGCCAAGTCCACCAGGTGTCTGTACACTGAAGTATGTCTCCATCTCCTATTCATCTGCAGTGGTAAGAATCTGTGGGGCAAAAGAGTGAGGACCCGGTCACAAACTGAACAATGGAGCTACAACAGAACATTGCATGCTGTTAACTTGTAATGGGTAAGTGTGATTTGTCCTTTATGTCCTAATTTCACCAGCGTTGCAGCAATTTTTGAGACCCCCCCCCCCCCCCCCGAAATGGTGTCCACCTGTCCTGTGTGGAGGGAAAGGTGGAACTGAGGTAATTCTGCTGATGTTGTGCGTCGTTGCGGGAGGCGGTCGGGAACCGCTGTGCAATTCCTCATTGGTTGACATTGGTCCTATGGGGAACAGTGGCCAATGGTGATGTACGCCGGCGGTGACGGTATGCACCGCTGCGGACCTGACCACCCTTTTCTAACTGATCCCATACTTGCTACCCCCAGCCTTCACTTTGGAGGAGTTGGAGAGACTGGAGGATGGGGTCCTACCCCAGTACGGACTGCTGTATGTGCCTCCAGACCAACAGGTGAGTACACTGTGGGCACAATGCATGTGGCATGAATGCATGGAGTGGTGTGTGTGAAAACCTCATGTAAGGGAGGTGGGTGGATGTCCTCTGGGCGGCATATAGGTTGTGTACTGGGCCCTGTGCATGTAAATGGTGATATGAAGAGGAATGGTGGGCCATAATTGTAACAAGCAGGACTATTTGTCTAAATCTATTTTCCTGTGTGTATTGCCTCTGCAGGTCAGCGCCCATAAAAAGAAGGGTATGTGGCGTGCCATCACCAAGGAGGTGCAGACCCTGGGGGTCTATGGCAGGCGCAGCAACCACTGTCGCAAACGGTGGGAGGACCTGAGATGCTGGTCATGGAATGGCCTCCCAACGAGGAAGGGGTGCCCGTCAAACCCTGACCCCCCGATGGCCCATATACTGGTGGTGGCCTATCCTGAGCTGGATGGGCGCTTGAGGGCATCACAGCAGCCACAAGGGGGTGAGTACAGTGCCCATCATTACAACTTACAGCTGGTGGGGTGGTATCCGGGTGGTGGATGTGTGTCAGTGGGTGCCCCTAGGCCAGGTCCAACATTGCAGCGTACGTCCCCTGGTGGATAAGGTTCAGAAGTGCAAAACTTGCTACCTAGCTAGTAGGTACCTGTGTGGGTCCCAGGTGTGCTGCAGTTGGCAGTGTGTGCCCCTCCCCATGCCAGTATTTATCTGGTAGTGCTATGGCATGTTGCGTAGGCCTGTCCCCTGTGTGTGAGGGTGCTGTGCACGCCAACGGCGGTGTTGGTGCAGCCATTGACCAAGTGTATCCTTTGTTTCTTCCCCCCCTTTTTGTTTTTTCATCCTGTCCCTATGTGCATTAGCATCATCTGGCGGAGGAGCAGAGGCACCGGCAATGGAGGGAGCTGCATCCCACAGGACCCAGGAGGCAGAGTCAACTGAGGCTGAGGGCACCAGTGGGACGGAGGGCGAAGGGAGGACCACAGCGGAGACTGGAGGGGACAGTTCTGACATAGATATCTCATCTGATGGAAGCTCACTGGTGGTGGCGGACATTTCTGTGACCACCCCAGCTACAGGTACCACTGCCATCCCCATACCATCACAACCCTCCAAGCAGCCCCTCAGCAAGTAGCCCGTGCCCACTCACCCCAGAGGGTGGGCATCTCCTTCGCCCCAGGCACCTGAGGCCCTGCCCATGTTAGCCCTGCTGCCCTGAGAGAGGAGGCTATTGACTTCCTGAGATCCATCGCTGTGGGGAAGTCAACCATTGTGAATGCCATTCAGGGGCTGGCAGCCCAGATGCAACCGACTAATGTATTCCTGGAGGGCATTCACACTGGATTGGCGGGCCAACAGAAATCAATCCAGGCTCTCGCCTCCTCTCTGATGGCAGCCATTGTCCCTGTTTCTACTCTCTCCCCTCCAACTTCCTCTTCACAGGCCCATTCTCCTCAACCTCAACCCATCCCAAGCACACAGGCAGATGAGCATGCACACAAGACAACACACAGCCCAAGGTTGAAGGGGATGGGCAGGAGCCTTCCCCCCAGCAGCACCACCCCCTCCACTGAGCAGCCGCCTGAGGTTGAAGGGGATAGGCAGGAGCCTCCCCCCACCAGCACCACCACCACTGAGCAGCCGTGGCGGATGATATGTAATCCTGCCTCCATGGGCTGCTGTGCAGCCTGCCCCTGCAAATCCTATGGGTATGACACCCACCTGAGAGACTGTGATGTTGCACTCCCCAGGATCAAGAGCACAGGGCATGATGCCTCCTCCTGGACCAGTGGGTAAGACACCCACATGCCCAACACTCCCTAGGATCAAGAGCACAGGGTACAATGCCCCCTCCAGAACCAGTGGATAAGACACTCACATGCCCAACACTCCCCAGGAACAAGAGCACAGGGCACGATGCCCCCTCCAGAACCACTGGGTAAAACATCTGCATGCCCAACACTCCCCAGTATCAAGAGCACAGGGCACAAGGTCCCCCTCCATAACCAGTGGGCAAGTCACTCACTCGAATGACTGTGGCTTTGCACTCCCCAGGACAAAGCACAGGGCATGTTGCCCCCTCCAGAACCAGTGGGATATTCACCTACTTTGAGAGACTGTGGCCTTGCACTCCCCAGGACCAAGCACAGGACATGTTGCCCTCTCCAGAGCAAGTGGGCAAGTCACCCACTTGAGAGACTGTGGCCTTGCACTCCCCAGGACCAGACACAGGGCATGTTGCCCCCTCCAGGAACCAGTGGTCTTGTTTCATCTCCTGGCTGAGGTGCCCCCCATCTCCCATCCCCCTGAGGTGCCTGCCCATTTACCAGCTGATGCCCCTGCAGTGTTCTCCCCATGTTAATACAGGTGACATGTGTGGCCTTGGACTTTGGCCTGTGGCCATGTGGCCTCGAACATTGTGGACTGGGATGTGTCCCTTTTTGTGTACATATGTATATATATATTATCTTGCCTATCTTATTTTTCATGCTGTGTTGATCTCATTACATTCACTTTTTCGAAATCGTTTTGTCCTTGCATTATTCATCCGAGTTATGGGGCCAAATTGTTTTTGTAATGCAGCTGATTGTGTGAGTGGTGTTGGGGGGTGGTGCATGTGTGTGTCACACTCCTTTTCCTCCCCCCTTCCTTGTGTGCTAGGCAGCTCTACTCACCGTCATCATCTTCGCCAGCGTTGGTGTTTGTGGTGGAGCAGAACATAGAAGATCATGGGAAAGACATGCAGTTCTAGCTCCATGGCAGCTGGTTCTTCCCTGTGTCTCCAATGGTGAGTCCTTTCACTTCTGTGCAGTGTTTCCGCCAGACTTTTGATGTTGTTGGGACCGCCCCAGAAAAGGTGGAGGTTTGCAGGGTTGCCTGGCTGTAGGCGGTTACCGCCGTGGTGGCTGTTGTTTCCGCCCTGGCGGTCGGTGTGGTACATTGGCTGTCTTTCCAAGATCCTTCCGCCATGGTCATAATTTGGCGGTAGTTACCGCCAAGCTGTTGGCAGTATTACCACCACTTTATCACCAACCACCAGGGTTGTAATGAGGGCCTATGTGATTCTATTGAACATCTTGTAAGGATACAGGTAGAAGAGCATCATTCTAGAACACGTCATCACATTCAAATGTAGCTTGACTTGAGGTCCACCCAAAGGTATGGGCTTCCCCAATCTTTGAACTCTAATATTAATTTTTTAGTGACTAGCACTTTTTCTTCACCACATGGGAAGCACTATAGGTGTATTTTCATTGGGGTTTTTCAGCATGTACATACACCACTCACGGTTTTTGGTAGCACCGTTGACCACAACCTTTCTACTCAGTGTCTCATTATACTTTTGAATGCATATTTTTACAGCCTTGAAAAAGCCCTGGCGTACATGCAACAAAGGGCGAAACACGTGTCGGCTGACTCTTCAATGAACTTTGAAACTAAGACCAAATCACGATTCGTATGATTATTCTACAGCCTTTGATTTTGTAGATTAAGGCTGATACTCCTATGAACTCTGAATCCAAGATTATACGACGACTTGTGTGTTTCACTCTACAGCTTTTCAATTCTTAAATAAACTACTTGATGAACTTGTATTTTGATATTGTTCAAGTGGGATCTCACTAACTTCTAGTACAGTATCTTTACTTTAGGAGGGCTGGGGCCCAGGCCCTCCGGTGATAAGTTCCCACAGTTTTATAAAACGGCATTCTTTACAGGAAGTCTTCCGTCTGGACCCTTGATCTTCTGTACAACTTAGTGTTTAAAGCACAGACTCCTTTTTTGGACGCAAGTTGGTAAGACTAAAACTCATTTAACACATTTGCATTTTGTATTTTAGTACTTCTAAAGCACATTTAGACCAAAAGGTATTGAAGCTCTAACGGGAAGAAAACAACAAATGCAATTAAACAGACACTACTGTGAGAACAGCCAAGTCTTAAGTTGTTTACAAAACAATAGAAGAGGAATAATACCTCTAATCTTGGCTGGTATGGAATTTCAAAGTTTGGCTGCTGCCACCGGAAAAGCCCAATCACCCATTTTGCTTTTTTGCATTGCAGAACCACTGCCAACCTAAGGTCCGTGGACCTTAACAGACAAGGAGGAGAGTACCATTCAAGATACCTTGCCTGGCAGATACCCAGTGCCCTGAGCATGAAGGACTTTATGAGTCAGGCACAAGGATTTGTAGGAGATACACTTTTTAACCAGCAGCCAATGCAGCTCCCTCAGACCCTTATTGGCCGATAAAAACTCAGGCAGCCCGAGCACCAGACAGGCGGCCGCATTCTTAATGAGCTGCAATTTATTCAGGGAAGAGTGATTTATGTTTAAATATAAAGCATTGCAATAATCTAATCTAGCTATAATTAGTGCCAGTACCATCATTGCTCTCAGTTCCAGCGGTATAAAAGGCAGAACTTTTTTTAAGATGTTGACCATCCAGAAACATGTACTTGTAACTCTGTTTACCTGCCTGCCGAAGGTCAAAGCGGAGTCGTAAATGACCCCTAAATTATTAGCTGCAGAAATTGGAGTGGGTATGGTCCCGCAGGACTCGGACCACCATTGGTGGCTCCAAATAGAATTGTTTGTCCCAAAAATAAGTATCTCAATTTTGTCCTCATTTATTTTCAGCCTGTTCTGACTCATCCAATTACTAACTTCCCTCATACATGTTTGAAACCTGTCATCCAACCTTTCCCAGTCATCTCTAATTGAAAAGATAATCTGGGTATCATCGGCATAAGAAGACACCTGGAAGCCAAAAGAACAGACCATTTTGGGCAACGGTGCCACATACAGATTAAAAAAGGTCGGGCTGATGGAAGACCCCAGGGGACCCCACAAGGGAGCTGCAATAGAGCTGATCTAAAATCTCCACAACTAACTGTGATAGTTCTACCCTGAAGAAATGTCTCCAGAATCCGAAGGGCACTATCCCTCAGACCTGCCAGATGTAATCCTTGTACCATTAACTGTTGTGAGATGGTAACACAAACCGCTGACAAATCCAGTAAAACCAGAATGGCTTCACCTTCCTGGTCTACCTGTCTCCGAATGATATCCGTAGTGGCAATAAGTGCAGATTCTGTGCTATAATTTTTTTGGAACCCATGTTGCAAAGGGTCTAAGCAATCATACCAAGCAGAAAACTGGCAACCTCTTAATTAATGTGTTTCTCGACAATCTTGGTGAGAGTGAGCAAGAGAGAAATAGGACATAGATTTTTTAGGTCACCTGAATCCCCTCCTGGTTTCTTTTTCAAGGGTATGGCAATTGTCTCTTTCCATATGGGAGGGAACACCTCAAATTCCATTACCTCAGCATACACCATTTCCAGAACCTCCACAATGGGTTTTCAACACCCTTGGTGGACATGAGTCATTGGGTGAATCAGAATTAGTCCCCATTAAATTATGCTTGATCTTATTGGCAGTCAAAGGTGGAAACTTTGCCAAGATCTGCTCCATATCAACTCCACTATACGTTCCAAGTTCAGACTCTACCAATTCTGTGCATAGAGCAGGGAACTCAAAATGAATCTTGAGAACTTTGTCTCTAAAGAACCCTGCAACCTTGTTGCAGAACATGATACTTTATATGTAGAGTTAATCTTTAAAAGCAAAGTAATATTAAATAATTATTTGTAAGGTAGTCTCTGATTCCAATTGAACTGGCATCCTCCATCTGTTGGCCTTCTCCTTTATGTGATTGTAAGCCTTCAGCATTATCACCAGGTTGTTCATCTGAAGGACTGTCTTCTATAGGTACAGGCATATGTTGTCTGATACAAATGTTGTGGAGAATGCAACACAGAAGAGTCATTTTTCACTCCTTTTGTGGTACGTAAACCAATGTACCGCCTGGTCAGTGTAGGCATTTGCAGGATGCTTTAAGTGAACCAAAGCTTGCTCAATTATATTGTGGATATGGCTGTGTGCAGCACTCTTTCTGCTGGTGTGGAATGATTAAGGATTGAAGTCATGAGCTATGGTCAAAGTGATATCCAGACTCACCCATTAAGGGTGGGTCCTTGAATGCCAGTTTCATGTAGTCTTTTGATCAGAGTGGATTGGGAGACCATGTTGAAGGCTGCTGAGAGGCTGAGTAGGATGAAGAATGATGGTTCTCCTCAGTCAAGGATTATCCTGATGTCTTCTGTTGTGGCAATGAGGGCAGTCTTGGTGCTGTGATTGGGTCTAAAACCTGATTGAGGGTTGCCCAGGAGTTGGTGTGCATCGACATAGTGGGCGAGTTGCCTGTTGTTGGCTTTCTCCATGACCTTGGCTGAGTAAGGTATTACGGAGATTGGGCAGTAGCTTACTAGCTGGGTGGGGTCTGCTGAACGTTTCTTTAGAAGTGCGTTGAATACTGTGTGTTTCCAGGCCTCTGGTAGAATTGTGGGATACCATGCAAACGCCTGAGAACAGGCTCAGCAGGATCAGAATTGAAGGCTTCCCAAATTCTTAACAAACTTTGATTTCATATAGTCCACAAATCAGCACTCATACTGTACTGTACCTTTTTCTGAAACCAGACTGATGACTGTTGTAAACTGTGGTGCATATTTACTAAACTTTCATGCAATGCAGGGCAGCAAGCAAAGTTGCTGTGCTACGTTGTATGAAAGGGCAGAAATGCTCCATATTTACAAATATATTGAGCATTTCTTCTCTTTATTTGCACTTGTGCACTTCAAGCAGCCTAGGGCCAACCCAGGCACCCTTGCACCGTGGTGCAACGGTGCTTGCATTGCAAGAAGAATTGTTTTTAAGCAGGAAGGAATACCTTCCTGCTCAAAAACAATCTTTCAAGATATTTTCCTCTTATAGAAAGAAGAAATAACAAGGAGAAAAAATATTTTTCTCCTTGTTATGCAGTCTTCTGGGAGGTGTAGTGATTTCACACAATCCCAGGTTTACAAACCCCTGTAAATCTGGGATTGCGTGAAGTCTAGGGTTGGATGCATTTCAGTGCCCATATTCCACCCATGGAACACCTCCCAAAATGAAATGTAACGCAATGCATTGCAAGCTGCTGCATTGCGTTAAATTTTCTTTACAAATCCAGGAAAGGGTGTACAATTAGCCGCTTGCATGGCTTTTTGCGTCCTGGATGTGCCACAAAAGTGGTGCAACCACGAAGCAAAAAGTTAGTAAATATGGCCCTGAGTATTCCAAAAAGAATGCAGGCTTTCTATTAATATGTGCCTCCAAAACTTTAACAGGCGCTAAAAGTAATGACATTTGTCAATAAATATCTATCACATTGTGATCAACATTTGTTAATTTTAAGAGGGGCCATGTGTCTGGGAGACCTTTCTGGGTAGATGCCTTCTGGAGATCCTGAATTAATAGATTAAATATTATTTCTGCTAAAAGTTTAATCTAAGGGCGGACACTTCAGAAGAGATGGACTAACTTGTTTAACAGATTTGTCGATTTTTTGTGGAAAAAATTGGATAAATAATTGCATAACTGTAGCTTGTCTTTTGGCAGCAGTCTGGATAGCTGATGTTCTTTCTGATAAGGAAAATATATTTTGCTGTATAGGCTAATTGAGATACTTGCAATTCATGGAAGAATACCTTAGCCATTCTGCTTAGTTTCTTATGTTACATTGAGTATTTTGCATAAATTGCCTTATCCAGAGGAGCAATACTCAGGGCCTGATTTAGAGTTTGACAAATATCCCATCCGCCATACAGACAATAATGGAATTGTAATACAGAGGATGTGATATCTGTTATGTTTGTGATAGATTAATCCCCTCCACAAAACTCGAAATCAGGACGTTAGTCTCCATTTGCTTTCATTTTCTCTGCAATCACTTTTTTCCTCCTCAAATTATATGAGGGCCAAGGTGTGGAAGGCAGTGTTCTATGAGATATCTTGGTTCCTAAAGAAAAAGTAGGATCAAGCAGTGAGGAGAGCCAAGTCTTCTATTCTTCAAGAGAGACATTAATGTCTGTAGGGATTTAGGTAGGAGTGTCAGCAGCAATGACTAAGACTGACTCTAATGTACAGGTAGTAGAGTTTACATAACCCCCACTAGGTTGCACATTACCATGCTGCTTAAAGGTTGACACAGCCAGATCTATGTAAAATCAACAATTCACCACAATATGTTCTGTCCGTACCAAGGGACTGACTAAGCAGGTCATAATATTTTGGGCAGGCTCATAAAAGATCCAGTGAGTGGCTTTATTATGAGTAGGACCTAAAATATGTAGCAGATTAACATGTAGCATACATAGCTGTGCATTATGTTGTAACAGAAATCTACATGTATATTGTAATATCCTATCATAAGTAGCTGTTTCGTAGGAACCTCTAGGCTGGTGATAACATCAACAAGCATTTGCAATGCAATGGGTCTCGCATTTGCTCGAGTTAGAGCTATTAGCATTGTAAACTCCAAACCGGACTTTTCTTGCACATAAATTGAAAATTGAAAGTAAAACAGTTTCACATAACTCACCAGACTTTTCTTGCCAAATAAACTGAAAAGTAAAAGTTTCACATAAGCAAGCCGAGAGCCGCCATCAGCGCAAAGAAGACACACAAAAGGAAGTAACAGTTTGCTCGCAGTGAAACCTACTGGCAAAAGTGCAATTATTCATGTAACCGGCAAATGTGCAATTATCTATGTAACCAGCAAAAGCGCAATTACCTATGTAACTGGATAAGTGTCGTGCAAAGCACTTAACGACTGCCCAGCGAGATCGCGCTGCGAAATAAAGAGAAAAAGTAGTCCAGCAACCAGACAGAAGTTTTCAGTAGTTGTTCGGTGCTCGAAGAAGGCTAAACACCGGAAAAGGCATGACATATGCATGTCTTTCACTAATGAAAGCAAGCAGATTTTAAAAGGCAAGCCCACGAACCAATGAAAGTGACTGACGTGACATGGGCATTGTTAGAAGCCTAAAGAGAGATTACAACATGGGACGGAGCGCTTTGTCCTCGCCCCTAAATAACATTTAAAGGCACTTCTGGTAGACAGGCTGCTAGATAGAACATTGTTACTGACAACATGCAAGACTGATTAGTAGTGGCAGCTATACATTGAATAGGCCAAGCAGAAAGATAAGGGGCAGGAAACCTTTTCAAATGAATACAACATATTAACTACTTCCTGAAATACAAAACATATATAAAGAAAAAAAAAGAGTCCCCAGAAAGCAAGGACTCCTGGAAGATTACAAGGAAATGTGGTCAACAGGCTAGGGCTGCACAGAAGGGGCAAAGCAAAGCTGGACGGCTAAAAAACGCCACCAAACAGAAAGCAAGCAAAAGTGTACTTGTATCTTTCATGGTAGCCTCTGCAAATGAATTCCCATGAACTCGGCTACAAGGACAACAAGTAATGTGCTGATGTCTGTGTTTGGAATTTTTCTTTGGAATTCAAATTGGACTTTTAAAAGAGTGACGCGACAGGTCGCAAAACCAGACCACCTCCAGGCTCTGCTCTACGCTGCAATAATGTTGAAGGAAAAATATTCGTCGAAGTGGGACCGATGGTAGTGCAGTAGCAGCATTACATTGAGAACCTGCTAGAAGGAAGTAAAAGAAAAGAATCAAAGCCCTCCTGAGGCTAAAATAATCTGGTTAGAGCGCACTGAAGTTGTTTACCTTAGAACTCAGTTTGAAGAGAGTGGGTGTAGAGGATCTGGCAAAGCTGGAAGGCACTACATCACACCACATACCACAGAGGTGGATCCGAGTATTCACCCCACTTCGAAGGTAGCGTGGCACCTTCGAGCTGTCCAGTGCAAAGGCACACCGTGGCAAGTAAACGCTGCCATCAAGCTGGAGGTGCCTGGAGCTACCCAGAGCATCTTTATGTGTAGGCAGGGCCTGGGCGGGCACCCCGCCTTAACGGTGAGCACAGGATGTGCTCAGGATAACAGGGGACATGCAAGGAACGCCACCAAACTCACACGCCTGAGGGCACAGTGAAAACAAGTAGGAACATTTGAATGTCACAAAGGGGCATCGTCAAGGTGACGTGTACGCACAGCATTGTGACTTAAAGCGCTTACGCAAAATGATGATTGTGGCCGATGAAATGACTGAAGCTCTGGCAGGGAATCATGATTTGCATGTCTGGAACACACTGCATGCATGCGAGAATGATGGGATTCAAATCCCTGATCTCAAGAGAAACCTGCTTTCCCTCATCTGATGATGTTGACACATCACAACAAACGTTGGCTGTTACTATTTGATGGCAGTCGGTGGCTGACCACTCTCTCCATACCACCATCGTATCGCAACATAACAGCTTGAGGCAACATAAAGTGCTTGAAATGGAAAGGACCAATCACCCCCTGCCCTCCTCAGGATCCCTTCCCCCTCACCCCGCCATTCTAACCACCTCAGGAGCCCTTGGCTGTCAGTGCCCCGGCACCACTCACCTCTTGGGGGGCCTCTGTCACACTGTCTGGCTGGTAGACGCGATGCGGCACCCCCTGCCGGTAGTTGATGTAGTTCGCCATCAGGGATGCTGCCCGGGTGGCCGGGTAATGAGACAGGGGTATTTCCATCCTTGCGGCCAGCAGTACGAGGGCCTGAACCTGCCAGGCCAGGCGCAGGAGCGGCCCAACCCTCAGGGCCCGACCGGCCAGCTCCGCCTGCAGCCCCGCCCGCCCCCTCAGGAAGGGCCCGAGTCTGTTTACACTTCAAGGAGCTCTCTCTAGTCTCTCCCTTTACAAGTCATTTATTACAGAAGTGTCTCTTGGCTTTCGACCTAAGAATTTGATCCATTTATTTTTCAATTTGTTTATTGTCTTTTGTATTGATTGCACTGCAAATGTATTGTCTAGATTATATTATATATAATTATAATATATTAATTATATGTCTAGAGCTGCAGTGTACAGCCTGCCCGTGTTTCACCAGCTTTACCGTTGAATATCAGACAGCCTACTTTCACAAAACAAGCATTTGGAATGCTATAGTCTCATGTTTGCTCGAGTTAGAGCTCATAGCATTGTAAATTACTGACTGGACTTTTGTTTTGCCACACAGACTGAAACCAACAAAAGGAAGAGAGGGAGGGTGAGCTGGCCCTAGAAAAGTCCCCCTCTGCTGTTGGGTTATGTTTACAGAGGGAGCTGGTGAGGAGGAGGGTCTGAACAAGCACCCACACTGTTGAGGTGAGACAGGCAAATGCTCAAAAAAAGTCCCTTACAGAAGAAATAAACAGGACAAGGCATAATTATACAGGACCTTGTGCTGCTCCCAAAGTGAAAAAAGGCAGGACAAAGAGGCAGAACTGACCACTAGCAAGCAAGAATTTGTGAAGGACACTGCAACTAACAAATCAGAACGCTGAAAATCACTTTATTGTATACTTTAGTATACAGCAGGCCGAACGCTAACGCTCGACCTAAAAACTGCATTAAAACAAACAGGGTGTTGAGGAGGTGGATGATACACCAGAACAAATTTGATGTGATTATTGACATTAACAATAAGCTAGCTATCAGAAATTAAGAGCTCAGACTATATGGAGGGATATAGAGGTTCAAAATGAAATTTTTTGAAAATAATTGCCACGTCTTCACACCTGCGTTCAGGGCAATCTTGTTTAATGACACTGTAGCCTGGCAGCATGACTTGGGTTAAGGTGGTATTATTAGTATCTTTTAACCACGTTTCTGTGCTAAAGGCTTTGTTTATATTAGCCAGTCAAAATCTCATAGACATCAGGTTCATGTCTTACTCATCACTGTGCATTCAGCAGTGCATCTTGAGTTTTGACTGAGAGAGGCATGACCCGTGGTCATGGGATCATGCAAGTGGATTGCAAAGCGCTTTAAACTTTCCAGACTTTCTATGCCTAAACTTGAGCAAGAACACGTATTTAGAGAAAGTAAACGACTTCTGGAATAAGTTAAAAGATGTAGAATCCTGTGCCGTGAGGTGCACATACAGACAAGGCAGCCTTGTCTTAGATGCGCCTTTGGCATGCCAGAAGTTCAGACTTGCTTGATGTATCTTTTCATAGTAATTTGGGCACATCTAGATCAAAACAATTTAGGGTCTGAGTCCCAAAGCTAGGAGTTTAATATTGCTAACAGTCAATTTATGACTGCAAATACGCCACATGTATAGGGGAGACTCCGCACATAAAAAGATAGGCCTGGCCTCCGCCCGGACTACAGAGACTCTGCAGTACATTATTATTAGTAAAATTAAACATGTTATTTGTGAATGCCAAAAAAATAGTAAACTTTCATAAAAGTGTAAATTTACCTTTGTCAATTAGGCCCAAAGAGGGCTACCTTCACCGCTACCCCCAAAATTGCTGCTCCCTACATACCATATTTCTGTCTCTTGGCTTGAGTGTGTCTCTGGTGGCGTAAACCTCCTAAAGCTTCTCTTCTTACAACCAGCGTGAGAAATAGAAGCCATGCACAGTCTACAAAAATTAACAGCTTTAGCTCCTTTACCCGTTTTCATAATTAAACCCACAAGCAAACAATCCAGCAGATATTATGAATAGCAGATGTTTCTTTTAAAAAAAAAACTTCGTTAAAAGAGGTATAAAAAATAACATCTTCAAAGAAGCAGCATCCCTCAGCGCTTACAATCAGTTACTGAAGGTCCTTTTGTCACTAATTCTGTCTCAGATGCTGGCCTTTACATAGATCTAAAGAGGTGATAGTGTACCGATTGGTACATTCATTTATTAAATGCCCCTGTTTAATTTCTAATGGCGTGTCAATAGAACAATATATATATTGTGTATATAGTAAGTGCCTTCCACTAATGAAATCAAGCAGATTCTAACAGGCAAGCCCACGAACCAATGACACACACTGACGTGACGTGGATGGGGCTCCGAGCCCTTTTTAGTAACTAAAGCGTCTCGCTTAGCGAAACGCATGCACAAGCGCATGCGACGCAGGCTCAACTCTAAAAACACACAGGCCCGTATTTATACTCCGTTTGCGCCGAATTAGCGTCGTTTTTTTCGACGCAAATTCGGCGCAAAACTAACGCCATATTTATACTTTGGCGTTAGACGCGTCTAGCGCCAAAGTATGGGCAAATAGCGTCATTTTTTTGCGTGAACGCCTTCCTTGCGTTAATGAGATGCAAGGAAGGCATTCCCGTCTAAAAAAATGACGGCGACGCAAATGCGTCGTATTTATACTCCCGGGCAAAAATCACGCCCGGGAGGGGGCGGGGCAAAAAACCCCGCATTTGCGCCACTTTTTAACGCCTGGGTCAGGGTAGGCGTTAAGGGGGTTGTGGGCTCAAAATGAGCCCACAGGTGCCCTCCCATGCCCCCAGGGACCCCCCCTGCCACCCTTGCCCACCCCAGGAGGACACCCAAGGATGGAGGGACCCATCCCAGGGACATTCAGGTAAGTTCAGGTAAGTATAATTTTTTATTTTTTTTAATTTCTTTTGGTGGCATAGGGGGGCCTTATTTGTGCCCCCCTACATGCCACTATGCCCAATGACCATGCCCAGGGGACATAAGTCCCCTGGGCATGGCCATTGGGCAAGGGGGCATGACTCCTGTCTTTACTAAGACAGGAGTCATTTAAATGGCGTCTGGGCGTCGAAAAAATGGCGCAAATCGGGTTGAGGCGATTTTTTTGCCTCAACCTGACTTGCCCCATTTTAAGACGCCCTAACGCCATTTTCCCCCTACGCCGGCGCTGCCTGGTCTACGTGGTTTTTTTCCACGCACCCCAGGCAGCGGCGGTCTGCTAGCGCCGGCTAACGCCATTCCATAAATACGGCGCCCGCATGGCGCTTCAGAATGGCGTTAGACGGCGCTAAATTTTTTGACGCTAAACTGCGTTAGCGCAGTTTAGCGTCAAAAAGTATAAATATGGGCCACAGTGTGATGCCACCACCACATTATAATTAATCAATAATTAAAGAAATATGAAAAAATAGAACTGAAATAGATGTGGCCCTTACTGTTATTGGGGTTCCTCATAGAGAGTTCACCTCTAGTCTCTTTGTCATTATCCTCACAAATAGACAACTTTTTGACCCCAGAAATAAGAAGCTGAGCTCCAATATATTATATATAATAATGGTATCTAAAATATGAAAAGACAAGGGGCCAGATGTACAAAGCATTTTGCCTGGCGCAAACTGCGAAATTCGCAGTTTGCGCCATGCAAAACACGCATCGCGATGCACATTCCCATTTTGCGAGTCGTTACTGACTCGCAAAATGGGAATGCAACTCGCAAATAGGAAGGGGTGTTCCCTTCCTATTTGCGATTCGCACTGCAATGCAGAATTGCTTTGTGACCGCGGTCGCAAAGCAATTCGCAGTTAGCACCCATGTCAAGTGGGTGCTAACTCATTCGCAAAAGAGAAGGGGTCCCCATGGGACCCCTTCCCCTTTGTGAATGTCGTCAAAAATATTTTTTCAGAGCAGGAAGTGGTCCAATGGACCACTTCCTACTCTGGAAAAATGAAACCAAATGGTTTCATTTTTTCTTTTGTATTGCAACTCGTTTTCCTTTAAGGAAAACGGGCTGCAATACAAAAAAAACTGCTTTATTAAAAAAGCCATCACAGACATGGAGGTCTGCTGTCTCCAGTAGGCCACCATCCCTGTGAGTGCAGGGAATTGCAAGGGGGTCGCAAATTGCGAGGTCTTTGCGACCCCCTTGCGATTCGCAGATGGTGTCATGGACACCATTCTGCATATTATTTTGTCGCTCCGACTCTCAATTTCCGAGTCGCAAAATCATATATTCCTACATCTGGCCCAAGATCACTAATTTTTATTATGCATGCTTACTACATGTCCCTAATGGCTAATGTTTCAAATTCAAATGGAAGATCATAATCTGTGCAACCTATGATTCAAGAAATAATCAATGAAAGAAGTTCTAAGTACTTTGAAAAATGGGGGATCTACCAGGCCATTTTTAAACTTTTGATTCCACACTTCAGATCTAGAACAAAGAGGTTTGGTCAGTTAAATAAACATAATCCCCACTTATATATTGTTGACACCATATCGGGAAGCAAATAACAATGAAGTAGCAAATTTGAAATTCAGACTTCTATCTTTTGACTGATCGCTTAAGGTAATTTAACTTAAAGAATGGGACAAATGCAGGCCTCCAGTACTGTGTTCCACTATGCTATCTAAAAGAAAAGCTGATGTTGAAAAAGTCAAAGATTCTTTAACCTACAGTTAATTACCTATTACAGTCATGAAAGAACAACAGACTGGGGCTCTTTAGCTGGCCCTCAAAACAGAAGCTGTAAAATAATCTACTCATTGGTATGCACCAGAAAACTATTAGAGGAATAATTTAGTAGCACAGTCGATTAACCAAGCAATTCGACTAATTAACTGGGCATCAGCACAGTTCAGAAAGGTTAACATTGCACTGTGACAGGTCCCCGTCCAATGTCTGTGAAAATGAACTTCAGTCACTACGCCACTACCTTTACTACTTTGAAAGAGATGACTATGAATATAGTACAATTATTTGGTTTGCTTTTGTGTTGTTGTTTAATCACATTTCACATTTAAATTGATTTATAAAAATATTGGTCATCATCAATGCAATTGGGGTGCAAGTGATACTTTGCATGGCTGTTGTGTGACTTATAATTATTGACCATAAGCATAACTTCTGTCTTTCAGTGTTTTTTGGTTTTAATTCGTGACCAATACTGCACTTTAACTGTGGGCTTTGGGACAAATTCCTGAGAGATTTTTTAACATACATTAAGTTCATATAATAAAGATAGCCATAGCGTCTCTTTAATCTTTGGTTTCAGTAAATTGCTGGAGTGTGATGAATAACAAAAAGGGCCTTCTGCTGACCAAAATGTACCTTTCTGCCGAATTTGGTGTAATTCTGTCCAGAGTTTCGGGCTGTAGTTGTGTCTAAAGATCCTATGGGAATTAACATGGAAAACACAACTCTTTTGACCCCCCCTGTTTCCTCAGCCCCCACTTGACCGATCACTCTGAAACTTTCCATGTGCAACAAGACTGACCACCACACTTTTTGGGAAAGTTTTGTGAAGATTCGTCAAACAGTGCCAAAGATATAGGGAAGCCAACATTTTTTTTTTTAATGGAAACATGGTCCTAACTATAACTACCTACTGGCCACAGCCTCATGTGTTGCCCTTCGTGGCGTCTCCGCTGCCTTTGTATTGGTGCCATCTCTTTCTGGTGGAGCTTCATCGTGCAATATTTTCCCAAAGCATCCACTTCGAAAGATGAGAGACGATCTTGTGAGTAGCAGAATCCCTGTTTATTGTGAAAGAATGAAATCAGTTACTAGAAATCCAACGCGTTTCAGTCATCCAGACCTTGATCACAGATTGTAATACCTTAGTGCTACACCACTTTTCAGTGCTCAAAGTCTTTTCTCTCTTTTGTCCCATTTACATGTCCCTTTGTGATTCCACCACCATTGTTGAAAAAAACAAACCAATATATTTATATATTATGGGGAACAGCGAGGTTATTAGCTCAAAAACTCCTGTAAAACTGTTTGACAGCTCTCCCTGTCTGCGAGAAGAATGTTTGCCGGGGCTTGGCAGCAGCTGACAAAGCTGCTGTTAAGCCAAAGCAAACAACTATGTCCCGGGGATGGGCACCCTGGGACATAGCAGGAGCCGGCCTTGGGGATTGGCAGTCCCTTTACCATTCACTGCCGCAGGGAGGTAGTGTTCCCAGGGGCTACGGGCCGTGTACCCATCCTGCATATTACTGATAGTTGGCCCCTGAGAGGTGGCGGTCCCCAGGGCACAGTGGGGTCCACAGGACCCCACCCTACATTGATTGAAGCATTTTTCCCCAGAGAGTTGGTGGTCTCCTGGGCGCAGGGGCCACACCCCCTCATGCAATGTTGTAATTGCTCAGGGGACCTGGCGGTCCAGGAGGGGGGCCCCGTGCGCCCCCTCCTTATTTTTCATGATGCCTCTGCAACCTGGCCCACCCAGGGTTTTTTTAAATAAACAAGTGCACACTTGTTTTTTTATTTTTTTTGCCTGAAGCCGAGTCCCTGGATGGAGATCAACACTTTGAAGAGCTGCCAGCCAATCAGACCTGTGCATTTCCCTGCACAATCTTGTCTCTTTTTGCAAATCATCATGAAGAATCTGCAGCCCTAGATATGCAGATTAATTTTTTTCTTTTATATCTCCAAAACTACTGAATGGATTTACACCAATAAGCAAAAGCGTAATGTGTGTAGCAAAAGTTAGCTTTCTGCCTGCCATATTTGGTGTACTTCCATCCAGCAGTTTGGGCTGTAGTCGTGTTCAAAGGTCCTATGAGAATTAATGTGGGAAACCCTACTTTTTAGACCCCTCCCCCTTTTTCTCTACCCCTGCTTGATGGATCATCCTGAAACTTTCTGTGTGCAACATGAATCACCAGAACACTTTTATGGGAAAATCTTTTTTTCAATCACCCTTACCACCCCTACCCACCACCAAAACCCTAAAATACCCTTACCACCCTTTACCCCAGTTACCCCTAAACCCTAAAAGTGTCCTTCCCACCCCTAAACCCCCAAAACACCCTTTCCACCCAATACCCCTACCAACCACCAAACCCCAAACACACTGTTATCATCCAATACTCTTACCCACCCTGACCTCCTATATTCTCACCTAATACACTTATCCACCCCTAAACTCTAAAATACCCTCACCACCAAAAACCACTACCCACCCTTAAACCCTAAAAACACCCATACCTTCCAATACCCTTACCCACCCCTAAACCCTAATACATACCCTTACATCCAATTCCCCAACCACCCCATACCCTTATCCACCCCTAAACTCTAAATATACCATTACCTCCTAATACCCTTACCCACCCCTAAATCCTAAAAAATAACCCTTCCTCCCAATACCCTTACCCACCCCAACCCTAAAAACACCCTTAATACCCTATAACCTTACCAACCCTCAAAATCTAAAAAACACTCTTATCACCCTATCCCCCTACCCATCCCTCAACCCTAATAAACCTTTACCACCCTATATATACCCCTACCAATCCCGAAACACAAAACTCTTAAATGTGTGTGCATGTCTGTATATGTAGACTGTGTATATCTATCGCCATCTCTCTCGATATATATATATATATAAATATATATATATATATATATATATATATATATATATATATATATACACACATAAATATACTTACATATGTACATATGTATGTATATATATATATATATATATATATATACAGTATACAGACACACACACATATATATGCACTGGAAAAAACAAAGGTTACAAGGATGTCATAGTTAGGAAACAGACTTTAAAAAAACCTTAGAAATTCACTAAAAAAGCAAAGGTTACAGAGACGATATGGTTAAGTTCAGTTTTTACACACACAAAATTATAGTAATTCAGCAGTTATAGTTATATTTGCGCTTTCACATGAGGACAACTTCGTTTTTGATAATTAACCAGCCTGTCCAGCCGGGAAAGCAGCACCACTGCACATCGAAGCAGGTCTGTGTGACTGAAAATGGATTGTCACTTAAGAGCAATCGGGTTGGGATATTCACAGCAAATCTGACAATTTTACTTTGGATTCGCCTACATAGGTTTTGCACTTTGTCTCATTATTTCGTTAGACTCCAGCAACCCACTCGGGGCAGAATGACACAATTGCAGGACTACCACAACCAGCATGCACTGTTACTCACTTGAGAGGCCCACTGGGGCGGCTGGTATTTAAAGAAGCTAATCAGGTGCCTGTAATTAGACAAGCTGAAGCCATGCCGGCCTTTTCACTAAGAAAGAAATTCCTGGAACACTTCCAGCACTGGCTGCACCTACGAGGGTGAAACACTTTTATATTTTTCTCTGCTGATGAAGGGATTGACCCAGAAACACGTGTCCAGAGATGATTTTATAACCTAAGGCCTGGAATAATGAAACTGCCTAAAGAATTCACTGTGAGTTGCTGGTTTTGCTTTTTCTTCCCGTTTATATAACCTGTTGGGAGTGCGCTTTCACATGAGGACAACTTTGTTTTTTATGTATATATATGTATATATAAATATGTAGTTTTCATAGGAAAAACATTTTTTTGCTCTGATAGATGAAAGAGGTGGAGGTAGAACTCTAAAACTGCGACAATTGGAGAGTAAATACAGAATTCGTCTTCGAACAAAGACACCGTATTGATTGAATACGGATGAAGAACTTTTTGTTTACTTGTAATAAGTATAAGTTTAAACGACATTGCTAAGGGGTCAGCGCCATAGAAATGATATCACTATTAATAGTGATAAAAATATATAATTAATCTCACTGTTTTGAAATGTATGAATATAAGTAATTTAATTATACTTTTATTAGAGTATGTGTTGATAATTGAGTTTAATTTCATATTGAGAGAATAGTTTTAATGATGAGATACACAAACAATGAGAATGCATATATATGGTTATTAGGCACAAAACCTGGATGTTAAGAGAATACCTCATATAAAATATATCTTATAAACCGGATTGAAAGATACAATGAGATATTTTACATTCACATAATCTGTTACATTTATTGGTCCATTTTCATTGAATAATTTTGTTTTCATCAATTCCATTTTTATTGTTTCACGATCTTAACACATAGATAAATGAAGCACCTAATCAGTGAGATTTATTGTAACTAGTTGTATAACATCATATACTGCCAAATATAATACTGTAACTTGAATAGAAAGCTGAATAGCTGACTAGCTGACCATTGAGGCAAATATGTCTAGTTAAAAATTGTGCAACTTAAATATTTCCATCATACGTTTTTAACTGTATTATTATTTTTATTCACCAGCACCAGCAGGAGAGTGTGCCGTGAAATTCATCTTTGGACAATTTGTCTTGCATATATATATATATATATATATATATATATATATATATATTCAAATTGGCTTCTGGAACCATACAAGACGTTCCCGGACACCAAATGAAAGTCCAAAGTATTTATTCACCAATATTTCCTCCCAAAACAACACGTTTCAGCCGTAGCCTTGCTCACGTATTGTTTAAAAGTGCAATACACACAAACTATATACCTAAACCCACCTAGACACAAAGGAAAGACTATCAGAATGAATGTTTCTCTCATATTCTGCGAATGGAGGCACGATCTTGGAATGACTAAAATAGTCTATACAAAATACTCAAAATCTTTCTTAATCACAACTCCATCCACAGTAGTTGTTCATTGTGCGTCAATTATTTAAATATCCTCATTTCAATAATTTACATTTAAACATTTTAAATATTTCAAATATTTCAAAACATTTTTTAAATATTAAATATTAGATATTAAATAATAAATATTAGTACTAATGTAGTATAGATAAAACACATTCTAATATTCCATATAAAATAATCATTGATGTACATTTTGTTCCTAACTGTCCCTGTGTTGCTGGTATATATTTCAATGTCTGTGTGTTACTTCATACCACACTGTGCATATACCCAATCTATGTCACATCTATCAAAACCATAACATAAATCCCTATGACAAGAATACAATACACACTAAAATATATAGCATATATAACATACTAATGAAACCATGTCCAGCAAAAATTATTAGCCCAAATGAACATTCATCTCCTCACTCAAATTTAAACCCACCGGGCTCAAGGTGTTGAGTCTAATGATCATTTTAGATTCCAAGATCCTCATCATTTTCTCTCTATTACCTCCTCTTATATTCTTATATTACACCTGATCTGATCTATGACTGCAAAACTCAACAACCTCTCATCACCTTTGTGAGTTTCATGGAAGTGTCTAGCTACCGTGTATGTACGATCAAACTTACGAATTGCTCGCACGTGTTCCAGAACTCTCTTTTTAGCTTTGCGTATTGTACTGCCCACATATAGTTTCCCACATGGGCACATCAGACAATAAATACAAAAGTCTGTATTGCAATTAAAGTGTCCTCGAATTTGATGGGTCCAATGTCCATTGTCCCCACACACTTCAAAGCAATTATTGCTATATCTGCATGCTTTGCACCGTCTACAACTGAAGAAACCCATAGGAAGATCTGTAAATCCAACTCTAACATTGTAACTAGTTACCCTGTTACGACTAAGATCCTCTCTTAATGATCTACTTTTACGAAAAGTAATCGATGGTGCATCAGAGATGATGTTGTTTAGGGTGGAATACGTATGTAATATGTGCCAACTCCTATTTAAGATCTTTCTTAAGACTCTTGACTGGTTAGAATATGTTGTGATGAATCTCACCTTCTGCTCGCTTTCATCAGGTTTCATCCTCGGGTATAATAAGCTTTCTCTTTGTATGTTATCAGCTTTACTTTTAGCTTGAAGAATAGTCCTACTACTATACCCTCTCTCTTGGAAGCGTAACATCATATTATTGCTTTCTTTCTGATAATGCTCCCAAGTATTGCATATCCTACGAGATCTTAAAAATTCCCCATAGGGGATACTTGCAATAAGATTTGGGGGATGGGCACTGTATGCATTTAAAATATTATTACCAGCCGTGGCTTTTCTATGAAGTTTGGTTCTTAATGACTGTCCTTGAACCATCACCTCTACATCCAAAAAAGGGATTTGTTTCTTACTGCACTGTTCACTTAAATGTAGATTATAATCATTTCTATTAAGAAGGGCTGTAAAAAATGTTGCAGATTTTTCATCACCTTTCCAAATCACAAAGATGTCATCTATATAACGACACCATAGAACAATCCGTTCATCATATTCTGGAAAGCTTGTAGATATCTGCTCCTCCCACCAGCCCATCACCAAGTTTGCATAACTCGGTGCAAAACAAGTCCCCATAGCTGTACCCTGTGTTTGTCTATACAGCTTATCATCAAAGAGGACAATTTTTTTATTAAGGTAGAAAATAATCATATCACATATCATCTCTGTGTGCATCAAAAAGGAGAGCGATCTAGCCCTCAGAAAATGTCGGATTGATGCCAGTCCCAAATCATGTCTAATACATGTCTACTACATGTATAGAGGCTGGTAACATCCATAGTTAGGAGGAGATAATCGTCTTCCCATTGAATTCAAGAACTGCGTCGTATCTTTAATATACGATGGAAGACTTTCAACAAAAGGTCTCAGAAAATAATCGATGTACCTAGAGGTGTTCTCCAAGAGAGACCCTATAGCAGAAACAATCGGTGTCCCTGGAGGACTAACATTACTTTTATGAATTTTGGGCAATAGATACAGAATGGGTATTACTGGTGAGTCACATTTCAGGAAGTAATACTCCTCCCAATTCAGTAAACCTTTATCCCTCCAATCCAACAGCCTCTCACAGTATTGAGTATTGGATTCTTTAACATCCATCAAACTAACCTGTGTATAACAGGTATGGTCATTAACCTGTCACAGTCCTTCTGCTCGATATGCATCCTTATCCAAAACAACTACATTTCCCCCTTTATCTGATTGCCTAATTACAATGTTACCATCTTCTTTTAAGCCTTTTAATGCCTCAGTTTGTACTTTGGTCAGATTATATTGACCCTTATTTTTCACTTGATATCTCACTTTTTTTAATTGCTTAATGACATCTTTTTCAAAAACATCAATCGCCTCACAATGTATAGCAGGTAAAAATATTGATTTTGGTTTAAACGTAGTAGGACAAGGGCAGTCCAAGTTAATGCCCATGTCTTCTAGGTTTAGAATAGGATTTTCATGGGCTACAATGCCATCATGCAAACAAGACAGCATATGCAGCACTTCCACATCAGAGATAGTTAGTGTACTGGTGTTATACTCATCACCTACTCATACCTCTGGGGTAACTTTCGTATGGAACCATTTCTTTAATTTCAATTTTCTGATCAGATGGAAAAGATCAATCCTTGTCTGTACATTGTCAAAATTGGTCATAGGGCAGAATGATAAGCCTAGTGCCAAGAGGCGTCTCTTGTACAGTTAGTATCCTCTTTGATAGATTTACTACCGTTCTCACATCATTTTCCGGGCTCTGGTTGTTACACCTGTTTGTTTGGGCTCTTCTCTTCCTTGCCTGTATCTTTGCTGCCCGGTTCCTCTTCCTCTGCCTCTTGCACCCGTCCCCTTCCCCGTTGTGGAAATGATTCCTTTCTTTGGTCTGTCCTTCCTTGGTTCAAGAGGTGAAATTGTTTTAAAAAATTCGACCTGCTTGCATTCTTATCCACCGCAGGATCTTTCTCCAAAAGGGAATCAGATATATCCGACTGGTTTCCATCTGAGATATCACTTTCTTCCACCTCCGACGTGAAGTCCCTGTTATTATTAGCCACTGATAGTTCCTTTTCATTTTCCACATACATATGATCGTATTTACGATGAAAAGTTAAAATTCTGCCTGATTGATAGTCTTTAAAATCTCGTAGGAACTTACGTTGTTTCTTGGACATAATGGGCCTGATTCTAACTTTGGAGGACGGTGTTAAACCGTCCCAAAAGTGGCGGATATACCACCTACCGTATTACGAGTCCATTATATCCTATGGAACTCGTAATACGGTAGGTGGTATATCCGCCACTTTTAGGACGGTTTAATACCGTCCTCCAAAGTTAGAATCAGGCCCAATATCTCCTTCAAAACTGCTTAATTTCTTTTCCAAGTTCTTCTTAAATTCTTCTATTGCATCCTCTGAAGTAAGAGACACAATTTCCAGTGACACTTTCTCAATTTCCTCCAAAATCTTCTTCCTATCCTTTAATGCGTATTTGATTAGGATTTTCATCATGTTCAATTAGCTAATTTTTTAATTTTCTGCCCACTCCTGAAGCAGATCAGGATCTTCATACGTAGGTATGGTATATATTCTCAAACCCCTCGGCACTCTGTCCACATCAATATACTTTTGTAAGGATTCTATCTCCCACCATTTGGAAATCTCCTTTTTAGACAGTTTCTCCATTTTTTCATAAGTAATTGCAACTTGAGTTCTGAGCCAGCCTTCATATGACTGTCTGTTCTTCCCTTTATGTCTGTCATGTGGGCAGAAAAAAGTTTGCTGTACTTCTCTTTCCGTCTAACTTCCAGGGAGGAAGCCATATTGGTGGTAAGAACAATGGACAAACAAATGTGGACCTACACTGTCTATGGTCCACTCTACCACTGCAAGTTTGCCTTAGTATACTGTGATACAATAGTAAAGAAAGCAGAAAAAGAAGAAAACCGGACAGCGAAGTTTGCCACGTATTACTTGTATCTCAAATCTCCTTCATTCAATTTAAAGAGAGCAAATTATTCTTCTTAACATTAATTAATTAACCTTCCAGAACATAGGCAGATACAATTATATTTAGAGATGGCCTGGAGAGAGATACCGCACCACGCAGTATAGATATGATTATTAACATGCAAGCCTATTGTTCCTTTCCTCAAAGGTACATCTTGTAGGCCGCTGCTTGATTGTCACTTCCTCATAAGAAATATGGCAGGTACTTCTCACGATGTTACATCCGAATTGCAGATAGCACCCAAGCACGTGTCAAAATGTCTCAGTATTCCTTTGTTGTTTCGCTATACTTCAGCCTGCCGCCTAAGAGCTCTCAGTTTCCTTGGGACAGCTGCATATACCTAAATTTGTGGGAAAGACGCCTCTCTGGGTGCCAAAAGCAGCACTCCGTAATCTATTATGCTCACTCGTCATTACGAGTAGCAAGCTTGGAGTGCGTGTAGGTGGAAAAGTCTAATTGCTGGCACAGATCGCATTGTCAGCCAGCACACAAGATCTAACAGGCAAAAAGCAAAACAGGTGAAATGCGCGCGCTGTTTACCTAGTGCACTACTTATACTATATATTACCCGTATTGTTCAGGTTTACGGCTCACAGTTGATTGACTCACCTCATAAATAACAGTCAATGAGTCAATACACAGCGCATTTCAACAGACTTTAATTCCGCCGTAAAAGTATCCTCAAATAATCCCGTATATTTGAAGAATAATTGAGACACGTTGTTAAATGCAACCGATGAAAACACGATACCTCTGCCTCTCGAGTCCCATAGTCCACAGTGGATAAACTCTCGAAGTCGTTCTTGCGTTTAGTAGTTATAAATAAACACCGTGCTTCATCTCCACTCCAAAAGTAGCGTCTTGCAATGCCGGTTAGGTCGTAAATCTTCCATTTCCAACAAAAGTAGGATAAACTTGCAGGAGCCTCGGGAAATAAACCATAAATCCCAAAACGTTGCTAGACGTCCGAGGCTACTAATTCGATAGCGGTCCGGGCGTGGATTTAGCCATGCACTCCTTACTTCAAAATGACTTCTGGAACCATACAAGAAGATCCCGGACACCAAATGAAAGTCCAAAGTATTTATTCACCAATATTTCCTCCCAAAACAGGGCGTTTCAGCCGTAGCCTTGCTCACGTATTGTTTAAAAGTGCAATACACATAAACTCTATACCTAAACCCACCTAGACACAAAGGAAAGACTATCAGAATGAATGTTTCTCTCATATTCTGCGAATGGAGGCACCATCTTGGAATATATAGAGATATATATTTCCAAATGGTACCCCAAGAGAAAACGCTCACTTGCGTGGAAAGTAATAGAGATTACTTTGGATTCTGAAGTAAATCCCTATTACTTTCCACCCGAGTGAGCATTTTCTCTTGGGGTACAATTTGGATATTATTCACCAAGGTGCTCCGCCGGCTTATGCTCCACCCAAGATGGCTGACAACACTTCAATGACTTCTGTTGTTGAAGTGTTGCCAGCCAATAATATCTTAGCACGAGATTGGGAGGGTTGTGAATCCTTTGTGTCCGTATACACAATTGGTTTCCCCTTAATTTTGCAAATTCTCAAAAACTACTAAATGGAATAACACAAAAACAAAAAAGGTCGCTTTCTGGACCAAGACCTACCTTTCTGCCAAATTTGGTGTAATTCTGTCAAGTAGTGTCGGCACTATTCAAAACCCCTATGGAAAACTAAATGGGGAAAACATGTTTTCGGACCCCCCTTTTTCTCATCCCCCTCTGGACGGATCACCCCAAAACTTTCCAGACATCAGCTGATGTGACTGCACAATTGTTTTTGTAATTTTTAAGACGATTCGTCAAGTGGGGCCAAAGATCTAGGCAAGTAAAAAACACTTTTTATATAGAAACTAGGTCCGGACTATGACAAAATAGTGGCGAGACTACCACTAGATAATATACATATATATATATTCACTTAAAAGTGAAAAGTTACAGGGACCTGACCCAAACCTAAACATTAAGGTGATGTGTGGCAGCCTCAATACATGACACTTTGGGCCTCATTACGAGTTCAGCAGACGGGAAGACGTGTCCGCCGATCTTCGGACGGGGAGGTTGCCGCCTTAGTATTGACATCCTCACTGGCCCTATCATGACTTTCCCGCTGGGCTGACAGGCAGAAATATCAGCCCAGCGGGAAAGTGGCAGCAGTATTGTTGCTGGCTCATAACTGAGCCGCCGGCAATGCTGCCGCTCGCAGGGGGCACCTGCACCCTCGTAATGTGCGTATTACAAGGGTGCTGGGCAAGGGGACCCCTGCACTTCCCATGCTATGGGCGGTGCAGGGGCCCTCCTGTGCCCCCTGCACCTGTTCTCCGCCAGCCTTTTCATGGCAGTAAAACCACGATCAAAAAGGCTGGTGGAGAACCAGGTCATAATCAGCAGGGTTGCGCTGACTCAAGCGCCACCTTGGCTGATTCCAACCTGCATCACCTTCAGCCCGTCGGGAACATTTTTCCCGGCAGAGAGGACAGTCATTTGGTGCAATAACCACCAAACTCGTACTTTTTCGGTCGGACCGTCAAACAGGCGGCAGACATGATCGCCCCCACGAGTCTGGCGGTCTGTTGACTGCTGGACTCGTATTGAGTCCCTTTGACTCCTCAGGGACGTTGATATTTCCCCTTTCTCTCATTTGCCCAAAGTCTCATACATGCAAAGGCAGACAAAGAAATGCAGGATAGGTTTCAAATAGTTTATTGAAGTACCTGCACTCTATGATAAAAGGCATGAGCTGCAATTATTAGGAAGATGAAACAGTCCCAATATCATGGCATAATTATTAGTATAAACTGCCCTACTTACACCCTAGCATCTAACATGAGAGCATAACAGTGTTAGCCCTACTGTCCATCCCAGCTTATGTAAGGAGCTTTGACTCCATACCTGAAACAATGGCGATGGTCTGTTTGTTGCTCTGCTGGCAGTCCTCCCGGTTGGCTGGAAAGACAAGGCCAAACTGAGTGAATCTGTCAACGAAGTGGTGCACAGCATAAGATGGCTGCCTGTGTTGTACCCTCTACCCTTCTTCTGCCTGTGAGGTGTTTCTATTATAAAACATGTGTTCTGAGAATAGGCCTGATCTGGTAATATGTCTATGATTAGAAGGTTTACTCCGTAACTCTTGGACTGGCATTACCTGTTAAACTATCATGTACATCCTTGAGCAGAATAGAGAATGAAATGTCGTACAAAGGAACTTACAAGAATGCTGTAGGAAAATGTCTCCCTCTTGCAGTTACCCGCCCCCCCCACTTTTTGCCTGATATTGATGCTGACTTGACTGAGAAGTGTCCTGGGACCCTGCTAACCAGGCCCCAGCACCAGTGTTCTTTCACTTAAAATATACCATTGTTTCCAGTATTGGCACACCCATGGCACACAGATAAGTCCCTTGTAAAAGGTACCACTGATAAACTGAAAATGCCCAGTCTATCGCTAAAAAGGAACCCACGAAAATGGCCCGAACATTGGTCTTGCAGGGCCTAGAGCTCCAAGGTCTTCATCATCCACACTTTTTGGCCAGGTTGAAATTTGAAAAGAGTGGCCTTCTGGTAATACCAGAGAATCATAACCTTCTGGCTGGCTTCCAGATATTCTTTCACCTTCTTCAAAGATCACTTCATCTTGGTGCGGAGGGCCAATATATAGCTGACTACATCCTGAGGGCCTGTCTTGGGAGTTTGCTTCCAACATTCTTTTACCAGGCTGAGAGGCCCTCTGACAAGGTGACCATACAAAAGTTCAAGGGGACTGAATCCAACTCCCTTCTGGAGTACCCCCCTGTAAGGAAACAACAGGCATGGCATGGCAATAGGATGTCTCACTTGTGCCTCAAGGGCTCTGATAGGCCCATGATCATACCTTTGAAAGTCATGTTAAATCTTTCAACAAGCCATTGGTTTGGGATGACAGGGTGTGGAGACCTTGATTATTACCCCCACACTCTTCCCACATGGATTTCAAGTATGCTGACATGAAGTGGGTACCTCGGTCAGATACTAACTCCTTGGGGAACCCCAAACAGATAAATATCCTCATCAGTGCTCTGACCACTGTGGCTTCAGTCACAGTGTTTGGACGTATAGCCTCCCAGTACCAGGTAGCATGGTCCACCAAGACCAGGATGGACATGTTGTCTAGGACTGTCCTGGGGTCCAGAGGCACAATAATGTCAATGCTCACCCTTTCAAAGGGAGTGCCAATGACTGCGATGGGAACCAGGGGAATCTTGGGATTTCCAACTGACTTTCTGGTATTTGAACAGAATGTTGAGTTTGAAATATTGAGATACAGAAACATCAGGAAAAAAATATAGTGAGACAAAAATATTATGATACAGAAACTGTGTTGACAAGAATATAGATTTTTTTAGGTAAGTGATATAGTTTTCAACAATATCCTTGTTGTTGATATAATTTTCGATCATAGTTGTTCAACTCAAAACAAAGTCATGCACACTCAGGATGGTCAATTCAGCAAGAAATTATTTATTAAACTATTTCCAGCCCCTGCAAAGCATTTCGGCCATCTCACCTTCATATGTGATAAAGGGTCACCTGATACCACACCTATAAAACAGAAACAATAGTACACAGAAATCAAAATAGGACTGACAAGTGTGGTGTTCTAGTTCATATATTATTTTCATATGATAAATATTGTTTGTATAATTGTTGGTATAATTGTATAATTGTTTGCAATTTTAAGTGATTTATAATTTTTAATTTAATTAATAATAGTAATTCATAGTGTTGTAGTGGGTTGTGAAGCTTGTAGGGGTGCAGGGTAGGAAGTTAATTATGTGTAATAAAGTAATTATTATTTAATTGGTTACTAATGTTGTAAATTGTGTAATTATTCCAATTTTTAGTTTATACACAAGGTGCAGGCAGGTGGGTTTCTAGGGGCATAAGGAGGAAGTTAAGTAAGTAATAATTAACAAGTATTAGTAAGTTATTATAAATTATGTAATTGCTTAATAATTAGGTATATTGTGCAATAGTTATATTTTTCAAGTTACACATTAGGTGTGGGCTATTGTGCTTGTAGGGGCTCAGGGTGGGAAGTTATTTAATTAATAGTTATTTAAAATTAATTATTAACATATTCATAATTTAATTGATCAGTATGTATGTTAATTATGTTAGACTTATTTATTTTATGTGTTGACTGCTAGGTTTATGAGGTATTGTGTGTGAACATAATTAAATAATACATTAATAACATTCTGTTATTGATAATTAATTATTAAATTGTTTTACTCATGTAAATTATTTAATAGTTTTTCTTATTTTTGCATTAAGAATTTTCGTAATAAAAGTTTTATATTTCTATTAAACTGATAGGGTTATTTAGGTATGTTATGTGTCTGAAGAGAAGACCCCTCCGAAGTCCAACACTTTCCCTACTGTTGCAACGACTGGAGTGGGAATAGTAAATTTTACATCTCAGGCTTCCAATGCTTTCTTTAATGTTGCACAGACTGGAGTAGGGATAGTAAAGCTTACCCTTCCAAAGTCCAACACTTTCCCTTCTGTTGCACAGAATGGAGTGGGAATAGTATATCCCTTAATCCCCGACTTCAATACTTTTTAATAATGTATATATATGTATATATATATATATATATATATATATATATATATATATATATATACACACTAACATATATACGTTATATATGTATATATATATACATATATATATGTGTACTATATATGTATATATATATGATCATTTTTATTTGTTTGTTTACTTTTTTATTATTTGTTTAAATATGGATTTTGTATTTTTTTTAATATTTTGTATTTTTTTTAAATGTTACAGTTGTTTTTATATTTAAATAATTTGGTAATTTATTTAATGTTTTGCAGTTGTTTTTTTTAACATTCATTTATATATATACTGTATATATATATATATATATATATAGAGAGAGAGAGAGATAAATGTATATATGTATGCCTTTTATAGTAGTAAACTTATTTTTTTTAATATAAAGTAAAAGATATATTTTTAATAATTATGTAACATTATACATATGTATATATAAATATACACACATATGTGTGTGTGTGTGTTTATATGAGTACATATTTACATATTATTTAGAATTATGTAATTTATATTATATTAATGTGATATAACATATCTATATAATGACAATCTATATTTTTGTATGTTTTTAACAATATTAGTGAGAAATACATTTTTCAATATTTTTGTACCATTATAATTATAGGGAGACAACATTTTTGTAATCAATATTTTTTACACAATATTTCTGTATCGCAATATTGTTGGTGCCAAGATTCTGTCAGACAGTTGACTTTACACTGGCCTGGCAGATGGGACATGACCTGCAGGATGCTTCTGAGGTCACCTTTATCTGTGACTACTAAAAGTTGGTGACAAGCCTGCCAAAGATCTTGTCTTGTCCTAGATGACTTGCCAGGGAAACATTGTGAGCCAGATTCCAGTGGGAAGGTCCTGTACCACTGGGGGACCACCTACATGTGAGTTGCACTAGGCTCTGGAATCTTAGTCAGCCTGTACAGGAGACCAATATCCCAGTAAATCAGGTGATCACCAGACGTGTCACCTGGGCCTCAACATGCTGCCATAGACCCTCAAGAGTGGGGCTCTACTTCTGCCCTCTATGGAACACCTCCATGGTGGGACCTCATTCTTTCTGCCAACTGATCAGTTCAGGTTCCCAGGGTGGCAATGTGCTGCCCTGTAGGTTCTGGGGTGTTGCCCTCCAGCTCAAATCCACACGAACAGCAGGAGTTTTTGGAGCAGGTTTCCCTTTGTCCTTCCTCTTTTTGACAGGAACCTGGGCCAATTTCCTGGGCTGCAGGTCCTCTTGAATACCATCTTCTTTAGTCATGGACCATTTGATCAGACACACCCACTCAGGCAACCCCCAACATATTGGATCAGAGCTCTACCTCTTTCTAGATAGTGTGCTCCAGGTCACTCCTGAGCAGACAATCCACAGGCATGGATGGACTCATAGCTACCCTTAAGGAGTCTGATATCCCTCCCCTTTCCTATCCAAGGGGAACCAGAGCCACTGGATAGTGACTTTTATGGTTGTCAGCAGCTATAACCTGGTGGAGTACATTTGGAATTACCTGCTCTGAGGACAAAAGAGGACCTCTGACTATTGTTCTACTAGCACCTGCATCTCTCATAGCCTCCACCCGTGGCCCATTGATGGTGACCCACTTCCTGTACTTTCTAGTATTGCTAGGCTTGTAGGCCTTTGGCACAATCGCTCCATCACCCAGGGACATTCAGGTAACCTCTGCACTCCCCCACATATTAACCGAGACAACTTCCTCCCCAAGAAGCAAGCTAGCCAGCCCCTGTGTCTGCCCACCAGTGTGGGGGGGTTGTCCTCTTAGGACACGTGTCATCACCCTTGAAGTGCCTATACATTTAGGGGTCAACTTCCCTGAGGCTTGCTGTCAGGGAACCCCTTCTTCTTCTGCTCTGGTGGGGATTGGAAATCCTGCCCCATTTAACTGTTTTAGGGACCATTAGAGAACTCCATGTTTTTCAGTTTATCGCCCCACTCCTTCTTCTTCTGGTGGGGACCTATCCACCATTTTGGTAAGACCCCAGTTTTCTTCTTTTTAATTCTTTTCAAGGGTTCGGGCTGTAGTCATTTTTGAAATCCCAATGGGCAATTGCATGGGAAAACATGCCTTGGGGCCCCCCTTTATCTCAGCCCCAGCTTGACAGATCAAACCAAAACTTTTAGGCCAGCAGCTGAACAAATTAAGGTACTAGTTTTGAAAAGTTTATGACGATTCATCAAACAGCATTAGGTCCTTATTATGAATACCTACTCAAGGTATATATGTCACTTGCACAGTCCTGCCACATAAGTCTTCAGCCGGATGCCAACACATCAAGACTGCTCAATGTTTATTGCTCTCACAAGATGTCAGCAATGGCACGTTTCGGCCCAATGAGGCCTTGATCACATTAGAGAGAAACATCATCAGAGCTGTACTTTTACGTGCTGACATGTACGTTTTCACAATAGACATAGAAGATATATATCAACTTTGTGGAGCAACCTTTGTGGAAATTAGTACAAACTGTGCAAAGCAGTTTACTGTTTAAATTTAAATTCATTGCTTATAAATATCAAAAAATCTAATAGCACACAAAATGATAAAATAGACAAATGATTCAGCAAACAAAAGAAATAAAAATAAAAATTTGACAGATCCAGCTTAATACACTGGTCTGGGGCACATATGACACTTGCTCTGGGATCAATCCCTCACATGGATCAACGTAATGAGTCTCAAACGTGAATGGAAATTATATTATTAGTCCAGAACTAGTGCCCAATTATTCAAAATAAGTGAAATAAAAAATGTCTGGACATTGAATATTACTCACCTGAAATCAATGATTATACATGAAGTCCAAGTAGGAGGCTTAATTCATCAACAGAAACTGAAATAAAAAATCAGAGGCTAATGATATGCAGTATTGTGATTAATATGCTACTGAGAAACAAACTATGCTGAAACAATTAAGTCCAAGTGGGCATGTATAAAGAGTTCCATAGTAGCTCTCCCCAAAGATAAATCTCCAGCCAAGCAAACGCAAACATAACTCCGCTCCCAGCAAGCGGGAGCATTAAAACAGCTTCTGCTTGCTGGGAGCACAGTTTTTATCTCTTTCCCTGTCCGCTGTCATGCGGGCAGGGAAAGAAATTAAAAGATTGTTCCCACATTTTCAGCAGCTCCCTGCATGCAGAATCAGTGCCAGCTCGTGCAGGAGGCAGGGAGCTGGCTGGGAGGCTCTTCCTGCGGTCTCCAACAATTTTAAAAAAAATTAACCCTGCCCTGTGTATTTAAGTCAGGTAAATACGCTGTGCAGGATTCATTCTGGCACAAAGCAGTGCCCACATTGAAACTTCACTTTTGTAAAGTACTAATCATCCTAGCTTTGTTCATTTGGCCAAGGCAAAGCAAGTGTGTGTTTTTTGCATTTCCACTGTGAAAAGTTATCTACAAAAAGCTTGAAGGAGGAGGTGTTTGCGTCCTTGCTTTTTTTTAGTGCAATATCTCCTGTAGTGACTGTGGCGAGTAGGTTCATTCTTGTCATCTGATGCTGAGACTAGAGATTTAGGGCATCATTATGACCCTGGCAGTTTAATTACTGTCAGGGTCGCGATGGCAGTCGGACTGCCACCAATGTGGCTGTCCGAATGCCATAATACGATCGCTGTTATAGCGCCGCATTCGGACCGCCAGCACTGCAATATTTCGACTACACGATGGTCTGGCAGTGCTGGAGGACCTAATCCACTTTGCATACAGTGAACATTGCGACGTGTGCTGGTGCACCCTATACACTACAGCATTGCCGCCGGCTCTATTATGAGCTGGAGACAATGCTGTAGGCCATTTCCCGCTGACCCAGCAGGAAACTCGTAATGGGACCGGTGGGGAGGCGGCCACAATGGTGGCAACCTACCCGTCAGGACTTCGGCAGGCAGACTTTTTGTCTGTAATAGTCAGAATAAGCTGCATAGCATTTTCCTTTTTAAAAATTACAAGTATGTAAAATGGCCTAGAAGCCCCACCCTTTTGGCCCTGACCCATATACATTAGTCATATGCAACAACTTCCCCCCATTTTCCAAGGAAGATGGACAGCTTACTAAAAGGACACTGAGTACGTTTCCAACAGATTTTGGAGGCATTTTCTTGATGCACAGGAATATGATCACATCTCCACCATCCAAGAAGCACTTCATGAGTGCCGTGGGGTAGGTTGCAGGTCCTGGCCACAGCAGCCAGTGCCTGCCGCCAAGCGACGCTGCACACGGCCTTTGGTTGTGCGCCGCAGTAGTTGGATTACTGTACAGTAATTAAAATTACTTTACATTCAAAAAAACATAGAAATTCCCTTAAAAATAAAGGTTACAGGGACGATATATTTAGGCTCATATTTAAAACACACAAAACCATAGAAATTCACCTGCTATAGCTAAAGTTATTTAAAAAATATATAACTCATGCCCTAGGGTAACTATAACTTGTGCCCTCATCATGCACTGCTATTAACCCCAGATATTACAGCACTCATGACATCTTAATCAATAATATCACTGTAACATTTTCTGTAAAAAAAATTATTAAAAAACTGTGCATTGCGATGGCTCTAGTTATAGTTACCTTACTAGTTAACTGCCAAAATATACAATTATTTTTTACCCTTAATTTCTCAAAAACTACTTAATGGATTTATACTAAATTACAGAAAGCACAATCTGCCGACCAATAATTACCTTTCGGCAAAATTTGGTCCAGAAAGAGTGTTTTTTCCGTATTTAGTGTAAATCTGTTCAGTAGTTTTGTAGTTATTAAAGACATAGAATGTATACATATCTAGGGACATGAGGGGTCCACAAACCCAAAAGATCTCATGATGAGATCTGATTGGCTGTCAGCATTTCAATCATGAAGTGCTGGCAGCCAAACAAATGCAAAAAAAGAAGGGGCAGGGTAGGAATACCCTGACATCCTAGGCCTTGTGGTGGGGTCCAACAGGTACCTTCCAGGGTACAATTGTTTTTTTCAATTTTCCTACAAATTTTTGGAGTCGCAGGAATTATTTAAAAAAAAACAACAAGCGTGGTTTCCTGCCCTTGTTGTTATTAGTCCCCTGGGTGGGCCAGGTTTAATTTTGATTGGGGAGGTCAGGCCGCCTTTGGCCCCAGGGACCACCACCCCTGGGGCATGGCCATAACAGTGAAGGGGAGGGAGGCAAGAGTCCCACCTTCCTGGACTGATGTCAGCCCTGGGGACCGCCACTCATATAGCCAAAACAATGAAGGGGGTGGAGGTATGCAGCTCCCCTCTCTGGGCTATTTTTGGCCCCGTGGACGCCAACCTCAGGGACTGGCCATCCAAACAAATGCGAGGAGGGGGATGTAGCCCCTAAACCAATAACAGCCCTGGGGACCCCGTGGCACAGGGCCAGCTCCAGCTATGTCCCAGGGTGCACACTCCTGGAACCTGCATTAGCTCTTGCTTGGTGGAAGCAATTTTAAAGCTCTCGCCAAGCAAGAGCAAATAAGAAAGGGCTCATTGCCCGTTTGGCAGTCTCAGGACCCTCCATGTTGGAGGTGGCAGTTGTACCACCAGAAGAAAACTATAACCATGGCGGTATTCCCAACAGAATACAGCCAAAGCACCGCTGGCACCACCACTGTGGTAAGACCGCAACGGACGACTGAAGGCACCTACAGGCCAGCAGAGAACATGTTTCCTTACTACTTACTAGGCAGAGTCAGCACACAACTAAGGTTTCTGCTACGGTCGCACCACCGCGGGAACCGAGGGGGAAACGACCTGCATAAAAGGAGACACTCACCTTTAGGAAGCCATACTCGTCCAGAGCCGTCATGGAACCAGAACTACACGTCAAGCCGCTGCTCCTGCTCGCACAAAGACTTCAGAAAGACTTCAGAATCTTCTTTGATGATGACGACCGCAACTGTAAGTACACACTTTTACCTGTCACTGTTGTATATTGTCAGTGTATGTACACACACACAATATAAATTCAAGAAGGGGGTGCGAGGGTGACAACCACACACTACTACACACTGACACGCACACTCACATACAGCCACACACACCCACACATACACAATGCACACACTATGGCCAACACACACACACACACACACATCAAAAACACACACTTACGCATGGAAACACAGCACACGCCCAGCCACACACAATAACACACAACACCACAACACATCACAACAACATCACAACCACACCATCGAATACTTTGGCAAGCACTCACAATAGACACTATACAGGGACACGTCACGCATTCAACTCAACCTACAACCAAGAGGCAGCGAACACACACAAACACACAATCATACAACTTACCAATCAACATACACATCAGACACAGCACATTGTATCTATCATACCATGCACTAAACACACACACGCACACTGTCAAAACATACCAAGCCACACAGCACATCAACAAACACATGTCAACACAAACACCACTCAATAGCATGACAAAAAATGTTTAAAAAAGACACATGCCCATCGCACAACACACAACCTATCACTGGGAGACAAAAGCACTGGACACAACCTCACATACTGCCAACACAATACAGCTAGCACAAGCACAACACACAGAAATGCAGTCACACAACCAATGTCAGCCAGGAACAACTCCATACTAGGAAAAGAAATGCATGACGAAGATGAAACCACTAAACAAGCAACAGGTCCGTTGTGAATATATTACAAAATGTGCAATTTTAAACTCAAAGGCCATAGGCCAGTCCTCTTACAACAGTTTGTATGTGCACAGTGTGCATATGTATGTCCCGAACTTGACTCCTGACTGCCATGTAACCTCCATAGTTATGGACATCAAGGGGACAGGCCGGCACCTCAGGGGTTATCTGGGGAGGAGGTGGTGGGGGGTTGGGATTAGGTTTGGGAGGAGGGCCTTTGGGATTTGGCTTCGGAGGGAGGGTTAGGCTTAGGCTTGGGGACAATTGTCTTTTTTGGGAGGAGTAAACTTCTTGGAAGGGGGAGGAGCATGGGTACTTGCGGGGGAGTGTGGGGGCTTTGGAGGTAGAAGTGATGGACTTGGGGAGGGAAAACAAATGTTTAGGGGTCTCATAGGGGGAGAGGAGTAGGGAAAAGAGCAAACACTGAGAGGACCTTTATTTTGTACCCACAGTGACAGTCAGAGCAAAAGAGTGGGTGTGGAGGGAGAGAAAGTGGCTGTCTGAGGTGTTGATGTGGATATCTTGGGTGCATGCTTGTGTGTAGGAAAGTACCATATTTTTGCTGTGGTTACCCCATCTTCTGCCTGATGTCAATGTGCTTGACTGTGTTCACTGGGATCCTGCTAACCAGGACCCCAGCGATTATGCTTTCTCTCCTCTAAATTTGGTTGTTGCATACTGGTAAACTAGTATTTCACTCACAATTGGCATACTGGTGGCCCTTTATAAGCCCCTAGTATATGGTACTTAGGTACCCAGGGCATTGGGGTTCCAGGGGATCCCTATGGGCTACACCATATCTTTTGCCACCCATAGGGAGCACATGCAAAGCCTTCTGCAGGGCTGTCATTGCAGCCTGCATGAAAAGGTGCATGCACCCTTTCAGTGCCATTTACACTGCACCATGTCACTTATAAGTCACACCTATGGCAGGCCCTCCAGCCCTGAGGGCAGGGTCAGAGTACCTGTTTGTGAGGGAACCCCTGCACTAGCAGAGATGCCCTCACAACCTCTAGGACCATTTTCCCAGACTTTGTGAGTGCGGGGACGCCATTTTAGGCATGTACTGGACATAGGTCAATACCTATGTCCAGCTACATAATGGTAACTCCGAATATGGTCATGTTTGGTGTCAAACATGTTGAAATCATACCCCAAAGCTAATGCCAGCATTGGCTGTATGATTCCATGCACTCTGGGGGCTCCTTAGAGGACCCCCAGTATTGCCATTACAGCCGTCTGAGGTTTTCCAGGCAGCCCCAGCTGCTGCCACATCCCAGACAGGTTTCTGCCTTCCAGTTGCTTGAGAAGCTCAAGCCCAGGAATGCAAAACAAAGTATTTCTTTTTCAAGAGGGGTGTTACACCCTCTCCCTTTGGAAATAGGTTTTACAGCTTTGGGAGGGGTAGCCTCCCCAAGCCACTGGAAATGCTTTGAAGGGCACATTTGGTGTCCTCCTTGCATAATCCAGTCCACACCAGTTCAGGGACCCCCAGTCCCAGGTCTGTCGGGAAACTGTACAAAGGAAAGGGGAGTGACCACTCCCCTGTCCATCACCACCCCAGGGGTGGTGCTCAGAGCTCCTCCAGAGGGTCTCTGGGGTCTGCTATCTTGTTTCCAAGGTTGGCAGGGAACTCTGGGATCATCTGAGTGGCTAGTGCCAGCAGGTGATGTCAGAGCCCTACCCTGATAGGTGCTATCCTGATTAGGGTACCAATTCCCCCTTACAGGGCTATTTAGGGTCTCTCCTTTGGACGGTTCTTCAGATCCGGATTTCAGGACTCCAGCAGGAGTCCTCTGCATCCTCTACTTCACCTTCTCACCAAATAACTCTACAAACTGCAACAAAGAAGCAAAGATGACTTCTGAAACATTGTATCTTCAGCTCCTGCCAGCAACTGCAACTGTTACCAGCGAACTTGGATGTTTTTGTGGGGACATGGTAGTGGTAGTAAAGACAGTGAGGTAGTGAATAAAAAGATGATACATGTTTGTAATGAGGTGTGGGTGCTGTGATGTGAGTGGGTGATGGTTTTTGTGTATTGTGTAGGTTGAATAACTGTGTGTTCGGTGTGTTGTGCAAACATGGGATGTGTGCTGAGTGTAATGTGTAGGGGTGCCTTTGGTTTGTTTAGCTAGTTCTTATTTTTTGGGCTACTCGTTGGCTGTGTGGCATTCTGGTTGCAAAGGATTATGGGTTGTGTAGGGGTATGTTTTATAGTGCAGTCTGTAGGTGTGTTGGGTGTGTGAATGTGTGTCAGGTGTGAGGTATTCAAACTATCCAGTGTGCTTTGACGTTCTGAGTGATGTGAGTTCAGACTGCAGTGGTTCGCACTGCCAATGGTTTTCCACCATGGAAGAATCGCTTTTGTGATTTGTGGATCATAAATAGATCTGTAGATTTTTGTCGGGCTGGCGGTTCTGGTGTTCAAACCGCCTTTTTTCCGTCCACCAGTGTCCTAGCGGTTTCGGTAAATTTGCTGTTTTTTGGCAGTCTAAGTTGTGGATCAATTAACATGGCTGCCTCCATGGCGGTCTTTTGACAGCCACAACTGCGGCGGTCTTACTGTCAGACCACCAAAGATGTAATGAGGGCCTTAGGGCCTGATTTAGATCTTGACTGGAGTTCCGTTGTCCCACTGTGACAGCTGTTTCAAGAACTCCTTCAAGCGGACAGATTTGCGACCATCATATTTAGATATATGATAGCTGAACTTCTGTCTGCATCAACATAGTGGAGTCTGCCATGTAAATGGTCTATCTCTGCTGACGTGACGGACTTTCCTGCTGGCTAAAGCATATTTAGATTTCACAGTCATGCTGGCATTGCTCTGGAGGGAGTCTGTTGCAGGACCCGTTCAACATTGTACTATTGCTGTGGCTATTGGATGGATGCCAGCAGCACACATCTGATGTATATTGGCCAATTGTGAAAACCTGCATAACTACACTATAAAACACCCTCCATTTTAGATCATAAAGGTGTGGTGCTTGTAAGCCTTTTTTTTACCTTTTAACATAATTTGCATTTTTTTTACTGTATGCACATCTTCACTCCATATACTTAAATAGGAATGTTCAACTTACAATTTTCCAAGTGTTGGCAAGGTCACATTGAAAGGAATATAACTACCACAATGTATTGTTATTGTACATGGAAAATATGTTTGCAATGTGATGTTGGTCATTCTCTCTTTTCTTACATATATGCACAGATGTCAAATGCCAAGCATTTCCCAAACCACATTTTACGCAATGAATAAAAAGTGGATTCTTGCATGTAATTTTGTATGTTGTCAGTGCATTGATGTGATGTAATTGGTTTCACAACTCAACATATGCTGACTTTGGAAATCTTTATCATGTCATGTTGTAAGCAGAATATTAGTAGTAATGATAATAAATTTACTTAGTTCATAAGCTGACCAATGGCATTAATCTTACTAAGTTATATAATAGTCTGAATTTTAGCCTGCTAGGCCTTGAAATCGTTAAGTTTGCATTCCTCCTCTATACTGAGCTGAGTTGAATATGTGGAATAATTATTGTACACTTCCTAAGAAATCTTCTCTTTTCAGCACATCTCTTCACCTCCGTATTTTTTAAAGTTTGCATGTGTGTAATTTATTATGTATGGGTAATAACCAAATACCACTGAAAGGTCTAAACATACTATAAATAAAAATTTATTAATTTTTGTTTGCTTCATTTGTAGCTCGAAACACATTTGATACATAGTCCAGTCTTTTACAATTTGGTTTCTTGTAATCCACATTAGGTCCTACACCCAGAGTATGTGGGCAACCATCAGCCACTGAGGATACTTCCACTCCAGACCAGGATCAAGCCCTCAGTGAGGACTCTACTCCTGCAAGTCTGAATAATATGGAGCAGCATGGTAAACCTGGTCTGTCTGGGCAGACACCTCCAGTGAGTCACACTCAGCCCACACCTACAGCTCCCATCCCATGAGTTACAACACCTCAGCCAATGGACAACCCCCACTTCCCCTGTCCAAAGGAACATCACCCCAATCTTGTCCCCCCCCCCAATACCTGGTTGCGAATGAGCCAACACTACACCCACAACCACCTCCAGTTCAGACAGGATCCAGTGGGATGGGGCACACTGACTAAAGGGCACAGGGTAGTGGGGGTAGGGCGGGGGGAATCTGTGGCCAGCAAAGTGAGGCCACTGGGTTCACTGTCAACCAGACCAACATTGAGCAAATTGTGGGATCTCTACATCAGTCCCAAGACATTATGGACCAGGTCCTTACAGAGCTCTGGGACATTTGGCAGTTGCAGAGGGAGCACAATGTAGGGATGCAGACTCTAAACTCAAATTTGAGCTCTGTGACTGGGGGTGTAGTTTGGCATTTACCACCATTTGTGCAGGGCATTCCCAGCAATATCTACCCCTTTCTGTGGCCCTATGAGATCTGGGCCCAATACACCTGCCACAGCCACAGAAAGGGAGGCCCTGCCACATGTAGAAACACCTGCAACCACCTCTGTCCCTGCAACTATAGAACACTCCTAACCTCAGGACATTCATCCGGACTACCAGGAGAGGATTGCAAGACCTCTACTACCATTAACAAGAGATGAAGAACCTAATATCCTTTAGAGTGTGACTACAATTCATTCTGAAGACTAGATTTTGGATGTATATACCATTTAGATGCCAGTTGTATTTTGTACATTGGACTTCAAACAATTTTGTCTCTAAAATAATAGTTTAATTTACCATGATAGACTATGGCCCTCATTCTGACCTTGGCGGGCGGCGGAGGCCGCCCGCCAAAGTCCCGCCGTCAGGTTACCGTTCCGCGGTCGAAAGATCGCAGCGGTAATTCTGACTTTCCCGCTGGGGTGGCGGCCGGTCGCCTTCAGGCCGCCCGCCAGCCCAGCGGGAAAGAGGCTTCCACGATGAAGCCGGCTCGGAATCGAGCCGGCGGAGTGGAAGCTGTGCGATGGGTGCAGTTGCACCCGTCGCGTATTTCACTGTCTGCGCAGCAGACAGTGAAATACATTTAGGGGCCCTCTTACGGGGGCCCCTGCAATGCCCATGCCAGTGGCATGGGCACTGCAGGGGCCCCCAGGGGCCCCGCGACCCCCCTACCGCCATCCGGATCCCGGCGGTCGGACCGCCGGGATCTGGATGGCGGTAGGGGGGGTCGGAATCCCCTCGGCGGCGCAGCAAGCTGCGCCGCCTTGGAGGATTCAATGGGGCGGCGGTACACTAGCGGGAGCCCGCCAGTGTTGCCGGTCCGACCGCGGCTTTACCGCCGCGGTCGGAATCCCCATTGGAGCACCGCCGGCCTGTCGGCGGTGCTCCCGCGGTCCTCCGCCCTGGCGGTCTTTGACCGCCAGGGTCAGAATGACCGCCTATATTTTTTGTTTTTTCACTTTGTTACTTGGTTTTCATCCTGTATCAGTTTATTTGCATTTGCAAAATAAATTCTTAAAACATTAAAATCAAGGACTGGTGTTGAATTACTTGTAGTTTAAATTTTGTATTTCTTCTTTCCATCATTACTTTTTAAAATGCAAATATTCAAGATATTTTTTTATCCAAAAAAGATGTTATATTGAGGTAATGATTCTCACATGCTCAAAAAGTAATATGTAAAGAACACAAATCTTAGGGGGTCATTTTGACCTCAGCAGTCTTTTCACAAGACTGCCGAGGGACCGCCGTGCTGAAGACCGCCAGTGGTGGCGGTTTTCCGCTCTGCGTATTATGACTGCTGGCAGCCCTCTGTCCTTTTTCGGACGGAGAGCCGCCAGCAGCCATACTGGCGGGCAGCGGGGAAGTGGAGGTTGCTCCACCTCCACCGTCACGACAACAGAACACCGCCCACCGAATCACGTCCTGTGATTCGGCGTGGCAGTGTTCTGTTGACGGTGTGGTGGTGGCAGAGCAGCCCGCATGGATCCCGTCCCCTCCCGGAGGATCAACAAACCAGGTAAGTTGATCGTCCGTTAGGGGAGGTGGGTGGGTGGTGTTGTTTGTTGTGTGCGTGCATGGGGGTGTGCGTCTGTGTATGTAGAGGGGGTGTGTGAGTGCGTGTATGATTGCGGGGGTGTTGTGTGTTTGGAAATGAGTGCGTGTCTGTCTGTATGTATGTCTGTATGGATGTGTGCGTGTATGTCTGAATGTGGGTGTGCGTGTATGACTGTATGTGTGTTTGTTGGCATATTTGTTTGTGTGTGTTCGTGTATGTGTGTTGGTGGTGCCTGCATGCGTGTCGGGTGTGTATGTGTAATGTGATGTTGGGGGTAGGGGTGGGTAGGGGGGTCCTGCCACCTTTGGGGGGTGGCAGTGGTGGTGGGGGGTGTAGGGGAAGGACTCGGGGTGGGGGTGGGGGATGGGGGAGACCCCTATCAGTGTCAGGGAAGGAATTCCCTGGTACTGATAGTGCTTACTGCCATGGATTTCATGGCGGTTCCAAACCCCATGAAATCCATGGTGGTCAGCCGGGTCATGATATCGCCGGCGGTATTGTGACAACCGCCGGGCTGAAGACCCAGGTCTCCAGCCCAGTGGTCGTCTCCACCCTGGCGGGCGGATCGGAGAAGTGGCGGATGACCATGGCGATAACCGCCATGGTCATAATTCCTAAATTTTTACCGCCAGCCTGTTGGCGGTAAGACCGCCGCTTCTCCGCCAACCGCCAGGGTTGTAATGACCCCCTTAATGTATTAAGTTCATACATTAGTAAGTAAGAATAGTTTGGCAAATGTAAGAATTAAAATAAGAACACATACATGAAAAAAATAGTCAGTGTCATTTATTTTTTTACAGTTCAAGACCTTGACACCATGGAAGAACAAGATATAATCATATAAAACAGATTCAATAGGCAAACTATTATTGATTCATGTCACCAGTTAGAGCCAGACCTCCTGCCTCACATTAGGAATCTTACAGATGCTGCCACCGTGTATTGGAAGGATCCTTTGTCCACAAAATGGAGTACTGCTATGATTTTCCCTATTGGTGTTATTGATGTAGGATTCCTATTGTGAGGCAGACGATCTGGCTCCAGCTGATGACATAAATCAAGAATAGATTACCTATTCAATCAGATTTTTTTATAATATCTCTTTCTTCCATAGTGGCAAGGTGGCTGTTGTCTTCTACCTCTCCCTGGATTCGAATGTTACATTCCAGACAAAAGAGAAATATCACTTTAAAAGTTAAAACAATACCTTGATAACCAATGCACATCTCATCTCCTTGTAAAATTCCATATGTTTTTGTGACATATATGTACACATCATTTTTTAGTGATGCGGTAACTTAGATAAACAATTTTTACAGGTCTGATATTTTCTAAAAATAATGTGTAAATAATACATTTTAAATGTATTATTTACACATTATTATTTTTTTTAAATCTAAACTTTTGTCAACGGAAGTAGACAATAAACGGTATCACTATTGCATTTAACCACAATAACACATTACATTATACTTTTTACATTTTATCAAAAAACTTTAATAAAGGAATTTTGTGTATGTAAACAGGCTAGCCACCATTTTGGGTGGTGGTGACACACATTATGACATCGGCGGTCTTTTTCCAAGACCGCCGATGCCACGGGCACCAACATACTGTGCTGGTGGTATGTTTGGCATCACATTATGACATTTCCTCTGGTCCAGCGGAAATGTCACCGCAACATTGAAGCCAGCTCGTAATGGAGCCGGCAGCAATGTTGAGGTGCGTTGGGTGCATCAGCACCCCTCGCACATTCCACTGCCCGTAATTCGGAATGGGGCTGTGCATGGGGGCCCCCCCGAGTCTCCCATACCGCTAGCCTTTCCATGGCAGAGTTTACCGCTAAGGAAAGGCTGGCGGATGGAGACTCGTAATCCGCTGCCCTGGCAGATTACAACCACCGGGACCGCCAGGCTGCAGACTGGTGGCAGCCTGGCAGTGTCGGCTGTATTACCGTCGCATCCCCGCCACGGTCATAATGTGGCAGTTAGTACTGCCAGCCTGTTGGTGGTCCTACCGCCACATTATTGCCTCCTGCCGGGGTCGTAATGACCTCCTTAATATTAAAAAATACACTTTCACATTCTATTATTGTGGTCACCTGACCTTGCCATCAGGACATTTGCAATCCATAAACCATTGCTGGAAGTTGGTTGACCATGTAGTAGGTGTAATACTCCACAACAGACACAGCAAGAGGCTACAGTGTGTGACAGCAATGTACAAAAGCCAATGGCTGTGTCCGTCTCTGTTGATGATCACGTACATCGTATACATGTATGAGGAATTATGAAAAAAGCTCACTTTCATTTTTACACTGAAGCTAACACTCCCTCTTTTAAGCTTTTACTGACCTCTGGGAGCCACAATGCTGTGCAAAGAAGTTGATGGGCCCTAACTTCTCAGTTTAGGTGTTGAAATGCTGACCACGGAGGTCCTGTCCCTGTACAACCAGCTGTATGAGAACCCAGAGAATTGGACATATGTTTGAACGGAAAATGTATTTCTAACTAATTAGCTTTTTTCATTATACAGGCACCTTTGTCCCTTTTGGTTTCTGATTGTTGTGATTGAAATGTAGTCAATGCAATGATTTGGATTGGAACAAAATGATGTTTAAAAGTGTTTTTAAATGTATGTAAATTGAAATAAAAAGGTATCTGAATGAACAATGTGACTTTTACTTTCAATTTACTCACAATTCATAATTTTAAAGTTGCAAACTGCCTGCCCCTTACTTCCAGTGGGCAGTAGACACAGTTCCATAAGTGTAAGTGAAAAACACAGCCATATTTCTAAATGGGAGAAATGTACAGTGTAAGAAAAAAGCTTAAAGTTATGGACTTGTCTGAATAGTTTTTCACTTTAAATGTATCCCGTTTTCTGATACATTAATGTATGTATTATCCAAGTAAGGGTGCCATATATGGAGGGACATATATCCTGTGCTGCAAGTACTTATGACACAGGCTCCCAGTCAAACATACAAATATGTCCCATTCCTAAAAACACTCGCTCATACATCACCAAAAAACACAATCTCACTGACACACATGGCAGCCCTTCCTTACTGCCCTAAGTCATAGTGTGTGGTTCCAACCATAGTATCTGGCTCTAAAAACATTAGGCATTAAGCCAATAAAGCTGGGTGTGGGATAGTGTACTAACAATGTCCAAGTTGTTAGCCTTCAGTAGCTCACAATGATTTTTACTGATCAGAAGAAGCTCTCAATGCAGGACCTCTAGCCTAGAGGATGTTTGTGGCCTGGATTTGTAAAATGAGGACGTTAGAAGTGGTGAGGGCACTCCCCAAAGTAGTATTTCCTGGGAAAAAATACATTTTGGTAAATAATCTAACCTAACTTTTTAGAAATTCTTGTGAGAGATTTTACAAAATTGTACTACAGCAATACAGACAAACAAAACCTTACAAAAGTTTTTTTCGGTCATTTCTCATATCCATACAGGTCAACGCCCATCTGAAGAAGGTGATATGGAAGGACGGCACCAAGAAGGTGGGGACTATGGGGGTCTGCAAGTGGCACAGCATCCATTGCCGCAAAAGGTGGGAGGACCTTTGACGCTGGACACGAATGTTATCGGAAGTCCAGCTCTGCCAGTCCTCCCAACATGGGGAGCATTTGCCATGCACTCTGACCCCCCTAATGGCCTGTTTACTTGTGGTGGCCTATCTTGACCTTGATTGTCAGTCGAGAGTCCAACAGCAGCATCAAGGTGTACGTTCGCTTTGAGTTCATATTGTTAGTCAACTATTTTGTTACAGCAATAATTTCTGGCATCAACATAAAGAGTGACACACCTCCAATACATAAGAAGAGTTCTGGAAGGTATACATTTTGCACAATGTTTGTGATGATGTGTTTTATGTATTGATTTGTGTTAAAAGTTGCCACTAAATTTCATATCACTACCAAAGGACTGTTTTGAGCAGACACATGCCTGCCTAATAAAAAAGAGGTACCTTTATTTTGTCTATGTTATAAGGGACAGATGAACTAAACAGGCCACAATTGATGATTGGGTCAGGTGTGCTGTTCCATCACAATTGAGAGGATGTTATGTTGGCCCTAATACAGGTGACAATGCCTACAATGCACTTATGATACTGTGGATGTTTCTGACTACACATTGGTGACTTGGTATAATGGCCAAATAATATTGAGCATCTGATCCAAGATTACTAGGAACATGAGTATAATGGCAATATTTCTTAGTAAAACAATTTCATAAATATGTTTTCACTGTAAAATTCAAGTCAGTTCATGTTAAAAGTTGCAGATTGGCATGAAGCCAGTCTGTTTCAACAAACACAAATTTAGTATGCAAGCTTATTAACTGAAACAGATAGGCATGTGTACACATTGGTGACAGAGTTACATTTATCCCAAACAACATTTTTGCACTCTTTGTTATGTCCAGATGATACAACAATGTTGAAGGATAGTAGTTATTGATAGGGACTTCAACAGATGGACAATGCACATGGTACAAAGGTTTCTTGCTAGATATGTATTTTTGTAACATGAGTACACTATTGATAACATGCAATCTATACATTCAGAGGTGTAAAACAATTCCATGAGAAATTGGAAGTGTGAAAGAGAAATTATCTAAAATAAAATTGGACTAATGAATGCATTTTACAAAACTGTGAGCAAATAGGTCCATAATATGTTGTCTAAATGCATGGGGGCAATGGTAGAGTATGCCTACATTTTATAGCCTTGAACCAGGTCAAAATTTGAAATTAGGAAATGTTTTGTTAAACCTTGTGATCACCTTGTGATCATTTTGATTTTTTCAGATGGAATAAAAATGCTGTATGTGTCTTTTCAGCATCTTCAGTAGCAGGTGAAAGAGACATTGCCCAGGAAGGCGGGGCAGAAGGTGGCCACTGTGTGTCGGGTGGAGAAATATGTAGCTGGCCACTATTTGCCAGGTAGAAAACATTGAACACTGATGGACACAGTGGCATGGAGGGTGAGGGGACTGGTACAGGAGCTACAAGCTCAACATCTTCTTCAGGGGCCTCCACAGATGATCAGTCCTTAGTAGTGGTGGCAGTGTATCCCCTCCACTTTGTGAATATGGCAGGGCCCCAAGTGATGGGGTCTCCGGAGCCAAATACAGCCCAGGGATGGGGGCTATGTACTGCCTCCTCTACAAAGAATGCCACTGCCCCGTGGGATGGGGTCCCTGGGGCCAAAATCAGCCCAGGGAGAGGGGCTGCGTGCCTTTGGGGATTTGGACACAATGCTTGGCAGCAGGCCAGTACCTGCTGCCAACCCCCCACCGCGCACAGCCAAAGGCCATGTGCGGCATGAGGTTGACTGCATGCGAGAGGTTGGCCACAGGACCTGACCACGTGGGGTTGGCTGCATGCGGGAGGTAACAAAAGTTATGGGACATTATAGCTAGGAAATAGAATTTAAGAAAACGGGTGTGGCCACCAAAATGGTGAGTCGGATGTAGTTTCATAAAGCTATGGCTCAGCCCTGAGAATCCTGCATTAGCTTTGTGCCCTGAGGACCCATCCAGCCCCGTGCCTGCTGGCGTAGATTGAGAGACTTGCCGTGGCAATCTGACTCGCTAAATGCAGGCAGACAACACCGAAATTCAGACGTGTCTCTAAATGGAGCAGGAGCAGGGACAAAGCGGAGTACGGTGCTCGGGGGACCCAAGCTCCGGCCATAGGTTAGGTAATTGCTGCAAGGGGGGACCCAAGGGAGTGTCCTACCCTGACCTGGCATGCTGTAGATTGATCTTGAGTTTGGAGTGGTGAATAAAAGCGTAGTCCTGCCAGGGGCGATGGTTGTGACCTGAGAGCCAATCTGAGTGAGGTTTGAAGCAGCCTGGTAGGCCCCTCTGGGATATGCAGACAGCCCGAAAGTGGTGGAAGGCAGCTTTGGTCTGCACAAGAACACAGCCTGAATGCTCCAGTAAGCTGTGAAGGAGCAGGGGACCTGGATGGTTCAATTCGACTTCAGCCTTCCTGCCGACTTTGGTAGATGAAAAACTGCCCTTTTGGCCCCCAGGAATAGGCAAGTAACAGTAGGCAGGCCAGGGCTTGCAGAAGGGCGCTACTTAGACTCTGCTCAGTCGTCAAGGTGCTGGGGGAGCTGAGATAAAATAGCCTTACTGGAAGTGGCAGTCCTAGAGAACAAAACCAGAAGACTGATGGAGTATTAAAAAAGTTTAAGGGCCTATGCTTCCCCAGAAAACAGAACATGCCCTTGTTGTGGCCCCTTCACCTAAGCCAAAGTATTGACCAGGCCACCCGCAGACACTAACCCAGACAGGTGCTGCTTGGGGTAGATATTACTGAAGATAGTAAGGGACAAACAAGACTTTTGGAAGAGTGTCTGGTAAAGCTCCACCCCCAAAAGTACAGACCAGTGTCCTGAGTGGGGGCCAGGGGAATGGTACAGATCTAGGACGCAGTTCAGGTGTGAATCACTGATCCCCGTCCACACAGAGGCTGGTTAAGGGGAATGCATACAGGTGGACTGAATTGTGGGCTTCTCACCCCCCACGGGCAAGTGGGGGCGGGTAAATAACGACCAAACCCTCCCACGTCCCATGTTGGCCCCATTCGTTAAGGCTGTGCCAAGTGACATAAGACTACCTGTTCCAATCAACCAGGATCAGCACGCCAATTTGAATTACCCTCTCGTGATAGGGAAAGATAAAGACCTGCAACCGTCCTGTCAACAATTGTGTCAACATGGTGCAAGGGTGCCTGCATTGGCGCTCAGCACCAATTTGTGATCCTGCGCATGCAGAAGTAACAGGAATGTGTTGCATTTCATTGATACAGCCCATTCCTGCCCTTTTCGTTTGACGCAGGGCAGCGCAGCTAAGTGACTTCCTGTGCTGCCTGCGGCAACAACTCGTAAATGAGGCCTTGTGTGTGTGTCTAAATGGTGGTAAGATCTGCAGCAATGCAACACTATGTAAAATACTGTGTTGCAATACTTTATTGAAGGAAGGGCCTTCATTTCTGTTGTCTCTGTATCCACAGCTAACTCCCATGTTCATGAGACATGCCATATATCCAGTACCTGTGAAACTGAGATATGTCACAAATAATTGTCTCTCTCCAGGTTATGTGTACTATGTAAATTTACATTAGTCAACATATACACACTTGGCAATGTAGTGAATCCTAGTTTGTTTTAATAGGATAGCAGGAGTTAGCTTAGCCTTTGGCTTGCAGACTCTGGCCCCCATCACCTAGTGCCTTTTAACCTACTTAGCTTGCTCTGTCTTAGCCCATTTAATTATTTAATTCTTCTAAGATGGCTGCCTTGTTTATAGTTAGGCCACTTGTTATGATTTGCATTATCAGTGCCACCGCGTTAAGGCGTCAAGATCAAGTGACAAAGACAGACAAACAGTAGGTGTTCACACTTACGGACTTTCGCTCTCTATTCTTTCGAGGGAATTGTTTATATTAATTGCTGCCTCAAGCATGCCTGTTATCTATTGTTTGGGAACACACCTACATCAGGGGTCCAAGTAGATCTGTATAAATACATCACACTTTAGACAGATAATCAGAGGGATTCCGACCAGAGGGCATCGCCACCATCGCTGATATCGATGCTGCACGTCGTCTTGACACTGACCCAGTCTTTGTGTCCCTACGGAGTCTGAGATAGAGACCTCATTCCAAGGTAGCGAGGGTTGGGGGCTCCTCTCATGGACATGGCGTTGGCAGATTAGATTCAACATACCCAGCTCTCCTTTAGGTAGGAGGTTAGGCCTACCATGGTAGGGTATTAGGACATATTACACACTTTGGGGGTTATTACAACTTTGGAGGAGGTGTTAATCCGTCCCAAAAGTGACGGTAAAGTGACGGATATACCACCAGCCGTATTAAGAGTCCATTATATCCTATGGAACTCGTAATACGGCTGGTGGTATATCCGTCACATTTGGGACGGATTAACACCTCCTCCAAAGTTGTAATAACCCCTTTATATCTTTTCATGTTATTGCAAGATGGTGGGGGTCTTTGTAATAATGACTCTTGGCTTTACAATTCTGTTTCTTGCACTGTTCATTATCCTAATCATTGCAGCTCATCCAACTTATCGCAGATTGCAGTTGTGTCAAATAAAAACTATTGAAACTTTACTGCATCTTCGTTATTGCCTGTGTTTGGTTGAGACATGATATATCTGTGAGAAAGGGGTAATCTCCGTTTAACCACGACACTCCCTGAGATGTCATACTTTCGAGTCCATGAGTAAAGGCTGCCACAAATCGCCTTTTACTATTTGGGGTTTTGGTGAGGTGCTGCTAGTGAGCCGGAAGGGTTGGGATGACAGCAGTCTTGCCTAGAACGAGAGTCCAACTACGACATGGCGCCACCAACGATGGTGTGTATGCACTAATTTACGGATACCCTGACTATCACTGTCTCACAGACAACAGGTACCCTAAGTACCATTAAACTGAGACGTCCGTGGTCTTTGGGAAGATCCTCCTCAGCTAAAAAAGGTAACACCTGATTAGGCTGTAGGTTGTTCAAGCACGAACTCATAAAAGGAATTTACTCCCCATTTTTGGTGTTCCATTTCTCTAAACAAAAATGGCTAATGCCATAGAAATTCCTGAGAATGCTAGACAAGCACTAACACAACACTTACTAGCGCATGGCCTTACAGAAGGGGCGGGGATGTTACTCTCATAATAGAAGCTAACGAAGCATACCAAACAGAAACATTCGACTGTTGGGTCAACTTTCCTGAGGTGGACCAAAGAACACATACATTCCGCACATATGAAATTGCAAACGTACCTGAACAGTGCCAAGCATACCAGTATCATGAAATATCCCTCACATACCAAGAGCATCAGAACTGGTTTGAAGGTGCCCTACCACATGTATTACAAAGAGTGAGACTAGGTCCTTTAAGTAATGATGGACCAACGTGGCCACATACCCACCTTACCCAGACATACCAAATATGCATATAGCAGATCTGCGTAATTTATATAATGAATTAGTGACACTATATAGATGACTAGTTCAGTCCATAATGCGAACTTTGAACACAACGCCAGCGCGTCCAGCTCCAACAGCACCTGGTGGATACCAATTGGCTACTGGGATTAATCCACAAACAGTGCATACTATCATGGGTAAAGTACCCACAGAACAAGAGAAAATACCGTTCTGGATAGCCCAGAAAACAAACCAGCTGGAAGCTGTGTTTCCCCATATGGGACCACAGGAAAAACATAGACTTCTCACAATGTGCTTGCCCTTCGGTATGGTTCCCTCAGTGGATGACTGCGCCATATGGGATACAGTCTTCGCTGCCAAATATACTACCACACATGGTACCCCGACACTTGCCAATTTACTGGTAGTATTAAAACAAATACAGAATGAGCACGGAGCTGCACCAGCCTTAGATTTGGAGATTAAGTTAATGCGTAACTTTGAAGCAGTTTCCTCAATAATACTCAGTAATATTAAAGGGGAAGCGGTAGCCCTGGCTATAGGTCAGAGTCTCTGAAAAGCTCCACAATTGGAACAGGAGAGACAGCTACCGAAAATAATTTCCGATACGATACTAGTATAGGGCGGGATAGTTTGGGAGCCAAACCAAAGATGTTGGAATTACAAAGTACCACCCTTAAGGAAGGTACGAAGCAGGCACAAGAGGGCTCTAAAAAAGCACTGGGAATTTAAGGATGGACGAAATAAGAGAGCTGATTCTTCACACCAGGAGAACTCCGGAAGGAGATACAATCTCAGAAATCGGGAAAATCTAAAAACTCCTGACAGATATACTGATTCATGTCCTTCTTGTTCCTTTCAGGACGCACTGGATAGACGTAGCGAGAGAGGGGGCTGTCCTGGTCGACGTCCTGAATATGTGAAACAAAAGAAAGACTTAACACAGTCTACAGTAAAAAAAGACTCCTCAGCAAAAGCCACAGTTTAAAAAGAAAAAGGTGGCAGCACTGTCAGTTAAAAATGCCAATACAATTAAGAACATTGTTGAAGAACAAGACGTGGACAGTGACACTGTTAGACAGAGCAGCAGAGGTCACGATATGTCACCAGAGTCTGAAAGATCATCTGGATGCGACAGCAACTAGCAATTTTATTGCAGTTGAGACTGTAGACGGCTGCGTTCTCCCACCCGATAGGGTATATGATTTAAAAATTCAAATATAGGGAGACGTGGAGCGCACCATTGGTGTGATATTCTGGGATGAACTTACTAGTGATATCCTATTGGGCAAAAGAGACTGGCCACCTGAGCATGGCCGTAAGCTCCCACATGGGGAAGATGTCATTTTGCCTTCTTTCTCTAATCTTGTTCCAGAAGCAGAAAAACAAGCCTATGCTGTTGAATGGGCTTTAGCGCAGGCACCTGCGTTATACCGCAATCATGTAGGTTGGGACAAGGACTCTCCTTGTCATGTCATTCCTAGTAGGTCTACACCCCAATCTCAGCCACAATATCCTGTTAAACATGAAGCAAAAGCTCTGGTGAGGGAGATCCTCACTCAGCTAGAGTACCAGGGAGTTATTGAGCCATGTACATCTGTAATGAATAACCCGTTATTCCCCGTTGCAAAGCCAGACCATTCCTACAGAATAGTCATGGATTACAGACATTTAATAGTCATACATGTACATATGCTATACAAAATTCACATGGCACAACACTAATAAACAATATAATGCATAAAAAATATAAAACAACGTTAGATATTTCTAATGGGTTTTTCTGCCAGAACTTAGCACATGAATGTTGGGACCTAAGTGCATTCTCATTTGGCTCACAAAAACTCTTTTGTCGTTTACCCCAAGGCTATAAGAACAACCCAGGGCTGTGTAACAACAATATTACATGATATTGATCCAGAGGCGTTATCCTACATGGATGACACATATCTCACGGACGACGACCTCAACATTCATCTTGTAAGGGTCAATCGGATCATTTTTGGATTTGCAGACCTCATTACAAATTCAACTTTAAGAAAAGTAAGATTGCCTTTCTCAGTGTATTATTCCTGGGATATGAGCTATCGAACGAGGGGAAGAGCCTGGCCCGCACTTTCTAGAGAAATGTGCACAATTGCACCCTCCTAACACTCTCAAGAAACTACAGTCATTACCAGGTTTCTTCAATTTCGGCAGAACATAGATTCCAGACTATGCACAGCGTATCAAGCCACTTTAGGACTTGGTACAGCCAAACTTCTCTAGCAGACACTGGACAGTTGAACATACATGCATCCTTAGGGAATTGCAACAGGACATGCTAGAAGCTAAACACTTGCACACATGTGACAACAAAACAAACTTGGTCATCAGAATAATTGCTGGTGCCATTGGATTTACTTATATCACCTTCAATGAAGGCGACACAGTACCCATAGCATATAAATCACATTTATACTCAACTGCAGAACAACGTTTTACACCTACAGAAAACATTTCTGACTGCAGTTCAAATGGCTGTCATAAAGGGGAGGCCACTTGCCCAGGGGAAACGCATTATTGTTGTTACCACGGTGCCGGCCTTAGAGGCTGTCACCAAAGCAAGCATTCCCAACGCTAAATCATTACATCCATTCAGTGGGCAACGTCTCTGACCGCCCCTGATGTTAATTACATCTTTGATCCAAAGCTTCAGACACAAGAGTTTCTCCAGTATGAACTTGAGTACCCCGCTCCTCTAAATATCTTGCCACTAGACAGATACCATACACTGATGGTTCAGCACAACCCGCTGTAGGTACTAAACATCAATACTTAGCCGCTTGCGCAGCCGTGAGTGGAGTGATGGAGGATGGAGTTTTCCACCCTCACAACACCCACACGCAGACCCTAGGGGACTGCACAGCTCAATTGACTGAACTTAAAGCTCTTATATTAGCGCTAGAACACACAGAGCCAGGATGCCTGATTTTAATTGTCTGTGACTCATACTACTGCGTCCAGCCATTCAATGATTATCTTAATCATTGGAAGCTGAATAGGTTTAGAGATTCAAAAGGGAACACCATTAAACACAAGACATTGTGGGGGAGGGTGGCTGATCTTAAGGATAAGCTACAGTGTGTCCATGTAGTGCATACATTGGGCCACCAACGTGTAGGAGTACACATTACCGCCAACACTTTGGCTGATGAAGCAGCCAAATCTGCAGTAGCTACGGCTTCTGTTGCTGCAGTGACTCATTCAAAAACGAGACTGGATAATGAAATACTGGCTGCCGTGAAAGGTTCGGCTGAAGGCAAGCCCCTCCTGAAAGGATACCCTACAAATTATTCTTACCACATCAGTGCACAGAATGTTGCGTACGCAACAATTCCTGGGGTTGGAGATCGCGTGATCCCCAAGGAAGACCAGAGATTAGATCTAGTAAAAGCAACGCATGAGGGTGTCGCTTCTGCAAATGCTGGTATTTTGGCCACGATAACACTCTTACAGAAACGCTTCTGGTGGCCTGGTCTATACTGACGGACAAAAAAGTACGTCCTTTGTTGTGACATTTGCCAGCAAATAAAGTGCTGCAATATCAAACGCCCACCACAGACATCCCTCTTAGTGTGCAGCAGGCCACTACAATGTGTGTACCTGGTCCATTGCGGTCCACTCCAACCTGATGGTGCATACAAATACATCTTAGTCGCTGTAGATTCTTGTTCTAGATTCCTGTGGGTATGGCTGCAGCGGTTGGCTGGAGCTCGAATTGTTAGAAAAGACTTGCTGATCTTTATCGGTACATATGTGGTTGCAGCATTCCATTCGGACCAGGGCCCTGTATTTGCCTCAAGGCATTCAGGGACGCCATGGGGACGATGGGTGTTGAACTCCATTACTCCTCACCATACCATCCCGAGGGAAATTCAGTTGTGGAGAAACAGAACCGTGATCTAAAGCAGTCCTTAACAGCTCGAGCATTAGGTTCAGGCCGCAGTTGGCTTCATCACTTATATGGGGTGCAGAGAGCACTGAATAACCTGCCATGACGGTCCTTGGGGGGACGCACTCCTTATGAGGTTCTCCTTGGGCGTTTTTCAAACACAAAAAGAGAGTGTCAGGACTGGTTCAACCCCACACTTGCTCCTGATTAGGCTACTGAATCATCAATACACTAAAGGTGTGGGGGGGTGTAACTGGAAGGAAATGGACTGTTACACCCAGTTCAAGAGGCGCTAATTAAGCACGTATTTGCCAGGTAGAGATGAGTGTAAGAAGTGTCTGCGTCTTTTTGAGGGAGTTCCCTTTACGGACTAGGTGGTTTCACACACATTATAGTGTCATCATTTGACCACCTATTCCCACCCAGGTCAAATGACACTACCTGGGTGGACTCAACCTCGTTGTTAAAAGAACTGTTGAGGGAGTGCTGAAATTAAATCTGACTGGATAATACAGGGATCCAGATAAGGAATTGGTAAATGAAATAAAATTACACTATAAATCACCTGTTTCAATTGGAAATAATTTAATATAGGTGTTTGTAGGTAAGAGTAAAAACTATGGTAAGGACTCTGTTGAGTATAATGACTCACGGAGTCTAAAAATGAGGGACCAACGTGTTTCTGCCCACACAAAGAGCTGGAGAGTCTGGGGCATTCATCAGGGTTGGGGATCCCTATAGGAAAAAGAGCATGGGAGCATGCTTGGAAAATAAAGTGAGTAAATGATAAGCCTACCTGAACATTTTGTTCTATGGGGGGGGCCTAAGAGGAAGATAAAAACAGTGGTGAAATCGAGGGGCCACTTCAATCAAAAACACACAGCACACAAGGGTGAGAAAAACATACTGTGAATGTCACATACACACACATGCAATATAACAGCAGGCAGGGGAGCCCAGTTAGATGGACTTACCCTGCGAGACAAGGGGGATTGCCTCTGGTCTGGGAAGTAACGGAGGGGGGTACCCCTTATAGTCACACTCTGTTTGAGAAGACAGAGCACAAAAGCTAAAGAGGCAAAAAGCTAGAAGGAGATCATGGCAGGCAATGAGTATTAATGAGGAACTCATCTTAATGAAGTAAAAAGGACTTATATTCATAACGCTTGGTTAGGAAAATAATTGTTCAGTAAGTCTATGAGGAAGTCACATAGAACACAAAAAGGCTTATACCTATGTATGTCCCAGATCTTGATGGCTCTGGTTTGGTGGCAGCAGAAACACCATTTGATATAAATGAACATCTCACTGTCTTACAGGAGCTTCAGCAATTTTGTGTTGATAAATCATCTACCAGTGCTGCCACTTTAGGAATAAAGGATTTAGCGAAAACTTTGACTGGCTGGATTCCGAAAGTTGGGGATCTGGTTCGTGAGAAGATTGCTTTGAAGAAGGAATTTGGTCCATCATACAGAGCATCTGTCCCGGTCTTGGGAATTCAAGGTACCAGAACTGTCATCTTACCACCACTGTCTGGTTCGAGAACAAACAGATTAATTTCCATTGATGACATCAAACTACAGCATGTGGCCGATCCTTCACAGTAGACCAAGAGGTCCCTTGGGTAGTTCCTGATCCCCTTTCACTACCCAACAGGACATACCTCTACATAGTAGAATGAACAACACTACTACGGACAAGGCAACAAGGTCAAACGCTGATACAGACACCTCCTCGACCATGGGGAGGGCGGAAAACGAACTCTTGCTAGTTCCAGTTACCACTTCAATGACATCACCTGTCCAAGATTTGGCTGTTTTCTACACAAACACTACACAGACTGATGACACCGTCTACCATGAGCCTCCATGCGAAGTGGACCAATGTACAAATAATGCACCGGCTCCAGTATTTGCAGAGACTGCCTCTGGCTATTTTGTAGACAGTGATGATTTTTCTTCAGACCCATCCACTATTATGATTGACAATGTTTCAAAAACACATAAGATGTATTTATGGCTTAAAAAGAACTATTTAATATACCCATGGAACTATTTATGGTTCTGTTTGACATTTACTGCATTATTTTTTTGGGTTGGTTTTGTGACTGTTTTCTTTTTGCTCATAAATGGTTATTACATTCCTGAACGCTCCTTTGTAGAGCCTGTGGATGAAGTCTTAACTCCATATCATTACTCACATAAGGTCCGAAGAGACTTGTCCCTTCTGAACATTTCAGCAATACCGATTTCTGATGGGATTATGTGGGACAATGTTCCCTTTGATATATACTGGCCTACTGAGGTCATTCAAATTCCAAATGTGTTCAAAATATCTATGACAGATGTGATTACACCTGATGTTGTATCTGATGATTGGGATGTCCAATCAGTTGATTCCTTGCTAACTGAAATGAAGGACTATTCTGTATATGAAAGTGATTATGTATCTGGACATACAATGGATTATAGGAAAATGTTCTGTTACAACAATTGGGGACATTACTACCTACACCGTGCCACTAGACACAGGCCAGTATTAAACTATACACAGTGGGAACACTGTTTAACACCACCGGTGGGGAGCGCAAAGCACTATTCAGATAAATTTACGTACTTCACTGGGCATGACACAAAAAATGCAGTCATACTATTTTAAGTTACCTCTATCACAAATTAGAAAGATTTTGCTAACTAACACAAAACTGGTTTATTTAGATCCCTTTGTTTCCCGGCTCGCAGTTGAGGGTTACGAATACTGGAAGAGCACTATTGACTTAAAAAGTGTATGGGGAACACAAGATTGGCAAATACAGGGTAAGGAAGCTTTATTTAGAGCATGCCTGATTCCTGTGCAAATGATCTTTTTAAATGACACAATTCAAAAGACATCCTGTCTAGGGTTAGCAAAAATTAAAGACATGAACACGCCCAGTATTCCCACACCGACAAAGGTTAATGATTGGCAATATTTTCTTAATATCACAGAGGAAACGCTAGATGCAATGGTTAAGGCTGGTACCTATAACTCTTCACTTTCCAGTCCCTGTGGGTGGTTAATATGGCCAACTGACACCAATAGGTGTCAAGCATGTTTTTTTAACTCTTCAGGGGGTTTTAAAATTAACAGGCCAGACCCTCGCTTTGTATCGGGTCAACATACAGGTATAGTTACAACATACAGTGTGGGTAAACTGTGCCAACAATGGGTACAGACTAACACGTTAGCCACAGTTAAAAAACATCTTAATACTCTCTCTGAAGATGTAGACTTGCAGGATTTTCTGGTAGGTCCTAGGAAACAGCACTCTAAAAGGTTCCTATATGCTATGTACAATGAGATCTGGAAACTTTCACAGATAGAAGCTGCTGCACGTTTAAGGCAATTAGATAAGGAAAACTTTGTTAGGTGTGACACCCAGGTGAGAGACTGTGACCTTGCACCATCCAGGATCAGCATCACAGAGCACTAAGCCCCCTCCAGAACCAGTGGAAGAAGGCATCCACTCACCCCCTACTTGCCAGGATGAAGCACACTGGGCACAAAGCCCCCTCTAGAACCAGTGGAGGAAGACATCCACTCACCCCCTCCTTGCCAGGATGAAGCCCACTGGGCACAAGTCCCCCTCCAGAACCAGTGGGCAAACCACCCACTAGAGAGACTGTGGCTTTGCACTCCCCAGGACCAAGCAGTGGGCAAACCACCCACTTGAGAGACTGTGGCTTTGCACTTCCCAGCACCAAGCAGTGGGCAAACCACCCACTAGAGAGACTGTGGCTTTGCACTTCCCAGGACCAAGCAGTGGGCAAACCACCCACTAGAGAGACTGTGGCCTTGCACTCCCCAGGACATCACAGAGGGCATGTAGCCCCCTTTAGGAGTAGTGGCGTTGTACCATCTTCCGGCTGAGGTGCCCCCCCATTCCTCGTCCCCCTGAGGTGCAAGTGTGTTTTCGACCTGATGCCCCTGCAGTGCTTTCTCCGTATTGAGGCCTTGGCCTATGGGTTATGGCCCTGTGGGCCACGGACATTTTGTAATGGGATTTGTCCCTCCATTTGTATATATTGTACATACTGTTTAGTGCTTTAAGGATGTATTTATCTAAATCTTTAATATTATACTCACTTTAATCAATTCCTTTTGTCCTTGCATTATTCTTGAGGATTACGGGGTGTATATGTGATGTTGTTGCATCTGTTTGTGTCTATGGTGTTGGGGGTGGAGGTGGGGGTGGGGGTGTTGCGTGTTGCGTGTGTGTGTGTCACTCTCTTTTTCCTCCCCCCTCCCTTTTGTGCTAGGTGCGGTACTCACCGTGGTCGCCTTCGCCACTGTTCTTGTTCCTGGTGTAGGAGGAGGTAGACCAGCATTGGAAATATGTGCAGTTCGGGCTCCATGGCGTCATGGTTCTTCCTTGAGTGTCGAGAGGTGAGTTGTTTCCCTTCTGTGTACTGTTTCCATCGTGCTTTTGATGGCATTGGTACCGCCCCGGAAAAGGTGGCGGATTGGTGTGTCATAATACAGTGGGCGGTACATTGTCTTCCGCCTGGCTGTTGGCGGTTACCGCAGCGATGCTTGTTGCTACCGCCGTGGCGGTCGGAGTGTTAAGTGGCTGTATGTTTTTGGCGGTTTCCGCCGTGGTCAAAATTCCATTTTTCTTACCGCCGGCCTGTTGGCGGTATTACCAACTCTTTATCACCGACTGCCAGGATTGTAATGAGGGCATATATCTGGTTAGCACACTGTAGTCATAGTTAGTACTCCCAAAGATAGGAATTCCTCAGATATTAACACTTAATAACTTTCAACTCATTTAAGGAATCATCACAAAATTTGCCATACCTATTGCACTTTCTTCATTTTGAAATAGCATAAATTTTTTGTGGTGAATCATTAATAGGGTGCAAAGATAAAAGGGGGTCCCCAAGTGTGTTTTTCCACCAATGCATTTTCCTGAATGGACTTACATAAAATATGGAAAGATTATACATTATGGTGTAGAGACGATGCTTTTTAGGTACTGCAGTTAAGTAGGGTAAGTATTTTTTTTAAGTTATATTCATTTAAACTTAGTGACGTGCCACTGATATACTTTCACGGAATTTCACTAAATGTTGTGAAATTACTGTGTACATGGCAGTTAACCTATTTAAAAATATATAAATAAATTTCCCTACCTATTACCTTTTTAATAAAGTGTTAATAGGTAGGGACCTACTACTTACTTATATCTAAGGCCCTAACACTGAACACAGCCAAAGTGTAGTAATAACAATATGGCTGCCTTTTCATTCTCAAAAAACAGCCATTACCCAATTATATGCTGGCTTGTCATAGCCATGTCTCATGGTATACTGCAAAGTTATCACAGTATACCATGGCCCAAAATATAAGAAAAGCCTAGCTGCATTATTGGATTACGGTACCCTTGCATCACTCATGGTGTCCCATGGGCAATGTAATACTTAAGTCTGCGTTGATCGATACATCTGGATAAATGCAAGGCAGTGCAATTTGCTGGTTTTGCATTACTCTGAACACCATAATCTACATTGCTGCTAAATTTCACATAAATCTGCATGTCACGCACAATAGCCACTCCACTCTACGATCTGTTGCATGGGCAATGTAATACTTAAGTCTGCATTGATTGGTAAATCTTGATAAATGCAAGGCAGTGCAATTTGCTGGTTTTGCGTTACTCTGCACACCATACTCCACATTACTGCAAAATGTTCACATAAATCTGCATGTCACACCACTATAGCCACTCCACTCTATGCTATTCCACGCTATGGCACTCAACTCTACGCCTCCCCCTGGATGCTACTCAACTATACTCTATTCAACTCTATGCTGTGCTTCTTTATACCACTGCACTCTACTCTGTTCCACTGTATGCTCTTCCACCAACACTCCATTGTACGCTATTCTACTGTATGCCACTCCACTGTACACTATTCCATTCTACACCACTCCAGTGTATGGCGCTCCACTCTATGCCACTTCATTCTACACTATACGATTGGACCCCAATTCACCATATGCTATTACACTATACCCTGCCCCACTGTATACCACTTTACTCTACATCACGCCATTATATACCTCTCCACTATACACTACTACATTCTAGACCACTCTACTGTACAACACTCTACTGTGTGCCACTCCACTCTGTTCTATTACACTATACATAACAACTCCACTCCACTCCAGTCTACTCTATGCTATTACACTGTTTGCAACTCCACTCTATGCCTCTTTAGTATGGGCCACTACACTGTATGCCACTCTGCTAAACGGTACTCCAGTATATGCTATTCCACTCCACTGTAATCCACCTCATTCTATACTAGCCAATTAAACACCATTCTACTCCATGTTCATCGACTATATGCTAATTCACTCTACCCCACTCCACTGATTACTACTCCACTCTACACTACTCCACTGTGCCACTGCACTCTACGCTATTCTACTCTATGCTATTCCACTCTATGCTATTCTACTCTGTCACTCCACTGTACTCCACTCTACGTTATTCCACTGTGTGCCAATCCGTTCTATGCTATTATACTGTGCCCAGCTTCTCTCTTTGCCCCTGTAATGTATAGTATTACACTCCACTGAACAGTATTCAACTGTACGCTATTCCATGGTGTGCTACTCCACTTTACAATAATACACTCTAAGTCACTACAGTGTACGCCCATCCAATCTATGCTGCTCCACTGAATGACACTCTCTATAACTCTACTCCATAAAAGTCTACCACACTTCATGGCATTCTGTGACATTGTACTCTACTCTATCCCTGTACACTCCGTTGTCCAACTCTATAATGTACTCTATGCCCATGCACTTCAACTGAAAACACTCTATTCCACTATACACTTTTCTATATACTCCACTCCATACCACTCTACTTTATGACACAACAGTACACTTTATTGTACTTTACTCCCCACTGCGTTACACCACTCGACTCTACTCCACCATACAAGACTTCACCTTGTTCTACACTACTATACAACAATCCACTCTATGCAGCTATACTGTTTTACCAAATACTGCACTCTATGCCACACCACTCTACAACACTCTCCAACACTGTATACCATTGTAGGTCACCTAATACCTCTTCACTCCACTGTACTACACTGCATTATACTATATGCCACAGTACAATACTCTACTCCACTTCACTCTACGATACTGTAGTTTACTATACAACACTGTAAGTGACACTTTGTATGCCACTGCACCCCACTTTACTCCCCTCTACTCTGACACACTACTCCACTGGATGCCACCCACTCTACTTCACTCAATGCATTATACTCTATAGCACCGTATGCCAATCCACTGTGGCACACTCTACAACACTGCTGTACTGTACACAAATCCACTCTACAAAAAGCAACTAGATGGTGTCACTCTTCTCTACTGTAGTCTACATCACTTTCCAATGCAGTACAACACCCCACTACACTCTACTGTACAAAACGGTACTCTAATTTACACTTTACTCAACTGTTGGACCTGGCCCTTTTACAGTGTAATTCCCCAAACCTTTTGCATTTGTTCTCCTTATTATTGTGACCCTTGTTGGCTGACATTATGACTCTGAGCACTACTGGTAATCAGTGCTAAAGTGCATGTGCTCTCCCATGTAAACTTGCTATGATTGGCTTATACCTAATTGGCATATTTAATTTACCTATAAGTCCCTTGTAAAGTGGTATCCCTATGCCCAGGGCCTGTAAATTAAATGCTACTAGTGGGCCCGCAGCACAGCTTGCGCCACCCACTGAAGTAGCCTTTCAAACCTGTCTCAGGCCTGCTAGCGCAGGGCCTGTGTGTGAAATTTTCTGCCACAGGGACCTGGCATCTAAATTTACTTTACCCTTTACCACATGTAAGTCACCCCTAAGGTACCCCCTAGCTAGCCCCATGTGCAGGGTGCCATGTATGTAGAAGGCAGGACATGTGCCTAGTAATGTGGTCTGTCCTGGTAGGGACAAACGGCCTATTTGGTTTCTCACTGCTGTGAGTACTGCCTTCTCATAGGATTGCATTGGAAATGCCCTGCCTTATGTGGAAGAGGTATGGTCTAATTCATGAAGGGTAGCGTAGGCATGTTTGGTATGGTTGTAAGGATGGCAAGAAATGCTGCTTACTGGTGTAGGTGTATTTTTTATTACTATTACAGAAATGACACTTCTAGAAAGTGAGCATTTCTCTGTGCTTACGACTCTGGTGTTTTTGCAGCTTGACTCCAATCCACATCTGGGCAGAGTGACAGTTGGGCTTTGTGCATACTTTTCAGAAAGCCGCTACACAGGGAGGATGGAGGTGTCATAGAGGTGCATCTACATACTGAATAGTCTTCCTGGGCTGAGAGAACGGAGAGGTGGGGACCACCTGAATTTGTAAAGGCTGTACCCTGGCCTCACACAATAGGGCCGTTTACCCCCAGCTGATGTTTGGAACCTGTGCTGCAGGAGAGAGGGGTTACTCCGGGGACCAGTTGTAACTGGCTTGAACCTGCTCTCCCCTCCTGTTGAAAAACACACTGTAAACTGAGTATAAGTACAGGGGAATTTTCCCCACAATTCAGACATGAAGACCTGAAGGGACTTACTTAGAACTAGACACAGGACGCTGCTGAATAGGACTCACCAGGACCACCTCGGACTGCTGTTGCTGTGCTGACCTGTGACCGGCCTGGTCACGAGAAGGAACTGCCATCACCTGCACACCTTGTGCTGACCTGTTGTTGGGCCTGCTGTGCTTCTCCTCTCTCTTGTCTCCAGGGGCAGGGTGCTGTGGCCCCTGACCCCTGTACCCAACTCAAGCACGAGAAGTGCTTCCTTTGTTGGTGCCTACAGCGCCTGGAGAGCGCTTTACCTGGGCCCCCCTGCGTTTGTAATCGCATTGCCGAGTGACAACCTCACCGCCACAACCTGGGTTCTAAAAAACTGTCCCGCGCTGCGAAGCGCTCATCAAGGTTCATAAATCACCGCCGCGGTGGCCCCAGCGCTCATAAGTGATCTACAACTATGAAATCACTGATGCGACCCGGCTTCCTTTTCAAAGCGCCTCGGATCCTCACTGTCCCTGGTGCCCCCTGGGCACCACAAACAGAAAGTACAGGAGTGAGCGCGCTCCTACTGTTCCCCCAGGGCAACTTGCTCCCAGCAGCACCCCCAGGGCACAAGCAGGCACCTGCTTTGGTGCCTGCGCACTGCAGTGTGCTGGACTGGCTAGTGACCCAGGCAAGGGGCGGAAGCCTCATCGGTGCTCCCACGCCCCACCCGGCCCATGTGTCGTTTGGGGTCTTGTTTGGCCCCCCTCACTTTCGTTGAAGGGCTGGTTAAGGCCCAGGGGGAGGCCCCCAGGGGATGCAGGCCCCCAGAGGGGTCCGATACTCATACTTCGAACGGCGTGTGGGGTGGAAGCCTCATCAGAGGCAGCGCAGGGAGCTGCTGGGCTAGTTTTTTTGCACATTGTTGTGGCCCCCCTTGTGAAAGGGCCAGTGGAGGCCCAGGGGGCCCCCAGAGATTGCAGGCCCCAGGAGGGGCCCATCATAAAACCTCAGAGAGGGTGCCGACCACCCCTCTCCGCCAGGAGCAAAGCGTGGCCCCCGTTTAGCGCACAGTAGCACCGCGGGCCCCACCTTCATCTTCCAGGCACTAGGAGTGCCCCTTTTCATCATACAACAGGTACTTTTGGGGACATATTCATTCTGACATGAACCTTGGGGGTTATATGTTCCCTGCCTCTTCTTATGATGTTGCGTATATGTGCTGGTGTTCCTTTTATGGGCATGACATGCTGATATTTACTTTATGACTTGTGATATGTTCTCTAATGTTCCTTTTATGGATATTTATGATGTGTTTATGACAAGTACATATATTTCTTTACTGTGATTCCCGACTTCTGCTATGTTGCAGAATCCTGAGTACTTATGTGTTCTAATGTGACAACTGCTTATTCTTGCAGAGTATTAGTAACCTGTGTCACATTCTGACAACTGCTAAGGTAGCAGGGTATTACTGATATGTAATGTTTGGTCTAATTATGTTTTGTGCAGTACAGTTTATTTTTACATACTCAGGCCCTCATTCTGACCCTGGCGGTAGGTGATAAAGCGGCGGCCAACCCGCCAACAGGCCGGCGGTCCAAAATATGCAATTCTGACCCTGGCGGGAACCGCCAACACAGCCCGCCGCATTAACACTCCGCCCGCCACGGCGGAACAAACAAACAGCGCGGCGGTCCCCGCCAACAGCCAGGCGGCAGACAATGTACCGCCCACCCTATCACGACCCACCAATCCGCCACCTTTTCCGGGGCGGGAGCACCGCCGATAAAAACACGGCAGAAACAGACTACGAACGGGAAAACGCTCACCTCCACATACTCCACGCGAGATTCTGGCAGTATGGAACCCGAGTTACAGGTCATCCCCGCACTCCTATACCTGCTCCTGTACCAGGAGCACGCCCGGCGGCGCGGAAGACATCGGTGAGTACTGCACCTACGACACAGGGGAGGGAAAAGATTACCGGCACACACCCACCCACCCACACCCACTACAACACACACATCAATGCATTCCCACAGATCACTGTCACAACCCACAAACCCCCCCCTCCGAAATAATGCAAAGACCAAAAGAAGAGATCTTATACGGGCAGATATATTGAAAAATGGACAGCAGTAATCCAAATAAATAAATAAACTATGTACAAAATATATACATCTACTATATGTAGTCCAACCACTGTCCGTGGACCACAGGGGTCCTGAGCAAAGGGGCAAGGCCCAGTCCCACGACAAGAACTCCACGGAGAGAACACTGCAGGGGCATCAGAAAGAAAAAAGGACAGGCACCTCAGGGGGAAGGGAAGGGGGGGCACCTCAGCCACTTGAGTACACGACGCCAGATCCACGAGGGGACTCCATGACCACTGGGCCATCCTGGGGAGAGCAAAGCCACAGTCCATACAGTCCATACAGTGGGTGGCCTGCCCACTGGGCCATCCTGGGGAGAGCAAAGCCACAGTCCATACAGTGGGTGGCCTGCCCACTGGGCCATCCTGGGGAGAGCAAAGCCACAGTCCATACAGTCCATACAGTGGGTGGCCTGCCCACTGGGCCATCCTGGGGAGAGCAAAGCCACAGTCCATACAGTGGGTGGCCTGCCCACTGGGCCATCCTGGGGAGTGCAAAGCCACAGTCCATACAGTCCATACAGTGGTTGGCCTGCCCACTGGGCCATCCTGGGGAGAGCAAAGCCACAGTCCATACAGTCCATACAGTGGGTGGCCTGCCCACTGGGCCATCCTGGGGAGAGCAAAGCCACAGTCCATACAGTCCATACAGTGGGTGGCCTGCCCACTGGGCCATCCTGGGGAGTGCAAAGCCACAGTCCATACAGTCCATACAGTGGTTGGCCTGCCCACTGGGCCATCCTGGGGAGTGCAAAGCCATAGTCCAAACAGTCCATAACAGACTCCACTGCCACTGGAGGAGGCATGTTGGCCAGAGGACATCCTGCAGCCCTGCCTGAGACAGATCCTGCCCTGCCACGTCTGCCAAAGGGCCAGCGGTTCTTGCCTGGAAGGGCCCAGTTCAGCGGTTCTTGCCTTGAAGGGCCCAGTTCAGCGGTTCTTGCCTTGAAGGGCCCAGTTCAGCGGTTCTTGCCTTGAAGGGCCCAGTTCAGCGGTTCCTGAGACGGCGGTCCCCAGCGGAGCGGTGCTGGAGACGGCGGGGCCCAGTTCAGCGGTTCTTGCCTTGAAGGGCCCAGTTCAGCGGTTCTTGAGACGGCGGTCCCCAGCGGAGCGGTGCTGGAGACGGCGGGGCCCAGTTCAGCGGTTCTTGCCTGGAAGGGCCCAGTTCAGCGGTTCTTGCCTTGAAGGGCCCAGTTCAGCGGTTCTTGCCTTGAAGGGCCCAGTTCAGCGGTTCTTGCCTTGAAGGGCCCAGTTCAGCGGTTCTTGCCTTGAAGGGCCCAGTTCAGCGGTTCCTGAGACGGCGGTCCCCAGCGGAGCGGTGCTGGAGACGGCGGGGCCCAGTTCAGCGGTTCTTGCCTTGAAGGGCCCAGTTCAGCGGTTCTTGCCTGGAAGGGCCCAGTTCAGCGGTTCTTGCCTTGAAGGGCCCAGTTCAGCGGTTCTTGCCTTGAAGGGCCCAGTTCAGCGGTTCTTGCCTTGAAGGGCCCAGTTCAGCGGTTCTTGCCTTGAAGGGCCCAGTTCAGCGGTTCCTGAGACGGCGGTCCCCAGCGGAGCGGTGCTGGAGACGGCGGGCCCAGTTCAGCGGTTCTTGAGACGGCGGTCCCCAGCGGAGCGGTGCTGGAGACGGCGGGGCCCAGTTCAGCGGTTCTTGAGACGGCGGTCCCCAGCGGAGCGGTGCTGGAGACGGCGGCCATTCTATGGCCAACTGCTCATTGCCTGGTGGTGCCCTCCTGGGCAGCGGGGATGGTGCTCCTTCAATGCCCACCTGGGCTGTGGGTGGTGGGGCCCTCCTGGCCAGCTGGGCTGGGTCCTCCCTGGGCAGCGGCTATGGGGGTGGTGGGCTCTCCCGGGGCAGCTGTGCCGGTTCCTCCCTGGGCAGCGGATATGGGGGTTGCGGGCTCCTCCTGGGAAGCTGTGACGGGTCCTCCATGGGCAGCAGGCCTGCTGCCTGACTTCTCCGCCTTGCTGACCTTGCCCTCCTTAGTCGGGAGTCTGTGGCCCTTTCCTCCCTTTGGAGCTGTGGCTGTTGACGGTGGCTGGCTAGTGTCCTGGGGGGATATAGAACCCGGGCTCCTGCGGCGCCCCTTCCGCCTTCTGCTCCTCTTCCCAGGGGGTGGGCTGGCTGTCCCCTTGCTGCTGGGCGAAGATCCAGACCTGCGGGCTGGTGGGCTCCAATACCCCTGCACCCTTGTCAAGGGGGCTGCAGGGCTGGTGGTGGCTGAGGTGCTCTTCTTACCCCGACGAGAAGGAGGGGGGGGCTCAGGGTCAGGAAAGAAGGTAGCAGTAGAGAGATAGATTTTCCTGGGACAATGGATAGTGGTAGGTACAGTGGGTATGGGAGTGGAGGGAGAGGATGTGGTTGTAGGCGAGACAAGTTTGCTGTCTTTGGGTGCAGGTGCAGGAGCGGGAGGCTGTCGTGAGGTGGATGGCTGTTGGGTGGGTGGGTGGCTGCGTTTGTGTGGTGTGGAAGAGGGGGTGACAGACACAGTGGGAGAGGACACAGGGGACGTGTAAATGGCAGTGGGGGTGGTGACTGCACGTGTGCGGACTGTACTGGAGGGTGTGCTGGTGATGGTAACACTGGCTGATGGTGAGGTGAATGAAGGTGTGAGTGTAGACGTCACAGGGAGGGAGGAGGGAGATGAGGAGGTGGGGGTCACAGAGGTGGTAGTGACTGTTGGCATGTCTGCATCGGAATGTTGCTTGTGTGAATGTCTGCGTGATCTGTGGTGCTTATGTTTGGATGAGCTGCTCTTGGGTGTTGAGGTGTGTGCAGGCTGGTCTGATGGTGTGGGTGGGACAGGCAGAGGAACAGGAGACTGGGAGGAGGGAGTTAGTAGAGGGAGGCAGGAGACAGGGACAATGGCTTGCGTCAGTGCTGAGGCCAGAGCCTGGAACGATCGCTGATGGGCAGCATGACCCGAATGAATGCCCTCCAGGTACGCATTGCTGCGATGAACCTCCCTCTCCACCCCCTGGATGGCATTCAAAAGGGTAGTCTGCCCAACAATGAGCGTTCGGAGGAGGTCAATGACCTCCTCACTGAGGGCAGCGGGGGTAACAGGGGCAGGGCCTGAGGTGCCTGGGGCGAAGGAGATGCCCGGCTTCCTGGCAGAGCGGGCACGGGGCGAACGCTGAGGGGCTGCTGGGAGGGCGGAGATGGTGCGCTGGGTGGCGGCTGTACCTGTAATGGCGGGGGGCACGGATGGTGCCACCCCCGCAAGGGAGCTCCCTTCCGAGGACGTGTCCGTGTCGCTGCAGGGTCCAGTCGTCCCCGTTGTGGAGCTCCCCTCGCCCTCCGTCTCACTGGTCCAGTCAGACTCTGTGGCATGGCCCTCCTGGGCCATGTGAGATGCAGCTCCCTCCTGCCCCGATGCCACTTCTCCTCCGCCTGATGATGCTGATGCACACAAGCACAGAAAGACAAACAAAAAGGGGGGGGGAGAGAGAAATAAAGAGATTTTGAGTACATGGATCACCGGTACAGTTAGCGGACATGACAGACACAGATGCCCCCTGCACTAAGTTGCGCACTTGGGGTCCCCTACGCATTCCGTGGAACATGCCCTACACGCCTAGAGTTGACAACTGCACCCATGGATGACACGGCCCAGGGATGGCTGTACTGGCACACTACTGAGGGTGGTGGCTGGGGACACAGGGGCTTATGGGGGTGCCCAGCCTACAGATATCGCCCTGGCCTAGGGGGACCCACAGCCCTCCTCCCCCACCCAGACACCTCCACTGCGCGACAACAGAGTAGATTATGCTTGTACTCACCCCCTTGTGTCTGCTGTGCTGCCCTCACGCGCCCATCCAAATCAGGGTAGGCCACCGCCAGGATCCGGAACATCAGGGGGGTCAGTTGACGGCAGGCACCCCGCCTACATTGGGAGGCCATCCCCAGCAGAGACTCGGCGGTCTTCTTGGTCCCGCGGCGGATGTCCTCCCACCTCTTGCGGCAGTGGGTGCCCCGTCGATGGTGGACTCCCAGGGTCCGGACTTCCTTGGCGATGGCACGCCAAATCCCGATCTTCTCATGGGCGTGGACCTATGTGACACGTACAGGGAGGGAGAAATACCACGTTCAAGTTTGTCTGCATTATTGTTGCCAGTGGCCCAACGCCCCCTATCCCCGCCAGGCCCCCCGCCAGGCCCCCCGCCAGGCCCAACATGCCCCCCATCCCCGCCAGGCCCCCCGCCATGCCCCCCGCCAGGCCCAACATGCCCCCCATCCCCGCCAGGCCCCCCGCCATGCCCCCCCGCCAGGCCCAACATGCCCCCCATCCCCGCCAGGCCCCCCGCCAGGCCCCCCGCCAGGCCCAACATGCCCCCCATCCCCGCCAGGCCCCCCGCCAGGCCCAACATGCCCCCCATCCCCGCCAGGCCCCCCGCCAGGCCCCCAAGCCAGCCAGCGGCCCCAAATCCATATTGAATTAAACTCACTTGTTGGTCTGGAGGACCGTAGAGTAGCGCATACTGGGGGAGGACCCCATCCACAAGTTTCTCCAACTCTTCTCCAGTGAAGGCAGGGGCCCTTTCCCCAGGCGCAGCAGCCATTGTCCCTTCCAGACCAAGGTCACAGCAACACTTGCAGTATAGGTCCTCTCCTGTGAAAGTTCAAGTCGCAAGTGAATAAGTAGATAGAAAATGGCGGTCACGTCCGCGGCGGTGCGTACCGCGGCGGTGCGTACCGCCACCGCCGGCGCCCTTCGCCATTGGCTCCTGAAACCCATAGGCTTCAATGTTAACCAATGCGGCTTCGCGCCGCGGTCTTCGACCGCCTACCGCCACGGTGTGCCACGCCAGCGCATTGACCTCACATCCCATTGTCACACTTCACAGGTCAGGCAGCTGCCATTTCGAGGGTCCACATGGCTCAATTTCAACTGCGTCACACAGGCCTAGGCCTTGCATAGCCACTCAGACACGCCATTCACTGCATAGAGAATCGTTTACTGTGCAAGCTGTGAGTACGTACCTGTGGGTTGCTTGACTGTGTGCTCCATGTTGTCCTTCCTAGGCACCGTCCGCTGAGTTTGGCGAGGAGACGGATGAATCCTCCCGTGTACAGGCCGCTGGTGGACCTGTCGACAATGGAAGCACGCCACATTATCCTGACCTACCGGCTTGACCGTGCCACTATACATGAACTGTGTGCCCAGCTGGAGCCCGACCTGATGTCCCCCATCCGCCAACCCACAGGGATTCCCCCTCTGGTCCAGGTCCTGTCAGTACTCCACTTCTTTGCAAGTGGGTCATTTCAGACAACAGTGGGAATTGCTTCTGGGATGTCTCAGCCCATGTTTTCGAAGGTGTTATCCAGAGTGTTGTCGGCCCTGATGAAATACATGAGGAGCTACATCCTTTTCCCTGAGGTGGGCGAATTGGCTGCAGTGAAGGGTGATTTCTATGCCCTTGGACATATTCCCAACGTCATTGGTGCCATTGATGGGACCCATGTGGCTTTGGTTCCCCCAAGAGACAGGGAGCAGGTGTACAGGAACAGAAAAAGTTACCATTCCATGAACATCCAGGTGGTGTGTTTGGCTGACCAGTACATCTCGCATGTAAATGCCAAATTCCCTGGGTCAGTGCATGACGCCTACATCCTAAGGAATAGCAGCATCCCTTACGTGATGGAACAGCTAGAGAGACACCGTGTATGGCTATTGGGGGACTCTGGGTACCCCAACCTGTCGTGGCTACTGACCCCAGTAAGGAATCCCCGGACCAGGGCAGAGGAACGGTACAATGAGGCCCATGGGCGTACTAGGAGGGTGATCGAACGCACCTTCGGCCACCTAAAGGCCAGGTTTCGGTGCCTGCATATGACAGGTGGATCCCTAATGTACTCACCTAAGAAGGTGTGTCACATCATCGTGGCCTGCTGCATGCTTCACAACCTGGCTTTGCGCCGCCAGGTGCCTTTCCTGCAGGAGGATGGTCCAGATGGTGGTGTTGTGGCAGCTGTGGAACCTGTGGAGAGTGAAGAGGAGGAAGACGACGGGGATGAAACAGACAACAGTGACAGAATCATTGCACAGTACTTCCAATAGGACACAGGTAACAATTCAAACATAATTTTGTTAATGTAAACTACTCTCCTGCATCTCTGCTGCCTGTCTATTTGCCCCAGTGTATGATGACTGAGTTGTGGCTTTTCCCTCCCTATTTCAGATCTGGGGTCCCCACTACGAGTCCTGTGCTTCGTTTCCCCATGGACTACAGCTTTGTGGCAGCTGTTTGTTGACTTCACTATGTACAAGGACATATTTGCACTGTCATGTCAATTACAATATTTTGAATTCACAGCCAGACTCCAGATAGTTTTGTGCAAAATAGGTGTTTATTTCATTGCTCAAAATGGGATGGGTGGTTTCAAGTGGGTGGGGGCTATGGTGAAGGAATGTCCGTGGCAGAGTCCAGAGTAACAGTCACACAGGTGCATTGTCCATAGGCCTGTGGAGAGATGGAGCATGGGCAGTTCAAGGATGGACAGGGTGACAATGTGGGACAGTGGGATGACATCAGGTGGTATCCTTTGCTGGCGAGGGTCTTGACATCCTACTCTGTCTTCTTGCGAGATCTCAGGGCCCTCTTGCGGGATGGTTCTTCTCCTGCAGGAGGTGGGGGTCTGGTGGGCTGCTGTTGTGCGGGGGCCTCCTGTCCACTAGCGCCGGCGGAGGTGGTTGGCTGTTCTTGGTCCAGGCTAGTGGCAGAGGCCCTTTGTTGTTGTTGAGTGTCCGTCCTGGTGTTGATGAGTTCCTGCAGCAGCCCTACCATGGTAACCAGGGTGGAGGTTAGGGCTCTGATGTCCTCCCTGTACCCCCGATAGTGTTCCTCCTGCAGTACCTGGATCTCCTGGAACCGGGCCAGTACCGTCGCCATCGTCTCCTGGGAGCGGTTGTATGCTCCCATGATGGTGGTGAGGGCCTCGTGGAGAGTGGGTTCCCTGGGCCCGTCCCCCCCCTGTCGCACAGCTGCCCTCCGAGTTGCCCTGTTTCCCTGGGCCTCTGCCCCCTGGCCGGTGTGCCCACTACCACTGCCCCCAGGTCCCTGTTGTTGTTGGGGTGGTGGGTTATCCTGGGAGCCCTGTAGTGGTAGACACACCGCAGATTGACGCGCCCTGGAGACAGAGGCATGGGCCCGCTGGGTGGGAGCTGTGCTGGTGTTCCCAGAGGGGTTTGGGTCTGTAGTGGCCTGTGCCTGTGTGAGGGGAACCGACTGTCCAGAGGTCCCCGATGGTCCGGGCTGGTCATCAGTGTCCAGGTCGACAGAGCTGCTGTCATCGCTGACGGCCTCTTGGGTGGGGGGTGTGGAGAATTCTGGGCCCTCCGTGGCGGTGTGTTGGCGGTCGGGTCCTGCAGGGGTATAGAGGTATGGTTATAGTTTCAATGTGTGCCATATGGGTGTATCTGTGGGGTCCCGTGTCCCCAAGTGCTGGCATTCGTGTGTGGGGGCTTTGGTGAGGGTGGCTTGTGGGGGGGATGTGTATATGCATTGGGCATGCTTTGGTGATGGGTGTCCATGCTTAGTGGACGCATGCAGGCCTAGGTTTTGGGATGTGTGGGTTGTGATGGTGAGACATTGGCAGGGAATAGGTGTGCTGGGGGTGGGGGTGAGGATGGTGGTGGGGGTGAGGATGGGGGTGGGGGTGAGGGTGGGGTTCGAGGATGGGGGTGAGGGTTGGGGTATGATTTGGCATGCAGGTGGGGGGGAAGCAGTATTGAAGCTTCAACTTACCAGAATCCATTCCTCCGCCGACTCCTGCGAGGCCGTCAGGATGCAGGATGTTCAAGACTTCCTCCTCCCATGTTGTAAATTGTGGGGGTTGAGGTGGGGGTCCTCCGCCAGTCTTCTGCACGGCGATGTTGTGCCTGGATACCATGGAACGCACCTTCCCCCGTAGGTCGTTCCATGGCTTCCTGATGTCTTCCCGATTTCTGGGGTGCTGTCCCACAGCGTTGACCCTGTCGACAATCCTCTGCCATAGCTCCGTCCTCCGGGCAATGCTGGTGTATTGGATCTGTGTGCCGAAGAGCTGGGGCTCTACCCGAACGATTTCCTCCACCATGACCCTGAGTTCTTCGTCTGAGAAGCGGGGGTGTCTTTGGGGTGCCATGGAGTGGTGTGTATGATGTGTGGGGTGGAGTATGTGTAGTTAAGTGTGTTGAGTGTGGTGGTGTGTGTTGTTTTGTGTGTGAATATTGTGTGGGTGATGGTGTAGTGTGCCTCTGTGTGATGGTGTTCTGTGATCGCTGCTGTGTCTCTCAATGCTTCTTTTTGGATTTTGGTCGAAGGGGTTTGTTGGTGATGTGGGTGTGTGTTTTATATTGTATTGTGTGTGTGGGAGTGGTGTGTGTATGTGTATCAGGTGTGTGGAATTCAAATCGGCCAATGTGGCTGAGTTTTGTTCGTTTGTGTGTATTCTGACCGCGGCGGTGTGTACCGCCAATGGAAAACCGCGTTTGAAAGACCGCCGCGTGGATTCGTGGGTCGTAATGGCATGGGCGTATTTCTGTTGGCGTGACGGAGGTTTTGTCACCTCCACTTTTCTGCCGACCGCTGGTCTGGCGGTCTGTTGTGGCTGTCGGATTTTCGGAGGTTTGGCTGCTGCGGGTCAGAATGACCGCGGCGGGTTACCGCGACCGCGGCGGAATTATGGAGGATTTCTGACCGGCGGTAGGCGCCTTTTACCCATTAAAGCATTGTGGATTAAACAACATGTTTTAAATATAATTCTCTTTCTGGGCGTGGACCTATGTGACACGTACAGGGAGGGAGAAATACCACGTTCAAGTTTGTCTGCATTATTGTTGCCAGTGGCCCAACGCCCCCTATCCCCGCCAGGCCCCCCGCCAGGCCCCCCGCCAGGCCCAACATGCCCCCCATCCCCGCCAGGCCCCCCGCCATGCCCCCCGCCAGGCCCAACATGCCCCCCATCCCCGCCAGGCCCCCCGCCATGCCCCCCCGCCAGGCCCAACATGCCCCCCATCCCCGCCAGGCCCCCCGCCAGGCCCCCCGCCAGGCCCAACATGCCCCCCATCCCCGCCAGGCCCCCCGCCAGGCCCAACATGCCCCCCATCCCCGCCAGGCCCCCCGCCAGGCCCCCAAGCCAGCCAGCGGCCCCAAATCCATATTGAATTAAACTCACTTGTTGGTCTGGAGGACCGTAGAGTAGCGCATACTGGGGGAGGACCCCATCCACAAGTTTCTCCAACTCTTCTCCAGTGAAGGCAGGGGCCCTTTCCCCAGGCGCAGCAGCCATTGTCCCTTCCAGACCAAGGTCACAGCAACACTTGCAGTATAGGTCCTCTCCTGTGAAAGTTCAAGTCGCAAGTGAATAAGTAGATAGAAAATGGCGGTCACGTCCGCGGCGGTGCGTACCGCGGCGGTGCGTACCGCCACCGCCGGCGCCCTTCGCCATTGGCTCCTGAAACCCATAGGCTTCAATGTTAACCAATGCGGCTTCGCGCCGCGGTCTTCGACCGCCTACCGCCACGGTGTGCCACGCCAGCGCATTGACCTCACATCCCATTGTCACACTTCACAGGTCAGGCAGCTGCCATTTCGAGGGTCCACATGGCTCAATTTCAACTGCGTCACACAGGCCTAGGCCTTGCATAGCCACTCAGACACGCCATTCACTGCATAGAGAATCGTTTACTGTGCAAGCTGTGAGTACGTACCTGTGGGTTGCTTGACTGTGTGCTCCATGTTGTCCTTCCTAGGCACCGTCCGCTGAGTTTGGCGAGGAGACGGATGAATCCTCCCGTGTACAGGCCGCTGGTGGACCTGTCGACAATGGAAGCACGCCACATTATCCTGACCTACCGGCTTGACCGTGCCACTATACATGAACTGTGTGCCCAGCTGGAGCCCGACCTGATGTCCCCCATCCGCCAACCCACAGGGATTCCCCCTCTGGTCCAGGTCCTGTCAGTACTCCACTTCTTTGCAAGTGGGTCATTTCAGACAACAGTGGGAATTGCTTCTGGGATGTCTCAGCCCATGTTTTCGAAGGTGTTATCCAGAGTGTTGTCGGCCCTGATGAAATACATGAGGAGCTACATCCTTTTCCCTGAGGTGGGCGAATTGGCTGCAGTGAAGGGTGATTTCTATGCCCTTGGACATATTCCCAACGTCATTGGTGCCATTGATGGGACCCATGTGGCTTTGGTTCCCCCAAGAGACAGGGAGCAGGTGTACAGGAACAGAAAAAGTTACCATTCCATGAACATCCAGGTGGTGTGTTTGGCTGACCAGTACATCTCGCATGTAAATGCCAAATTCCCTGGGTCAGTGCATGACGCCTACATCCTAAGGAATAGCAGCATCCCTTACGTGATGGAACAGCTAGAGAGACACCGTGTATGGCTATTGGGGGACTCTGGGTACCCCAACCTGTCGTGGCTACTGACCCCAGTAAGGAATCCCCGGACCAGGGCAGAGGAACGGTACAATGAGGCCCATGGGCGTACTAGGAGGGTGATCGAACGCACCTTCGGCCACCTAAAGGCCAGGTTTCGGTGCCTGCATATGACAGGTGGATCCCTAATGTACTCACCTAAGAAGGTGTGTCACATCATCGTGGCCTGCTGCATGCTTCACAACCTGGCTTTGCGCCGCCAGGTGCCTTTCCTGCAGGAGGATGGTCCAGATGGTGGTGTTGTGGCAGCTGTGGAACCTGTGGAGAGTGAAGAGGAGGAAGACGACGGGGATGAAACAGACAACAGTGACAGAATCATTGCACAGTACTTCCAATAGGACACAGGTAACAATTCAAACATAATTTTGTTAATGTAAACTACTCTCCTGCATCTCTGCTGCCTGTCTATTTGCCCCAGTGTATGATGACTGAGTTGTGGCTTTTCCCTCCCTATTTCAGATCTGGGGTCCCCACTACGAGTCCTGTGCTTCGTTTCCCCATGGACTACAGCTTTGTGGCAGCTGTTTGTTGACTTCACTATGTACAAGGACATATTTGCACTGTCATGTCAATTACAATATTTTGAATTCACAGCCAGACTCCAGATAGTTTTGTGCAAAATAGGTGTTTATTTCATTGCTCAAAATGGGATGGGTGGTTTCAAGTGGGTGGGGGCTATGGTGAAGGAATGTCCGTGGCAGAGTCCAGAGTAACAGTCACACAGGTGCATTGTCCATAGGCCTGTGGAGAGATGGAGCATGGGCAGTTCAAGGATGGACAGGGTGACAATGTGGGACAGTGGGATGACATCAGGTGGTATCCTTTGCTGGCGAGGGTCTTGACATCCTACTCTGTCTTCTTGCGAGATCTCAGGGCCCTCTTGCGGGATGGTTCTTCTCCTGCAGGAGGTGGGGGTCTGGTGGGCTGCTGTTGTGCGGGGGCCTCCTGTCCACTAGCGCCGGCGGAGGTGGTTGGCTGTTCTTGGTCCAGGCTAGTGGCAGAGGCCCTTTGTTGTTGTTGAGTGTCCGTCCTGGTGTTGATGAGTTCCTGCAGCAGCCCTACCATGGTAACCAGGGTGGAGGTTAGGGCTCTGATGTCCTCCCTGTACCCCCGATAGTGTTCCTCCTGCAGTACCTGGATCTCCTGGAACCGGGCCAGTACCGTCGCCATCGTCTCCTGGGAGCGGTTGTATGCTCCCATGATGGTGGTGAGGGCCTCGTGGAGAGTGGGTTCCCTGGGCCCGTCCCCCCCCTGTCGCACAGCTGCCCTCCGAGTTGCCCTGTTTCCCTGGGCCTCTGCCCCCTGGCCGGTGTGCCCACTACCACTGCCCCCAGGTCCCTGTTGTTGTTGGGGTGGTGGGTTATCCTGGGAGCCCTGTAGTGGTAGACACACCGCAGATTGACGCGCCCTGGAGACAGAGGCATGGGCCCGCTGGGTGGGAGCTGTGCTGGTGTTCCCAGAGGGGTTTGGGTCTGTAGTGGCCTGTGCCTGTGTGAGGGGAACCGACTGTCCAGAGGTCCCCGATGGTCCGGGCTGGTCATCAGTGTCCAGGTCGACAGAGCTGCTGTCATCGCTGACGGCCTCTTGGGTGGGGGGTGTGGAGAATTCTGGGCCCTCCGTGGCGGTGTGTTGGCGGTCGGGTCCTGCAGGGGTATAGAGGTATGGTTATAGTTTCAATGTGTGCCATATGGGTGTATCTGTGGGGTCCCGTGTCCCCAAGTGCTGGCATTCGTGTGTGGGGGCTTTGGTGAGGGTGGCTTGTGGGGGGGATGTGTATATGCATTGGGCATGCTTTGGTGATGGGTGTCCATGCTTAGTGGACGCATGCAGGCCTAGGTTTTGGGATGTGTGGGTTGTGATGGTGAGACATTGGCAGGGAATAGGTGTGCTGGGGGTGGGGGTGAGGATGGTGGTGGGGGTGAGGATGGGGGTGGGGGTGAGGGTGGGGTTCGAGGATGGGGGTGAGGGTTGGGGTATGATTTGGCATGCAGGTGGGGGGGAAGCAGTATTGAAGCTTCAACTTACCAGAATCCATTCCTCCGCCGACTCCTGCGAGGCCGTCAGGATGCAGGATGTTCAAGACTTCCTCCTCCCATGTTGTAAATTGTGGGGGTTGAGGTGGGGGTCCTCCGCCAGTCTTCTGCACGGCGATGTTGTGCCTGGATACCATGGAACGCACCTTCCCCCGTAGGTCGTTCCATGGCTTCCTGATGTCTTCCCGATTTCTGGGGTGCTGTCCCACAGCGTTGACCCTGTCGACAATCCTCTGCCATAGCTCCGTCCTCCGGGCAATGCTGGTGTATTGGATCTGTGTGCCGAAGAGCTGGGGCTCTACCCGAACGATTTCCTCCACCATGACCCTGAGTTCTTCGTCTGAGAAGCGGGGGTGTCTTTGGGGTGCCATGGAGTGGTGTGTATGATGTGTGGGGTGGAGTATGTGTAGTTAAGTGTGTTGAGTGTGGTGGTGTGTGTTGTTTTGTGTGTGAATATTGTGTGGGTGATGGTGTAGTGTGCCTCTGTGTGATGGTGTTCTGTGATCGCTGCTGTGTCTCTCAATGCTTCTTTTTGGATTTTGGTCGAAGGGGTTTGTTGGTGATGTGGGTGTGTGTTTTATATTGTATTGTGTGTGTGGGAGTGGTGTGTGTATGTGTATCAGGTGTGTGGAATTCAAATCGGCCAATGTGGCTGAGTTTTGTTCGTTTGTGTGTATTCTGACCGCGGCGGTGTGTACCGCCAATGGAAAACCGCGTTTGAAAGACCGCCGCGTGGATTCGTGGGTCGTAATGGCATGGGCGTATTTCTGTTGGCGTGACGGAGGTTTTGTCACCTCCACTTTTCTGCCGACCGCTGGTCTGGCGGTCTGTTGTGGCTGTCGGATTTTCGGAGGTTTGGCTGCTGCGGGTCAGAATGACCGCGGCGGGTTACCGCGACCGCGGCGGAATTATGGAGGATTTCTGACCGGCGGTAGGCGCCTTTTACCGCCGAGGTCAGAATGACCACCTCAGTGTTGTGTTTACTTTGTGGTGTACATATTGCATCACGTGTTTTGTGTGTGTTGTGCAAACGCTTTACATATTGCCTCTAGGTTAGGCCTGACTGCTCGTGCCAAGCTATCAAGGGGGTGAGCAGGGGTTATCGTGTATGTCTAACTCCCTTGCCCTGACTAGAGTGGGTGGGTTCTGCCTGGCCTAGGTCCATACCCTAGCCAACCAGAAACCCCACTTCTTACATCAACTGTATGTTATGTTAATTTAATTTGATATCACACATGAATCTCCCCTACAGGGGTATCTCGGTGCTGAGGACAGCCGCAAAAACAAGGAGCAGAGCACTGAGTTCAAACAAATCAGTGTATAATCACTACAAGTACGGATATGAAATGGTGAGTTATTCAAATAGATGGGAGCAAGATAGGAGAAAGAATGGATGTGTGGGATGGTAAGTAAAGCTTCATCCATGAATCTCAAGTTCATGACTTGATAATAGTGTTTGAGTTTCTGGTGTAAGTAGCTAGGACATTTCCCCATTAAAGCATTGTGGATTAAACAACATGTTTTAAATATAATTCTCTTTCTGACAGGTAGCCAGTGTAGTCTTCTCAAAAGTAGAGTAGAAGCCGATCTTGAGGCAAGACTACAAATGAGCACTGCTGCAGTATTCTATACGAGGTGTAAATTGGAGGGTAATGTCTCAATGGCCGAAGCCAATGATGCATTAGCATAGTCCAGCCTGCTAACAATGAAAGCCTACACCAAGGTCTTCCTAGTCGCAAGTGGGATAAAAAGGAAGTGCTTTCCTCAGTAGGCGCATCAAACAGCAGCAGGCACCTATTGTGGATAGGACCTGCTCTTTCATCGTTAGATCTCTATCTAGCATAACACCAATCTTTTTCACAACCGGGCTGGGAGTAGAGGCACTACCTAGGTCTGAAGGCCACCAATCTGAGGAACAGAGTTGTTGGGCTTTCCCAAAAAGCATTATGGGGGTCATTCTGACCCTGGCGGCCACGAACGACTGAAGCACCACCAACAGGCTGGCGGTGCTTCATTGCCCATTCCGTCCGCGGGGGTCGGAAAGGTCCGGCGGTTTCCCACCGGATTAGCCCCGGTTTGGGCGAATCCTCCATGGCGGCGCTGAAAGCAGCGCCGCCATGGGGATTCCGACCCCCTTCCCGCCAGCCTGTTTCTGGCGGTTTTCACCGCCAGAAACTGGATGGCGGGAACGGGTGTCCTGGGGCCCCTGGGGGCCCCTGCACTGCCCATGCCAGAGGGCCTCCTAACAGGGCCCCAGTATGCTTTTCACTGTCTGCTTAGCAGACAGTGAAAAGCGCGACGGGTGCAACTGCACCCGTCGCACACCTGCAACACCGCCGGCTCCATTCAGAGCCGTCTTCAGTGTTGCAGGCCCTTTCCCGCTGGGCCGGCGGGTGCTCCCTTGGCGGGCGCCCGCCGGCCCAACGGGAAAGTCAGAATGGCCCCCGCGGTCTTCTGACCGCGGAGCGGCCAATTGGCGGTTCCCGCTTGCCGGGCGGCAACCGCCGCCCGCCAACTCGGAATGACCCCCTATATCTGCATTTTTGTATTTAACTGAAGATAGTTATTTGACATCCACTCTATCACTTTCATGCCATTGAAGAAGCGGTCCATCACATTATCCATGTCTTAGGAGATGACCAGCTGAGTGTCATCAGTATAAGACAAGATTTCAAAACCAAAAGATGTGATGATTTTGACAAGGGGGGCCACAGATACATTAAATAAAGTGGGACTCAAACATGATCCCTGAGAAACCCCCTGATCAATTAGCATGGTCTTGGACTTGAAAGCACCCGATGAGATGAATTGAGATCCAATTTCCACCCCACTCCATGCAACACTACCCCACTCCACGCTACCGCAATCCACACCACTATATCTTACAACACACCACTCCACTCTATGACACTTTAATCCACACCACACTACCTACTCAATTGTACTCCACTATACTCCACACTACTACACTTTATTGTACTCTACGCCACTGTATTATACTCCGCTCTATGGTGCTCCATTGTCCTACAGTCTGCTCCACTGTATGCAATTCCAATCTACAACACTGTACTATACTCTATGTCACTCTCTGGCACTCTACTCCACCCTAAGCCCACTCACTTTAAGCCACTGTACTACACTCTATGACACTCAACGATACGCTACTCACCTCTTTTCTATGATATGTCGCTCCACTATACGACACAGAACTTCACTCTACAACACTCTCCTCCACTGCATTCTACAACACTCTACTTGGCGATACTTCAGTCTGTGACTATCAGTGGGCACCAATGGTAAGATGCAAGGCATTTCTGACTACAACACATGGTGTCTGTTGAGGCAGGGTCATTATAAAGGCGGGCCTGCCTTGCTGGCTGCTTTTAAATTAAAGTTATATGCAAATTTGACTTTGGAATTAAAAGTACTTCCAAAGTCTTGAACTACCTTATTTTTACATATAAGTGATCCCTAAGGGTGTCCCATGTGCCCTTAGGGTTGGGTGTCATGTAACTATAAGCAGGGACCTTATAAAAATAGTTTTTAAGCCCTAGTGAGGTAAAACAGCCAAATTATTTTTCCTTCATTGTAGTGAATGGCCTCCATTGGGTAAAATGGGGAGACTTTATTTTAATTAACAAAGTCCCCTTAAGTGTCAGATACCTCAAGTTTAGTAGCAAATTAAATGTTACAATAAATCCAACAACTTACAGTGGTTGGATTTAATATAACGTGTTCAGGTAAAGAGTTTTAAACCACCTAAAAAGTTGTCAACTTCAGCCCGTAGTGCTCTGCTCTGATTGGCCAGCCTCTGGCAGCCTGGCCAGGCTGCCTTGATGAGGTATGAAGTAGCCTGGGATGAACACAAAGGAATGTACCTGTGGGTGGAGAACTCCCCTCAGCAGATTGAGAAGCAGGAAGAGGGGAGGGCTGCCAAACTGGTCTTCAAAGGCACGGAAGGACATTTGGAATAGCCAAGCACCTCCCTCACATCCTGCAACCCCAGACAATTAGGTGCCCTCTTGATTAGATTAGGAGAGGGTATGAGAGGAGTGTGTTTAAGATTTTTAGTCACACCACTGAGTGGGCTCAGCCAGATGTAACCTCCAAATATCCGTTTCAGCCTGATGGATTTTTGAAGAATGTTGCTCCCTGGGATTGATTCCATAGGGGGAAGGCCCTGCATCTGATTGGAGAACCGGGTCCCCCTGTTTTTCACCGAGGAGCAAGGATAAACCTGGCAGAGCTGCACCCACCCCTCGGTTCCCCACCAGATCCCTACAAGGAAGAACTACAGGAGAGCCCTGCTGGACCCCTGGCCAGCACCTGGACACTGCACTCTAGAGGACTGCACCAGCTGCACACTTGGGTTTCACCACAAGAAGGACTTTGCCTGGCTTCAACTGGTTCAAGGAAGGAATCCCTGTCTACTATAGATGAAAAATTGCTAACCAGAGTCCCCTGCACCAATTCCTGAAGAAACTGACCAGCTGGCCACTGTCCAGTGGCCAATTTGGAGTTTGCGCCAGGTGTATTCGGGGAGTTGTAGTCCACACCCTCGAGGAGCATCTCACAGCTTCTGCAACCTTGGGATGAGCTGTGGACCACAAAAGAAGCTTAAAAGAACATCTGGGTGAAGATCCAGAAGTTTGGGGAAGTTTGGAGAACTTTTTGAAAAAAGCTCCATGAAGGGACTGACCTGTCGTGGCAACTCTAGCCAGATTGCCTCAACCGCGACCCACCCTAACTTGCAGGTTCGTCCTGGTGAAGACAATCTCTGAAAAAGTGACTAAGTACGAATGTTGAAAGTTGACCAGGACCTCCTGTCGCACAGGTTCTCATTATCCTAATGAGACTACTGGATTCGGTCAGCAGAATCACTTGTATTGCGGGGGACTGAGTCTAATCCCACACTAGGTGACACCTGTTAGCCTAGTACAGATTTTGTTCTGGTAAACTAGCAGTGCCTCATCTCCGCATGAGAGCAGGGATGACTGGGCAACTGGGCGTATGACATAAATGAGTCCTCAGGGAAATCATGGTCAGTGAGATGTCATCCGCTCCTCTCAGTTACATTAGTCTCACGTATGCAGGGACAATCAGAGGCAGAGTAAGGTATAATAAGGTTTTATTGAAGCAACTGCTTCTTAAATAATAAAGCATGTATTGCAATAACTAGGACGATGAAGCATGACAGGATTAAAATTGTGACAAGGAGAGTAAAACACAAAAATAACGCTACCATGTTGTCACTACAGTTTTTAAGAATAGTTCCTATCCAGGCTATGTTAGAGCACAGCATGTTCAGCTCTAATTCTGCCCTTCAGGTTCCCCTGGGAATACATCATACCTCATACCTGAGCAAGAGGCCTGTAGTCTGCATAAGCAGCTGCAGTGAAGAACTCAGCAATCAGCATACAGTTGTGGTCATCTGGCTGGAATCTCCGTCTAACGTACATGGGTCAAAGCAGTGCTTTATAGTAAAACAGCTGATGTTCCAAGAAAGGATCCCCACGGTAGAGTGTGGATGTTTCTGTGAACAATGGAGACAAAGCATGCCACTACTGCCGTCAACCTATCTTACTGCAGCCTTGAGAAAAGCACAGAGTGAAAGAATGTCTTGTTTAAGAACATAGGCCCTGATTACAACCTCAGCGGTCTTCTCAGAAGATCGTCGAGGCAGTTGGCGCCAGAATACCGCCAGTGCTGGTGGTATTTATGGCTCCCTATTTTGAATTTTCCGCTGGGCCAGCGGACGGTAACAGAGTTAGTGTCCCCTGGTCCAGCGGAAAAGTCACATCAACATTGCTTCCGGCTCGTAATAGAGTCGCCGGCAATGCTGATGAGCAGCAGGTGCAGTAGCACCTGTCACGCATTTCACTGCCTAAAATTCGGGCAGTGAAATGTGCGAAGGGGCTATGCCTAGGGGCTCCTACACTGCCCATGCTAAGCTCATGGGCAGTGCATGGGCCCCCAGGGGCACCCCAAGTCCCCCTTCCCGTCAGCCTTTCCATGGCGGTGGTTATCGCCGTGGCCAGGCTGGCGGTCAGGGACTCATAATCCCCAGGGCAGCGGTGCTTGCACTGCTGCCCTGGGGATTATGACCGCCAGGTGAAAGCCTGGCGGTATAGTGGAGGGGCTGGCGGTATGGCGGTGGCTATTGTGACACGGCCATAATACCTGGCGGAACACCGCCAGCCTGTTGGCGGTGTTACCGTTAGCTTACCGCCGGCCGCCAGAGTCTTAATGAGGCCCATAGTGCTGACTTAGGCGAAGAACAGCTAGATAGAGAAAATAAAACAAAACCGCAAATGTGGCTATTGTTAAAATAATATAATGGAGCTAGAATAAAACATATCTAGGTTAAAGTGCACAGCCGCAGGCTTAGTTTTCTAAAAATAACGTGTCTAAAACTATAGCTAAAGTGGCTGCACAGCACTACCAGGCAGTGTATCCGAAGAGGGCTTCAAGGACGTCGGATCAAGTTATAGGTTTGCCCCAGTCAAGGGATTTTCGCCTCAAAAAATTGTCTACGTCCGAAGGTAAAAATATCCACCAAGGGCTCCCGCAATGCGTATCCAAGGAAGAGTTCCACTTTTGGTGGCAGCGTGGGATCCAGTACTTGTGTTTAATATCACACTACAGTTTTAAGTGAAATAAGTTACAAATCCTCTAAATTCACCTAGAGCAAAAGTATTTTTGATTTTCCAAATTTTGACTAATTTTTTAATTACTTCATTTTTGATTTTTCTAAACTGTTCTGATCAATTGGAGCTTGATCTGGCTAGCTTACCCACACTTTCTGCAGCTGAGCTTAGGGCATTGTGTAGGAAGAGGGGATTACCTGCTACTAACAACCTTACGAAGGCTGTGATGATCAAGTCCCTTGAAGCCTGCGTAGTGTGGAAAGAGACAGAGAAAGCTTCAGAGGTAGGAAGGGCGAGGGAAGATGCCCTCTCCAACCTCCAGGAGGAGGAGGATGATAGCCTCACTGTAATTTCAGCAGCTAGGCCCCCATCCAGAGCTAGTGGAAGGGGAGGGTGATGACATAGACAAGTGGCTGGGGGCCTTTGAGAGAGCCCTCCAGATGAGAAGTTTTAATCCTCAATACTGGGGTTCACTTCTATGGGAATTGGGCCCCAACTCTGGGAGGGATAGGTTTCTAACCTCAATTGGGGAGGAGGAAGATTCATTCCCTAGTATAAAGAGGTGCTTAATCAAGAAGTTTGGTCTGACCCCAGAGCAGTATAGGATGAAGTTCAGGGACACCCAAAAGGTCAATACCCAGTCTTGGGTTGATTTTGTAGACACTTCACATGGTAACAAAGTAAATACTTATGAGGGGTTATACAATTTGATCACGAGAGAGCACATCTTGACCAATTGTATCCAAGAAAGGTTACACCAGCATCTAGTGGACTCTAAGCTGACCAATCTCAGAGAGCTGGGGGAGGCAGCTGATGAGTGGTTGAGAACCAGTGGGGCTGTCAAGTCCCAGGGGGGTGTCAGGTGCCCAAATATCTAAGGAGGGAGGTGGTAAACCCACCACAGAGACTCCCTCTGTAACCCAGAAACCTAAGAAGGAGGGGAGCAAATTCCACTCCCACTCAGGCAGGGAGATCCAGGGTTGAAAAAGCATTTGGACAGTAAGACTTGCTTTGACTATCAGCAGACAGATCACTTCAGAGGAGATGCAGCCTGTCCAAAGACGGTGGTTAGCACTGTGCTGTCCAGTGTAGCCATGGAGGAGGACTCCTTAGATGATAAGGTCCTCATAGCATTGGGCTGGGAGACAGGACCAGATGGTAAGCTGGTGATCCCTAAGGGTGGAAGGAGGCACTTTTACCCCATTCAGGTGAATGGGATTCCTACCACTGGTCTGAGAGACACCTGTGCCAGTCACACTATAGTGAATGACCGGTTGGTGACCCCAGACATGTACGTCCCAGGAGAGGCAAGGAGAGTCAGGATAGCCACAGATGAAGCCACCTCCAAACCTGTAGCGAGAGTGCCCCTAGAGAGGGAGGGTGTCCTTGACTGGTTTAGGGTGGTATTCAGTGCTGACCTCCCCCTGGATTGTATCCTGGGCAATAACCTCCCAGAGGTGAGTCTGGTCCCAGATGGGGCAGTCGCCCTGGGCGCCACCCAACCTAAGGTTCTGGGCAGCTATCCCCTTCATTTAAGAGACAGGGTCCCCATGAAAAGTAAAGAAAAAAAGGAAGGGTAGGCTACTCTTACAGAGACTTCCAGGGAGCCAAAGGCCCTCTGCCCAGTAGAGCACTGCACTCTGAAGGACTGCACCAGCTGCACACTTGGGCTTCACCACAAGAAGGACTGTCCAGGGGCTAATTTGGAGTGTGTGCAGGTGCATTCTGGGAGTTGTAGTCTGCACCATTTAGGCGCATCTCAGTTCTTCTGGAACCTTGGGGTTAGCTGTGGACCTCAAAAAGAACCTTAAAAGAACATCTGGGAGAAGATCCAGAAGTTTGGGGAAGTTTGGAGAACTTTTGGAAAAAAGCTCCATAAAGGGACCGACCCACCATGGCAACTCTAGCCGGCTTGCCTCAGCCGCAACCCGGCCTGACATGCAATTCGTACCGGTGAAGAATATCTCAGAAAAAGTGACTAAATCCGAATGTAGAAAGTTGACCAAGACCTCCCAGCCAGCCTCCAAGGACGTCGGATCAAGATTCAGGTTTACCCCATTCAAGGGATTTTCGTCTCAAAAAATCATTTAAGTCAGAAGGTAAAAATCTCTACAGAGAGCTTCCGTGATGCGTATCCTTGGAAGAGTTCCAGGAGGTCAGATTAGACTGGCGACTTGGTCCCGCTGAAGAAAATCTTCAACAAAATGACTAAGTCCGAAGGTAAACTTTTGACCGAGGCCTCCAGCAGGCCGGCAGTAAAAATTTAGCAATTACGACGTGGCCGAAACCGCCAACAAAGATAGCCACTTTAACACTCAGACCGCCACGGCGGTACAGACAAACTGCGCGGCGGTCACCACTAACAGACAGGTGGGAGACAATGTACCGCCCACACTATTATGACAGGCCAATCCGCCACCTTTTCCGGGGCGGATTCACAGCGGATAAAAACACGGCGGAAACAGGAATTTCGAATGAAAAACGCTCACCTCAACAAACACCACAAGGAAGGAGGACAGCATGGAGCCGGAACTTCATATTCTCCCAGCGCTAGCCTTCCTGCTCTTCTACGAGGAGCACCAACGCCGGCGGCGAAGACCACAGTGAGTACTGCACCTACGATATAGGGGAGGAGGGAGGCAAAAAACAGGGACACACACACTCAACACCCCAACCCCCACCCCGACCCTCACCCACTACAACACACACACCAATGCATATCTATACATTACAGTAACACCCCCCAACCCTCCCGGAACAATGCAAAGACAAAAGGAAATGAGTGTAACCAATGTAATATATCAAAAATCTGAAAGCAAAAATATATATATATATACACTATAAACAAAATATATACCACGATTAGTAGTCCAGGTTTTGCATCATTCATATTCCGTGGACCACTGGGCCCAAAATGCATGGGCGAGGCCCACACAAGATACCCGAACATGACGGAGAGAACACTGCAGGGGCATCAGATAGAAATACAACAGGCACCTCAGGGGGAAGGGAAGGGGGGGCACCTCAGCCGGATGAGTGCACGACGCCAGATCCACGAGGGGGCACCATGCCCACTGATCAATCCTGGGGAGTGCAAACCCACAGTCTCTCAAGTCTCTACAGTGGGTGGTTTGCCCACTGTACCATCCTGGGGAGTGCAAAGCCACAGTCTCTCAAGTGGATAACAGACTCCACTGGTTCTGGAGGGGGACTGGTGCCCAGAGTGCTTCATCCTGTGCAGGACAGACGGAGTGGATGCATGTCTCCACTGGTTCTGGAGGGGGACTGGTGCCCAGAGTGCTTCATCCTGTGCAGAACAGACGGAGTGGATGCTGTTCTCCACTGGTTCTGGAGGGGGGCTGGTGCCCAGAGTGCTTCATCCTGTGCAGGACAGACGGAGTGGATGCTGTCCTCCACTGGTTCTGGAGGGGGACTGGTGCCCAGAGTGCTTCATCCTGTGCAGGACAGACGGAGTGGATGCTGTTCTCCACTGGTTCTGGAGGGGGACTGGTGCCCAGAGTGCTTCATCCTGTGCAGGACAGACAGAGTGGGTGCTGTTCTCCACTGGTTCTGGAGGGGGACTGGTGCCCAGAGTGCAGCACTCACCCCGTGACAGTCCCAGTTGCATCACTGCCCCTGCCGCTAATGGGCTAGCGGTACTTGCCATGGCGGTCTTTGCCCTGTTCAGCGGTGCTTGAGTTGGCAGTCTCTGCCCTGTTCAGCGGTGCTTGCCCTGTTCAGCGGTGCTTGCCATGGCGGTCTTTGCCCTGTTCAGCGGTGCTTGAGTTGGCAGTCTCTGCCCTGTTCAGCGGTGCTTGCCTTGTTCAGCGGTGCTTGCCATGGCGGTCTTTGCCCTGTTCAGTGGTGCTTGAGTTGGCAGTCTCTGCCCTGTTCAGCGGTGCTTGCCCTGTTCAGCGGTGCTTGCCATGGCGGTCTTTGCCCTGTTCAGCAGTGCTTGCCCTGTTCAGCGGTGCTTGCCATGGAGATCTTTGCCCTGTTCAGCGATCCTTGCCCTGGCAGTCCGTCATTGCCCAGCTGGGCTGTGGCTTGTGGGACCCTCCTGGGCAGCTGGGCTGTGGCTTGGGGGGCCCTCCTGGGCAGCTGGGCTGTGGCTTGTGGGGCCCTCCTGGGCAGCTGGGCTGTGGCTTGTGGGGCCCTCCTGGGCAGCTGGGCTGTGGCTTGTGGAGCCCTCCTGGGCAGCAGGGCTGTGGCTTGCGGGGCCCTACTGGGCAGCGACGATGGGTCTGGCGGTGGCCTCCTGGGCAGCGACGATGGGGCTGGTGGTGGCCTCCTGGCCAGCAGGGATGATGGCGATCTTCTCCGCCGTGCTGCTCCTCACTGACTTTGCAGGTTTCTTCTGCCACTTCCCCACCTTGGGAGGAGTCACAGCTGAGTCCACACTCCCCCCGGGACCCCTGTGAGCGGCTTGGATGGCTGGAGTCTTCCCCCTCTCCCGCCGGGCACTGTCCAACTTCTGGTGCTTCACAGGGGAGGGACTGGCTGTGCTGTGGCTCTGTGACAGACTGGCTGGCCAGTGCACTCCACATACCTGTAACAACAGGCACCACTGGTCCCGGAGATTTTTTGGCTGAGGTGCTAGTACGGGACCGATGAGTTGGAGGGGGGGAGGTGGGAAATAGGTTAAGGATGGGACAGGAAAAGTTGTTTGGACACACTGGGATGGGTAGCTGGAGGGGGTTTGGGAGTGGAGGAAGAGGTGGTGGTTGTAGGAGGTGTAACTTTTGTGGATTTGGGTGCAGCTGCATGCGCTGGAAGCTGTCGTGAGGTGGATGGCTGTTGGGTGGGTGTGTGCCTGCGTTTGTGTATCTTGGGAGCGGGCGTCACAGACACACTGGGAGAGGACACAGGGGACGTGTGCATGGTAGTGGGGGTGGTGAGTGCACGTGAGCGGGGTGTGCTGGTGGGTGTGCTGGTGCGGGACGTAGTGGCTGTAGTGGTAGTGCATGCAGGTGTGAGTGTAGACGAGACTGGGAGGGAGGAGGGAGACGAGGAGGAGGGGGATACAGTGGAGGCAGTGGATGTTGGTGTGTCTGTATGTGTGTGATGCTTGCGTGAGTGCCTGTGGGATGTGTGGTGCTTATGTTTGCCTGAGCTTCCCTTGTGTGGTGAGGTGTGTGCAGGCTGGTCTGATGGTGTGCTTGGGATAGGCAGAGGTATAGGGGATTGGGTCTGGGTGGAGGAAGTTGGAGGGGGGAGGCTGGACACAGGGACAATGGCTGCCATCAGTGCTGAGGCCAGAGTTTGAAGGGTTCGATTAAGGGCAGCCTGACCAGAGTGAATGCCCTCCAGGAATGCATTTGTGTGTTGCAACTCCCTTTCTACACCCTGGATGGCTTTAAAAATTGTAGACTGCCCAACAGTGAAGGACCTGAGGAGGTCAATGGCCTCCTCAATGAGGGCAGCAGAGGTGACAGGGGCAGGGGCTGAGGTGCCTGGGGCGAAGGTGATGCCCACCCTCCTGGGTGAGCGGGCACTGGGCGAAGGCTGAGGGGCTGCTGGGAGGGCGGTGCTGGTAGGGGGGGGTGGCGGCTGTACCTGTTGAAGTGGGGGGCACAGATGTTGCCGCCACCACAAGGGAGCTCCCATTGGAGGACGAGTCTGTGTCGCTGGTTGCAGATCCTGTGACCGCTCTGTTGCTCCCCTCGCCCTCCGTCCCACTGGTGAATTCTGAGTCCGTAGTGTGGGCCTCCATGCCCATGTGGGATGCAGCTCCCTTTTGCTCCGTGCCACTGTACCTCTGCCTGATGATGCTAATGCACACAAGAACAGGGAGACTGCCAAAAAAGGGGGGGGGACAGAAGAACGACAGGTTGAGTGCATGGCTTACCGCTACCGTTGGCGGACAATACAGACACAGCAGCCCCCTGCACTACGTCGCGCTGTTGGGCTCTACAGTGCAATTCCCCGGAAATGGCCTACAAGGCTATGGACGACATCTGCACACATAGATGACCCTGGGGCATGAATAGCTGTACTTGGCACTCTACAGAGGTGTGGTGGCCACAGGGCCATGCCTTATGAATGGGCCTAGCCTACGGAACTCGCCCTGGCCTAGGGGAACCCACAGCCCTCCTCCCCCACCCAGACACCTTCACTGCACGCAAAGTCAGCTGAATGATAGTGTACTCACCCCCTTGTGTCTGCTTTGATGCCCTCAAGCGCCCATCCAACTCAGAGTAGGCCACCGCCAAGATCCAGAACATCAGGGGGGTCATGGTTCGACGGGCACCCCTTCCACGTTGGGAGGCCATCCCCAGCTGAGCCTCCGCCGTCTTCTTGCTCCAGCGGCGAATGTCCTCCCATCTCTTCCGGCAGTGGGTGCTCCGTCTGTGGTGGACCCCCAGGGTCCGGACATCCTTGGCGATGGCACGCCAAATATCCTTCTTCTGGTGGGCGCTGACCTACATGAAATGTACAGGGGAAGAAGAGAAGTCATTACCAACTGCACCGTCAAAGTGAGTGGCCCACATCCCTACCCTTGCCATGTGGCACATGCATTCACCGTCTTTCATGCACGCAGAACTCTGCCCCCTTCCTTCTTACAACCAGCCCTCTCCACACAGGCATAGCCCATACAACATGCTCCCTGTGTACTTACCTGTTGGTCTGGAGGACCGTAGATTAGCGTGTACTGGGGGAGGACCCCATCGACGAGCTTATCCATCTCCTCTGCAGTGAAGGCAGGGGCCCTTTCCCCAGACGCACGAGCCATTGTCTCTTCCAGACCGAGGTCGCAGCAGCACTTGCAGTGTAGGTCCTCTCCTGTCGAAGATCAGGTATCGAGTGATTAAACAGTTAGAAAATGGCGGTCACAACCGCGGCGGTCACGTCCGCGGCGGTGCGTACCTTCACCGCAGACGTACATCGTCATTGGCTCCTGGGACCCATAGGGTCCAATGTTAACCAATGCAGCATTGCGCCGCGGTCTTCGACCGCCTACCGCGACGGTGTACAACGCCAGCGCAGTTACCTCACATCCCATTGTCCCGCTTTAGAGGTCAGGCAGCCGCCATTTCAGGGGCCCACATGGCCTAATTACCAACTGCGTCACACATACCTAGGCCTACTCTCAACACACATACAGGCCAGATTTTGTGTATGATTGGTGTTCTGTGCAGACTGTGGGTACATACCTCTGAGTTGTTTGACTCTGTGCTCGCTGTTGTCCTTCCTAGGCACCGTCCGCTGGGACATGTAAGGAGATGGCGGAATCCTCCGGTGTACCGACCGCTGGTGGACCTGTCGACAATGGAGGAAAGACATTTGATCATCACCTACAGGTTTGACCGTGCCACAATCCAGGAACTGTGTACCCAGTTGGAGCCAGACCTGATGTCAGCAATCCGCCATCCCACAGGAATCCACTCTCAAGTGCAGGTGCTATCAGTGCTCCATTTCCTTGCAAGTGGGTCTTTTCAAACAACTGTGGCCATGGCATCAGAGATGTCCCAGCCAATGTTTTCCAACGTGTTGTCCAGAGTGTTGTCTGCCCTGCTGAAACATGGTGACTTGTATGCCCTTGGACATATCCCCAACATCATAGGTGCCATTGATGGGACCCATGTGGCTTTGGTCCCCCCCCACAGGAGTGAACAGGTGTACAGGAACCGGAAGAGTTGTCATTCCATGAATGTACAGATGGTATGTTTGGCAGACCAGTACATCTCCCATGTGAATGCCATGTTCCCTGGCTCAGTGCATGACGCCTACATCATGCGGAATAGCAGCATCCCTTATGTGATGGGTCAACTACAGAGGCACCGGGTGTGGCTATTAGGGGACTCTGGTTACCCCAACCTGTCATGGCTACTGACCCCAGTGAGGAATCCCAGGACCAGGGCAGAGGAACGCTACAATGAGGCCCACGGGCGGACTAGGAGGGTGATCGAACGCGCCTTCGGCCTCCTAAAGGCCAGGTTTAGGTGCCTCCATATGACAGGTGGATCCCTATTCTACTCACCAAAGAAGGTGTGTCAGATCATCGTGGCCTGCTGTCTGCTTCCTAATTTGGCTTTGAGATGACAGGTGCCTTTTCTGCAGGGGGATGGTGCAGATGGCGGTGTTGTGGCAGCTGTGGAGCCTGTGGACAGTGATGAGGAGGAAGCAGAGGAAGAAGACATTGACAACAGGGACTCAGTCATCCAGCAATAATTCCAGTGAAACACAGGTGAGAACACATTCCTGCCTACTACATGTACTTTTCAACTTCTACCTCTATCCTGTCTGTCGATTTCACCCAGTGTATGGTCACTGAGTTGTCACTTTCCCGTACGGTTTCACAGGTGTGGGTTCCAACGTGTGTCATCTGCTTAGATTCCTCATGGACTAGAGCTATATGACATAGGTATGTTGACATTACTATTTCCTGGAAATTTTGTCACTATAATTGCAAATACACTATTTCAAAATCACAGACAGACTCCAGATCTTTTGGTGCTTTAGGTGTGTTTATTTACATACACAATATTGGAGAGGGAAGATAAATGGTGAGGGGTGATGGCAGAGGAGTGCCCATGGCAGAGTCCAGTCTATTAGTCTCACAGTTGCATTGCCTATATGGGCATAGGAAGTGGATCTGGGGCAGTTCCAATATGGACAGGGTGACAAAGTGGGACAGTGGGTTGACAATTAGGGTGGTCTCATTTCTTGGCGGGGGTCTTGGCATAGTGCTCTGTCTTGTTCCTGGATCTCAGGGACCACTTGCGGGGTGGTTTTCCATCTGCAGGGGGTGGGGTGCTGGTGTGGTGGTCCTGTGGCGGTGCCTCCTGTCCACTAGTGCCGGCGGAGGTGGTGCGCAGTTCATCATTCATGCTAGTGTCAGGGGCCCCTTGTAGTGCCACAGTGTCCCTCCTGGTGTTGAGTATTTCCTTCAGCACCCCTACGATGGTGCCCAGGGCGGAGCTGATGGTTCTGAGTTCCTCCCTGAACCCCAAATACTGTTCCTCCTGCATGCGATGCGTCTCCTGAAACATGGCCAGGACCGTTGCCATCGTCTCCTGGGAGTGGTGGTATGGTCCCATGATGGAGGAGAGGGCCTCGTGTAGAGTGGGTTCCCTTGGCCTGTCCGCCCCCTGTCGCACAGCAGCCCTCCCAGTTCCCCTGTGTTCCTGGGCCTCTGTCCCCTGTACCGTGTGCCCACTGTCACTGCCCCCAAGTCCCTGTTGTTGTTGGGGTGGTGGGTTATCCTGGGTTCCCTGTAGTGGTGGACACACAGCTGATTGACGTGTCCTGGGAATGGAGGTATGGGCCCGCTGGGTGGGTGCTGTGCTGGTGTTACCAGAGGGTGGAAGGTCTGTGGTGGCCTGTGCCTGTGCGAGGGGAACCGACTGTCCCGAGGCCCACGATGGTCCGGGCTGGTCATCTGGATCCAGTTTGACAGAGCTGCTGTCATCACTGTGGGCCTCTTCTGTCGGTGGGGTGGAGGTGTCTGGACCCTCCTGTCTGGTGACGTTGGGTAGTGGTCCTGCAGGGGTGTAAAAGCTTAATTATTGCATCTGTGTGTGTCATGGTGGGCAATGGGTGGGTGACCGGTGTACCCCACTGCTTGCATTCCTATGTGGGGACTTGTGTGATGATGGTTTAGGAGGTTGTATGGGTATGTGCAGTGGGCATGCTTTAGTGATGGGTGTCCATGCGTTGGGGTTGCATGCAGGGCTTGGTGTTGGGATGGGTGGTTTGTGATAGTAGGGTATATGTGAGGTGGTGGAGTGATGAGGGTGAGGGTACGGGTAGGAGTTTGTGATGGCATGCAGGAAGGGTGGGGGATATTGTAGTAAAGATTTGACTTACCAGAGTCCATTCCTCCACCGACTTTTGCGAGGCCCTCAGGATGCAGAATCGCCAAGACCTGCTCCTCCCATGTTGTTAGTTGTGGGGGAGGAGGTGGGGGTCCTCCGCCAGTCCGCTGAACGGCCAGGTGGTGTCTTGAGACCACGGAACGCACCTTCTCCCGTAGGTCATTCCACCTTTTCCTGACGTCGTCCCGATTTCTTGGGTGTTGTCCCACTGCGTTGACCCTGTCGACTATTCTTCGCCATAGCTCCATTTTCCTTGCAATTGAGGTGTGCTGCACCTGTGCTCCAAATAGCTGTGGCTCTACCCGGACGATTTCCTCCACCATGACCCTGAGCTCCTCCTCCGAGAACCTGGGGTGTCTTTGCCGTGCCATGGGGTGGTGTAGGTGATGTGTGGGGTGGTGTGTGTGGTGATAAGTGTGGTGATATGTAGTGGTGTGTGGTGTTTTGTGCGTGGAAGTTGTGTGGGTGATGGTGTTGAGTGCCTGTGGATGCTAGTTTGTGGATGGTGGTGTCTCTCTCTGGCCTTCTCTCTGTAATATTGGTCATAGGGATTTGTGGGTGATGTGGGTGTGTGTTTTATATTATAATGGGTGTGTGGGAGTGGTGTGTGTATGTGTATCAGGTGTGTGTACTTTGAATTGTCCAATGTGGCTGTGTTTTGTATATGTGTGTGTATTTTGAGCACGGCGGTGAATACCTCCAATGGAATACCGCGGTTGAAAGACCGCCACGTGGATTTGTGGGTCGTGATAGTGTGGGCGTATTTCTGTTGGCGTGACGGTGGAGGTTTTGTTTTTGCCAGTTTATCACTGACCTTTGTTGTGGCGGACTTGTGTGGGTGTCTGAATTTTGTCGGATTTCGAGATGTGGGTCATAATAGCTGTGGTGGAATTCCGTGGCCGTGGCAGTGTGTTGGCGGTCTTCTGCACGGCGGCAAGCAGCTTTTACCGGCAATATTGTAATGACCACCATAATTGTTATCCTTAATGGGAGACTATGGCGGTCATTATGAACATGGTGGGAAAGACCGCCGACGGCCGTGTCGGCAGTGAACAGAATCCCGCCAGTGGCGGCGAATGGAAACCCTACATATAATGATTGAAAAACCCCACCCGCCAAAAAATCCCAGACCACCACTCCCCACCAGGACCCTGTCGGCGAGCATCCCGGCCCACCCCACCAACGCCAAGCACACCCACATCCCGCCCTCCAAATAATGATGCACAAATCACCTCGGCGGACAGTGGAGGCCGGATGACCATTGACGGGTGCAACCGCCACGGGCGGCAAGTGGACTCAACAGCAACAAGTGCACACATTGGCTAGGCCTATCACCCACACACCTGACACACATCCAGAACCCCATAAAACACCCCCAGACACACCCCACAATCCCTTGCAACTAAACCAGAACCTGAAGACGGAGAGCACCAGAGCCAGACAGCGAACACCAGCATACAGGACACACATATCGACCCACACAGGAGCACCCATACCCCGTCCCCAGTCCCGACTCCATCCACCACCCTCACCATGTCCCCCCAAAAAATCCACGCTTCACCAAAAGGGAGCTAAGGACCATGGTGGACGAGATCCTGAAGGTGGAGCCACAAATATTCAGGGCTGAGGTGCAGCACACACCCATTGCGTGGAAATTGGAGCTGTCGCAGACCATTATCAACAGGGTGAATGCAGTGGGACACCATCCACGCACCAGGGACGACATCCGCAAGAGATGGAACAACCTGCGGGAGAAGGTCTGTGGCATGGCATCCAAGCACCACATCGCAGTGCAGAAGACTGGGGGAGGACCGCCACCAACACCATCCGACTACACAGACTGGGAGAAGAAGGTACTTGCCATCCTGCACCCAGAGGGACACACTGGAGGAATGGACTCGGGTAAGTCATCTACAATTACCCCATATACAACACATCTGCAATGCACGCACCATCCCACCCCACCCACAACCACCTCGACCCAAACCCCACCCAGCCATTACCCACCTCATCCACCACCCTGCATAACCCACAACTTACTACCAGGCCCACATCACTCCCGCTGTGCACAGCCACCCACCCCTGCATGTACCCACAATGGAATAATACCCCCACCACAATGTAACCCCACCACTGCCACTAAATGCAATGTCCACCTCACAAAGGCACCCTGGAAGGCCACTGAAAGTCACACCAGCACACAATTGCACAGTTCTGTACACCTCAAACCCTCAGGCATATGTAACAGACAAGATTCTCAAACGCTTATAGCTTATATTAGCATTGGGGCTTCATTTATTATTCATCTTGGTTAATTCTCCTCCGTATCTCACATACTATTTGAATATGGGGTTGGTATCATCTTAGTTATGCTTGTGAGTATTTACAGCGCTATTACAATTTAGAATTCTTCCTGATTTTTTATTTTTTATTTTCGTGTTTCCACTTTTGAATTGGGATGTTTTGAGGGGTTACTGTGTCCTCTATTTAATATCTTTTGGTTTGCTGTAGGAGTGTTAGTATCAATCATCGTAATTCTCTTTCAGGGAATTTGGTTGTTAAGATAACCTTGCATTAGCCCATTATTATTTCCTTTGGTTACATTTTCCTTATGAGTGGCAGACTTTATTTCCATAGAGCGTATAACCCTCGGTGCTGTAACGGGCTAACTATGATATATCCTTGTTTTCAATTCTGGGCTCAATAAGTGGCCGTCTTTCATATTGTTACCCGTAGACATGATCGGTGAACCCGGAAATGTATTTAACTTCCGGGTTCGTGTGCGCACGATCAGCGCACTCGCTAGGCGCCCGAACTCGGAAACGCCGCTTTCTCTAATACTTGCTTGGTGATCCTGTATGTCTGGGTAAGTTACGGTGACGGTTACATGATTTTCAAGATTTTGGTTGGGACTTGATTAATGCGTCAATTTTTGATTTTACTAAGTCGACATACAACTGAGTAAATGCTTTAATTTATGGTTTTCTTTTGAAAAACGAATTATTATGCTGTTGTAGTTTTAGGATCTCTTGAAATGCTTTATGAGTTATTGATCATGCTTGTTAGGGCTTGGCATGACTACTTATTATGTGGAATTTATTCAATATTAGTTTGTTGAGGTGTATGTATTCTTTCTTTTTTGACATTAGATCGGAATTTCCATTTGGATATTACATACGTTTGACGCACACATTGATTCGGATAGACTTTTATTACCGTTTGATTCTGATTTGTTGTGGATTAATAAGGTATTTTAATAGAATTCATTTTATTTTGGATACCTTTATGCACTATGGGTTGCATGTGGTTGTCTTCTGGGTTTTTACTGACTGTGGTCTATCACTTAATTTTGAGCATGCTATAAGCTTGTGTTTACCTATTGAACACAGGTGTTTAATTAGGTGTCTTCTAGTAGGTGTTTTTTATTATTTTTTACTTACTTTCCTCTCACTTGGTTCGGGTGGTAGAACTGTCTAATTATACCTCCTTTTGACTTTGGCACACATTGAAATTAGTGTGAACTTGGTGATTGAGCATATTGGTCTTAACTTGTTTATTATGTTTATGATTTCTAGTCTTGAAGAAGCCGTAGGGGAAGTAATTATTTCCCAAGACGAAACACGTGTTGGCTGGAAGTGCAATTCTTTTTGGATCGCAGACTATCTATGTGAAGTCACATTCTGAATAAACTTTGGATTCATCGGTTGACTCTAGAACCTGTTTGGTGTGACATGGACTGATATATGAAATCATTTTCTTTGTGAAGTGTATCTTTAATTTTCATGTTTCTACAAGAGGGGACCCTCATTGTGCATTTGTCTTAGTTTTGAGGTTGTGTATACCTCTTAGGGTAGGGTGTTTCCCTTGTGGGGTTTCCCCGTCATAACACATAGGGTAGATTGGCATCCTGAGCGCCACATCTCCTCACTTTACACCCCGTTCAATTATATATTTAACAGACATGTCTATGTCCCCCAACAGGCACCACCACCCATGCAACCCTAATGGAAGGGACAAGGAGTGCCACAGCACTCCAGGGAGACAGAGGCACATCACAAGACCTTGGCTAAGGACCCCTGGACACTGATGAGCAGGCAGGCCCCTCACACAGCCCTGGATGCTCACCATGCAGTAGCCCCACCCAGGAAACCACTGTCACCACTAACACCCAGTCAAGACCAGCAGGCCAGGGGAGGCGTACCCACACCAGTGTACCCAGGGCACAGACAGGTGGAACACAGCTACAGAGGCCACAGTCTCCCACTCCCAACATGCAGGAAGGTGAGGGCCCCAGTACAAGTGGCACGTCAAGACCTGGGCAGGGGACACAGGCACAGGGGGCTAGGGCAAGTTCAAGTGCCCCAGTGGGTCAGGGGATAGGGCACCGAATGGATGCAGCAACCCAGGACGTCATTGCAGAGGTATTGGGGGCCTACTAACATACCCAAGACAGGTTGGCACAGATTGTGTCCACCCTGGAGCAAAGTCAGAGGATACAGCAGCAACAACACCAACAGGCCATGGAGCAGTGGAAAGAGCTCAATGCCACAATGGCCACCATTGCTGGAACACTGCTGCAGTTGGTCAACAAACAGTTAGACACCCACACCGGAAAAGAGGCCCCCACAACAGCCCTGGACAACAAGCAACAGATGACCCAAGCAGCAGAAACAGCACAGGAAATACCCTCCCAGGAATCACAAGGGTCAACCATGCCACCCCAAGAAGCTCCACAGCAGGCGCCCAAACATAGTCTCAGGCCAAGATATGGCACTGGAAACCCAGCTAAGAACAAGCCCCACTCCTTGCTACTACTGCAAAGCAACCATCCCACCCATTCACCAACAACACTTAGCTGAGGGCAAATTAAAGTACTATACTACAAATAGGACCCACCTATGACATCCAACAGGGCTGCCCCCAAGTCGGTTTTGAGGACACCCAACCCTTACGACTTCCATCACTGTATATAGCACAATTCACTGTATTCGACCAATAAAACACATTTCTCACCTGTAACACTGTCCTCTGTCTTCAATGTTGATCAAAGTGGTGTATGGATGCAACTGGCAGACTTTATTGTCAATTTGTGCTTGGTGGTGGTAATGTGTGTTTCAAATTAGGCAAGGAGGGAATGCATATATTGTCTGTCAGTACCATGCAGAAGAGGTACATGTCTCCCCTATCATGACCAATCCCCCCTATGTGACATGGCACACTGACAGTATCAGTCACTAACCACAATTACAGGTTTAAGTCCCAGACAGTTATTGGATGTAGAGTTGTATCAGTTGGTTCCTGGAATTGAAATCTTCCCCTTCCTCACCATCACTTTCCTCACCTCTCTGAGGTAACTGGTCAGGACCTATAGCACCGTCAACCTCCAAAAGGGGTATAGGATGTCTCACAGCCACATTGTGCAGCATGCAGCACGCCACCACTACTCTACACACCTTATCAGGCCCATAGGCCAGGGAACCCCCAGAGATATGTAGACACCGGAATCTAGCCTTCAGGAGACCTACAGTACGCTCTATCACCCTCCTAGTACGTCCATGGGCCTCACTGTATTTCCTCTCTGCATCTGTCCTGGGATTCCTCATTGGTGTCAGGAGCCAACTAGATGCTGAATGCCCCGTTGCAGATGCTGATGCAGATTACAGGCCTTTGCTCAGGTATGAGGGTTGATGAGTTGTAGGTTCCTGGCCGGAATCTCCCACTTGACGTGTACTAGGACTAGGAAGTGTTTTTATAACTAACATGCAGATGTTCTAAGAAAATCTCCCTATGCAAGGATGTGTATTTTCTACGAATACTGGAGACTAAACTTCTACCACGTTTACCGGCAATGTACCAGACTGTAGCCTTGACTGAAGCACAGGGCGATCAAGAATGCATTATTTGGGAACACAGTGCTGAACTAAGCTAAACAAAGCGATAGAAGAAATTAAAACAAGACCGTAAAACTGGTTATTGTAAAATAACAGTGCGAAGTTGAATAAAACATATCTAGGGCAAAGTGCACAGCGGCCTAATACGAGAAACTAACGTGCATGAAGCTATATTAAAAATGGCTACACTACAGTAGTTGTTCCATCTTCTGTGGCACACTACTGTTCCTCAAAAGAAATGAATCATGGACTGAACCCGGAAACATGGCATTCACATGGGAAATGTACTGGTCTGCAGTACATACCAATTGGATGTTCATGGAGTGAAAGTTCTTCCTGTTTCTGTACACCTGTTTACTCACTCTTGGGGGGATGATAGCTATGTGGGTGCCATCGATGGCACCTATGACATGGGGAATGTTTGCAAAGGCATAGAAGTCAGACTTGATGGCAGGGAGGTCAGGGAGAGCAGGGAGGTCAGCACTTTGGGGGAATAGAGCACAGGATTGCAGTATTGTACAAATGAATTCCGAAATCTTGTCAGTACCTGGCTGAACATTGACTGTGAGAAACTATCACCCATGCCCCCTGTCACTTGAAACGAGCCTGTGGCAGGAAATGGTGTGCAGAGAGCACCTGCACCTCAGTTGGAATGGCATGCTGATTACGATTTCCGGGAGTCAGTGCAGGATCCAGTAATGCACATAGGTCCTGAATAGTTGTATGTGTGAGTCTGTAAGTGATAATGATCCGATGCTCCACCATGGTCCCCATATCCACAAGTGGTATGTACACCGATGGTGCCCTTCCACGCCACAAGGGTCGGTACCTATGAGGGGTTACAAAAGGGAGTGATGAAAACACATACAAAAAGGAGTAATGTGCACACATACATTGTCATATTTGCTAAATACATACAGTGCATTGTTCATAGTAGTGTCTGTACAATAACTGCAACCTGACAGATGTACATGTACATCACTAGGAGAGAACAGAGTAAATCATGTGTGCTACTATACGCCATGGATAGAGGCCTAGGTGCTTCATGTGGCTAGTAGGCCCTGCATTGAGAGTAGTATGAATTTCAAGATGCGTAGGTGATGGAAAAATGTCTGCCCACTGTGGTTCTGCCCCTTTGTTGTGGAAGTGACCCAATACCGGTAGCAGTTGACGTCACAGAGTACGGCGGTGTTGACCGCTGTTCGCACCCTCATTGGCTAACAAGGATGCCAATGGGGAATCCTGGCGTATCATGATCGCCGCCAGCGGTGACGGTGCATACCGCCGCGGAACATACACGCGTTCGTCATCGTTTGATCACTAGACTCCCTGATCTGGTGTGGACAGGTACTCCACTCTGTGTACTGTAGTCACCTGCCTCTGGCTATGGATGTTCCACGTTGGGCAGGGGAAAGGGCCCCAGCCTTCACATAAGAAGAACTGGAGAAGCTAGTGGAAGGGGTCCTGCCCCTGTACGACATACTCTACGGACGGCTAGAGGTACAGGTGAGTCCCGGTTTGGGGGGCACTGTGTGAGTAATGGATGGAGTGGATTGCACATATGTGTGCTCCTGTGAGCCAGGATGGGCCATGATGCATGGAATGCTGCGCACCACTGTCCTGCATGTCTGAGAGTACTGTCAGTCCTCTGTTTGACAATCTGCCAGCTGTTCCCATCGTGCAAGTGCCTGACCTCTGTGTTCCATTTCTGTGTTACCCTACTAGGTCAGCGCCCACCAGAAGAGGGCACATTGGCATGCCATCACCAAGGAGGTACGGACCCTGGGGGTCTACACCCAGCAGAGCACCCACTGTCGAAAGAGGTGGGAGGACCTGCGGCGCTGGGCGCGAAAGATCACTGAGGCCCAGCTGGGGAAGCCCTCCCAATGTGGAAGGGGTGCCCGTCGGGCACTGACCCCCCCCCCCCTTATGCGTCAGATCCTGGCAGTGGCATACCCAGATCTGGATGGGCGATTGAAGGCTGCACAGCAGTCACAAGGGGGTGAGTACTTAGACCATACTTCAGTCTGGAAGGATGAGTGTGTGTGCAATAGGGCTCATGCTGCTTAGAGCAGGGACTTTGACTGGTGTACATCTACTGTATGTTCCCCAAAGGGTGTAGGGGTGCCCCTGTCAGGTTTCACCTACCCCAGCTCCAATACTATTTCAGGGGACGGGTGTAGGTCAGTATTCTGCTTAGTAGTCATGGGCATGGCCATGGGCATAGTGCACGGTGCTGCCTCTTGGGTGTGTCTGCTGGGTGGGTGTATGTCTGCCCATTGTGTATCAGCATTCAGCTATTTACAAGTGTCTCTCCTGTTTTTGTCTCCCCATCCCTGTTCTCTTGTGTTGGTTTGGTACAGCATCAACATCAGGCTGGGGAGCTGAGGCATCAGCAAGTGGGGAGGCAGTGGCCCACGGATCCTCCAAGGCAGAGACAACAGACGCCCAGGGGATCAGTGGGTAGGAGGGTCAGGGGACTTCCACGGGGAGGCTACTACCTCAGGAGGTAGTGACTCTGAGACCTCCTTCGATGGGGGTCCTCCGGCAGTGGTGGGCCCTAGTGGACACACCACTACCGTGAGATCTTCTGTCACCCCCATACCATCACCACCCTCCCTTCTGCTCCCACTGAGTTGCCCGTGCCTGCCCACCCAGAAAGGTGGGCGTCTCCTTCGCCCCAGGCACCTCCTCCCCTGTCCCAGTCAGCCCTGCTGCCCTCACAGAGGAGGCTATTGGCTTCCTGAGAACCATCTCTGTAGGGCAGACAACCATCGTCAATGCCATCCAGGGCCTGGCATCAAAGTTGCAGCAGACCAATGCCTATCTGGATGGCATTCACAGTGCTGTGTCTGTCCTACAGAGATCTTTTAAGGCTCTGGCCTCCTCTTGGACGGCAGCCAGATTCCCTGGCCATTCCGTCCCCCCTCCAACCTCCTCTACCCCTTTCAGCACCTCACTCCCTTCACCCGTCCAAAGCACACAATCAGACCCGATTACAGGCACATCAACACACAAGAAGCACACTTCAAAACACAAGCAACACACCTCCCACCACAAGCATTCACACAGCCAACAGACACCTGCACACACAACAACATCCACTTCCCCCAGTGTGCCCACCTCTTCCGCCTCCCTGTCTGTCCCCTCTACATCCACACCCTCATGCACTGCACCTTCACTCACTGTTACTGCTCCTCTTCCTGCACTCACCACGATAGCAGACAGCCATACATGCACCCCAAACACCACACCTGCACTCACCACCTCTACTGTAGTTGACACATGCAGCACCCTCACCAGACTTGCAGACACCCACCCAACATACATCCACACTAGCTGTCTGTCTTCTCCCACTGTGTCCACCCCCCCTCACAAAACACACAAACGCACCAAGACACCCACCCATCAGGCATCCACCACACCACAGCATACTGAGCAGTCACCTGGACCCACTACACGCACACCTACACCTCATACATCAACTCCCTCTGCCTCCACTTCCACGCCCTCATCCACGCCTACCCCAATTGCTGCCAAGAAACCTTTCCTCTCCCGTGCAGACCTGTTCCAACCCACTAGCCCATCCCGTCTTGTCCACAAACGTGCCCACCTCCTTGACCTTTCCGCTCCTTCCACATCACAGCCCACCCCGGTCCAGCCTTCCCATTTCCGTGCCCCTTCCCTGGTGAAGAAGAAGGCCCGCTCAGAGCCTAGGCCATCCAGCTCCACCTGAGCCAAACAGCCCCCACCCCCTTCAAAGGAGAAGCCCACCCCCCTCCAACCTCCTCACGCAAGTCAAAGTCCCACCCCATCGAAAATCCCCTCATCTACCCCCCACGTCCCTTCCGTGAGGTGCCTCGATCCCCATATGGTGCCCCGTTCTGTAGAGTACCCAGCACTTGTGGGAGTCAGGTGTGGCCAGTTGTGGCCAAGGACAATGTGAATTTTATGGACTGGCCATTGGCCGTGTTGGCACTGTTTAGCTCAGTGAGCTACTAATTAAAGTTTCTGTGTGGCCTGTGTTTGGGCTGCACGCAGTTCCACCCCGGTGTTTGTTTTAATTTTTTATGGGTGTGGGGCTATTTTATGTACTATGGTCAAGTTGCAGTGGTCTTCGGTCGGGTACGTACCTCTTGGTGTGGGGTGTATGACTTGTGCTGCTGGGAAAGGTTGGGGGGGCGTTGCAGAGAGGGTGGAGTGAGTGGGTATGTAACTGTGCCCTTTCCTCCTTTGTGTTGTAGGTTGCGGTACTTACCGTCGTCGCCTTCGTCTGCGGTCTCGGTCGTGTAGGTATATGGCAAGGAGCAAGGCTGGCATGATCAGCAGCTCTCTGTCCATGGCTGCCGCTGCACGTTTTGTGGAACTCCGGTGAGTCTTTCCTTTGTTTCATTTCCGTCTGGCTTTGTGTGGCGGGCCCCGGAACTGGCGGCGGAATGGTGGTTCATAATTTGATGGGCGGGTTGGGCCTTTCCGACGGCCTGTGGGCGGACACTGCCGTTGTCAGCGGGACTCCTTTCCTGGCGGTGGGTGGTGTGCGAATGCATGTGTTTCATTTGGATCATTATTTGGCGGTCCGGCCCACTCCTCTGTTTCTACCCCCACCGCCGGCAGAGCAGAACGGACCGCCATGTTCATAATGAGGGCCTATGTTTTTACCCCATATGCTGTTGCTTTTCAAATTTGCTACAATCAGGAGCCTAGTGATTTTAGTGATCAGATGCATCACCCACTCTCAAAAAGTGTTCCAGCTCCAGTGGAATTTACCATCTGCTACTCTTATGAGCAGATCAATAGCTTAACCACAGTCCAAAAAAGACATATCGAAGGGCATTATCAAGGTCATGACATTTACTAATATTTGTAGGTAGAGAGGAACACAAATAATTGTAAAGAGTATCTTATTCACCGAATTTTGAAATAATGTTTAGAATAACATTAAAAGTTCACTTTGTGTCCGTTAAAGCTAGGTTGATCCTGAAGGTTTGTCCTTCTAAAAACTGGGTCGGTGGTTATAAAATGTTCGGGGAGCACTGACTTACACTGCAATTTATGTGGGTGACTGCCCACCTCCAAGAACAATCACAACATTTGTCAGGGTGAACACGTAAAGTCACTGAATTAAGCTGAACTCAACCCCTTGGAGCAGATGGGACAGAGCAAAAAGGCTTAACTTAGAGCAAAGTGTAAAGTATTTATGTAGTACCAACACAGTAATAAAGTCGAAACCACCAAGAAATAAAAATTCCAAACAAAATTAGAAAAATAGAGTACCATTTGAAAAACAGTGCTCCAAGAAAGAAAGGGTCCAAGCCACAATCTTCCTGTATAAAATGCCTTTTTGTAAACGTGGGAGCTTAGCCAGAGGACATGGACCCTAGTCCTCCAAAGGAAATACACTAGCGAGAAGAAGGTAAGGTCCCACTGAATGAATGAAATTATTAATGTCTGTTTGCCATAAATTCAGTGAAGTTCATAAAAGGAACCGCGAAAAGAACCTTTGTTGCTCCAATTTGAGTTTTATTTTGGAAGACAAGTAACTCTTGGTTGAGATACAACAGGATGGATTCCTCAGAAAAGAAGAAAGCACTCAGCCGCTCCAATTTGAGTTTTATTTTGGAAGACAAGTAACTCTTGGTTGAGGTACAATAGGAAGGATCCCTCAGAAAAGAAGAAAGCACTCAGCCAACACATGTTTCGCCCCACAAGTGCGCACACCAGGGCTTTCTCAAGGCTGAAAAAAGGAAGCGACATACGACTAAAAAAATAGTACAATTGTATTAAGAAAAGACTAAGAGGAGAGAAAGCAAAACCGAAATGTGAAACCCAAGGTCCGTACGGAAGATCGTGCAACGCAGAACATAAATCTTCATTCCAGGAAAGGCATGTTGGAGATCCAAGAGAATGAGAAGTAGAAAACTTGAGAGGAAAAGTAATTACCAATGTTGTTTGGTGTGGCCGTTGCAGGCTATAGTTATGTGTAATAAAGCGAATGAGAAATAACAAGAACATGCAGAAGACACCTAAAGATTATTATAAAAGGTGTGGCCAGAAAAAGGAAAAATATACAACAAGAAGGTAATCGTGAAACAATGTTAGTGCTGACATTGAAGTCGGGGTGGGAGAGTTGTAGAGTTGTGCTCATAAGCATTATACAGAGAAGAGGATAAAATTGTAACTAAATAAATAAATGCAGCATACCATACTGTATAGACAATATTTGACTTGCAAAATAATCTGCTGTATAGACACTATTTCATTAGATAGTCTGCAAAATGAATACATATGGTCGACTTGTAACATTTACATAATCCAGGAAGTACCATTGGTAGTCAAACAGAAAGTGTCTTAAAGGAAAAGAAAACAATCAAAATACTAGTGCCTCATATTGCATGGCTTGCTGAAAAACAACAACTGTTTTTGTAAGGGATACAATGAACTTGACAAGATACATAATTCACCCAGGTATGGTTAGCCTCCCACAAGGGAATGCTTCTCTAGTTGACTAAGCATTACATAACCGGTAATATTGGGGAAAATAGATATCAACATTCAAAGAGATAGACAAAATCTTGTATCACTGCGACAAGATAATACGAATATAAAGTGCTCAATAAGCTTGAAGCCAGGGGCAAGTACGTTTAAGGTGATTATTTAAAGTAACACAAAAAACTCGACAGGACGCTAATGTTGAATGCATATTGGTATGACGGGAAGGCACTAAATCGGGGCCTCAGTCTCACCTGTTAGGTGCAGTCTGATGTATAAGCGTTTGCGTCCGTCGCCGTAATTTCAAATGAAGGCGAACGCGCCGGCCCTGCATCGCGTCTTATAGCCATCTCCAAAAATGGTGTGTCCTACCTCAATGTTGTTACTGAGGTGCGGACACGAAAGAAGTACTAAGTATACACAGCATACTAAAAATGCCATGCCCAAAATATGCGGCGCCATCTTGGCTACAAGAGAAAAACAGCGCCATCTTGTAATGATGTCCCCTTCGTCAGAAATAAAGGACGTATCTCAACCAAGAGTTACTTGTCTTCCAAAATAAAACTCAAATTGGAGCAACAAAGGTTCTTTTCGCGGTTCCTTTTATGAACTTCACTGAATTTATGGCAAACAGACATTAATAATTTCATTCATTCAGTGGGACCTTACCTTCTTCTCGCTGGACCATTTGAAAAACAAAATGAATTAAAAACCAACAAAAATACAAGAAGGGGTTTCTTGAGACCTGATTTTTTATAATTATAAGTAGAAATAGCACAAAGCTCCAATGACAGTCTATGGAAGCGGTAAGCTGGGACCTAGGTGCGATTTGAGACCAATCACGATGAAGCCCTTGTCGGATACAAGTGCAGTCCTAGTACAGGCCAGGCTCTTGAAGCTTGTGTGCCAGGACCAGCGGAGTTTACCTCTTTGTCTTGTGTACAAAGAGGAGCAGGTCCAGTCCTCTACTGTTTTTCTTCTGCAGGTCCAGAAAGTGTTCTGAGACTGGTACCTTGGGTGACCACATTTATGCCTACCACCTGCTAGTAGATGGGGTGCCTCATGCTGAGTCCCTAACCAATGAGGTAAAAGTTGATAGGGGCAACCCTACCTACTATTCTTTAGTTATTGTTGGCCTTACTACAAGCGGGCAAACAATGCCACTTGCCAGGACATTTTCATGATGGTGACAGTATTCACACTAAACTTGGGCTCTGAGGGCTGAAGGTGTGTGTGGAAGGTTCATAGGTTAAATCACTAGTGTTCAGCCACTACTAACACTAAACTCCAGTTTGAATAAGGCTCTATACCCAGATCAAACTGGGAAATATTGGGCCTGATTTAGAGTTTGGCGGATGGAGTTACTCTGTCACAAACCTTACGGATATCCCATCCGCTGTATTATCCTTCCATTATATTCTATGGACATTATAATAAAATGGACAAGATATCTGCCACGTTTGAGATGGAGTAACCAGCCCACCAAACTCAAAATCAGCCTTAAATTCTAATAGGAAAAAGCAGGGTTCTGCAGCACCCACACAGAGGATACACAAGAATATTCCTGGCATCCTGTTTGCTCCTATTCAAGTGCACCAAAGTTTTACATGTGGCTCAGAGACCTCTTAGGCAGGATTTGACACTGTTGTGCTAACAGGATGCCCGCAGACCCCACCCTGAATATTCTGCTCAGCTCATCCTGACCTCTTGTGTAGCTCTTAAGAGAAATTGTATTTCTCTTTGATACCGCATTCAATCCAAACACAGGCTGAGAGATACCGGAGAGATAATGCAAATTGGCCTCCAGAAGCTCCTGTCAAGGTGTAGGTAACTTTCTTAAAGTTAATTATCAAACTATTTATCAAAAATCTGACTTCACCATGGAATTGGACTTTTAAAGATTATTAAAAATAATGTTTCAATTATATTTCTAGCCAGTCCCATTTCTGATGCAGCATTATCATTTTAATCTGTACCCTTGTTTTGTGCATAGGACAGCTAGGCCTGCTACAGTACAAATACCTTTTAGTGGCATTCTCACTGTAGGGACACCTTAATAATAATTTTCTACATGCCCTACTTTCAAACACCTTGCACTCTTCCTTTCGGGCTACAAGGTCTACATAATGGTGTCATACTAATATATATAAGGAATATTTTGACAGGTATCATTGCAGGTTTTACACTGCAGTAGTCATGCTACACATGTTGGGCTTCTAGCCATTTTTGCATTGCCAGTATAGTGGATGGCATAATAAGTGCTGCAGTTCACAAGTGATATTTAACTTCCAGGCCCTGGGTGAATTTTCTATACCAGCGGTTCCCAACCTTGGATCTGTGGCACTACACCTTATAGTCCCTGTAAAATGCTCCAACACCCTACACTGGTTTAAGAGGTGCTATAAAACAAATGAATTACATGTGACAGAGATGTTATAGGAGAGAGACCCTTATGGTTTTTCTTCCTTTCCCCACCACACATACATGTGAAAAGGTTTTCTCAGATCTTATGTACCTAAAAAATAAAAAGAGAAGTCACTTGGGAACTATAGAATCTGACCTGAGGATTCAGCTTTCCTAAGTAAAACCAAACATTGAAAAGTTAGTCCAGGAGATGCAGTGCCAATGCTCTCATTTAAATGTTTTGCATTTTGCATATTTTTTCAATATAAAATAATTACATTTTTAGTCATTTGAGAATTTGTTTGGTGTGTACTTGTTTGTGTATTTTTTGGCAAGTTACTGTTTTAATATTTGAAATTTAAATCGTACAAATTGCTTGGGGGTTCATGGCTTCCAGTAATGATTCAGTGGGGGTCATCATGAGTAAAAAGGTTGGGAACCACTGTTCTTTACCATGTACTGTGGACTTAAACACGGGTTAACTGTGCCAATCAGGAGTAAGCCAATTTAACCAGATTTGAAGGAAGAACATAGGCAATTTACTTTTGGCCAGCAGGTGCAAAGTGCACACAGTTCTAAAGCCAGAAAAACTCAGGTTCCAGAAAAAAATGAAAATTCTCGGGTGGCCAAGCAAAAAAAAGGCAGATTTCCTACACTTACCTCACCTAATCCCCCAAAAACCTTTGTACCCCTGACATGAATCCCAGAACTCTAAAACCCCTTTCAAACCCTTACTACCCCATACCCTTACTAATCCCTGAACCTTAAACACCTCTTTAAAACTTTTACTACTCTGAACACTTACCCTCCTAATAACCCTTGAATTACACATTTTTGTTAAGTGTCATAATAACGGCATTTAAAGAAAAATACTAACCTGTGTGGTAAAGCACTGTGTGGTAAAGTACTTACCTGTGTTACACTTATCTGTGGAGTAATGTCTTGCATGGAAAAGACTGCAGGTGAATACTGTATACTATTTTATAACAGCAAATCAGTATGTCCCTATACAATCAGCCCTTGTGCCTACCCCACCCAAATCTTCAGTACTTTTTATACCTTGTCCTACACTGTTTTTCTATGGAGAGGAAAGAGGTAACTCTTGCACAGCTTCTCATAGCATCACTTCAGAATACTACCAATGTTCCTGTAACAGAAGTACACTGAAGACAGGCAAATGTTGCCATTTATCTTCCACCAAATCTGATATGTGAGAGGTCGGATGGCGTTGCAGCTTTCATAATTGCATCTACTCCTGCAGCTTTTAGGAGAATGGACAATTTCAGCTTTTTACTTTGCAATTGTGACTAATATGATAAAATAGCTCTAAAAGGAAAGTCTGAAAATAATGTTCACACAGTTAACATTACCTCTCAATACACACACTAAAGGGATAGTTCCCTAATGTTGGCATACAATCAGTCTTGGATTGCATGTAACTTGCATGTTATACCAGGAAATCTCTGCCACAGACCACAACATATAATATAAATTACTTATGGAGCTCAATGACATACATCATGAACATAACATCCGCATATGGAATACCAAGCATCACTGCTCTTGCAGATCGCAACAACGCCAGCACTAACAACAGCAATTAAATATTTGCCATATTTAATGATTTCACTATGCCTTCTGTTGCCTTCAACAACATCAACCCTCACAAGACCTTTGTAATAAGCTGTCATAATTCTTTAACCAAATCACCTCCTTATGCAGCATCATCAAGCCTCAACCAGATCATGTCACCATTGCAACTCAACTTCCCATCACAACTGAAAAATTACCTTGTGTCCTGTCATCACCACTGTCAACATTGCTGCTAGTTTGAAGACCACCCACTCTGGGTCCAATCCGGCCCTTGCCCAACCACCACAGGATTTTTAATGACCAGTGAAGCACGAACACCCATCCTCAACACTTCCTTTGACTCAGCCACATTCTTGCATACCTGGAAACATGTTACTGCCATGTTCCTGTTTAAGAAACCTCCAGTTGACCCAGTAACATTTTCTAGCTCGGGTCCCAACTTCCTTTTACCATATCAGGCAAAGGTCTTAGAGAAACTGATGAAGTGATACCTCAACAACCACCTCTGCAACTATCAGCTCCTCAATGCCATGTAGTCCAGATTCAGGTCTAACCACAGTACAGAAACAACACTCATCACCACAACAGCTGACATCCTCATCCCTGACAGAGGAGACATTGCAGCCCTCATTCTCATGGACCACTCTGCAGCATTTAACATGGTCTCACATCCACATCAGGCATCTGCATGAGACTGGCATCTAAGAGCCTGCTCTCTCTGGATCTTGTCCTTCTTAACAGATAGGACAAATGCTGTCAGCCTTGGAAGCCTGCAGACTTATCTGTGGAATGCCTAAGGGTTCATCACTCAGCCCCACCCACTTCAACGCACACTTGATTCCTCTGGCTAAAGTCACCTGCACAAATGACATCAACATCCTCTCCTACGTCAATGACATGAAACTATCCCTCTTGGATAAAACCCCTAACACGAGAAACAAGTTCACTGCCTCCATTGCCAAAATCAGTAACTGGATGAGCTCAATACAGACAAGACAGAAGTATGTTATGTTATGTTATGTAATGTTATGTTATGTAAGTTTGTAGAGCACACTATCACCCGAGAGGGTATTGTGGCACTGAGCAGGTGTGAGCCTAGGCAGACCTAGGGCCTGGTAAGACTAGCTGAAAAGCCAGTTCTTCAGTTTCCTGTGGAATTCAAGAAGTGACGAGAAGGCTGTTATTGGTAGCAGCTGGTCATTCCATGCTTTAGGTGTAATATAGGGGAAGGCTCGACCCCTGGATCTGGTTTTCCACATGCGTGGGGCTTGTGCAAGTAGGAGTTTGGATGACCGGAGGTGTCTGGAAAGTTTGTCAAAGCAGATGCAATCATTTAGGTGTACTGGGACAGTGTTATGTAGTGCCTTGAAAGTGCACATGAAGAGATTGAATTGTGCTCATTTGTGAATGGGGAGTCAGTGGAGCTCCTACAGGTATGGTGTAATGTGAATGGAGTGTTGGAGGTTTGAATGAGTTTGCCCACCGATTTCTGAATGGTCTGCAGCCTCCTGGTGAATTTTGTTGATCCCGGCATAGAGGGTGTTCCCTTAGTCCAGCTTGCTTGTGACCTGGTCATGCATGTTGGTTTCCAGGTGCTGATTAGGACGCATTTGAAATTCTTCCTCAGCATCTTTGGGGTACAGAAGCATGAAGTGTTGAAGACATTGTCATGGCCAGTCATGTTGAGTTTGCTGTTGATGATGATCCAGAGGTTCTTGGAGTCTGTAGCAATATTAGATGTCAATCATAGCTCTGTTGGCCATCAGATGGAGTCAAACAGTGAGGTGCTCATGATTTGAGAGCCATTGTTGCAGAGGTCCTATGAGGGAGTGACTGAGTTGGAGGCAGCCAAAGGTGAGGTGATGGTGAGGTGAAATCTTTCAAAATGGAAAGGATTTCTTTCTTCTCTTGGTATTGGCATCAATGCTGCCCACCAGAGTGGCACGTTTGGTTGCCTGGATCAATTGGTAGTAGCATCTCAGATGAGTTTGAACGTGTTCCTGTCTGCATTGTCCTAGTTCACTCTCCATTTGCACTCCAGTTGTTGGTAGTGGCCTGAGTTCCTCTGTATATCAACTGGGCTGGGGTCTGGACCTTGTTGTACTGTTGTGTTTGAGGGGGGCCAGGGAGTTGGCACAGGAGGTGTTTCAACTGTTGAAATTCTTGATGGCGTTGGAGAGGTTATTCATGTGTTCAAGTCAGTGGGTGTTGAGAGCAGTATGCTAGTCCTTGTCAGTGATGTTGCTCCAGTTCTGGCTGGCTGGTCTGGTGGTGGTGAGTGTGCATTGCACTGGGATGGGGATGCTGAATTTGATGAGGGAATGATCTGTTCAGGTACCTGGTGTAGGCTTGTTGATTCAGATGCTGTTGAAGCTGGTAAAAATAGGGTCCAAGAGGTGTCTTGCAATGTGGATAGATCCCTTTATTCAGTCTTTAATGAGTACTTATTAATTGTGAGTCGGTGTGGTTTGAGAGGTAGAAGTTCAGGTCTCCCAGTAGGATGTAGTTGCTAGCATCAAGGGCATGGGGTGCGATAACGTCCTTGCTGGTATCACTTAGGGTGATGTTGGCTGTGACAAGAAGCTTGAACAACAGGTGTCCCATTATGGAGGATGACATGTCCAATAATGTGATGCAGCTGATAGTGTTATTGTGGATTAGAATGATTCCTCCTCTGGGCTTGTGAAGTCTGTCTTGCCTGGCAATCTTGTAGCCAGGGGGTGTGACTGAGGAGATGTCAGGGTCCGATCCAGGGTTTAGCCAGGTTTCCATGAGAGGCAGGTGTATTGTTGTGTAGTGGATCCCAGTTCACAATGGCGTGTTTGACTGAGCTCGTGTTGGGGAGCATGTATGCAAATGTGGAGTGTTGTGTGGTTGGTTGCAGGACTGTTTGAGTGGCAAGAGTGGGGTGTTGGGTGGTGTTGGTGCGAAGGGTGTTAGCTGTGGGTAAGTGCATGAAAACTTTTAGGAAGTGCAGGATAATGTTCCTTTAGTGTTGTGTGGTGGGTGAAGCAGCAGCGTGTGGCACAGCAGCCAGGATTGTGGGTACAGAGGGTCACAGCATGGTAGTGTAAGGAGGGGTGAGGACCAGGATTCCTGGCACTAGGCACATTCGGGGCACAGATGCACTTGGCTTTGGTCCACCTTTGGCCCATTAGTGGCCCACCCTCTGTGCCTGTCCACTCTGTTGCAGCCAATACATAGGTCCTGGGGGGACAAGGGATGTCACTTCCTGTGTAGTAGGATGATGAAAAATCAAGTGATGTCACATTCTCTGCAGATAAATTATGGAAAATCCAGTGATGTTACTTCCAGTGCAGATGACTGATGTAAATGACTTGTCTTACTTGGCTTCTCCTTTTAAAGACAGGTTTTGTGGGAAACCAGAGATGTCACTTCCTGTACATATAGATGATAGGAAATCCAGTGATGTCACTTTCTGAGCAAACGACTAATGGGAAATCCACTGATGTCACATCCTGTGCAAATAAATCCAGTTATGTCACTTACGATAATGAAAATTACTTCTTTTACTTGGCTTTTTATTTCAAAAGTAGTGAACTTCAACAGGAATACCTCACCATGGACTCCAACTGGGGTTGGACAACATCAGACCCACACACCCAGCCCCTACACCAGGAACCTCAGAATAATCATTGACAGCAAACTGGACATGACTACACATGTCAAAAAGTCACTGCATCCTGCTTCCCCATCCTGAAGAGGCTGAGGAAGATCTTCAAATGGCTCTCAAGCAACACTAGATAAACTGTCACTCACTTCCTAATCACCAGCAAGTTTGACTATGGGAATACCCCTAATGCCGGGATCACCAAGCTACTCACTACATGACTACAAATCATCCAGAACTCAGCAGTCAGACTCAACATCCCACACAGAACTCACATCACACCACACCTCATGGAGTTCCACTGGCTCCCAATTAATAAACTCGCTCAGTTCAAACCCCTGGCATACAGGTTCAAGGCACTACACAACTTTGGCCCCAACTACCTCAACAGTCGCATCTCTTTCCACCAACCACCCCGGCCCCTCTGCTTTGCAGCAGTCTCACTCACACACATCCCACACATACACACAATCAGACCAAGAGGACAGGCATCCTCTTATATCACTCCGAAAGCATGGGACGGCCTCCTACTTTACATTAGAGCCTCCTCCTCACTTCTTGAATTCCATCAGAAGCTGAAGACATGGCTTTTCACTTAATCAACCTATCAGGTAGAGCTAGGTACACACACCTCATCAGTGCCAAGATACCCTCGCACATGATAGTATGCTTTGCAAATATATTATAAGAACAACAAATACATTGTGTAGGGGCTGATAACCTCCAGACAACTAGACTTGACAGACTTCTTGAATTTCAAGGGAAAGGTTTCTCTAAGAAGCGATGTGTGAGGAAATTATAACAAAAACCCATGGGCTTTCTACAATTACTGAAATTGCAATGACTTCTAGATTTATGCTTCATGTAAAGATAATAATATTCAGTGAGTTCAGTACATGTACTGTTGCAGATTTACAGATTAAAAAAAGATTGCCCTCTTATAAAGGAAAGATCTGTCCCCACAAAACAGGTCTATCACGTTTCTTTCATTTATGTATGATTTAATTTCAACTAATAAAAAAGTAGTTTGTGGCAAAAGCTGATCTAGAGGCCGTGGTGTACATCAAGTAGAATTAATTCACTAAGAGCCCAAACAGCCCATTAATATGTACAACTGGCAGTTTGTAGTTGAGTCAAATAGATGTTTGAGTTAAAAAGAACAAACAAAAACAGGTCTGGTATATCACTTTCCAGCGGATGTCTAGTTTTTACACATTGAGGTAATTCAAAAAGCCTTCCGTATGCAAATGTCTGAAACTGTGGTAAATATCTCCTCATTCTGGTGCCAAGGTTCAGTCCAAAGACAATTTTTTGGTGAAAGTACTAGTAAGTGAATATGTTACAGCTTAAGAGAAGTCTGCCAGAATAAAGAGATGTTTATGGAGATCACAATATTCAAAGAGAAGGAGATATCCTGTAGCAAAGACAAGTTGCATGGTTAGGAAATTAGACATATTAAGTTCTGAGTGTTCACACTCTCTTTGCAGACAACAGAAGTTAGACAATGATTGATAAATATTTGATTTTGATCCAACTCAATACTTTTCCTTGGAGCTTAAAGTAGTTGTCATTTTCTGTTTTTGGCAGGAAGGTGCTATATTTTTCATTTAAAACAAAAACTCTGTTATGAAAATCATGCTCATCTAATTCTGCACACAGCATCAGTCCACTGTAATGAAGACTAACAATAGCTGTAAATAAATAAGCCAACCGATTGGTGATCCTAAACGTATAGAAATCATGTAGACTTTCTCAGATAACAACCTACAAATTTAGTACTCCAGGCAAGTGCAAGGAGATTCATTTCACATCGAGCTCCTTGGGGGCATTTTATAGCTAGCATGCATCAGTGCGTGTTGCCTGAAGTTAGTCTACTTTGTGAGGTGTTTGAGGAAAGGCTTGAGGTTCAACAATATGCTCTAAACATGGTGCGGAGAACTGTTAGCAAAGCATATACATGTGTATGTGTTCCAGAAAATTGTGAGTACAGTCCATGAGAAAAAAACTGGGTTGTTGATTCACTGAGGTGTGAGCCCTGGTCAAGCAACAGCCATAATCCCTGACAGGGTGAACCACAAAAAATCACTAAATTTAGCTGTGCTTAACCCTGGCACAGGGTTAAAGCTGGGAAACTTGGTACAAAAAACAGTCAGGCTTAACTTAGAGGCAATGTGCAAAGTATTATTGCAGTACACAAATAGTAAAACAATTAAAACACAAAGGCCCTCATTCTGACCTTGGCGGGCGGCGGAGGCCGCCCGCCAAAGTCCCGCCGTCAGGTTACCGTTCCGCGGTCGAAAGACCGCGGCGGTAATTCTGACTTTCCCACTGGGCTGGCGGGCGGTCGCCTTCAGACCGCCAGCCAGCCCAGCGGGAAAGAGGCTTCCACGATGAAGCCGGCTCGGAATCGAGCCGGCGGAGTGGAAGCTGTGCAACGGGTGCAGTTGCACCCGTCGCGTATTTCACTGTCTGCACAGCAGACAGTGAAATACATGTAGGGGCCCTCTTACGGGGGCCCCTGCAATGCCCATGCCAGTGGCATGGGCACTGCAGGGGCCCCCAGGGGCCCCGCGACCCCCCCTACCGCCATCCGGATCTCGGCGGTCCGACCGCCGGGATCTGGATGGCGGTAGGGGGGGTCGGAATCCCCGCGGCGGTGCAGCAAGCTGCGCCGCCGCGGAGGATTCAATGGGGCCGCGGTACACTGGCGGGACCCCGCCAGTGGTGCCGGTCCGACCGCGGCTTTACCGCCGCGGTCGGAATCCCCATTGGAGCACCGCCGGCCTGTCGGCGGTGCTCCCGCGGTCCTCCGCCCTGGCGGTCAAAGACCGCCAGGGTCAGAATGACCACCAAAATAAGAAAAATCCCACACCAAGTTAGAAAACCAGAGTAAACTGTAATCGATTATTTTGACACCAAAATGACAAAAATGCAACCAGTACAACTAGAGTTATACATTTTTAAAATTAATAGTAAATACTAGCACCTAAAAGATCAAAATGCCAACAGCAAGCATCTAATCACGTATGACTAAGTGGAAAAATATGGCCACCTGTGATGGAGCGCTGGTTGGATACAAGAAGTGGGTTGGGTCTAGTCAGGGCTTACCTTTGGACTTAAAAGAAATTCTGAGAAAAAGTTTCTGAGAAAGTAGAAGTTCAGCAGGGCAAGGATGAAATCACAGTGAAGATTTCTATGTTCAGACTTAGGGCCTGATTCTAACTTTGGAGGACGGTGTTAAACCGTCCCAAAAGTGGCGGATATACCACCTACCGTATTACGAGTTCCATAGGATATAATGGACTCGTAATACGGTCGGTGGTATATCCGCCACTTTTGGGACGGTTTAACACCGTCCTCCAAAGTTAGAATCAGGCCCTTAGTCACTTTTATGTAATTCGAAACTACCCCGTGTGACAAGGTAGGATGCTGTACCCACCAAGAGTTCCAGGAGTCCAGATATCCCTTTGGTGAAGGACCGCTGAATAGTGTAGAAGAATGTAGCAGGATGCTACTGCAAAGTCAGGTTGACTGGATATGCACGCTGGGTGAATCGACAAGCAGGTTGACTCCAATTTCCCTCGGTCATCTGATCAGATTTTAGTAAAATAAAACTTTAAGGGCCAGATGTAACAAAGTTTTGCAAGTCGCAAATGGCCCGATTCGCAATTTGCGACCTCGCAAAAGCCGAAATGGGATGCAAAAATCCCATTTCCGAAGTGCAAATTGTGATGCAAGCAATTTGCGACTCACAAAAATAGCGACCTGATTGTGCGACCCGCAAAGAGGAAGTCGCAATTTGCGAGTCGCAAACCATATGAAAAAGGCAGTCGCAAATTGCGACTAGTCGTAAAAAGCCCATTTTGCACACCCAAATTACCACTAAGTCAGAGCAAGTGGTAACCAGAACCAAAGTATAAAAGGAGACCCAGAAGGCGTCTGGGTTACTCAAAATGGCTGAACTGTATGTGATAGCATGGAGGAGGAGAGTCCACGCCGCCCAGCAGAGGAGGAGGAGGAGGAGGAGCCAGAGACAGGAGAGGTTAAACCGAACCCAGGCTGACACTTTTCCAACAAACTGAGGAGGAGATTTATGGCAAATATAGACTGAGCAGTGCAGCAATATTAGAATTAATAGAACTACTCAATCCACAGCTTCAACGACAGACAATATGTGGCAGCGCTATCCCCACACATGTGCAAGTACTATGCTCACTGCACCTCTTGGCATCGGGTAGCTATCAGGGGGTGATTGCTATGGCAGGTGGGGGATCCCAAAGTGCACTCTCACGATTCTTCTGATGTTTCCTAGATGCCATACTCACACACATATCCAGATACATATACCTACCCAGGAATGAGGCAGAAATTAACAGCACCAAGTTGGACTTCTACAGAATTGCCAGCTTCCCCCATGTTATAGGGTGTGTGGACGGGACACACATACAAATCTGCTCTCCTGCAAATCTGGAATATGTGTTCCGCAATAGGAAATGTACCCACTCACTAAACATCCAGGTGGTGTGAGACGCCCATAATGTCATTACTGACATCATAGCCAAATTTCCAGGGAGTACACATGACTCACACATATGCAGGCACAGTGGGATACACCAACACCTAGAACGTGGGGAGTTTGGAGATGGATATCTATAAGGTATTGGTGAATACACCCTGAAGCCATACATACAGGTCACTGTAGAAACCATGCATGCCCTGCTAACATTGCTTATTTTTGCCAAACAGGTGCATATGCTCTATGACCATGGATACTTACCCCGTACCTAACACCTGGCAATGAGAACGAGAGGCAATATAACAGTGCCCATCGGCGGACCAGAACTGTCATCGAGAGGACCTTTGGATTGTTAAAGGCAAGATTCAGATGCCTCCACAAAAGTGGAGGTGCGCTCCAGTATGCCCCAGAAACAGCATTCAAGATAGTTGCAGCATGTGCAATCCTACACAAACATTGCCACCAGACGTGGGCTACATCTCACCCCTGAAGACACAGATTCGGAGGATGAGGAGCAAGAGCTACCACACCGACAGCATGGGGATAGAAGCATTGTAAAACAAGGCAGACAGAGACGGGACCACATTGCAACCCAATACTTTGGCAGGTACGTGGCAACTGTCACCACGCTCACTGACGTCAGACAAACAGAGCCCAGTTGTGTAGTGGAACTAACAAAACCTTTTTATTTGTAAACTAAATGATGAAAGAAAAGTGCTGTCCGTTAAGGTCTGTACATGCCCAGACGTAATGAGGACACATTGACATAATGTGCCTCATGACTCATGCTGTCTGATGGCTTACACCCTCCTCCTTGTGCGCCCAGCATGGCTCATCCCAGGTGGGTCAGCTGACCCCTGCCGTGCACTTGCACTCCTTAGCACAAAGGAGTTACTTGCAGACACACCACTTATTGTGGACCCCTCCTCACTGTGCTGAGGGGTCTCACCTGTGCCCCTTGCCACCTGCCTAGCTTCCATCAAGTCCACTGCGTGGCTGATACGGCCAAGTCCACGTGCCACATCCCCCGCAAAGTGGCCAAGTTCCACCTGTAAACTCACTGTCCGTCTAGACAGGCCAGTAGTGTTTGTTGCAAGACGCCCAATTGAAGCTGCCATGTGGTCAAAGCGTGCCACTGTGTGGCGCTCACTGCGCCTTGCGCTCTGTCTGTCTGCCACCAGTTCCGTCACAAGTTGGCGGATGGCCTGGGTGAGATCCCCCTCATTTTCATTCAGTCTAGTGAACTGCATGTTCACTTCAGCCAGGCCAGTGGTCATGTTGCTCTCCATTCTGTGCAATGTACTTGATATTGACCTCAATTGTCTGTTTTGAAGGCGCTGACCATTAAAGAGAGAGGGATGCCTCTATTCCTGAAATTGCTGCCTCCCCTATCTCCTCCTGGGGCACTGCCAGAACTCGGCATCTGTGTCTGCGCCTTTGTCGTGCTGCTTGCTCTGGACATCTTGCTGTGGGGCTTGGGCCTGGGGTCGTGTGAGCTTCCCCTATTTCCTGCTCTTGTTCCTGAGAGGACTCTGGTGGTGTCCTGCTGGGCCCAGGAATTTCTGCTGCAGCCTCCTGCACTGTCTCTAGCCGTTGTCTCCTCCCTGCCTGTTGTCGCTGCTGGGGGTGTCTTGTGGGAGACCTGTGGGACATAGGGAATACACTGTCAGTCTCACACATCTGTTTTATGCCTCATAATAAACATTTGCCTATATGCTGACTACTGTACTACATTGCCCATAATACACTATTCTAGTGGTTGCTAGACTGGAATGGAGCTAGTCTGGTTGTGCCTTCTGCTGTGTACTGGGAGAGTGTGGATACTGCATTTGTAGGCGTGAAAGCATATCTCATGGTACTCACTTTGGATGTCCCTGACGCAGAACTGTCCACTTCTCCCATTCCAAGTACGGCCTCAGGCTCCAGGGTCTGCTCCACCATTGCTTCCATGGCTGTGGGTGGTGGGACAGTGGATGGGCCTCCTCTGGTGCCCCTCATTTCTCTGAGCCGCTCTGCTACCCTCTCCTTTGTCCTGGAGTGCAGGTCATACCACCTTTTCTTTATTTCCTCCAGGGTGCAGTGGCTCACCCCTATTGCATTAATCCGGTCCTGGATTTGCTGCCAAATCTTCTTTTTTTCTGTGTCTGGAAAACTCAGGGCTGCTTTCCCAAACAGTTGGTCGTGGTGATAGCAGTGTTCCTCTGTGAGCACCTCCAGTTCTTTGTCAGAAAACTTTAGTTTTCTTCTTCTCCCAGTGCTGCCTGTTTCCGCCATTGTAGCAGCAGGTCCTCTCTCCTGGGTGTTGCACAGCAGTTTGGAAAGGGTGTGGTCTTCCCTCCTCCCAGGTGTATTTGATGACTTCCTGGTTCTGATGTCATCACCAAGAGCCAGGAAGTGAATTTCCAAACTGTTGTGCTGCACCTGCAGGCAATTTGCGGGCCAGTCGCAATTTGCGACACCCTACTTGCAAATTGCGAGCTCGCTTTTAGCGAGGTCGCAAAAAGCGACCTCGCTAGAAGCGAACTCACAAATTGCGGTGCCACATCATTTGCGAGTCGCAAATTGGTGTCGCACTTTTTTCTTGGATCCCATTTTGCGAGTCGGAAATTGCGATTCGCATTGAATCGCAATTTCCGACTCGCTATTTTTTTCCTACCTACATCTGGCCCTAAGTCCCAAGTTTTGGATTCTGGCTATCTGGACACATTTAAAACCATCACCACCAAGGGTCCAGGACAGGAGGGGCACCACTTGCAGCTTGGCTGGGTCTAGGTAGTCCAGGGCTCAACAGCAGGGCAGGCCTCCTTCCAAATGCAGCAACGCTGTCATGTGGAGTACACAGCAGCCACAGCAACAGGCAGTCGTCAGAGAGTCACTCGACACGTCTATAAAGTGAACTGAAGAGTGGGTCTGAGGGTCCTATTTTTGCTATGTGATGTCTTCTTTGATAGGGTTGAAGGTTCTAGAGGTTTCTCTTTGAAGTGCTTGTAATTTCCTGACACCCTGCCCTAGCCCCAAGCTGGCTGCATAGACAATGCCATGGCGACAAGCCCTTTGTGTGAAGACAGAATACAGCCAATTCAGTTGCAAGTAGGGCTATGCCCAGCTCTGCCCCACTCCTACCAGCAGATGGGCAAATTCAGGCACACCTAGCCCCTCCATTATGTGACTGTCTGGGAGGAATTCACAAAGTTCTAACTGTCAGCTATACCCATTCATGCAACCCAGGAAAAAATGACGGCATCAAATGGCTAAGGGCAGGAAAATGACAACTTTTTAAAAGAGGCATTTTTACAATTATAATTCAAAATCTGACTTTACCATTAACGAAGATTTTAGATACCAAACCTGAAATGCTTATTCGCCCCTCATCAAAGTGCAGCACTCATTAAATGTAAAAAGGCAACCCAATGTTTTCCTATGAGACGTTTTGGCCTCACAGTAGTGAAAAACAGATTTAGGAGTTTTTCATTGAAAGGACATGTAAACCTTAAAGGTACATGTAAAATACTTTAATTTCAAAGCATCTTGCTCTATGGGCTTCTTAGGACCTACCGTAGGGATGACTTCTATGTAATAAAACAGGGGTTTAAGGCTTGGCAAGGGGTTTCTATTATCAAGTGAAGTTGGCGGTGTAAAACTGCATTCACGCTGCAATGGCAGGCCTGGGACATGTTTAAAGGGGCAACTTGATTTGGTGGCAGTACAAGTGCTGCGGGCCCATGTAGTAGCATGTAATGTACAGGCCCTAGGTATTTGGTATGCCACTTCACAAGGGACTTACAAGTAAATTAAGTATGTCAATCAGGTGCAAACCAATTTTAGCATGTTTAGGGGGATCAACACAATCACAGAGTCCTAAGGCCAGCAAAAATGAATTTCAGCAAAAAGTGAAAGTCAAAGACAAAAGGTTTGGGTGAAGATAACCCTAAGGATGACAAGTCTAACAGTCCTGAGCATGCAGGCAGAGACTTAGGGCCTGATTACGAGTCTGGCAGTCTCAAGAACGCCAGACTCGTTTTGCCGGTCGGACTGCCACAGCTTTGGTGGTCCAACATCCACATTACGATGCTGGCAGTCGCACTGACAGAGGACCGGCGTCTCTGCCAGGATTGATGATCCCGATGGGCTGACGGCAGTCTTGTTTGTGATCAGCAAGGGCAGCACTGAAGTTACAACCATGTTTTCAGCCAGCCTTTTCATGGCGGTTCAACTGCCATGAAAAGGCTGGCGGATAACAAGTGCAGGGGGCCACAGGGGGTACTGCACTGCCCCCCTCCGCAGCACCCTTGGAATGCTCACTGTCTACTCAGCAGATAGTGCGAATTCTGAGAGTGCTGGTCAACCCCCATGTGGAGCCGAGTACAATGCACATTTTCCACTGGACTGACCGGAGGAAATCTTGGTTTCCGGTGGTCAGGCCAGTGGAAAACTCATAGTAGGGCAGGTGGGGAGGCCGTCAAGTCCGCTGCGGTCTCCTCACCAAGGGTCTGGCAGTCGTGTTTTCTGACTTCCAAACTCATAATCAGGTCCTTACTGTTTTCGATCTAGCCTACAGACTTATTTACCTGTCCCTCCAGTCTTGGGTAATAAAAAAAAATCATGAATGAAAAAATTCAATCATATACACATGAAGGTAGGGGCTTTGGATCAGCCTTCTTCATCCATTGGTCTTCTCAACTGTCATTCAAATTTTCCTTCCTCTCACCACAGCATACAGCATAACCTCCTGTAGTGAGTCTGGAGCCTGGGCAGGAAGTGCAGGGCCTCTGTGCATTTCAAAAGTCTGCCTTTTAAGTCTCCCCAACTTCAAAGGCCAAACTGGGTATACCACCAATTTAGTACACTTCTGGAGCTGTGACTACTCTGCCAGAAAGGACTGCTGTGCTACTGAAGGACTGCCACTCTGTTGGACTGCTGCTTTGCTGGAATCCTGCATTACTGTGCTGCCTGCTGACCCCTTGCTTGGATGAGAAGGACTGGACCTGCATCGCTTGAACCCAGAGTAACTCCAAGGACCAGAGGACTGGTCTCCTGATCTGAAGTATCAGGGATATAAAAGGCTTCCAAACAACCTACTACTGCACCTGGACTCTGTCATCTGCGAGTCCGCCCTGCCAATTGGTGCCACCCCAGTCCTGGACCTTTGGAAGTGAGGCCTGAGATGCTTACTCTAGCAGAACCATAGGATCGCTACCATTGCCTGGATAGAAATGGCACATCCTCGCCATAGGCTGGAAAGAACTGGTGCATTGCTTTTGGATCCAGCACTGCAATATTTCCTTCTGTGCCAGGCCCCTGCTTCCCCATCGATGATAGCCTCGATAACTATGGTGAACTCGACATGGCAGCCACTGCACCCATCGAAACCAGTGCATCACCTCAACCCGGACATAGCCGGCATGTGCACCCAAATTCCATTGCATCCCAGCTCCGACACATCACCTCTGCTGCATGTGGAACTTTGACGTATCTCCTCAACTGCGTGGGAAAAATTAAAACATTCCCTACCCTGCGGGGATTGACACAGAAGCATCATTTCTGCTGCACCCGCAACTTTGACACAACCAGAAAGTCCCTGTATCCAACCCATTCTCCATACCTCTCAGCCTGAACTTTTGACTTTGTCCTGGTCCAGTGAGACCAGACATCCCCGATAAGCATTTCTTGCTTCTAAGAAATATTTTACAGTTTAATCTTTACAAATTCAAAGCTTAAGGTCTACTTATTAGATTTCTGTCAATTTGGTCTTCTTTCATTTATTAAATGTTTCTCTGTTTTTCTAACCTGATGTGGAATCTTTTTGAGTGTTTCTTTCACTGTTGTACTGTTTGAAGTATTGCACAAATACTTTACACATTGCCTCTACAGTTACGCTTGACTGCTCTGTGCCAAGCTACCAGAGGTTGAGCAAAGGTTAATTTAAGTTTTGCCTGACACTTACCCTGACTAGGATTGTGGTTGCTGCTTGACTAAGGTTAACACCCCAGTCAATCAACTACCCAATTTTTAACATGCACTATATTACAGCATATGAAGCTAACTCGATAAAAGCTGCTATGAGTAAGTATATCCTTAGTAAATTCAGAAGGGCTAATGCCAGACCCAAGAAGGAAGTATAGGTCAAGCCAGGTCTCTATCAGTGACTCGCAGCTTGCCTTTACCAGAAGAACCATGGCCATCCCATAGAAATCTGTCACTTGGTATGATCCAGCTTCCATAGCTCCTCATCTTTGTCCCTCCAAAGGTAAATCCCAGCGGGGCCCAAAACATGGATTCCCACCCAACCTCATGGTTATCTACATTGTACGTGCTCCAAATCAGTGCACTTCTACGTGTGCCTATCCAGCCAGTTATAAACTGCACACAGGAGAACATACAGTTACTTAATTTGCATAGGTAAAGTCCTCACAAAAATGATGGCTTTCCTGCTCTATTCCGTACATAGGCCATTTTTCTAGAAACACATGATTTGTGTCAAACATGTATTTTTAATTTATGTATTTAAACTTTTCTGAAGCACAAATCGTGTCAAAATGTACAGAGAAAAGGACTGAATAACTTACAAATTACACACACAAAATGTAAATACTTTACAAGTTTAACCGGTTTGGTGCCTTGGACGAGCTGGGTTCACCCTTGGCCATGGTTGCCATGTGCCTTGGACGAGCCCAGCTCATCCTGCAACCAGCCCACAGGGGGAGCGCTAGAACTCCCACCATGGGCCAGCCACCCACACCTCCCTATCGGGGATGGAAGGGAAATCGATTTCCTTTCCACCCCGACCCCCCACCCGTCAATCTGATGATGTCAGCGTGCCCGTTTGCTCCAAGCGCGATTGGAGAGAGAACCTAAACAAGGTGAGTCCTTCTCCTTGGGGGGCTTGGAGGGGGGAAAACAGACCCAGCCATATGCAAATCAGTCTTGACCCTGTTCATCATGGGAACAGTCCAGCTCGAACTGCCAGGCCAGGTCCTCCCTGGACCAGACACAAGCATCCTGGGACCGGTTTCAGGGTTTCACCCTTCATCAGCCAGGCTAGCTTGAATCCAGTGGCATAGTGAGCCCGGGACGCCGAAACCGGTCCCAGGATGTTTGTTTCCAGTCCAGGGAAGACCTGGCCTGGCAGTTTGGGCCGGACTGTTCCCATGGGGAACAGGGTCAAGACTGATTTGCATATGGCTGGGTCCAAACTGGAATGGCATGGGCAGCAAAGAATCGATGGATTTAGGCCCAGATCTCTGTACTGGGGGTGAATGTTTGACATTGTTCAGCATTCTGTCCATCACTTGTTCTTTTTGCATTCCTAGCAAGAGGGCACAATATGGAATTAAATTGTATATGCTGTCCGAAAGTAATACAGGATATGTGTTTCATTTCTGGTTCTACACTGTTAGGGAGTCCAGCATTGACCCCCCTGGTTGTCCGCCCACTTTTGGAGTTAGTGAGAAAATTGTGTGGGTGTGGGAACTTGGTAGACAACTGTTTAGCAAAGGTCACCATTTATATGTAGATAACATCTACACTGGAGTGCAGTTGTTCAAGGAATTATTCAGAGTGGACACTGTTGCTTGTAGCACAACCGAAAAGGCTATCCAAGGGAGCTTGTCTGTAAAAAACTTGAGAGGGGACAGTGCAGTGCCTTGCGGAATGATGAGCTGCTAGCTCTGAGATTTGCAGACAGAAGGAATGTCTACATGTTAACTACCATCCACGATGAGAGTACTTCACCTGTGGCTGTTTGGGGTCAAGTTGCTGAAGTGCACAAACCTGTTTGAATTTCAGACTACATTAGGCACATTGGTGGTGTTGATAGAATAGACCAGAGGTTGGAACCTTACACTGCTATTCGTAAGTCTTATCTTTGGTATAAAAAGTTGGCCATCCATTTGTTTCATTTAGTAACTTTTAATGCTTTTATTGTGTTCAAGGATTGTTTCCCTGAGTCAACGATGAAATTTGCTCAATTTCAGGAGTCAGTGATAGAGAGCCTTATTGTGGTGGAAAAGGCAAGAGTTCCTAGAGTAGCAGTGGTGGAGGCTGTGGCTAGATTGAAAGATTGTCACTTTCCTGATCACATTCCTCCCACTCCCAAAAAAGACTTTCCCACTAAGAAATGTAAAGTCTGTGCCCAAAGAGGTATCCGGAGGGAGACTCGGAACTACTGCCCAGATTGTCATTCTAAGCCTGGGTGTTTTAGAAGTTACCACACCCAAAAGAATAATTGGGAACTACCAGGAGTGAAAAATGCCTGTTCTGTATTGTGTTATATTTTTTGTTAAGTTTCACGGTTGACATTACTGTCATGCATTCAGCCAAGTCTATCAATAAAAACGGTACCTTACTTGCGTGGGTAGGCCTAATGCCCGCGACAGAAAATGCAACATTGACACATCACATTAATTACATTGAAAACTGATGTGGTTTATGGAACGTGCCCCTAAACACAACGTGGACACATCACATTTTCCCAAAGAAAACAGAGCTGTTTTTTGCAAAGTGCCCAGCTGTGAATTTTGGCCTCTAGCTCAGCCGGCACCTAGGGAAACCTACCAAACCTGCACGTTTTTGAAAACTAGACACCTACGGGAATCTAAGATGGGGTGACTTGTGGGGCATTCACCAGGTTCTGTTACCCAGAATCCTTTGCAAACCTCAAAATTTGGCCCAAAAAAAACTTTTTCCTCACATTTCGGTGACAGAAAGTACTGGAATCTGAAAGGAGACACAAAATTCCTTCCACCCAGCATTCCCCCAAGTCTCCAGATAAAAATGGTACCTCACTTGTGTGGGTAGGCCTAGTGCCCGCGAAAGGAAATGCCCCAAAACACTATCTGCACACATCAAAATTATCAAATACAAAACTACCTGTTTTTGCGGGACGGGGCACCTGCGTTTTTGGTCCTGGGCTCAGCAGCCATATAGGGAAACCTACCAAACCCAGATATTTCAGAAAACTAGACACCTGAGGGAGTCCAGGGAGGTGTGACTTGCGTGGATCCCCCATTGTTTTCTTACCCAGAATCCTCAGCAAACCTCAAATTTAGCTAAAAAAATCTACTTTTTCCCACATTTCTGTGTGGGATCACAACACCAGGACTAATTTCCTACCACCCAACATTTCCCTCAATTTCCTGGTAAAAATGATACCTCACTTGTGGAGGTGGGCCAAGTGCCTGTGAGTGGGAAGAGCCAAAAACATGTTGAAATTGAGGGGGAACCAAAGCGGGCCCAAAAGGGCAGTTTGAAAAAAACATTTTTAGGCTGACAAGTGCAGCAGAATTTTTATCAGTATAGATGAGACAATGGTGGGTGGTAGGAATTTTGTGAATTCATGCTAATTCCAGAAGGATCCATCACAGAAATGTGGGGGAAATGTGTGATTTCCAGCAAAGTTGGAGGTTTGCAGGGCATTGTGGGTAAGAAAATGGTGCAGTGTACATGTGAAGCACACAACCCTGGAGTCACCCAGATGTTTAGTTTTCAGATGTGTCTAGGTATTGTAGATTTTTCTACATGGCAGCATCCCAAAGTCCAAAAAGTGCAGCCCTCACCATTCCAAGTGGGACGATTTTGAGAGTTAGCCAAGCTCTCATGGCCCAAATGTAAAACCAAAACCCAAAATAATCAAATGTCCTCTTACTTCCCATGGGCTAAGATGTTTTAGTGTGTGGGGGAGAGCTGAAAGACTGTTACCCCCTTCAGTTGGTGTGGGGGCACAACCAGGCCCATGCTGGTTGGTAGCCACCACTCCACTATTTATTTTTTTAATTCCCTGATATCTAGTATGCTTTCTGCCCCCCCCCTCCGGGAGTGGATCTGGGGTAATTGCCCCATGTGCCCATCGGTGGGCAGAACAACTTTGTTCCCAATTATTTGGGGTGGGGGTATGGCCATACCCCCACCCTCTTATTTTGGAAAACAAATCTTCCCTGGTATCTAGTGGGCTTTCTGCCCTTCCTTGGAGCAGAGGGGCCTTCCAAAAATAGGTTGATCTGCCCCCAGGGGAGGCAGATATGGCCAACAGTAATGTTCCCCCCATAGGGAGTGACCCTTGCCCAAGGGGCTGCCCCCCCAAATAAAACACACACACCAATCCCTGGTGCCTCAGTGGTTTCTGCCCCCCCCTGGGATAGATCGGGCAATAGAAATAGGCTGACCTGCCCCCAAGGGGAGCAGAAATGGCCTAAAATAAATTTGGCCCCCGCGGGAGCGACCTTTGCCTAAGGGGTCGCCCCCCTTGCATGAAATTGGCACAAAAAAAATCCCTGGTGCCTAGTGACTCTGCCCCTCTTGCGGGCAGATCGGCCTAATAAAAATAGGCTGATCTGCCCCAAAGGGGGGCAGAAATGGCCTAAAATAAATTGGCCACCCAGACAGGGTCGCTCCCCTTGTGGGAAATTGACGCAAAAAATCTAAAATCCCTGGTGTCTAGTGGTTTCTGCCCCCCTTGAGGGCAGATTGGCCTAACATAAATAGGCTGATCTGCCCCAAGGGGGAGCAGAAATGGCCTAAAGACAATTTGCCCCCCAGGGGAGCCACCCTTGCCTAAGGGGTCGCTCCCAACATATACAAAAATAAAATAAACAATAAAAAATCCCAGGTGCCTAGGGTTCTCTGCCACCCCTGGGGGCACATCAGCCTAATTACAATAAGCCGATCTGTCCCCAGGGGGGCCGAAATGGCTTACAACAAATTTGCCCCCAGGGGAGCGACCCTTGCCTAAGGGGTCGCTCCCCTCATGTGAAACTGACAAAATAAAATCTGTGGTGTTAGTGGTTTCTGCACCCCTTGGGGGCAGATTGGCCAAATAAAAAGAAGCAGATGTGACCCCAAAGGGAGCCGACATGGCCTAAATACAATTTACCCCCCAAGGTACTGACCCTTGCCTAAGGGGTCGCTCCCCATATGTAAAAAAAAAAAAAAAGTAAACATAAAAAAAATATATCCCTGGTGTCTAGAGGTTTCTGCCCCCAGGGGGCAGTTCGGCCTAATTATAGTAGGCCGATCTGCCCCAGGGGGGGGCATAAATGGCCTAAAAGTAATTTGCCCCCGGGGAGCAGCCCTTGGCCAAGGGGCTGCTCCCCTCATATCAATAACGGGGGAAAAAAACTCCCTGGTGTCTCGTGGAAATGCTGAGAAAGACATCAAAGGAAAGAAAAGGCCTTTCCTATCCTTTGATGCACAAGCATTTTTCCTCCGATCGGGCCAGGCCTCTGATGAGGTCAGCACATGATCGCGTGCTGACGTCATCAGACGCCACGGGGGCAGGAAGGGTGGGTGGGGTGGAGTCAGAAGGGGAAGCGATTCCCCTATCATCCCTGTAGTGGGGGCATCAAGGCAAGGCTCACGGGGGGAGTGCTAGCTCTCCCCCACGAGCCGGTCCCAAGACGTAACGGTTACATCCTAGGCGCCTTAGCGACGCAGCAAAGGACGTAACCATTACTTCCTTGGCTGCGAAGGGGTTGAAGGGCTGTGAGATTTCCCCACTGGCTGAGGAGCTGTTTAAAAGATTGCCCATGATCGATAAAAGTGCAAGAAGGCCCAGACTGGCTTTTGCAAGACCCCAAAATGAAGACATCCACTTGAAGAAAGACAATATTTTTTTTGCCACAAATGCCTGTTGGGTGTAATCACTATAGAGAGAGTGTTAGACCTGACAGCCTTAGTGTGGTCCCCCCCAACTTTTATCCTGCCTCCCTCCACTTTATGACACTGTTTTTGCTGGTTTTATGACTTGGCATACTTTACCACTGCTAACCAGTGCTAAAGTGCTTATGCTCCCTCCCTTAAAACATGGTGACATTGGCTTATACTCAATTGATATATTTAATTTATTTGTAAGCCCCTAGTAAAGTGCACTGCATGTGCCCAAGGCCTGTAAATTAAATGCACTAGTGGGCTTGCATCACTGGTTGTGCCACCCATATAAGTAGCATGACTCAGGCCTGCCATGGCAAGGCCTGTGTGCGCAGTTTCACTGCCACTTCGACTTGGCATTTAAAAGTACCTGCCAAGCCTTAAACTCCCCTTTTTCTACATATAAGTCACCCCTAGGTAACCCAGAGGGCAGGGTGCGGTGTAGGTAAAAGGCAAGACATATATCTGTGTGTTTTATATGCCCTGGTAGTAGAAAACTCCTAAATTCATTTAGCCCTGCTGTGAGGCCTGCTCCTTTCATAGGCTAACATTAAGGCTACCCCCATAAACTGTTTGAGTGGTAGATTCTGATTAGAAGGGGTAAACAGATGATATTTAGTATGGCCTGAATGGTAATACAAACTCCTGCTGACTGGTGAAGTTGGATTTTATATTACTATGTTAGAAATGCCACTTTTGGAAAGTGAGCATTTCTCTGCACTTAAAATCCTTCTGTGCCTTACAGGCTGTCTCCAATCCACGTCTGGGCTGAGCTGGTTGACAACTCCCTTGTGCATTTCACCCAGACAACTACAAACACAGGATGCTCAGTCACACCTGCACACATCTGCATACTGAATGGGTCTTCCTGGGCTGAAAGGGTGGAGGGCCTAATACTTACATTCAAAGGGCAGAGGCCTGCCCTCACACAATGGACTGCCAAACAATCTACTGGGACGCTGACACACAGGGCTATACTGAATGGGAACCCTGTGAACTTCAAAACCACTCTTTGAAGTCTCTCCCACTTCAAAGGCACTTTTGGGTATATAAACTGGGTCCCTGACCCTACCAACTTAGACACTTCCTGGGACAGACACTCTGCACCAAAACCTGCAACCTGCCAAGAGAAGCTGCCTGGCTGCCCAAAGGACTCACTTGGACTGCGTTGCTGTAAAGGACTGCTGCCTTGCTGTTGCCCTGCTGCCTTGCTGACCTCTGCCTCCGCTGAGAAGTGCTCTCCAAGGGCTTGGATTAAGCTTGCATCCTGTTCCTGAAGTCTCAGGGCCAAATAGACTTCATCACTGCAAAGAAACTCCTTGTGTGGCGAAAGTCGATGCACAGTCTGCAGGAATCAACACACAGCCTGCCCAGCAGTGAGAAAATCACTGCATTGCCGAACCAAAATAACGCAGCCCGGCTCCCGGAGAGGAGATCGACGAAGCACCACCGTTGCAACTGGAACTTCAATGCACAGCGCACTGGATAGATGCATCGTGAGCCAGAATGACACAGCCTGACTTCCTGTGTGAGCGCCTGCCATGCGACAGAAACTCTGACGCTTTGCCCACCTGATCAACACCGCACCTGTGACTTCATCCAGCACTCCCAGGATTTCCATGCATCATCCCTGAGCATCAAAAGACCCCGCATTGCAAAGAGGATTCAAGCCTGAGTGCCGGAATTCAACGCAAAGCCCTTGCCACGTGGAAAATAATCAACGCATCATCTGCGTTCACCCAAAAATCTGACTCACACCTACCTTTTTCCATATGCCCTGGGTAACCTGCCTGAGCTTGTTGCCTGGCAAGCTGGGGGTGGGCCAACGAGGGAAGAGTTCTTCAAAGTGCAGTAAGAGTGCCCCACTCCTGAGGGTTTGAGGCAACAGGCCATGACCCAGGAAGTCTCTGGTAATCACCATATCTATTTGGAAAATGATCTCCTTTATAGTGTGCCCAAGGTACCGGAAGCTGGGGCAGCACGTGCGCTGGTGGTCCCCCAGTGCTACAGGGCCTTCCTACTGGGGTTGGCTCCCCGACATCCCCCTAGCAGGACATTTGGGGCAAGACAAGACCTTCGCCAGGCTTGTCACCCACTTTTATTGGCCCTGAATGCGGGTGGCCTCAGATGCTTTCTGTAGATCCTGCTCAACCTGCCAGGCTAGTGGGAAGACAGGGAAAAGGCTCAAGGCCCCCCTGATCCCACTCCCCGTCATTGGCACCCCCTTTGAAAGGGAGGGTGTCAACGTCATTGGCCCCTTGGACCCCAAAACTGCCCTAGGCAACAGGTTTATCCTGGTTTTGGTGGACCATGCCACCCGCTATCAAGAGGCAATACCTCTAAGGACAGTGACTGCACCGGTGGTGACCAGAGCTCTAATAGGGATATTTATCCATGTTGGGTTTGTGAAATAAATTTACAAGTCTCTTCTTGTAAGAGGCTGATTTTCTACAAGATAGAATACAAGGATTCGGATTATGCTTCAAGATAGCATTTTATTCACTGCAGTGGGTCACTTCCAAAGAGTGTCAAAAAGGACACAGTCTGGCCGAAGCAACTGACCTTTCCCTCAGCCTTTGATGTCTTTTATTGCCAAAAAAAAAACACTTTACCACACTATACATGTGTCATAATTTCCAAACACATTGAAGCAAACATTTCCTGTAACCCCTTTGAACCACAAGAATAGGATGTTCAAACACAGAGATAACATTTCTAGAACATAGGCAATTTAATCCATGTGCAAAGTTTCAAAAGCAACTCTAAGAAACCAGCACTTCTGCAAGAAATGAAATTAAACAGGGCTGAAGAAGGCATACAATTTTGCTCGTACCACAGAACAAATGGAACTGAAATGTTAGACAAAATGGAGCCCTCACATCAAGTTAAGAAATCCATTTTCCACAAACCTCCCTTTTTGCGGTGAGACGAACATTTTGTACCATTCAAGTAATAGAAATGTCACCAATATGAGTAAACAAATAAAAATCAGTGCAGCAAATATTACGATATTTTCTTTGTTCATTGCCTTTTTCTCCTCAGAGATATTGTCATACTTAGCCATTTTTTCTATCTACTCTAACAGACAAAAGATATAATAATCCCAAGTATCCTTTACATCCAAGCCTCACTGGCAAGCTTATGTACTGGTCCGGACGTTGGTGGTCTTGACCACCGGCATGGGGTGCAGTCCCTCCTGGGACTGTTTCTTCCTTTAAGTCTCTTTATAGTTCAACCGTACCCTGTTCCTCAATTCGCATCTACATCTATATATCTCAGAATCAAAAGATTCAAGGGGAGAAGAAGAATTGTCAGCTGGTGTCCTCATTTCACCATTTAAAATCACTTCCCCATTCCCAAAAGGAACTTGGTACAGAATGTGCTCAGTCTCGGCATCCAGACAATTGTCTAATACCCACTGGTCATAAGGTAAAGGCAAAGGGCACTTTTTTTTTTTTTTACATGTGATGCATGAATCCAGTTCTTTTTCCCATCACATTTCACAGCAGTCTGGGTGGCCAGGAGAACTTGCAGGGGCCTCTTCCACCTGGGTTCAAGGCTCCCTTTATTTTGGAAATTCCTTACAAAGATCCAATCTCCTGGCTTGATGGAGTGTCCAGAGCCCTCAAGTCTCCTGGGCAGTGCCTCTTTGGCCTGTTCATGGATAGAACCCAATTGTTCAGTTAACTACACAAGGTACATATTACCGCCAGCATATACCTTTTCTTGATCACTGGTTCCATTTCTTCCAAATCCATTCACAGGACTTCGAATGGCAAGTCCGGTGGTGCAAAATTTCCTTTATGGACAAGAGTGCCTTTTCCTACAATGTATGTCTGGCATATGATGTACCTTTGTACATGAGAATGTGCATATTTTGGAATGTTCTTGTTCTGCCATACTTGATCCAATGTATCCACTATTCCTTGAGAGCTAATGTGTGCATGTACATGTGCAGAGGAAACTATGGCATTCACATAAGCATAAGGTAACATCCATCTCTTTTTCTTTGTCTTGTCTATTCAACATCCTTCACTATATTTCCTTCGGAGTAGGTGCGTCCTAAATATCCTTTACACAATCTATTGTCTGGTTCATCATGACAACTTCTGGTAACCATCTAAGTGTCCCTGTCACATACATGTACTCAGCTTATGCAATATTTTTTGCTGTCCTGTATGCAAATGCATTTCCTTTTCCTACATCATTCTCAATTTTCTTGTGAACTGAACATTTTACCACAGCCAATTTCTCAGGTAACATTAAAGCATTAAACGACCTTACAATGAGTTCACCATGACATATTTGTGTTCCATGAGAAGTCATAAACCCCCCCTTCTTTCACAATCTGCCAAAAGAATGTACCACGCCAAAAGCATACTATCTGTCAGTGTACACATTAACCTTCAAACCGTCACTCAATTCACCTACTTGCATCAAGGCTATCAATTCTGCAGCCTGCGCAGAGTTGTAAAGTATCTCCATGTAGTAACAGCATAGGCTGCAATTGTGGTCCCATCAGATAACTTTGAGCAGGAAATATCAACATAAAATCCGTCATCCCACTCTTTCAATGGCCTGTCAGTGAGGTCCACTCTACTTTTGGTCTCTTGTTCTGATAATACAGTCATGTATTTCTTCTGGTAACACTTCATTAAGTAAAAGTAACATAGTTGCTGGGTTCAAAACATTACATCTCCATATTGAGATATGCGGAGAAAACAAAATGAGTTCGTAGCCTGTCAACCTAGCATTTGTCAAATGTTGTGTATGTGTTTTATTCAGTAGGACATCTACAGTGTGGATGTTAATGGATGTCTAAGTACATATACATCACTCTGTTTTACTGCTATCACCCCTACTGCTACAGTCCTTAGACAATGTGGCAATTGTCGTGCTACTAGGTCTAAACTGGATGAAAAATAAGCACATAGAGGGCCACCGACCACGGGAGCACCGCCGACAGGCTGGCGGTGCTCCGCGGTCAGAAGAGGAAAGTCAGCGGTCTCCCGCTGACTTTCCGCTGCTCATTGGAATCCTCCATGGCTGCGGAGCGCGCTCCGCAGCCATGAGGATTCTGACCCCCCCTACCGCCATCCAGTTCATGGCGGGAAAGCCGCCATGAACAGGATGGCGGTAGGGGGGGTCGCGGGGCCCCTGGGGGCCCCTGCCGTGCCCATGCTAATGGCATGGGCACGGCAGGGGCCCCCGTAAGAGGGCCCCAAAATGTATTTCACTGTCTGCCTTGCAGACAGTGAAATACGCGACGGGTGCAGTAGCACCCGTCGCACCTTCCCACTCCGCCGGCTCGATTACGAGCCGGCATCCTCGTGGGAAGGTCGTTTTCCCCTGGGCTGGCGGGCGGTTTAACTGGAACCGCCCGCCAGCCCAGGGGAAAACTCGTAATACCCGCCGCGGTCTTTTGACCGCGGCGCGGTAATTTGGAGGGCGGGATCCTGGCGGGCGGCCTCCGCCGCCCGCCAGGGTCATAATGAGGCCCATAGTCTGTTTTTGTCTCTGTGTGATTGTGTCAATAATGCAAGACTGCAACCTTCTTTTTCATGTACAAATAGGGTAAATGGTTTCTGAAAATCTGGGGTGGCTAACACAGGTGCATTACACAAAGCCTTTTTCAATTCACAGAAGGCTCTTTCACATTCATCATGCCAAGTGGTTGGTACATGTACATCTTTGAGAGTGAGGGCAACCAAAGGATTTAGCTATGAGTGAATAATTATAATTGTCTGCAATATGAGGTAATACCTATAAAACCTCAAAACATCTTTCTGTGTTTGAGGGCGTTGTAAATTGCAAATTATTGATATTCTTTGTGAGTCTAGTCTTCTACCCTCCTTCGACAGGAGGTGCCCTAAATAGAACAACTCCTGTTGACAATATTGAGACTTAGATAGGGAGACCCTTTTTTCATGTGTCGCTAAATGTGAAAGCAATTCTGATGTGGCCTGTTCACATTGTTCACGTGTGTCGGGTGCAATGAGGCGCTCATCAATGTATTGTAAATGAACATTGCCATCTGGTAATTTTAAAGTGTCCAATTGGCTTTTTTTAGAGCGAAATGGATATACTAAAGAAAACATTATTTAAATCATTTACAGAGAAAAAGTTGGCAGTGGGTGAAATCATGTGAACAGTGTAGTGACATCTGATGTACAACTGGGTATTGTGGTACTACTATCTTGTTAATAACTCGCAGGTCAATAACCAATCTCTATTCTGTCTGTTGTCCAGTAGGACTTACTTGATGACGGGAAGTATGGAACTATTACAGCTACTACCATAACTCTCCTTCACAATACCCTTATCAAGGAGGTCCTGTACTACGGAAAAAAAGTCCTTCCTCAGCTTCAGGGAATAATGCGTATTGTGGTATGAGGGGTAAGGATACGCCGTCTTTAGCGCGTATCCTGACTTGCTCCATGTTTATGAAGCCCAAATCTTTTTTTTCCCTGTATCTCAAAGAGATAGATCTAAATGTGACAACAGTTGGGGTAAATTAAATGTAAAAAGAACAAGGTAACTCTTTGAAATGTAAGTATTAACAATTGTCACAGATACTCCATCAGGGGAACAATGAGCATGCACTTTCTTTATCAAACCCAACCCTAACAGATTTTCGTCATAGGCTTCAGTGAAAATCAATGAATGGGGAAACTGTAAGGTCCGATAGTAACATCCAAAGGCTTTGATATGGGGCTTTGTATGGGCATTCCAGCAAATCCAAGTATTAATAGACACAAAGAGGGGAGCCCCAGAAAAACGGCTGTGGATGGCGGAGGTGCGGGTAACTCTAGTGTCTAACAAAAAGGCTGCTCTTCACCACACACCTGCATGTCTACATACGGTCCCCGCTGATCTACTGGAATTGCCAATCTCCATTCTCCCTCTCGTGGGCATCCCTAGTCCATATTGTCTATTTGGTCATCTACTACATATGATCTGTCCATGTGTGTTGTTTCAAAGTAATTAGAGCTCAACTGATGTTGAGAATGTGCAGCAAAATCTTGTCTAGATAGTTCACCTCTTCCTCCCTGTTTTCCTCTATTTCTCATTTCCCTCTGCATTCTTTGGCCAGGATTTTGTAGTTCTGGACAAGTGTCTTTCCAATGCCCTTCTTGTTTACAATATGCACAGGTGTTATATCCTATGCCTCTCATTCCCTGTTGCACAGGAGTATTTGTTTGTCCTCTGAAAAACCACTGTCCACGTCCTCTTGCCCTCTCCATCTGTCCTGTACCTCGGGCTTTATTAGGGAAGCCAGTGGCATTAACGCTTTTGTTTTCAAATCATTTTTTTTTTCTTATCACAAACCTCTTTCTTGTTTTTGAACACATTTTCATAATATGTGGCCATAACTGTGAATTCTGACGGGCTCTTAGTTGGCCATGTATTTTCAGTATTTTAAATAATCACAGAGGTCCTTTTGCATGTTACTAATGAATTTATCTGCAAACATTTGTTGGCCAGTCTGCACCTTGACAGCCTTTATTCTGTCAATAGGGGCCATGTTAAACATTCTCCCTTGATCCACCTAGACATCAAGCCTAAAAGACAAAGTTGCTGAAAATCATTATACTTTTTAAATTCATGTAAAATTAAGGCTGAATTTGTATATGGAGCATCCGTCATTCACCTGTTTACAGTGACCGGCAAGGCCACTCCATTTGTTCAAGATCTACTTATTCTTTCTCCTTCAGAGAGGAGATCATCCCGCAAACTAATGGGAGAAAACCTCATCGTGGGGTCATTCCGAACACTACATGGAGTGGTGTCTGAAGTGTGTTCCACAGAGGAGGGCCTGTGTCCCTTCTTGTATTTCTTATATTTCACATTGTTACTAATGTATGGTGACTGTTGTGGAGTATAGGAAATAGTTCCTTGTTGCATGTTAGAATGAATCTGTGGAGTCACCATTATACTTTGAGTACTATTCAACTGAGTTATTCCTCCCATTGTAGTGTTTAGTATAACAGCATTTTGTGTAGTTTGTATGGGGACTGGGTTGGGAGGAATATTTATAGTCTGGGCCTGATTAAATATTTGAGGTCCAAGAACCTGATGGCCAACATTGGGGACATTAGGGGCAGATCCAGGGGGAGGAAGAATAGTAAAATGAGGACAGGGATTTGGGATATTAACGTTAACATTTTGTACTGGCGCATTGGGCTGGATGGGAACATAAGGCGGAGTACTGTCCAAAATATTCTCCAACAATTTGTCCTATGTAGTCCCTTGTATGTCATTTTCTGACCGATACATTTTATTTGAAGACATTCTAAATTCCCTGTCTCCCTCTTATAACATCACTGTATTCTTTCAGTTTCAAGGCTGGCTGTTTTTTTAAAATTTATTTTTCATATTCCTGGCCTCTCACTTGGCTCTTTTTCTAGCCTCTTTTTCCCAGGTCTAATAAATGTCCCACGTTGTCTGTCTAACATTTTTCTTAAATTATGTCTGTTGTAAAAAATGTAATTTGTCGTCGTCAAAGGACCCATTTAATGGCCATCGTCTGTCTCCCCCTTTCTTCGTATCCTTGTGCCAAATTGGGCCCCAAAGGGTCAGGCCCGCACCATACTTTTTCATTACTATCCAAGCTGGACTACCTTCGGCTGGCACGGCTATAGACACGTCCAGGCAAAGAGTCCAGAAACAAGAACAAAATTTGGAAATGCATTTCTTGAACTTACTCATGGTTGTCCTAAATGGGGAATTTAGGTCAGAAACAAGTACCAAGATCAAATATCAAGATGAATATGACGTCAATACCAGGATACAAGTTTATAAGTTACAAGTGACATAGAACAGTCTCACCAAATAGGTCGGGTCTGGATCCTCGTATTCTTGAGGTCAAATGTCTCCTCAGCCTCTTACTGGGCCTCAGTGGGAGAAATTCTTTACATGGGATGGAAGTTGGGGATGTTAGATGGCAGCTGCAAGAAACTTGTCTTATAGCAGGGGGCCCCACGTTCCGCAGTCTCCGGTCTCCTTCCTCTGTCACAGCCTTTTAGTCTGTCTAGGTGTGGGGTTCAACCCCTTTGAACTTCTCTATGGGTACTCTGTCAGGAGACCGCTAAGCATAGTAAAAGAGAGGTAGGACAAAGCTCCCAGGAAACTCCCCTACGATGTGGTCAGTTACATGCTGACCTTCCGTAACCAGATGTAGCGCTTCTGGAAGCAGGCCAAGAGCAACCTCAAGGCAAGTCAAGAGATGATGAAGCAAGGGTATGACAAAAAGGCCACCCAGGTAGAATTCTCACCTGGGGACAAAGTATGGGTAATGGGGCCAGTAGAGCCTAGGGCTCTCCAGGACTGCTGGACTGGGCCATTCAAGATCAAGGAGTGAAAGGGGGAGGCCACTTACTTAGTGGACCTCAGGTCCCCTAGAAACCCTCTAAGGGTGTGCCATCAAGACAGACTGAAGCCTCATTTTGAGAGGCCTGACGTCAGCATGCTTCTGATGACAGATGAGGGTATGGAAGAGGAGAGTGAGCCTCTCCCCTACCTCCTCTCTGCCAAAGAAGGTGATGTGTCAGTGGAGGGTGTCAATCTCTCTGACTCCCTGACCCTAAATCCGAGAGGAGACTGCTACAAGTTATTGGAGCAGTTCTCCCCCTGTTTTCCCCACCCCTAGACTCACGCACTTGTGTGTCCATGACATTAACACAGGAGACAGTCCCCCTGTAAAGAATAAAGTTTACAGAGTGTCAGATAAGATGAGGTCCAGCATCAAGGAGGAAGTTGCCAAGGCGCTGGCTCTTGGGGTGCTAGAGAAGTCCAGCAGTCCCTGGTCCAGCCCAGTGGTGTTGGTTCCCAAGGCTGCTGCTCCCGTTGCTTAAGTTCTGCATGGACTACCGGGATCTCAACTCTGTCACAAAGACAGATGCTCACCCATCCCACAAGCTGATGAGGTTGTAGACAGGCTAGGCGCTGCCAAGTTCCTTAGTACTTTTGACCTCACGTCAGGGAACTGGCAGATCGCCTTGACTGAGGGGGCAAAAGAGAGATCTTTTTTTTTTACTCTTGAGGGTCATTACCAGGTCAGAGTAATTGCCTTTGGACTGAAAAATGCCCCCCTACCTTCTAACGGTTGGTTAACGGGGTCCTAGCTCGCAAAGATGCCAGATGTCTTCTGCGCAGCCTACCTAGACAACATCGCTGTCTATAGTTCCAACTGAGAGGAACACCTGCTCCACCTCAAGGAGGTGCTTCAGTTCCTGCAACAGGCAGGCCTGATCATAAAGGTCAGTAAGTGCCAGATTAGGCAGGGCTCCGTGGTGTATTTGGGATACCTAGCAGGTGGTGGCAAGCTGCAGCCCCTTCAGGCCAAGATTGAAACAATCAAGGCCTGGCAACCACCTAGAACCCAGGCAGAGGTGAGAGCCTTCCTAGGTCTCACCGGATACTACCAAAGATTTGTTAAGGGTTATGGCACCATAGTGGCCCCCTTAACAGAACTCACATCCAAGAAGTAACCTAAGTAGGTGAATTGAACAGAGGCTTGTCAGTAAGCCTTTGACTCCCTGAAGGAAGCCATGTGCCATGTGCACGGCACCCGTGTTCAAAGCACCTGACTATTCCAAATAATTAATTGTGCTGACAGATGCTTCAGAGCATGGCACAGGGGTGGTCCTAGCAAGGCTGAATAAGGAGGGCCTATACCAACCTGTAGTCTTTATTAGTAGAAGACAATTACCACAAGAACAGAGGTGGAGTGCTATTGAAAGAGAAGCATTTGCTGTGGTCTGGGCGCTGAAGAAGCTGCAACCATACCTGTTTGGGAATCACTTCTGGGTTCAGACAGAAGACAGGCCCCTCAGATCAGTCATGCAGATGAAGGGTGAAAATCCTAAACTCCTGAGGTAGTCCATTTCCCTGCTGGGGATGGACTTTATAGTAGAGCATTAACCAGGGACTGACCACACCAATGCCAGATACTTTCACCTTAGAGATGAAAGCTCCCAAAGGATTGGGTAGCTCTCCCCACTTTCAGCTGGGGGGGACACCCCCAACTTTTTGCCTGCTGCCTCCCTCCACTTTTTCACACTGTTTTTGCTGGTTTTAGGACTCTGCATACTTTACCACGGCTAACCAGTGCTAAAGTGCATATGCTCTCTCCCTTAAAACATGGTGACATTGGCTCATACCCAATTGGCATATATAATTTATTTGTAAGTCCCTAGTAAAGTGCACTGCATGGGTTCAGGGCCTGTAAATTAAATGCTACTAGTGGGCCTGCAGCACTGGTTGTGCCACCCACATACGTAACCCCCTAACCATGTCTCAGGCCTGCCATGGCAAGGCCTGTGTGTGAAGTTTCACTGCCACTTCAACTTGGCATTTAAAAGTACTTGTCAAGCCTTAAACTCCCCTTTTTCTACAAATAGGTCACCCCTAAGGTAGGCCCTACCCAGTGGGCAAGGTGCTGTGTAGGTAAAAGGCAGGACATATATTGGTGTGTTTTATATGTCCTGTTAGTGGAAAACCCCTAAATAAATTTTTCACTGCTGTGAGGCCTACTCCTTTCATAGGCTAACATTAAGGCTACCCTCATAAACTGTTTGAGTAGTAGATTCTGATTAGAAAGGGGTAAACAGGTCATATTTAGTATGGACAGAATGGTAATACAAAATCTTGCTGACTGGTGAAGTTGGATTTTATATTACTATGTTAGAAATGCCACTCTGCACTTAAAATCCTTCTGTGCCTTACAGCCTGTCTCCAATCCACGTTTGGGCTGGGCTGGTTGACAGCTCCCTTCAGTATTTCACCCAGACAACCACAAACACAGAATGCTCAGTCCCACCTGCACGCATCTGCATACTGAATGGGTCTTCCTCGGCTAGAAGGGTGGAGGGCCTGACACTTACATTTCAAAGGACAGTGACCTGCCCTCACATAATGGACTGCCAAACCCCCTACTGGGACCCTGGCACACAGGGACCTTGTGCACTTCAAAACCACTCTTTGAAGTCTCCCCCACTTCAAAGGCACTTTTGGGTATATAAACTGGGTCCCTGACCCTAACAACTTAGACACTTCCTGGAAAAGACACTCTGCACCAGAACCTGCAACCTGCAAAGAGAAGCTGCGGGGCTGCCTAAAGGACTCACCTGGGCTGCTTTGCTGTAAGGGACTGCTGCCTTGCTGTTGCCCTGCTGCCTTGCTGGCTCTGCCTCTAATGAGAAGTGCTCTCCAAGGGCTTGGATTGAGCTTGCCTCCTGTTCTTGAAGTCTCAGGGTCAAAAAGACTTAGGGGGTCATTTGACCCTGGCGGTACGAGACCGCCAGGGCTAAAATCATGGAAGCACCGCCAACAGGCTGGCGGTGCTTCCTGGAGTATTTTGACCATGGCGGAAGCACTGCGGTCGCACCGCTGGGGCCAGCTGTTTCCCGCCACAATGGCCCCGGTGGTAGTAATCCGCCAGAGCAGCGCTGCTTGCAGCGCTGCCCAGGGGATTACGAGTCCCCGATCGCCAGCCTTTTCCTAGCACAAGGAATCGACGCAGTCCTTGCTGTGAGACAGAAACTCTGAAGCTTTGTCCACCAGATCGACGCATCACCTGTGACTTCATGCAGCACGCCCTGGATTTACATGCATCGTCCCTGGGCATCAAAAGACCCTGCTTCACAAAGAGGATTAAAGACTGTGCACCAGAATTCGACACAAAGCCTTTGCCACATGGAAAAGAATCTACGCATCATTTGTGTGCGCCCGGAAATCTGATGTACACCTACCTTTTTCATGCATCTCCTCCTCTGCGGTCTTTGTGAGTGTAATTTTTACGCAAACCACTTACTTTGTGCTTGCAAGAGACAACTGTTGCTTTTATGAACTTAATACTCTTCCTATCATTAAAAAAGTGATATTTCAATTTGTGATTATCAAATCTTGATCGTTTTGACCTTAATTTAATCTTCTATTTTTCGTAACCTTTGTGGTGTCTTTTTGTATTGTTCTCACTGTGTTATTGGATGGTTTATTGCACAAATACTTTATGCATTGCCTTCTAAGTCAAGCCTCAGTGCCAAGCTGCCAGAGGGTGGGCACAGGATACTTTGGATTGTGTGTGACTTACCCTGACTAGGATTGTGGTCCCTACTTGGACAAGGGTGTATACCTCTGCCAACTTGAAAGAAGATGGAGGTTCATATGCAGAGGTTCACTCAATAGAATCAGCAGTTCCTGCCTTCAGATAGTAATTTTTAATGGTGAAGAATGAAAACGGGCTATCACAGAGATTCAGAGAGGGAGTGGGCAAATTGTTGGGTGCACTGACTGATACCAAATCCTAGGAGATTTGGAAAAGTTCCTTGATGGGTTAGAAGATACGGCAATGTGAGACTGCTAGTATTTGGGGTTGTTTGCGCTTGTGCATTCAGATTTGTAACCTGTGGTGTGTACATGTCAGGATCAACAATCAGAGGAAGTGTTTTTGATCCACTGTCTTTCTAAAGCTCTTCCTTGCCTTTTAATTTACATGATGCCTGTGTACCAATTATTCGTCTTTATGTAACAATGCTTCCTGACTTTGTAGTGAGCTATGGGCTTGAGGTCCTTTGTACCGTTTACAATTAGATGATTAAGAATGTCATCTGGACTGTTGGAATAAGGATCCAGGATATATTTTAGCATCTGAAGGAGGACTTTAGGCTGTAGTTTATTCAATTTACATCAGTAGAAGGTGTGGGGCTATTGTTGTAACTGGTCTTGAAACATTTATCAGGCAGGATTTCTCTAAAAATATGATTATGACCATGAAAATGATTGACAAATGGGCTAGAGTGCAGAGAATATAGAGAACAGGATGTTATCATGTGTTGGTTCACTGACCAGCTGGGAAAAGCCCAGGGCATCTATGTCATCAATCAAGGTCTGGCATAAGGTTCACCTACTCAGACATTCACATAATTTAATATGATAACATGGTTTGAGAACTTAATAGTATGCTGGGCAAGATTTAAGAGGTCTAATTGGGAGGTGGTTAGGCATTGTTTGATGGGTGATAACCAACAGCACAGATCATGGAGAAGATCGAGAAGGTGACTGCCTAGGTTAAAATGTACTGAAATGAGGTATATGATATGCCATCAATCATCCTGAAGGGGAAGGAATCATGATGGACTGTTGTTACACTACTTTCACATCACTCACTTCTGTTTCTCAACAGCATATTAAGATTTGGAAGAAAGAGATTGGTTACATCAGCCTCAGAGGACTCATTGGGTCACATCTTTGTGATGGTCCAGGAAGTAAAATCCATGCTGTACACTCCAGATGAAATCTCCTAATAGCAGTGTCAGGTAATCACTAGTGAATTTGCAAGTGCAAACGTTTGCAAATACTACACATATCCTTGTCACTGTATAAAGGACTTTTAGATTTTTCTCTTATAGTCTTGCCTGCTTAAAAGTCAATGGATAATTTCTAACAAGGGAGTATCTCAAAAGTTAAACTAACCACCCCTTTTTCACCATAGTCAAATGGCAGTGATTGAAAGAGTGCGGCTAGTGAGCCCTGCACTTGTTTGGCTGCTCCCAAGAGGGAATTTTAAAAATAACGGTGCCAAACGGTGTCCTTTACACCTAAACTTGGTAAATGTAGTCATCCATCTGTTGCGTGGGCTCTCATTATCCTAAATGAGACTACTGGATTTCTAGGCAGCAGGATCGATAACGGTGTGGGGGACTGAGTCTGACCCACGTGTAAGGAACTCTGTCACCCTAAATCCGGTTGTTGCTCCGGCTAACTAGCAGTGCCTCATTTCTCCCACGGGGAAGAAATGATTGGGCAGCCGAGCGCATGACATCTTTGGAACTTCTCAGGGAAGTCGTGGTCACTCAGATCCAAACCAACTCTCTCATTCACAATATGGTCTCATATACAAATGACAAAGACAGTATAAGTTTTATATAATGTTTTAACAAAACGACTGTATATTAGATATTAAGGCGTGAGCCGCAATAACCAGAACAATACAACATAGTAGGATGGATATAGTAACCAGGAGAGTAAAACATAGAAATAAAGCTATCATAATTCCTAACCGTTTCTACTCTCCCTCTGCTTGTTCTATTTAGAGCACAGCATGTTAAGCTTTCAGCTTGCCTATTAGAATCACCGTGGGGATATCAGCCCTCATACCTGAGCAAAGACCTGTGATCTTGGTTCAGCATCTGCAACGAGGCAGTCAGCGTCAAGTTGTGGTTCCCTGGTCGGAATCTCCCTCTTGCGTGTACTGGGACAAGGAAGTAATTTTATAACTAACATGTCAGCGTGATCACAAAATGTCCCTACGCAGGAATGCCCAGTCTAAACTCTTACCACGTCTATCGGCAATGTACCAGACTGTATCCTTGACTGAAGCACAGAGTAAACATGTTATGGAGAACTCCAGTGCTGAAGTAGGCAAAACAGTGTGATATGAATAAAAAACAACACCGTAGAACTGGCTATTTGAAAAATAACAGTACGAAGCCTAATAAAAAACATGTAGAGCAAAGTACACAGAGGCTCTAAGCTATTAGCAAATGAATAAAATATATTCAGGGCAAAATGCACAAAGGCCTAAAGCCTGAAGCTAAAGCGCAATGAATACGTAAAACTAACCACACTACACCCTCCCCTTGTCGGTAGCAAGTGGTTCCAATAACATAAAAGGATGCCCTAAATATAAACAATATCTAAAACAAGTATTTCGACAAGGTGAGAAGACAACAAAGTCATAAATTTAGGTAACATGTGAGCATAGCCAAATTCAATATAGTGTCAATTTTGTAAAATCCAATCATCAGACAGAAGCAATAGAAAGTAGGAGTTCCTCCACTTCGATATATGTCAATATCGGAAGATCCACGCCACAAAGTACCATGGAGCAGGTGTGATCCAAAGCCCCAAAACCATTCAGGGCGGCACCCCGTGTAGGGCGTATGAAAGAGACACTACCATCTTCCTCCAGGAAGGGAATCTCATAAACTGCCTCACGAAGCAAGCGCATCCGTAGTGCACAAGTCTGAGAATGAGCCCTCATCGGGAACATCAACAGATCAGCATCGACCATTGGAGGGCGCTGCAATGAGAGACAGAGAGCCAGTGCATGTTCAAACGAGCACCAAAGGCACCGAAACACGGGTTGCACACAATCCAAAACCGGTCTGAATGACAGAGACCAGTCGCACTCCAATTGTCCCAGGAGTGTTGCTCCAAAATGCTGCATTGTGCGTTCACGACACAGCTGCGCTGATGGGAGCAGCAGTACAGGATCTCGTCGTGACGGGACAGCCATTGCGAAAAAATAGCAATAACAGCAAGACTCCAGCCAATAAAGCCAAAGTAATCGGGAAACCCCCAAAAACGCTTCCGAAAATAGAATGTATAGCCGAGGGTATCAAACCGAATATTGAAGAGAAGGTATGAGCAAAACCAACACCAACCACTTTGAAAAAATGTGCAATACCAGCAGTGCTGGATGCATTAAATATACGTCCCACAAGTTCACCGAAGTGAGTCGGAAAGTTAGTATTCAAAAGGGACTGTATCTCCACCGATGACCTTGCCACCTGAAGTGCGTAGGTCTCGCTAGCAGATGTAAGGGCCACATGCTTTTGAAACAATAAAGCTTTTAGCCGACTCAACTTGTCGAAATCAACCTTGGAAGTAGCAATATGAGGCCAGATGTCCGCTACCTCCCTAATTTGAGTGGGGGGAAACAACACATTCCCGCAGCACGTAATGGCCTTGTTGACAACGACGATGTAAACTATTCCGGCACGCATGCCACAGCAGCGTTCGCTGTTAAGAACAATGTAACTGCCGTTAGAAAGCACCTGGAAAGTGTTTTTAATAACCGGGACTGGAACTCCCTTCAGATAACAAGCTAAGTTAGCAATCGAAGCATTACACGCCCCGTGCAAGGACAGCTGTTTACAAACCATTGAATGGCTGACAGAAGCTTCGCATTCGCTGCCGCTTAGAAAAACCTCCTTCAAACCATTAACACATCTGTACTGAAAGGGAAGATCCCACACCTCGTGTATGTAACTGTCTCCCAATAGTTCATATCTACCCGCCGGAATATGCTTCAAACACGAAGTAAATTGTAAATTAGAGATAGGCAAATTAATAACCCCATGGATCAACCATTCAGCTGATGGATTCTCAGCTACCGTGAAAGGCAGTTTCTCTAATTTTTCAATATTTAACATAACATATGTTGCTTCCTTTTTAGCCATCAGTTGTTGTTGACGAGTCAAATTAAAAGAGATAAAGATCTCCCTGGCATGAACGTGCTGCCATGGAACGCGACCCGCCTTCAAGGTCTGAAGAGTCCAACCCAGCTGCATGATGGACCGCGTCTGACTCTGCCCATGATATAAAGAAGACATGTCTGATTTAATAATGTCAATAGCAGATGACACAATGCTGTCAATCGTGTAAACACGTTCAGAAAGGGTATGCATGCCATTATCAACAACAGACAAAGGCCCTCATTCCGACTTTGACCGGCGGCCGCCAGAATACAGCAGCGCGGTCAAAAGACCGCCGCGGTGATTCTGACTTTCCAGCGGGAAAGATGCTTCCACGATGAAGCCGGCTCGGAATCGAGCCGGCGGAGTGGAAGCTGTGCGACGGGTGCAGTGGCACCCGTCGCGTATTTCACTGTCTGCCAAGCAGACAGTGAAATACTTGTAGGGGCCCTCTTATGGGGGCCCCTGCAATGCCCATGCCAGTGGCATGGGCACTGCAGGGGCCCCCAGGGGCCCCGCGACCCCCCCTACCGCCATCCGGTTCCCGGCGGTCGGACCGCCGGGATCTGGATGGCGGTGGGGGGGTCGGAATCCCCTCGGCGGCGCAGCAAGCTGCGCCGCCTTGGAGGATTCAATGGGGCGGCGGTACACTGGCGGGAGACCGCCAGTGTTGCCGGTCCGACCGCGGCTTTACCGCCGCGGTCGGAATCCCCATTGGAGCACCGCCGGCCTGTTGGCGGTGCTCCCGCGGTCCTCCGCCCTGGCGGTCTTTGACCGCCAGGGTCAGAATGACCGCCAAAGTCTGCATCAGATTTGCTTGATCAATCTGCCTCAACCGGGCTGCAGCCTCTTGTTGTGAAAGCTTCCAAATCTCATTATAAACCTCGTATAAGAACCTTTTCTTCCGTGGTACTCTGGGACCTGACAAAAAATCTTGTAAATCAGTATTATTAGACAGTAACATGAGATGTGACTTAACTGCATCCAGCGTGGAGGACTTCAACCATTGCTCACAAAGCTTCCCCACACTGTATGTAGTTATAATATCAGCATGTTCTGGTGAAACGTAACGAGGGTCTGCCCTACTAGTCCTGAACCCCCCTGAAGAGGTGACAAAACGTTGATGACACATATTAGTGTCTACAGGCCATAATAACCACCCGCCTGGATGTAACGATGAAGTGTTAAGTGTACCATTCTGGACCCAATGTGTAAAGTCACTGAAAGTAGCATTCATATAGTGCTGCCAATTTTGTAATTTAGAAGGGACAGGTATACTAGGCAAAGTTAACTCCTTAATTGTCGCTAAGCCCAAACAGCTAGGGCCTGATTCTAATGTTGGCGGGCGGCGGGAGCCGCCCGCCAAGCTACCGCCGCTGAATGACCGCACCGCGGTCAAAAGACCGCAGCGGCCATTTAGACATTTCCTCTGGGCCGGCGGGCGCTCTCCAAAAGAGCGCCCGCCGGCCCAGAGGAAATGCCCCTGCAACGAGGACGCCGGCTCAGAATTGAGCCGGCGGAGTTGCAGGGGTGCGACGGGTGCAGTTTGCACCCGTCGCGTATTTCAGTGTCTGCTTAGCAGACACTGAAATACTTTGCGGGGCCCTCTTACGGGGGCCCCTGCCGTGCCCATGCCATTGGCATGGGCACGGCAGGGGCCCCCAGGGGCCCCGCGGCACCCCCTACCGCCATCCTGTTCCTGGCGGGCGAACCGCCAGGAACAGGATGGCGGTAGGGGGTGTCAGAATCCCCCATGGCGGCGCGGCAAGCTGCGCCGCCATGGGGGATTCAAAGGGCAGCGGTAAACCGCCGGGAGACCGCCGGTTTGCCTCTTCTGACCGCGGCCGAAGCGCCGCGGTCAGAATGCCCTGCGGGGCACCGCCGGCCTGTCGGCGGTGCTCCCGCGGACCCTGGCCCTGGCGGTCTTAGACCGCCGGGGTCAGAATGACCCCCCTAGTCTGTTGTACTGTGTCATTGAGGAAAATCATCTGCACAGGGATAATACAAGCTCTAAATAACGTGTCCCTGCCTCGCATTTGCCAATTTTTCGTACCCCAAACACTTTTCAAGTCAACAGTTTTCAACCAGTATTCATATCCTTCGACCGACAGTTTAGATACAAACAAATTAGAATACAGTAATTTAGTATCGGTCAATAACATTTGCTTATTAGAATACGGTGTAACTTTAAAATAGTAGGACCTAGCATTACGCGGATCATGCCCAGTAAAATATGCAAATTTGTCATAATACGTTTTTGAACTCCCTTGTGGAGGAGTCGAGCAATGTTCCCATTGCACATAATTAAACATGGACTTAGGGCTACTAGCTTTATGAATAAAGTGGTGTCCATAATAGTTGTAACAAAACATGTCACCATGATTATCTCTAAACTGGTAAGCATCTTCATCGTCATAGACAGTATAATATTGCAAATCCGTTAGCATGGAATCTACTGTCTTCACATCCCAATCATCAGAAACAATGCCAGGTATAACAATATCATTCATTGATAATTTGAGGACATACGGTATTTGAATCAATTCAGTGGGACCATATATATCAAACATTACTTTATCCCACACAATTCCATCCGGAACTGGTATAGCAGAAATGTTCACTGTGGACAAGTCTCTTCGAACCATATGAGACGATAAATGTGGTTTCAACACAGTCTCCACGTGCTCAATGTCTGATCGATCTGGAAGAAAATGACCATGTATTATCAGAAAAAAAGTAACCACAAATCCCAACCATAATAATATAGTCATCACGGCCAAAAATAGCCAAAAATAGTTCCAAGGAAAAACAAAATATGTTCGTTTAAGCCATCCCAGCAGCCGTCGTGGACCGTGGACAGAAGACATCGAAGACGAGGAGCCGGACCCATCATTATCAGCGTCGTTGAAGCAGCCAGAAGCAGTTCTAGCAAAAGGTGCAACTCTGAACGAAGAAGCAGACGGAGGCTCCCGCCGTGGCATGCTATAAACCACATGTTCAGAAACATCAGTAGAACGTACAGCAATTTGATCACAAGATTCCATATTAATCGCCGTCGGTGGAACGATCGCAAGATCATCATCCACCCTCCCCAAGCTCGGAGAGGAAACAGTGTCGGTGAAAATCACCAGCAGCGGGACCTCATCCCCAGTAGTGAGAGGGATTCCGGAACTACTGGGGGTCCCCCTTGGTTTGCTGTGCAGAATCGGCCACATGTTGTAACTTGACATTATCAATGGAAACAAAGCGATTTCCTTTGGCCCCTCGCAGCGGCGGTAAAATCACAGTTCTCGTGCCGCTCACCCCTAACACAGGGACAGGTTCTCGATAAGAAGGACCAAATTCTTTTTTAACTGCGACCTTTTCACGCACCAGATCCCCAATCCTGGGTATCCAACCAGTAGGTGTTACTGGCTCATCCTTAATTCCTGAGGAGGCAGCATTGGCAGAAGAGTTATCTTCACGGAATTGTTGTAACTCCTGCAAAACAGTGACACGATCATTTATGTCAAAGGGCGTATCTGCCGCCTCCACACCAGGACCATCTAGATCAGGAACATACATTCGTGTTCCGAACAGGCACTCATATGAAGTACGACCCCCCAGCGACCTTCTAGGCAAGTTATTAAGTGCTCTCTGTACTCCATATAGGTGGGCTAGCCAACCACGACCCGTACCTATAACTCTGGCCGTTAAGGACTGCTTTAAATCACGATTTAAACGCTCCACAACAGAATTTCCCTCGGGATGAAATGGAGACGAGAATTGGAGTTGGACCCCCAACGAAGCCATGGTGTCCCTGAATGCCTTAGAGGCAAAAGCAGGGCCCTGGTCCGAATGAAAAGCCGCAACTGCAAATATATCGACAAAGATGCGCAAATCTTTAATAACAGTGCGAGCATCAGCCGAGCGTTGTGGCCATACCCATACAAATCTGGAGCACGAATCTACAGCAACCAATATATATTTGTATGCACTATCTGGTGTCAGCGGACCACAATGATCCAAGTACACACACTGTAATGGTTTGTTTGAAATCAGAAGGGGCGTCTGCTGCGGGCGTCTAGCCGACGATGTCTTAATTTGTTGACAAATGTCACAACAAAGGACATACTGTTTCGTCTCCTTATAGAGACCAGGCCACCAGTAACGAGCCTGTAAAAGTGAAATTGTGGCAGCCACCCCAGCATGTGCAGAAGCCACCCCCTCATGTGCTGCAGAAATTAATCGAGGTCTCTCAATTTTATTGGGAATTTCACGTACACCAATGCATGGAATTGTAACAGTAGCATTTAGTGCACCATTCAAGCAGTAACTATATTTTGAAGGAAATCCTTTAGGAAAGGACGTGCCATCAGCAGTAGCTTGTATGGCAGCTGAAATTTCTGTGTCTGGTTTTGAACTCGAACGAGTCACTGCGGCCACAGTGGCGACAGCCACTGCCGACTTCGCGGCTTCATCAGCCAAAGTATTCCCAGCAACGTGTATTCCAACGCGCTGGTGTCCAAGTGTATGCACAACATGGACTTTAGGAAGCGTTTCCTTTAGATCCGCAACCTTACCCCACAACATTTTATGCTTAATGGTGTTGCCTTTAGAATCTCTGAACCCATTCATCTTCCAATAGTGTAAAGATTCGTTGAAAGACTGCACACAGTAGTAGGAGTCACAGACCAGCAAGGTTAAAAGTGCCGGATCCGCGTGCTCCAACGCTACAATAGAGCTTTGAGCTCAGCCAGCTGTGCCGTGCAATCTCCCAAGGTTTTAGTATAAGTATGTCAGGGGCAGAACACTTCCCCCTCCATAGTGCCGCTCACCACCGCACATGCAGCAGAATATTGTTGTTTAGTCCCAACCGCCGGTTGCGCAGAGCCATCAGTAGACATGACCACTTCATATTGGTCAATAGGCAATGTACCAGCAGGAACAGGGTATTCTATTTCGTATTGAAGAAATTCTTGAGTGTGCAGTTTAGGGTCAAATACATAATCTACATCAGTGGCTGTCAAAGACGTAGCCCATTGTATCCATCGCGGGTGTAGAGCCTTCGAATTAGGAACACTCTCTTTAGTAACAGCCTCTAAGGCCGGAACCGGGGAAACGACAACAATGCGTTGACCCTGGGCCAGCGGTCTTTCTTTAATAACAGCCATCTGTACTGCAGTGAGAATTTTCTCAGTTTGTGCAAAACGTTGCTCTGCAGCAGAATACAAGTGAGATTTGTATGCAATCGGGACAGTCTCCCCTTCATTAAAGGTGACATAAGTAAACCCAACAGCCCCAGGTATTACCCTGATCACTAAATGTGTCTTATTGTCCCGAGTGTGTAAGTGTTTAACTGCTAAAAGATCACTCTGTAATTCTCGCAGTATGTGTGTATGTTCAATCGTCCAAAGTTTACTCGAAAAATTCGGGCGAATCAACTCGTATAATGGTTTTATACGCGTTGCATATTCAGGAATGTAAGTTCTGCCAAAATTCAGAAACCCCAACAATGACTGGAGCTTCCGAACCGTATTAGGAGGCTGCAATAAAGCACATTTCTCCAAACAATGTGGCGCTAAGCTCTTGCCCTCACTCGACAACTCATATCCCAGGAAAATGACGCTGAGGAAAGCAATCTTTGATTTCTTAAAACTGAACTTATAGCCAATATCAGCAAATCCCACAACAATGCGCGATTAACGCCTTAGATGTTGCAGAATCTCATCATCTGTCAGATATATGTCATCAACATATGATAATGCTTCAGGGTCGAACTCATGCAGCATTTCAGTTACACAAGCCGAAAACAGTCCTGGGCTATTCTTATACCCCTGAGGCAAACGACAAAAATTTTTCTGAGAGCCAAACGCACTGAAACAGGTATAGTCCCGACTCTCGGGCGCTATATTCTGGCAGAAAAATCCATTCGAGATATCCAACGTTGTTTTGTATTTTTTACGCACTATATTATTCATAAGCGCTGCGCTATGTGAATTCTGTATTGCATATGTGCGTGTATGACTATTCAAATGTCGGTAATCCACCACTATCCTATATGAATGGTCCGGTTTAGCAACCGGAAACAAGGGATTATTCATCGGCGAGACACAGGGCTCAATAACACCCTGATACTCCAATTCAGTAAGAATTTTCCTAACCGATGCCCTAGCCTCAAATTTGATAGGATTGTGCGGTTGTGGCTGAGGTTCGCCCTTTATCGGTATTACATGATAAGGTGATTGTCTGTCCCACCCCACGTTATTTCTATACAGGGCGGGAGCCTGTGCCAGAGCCCACGATTTACTATAGGACTCCGCGAGTTCTCTCGGAACAAGTGGTGAGAAGGAAGGTGCAATAACCTCCTCCCCAACTGGACAGTCGCGAACAAAGTCAGGTGGCCAATCTTGTTCGGCCAACAGAACATCATATGATTTTACCACATGGTCCCAAAAAATGGCGTTTATAACACGGTCAATGTCCCCTTCCAATCGCAGAGTTACTTCATATACTCTATCAGGATCAGAGACTCGCATATCCGCCGTCTCGACTTGTATGAAGTCATCAGTTGCTTTCACCTCCAGATGCTCTAGAAGACTCCGGCGAACTATTGTGACCTCTGCCGCGCTGTCTAACAGTGCTAACGCCCATGTCTTGTTCGTCAAGAGAACTCTCTTCTTGAGCGGCATGTCTAACTGAGACAGCTGCCACTTTCTTCTTTTTGAATTGCTGTTTCTGTTGCAGCGGTTTCTCTTCTTGTTTAATAGAAACCTCCGCTGAGCGTTGTGAATCCTGTCTCGGTTTCACGTACTCCGTCCTCCGCTCTGACCGCCCACCTCTCTCACTTCTCTTTTCCGAGGAGTCCTGAAAGGAACGAGATTGGCGTGTATCAGTATATTGATATCTATCAGGCGTCTTCAAAGTATCCCTATTCCTGAGATTATACTTATTCTGTGGGGTCTCCGGTTGCGGAGACTGCCCATCATCCTTCTTAGGTGTTTGCTGTTTCTTTTCCCAGCGCTTTTTCGAACCCTCAGGTTGTTGCTGTTTAGCATGATCTTTATTATTTTTACCCTGTAACTGGGGTTTTTGTGGTCTAGCCCCTAGGCTATCACGACCAATACTAGAATATGTTTCCGCTATTATTCTCGGAAGCTCCCGCTCCTGTTGAAGCAGCGGAACATCCCGAAGACGCATACGCACAGCTAGTGCTACTGCCTCTCCTTTGAGATTACTCAAAATAATAGAAGAAACTGTGGCAAAATTGCCCAGCAACTGCATGCCCAAATCCAAGGCAGGGGCAGCCCCATATTCTTCCTGTATCTGCTTAAGTACGTCCGGTAAATTAGCTAATGTCGGTGTACCATGTGCGTAGTGTAGAGCGCGGCAAACACCGTGCCCCAGGTATTACAAAGGTCCACCGGAGGAACCATCCCGTACGGCAAACACATCGTCAAAATTCTATGTTTATCCTGAGGTCCCGTATGGGGAAATACTGCTTCCAGCGTATTAATTTTTTGCGCCAGCCAAAACGGAGTCTCCTCTCGTTTAGCCGGTGCTTTACCCATAACTGAGTGTACAGTGGCCGGATTAAGACCCGGAACCACCGCCTGTGGGTGCGCTGGAGCAGCACGCGCTGCATTCGTATTTAATGTCTGCATCACAAACTGAACTAATCGTCTATATGTAGCCGTTAATTCTGTATATAAACGACGAACTTCAACCACTGCCAAGTGAGCAACCGCAGGATGTGGTGTATATGTGGCCAATAAAGGCCAGGTAGGACCATCATTACTCAGTGGACCTAACCGTACTTGTGCTATTGTGTGTGGGAGGGCGCCATCAAGCCAATTATGGTGTTCTTGATAAGATAGAGGTATTTCTAAATAAGCGTAAGCCCTGTATTGTCCAGGGGCATTCGCAACTGTGTATTCGTGAAAAGTATTTGTTCCCCCATCCACTGCTGGAAAAGTGACCCAAGAATAAAAAAGTTCCGTTCTAAAGGCTGCATGGGTGTCCACCACAAAAGTGACTGGACCCCCCTGGACTGTCAGTCCATGTGCCAATAGATGTCCCGTGAGCGGATGTCGCATATTAATTGCTATGTTCACTACATTAGGATTCGCCATTTTATAAAAAACGGCTGCAGGTCAGAGAAGGCACACCAATATCGGGGTTTTTTCCTTTCAAAGTTCAAGCTTGAACAACCAACCACTAAGTAATAGGATGTACCCAACCTGTGGTGGCGGAAACCCTCAGCCCCACGGACGTCTCCGCATACGGAACCGAGGAGTCAAAATATATACGAGACCGAGAGAGTCAGTCGGACCCAAACATTAGAGCCAGACCAAACGTTGGCGGCGCCATGTCGCGTGGGCTCTCATTATCCTAAATGAGACTACTGGATTTCTAGGCAGCAGGATCGATAACGGTGTGGGGGACTGAGTCTGACCCATGTGTAAGGAACTCTGTCACCCTAAATCCGGTTGTTGCTCCGGCTAACTAGCAGTGCCTCATTTCTCCCACGGGGAAGAAATGATTGGGCAGCCGAGCGCATGACATCTTTGGAACTTCTCAGGGAAGTCGTGGTCACTCAGATCCAAACCAACTCTCTCATTCACAATATGGTCTCATATACAAATGACAAAGACAGTATAAGTTTTATATAATGTTTTAATAAAACAACTGTATATTAGATATTAAGGCGTGAGCCGCAATAACCAAAACAATACAACATAGTAGGATGGATATAGTAACCAGGAGAGTAAAACATAGAAATAAAGCTATCATAATTCCTAACCGTTTCTACTCTCCCTCTGCTTGTTCTATTTAGAGCACAGCATGTTAAGCTTTCAGCTTGCCTATTAGAATCACCATGGGGATATCAGCCCTCATACCTGAGCAAAGACCTGTGATCTTGGTTCAGCATCTGCAACGAGGCAGTCAGCGTCAAGTTGTGGTTCCCTGGTCGGAATCTCCCTCTTGCGTGTACTGGGACAAGGAAGTAATTTTATAACTAACATGTCAGCGTGATCACAAAATGTCCCTACGCAGGAATGCCCAGTCTAAACTCTTACCATGTCTATCGGCAATGTACCAGACTGTATCCTTGACTGAAGCACAGAGTAAACATGTTATGGAGAACTCCAGTGCTGAAGTAGGCAAAACAGTGTGATATGAATAAAAAACAACACCGTAGAACTGGCTATTTGAAAAATAACAGTACGAAGCCTAATAAAAAACATGTAGAGCAAAGTGCACAGAGGCTCTAAGCTATTAGCAAATGAATAAAATATATTCAGGGCAAAATGCACAAAGGCCTAAAGCCTGAAGCTAAAGCGCAATGAATGCGTAAAACTAACCACACTACACATCCATGCATCCTTTTCCATCCTTCCTTGTCACCCTTTATCCTTCTCTTCATCCACCCCTCCCTCCCTTTCTTCTTTCAATGTATCCATCCTTCTCCCCATCAATCGATCCTTCTCTCTCCCTCCATTGATCTATCCTTCCATCCATTCATCAATCCATCCATTCATTCATCCATCCATCCTGGTGTCTCTGATCAAAGTCGTAGAGCCATAAACAACATTTAAAAGGATTTATGTTACATACTGCCCAGTGGCACCTGCACAGTTTATTTTCATGAAGGTTAGCCCAATTATTGTGTATAAAAGCTTTGAAAGTAATATTTTTTACTTATTCCCCATTCTACAGTTTCAAATTTGTGGATCTCGATCATATGCCCCCATTTCTCTCTCACACAGTGTGTGTTCTCTTTCTTCTCCTATTTCTCTTTGCATGCAGTAGCTTGTGTCGCATTTGAAGTTCCCTGAAATGTTACTTCCATTTTCTTTTGCAAGCCCATTAGTTGATTGTACATATATGTGTGAGAACACACGTTAGGCTTTACCTACTAAAAGGACTACTGCAATTTGTACATTGATTGATTGAGCAGCATGTCTTACTGAATGAATGAATAGTTTATTGTTTTAAATACTTAAAATTGGTAGAATTTCATAATCACAGATATGTTAATAAATCGCTACTTCTAAAAAAGTTGAAAATAATTCTAAAAAACAAATATTCTGGTTAGTGGCAGGTGGACTACTGCTTGATTCATAATGCATTCAGTTCAATTGTTTGGTGTCTGTTGTCTCCTGCAAGAGTGAGATAATGCAGCAGAAAGTGTCTGGTATTGTTTTAAAGATGCATGAGTTGATTTCAAGACTACGCAGCCTTGGTATGGGGTCCACATTTAACTCCACCAGCAATGGACTTCTAAACAGAGCTTTGACCACAGGCACTCATTCTTCTACAAACTAAGCACTGAGGGACACAGAAAATTCTTCAGTGCTAGATAAGTGATAACACGTCCACTATGATGGCTGTGTAGAATACTGCAATACGTAGTAAAACACCCTTGGATAAATGAAGTGAGTAAGAAGTCAAACAGTAAGTTCGTAGGGTAGAATTCAAGACAATCTTGAGGTCAAGCCCTTCTAACGCAACACGCTGAACAGCTTTCTTCAATGTACTCATGAAACATTCAACAAGGGCATTAGCCTGTGGTCAAAGAGGTGTGCTCTTCTGATGCATCACATTAAGCAGATTGAGAAAGTATCTTACTCTCAACTATTGAAAAAGTGGGCCATTGTCAGCTTTTAAAATTGCAGAAATGCCTCATGTCACCATCTAATCTCTTGATGACCCTTTCGTGAGTGATAGATGAGGGATCTTCTAATAATGTAAAGTGGGAGAATTCACCGACAACCACCATTACGTGATGTCCAATTGTCAAATGGACTGAAAAAGTCAACAGCAATTCTTTGCCATGCATGCTTTGGCAACTCTGATGACATATTTAAGGGGTGTTGAGTAGTTTTAGTTGACAGGCACTTGCATAAATGACAGGCCTTCAACTCTCTTTCAACTCTTTCATTGAGATGAGGAAACCAGTCTTGATCTCGTAGAGCTTATTCTGTGGCAACGATTTTACAATGGCCTTCATAGGCTACTTCAATTATCTGATGTCGCAGACTCTCAGCAATGACAATTCTCAAGACTCTCAGGATAATACTTTCTTGTGTCATGGACAGTTAATCTTTGACATTTTTAAACTTCTGGTATTCTCTGTCACTGGTCTTTCAGTTTTAACATGCCACTATCCTGACCCATTGCCGTGACAGTTAGTTACAATGAAATGGCAGCTGATGTGTTTGATTTGACAATTAATTTTATATAGGCCTCAGCTGTCTTAGATAGGGACCTTGACACTGTACAGGCACTCTGGAGCAGTAGTCAGCTGGATTTTGATCTTTCCCTGGATGATGCACAATTGTGTGGCTGTAGTTATGTAATCATTCAATGCGAAAAGGCATTTTGGCCTTTCCTTTGCCAAAGATGGTCAGCAATGCTTGATGATCTGCCACAAGCATGAAAGGTTTTCCATATAGGAACTGGTGGAAATGTTCACAAGCCCACACCACTGCTAAACTTTCTATTTCAGTTTGTAAATAAGCATGTTCATTCTGGGAAAAACCTTTGCTTGCATATGCTACAACATGTCTTCGAGCAATTGGGTGTCCATTGTGCTGTGCAAGAATTGCACCTATCCTTACCGGGTTATCATCATAACAATTTCTGTGGGCAAGTTTAGAGCAAAATATGCCGTTTCAGTAGCATTGTCAATAGCTTGTTTGATTTTCCTAAAACCTTGCTCTCATTCATGTGACCAGTGAAAATGAAACATTCTTTTTCATCAACTCTCTCAGTGGAGCACTCAGTGGCAAAGTCTTGTATGCATCTAGAACAATAACTGGCCATGCCAAGAAATGATTGTAACATGGAAAGATCATGTGGGGGACTAGTTGACAATGCTTGTACTTTATCTGGATCTGGTGTCATGCCCCCATCAGAAAAGATATGGGCAAAGAATTTTAGCTTTGTCTTATTCAATTCACATTTCACAGCATTTAGCACTAAGCCTGCTTCAAATAGTAAACTACACACTTGCATGAGCGCTTTCTTGTGCTTTGTCTGTGTAGCTCAGAAAACTAAAGTCTTTGCTATAGTTGAAAGCATTTACAACAGGCTGTATGATACGCCTAATGACATCTTGAAAAATCTCTGCAGCTGATGACACACCAAAACTTTGGGGTTGATTTCAATTTCTGGGGACGGGTTACTCCATCACAATGGTGATGGATATCACATCTGCTGAAATGTAAATCTTATAGGGTAAGAATGGGCTTTATATTTCATGGAACAGGTTATCTGTCACCGTTGTGACAGAGTAACTGTCTGCCAAAATCTAAATCATGCCCTTAGTCTTTTGTATCAAAACAGACCAATATGTGTAGAAAAGGTCATAATGTACCTGCAGTTTTCCTCAAGTGCCAACTGATGATATCCTTAATTCAAATCAAGTTGAGAAAAAACTTTTGCACCATTCAAGTGTGTTATCATGTCAGCAATGTGCGGACCTGGATGTTGTTCCCTTTCAATTGCCTTGTTCGCATATCCACGCAAATGTGTACAGCTCCTTCACTGTCCTTTTTGGGCACTACCACTATGGGAGAAACCCATGGCGATGGACAAGTAGAATGCTCAAATATGTCATGCTTAAGTAATGATTTGAGTTGTTTTCAACAGCTTCTTGTAAATGAAATGCAATTTTTCTGTGTCTTTCAGCAACAGGACGGGCATCTTCTTTAATACGCAATTGTACTTTTATAATCTTAAGTTTTCCTAAACCATAAAATAAAGAGGGGGGCTGACTTACTATTTTGTAATGAGCATTTATATTGTACTTCACCGAGATCATTTAGCTGTGCTGAAACTGAGTAACCAGCCACTAGACTCTGTACCTTGAAGCATGTGAATGGGCACTTGCACTTTTGTTTGTTTGTGTTTCACAGTTGCTAAGCATAAACCTTTACTTTTCAAGGGTGTCGATCAATCAATAATATATTTGTATAGCGCAACGTCTCACCCATGGGGTCTCAAGGCACTAGTGAGGGTGCACAGATCAGTCGAAAAGCCAGGTCTTGAGATCTTTCTTGAACTGATTCAGGGTGGGGGACTGCCTAAAGTGAAGTGGCAGTGTGTTCCTGGTCTGTGCGGCAAGTTAGGAGAAGGATATACCTCCTGATGTGTTCTTCCTGATTCTAGGGGTAGCAGAAAGAGCCTGTTGAGCAGTGCCGAGTTGTCCGGAAGGGGTGTAGCAGGATAGGCGATGGTTGAGGTAGGTCGTTGCAGCCTATGTGTATACTTTGGTTTTCAATGTCGTCAGTTGTGGCAATGGAGATAGTTCATTATATTTTTCGTCTCGGCATAATGTTTATTGATGCTTCACTGTTGGTGATGAAAGATATTGAACAACCATTTATCTTCAGCGTAATCTTTGGCCAATATTTGAATTACTGGGTTGTTTTTTCATGTAACCTTTTCTTTGAATGGTATTTTTCTTCAAAAGAGGCCAGTCCAAGATATGCACATTTTTCTGAGGTAAACATCGACATTGCACAATCATCTTCTTCTTCACTTTCACTTGATACTGACACAGACAAACTTTTCAACTTTTCAACGATGACTTAGATGATGATCGACTTTGGTGTTGATTTGTCTCAACTGATATTGTTTTCTGGCCTAATGGTGTGCATTGAGCGTCGCTTCTGTAAAGTTCAGTCGGCCATTTTGTCTTCTAGTGAGAGGTTTCTAAACTATTTTTTTGTATCTTTAGAATCGTTGACAGTTGATTTGCTGACCCATTGAGACATTGAAAGTTCCTGATCAATCATGATGCACAGGTACTTACCTGCAGATCCAACAGCCACCAATCACTGCACCAACAATCAAGATACTTCCCAAAAATCAGTACTTCAGTTTCACTACTTTAGAATTTAATTGGAGGCGGTAGAAGTGCATCTATGCAGCAAACTTTCTCATGCAGTTCTGGAAAATAGGTGTAGTTTGTGGACTATAAGACTTGACATCAATAGTGATATCAATTTGTGTGTGATCTGCATACACGCTAAAACCAAAGGAGATGACTAAACGGAGCAGGGGAAGCAAATAGATTTTGAAAAGAGTGAGGCTCAAAGCAGAGCTCTGAGCAACCCCACATGATATTTTGAGGCCTAAAAAGTGAACGGGGCTAGAGACACTGCCTGAGATCTGCTCAGTCACTTTAATATCTATGGACGGAGAGCAAAACCAAAAGCAGCTGTGGTAAAATTCCTCAAACCAACCCCGCTCCCTTCCTCTCTTTGCGCTAACTCTCACTGTACATCTATCCATTCTCACTCTCTCTTCCCTCTCCCTTTGCTTTGTCTCTACCTTCCCCCTTCCTCTATCTCCCCCTTGAAGCCCTCCCCAGTACAATTAATCTGGGGAGTTGGGGAAAATGACAGCAACACAAGCATGTTCATGGAATTTTAAAACAGGCCTCCAGGGTCTCTAGTCCCCGGGATAATGCCCAGTGGAATAAAAGGCCTGCCCAGCCCTTCTAATAGAACAGAACGAGAGACAGTGTTGAAGGCTGCCGATTTCAGGTAAATCACCTGACTGAACCCTCCAAATTACATGGAGTCAAGGGGGTATCCTGCAACATGTGTTGGACTATCACCATTTGATTTAACCCCAGCATTGACAGATCGTGAAACAGGGACTTCACTCGGGGGATCATGTGCTGACTCCATGTAACCATTATGATCCCCTAAAATAATTTATTTTGCTGCCGTTAAAACAAAATGTGGCAGCATTTCTGCCAAATTAATGCTAAATGATATCCCAAGTCCGGGCAGTCTATAAATAAGGAAAATTGGAGGTTAATTGATAAATTGAATAAGAGACACTCAGCATTATTGATTAAGGGGCTGTCAACTATCTGACACTTGATTAAGGGGCTGTCAACTATCTGACACTTGGAGCATGCTTTATATATTAAAGCCACCTCTCCCACCTTATTAGGTTGATCATGATGAATCATCAGGTAGTTGGAGGGAATGGCATTGACAATATCAGGGAAAGACCATGGTTGCAACCATGTTTCCATTAGAAAGAGCACATCCGTTTGTTCGTGCTTGAGGCACCTCTACAGATATTAGGTTGATGGTTTGGACGTGAGTAAACATAGCCAAGCAGGCAACCCAATGGTCATTAGATAGTAATCTATCCGACCACAAGTTGGTGGTGGCAGATGTAAGAACTTCTTTGTATATGCAGTACTTTCTAGCACAGTGGTCTCCAACCTTTTCTGTGTTGAGAGCTACTTCTGGTTAAGGAAAGGTCTGTAGAGCTACTAACACATTTTATCACTGTAAAATAGTGACGACATGCTGTAACATTACAATATGACCACCTTAAGCAGGATTAGAAGTTGTGACCACCCAAGCATTTCAGGCAAGGTTACCAGAAGAAATGGCAGGAAAACATTTGTCAATATGAAATGGCTCCAACTGACTAATAAATTAATATTCAAATTGCCAATCACCAACTCTCAGCTTTTTTGGAGATCAACAACTTGCTCCATCCCTCACAATCAGATTTCCAGCCCAAATATAGCAACAAAACTGCTAGCTGTTACTGAGCCCCTCAGGCTGGAGCTGAACAGAGAATGAAATGCTGATCTCATTCTTCTGGACCTGACGGACGTATTTAATGTAGTGTCATATCAGGTACTCCTCCAGATGTTATCTGACTTTGGTATTCAAGGGTTTGACCTTTCTTGGTTCAAATCTTTTTTGGAAGATCGCTCCTTTCAAATGATTGCGCAACATTATTATTCTTCGGTGTATATGCTACCTTATGGAGTGCCCCAGGCTCTTCTTTCAGCCCTGCACAGTTGAAAATGTATGTCTACCCATTGTTGGACATACTGGAAGTATATGGCCAAGCACTTTTCTCCTATGTGGATGTCCTGCAAATAGTGGTATCTTTCTCTGCTAAGGACAATCTCACTTTGACTCACCTTGCTCTTTGCTTAGCATGGGTTGCGTGCTGGAAGAGGAAAATATATTTAAAATTAAATGGAAGCAAGACCAAAGTTCAATTGGTGGGCAACCAACCTCTGGGGCCCCTTTTGCTGGCCAGATGAATTGGGCTTGTGTCTGATTCCTAGTCAGACGATTGAAGTTCTTGGCTTGAAGATGGACTTACTATAGACCAGCAAATTATCAAGGTCGCAGCCTGCTGTTTTGGTATCCTTAGATGTCTGAGAAAAATTCTATAACTTTTACCTTCTTCCACCTAAAGGACAATTGTGCAGGCTTATGCTCTGTATCTGGGCGCTACTCATTTTTTAACAAAGTGGTTCCAGATTGCTTAGAATGCAGCAGCCCACTTCTTATGTCATATTCCAAAATCTGCATCGGTTTCCCCTTCATCTCCGACAATTGCACTGACTTCCGGTAGCCAAACGTATTGAATTCAAGGTGTTATGCTTTATGCACAAAGCTTAAAATTGCACCGACCTTTCTATCTCACTGTTCCATCCTTACCCTACCGGGTGTGGTGGAGTCCAGTTCCAGCAACACAATCTCGCAACTATTCCTAAAATTAGATTGGCAAGGCAGAGAGGGTGATCTTTTGCCTTTCTTTGACCCAAATAATCAAACTCTCTCTTCAAACTTTTCCTGTGCAACTCCCAATAATGTTCTATTCTGGAGCTCCCTCTGTTTACGTCAGTGCTGGGAAGCCCTGTTTGGGTAGCCATACGCTCTATAAATTTGAAAAGATTAGATAGATAGATAGATAGATAGATAGATAGATAGATAGATAGATAGATAGATAGATAGACAGATAGATAGATAGATAGATAATCATCACATGCCCAGTCATACAATGGACATAACCACAGCACTAATTGCCCCAACTTAGCTTGTGTTGTCATTTGGCTGTCAACTTTAAATGTGTTTTAGAACTGCAATATTTTTTCAGCATATTTGTTTTTGAAAATATACATATTTTTCTATAAAATAATTGTTTGGGGGCAAACAAACTCAATTTTAAAAGAAGAGAAGAAAACCTTTTCTGATAAAAAAAAAAACATAATTCTTTTATTTAAAATATCAGTTTTCATTTTTAGAAATTCACAGTCCATATCAGCTTGTCAGTTTCATTGAGTATTACCATGTAAAAATGCCCCACATGGGCAGATTCTGCTTTGAATGCCCAGCTACTACAATTAAAGGCCGTGGATCCTCATTATCTGACCAAGGATACCTATGTTTTGCCAATAATGTCCATCAGGCCACCATTGTGCAAAGAGTCGACAAAATTACAATCCGGGATGTCCACTGTATATCAGTCATGGCCATTATTATGCAATGAGCAATCATCATCTTTCATGGATGGCTAAAAGTAGGCCAGACATGCTCTTAATATTTCAATTATAACAGTCTGCATGGCACAACTAGATGAAAAATGCCCTAAATAGTCAAGGATTATGATTATTATTATGCCGTTGGCACCATTCTACCATTAACGGACACAATTTCGCCAAAGATAAAACCCTTATTATAGGATCCGGTATCAACATTAGGCACAGTTTTCAGGAAACAACACTGTTCATTAGGGAGGGATACAGTGTCAGACAGACACACATATAAATGAATGCAGATGACACAAACTTTTCTTTGTTCTGGATCCATAGCCTGCTCTCCTCAGCTCTGCTGCCACTTTTCACTAATAGTGCATTGCTCACACATGAGGTGTGATTGATAGAGCATGGTGTATAACACAGCCAATCTCCTTGTGATTTAGAGTGGATAAGGTGGTCATGTGGTAGATTCCAAAAGCCAACACAGTTTGTGTTTGAGTGTTATTATGAGGTCCTGCCATTGGTTCAGCTGGCTTTCAGTCTAAGGGGCAGATTCACAAAGAAGTCACGAAGTGTACAGCAGAAAGTCACCTTGCTGTGCTAAACTGCATGACAAGGAAAGGGCAAGAATGCGCCAAATTTAAAAGAATACGGTGTGTTCCTGCTTTCTCCCCTCCCTGGCACCATTTTCGCTGCCCAGCACCAACGCAGGCACCCTTGCATATTGGGTGCCTGCATTGTAAGGACTGTTTTGTGCAGAAAGGGACTCCTTCACAAAACCAATCCCCTGAGGCATTTTCCTCTTTCTATGTGTGCTGCAGAAAGAGGCAAAAACAAGGAGAAATAAAAATATTTCTTCTCGTTGCACCTCCCTGGTGAGGTGTATTTTTTGGCACATTCCCAGATCTACCACTTCTGGTAAATCTTGAATGCATCACAATCCATGGATGTTGCATGGGAACACCCATGCAACACCCATGGAAACGCCTCACTGACGCAGAGTAAAGCAACACAGCAATTTGCACTGTGTTGCAATACTTGAGATTTATGCAGCCATTCAGGGACATGCAAGGTGACCTTGTGTGGCTTCAGAAATCTCACTTAAGGTTTGTTTCACACATGTACCACATTGTATGGTGCAAACGCGATGTAAGAGTTTTGAGATGAGCAGTACTGCCTACTTTTATAACCACAGACTCTGTGAGGTTTGCTTGGCTTGGCTTCACCTCTGAGAGCTACTTTGAGGATGCTGGTGGGCTATTAATAGTGTTATATTTTTTCCTTTTGTGGTTAGGGGGAGGGGAATAAGGGACAGGGGCAATGGTGCGTGGGAGGGGAATAAGCAACATGGATGAGATGGGATGGGAAAAAGGTGGTGGGATGGGAATAAGCAACAGGAGCAGGGGTTTGGAAGGGCAGAAGCATCACAGAGAGGGGTGGCAAGGGAAGAAGCAACATGGATGGGGTGGGAGGGGAAGAACCAGCACAGACTGAGTAGGAAGGGAAGAAGCGATAAAGAGGTGGGTGGTGAGAGGGGAGAAAGCACTAAAACAAAAAGTAGCTTAATCACAGTGTGCAGTGAAATTACAGTAATTCAGCTGAAGCAATCGATACCTGGTCCTTACTCCAGCTGACAGAAGATGAAGTGAAGCCAATCATGCTGTCCAATTAGAAGAAAGCAAATGAAAGTGACAATGAAGCACGTGAATAGTATGCAATGGACAGGTTCAAGCCCCTTGAAGGACACTATCTCCAATATTTGGACATGGATTGACAACCCTCTACCCCAACCACAAAAATGTTGTCAGTGATACATTATTGGTCTACAGTCATGACAGAGACTATGTTCCTCATTATGACATTGGCGGTAAATGCCACTTATCGCCATGCTGACTGCTGCCAACATACTGCCGCCGCCGCGGATGTCCGTTTACCACATTATGACACACACACACACCAATCCATCACTATACAGACACAACTTTGCCACACCAAAGGTCAGTGATAAACTGGCGGTATCAAAACCCAAACCGTTACACCAACAAAACAACGCCCATCACATTATGACCCACGAATCACCACAGCGGACATTCAATGGTGGTAAACCATTGGCGGTACATACAGCCTCACTCAAAATACACACACTCAAACAAAACAGCACCACATTGGAAAATTCAAACTACACACATCTGACAACCATACACACACCACACCCACACACCCACACCACTATAAAAAACACACACACATTACCCACAACCCTTTACCATTACAAACAATTGCAACAAGATAGACACGGTAACCACAGACAAGACCAGAGCCACACACCACCATCACCTATACACCACCCACGCACCTCACAACATACACCCCAACACATCACCCTACACACCCTCACCAACACTACTCATACAACACCCATTGCACCACAAAGACACCCCAGATTTTCTGAGGAGGAGCTAAGGGTCATGGTAGAGGAAATTATCAGGGTAGAGCCACAGCTATTTGGAGCACAGGTGCAGCAGATATCTATAGCTAGGAAGATGGAGCTATGGCGGAGGATCGTGGACAGGGTAAACGCCGTGGGACAGCACCCCAGAAGAAGGGATGACATCAGGAAGAGGTGGAACGACCTACGGGGGGGAAGGTGTGCTCCATTGCAGCAAGACACCAACTAGCTATACAGAGGACTGGTGGTGGACCCCCACCTCCTCCCCCACAACTAACAACATGTAAGGAGCAATTCTTGGCAATGATGCATCCTGAGGGCCAGGCAGGAGTAGCAGGAGGACTGGACTCTGGTAAGTCAATTCTTTAGTACTATCACCCCCCTACCTGCATGCCATCACATACCCCATCCTCACTCCCATCACTACACTCCATCCCACACACCCCACCCTCACATCTCACTCATCCCAATACCAAGCCCTGCATGTTCTACCAATGCATGGACACCCCTCACAGCCCTGCATGGACACCTATCACTAAAGCATGCACACTTGTGAGAATCAACTAGCCCACCACCTACCAACTCACACAAATTAAAGCTGCCAGGGCAAATACAACCAAAGAGGGCAACCCACCTATGTACAATACATCACACACAGAAACAAGAACCACTGCATTTACATCCTCACAGGTATCCCATCCAATGTCACAGAAGAAGAGGTTCCAGCACTTTCCAGTCCCCCCACAGAAGAGGCCCACAGTGATGACAGAAGCTTGTCTGGATCTGGTTCTGCATAAGCAACCTGGCCCATCAGGGACCTCCGGACAGTCAGTTACCCAGGCACAGTCACACATCACCACAGAGCCTCCCCCATCAGAAAACACCAACACAGCACCCACCCAGCGTACCCATACCTCTTTCACCAGGACAAGTCAATCAGCAGTGTGTCCATCACAACAGGGACCCCAGAGCACACCTCGCACCCAAGACAATCAGGGACCTGGGGTCAGTGGCAGTGGGCACAGAGTTCAGGGGACAGAGGCACAGGACAACCGGGAAGCTAGGATGACTGCTGTGCACCAGGGGGAGGACAGGCTCAGGGAACCGACTCCCCAGGAGGCACTCACTGTGATCCTGGGAGCATACCAACATTTCCAGGATACGCAGGGCCAGATCCTGGACAACATGCAGGAGAACAGGCAACTGCAGGAGGGACAGTACCAGGGGATCAGGGAGGACTTGAAGGCCATTACCAACACCCTGGTCTCCATAGCAGGGGTGCTGGCAGACAAGGCCAACATTATGAGGCAGTCTTACAACAGCGGACTCCTGCCACTAGCCAGACATCAGAACAACCTTCCACCTCCGCTGCTGCTAGTGGACAAGAGGCCCAGCCACAAGACTCACAGGCCACCAGCACCCTCCCCCCTGCAGAAGGAGAACCACCCCATAAACGTTCCCTGCGATCCAGGCAGAAGCCAGAGACTATTGCCAAGACCCCTGCCAGGAAATAAGACTCCCTGATTGTCACCCTTGTGTACCACTCTGTCACCCTGTCCACCTTGAACTGCCATTGCTCCCCTTCCTATGACCCCTTGGACAATGCACCTGTGCTACAAATAGACTGAAAAATACCCTGGACTTTCCTCCATCATCACCCCAGCCCATTGCACGTCTCCCTTTTCTTCCTAGCACTGCAATAAAAAACACTGTGGAAAAAATACAAGTATGGAGTATGTCAAATGATTTGAGTATGTATCCATGTAACAAGGTTCAAACATTGCAAATCAAATGTACAGTAAGGTGTACATAGGTTAGACCTGTATTTGGCTGCAGTGAACACACCAGGAGCGATAGTGGGGCACCAACATCTGCAAAAAGAGTTGCCAAAGAGTACAGTGAGTAGGCGTAGAAGTGGGAAATAACAGCCTGTCAGTGACAATGTTAACAAAAAAATGACAATTAAATATGAAGTATCACTGTCTTACCTGTGTGTCACTGGAAATATTGTCGTATCACTGCAGTTCTGTTGTCTTCATCCTCATCATCTGCCTTCTCATCTTCACTGTCCACAGGGTCCACTGCTGCCACATGGCCATCTCAAGCCTCCTCCTCCTGCAGAAAAGGCACATGGCATCTCAAGGCAAGGTTATACAACATGCAGCATGCCACGATTATCTGGCAGACCTTCTTGAGTGAGTAGCACAGGGATCCACCTATTAGATGGAGGCACCGAAACCTGGCCTTCAGGAGGCCAAAGGTACTTTCAATGATCCTTCTTGTTCGCCCATGTGCCTCATTGTAACGCTCCTCTGCCCTTGTCCTGGGATTCCTCACAGGGGTCAGTCGCCATGATAGGTTAGGGTAACCGGAGTCACCTGCAAATATGAAGGGACAACATTTAGCAAATCACTATCCCTTATGGTCACACCATACCCTTATCCCAACATCCACTGGGTGGGAACCAGGGCTCACCTATTATCCACACCCTGTGCCTCTGTAGTTTGCGCATCACATTTGGGCTGCTGCTATTCCTCAGGATAAAGGCATCATGCACAGACCCAGGATACTTCGCATTGACATGAGAGATGTACTGGTCCGCCAGGCACACCATCTGGACATTCATTGAATGAAAACTCTTTTGATTTCTGGAGACCTGTTCATTTTGCCGGGGGATACAAATGCAATATGTGTACCATCAATCGCCCCTATTATGTTGGGGATATGTTCCATTGCATAGAAGTCGGCCTTCACTGTGGCCAACTCTTCCACCTGGGGAAATACAATGTAGCTGCACATGTGTATTATCAGGGCAGGCAACACTCTTGTCAGCACTATTGAGAACATTGGCTATGACATTCCGGCTGCCAAGCCCACTGTCACTTGGAAAGAACCAGTTGCAAAAAGAAAAAGGAACACAGATAGCACTTGCACAAGAGGGGGGATCCCAGTGGGGTGACGGATAGCAGATATCGGGTCAGGCTCCAGTTGGGCACACAGCTCTGTGATTGTGGCCCTGTTAAGTTTGTAGGTGAGGATAATGTGCCTGTCCTCCATTGTTGCCAAGTCTACCAGTGGTCTGTGCATGGGGGTATGTCTCCATCTCCTATTCATCTGCAGCGGTTGCAATCTATGGGGCAAAAGAGTGTGGAGCCATTCATAAAATGTACATTGTAGCCACAACAGTACAATGCATGCTGTGATTTTGAAATGTATATGTGGCATTTGTCCTGTATGTACAATTGTGAACTGTGATAAAGTTATAATCCAGGGCCTGCCCCTGCGCCTGAAATGGCATCCCCCTGTCCTGTTCTGGAGGGACAGGTGGAAGTGAGGTAATTCCGCTGATGTTGTGCACCGCTGCGGTAGGCGGTTGGGAGCCGCCGTGCAACTCCTAATTGCATAATATTGGGCCCTATGGGGTACAGGGGCCAATGGTGATGAACGCCGGTGGTGCCGGTATTCACCGCCGCGGACGTCACCGCCATTTTCCATTTGTTCACTCACTTGCTACCTGACCTTAAACAGGAGAGGATCTACACTGCATGTGCTGCTGTGACCTGTGTCTGGAACCTACCATGGCCCGTGTGACTGGGGAAAAGGCCCCTGCCTTTACCTCGGCGGAGTTGGAGAGACTGGTGGATGGGGTCCTACCCCAGTAAGGACTGCTGTATGGGCCTCCTGACCAACAGGTGAGTACACTGTGAGCAGGATGCATGGAGTGCTGTGTGTGAAGTACTCCTGTGGGGGGGTTGGTGGATGTCCCCTGGGTGACGTGCAGCTTGTGTGCTGGGCCATGTCTGTGCAAATGGGGATGGGAAGGGATATGGTGGGCCATGAGTGTAAGAGGCAGGACGGTCTGACTAATACCTTTCCCTGTGTATATTTCCTCTGCAGCTCAGCGCCCATCAAAGGAAGGGAATATAGCGTGACCAAGGACGTGCGGAACCTGGGGGTCTACGGCAGGCGGAGCACCCACTGTCGGAAATGGTGGGAGGATCTGAGATGCTGGGCACAGAAGACTGCGTAGGCCCAGCTTGGGATGGCCTCCCAACGAGGAAGGGGTACCCGTAGAACCCTGACCCCCCTGATGGCCCGCATACTGGTGGTGGCCTATCCAGATCTGGATGGGAGCTTGAGGGTATCACAGCAGCCACAAGGGGGTGAGTACAGTTCCCATCATTACAACTTACGCATGGTAGGATGGTATCTGGGTAGGGGATGTGTATCTGTGGGTGCCCCTAGGCCAGGCCTGACATAGCAGAGTAGGTCCCATGTTGGGCAGGGTTCTGATCTGATATTCCTCCTACCTAGCTAGAATGCATCCACTAATGGGCAGGGCTCTGTGGGTCCCAGTTATGCTGCAGTTGGTGGTATGTGTTCCTCTCCATGCCCTGGTGACTAGCATTGTTACTGGTAGTGCACTGCATAATGCGTAGGGCTGTTCCCTGTGTGTGAGTGTGCTGTGTACGCCAACAGTGGTTTTGGTGCAACCACTGACCAAGTGTTTCCTTTGTCTCCCCCCCTTTTTGTTTTGTCATCCTGTCCTTATGTACATTAGCATCATCTGGCGGAGGAGCAGAGGCACCAGTGACGGATGGAGGTGCATCCCACAGGACCTAGGAGGCAGAGTCCACCGAAGCTGAGGGCACCAGTGGGACGGAGGGCGAGGCGAGCACCACGGCGGAGACTGGAGGGGATATCTCCTCAGAAGGAAGCTCCCTGGTTGTGGCGGACACCTCTGTGCCCACCGCAGCTACTGGTACAGTCGCCACCCCTGTACCAGCACCTCCCTCCCAGCAGCCCCTCAGTGAGTTGCCCGAGCCCGCTCACCCAGGAGGGGGTGCATCTCCTTTGTCCCAGGCACTTCAGGCCCTGCCCCAGTTAGCCCTGCTGCCCTGAGTGAGGAGGCTATTGACCTCCTGAGATCCATGTCTGTTGGGCAGTCAACCATTGTGGATGCCATCCAGGGGCTGGCAGCCCAAATGCAACAAACCAATGCATTTCTGAAGGGCATTCACACTGGCTTGGCAGCCCAACAGAGATCAATCCAGGTTCTGGCCTCCTCTCTGATGGCAGCCATTGTCCCTGTTTCCACCGCCCCACCTCCAACTTCCTCTACCAAATCCCATTCCCCTCAGCCCCACCCTATCCCAAGCACACAGGCAGACCAGCATGCACACAACACAACACACAAGAGTGGTTCAGGCAAACACAAGCACCACACTTCATCCCATAGGCACTCACACAAACACCATCCAGATGCAGATATACCAACATCCACAATTTCCACTATCTCCCCCTCCTCCTCCTCCACCTCCCTCCCAGTTCTGTCTACATTCACACCTGCATGCACTACATCCTCAACCATTACCGCCATCACCAGAACACCTAGCAGAACACACACCTCACTGGCAGACACCACCCCAACAGCCATGCACATGTTCCCTGTGTCCTCTCCCACTGTGCCTCCCTCCCAAGGTACACAAACGCAAGCACTCAGACACCCAACAGCCATCCACCTCACAACAGCATCCAGCCCATGCACCTGCACCCAAACACAGCAGACAGACACCTCCTATAACCACTCCCTCTTCCTCCACTCCCAAACCTTCTCCCTCTTCCCACCTCAATGTCCCTAAGATGTTGTTCCTCTCCACCATTGACCTCGTCCCTACCCCCATCCTTCACATCTCGCCATGGTGGCTAAAACCCAGGCAAACACCTAAGCCACCCAGTCCACGGGCCCAGTAGTGTCCACAGCAACTCATGGTGGGAAAGGATCTAGGGCACCAGGCGGCCTCACAGAAAGGGTGCATGCCCCAAGTGCTGCACGGAAGTGCAAGGAGCCATCCCCAGCTGCTGCAAGGTAGGGCAAGGGGCCTGCACCAGCTGCTGCCCTGAAGAGCAAGGAGCCAGCCCCAGCTGCTGCCAGTATGGGGAAGGGGCCTGCACCAGCTGCTGCCCTGAAGGGCAAGGAGATATCCCCAGCTGCTGCCAGGAAGGGGAAGGGGCCTACACCAGCTGCGGCCCTGAAGTGCAAGGGGCTATCCCCAGCTGCTGCCAGGACGGGACTGCACCAGCAGGCAGGAAGGATAAGGGGCCTGGTGCAGGGACTCAGTCAGAGCCCCCACCACCAACCATGGTTGTGCAGCCGTCCAAGGCTGCAGGGGATGGGCTGGAGCGACCCCCCCCGCCACCACCACCAGCAGCAGCAGCACCAGTGGGCAGCCATCCGAGGCTGCAGGAGATGGGCAGGTGCTTCCCTCCACCACCACAACCAGCAGCAGCACCAGTGGACAGCCATCCGAGGCTGCAGGGGATGGGCTGGTGCTTCCCCCCCACCACCATCAGCAGCTGCAACATCACCACTGAGCAGACATCACCACGGGCGGACAGTCTGTAGTCCTGCCTCCATGGGCTGTTGGGAGGCCTGCACAATGCAAATCCTGTGGGTATGACACCCAGCTGAGAGACTGTGACCTTGCACTCCCCAAGAACTGCATCACGGGGCACAGTTCCCCCTCGAGAACCAGTGGGTATGGCACTCTCTCATCCCATCCTCAGCAGGATCAGAAGCACAGGGCACGATGCCCCCTCCAGAACCAGTGGGCAAGTCCCCCACTTGGGAGACTGTGGCCTTGCACTCCCCAGGACCAAGCACAGGGCATGTTGCCCCCTCCAGAGCCAATGGGCAAGTCACCCACTTGAGAGACTGTGGCCTTGCACTCCCCAGGACCAAGCACAGGGCATGTTGCCCCTTCCAGGACTAATGGTGTTGTTCCATCTGCTGGCTGAGGTACCCCCCCCAGTTTCCCATCCCCCTGAGATGCCTGCCTATTTTCAAACTGATTCTCCTGCAGTGTTCTCTCTGTGTTGTTGCAGGAGACAAGTGGGGCCTTGGACGTTGTCATGTGGTCCTGTGACCCACGTATATTGAGGACTGGGCAGTGTCCCTTGATTTGTACATATGTATATACTTTTAGATTGGATGTACATATTTTTGATGTATTTATATTATTACACTCACTTTCATCTATTCGTGTTGTCCTTGCATTATTTCTGAGGGGTACGGGGTATATATGTTTTCTTACTGCATCTGATTATGTGTATGGTGTTGGGGTGGGGGGTGTTGCGTGTGTGTGTGTCACTCTCTTTTTCCTCCCCCCTCCCCCCTCCCCTGTGTGGTAGGTGGCTGTACTCACTGTGGTCGTCTTCGCCGTCGTTGGTGTTGGTGGTGGAGCAGGACGTAGATGATAGTTGAGAAGATCTGCAGCTCGGTCTCCATGGCGGCGTGGTTCTACCCTGTGTTTACAAAGGTGAGTCCTTTCCCTTCTGTGCTCTGTTTCTGCCAGGCTTTTGATGTTGTTGGTACCCCCCCGGCAGAGGTGGCGGATTGGATTGTCATTATACAGTGGGCGGAACATTGTCTTCCGCCTGGCTGTAGGTGGCTACTGCTGTGGTGGCTCTTGTTTCCGCCCAGGCGGTCGGTGTGGTAAAGTGGCTGTCTATCTGAGATCTATTCGCCATGGTCATAATTTGGCAGTATTTACCACCAGCCTGTTGGTGGTATTACTGCCACTTTTTCACCAACCGCCAGGGTTGTAATGAGGGCATATATGCCATGGCACAGACTACTTTTTCTAAGGTGCTGAAGCAGTTAATGGTGTCCTTACTGTGTCTGGCATTGTACATCGTCTTTCCAAATGATCTCTGAGCAGTGAATAGTATGAAGCCCTTATTTAATTCCATTAGTGCATTCCCCAACTAACAAATGCAGTGGTTTGTGTGAACATGGTACTTGTACCACCAGAGGCACTGCACAGTTGTACCACAATAAGAAGGTGGCAAAAAAATGAATGTGAAAATATTGTGTGATGCAGAGAAGACAACACTCATCAGGGTTATTTTCCACTGATCGAGAGTTCACATTGTGTATGTGATAGCACCAGGAGGGTATTATTCCCTGATTCCTTTAAAGGGATTGTAAACTTTGAAATTTCCTTTAGTTGACCAGCCAAGAATTTTCATTTTGTGTAATAATTGTTTGTGCAAAGTTGATTGGTGTGAAGTGAGAGCTGCTGTGGGGTGTCATAAGGTGCCACACTGATATTGGTCAGTGGGTCTGTGTGCCACACTGGGACTAGTTGTTACAGCAGAGGGTGCCTCGCTGCAGGTGGCTTATTTTGTTGTGCTATGGTGAGATTGCATGTTAGTGCTGTTACGTGTAGCTTTGTGATTTGTTGGGAACCGCTGAAATTATACTGCGTTACTTAAAGAGAAAAAAAACAAAATTCAAGAGATTAAGAGCTTTATTTAGAGATTATGGCCCTCATTATGACCATGGCCGTCTTCTGATTGCCAGGGTTAATGTGGCGGTATCACTGCCAACACGCTGGTGGTGTATACTGCAACATTATGAGTGTGGCGGGTTGGCCGCTGCCAAACGGTCACATCTCCACTCATACCACTATGGAAAATCAGTCAGTTGTAGGAAATCAAGCAGTAGGAGGAACCCCTCACATTGTCAATCGAGGTGTGAGTGCACCAGAAGTGTACCAGCAGACCATGGTCCGCCATAGGGAGAGTTGCCCATCATTACAGCCACATGGTGGCACCATCCCTACCAATAGTGCCAGGGAGTCGACCCACCCACTTCCTCCTTTTGCCACTCCTGCTTTGCTCTTGCTCTTACATGAAAGAAAACAATCTCACGGATCATTTGCTTGCATGTAAAACTTGTAACATCACCTTGCCAGCAGAAGGGGACTCCACTAGATGTATTGCGTATGTGTCAGGTGGGGGCTGTTGCAGCCCGGCCTGACTCACAGACAACACATATCTGGATCCCTTGATAGATAGTCCAGCATTCCCAAATGTTGTAGTATTTCTTTGGACAACCCTTGGCTATGTATATAGGATGTTCCAGGCCCATGCAATGACCCAGACCCTCCCTACAAACCTTTAGAGAAGGAGCCAAAGCCTCCCTCCACTCCCCGGTGAGATCATGGTTAGATACCATGAGGCCCATCCACAACAGTGCTCATTGATATCAATTCCATCAATGTTGTTGGACAGGTGTAAAATGGCACATCGCAGAAACCATGGTAGGGTCAGGCTCAACAAGTCCTCCAAGCAAGCATAAACCCCATCTGAAAATGGTGTAAGGAATGGGGCATCTCCATAGGGTATGTAGAAAGTCACCAGGTGTGGTCAAATAGCACAGCTGAAGCAATGAGGCCCCTTCTTCAGAGTGTATCCCTGGTGTAATACACCCTATGCAAGTACTTCATTTGAATGAGGCAGAATTGAGAAGCAATCGCCACCTTCCTTAGGGATGCCACCGCTTGTTTCCAATCATTATCTTCTAGTGGGCAGCGGTCGTGCTCCCTACCGTTGATAACCAGTGAGTGGTAAATTACTGATATTTTGGGCTCTGGGTTATTGGTTAATAATATTATGGCCTCTAAAGTGCTATATACCGGTATAGTCACCATGTGAGTCAAGTAGGGTGTAAGCGCATGGTAAACTGTATATATTTTTAGAACTGGGATCAATGGATCTGGAACTCTGCCTGAAGGGTGGCAAAAGACTTCAGTGCAGCCCCATCAAGGACGTCCCTCAACTTAGAAATACCTATTAAATCCCAGCGGTGAAATCCCCACAAGCAGTCCACGGAGGACTGCATCTTCCCACAAGGAGGTTTCCACAGTGAGATGGCCCTCTCATCCCATGGATCTCCTTGTTGTTCTCCATGTCTCAAGCACCACTCGGGCCATTGGAGGGAGAGCCCGAGGGATTGGACCCCCATACAGCAAGTGTAAGAGCATGTGAGCCCAGCACCCACCCCTCAGATGCATAAGCGGGATCCATAAAGCCCCCCAAACCACCACTCATTGAGTACGGTTAGCTGTGCTGCCCTATAGTAGGATTGCACATCCAGAATGGTGATGCCACCCTTCAAATGTAGACTTATAACACCTGGAAAGGGTAATGTACACCGGGCCCAAAGTCCCCAGGAAGCTTTGCCAAAGGGATTCAAAATTGGAGAAAAAGGAAAGCAGCACAGGGACTGGGAAGTTCTGAAGCTGATTCAGGAGTCCTGGGAAGGCCACCATTTCAAAAATAGCTGATCTACCCAGAAAATAGAGGGTTAATGCCACCCAGTGTTTCAGATCAGTCAGCAGTTGATCCAGCTGTGGTTGTATATTAGAAGTCCACGCTCGGGCCTCATCTGTGGTGATAAAAACTCCCAGATATCAGAACCACTGGGGAAGGATCTGATGTCCTGATATCCAGGACCAACCCTCCACGCACCACCCACTAGATATACTTACTGAGGTGAACCCGAAGTCCTGAGAACCTCCTGTGAATGTGCAGGATCTGAAGAACCCACTGTCATGGTTCCTGGGGATCAGTCAGAAAGATAAGCATGTCATCAGCATATAACACTATTCTCTGCTCCAGACTAGGACCCCATTTGAACCTGCGTAATTGAGCTTCAGTGTAGATCCAGCTCACTAGAACTTCTGTTGATATGGCAAACAAGAGCAGGGAGAGTGGGCAGCCACAACGTGTTCAGTACTCCACCAGAAAGGGTGCAGAGGTGACCACCACCTACCCTAACTTGTGCAAACAGCTCAGTATATAAAAGTTTACATAGATAATAAAGTGAGGACCGGAATTTTATTTGTTCAGGAGGGGGGACAAAAAGGACCTAATGATGGAGTTAAAGGCTTTGAAAACGTCTACCTGTAAAAGTGCACTTTCCGTTTGATGAGTCTGGGAAAGGACGATGGCATTCCACACCTACCATATGTTATGTTTCGTAGCATGGCCAGGCATAAAGTCCAATTGATAATGGTGTACTAGGGATAAGGTTACCATCAGTAGCCTATTGGCTAGTGCCTTGGCCTACGCCTTGACCTCTATGTTCAAGAGCGAAATTGGGTGGCATGACTCGCAATTCTCTGATGGGTAGCAAGGTTTAAGGATAAATATATTTTCCTCTGTTGTAAGAAGTAGGTGTAGCAGTTTGTCTTGGAGGGCGTCCTGGAATACTCCCCAAAAATAGGTGCCAGTGAGCGCTGAAGTAGCCTTATAAAATTTGTCTAGGAGGCCATCCGGTCCCAGTGACCTCACTGGCTGGAGTTGCATCAGGGCTGCCTTCAATTCCTCTGTTGTAATGTAAGTGTCTAAAGCCTCCCAGTCCTGTAGGGAAAGAGTTCTATTGGGGAGATTCTAGACAAATTACTCCACTTCCAGGACACTCTCAACGTCCTGCTGGGAATAAAGCTCAGTAAAGATCCCTGTAGTAGTCAGCAGAGGACTAGGCAATCCGCCAATTACCGGTGACTCATTCTCCCTGTGAATTAATGATGCCCAGGATAGGGTCCCATGAAAGCGCAGTGGAGCAAAGCCAGTAGAGGGTTTTGCTATAATTATCTCCCCATTGGTAAATGTGACTCTGGGTCACAGTGCATGTCACGCATGCTTCTTCCACAAGTGTTTGGCACAAAATGGTGTTGGTGTTGAAAGAATTGCAGAGGACTGCTGGATCACGGGAGGTGTTGGTGTGGTGTAGAGAGAACTGTGGCGGACTGCTGGATCAAGGAAGGTTAAATTTTAGGCCTCTAATTCAGCAATCTTTGCATCCAATTCTTCTATTTCAACATTTGTTTGACCCCGGTGGGCTGCTCTATACCTATTAATGAAGCCCCTCATAGTAGCCTTCCCACAAAATACGGGGGGAGGTGACCAAACCCACATTGTAATTGAGGTAATCACGAGTTGCCTCATGTAAGGCCACTTTTAAATGGGTGTCCATCAAAGTCTACTTACTCAGTCTCCAACAAGGGAGGGCTCTCCCACCATTAATTGCAATTACAATTCTACTGGGGAGTGATGTGATAAACCCTGGGGTCCAATGTGTACCTCACTCACATTGTATCCCAGAGCCCTGGGGAGGAGGAAATAGTCTAGGTGGGAGAAGGTCTTGTGGACCCCAGAGGAGAACTTATACTCCTGTATCCTTGGGAGATGAAAGCATCAGGCATCAATTAACCCTATGTTATCTATAAGCCAAAAGAGTCTGTGACAAGGAAGCCTCCAGACCCCGGGAAGACTGATCCAACTAGGGTAAGACCAGGCAGTTCATGTCCCGCCCCAAGAATCCAGGGCCCCGTGGGGAATTTACTGACCACTGCACGTATGGAGTATAAACGTGCTTCTGTAAGAGGGGGTGCGTATACGTATATGAGGGAGAAGGGTCTGCCCTCCAGAAGACCAGGAATAGTGATATACCAGCCTTGGGCATCCAGCCAGGGTCAGAGAGGATGATAGGGGACATGCCTTCTGACAAGTATACCGACAGCCCTTCATCCACAGTGAATCCCAGAGTGGAAACCCTGCTCAAATCCTAGTCTGGCCAAAAATGGGAATTTGTTGCTCAGCAGGTGGGTTTACTGTGACAGCAGGAAGTCAGGGTCAGCCCTCCAAGCAGCTTTCAAGATAGCATCTCACTTAATCTTGTAAAGGAGACCATTGACATTCCAGGTGAGTAGTCGCAGGGATCCGGGCCTCTCATTCACAGAGAGTTCAGCCGCCATGAGGCTCTATGAATAAGCCCAGCATCAGCCTGGGGAGATAGTGCAGCTGTTGGGCATTTGAAGATGTGTCTGCAAGCAGTAGTATGATGAAGAAAAGGAAGGAAAAAAGGGAAAAGAAAAGGAAGGAAAAAAGGGGAAAAGAAAGAAAGAGAAAACAAGGGGTGTAAAAACACCACAATCAAAGGCAAAACAATAAGCAAAAATTTGAAAACCCTTCCCCACCTCTCTATTTCGAGAACTAAAAGTACCTGTCAAAACCTCAATGTCAGGATGCCGCCAACTTTGTGCACCGGGGAGCTAGCACAGCTGTGGGGCATGAACAGGTGTGTGTGTGTGTGTGTGTGCCAAAAGAGGTACGATGAAGAAAAGCAAGGAAAAAAAGGGGAAAAGAAAAGAAAGAAAGGAAAAACAAGGGCGCTAAAAACCCGATAATCAAAGGCAAACAGTAATCAGAAAACCTAAACCCCTTCCCACCTCCCTCCCCTACTTTGAAAACTAGCAATACCTGTTGAAGCATGAACATCAGGAAGCTGCCAACAGGGCGCACTGGAGAACAAGTACCTCTCTAACTATCGTGCAAAACTGAACCCAACTAAAACCCAATTCATGTACTAGGGAGTGTAAACAGACAGTCCACAAGAAACTCCATGGGTCCGCCCTTCACCCCACAAACATATCTGTAAAGGAAAATGTTGCTAACGCACTGCTGCATGTCATACATATAAGTTAAGTGATTGGAACAGAAGGTCAAGTAGCAACCTGAAGGAAAATCCAAAACTGAGGGGCACATTTACAAGGATGTGGTGCAGGGCAGTGCAGCAAATGACCTTCCTTTGCTGCCGTGCCTCACAGGGATTTACAAGATACAGTGCATTTCTGTCCATTCCCCCTGCACTGGTGCACAAGTTACTGCCTAGAGCCAACACAGACACCCTTGCACCCGGGGCACCTTCCTGCACAAAAATAATCCTGGGAGGTGTTTCCCTCTTTCTTTGTGTGCTGTAGAATGCAGCACACAAAGAAAGAGGAAAAAAAGAGGCGAAATAAAGATATTTCTCATCGTTGCATCTGCTCTGAGGAGGCGGAGGATGTTGACACATACCTAGATTTACAGATCCTTAAAAAATCTGGGAATGCGCCAAAACGTATGGGTGTCGCGTGGGAACGCTCACCGCAGTTCCCATGGAATGCCCCCCGATGCAGTGTAAGGCAACAACTTGCACTGGGTTGCCTTACACCATATCATCAAGGCCATGAAAAGTCATGCAAAGTGGCTTTGCATGGCCCCATAGATATGGGTCTTCAAAATGCACCACCGGAGCATCAAAAAGAGTGTAGCACCAGTAGCGTAAGGGGCTTATAAATATGCCCCTTAGTCAGCAATCGTCATCACCATGATCTGTGCCAGCTGAAATGGTATGTGATACAACTGAGTCAGAGTACGATTCTGGACCTGTGGAGGAAAGGGCAGCAGTTCCTACTCCATCTGGTGGAGACGGGGCATCTGCTGTCTTGTATCAATGGGAGTCAGGCTTATAGCAGGGCCTCTGGTGGTGAGGCTGCAGCCTTCTTTTCTCCAGCGGAGTAGTAAGATTTAAAGGGGCTCCAATCTAGATAGGACCACTCCACGGTCCAATCAAGGCCTCTCCTCCACCCATTTCCCAGGCTGCCTTTGGGGTATCAAAAACTGATTTGCCTCCAAACAGTACCATGAGGCGTGCTGGGAAGAATAGCATACACTGTACTCCTAGGGCCCAGAGTTTCTGTTTCACCCCCATGAAAGAAGCAATGTTGCTTTTGAACACGCAGAGTAGAATCTGAGAAGATCATAACCTTGGTAAAGTTACAAAGTATGGTGTCACGGTAGACCCTCAGGATGGCATCACCGTCGGCATAGTTCAAAAGCTGAGCAATGATCGGCACGCTCCACAATGAAGCACTGGGACACGGCATCCTGGGATATTGATGACTGAAGCAAAGAGGCAATAAAGGTAGTCTCATTTAGACCTTCCTCTCCCTCTGGAATGTCCACTATATGAATGTTATTTCTTCTGGGATGCCCCTTTGTGTCCTCCACTCACGCCTCCTGCAGGGCCACAGCGCAGCACATATATGTCACCTCAGACTGGCAAGATTGCATGGAATATTCTGTGGCAGATAGGCAGGTTTCATGGTCAGCCACCTTGTCCGCCATATTACTTTAGATCTTGGCAAACCATGTAGATATCTACTCAGAGCTCCTGATTCTTTCCCCCACCAATGCTCTAAGGTCCTCCATTGCCTGTACAACAGGAGGGTCGTCCGGAGCAGGGTGCCAGTGGATGGAGGCAGAGCTTCCACAACAGATGCAGGCTTAGTGTATTTGTGGTTTTGCCATGCACAGAATGCTGATGTGGTTTGTCTTTTGCCATGATTAAGGGTATAGCAGGAGGGTCAGCCTCCACACCACTAAGGTAAGGGTGGCTGGATACCCCAGAGGCTATTCTCCTAGGATAAACCGGGATCCAACCGGGTCAATACTCCAAGCACGTCGCCGTGCCTACTTGGTTGCTCAGAACAAAAAAGCTGCAGTGGAGGCGCCCCACCAATTTGCTACCTGCCTTCACCATCTACAGGGACCTTCCCCTCCCTCCAGAATTTCCACTACTATATGAATGTTGTTTCTTCTGGGGTGTCCCTCCGTGTCCTCCAATCACACCTCCAGCAGGGCACAGAATGGCACAGAGACGTCACCTCATACTGGTAAGATTACAGGGAACATTCTGTGGTAGATAGGCAGGTTTCGTGGTCAGCCATCTTGTCCTCCGTATTACACAGATCTTGACAGACCATGGAGAGACTTACTTGGAGCTCCCAGATCTTCCCCTTCACCAATGCTCCAAGGTCCACCATTGCCTGTAAAAAAGGCAGATGTGGTTTGTCTTTTGCCATGATTAAAGGTATGGTGGGAGGGTCAGCCTCCACACCACTAAGGCAAGAGTGGCGGAGAACCCAGGGGATCCAACTGGGTCAATACCCCAGGGACGACACCCTGCCTACTTGGGGGCTCAGAACAAAAAAGCTGTGAGGCGTCCCACCAACTTGTTCCATGCCTCCACCACCTACAGGGAGCCCACTGCTACCCCATCTAGGTGGTATATCTCCACTGGCTTAATATAGGCGCTGAGTCAACAATAAGCTGAGGAGAGGTAATGGAGGGGTCAGGATCCCTCAGTTATCCCTGCTTCATCCAAAAAGGTTCCAACTTAACAAGAAGCAGGGCAGTGTTTGTCTCTCGGAAAGTCTCAAGGCTAGTCTAAGATTCCAGGCACTGCCGTGCTGTGGCCCAGAAATTACCAATGATTACTCTACAGCAAATCAGGCTCTGTCTCTTCCCTCGGCGGCGGGGCAGACTATTGCCAGAGTGATGGGGTAAGCCGCTAGTTCTCCGCAGCCCCAATGGAAAAGGGCCAAACACAACCACAGCACCAAGATGGTAGGCAAGGAGAGGGGAGATCCACTTTGGCCCTAGCAACACAGGGCAAGGAGGCCAGGAGAGGTCCCACAGCAGAGGAGGAAGTCCCTTAAGTCAGTGCAAGTTGTCTCCTGAGGTCCAATCTGACCACTGCCTCCTGGAAGAGGCCTTGCTTCCCCCTCAGCCTCGTTTTTGCCCCTGTGTCTCCGGTGGTCCGAAACAGCCACCGATCCCTAGGAGGCCTCTCGTGTGCTGGGGAAGGGTCAACCAAGGAAGGCGCACCTGCACCACCACTAGGACAACAAAGGCCCATCACCGCTGTGGCCCAACCCACCTGCCAAGTTCCGGAGACTACCTCTTGGCCACTATGGCCAGCGGCTGCCTCAGGAAAAAGCTGCAGTGCCCAATAGCTCTCGGGCTGCGTCCTGCTCTGGCAGCCACTACCTCCGCATTGACCTCTAGCAAGAGACTTCAGGTGGGTGACATTTGTGGGCCTTCATGTGCCACTCACAGGGGAGCTACAACTCAACCCCAGGGAGGTGCAGCTTGGCAGTTCTGTTTGTGGCCTCCGTTGGCAATCTCCAGGTTGCGAGGCCATGAGGAACGGTCAAGTCAGGTGTTCTCGGTGCATCTTCCACTCCAGGGCCAAAAAACAGGTTGCGGGCACTGTCCCCTAGTACGCTCCTCCACTCTGTGCCCATTTCAGCAGCCTAGGGATATGTTTTCCTAAGGATGCATGTCGGACTCCAAGCGGGGATGCCAGAGCTCAACTGATGAGGGATTGCTGTCAACCCACACCTCTAACTTGCTAAGTTTTGATGACTTACTTAACCACATTTTATCATGAAACTGCTTGGACTGTTATCTTCTTCTCTGCCAAAGTTTGCAAACTGAAATGGAAGATGTACTGGCACAGTAAGTGAATCCACCGATGATGTTTAAATAGCTCACCGACCCAGAAACCTATTCACAAAGACAAATGTATGTGTGTAGGAAATTTTGGTGGAGACAAGTAATTGACACTTATGGAGTAAATTTACACTCAGATTTTGTTAAAAGTCAAAAAGTAGTAAACTTCCTTACAAGTGTAAATTACTCAGACATGTACGTTTCCTTTGGGAATTAGGCCCAAAGTGTGTAAGAGTCAAGCAGCAGCACGGTCACAGAAAGGAAACGCACAGAAGTTGGAAAACTGAATTTCTCAACAATGAAAGAGATGCCTTGTTGAGTGACTTAAGTCATTTCCAACTCCAGTATTGAGCCTATGCAGTCCTCTGTTGCCCATATGATAGTTCCTATGAGAATCATCCTACCTGCTGAACAGCAAAAGATTGTTTAAGGACCTCTATATTCAGGAGCATTAGGTAATTACATGGACAATTAACTTTCTGAAACCCTACAGTTACAGATGTCTAACAACAAAACTCCTGGAGAGGTTAAGACATTGTTGTGTAGGGGCCTGTGTGTTTTCATACACCTATGATTCCTTTGGTATGTTTTGCAATTCATTGCGAAAAGGTGTCTTAGCTTTAATAGATGCACCTCAATTTGAAGTAATTTTAAGTAAATATGTATGTGTATGTTATGTTGATTGGATAGCTGGGACCTTGCCAATAATTCTGAATATTGTGTCAACAAATGTTTACTGAATAATGAATCCTCACCTAATCGTCCTTTAAGGCATAAGCAGTTACTGTAACATCTCAGATCATTAGTTGCTTATCTTCTTACCGGACTGTTAAACATGTTTCCTAGGTGTGCTTGAATAAAAGTGCAAGCATATGCACAGTAATGACCTGTAACTGAGAGCATGCACTGAAGAGTCTGCAAAGCAACATCTTGAACATATATAGATAACATCTAGGTAATGGCATTATCAGGCCATCACAATCCCCAGCTTTTTTATCCCTGCTTTTGTTCCATAGAAGAAAGGTGAGCTAAGAACATGTATTGTTTAGAGGACAATCAACAGAGTATCCATTACCTTTGAGATGTGTTCTTTTAGATCAGATTTAACATGTGAAGACCTTTAACTAATCTGGACTTCAGAGAAGCTAATTGTTTGGTCCGAGATTGTGAGTGTGGTGAGTGGAAGACTACATTCTGCACTGAATGTAGTTTATTTGTATATCAGGTGATGTTAGTCGGGCTCTGTGATGCTCCAGCAGCCTTCTAATATTTTGTTGATGGCATTCTAAGAGGGCTTTTGGATGTGTTCTGTATAGTGTAGTTAGATGGCATGCTGATCTACTCTGTTTCTTTTGAAACACACATACGACCTGTCAAAGAAGTTTTTCAGAGATTAAGATAACATCACTTTTTTACTAAAATTGATAAGTGTGCATGACACACCAGTTTAATCAGTTCCCAGGGAATTGACACTACTTACATGGTCTACCCTTGTATCTGTAAGTACTGTGCAAAGTTTGATAATCTCAAGGATCATTTATCAGTTTGTTGTGATTCTCTGATCTATCACTAAACTTCACCTTAAAGGAGGCAACTTTATATAGGTTTGTTCTTGAGGGAATGTTTCTCAGGTGTCCCTATGTAACAGCGTCCAACCGCAGAAGCGTAATGAAACTTGAGGGGGGCCCCTACTAAGTCCATCTGTGCACAGTGCTGACCCAGTCAGTAACTTGGAGCTCGGGGCCCCCTGCACCACAGGGGATGTGGAGTCTAATGTTACACCACTGTGTAAGTCCAGTTTATTATAAAAATGGATGCCCCATAGTATGCAATGAGTCTGGGTTGTATTATCTCAGGGAAATCTTGTAACTGGACCGGTGCATCCCATTGCCTACTTTTCTCAAAAGACTAGAATAGATTTTAAAATCACAGAAAAGAGCTGTTAGCAATTAGGAGATCTTTGGAGAAGTCAAGATATTATGGCCTCATTTCAACTTTGGCGGGCGTCAAGCGCCGCCCGCCAAGTTGAAACCACCACGCGGCCGCCAATGCGGCGGCACTCTTGCGATGTCTATTTGGAGATCCCCGCTGGGCCGGCGGGCTGAAACTTAGCGGGGATCTCGGCCTCAACATGGGAGCTGGCTCCAAATGGAGCCGGCGGTATTGCGGCGGTGCGACGGGTGCAGTTGCACCCGTCGCGCTTTTCACTGTCTGCTATGCAGACAGTGAAAAGCTCCATGGGGCTGTGGCAGGGGCCCCTGCACTGCCCATGCCTCTGGTATGGGTAGTGCAGTGGCCCCCAGGGGCCCGCGACTCCCCTTTCCGCCAGCCTTTTCATGGCGGTTCATACTGCCATGAAAAGGCTGGCAGGAGGGGGACTTGTAATCCCCTGGGCAGCGCTGCAAGCAGCGCTGCCCTGGGGGATTACAACCACCGGGACCAATGTGGTGGGAAACCACCGGTCCCGGTGGTGCGACCGCGGTGCTTCTGCTGCGGTCGTAATCCCATGTGAAGCACCGCCAGCCTGTCTTTGACCGCCAGGGTTGTAATGAGGGGCTATATATTGGGAGCTAATCATAAATAACAGTCCACACGGACCACATCAATTTATGGTTTCTAAGTTAGCCAGGGCATTAAGTCTCAAACAACTGGACACTGTTCTTTTCTGATTATGATTGTTGTGGTATCTATTGTAAACCTGGTCCAAATAATACGAAGGCAGAAACTTTGGGCCTGATTTAGAAGTCAGCAGAGGGGAAAACTCAGTCACAAACGTGAATATCCCAGCCACTGTATTATGATCCCATTCTATCCTATATGGAATCATACTACAGCGGTTGTGATATCTGTCATGTTTGTGACAGACTATTCCTTCCACTGACCATTAAATCAGGCCCTTTATCACAATAGACTTAACTTGAAATTGAAAATACAATGTTTACTGTACCTGTTGTGATACTGCCAAGTATAGCTCAAAATATTAATTCCACAGAAATAATGTAGATAACTTCCTAACAAAGGTCCATGCAGAATTATTATGTGGGTAGAGAAGCTTGGCTTAAAGAAAAAAGAAGACAGAAGTGAGAAAGGTCAATCATTCTATCAAGGATAGACCTTGTAGTTGCCTTCTACACGGTTAAGATAACAAGCTATATGTTGGCTTCATGACTCTAAAAAAGTATGGCACCACACAATTGCTCAAACCTCAGCTGCAGTTCAAAGGTATTTGTGGTGGCCAACTTAGCTTACTGATGTTTAGCAATATGTTCAACCATATTCTATTTGTACCCAGATTAAAAGTTCACTCAGTATGTTGATGGGGCTTATGAGACAACTACATGTCTCACCTAAGTGTAGGTATACAGTATCCATGGACTTTACCGTAGAATTCTCTAAAGTGTCGAACATGTACTCTAATCTGGTTGTTGTTGATCACTAAAAAAAATGAGTCACTGGATTACCCTTCTTTAGAGGAGTACCACAGATGTTTTCTTATCATAATACCTGTTTGATGGAACTTAACAGGTTTTTATAACTGATTGAGGTTCTCATTTAAATCAAAGGAAACTGAATATGGAATTTCATTTGACTAGTTAACATCTATTGACAGCAGACAGGCAGAACATTGAATCAATGTGTTGATTTATACTTGAGATTTCAGGTATTAATGCAGAAAGATGATTTATGTGTTTTGCTCAATTAACATATAACAACAGTGATCATCCTCCTATTGAAATGTCATCTCTCTTACTTATTATCTTAGATGTTTATCACAGGATTCAACCCATTCTATATAAGTGCCATTAGTATTAGAAGATTTAAATAAACGTTAAAAATGCAGTTGGTAGCACAAGAATTTACAATGGGTGAAAAAGTTCTAGCTACTCACTAGGAACTAGAATTTATAGGAAGTGTCTGAGTTCCAACTAAAGTTTGCTGTTTCATTTATCATTGAGTGAGCACTTTGTTCTGTGACTGTCCTTTTAAAGTTGCCTAATATTGAAAGTAGCACCAACAGCACCAAGAAATCTTTACTATAGTGAAAGACTTCACCTCTCCAACAGCAAGCTCAAACAGCGTAATTCCCTCTCAGGACATCTGCACCCAGCTGCCCCCATTCTTCCAACAAGATCATCAGCATCTGGAAAGAAATTGAGCCCCAATGGGCCATCCCAACCTTGCTGCCCTCCTGCCTTTCTCTACCAACACCCAGAGGACCACCCAGACAATCATCACCACTCAAGAAACTGCAACTACCATGCAGTCCATGCACTCAGGCACACCCTCAGATCCATGACCTCACCATGTCTTCATCAAAGGTGTGGACCCCATCAGTGCAGCCCTCACCCAGACACTGAATTACTCAATCATCAAAGCCCCTTACTGGAATGCCAAGAAACACACTATGGTACTCCTCTACCTCAAGAAAACCTCAGCAGACTCAAAGATGCTAACCAACTAACGACCTATCTCCATGTTACCCTACCTAGCCAATGTAATGGAAAAGATGGTAAACAAACATATAGGGGGTCATTCTGACCTTGGCGGTCCATGACCGCCATGGCGGAGTGCGGCGGAAGCACCGCCAACAGGCTGGCGGTGCTTCCTTGGCGATTCTGACCGCGGCGGTAAAGCCGCGGTCGGAAAAGGGGAGCCGGCGGTTTCCCGCCAGTTTCCCGCTGGCCCAGGGAACCCGCCATGGCGGCGCTGCTTGCAGCACCGCCATGGGGATTCCAACCCCCTTACCGCCAGCCTGTTTCTCGCAGTGTCCACCGCCGGAACCAGGATGGCGGGAACGGGTGCCGTGGGGCCCCTGGGGGCCCCTGTACTGCCCATGCCACTGGCATGGGCAGTGCAGGGGCCCCCTAACAGGGCCCCACAAAGATTTTCACTGTCTGCTTAGCAGACAGTGAAAATCGCGACGGGTGCCACTGCACCCGTCGCACCCCTTCAACTCCGCCGGCTCCATTCCGAGCCGGCTTCATTGTTGAAGGGGCTGTCCCGCCGGGCTGGCCGGCGGTCTTCTGGCGGTCGCCCGCCGGCCCAGCGGGAAAGCCGGAATGACCGCTGCGGTCTTTTGACCGCGGTGCAGTCTTTCGGCGGGAACCGCTTGGCGGGCGGCGACCGCCGACCGCCGCGGTCAGAATGACCGCCATAGTCACATACCTCACTGATAACCACCTCCTTGACAGTCATGGCCCTATCATCAGTGGGTTTCAAGAGTCCACAGCCATTGCCATGTCTTCTGGGGAGTCAAAGAAGTGTGTCTTGGCATCACGCACCACATGAAGATGAGCTAGAAATAGAAGAGCACAGGAGAGCCCCAGCTGGTGCAACTTCCATTTGACTAAAAGAGCTGCATTGCATCTGAGTCTAGGCCGTATAATGTAGAAAAACGTGTGTTATACTACCATTGATAGTACATGTACCATGTTTGCAAGTACTTTGTAGAATACAGCCCCTGTCCCTGTATTTAATGAAATGTTCCACCAATACTCTTGGTAGGGCCCCTGTGGGGGAGGAGGGGGTGTCTGCCAGGAACCCTGTGTGTCCTTTGAACTGAGAACAGATTCATGGGTTGAATATTGTACACTTCCAAGTCCAGCCACTCCATAAAGTAAAGTTCCAGGCAGAGGCCCTCTTTGCCCTCTAGAAGCCCCACAATTTGCAGCGTCTTCGGCACATGCTTGTAGCTTAAGGATCTCTTGCTGCTGCTCATCTACTTTGCGCTGCAGGGTATCTATAGCTGGCAATGCATCCGTCAGAAGGGCTTTGTTTGCCAAATCTTCTTCTGGAGATTATTATGGTTGTCTTAAAGAAGATTAATGTCAATCACAACTTTGCCAATCTTCAATTCCAGTACTGCCTTGGCCCAGGATAGCTTGTAATATCTCTGTGAGTTTGACAGAAGGGGCATCCAGTTTAGCCACCAGGCTCTTGAAGGCTAGTGTGCCTACTTCTCAGGTGAAAGGCATCCCTCCTTTAATAAGCCTATCATTTCCGATGTTTGGAATTTTGGGCTTGACGATCATGAAATTGAAGCTGCCCAACAAGAGCAGGAGCAACATGCCTAATCTGTGACACCCATGGCACCCAAGTCCTATGTGTATCAGATCTCATGATCAGTGTAAAAAAGATGGGCACTGGTTGAAGGCCACGGGTGTCAGGTATGTGTTTTTTTTAGGAAGTCAAAAGTACTTGTCAGCTGTTGGCAGCCCCAGAGAAGGGATGTGTGTGTTTATTGAAGACCCACAGCAGAGCCAGGTACAAGAGGTGGTCGCAGCAGCACACTCCTAACAGCACTGCTCGCATCATTCTCCCAGAGTCACCACTTTTCTAGTTGTGCCACTGCACCACCAGTCAGGAAGGTTCATATTCCACTGAGAGCAACAGAGGCAGCACATACCAGTTTCGGTAGCCCCAATCCATTGAGATCGGTGGTGTCAAGGAGGAAAGGAGGGGGAGGCAGAAGGAGTCCCAACTTGCCACTACACAATCTCTTGTACCCACACAGGCAGAGGGCAGCCAAGTCATAACAGACTTAGATCTACCCCTTTAATGTGTGACTGGTTTACTGCAGCGGGAGGCACACATGCATAAACACTCTCCACAGGGAGGCACAGCACTAATTCACAATGAGCAGAACCCTGCATGAGTGCCTCCCACACCCTCCGGAGCCTCTAAGCAGTGCCGGCCTGTGCATGGCAAGAGGTCCTATGCCTCAGGGAAAAATGGGACGGGAACCGGATGTCTGACGTCTCCGGTGCAACAAGTTCGTCTATGCCAGTCATGATCAGTGCCTCCAGCTGCAGGAGGGCCCAGCAGAGCACTGTGTCAGAGTTTGATCCACTCTGCCTTGAGCATGGCTACCATCATCTTGCTGCTCATTGCAGCAGGACCATGGACACTCGTAGACACACAGCTCTGGGTTTCTATGTGAAACCCTAATCAGATTCCCCAACAATTGGGGGGTGCCTATACAAGTGTCAGGCTTACCCAAAGAATGAAGACCACCACGAAATTCAACAGAAGCCCTGAACATGCACTCTGGGGTTACTCACTCTTTTGGTGCCCAAACCACATCCCACTTCCTTGTTTACTATGGTGAGAAAAATAGAAAGATCATGAAACCCATAACCTGTTACTCAGACTTTACTATCCATGTGCTAGGGTGCCCATGTTCCACACTCTTACTCACCTGCCGGGTCCTCTCTTTTCTTCATACCTAAGAAGACAAAAGAATAACGTCCCTGCGTAGAGTTCCACACGCTGAATAAGATTACCATAAAGGAACGGTATCCTTTGCCCCACATGAAGGACATCCTAGAAGAAGCTAGAGGGGAACAGATGTTCACCAAGCTGGATCTCAGGGGAGCCCATCTCCTCCTAAGAATCAAGGAGGGAGACAAATAGACTGCCTATAAGACACCCTTAGGTCATTCTGAATATCAAGTAATGCCCTTTTGGTCTGACAATTGCTACATCTATTTTCCAACGATTCATCGACTATGTGTTTTCAGATTGTCTAAATCAAGTTGTTGTGATATACCTAAATGATATCCTAGTCTATTCCACTCAGCCAGAGCAACATACAACTCATGTTACTCAAGTTCTGGAACAACTCCGACAACACCAACTGTTTTGCAAACCAGAAAAATCTGAGTTCGACAAAACCGAGGTGGAGTATCTGGGCTATCGTATTAGCAAGACTTGCATTGCTACCGATCCTCAGAAAGTCCAAGCTATTCTGGATTGGACATTCCCTTCAACTATAAAAGAGACTCAGGGCCTCATTACAACCCCGGCAGTTGGTGTTAAAGCGGCGGTAATACCGCTAACAGGCCGGCGGTAAAAAAAATGGGATCACGACCACAGCGGAAACTGCCAAAACATACAGCCACTTTAACACTCCGACCGCCACGGCGGTAGCAACAAACACTGTAGCGGTAATTGCCAACAGACAGGCAGAAATCACTGTACCGCCCACCCAATCACAACCCGCCCATCCTCCAGCTTTTCCAGGGCGGTACCAACGCCATCAAAAGCACAGCGGAAACAGTACTTGGAAGGGAAACCACTCACCTCTCGACACTCAACGAAGAACCAGGACGTCATGGAGCCCGAGATACAGGTCCTCCCCATGCTGGTCTACCTCCTCATCTACCAGGAGTACCAACGGCAGTGGCGACGACCACGGTGAGTACTGTACCTAGTTCACATGGGAGGGGGGAGGAAAAAGAGAGTGACACACACACGCAACATGCCACACCCCCACCATCACCCACAACACCATACACACAAACACATGCATCAACATTACATTCATACCCGGTAACCCCCTGGAAGAACGCAAGGACAAACGGAATAGAGTCAAATCAGTGATATTTTTGAAATAGTCAGATATACGTAAGATTTTCAAAAACAGTATTTACAAAAATATACAATATGTACATAAGGCGGTACATTGTCCACTCAAAATGTCCGTGGGCCACTGGGCCAAAACTCATAGGCCAAGCCCACACTTGACTCCTGCCTCAATACGGCGAGAACACTGCAGGGGCATCAGGTCGAAAACACACAGGCACCTCAAGGGGAGGGTGAAGGGGGGTGCACCTCAGCCGGAAGATGGTAAAACGCCACTGCTCCTGGAGGGGGCTCCATGCCCACAGCGATGTCCTGGGGAGTGCAAGGCCACAGACCCTCAAGTGGGTGGGTTGCCCACAGCGATGTCCCAGGGAGTGCAAAGCCACAGTCTCTCAAGTGGGTGGGTTGCTCACAGCGATGTCCTGGGGAGTGCAAAGCCACAGTCTCTCTAGTGGGTGGGTTGCCCACAGCAATGTCCTGGGGAGTGCAAAGCCACAGTCTCTCAAGTGGGTGGGTTTCCCACTGCTTGGTCCTGGGGAGTGCAAAGGCACAGTCTCTCAAGTGGGTGGGTTGCCCACTACTTGGTCCTGGGGAGTGCAAAGCCACAGTCTCTCAAGTGGGTGGTTTGCCCACTGCTTGGTCCTGGACCACAGTCTCTCGAGTGGATGCATAGCTCCACTGGTTCTGGAGGGGGCTTTGTGCCCAGTGTGCTTTATCCGGCCAAGGATCGGGTGAGTGGATGCCTTTTTCCACTGGTTCTGGAGGGGGCTTTCTGCCCAGTGTGCTTCATCCTGCCAAGGATTAGGTGCGTGGATGCACAACTCCACTGGTTCTGGAGGGGGCTTTGTGCCCAGTGTGCTTCATCCTGCCAAGGATTGGGTGAGTGGATGCATGTCTCTACTGGTTTTGGATGGGGCTTTGTGCTCAGTGTGCTTCATCCTGCCAAGGATTGGGTGAGTGGATGCCTTCTTCCACTGGTTCTGGAGGGGGCTTTCTGCCCAGTGTGCTTCATCCTGGCAAGGATGGGGTGAGTGGATGTATATCTCCACTGGTTCTGGATGGGGCTTTGTGCCCAGTGATGCAACACTTGGGGTGTGGAAGTTCACATTCCCTCACCTGGGTGTCTGAGGCATGAGATTTGCAGGGACCAGGTTGCATGATAGTCCATGGAGGCAGGGCTAGACTCCATCCAGCGACGGCTACGGCTGCAAACTGGTGGTAGTGCCGGGGGCTTGTGGGGGTGCTGCCAGAGGTGGAGGGAGGCTCCAACCCTTTTCCTGCAGCCTCGGACGGCTGCCCACTGGGGCTGCTGCTGCTGGTAGTGGTGCTACTGTCAGCGGTGCAGGTGGCAGTGTTTGCGGTGGGTCCTGCGATGGTGCTATCGGCAGTGGCGGTGTTGGCCGTGGTGCAGGTGCTGGTGCAGCCAGTGGTGGAGGGAGACTCCAGCTCTTCTCCTGCAGCCTCGGACAGCTGCCCACTGGGGCTGCTGCTGCTGACAGTAGTGGTGCTTGCGGCAGTGCAGGTGGCGGGGCTTGCGGCGGTGCTAGCGGCCGGGCTGCTGGCGGTGCAGGTGGCAGTGCTGGTGGTTGTGCTGGTACCCAGCAGGCCTTCATCTGCAGCCTCGGACGGCTGAAGTACCTTGGCTGGTGTTTTCTGCCCCTTCCTCACCTTGGCAGATGGTGGTGTGACCTTGGGTCTGGCAGCTGGAGTCTTTGAGGTGGCCTTGCTGGGTGGTTGTGGCTCCTTTCCCTTGCTGGATCCTGTCCCCCTCTTCACCTTGCCAGGTGGCAGAATGGTTTTGGCCTTGGCAGGGGTTGGTGGCACACTGGCTGGGCTGATGGGTGCCCCCTTTGAGCCTTTGATAGCTGCAGGAACCACAACGGACAACGATTTTGGGGCTGAGGTGCTGGGCTGGGTTCTGGCTACCCTGGCCAGAGGGGAAGGACGGGGGGAGGGGTAGGTAAGAGGTCAAAATTGGCCAGGAAAACCTTCTAAGGGACACTGGTGCGGGAAGAGGGAGAGGGTTTGGGAGTGGAGGAAGAGGGAGTGGTTGTAGGAGGTGTCTGTCTGCTGAGTTTGGGTACAGGTGCATGGGCTGGATGCTGTTGTGAGGTGGATGGCTGTTGGGTGGGTGCGTGCTTGCGTTTGTGTACTTTGGGAGGAGGGTCACAGACACACTGGGAGAGGACACAGGGGATGTGTGCATGGATTTGGGGGTGGTGACTGCCAGTGAGGGGTGTGTTGTGATGGGCGTGCTGGTGATGGAGGTAGTGGATGAGGATGCAGTGCATGCAGGTGTGAGTGGAGACGCTACTGGGAGGGAGGTGGACGAGGAGGAGGAGGGGGACACAGTGGAGGCAGTGGCTGTTGGTGTGTCTGCATGGGGATGGTGCTTGTGTGAGTGCCTGTGAGGTGAAGTGTGGTGCTTGTGTTTGCCTGAGCCACTTTTGTGTGTTGATTTGGGTGAATGCTGGTCTGAAGGTGTGCTTGGGATAGGCTGAGGTTGAGAGGATTGGGACTGAGTAGAGGAAGTTGGAGGAGGGAGGCTAGAGACATGGACAATGGCTGCCATCAGTGGTGAGGCCAGAGCCTGAAATGCTCTCTGTTGGGCCGCCACGCCAGAGTTAATGCCCTCCAGGTTTGCATTTGTTTGTTGCAAATGCCTCTCGACACCCTGGATGGCATTCAGAATTGTTGACTGCCCAACAGTGAGAGATCTCAGGAGGTCAATAGCCTCCTCACTGAGGGCAGCAGGGTTGACTGGGGTAGGGCCTGAGGTGCCTGGGGCGAAGGAGATCCCCACCCTCCTGGGTGAGCGGGCATAGGAAACATGCTGAGGGGCTGCTGGGGGGGGGGCGGTGTTGGTAGGGCGGGGCGGCTGTACCTGTTGTTGGGATGGCCACAGAGGTGTCCGCCACCGCCAGGGAGCTTCCATCTGAGGAGGAGTCGCTGTCTGTGGTGTCCCCTCCTGTCCCTGTCGTGGTGCTCCCCTTTCCCTCCGTCCCACTGGTGCCCTCATGGTCAGTGGATTCAGCCTCCAGGCCCATGTGGGATTCAGCTCCCTCCGTCACCGGTGCCTCTGCTCCTCCACCAGATAATGCTAATGCACACAAGGACAGGGTAACACAACAAAAAGGGAGGGGAGAGACAGAGGATACACTTGATCAATGCCAGCAACAATACTACTGTTGGCGTACAGAACTCACAGGGAGGAGCCCTATGCACTAGGGCTTGCACTAACAGTTACTAAGATAGTCACCAGCCCATGGGGTACAATGCCTAATGCCATTACCTGCATACCTGAAACCCACAGGACCCTGCCCAGTAGTAGATGCCCACTAACACTATTGGGGATGGAGTGCCTCAGAGCCTGCTCAACAAGGGCCATGTTCGCCCTGGCCTAGAGGCACCCACAGACCACATCCCCCACCCAGGTAAACCTTAACGCACTCACAGTCATGAATCTGAAGCTGTACTCACCCCCTTGTAGCTGCTGTGATGCCTTCAAGCACCCATCCAACTCCGGATAGGCCACCGCTAGGATGCAGAACAAAAGGGGGGTCAGGGTAGGACTGGCACCCCTTCCTCGTTGGGAGGCCAGCTCCAGCTGGGCCTCCGCCGTCTTCCTTGTCCAGCGGCACAGGTCCTCCCACCATTTGCGGCAGTGGTCTTCCACCTGTCAAAGATCCCCAAGGTCCGCACTTTCTTGGCGATGGCACGCCAAATACCCTTTTTCTGATGGGCGCAGAACTGCATGGAAAAGACAGCAGAAAAGGGAATTAGTTAACCGTCCAGATCGTCACACTCATGGCCCACCAGATCCCTCTCATCCCCTGACGCACATACATTGATCACCATACATGCAACACCCTGGCCAGGACGCTTCAGCCTTCCCTACATTTGGCTTACACACACAGCAATCCATACATTCATGGCCCACGCATCATGCTCACAGTGTACTCACCTGTTTGTCTGGAGGACCGTAGAGTAACGTGTACTGGGGTAAGACCCCATCCACCAGTTTCTCCAGCTCCTCCACAGTGAAGGCAGGGCCCCTTTCCCCAGACACATGAGGGACTGTCGCTTCCAGACACAGGTCACAGCACCACTTGCAGTGTAGGTCCTCTCCTGTTGAAGGTCAGATAGCAAGTGAGTGAATAGATAGAAAATGGAGGTCACGTCCGCGGCGGTGCATACCGTCACCACCGGCGTACATCGCCATTGGCTCCTGGAACCCACAGGGCCCAATGATAACCAATAAGAAGTTGAGCGGCGGTCATCTACTGCCTACTGCAAGGGCACACAACACCAGTGGAATTACCTAATTTCCACTTGTCCCTCCTCACAGGTCAGGCAGCCGCCATTTCAGGGGGGCACATGCCATGGCACCAAACTGTGTCACAGCAGACATTGGCACAGTAACTGACTCTCAGATTCACATACAGGTTCTGTAAAGGAAAAGATGCATCATTATTTCAATTGATGTGTGAATATGACCCTCTGCTCACCGTTTTCCTCCATAGGCTTCAGCCGCTGAGGATGAATATGAGATGGCGACATCCTCCGGTGTACAGACCCCTGGTGGACCTTGCGACTATGGAGGACAGACACATTATCCTAACCTACAGACTTAATCAGGCCACAATCCAAGAACTGTGTGCACAATTGGAGCCAGACCTGATGTCAGCTATCCGCCAGCCCACAGGTATCCCCCTCTAGCATAGTTCCTGTCAGTGCTCCATTTCCTGGCAAGTGGTTCCTTCCAAACAACAGTGGCCATGGCATTAGGGATATCTCAGCCAATGTTCTCCAACGTGTTGACCAGAGTGTTGTCAGCCCTGCTGAAACACATGCACAGCTACATCATATTCCCCCCTGGTGGAAGATTTGGCCACAGTGAAAGCTGACTTTTATGCCCTGGGACATATTCAGGCTCTGTGCATGACGCCTTATCTTGAGGAATAGCAGCATCCCATATGTGATGGGCCAACTCCAGAGGCACCGGGTATAGCTAATAGGTGAGCCCAAGGTCCCCACCCAGTATGAGTTGGTTTCTGGGTATGGGGTTGTTCCTAAGGGTTAGTGTGTGTCTAACAGCTATCACTCGATATTTGCAGGTGACTCTGGTTACTCCAACCTCTCATGGCTACTGACACCAGTGAGGAATGCCAGGACAAGGGCAGAGGAGCGTTACAATGAGGCACGTGTGCGAACAAGGAGGATAATCAAAAGAACCTTTGGCCTCCTGAAGGCCAGGTTCCGGTGCCTTCATCTGACAAGTGGATCCCTGTACTATTCTCCCAAGAAGGTGTGCCAGATCATCATTGCATGTTGCAAGTTGCACAACCTGGCCTTGAGACGCCAGGTGCCTTTTCTGCAGGAGGATGAGCCTGGAGATGGTCTTGTGGCAGCAGTGGAGCCTGTGGACAGTGATGAAGAGGAGGCAGAGGAAGAAGATGTGGACAACAGAAGTAATATAATACAGCAGTACTTCCAGTGACACACAGGTAAGACACTGTAGCTTCACTTTACATTTCAGTTTTCTGTTGGACATTGTACATGGCAGCCTGATTTCCCTATGTCTATGCCCTCTTACTGTACCCTTTGGCATCTCTATTTTCAGATCTCTGTGGCCCACTCTAGCTCCTGGTATGTTTACTGCTGCCCACTAAAGGTCATACCAATGTATGAATGACTGTACATATGACTTGCAATGTTTTCGGGATGTTGTACTAATACATAATTCAATCATTTGACAGACTCCAGATTTGTATTTGTTCCAAGGGTGTTTATTTAACTGCTCATACATAGAGGGGGGTGTGCAATGGGGTGGGGTTATAGTGGAGGAATGTCCAGTTAGAGTCCAGTCTCTTGGTATCACAGGTGCATTGTCCAATGGGGCATAGGAAGGGGAGTAATGGCAGCTCAAGGTGGACAAGGTGACAGAGTGGGACAGAAGGGTGACAATCAAGAGAGTGCTGTTTCCTGGTGGGGGTCTTGGCAATGTTCTCTGGCTTCTGCCTGGATCGCAGGTACTGTTTGCAGGTTGGTACTCCTTCTGCAGGGGGTGGGATGCTGGTGGCCTGTTGATCCTGTGGCAGGGCCTCCTGTCCATTAGCACCGGTGGAGGTGGAGGGCTGTTCTTCGGTGTGGCTAGTGTCAGGGGCCCGTTGTTGTGCCACTGCCTCCCTCATGGTCTTCCCCATGTCTGCCAGCACCCCTGCAAAGGTGACCAGGATGGTGTGGATGTTTTTGAGGTCCTACCTGATCCCCAGGTACTGTCAAACCTGCAGCCACTCGGTCTCCTGCAACTTGTACAGTATCTGTCCCATGGTCTCCTGGAAATGGTGATATGCTCCCAGGATGTTGGAGAGTGCCTCCTGGAGAGTTGGTTTCCTGGGCCTGTCCCCCCGCTGTTGCACAGCATTCCTCCCAGTTTTCCTGTTGTCCTGTGCCTCTGTCCCCTGAACCGTGTGCCCACTGCCACTGACCCCAGGTCCCTGGTCGTCCTGTGTTTGTGGGGTTGCGTGGGGTCCCTGTAGTGGTAGACACACTGCTGAGTGACGTGTCCTGGGGACAGCGGCATGGGCCCGCTGGGTGGGTGCTATGCTGGTGTTTCCCGAGGGGGGAGGCTCTGTGGTGGGTTGGGACTGTGGCAGGGTAACCGACTGCCCAGAGGTCCCTGATGGGCCAGGTTGGTCATCGTGATCCAGGCATGCAGAGCTGCTGTCATCATTGTGGGCCTCCTCTGGGTTGGGACTGGATGTTGGTGGTAACTCCTCTCCGGTGACGTTGAGTATGGGTCCTGTGGGGATGAAAATGCAGTGTCTTTGTATCTGCGTGTGCCATCTTGTGCATGGGTTTGTTTCCCTGTATGGTTGGGATATCCCTGGCAGCTTAGGCTTGTGTGCGTGGTGATTTTGTGGGCTAGGTGATTCTCTCTAATGGGCATGCTTTGGTGATGGCATGCAGGTAGGGTGGGGGATATAGTAGTAAAGATTTGACTTACCAGAGTCCAGTACTCCTGCTACTCCTGCGAGGCCCTCAGGATGCATTATCGCCAAGACTTGCTCCTCCCGTGTAGTTAGTTGTAGGGGAGGACATGGGGGTCCACCGCCAGTCCTCTGTACAGCTAACTGGTGTCTTGCAACCACGGAACGCACCTTCCCCTGTAGGTCGTTCCACCTCTTCCTGATGTCATCCCTTGTTCTTGGATGCTGTCCAATGGTGTTGACCCTGTCCACGATCCTCTGCCATAGCTCCATCTTCCTTGCAATGGACGTCTGCTGCACCTGTGATCCAAATAGCTGTGGCTCTACCCGGATGATTTCCTCCACCATGACCCTTAGCTCCTCCTCTGAAAACCTGGGGTGTCTTTGGGGTGCCATGGATGTGGTGTGAGTGATATGTGTGAGGATGTGTGGGGCGATGTGTGCGGTGATGTGTTGTGGTTTGTTCTGTGAGGTTCGTCGATGGTGTATGGGTGATGGTGTTCTCTGGCTCAGATTGAGTGAGTGCTCCTGGCTTGTGACTCTATCTGTTGGCAATCTTTTTTTTCATTGAAAGGGCTGTGGGTAATGTGAGTGTGTGGGTGTGGTGTGCGCATGTGTGTCAGGTGTGTGTAGTTTGAATTTTCCAATGTGGTGTAGTTTTGTAAGTGGGTATTTTGAGCGCGTGGTTTACTGTGGTTGAAAGGCCACGGTGATTTGTGGGTCCTGATACTGTGGGCGTATTCCTGTTGGCGTAATGGTGTGGGTTTTGGTACCGCCAATTTATCACTGGTGCAATCCTTCCTTCATAGTGCATTGTCGGAATATGTCCCCCTTTCCATGAAGAGTGGAATACATTAAAACCCCAACTGTGAAAGATCAAGGAATATTATTATCATGGAAATGCATTGTTCCTTCCTACCAAGGAAGTCCAACTATAAGCACTACAGTTGTGTCACAACTCACCAATTGCTGGTCATCGTGGAGTGAAGGCAACTCAAGAACTAACTCTCCGTTCCTTCTGGTTTCCGCTATCAAAGTGGACACTGAGACCTACGTTTCTGTTTGTCATGTGTATGCACAGTCTAAGATACCCCATACTAAACCATCAGTGCTACTCCAACCCTTACCTGTTCCTCCAGCCCCATGGCATGCAGTGTCTACTGATTTTTTGTGTTCATTACCAACTTCTGCAGGAAACTGTGTAATCATGGCAACTGTGGATTCTTTTTCCAAGTTTGCCCATTTTACGGCGCTACAGAAACTACCCACTGCTAAGAAACTGAGCCTTATTTTCATGCAGGAGATCTTTCGCCTTTACGGTCTCCCACAAGTCCCGTTTTCTCACCGAGGCCCCCAATATGTATCACGTTTTTGGAAAATATTTCTGTAAATCCTTGCATATCGATGTAGCCTTGTCTTCTGGTTTCCATGACGTAGACTTGTCTTCTTGTTTCCATTCCCAAACTAATAGACAAACAGAACGCCTAAAACAAGGACTCGAACAAGATCTACGCTGCTTTTGTAACGCAACACAGAGGAATTGGTGCACTTACTTCTACCAGAGTTCTCTTAAAACAATACTGTACACAGTGCATCTAGAGTCACTCTTTTTTCATTACGTATGATTGCCATCCCAGGGCCTTTCCTACAGTTATCCGTGAGTCACCTACTGTTCCAGCAGTAACCTCATTTTCTCATCAACTCCATAATGTCAGACGGATTATACACTCCAATCTACTGGCAGAAAAACAAGACATGAAGAAAACTTCTGATATCAAACGACCTTCAGCTCCATCATACCAAGCACAAGACAAAGGTGGTCATTATGAACATGGCGGAAAACACCACCCCGCCGACGGGGGCGGTAACTACCACCAACAGGCTGACGAACCAGACCGCCAAATAATGAAGCATATGAAAAACAAGGAGCGGTCCATCCGTACACCGCCATCTTTGTAGTCCTGATGAGGATGGAGGAGGCGACCCACAGGCCGGCCTAAAGGACCTACTCGCCCACCAAATAATGAAACACCAGATCGCCAGCAGTTCCGGGGCGCAACCCACCACCAGGCAAAGCATGGCGGAAACGAACAATATAAAAGGAAACACTCACCGGAGGCACAAAGAAAACGCTGACGCAGACATGGAGCGAGAGTTGGAAGTAATGCCAGTGTTGCTCCTTGACATATTCCTCCAGGACCGTGACTGATGACGATGACGGTAAGTTCCCCAGCCTAGTACATATGGGAAGAAAGGGCACAGTTACACACCCACCACACCCACCCTGCAACGCACTCCCAATCCCTCCCACATCCCAAGCCATATATACCAAATCAAAATGTACTTACCAGACACAAGGCAATAAAAGACCCACACCAAAGTACACACATGTGCACACCACCCCCCCACAGTGAAATGCTGAACAACATCACTATATTGTGCCAACACCACTACTAGGCACTTAAATTTTATTTAAATGAAATAAAGTAATGTTAAAATAAGGCCATTGGCCAATCTATTTGAAATTCCTGAAGGGCCAATATAGGCTGAAATTGAATCCCACATGTGCAAAGGGTACTCCACTCGAAAGGGGCATCAATGGGGCAGCCAGGAACCTCAGGGACCAGGGGCCGGGTTGGTGGGGGTAGTAACTTATGTCTGAAGTGGAGGGGCTTGGGCTTTGGTTTAGGAGGTAGAGGGGGTTTGGGTTTGCCCTTGGAAGGAGGAAGAGTGGGCTTGGACCAGGGGGTGTCAGAGGTACCTGGGGCAACACAGGGCCTCTTCTTCCCTGGGGAAGGGGCACAGGAATGGGAAGGGCGGACTGGGGCAGACTTGGAAGAGGAAGGAGTGGACTGGGCAAGGATATGGACACGTTTAGGGATAAGACAGGGTGGGCAGTGGGTTCAAACAGGTCAACACTGGATAGGAAAAGCTTATTAGGTGCAGTTGGAGGGGATTTGGAGGCAGGTCTGGGAGTGGAGGTTGAGTGAATCGTCGTACCAGGTGTAGGTGTGCCGGACGTGGATACAGGTGCCTGTAAAGTATGCTTATGTGTGGTGGATGTGTGTGGTGTGGATGTGTGCGAATGTTTGAGTGTTTTGGGAGGAGGGGTGGACACAGTGGGAGAAGACAGGCTGCCAGTGTAGATGGATGTTGTCTGGGTGTCTGCAGGTCTGGTGAGTGTGCTGCAAGTGTCTGTAAATGTAGTCGTGGTGAGTGCAGGTGTGGTGTCTGGGGTGCATGTCTGGATGTCAGATGTTGTGATGACTGCATGAATGGAGGCAGCAGCAGTGACTGAGGGCACAGTCCGTGTGGGTGTGCATGGTGAGGTGACAGACATGGTGGCGGGGGTGGTCGACACACTGGGGGAAGTGAATGTTGTGTGTGCTTTTGTATGTTGGGTGTGTGCATGCCTGTGATGGGAAGTGTGGTGCTTGTGTTTTTCAGTGTGCTTCTTGTGTGCATGGCTGTGTGTATGTGTGCTTGGGATGGATGAAGGCAGTGGGGTGTTGGTAGGGGTAGAGGTGGTGGGAAGGGGGATGGAAAGACCAGGGACACTGGCTGCCATCAAAGAGGAGGCCAGAGCCTGAAAAGATCTCTGTAGGCCAGACATGGCACAGTGAATGCCTTCCAGGTATACATTGCTGCATCTGGGATGCTAGCCGCTGGATGGCATTCTCAATGGTTGTCTGCCCTACAGAGAAGGTTCTCAGGAGCTCAATCGCTTCCTCCGTGAGGGCAGCAGGGCTGACTGAGGCAGGGGATGAGGTGCCTGTGGCGCAGGAGACGCCCACCCTCCTGGGTGAGCGGGCACGGGCATCTGGGTGGGGAGCAACTGGGAGGGTGGAGATGGTATGTGGGGTGGCGGAAGATGGCACAGAATGGGTGGACCCAGTAGGGTCCGCCACCACCAAGGAGCTGCCATCAGAGGAGGTATCAGAGTCACTACCTCCAGTAGTAGTTGCCTCCCCGTGATACTCCCCTCGCCCTCCAACCCACTGGTCCCCTTGGCGTCGCTCAACCCTGCCTCCTTGGAACGGTGGGCTGCTGCATCCCCACTCGCCGGTGCCTCAGCTTCCTCGCCAGATGTTGTTAAGGTACACAAAAAACACAAGAGCACAGGGGTGGAGAAATAAAACAAGGGAGAACTATGTTGAATCCTAAATATATGTACATTTTGGTTCACACACACTCCCACCCAGGTCACACACGTACTCTCAGCACAGACAAATTATGTAATGAATGTGCCACTGACTAGTGGGCATGGCCCCAGAATACACCAAATAACCCTCATGAAACACGAACCTGAAACACTGTGTGAAGTACACCCATGAGAGACCATGCCCAGCCAATGCATTTACAAGTCCATAAGCCCACAATGAATACCAGATGACAGAAAGGAGACCCCTCATAGGCCTATAGAGCCTGCCAAAACTAGCCCTTACACCATCCCAAGGACTTGGAGGGGGCAGGACTGCAGGGACACACCTGTCTAAGTGCCTGACACTACAATGCATACATCCCACAGCACCCAAATACATCCATCAAAGTAGTATCACAACAGTGTTGCTACTCAACCCCTTGTGGCTGCTGTGCTGACTTCAAGCACCCATCCAGATCCGGATCCTTGGCGATGGCTTGCCACAGTCCTTTCTTTTAATGGACGCTGACCTGCGTGGGACACACAGAGCAAAGAAACAGACGTCAGTATGTATGCACTGAACACAAATGCCATGTCGTTCCATATGGAATGGCCATTGTGGACATGCATTTTTTCAACTCACAGGCAGAATGTGCCAGACAAACTATGGCTGGGCAGTCACACATTGAACCCACATGCATACAGGCATCCGCCACAATCACACACATCTAAGGATGACAGATGCCAACTCACCTGCTTCTCTGGTCGCCCATACAACTTTACATACAGGGGTAGGACCCCATCCACCAGCTTTCCATTTGTGTGTGGTACCTACGTGTCGTATTTTGAAAAATACAGTGACATCATGGGATGCAAGTGTAAGTTGACACTCGGAATGTGCTCTTTGCTCCCCCATAGGTATAGACCCATGTGGTGAGGGAGGACCCCTGGTAGATCCGGAAACCATGGAGGAACGTCACATCATTATCACCTACAGACTCTGTGCATTAATGGATCCTGTTCTAAAACCGGCAAATCGAAATCAGCATGCCATCCCTACAAATGTACAAGTGCTATCTGTGCTCCATCTTTTGCCTACGGGCTCTTTTCAGGTGACAGTGGGCATGGGTGCAGGGGTCTCAAAGCCAATGTTCAGCAAAATCCTGGATGCCTACGTTCAACACTTGCAAACATATGTCCAGTTTCCCCAAAGGGCTGAACTCCCTGCCATCAAATCTGGATTTTATGCCTTCACTAATATCCCCCATGTGATGGGTGGCGTTGATAGAACCCACATAGCTCTCATACCCCCAAGAGTGAATAAACAGGTTTGTAGGAATCGTAAGAACTATCACTCCATGAATGTACAATTGGTGTGTACTGCTGATCAGTACATATCACATGTCAATGCCAAGTTCCCAGGCTCAGTCCATGATTCATTTGTTCTGAGAAACAGCAGAGTGCCACACATGATGAACAACTACAAGGGGACAGAGGTTGGCTCATAGGTGAGTGTGTATGACACTGGATCAGTACATAGCTGACAGCCAGGCTGTATGCAAGTAAAGGCAGTTTGTTCAAGTCCTCTTTTGCCCACTTTTGAAGGGGATTCTGGCTACCTCAACTTGCAATGGCTCCTGACACCAGTGAGGAATCCCAGGACAGACACAGAGAGGAATTATAATGAGGCCCATGGACATACTAGGGGGGTGATTAAGTGCACTATAGGTCTCCTAAAGGCTAGATTTTGTTGCCTCCATCTCTCAGGGGGATCCCTGTGCTATGTCCCTGACAAGGTGTGTATGATAGTGGTGGTCTGCTGCATGCTGCACAACTTGGCTGTGAGGAAATCTATCCCACTTCTGGAAGAGGAGGGTGTTGTCCAACCAGCCCTGCAACCTCAGAGAGGGATGAGAGTGATGGTGATGAAGAAAAGAGGGAAGATCTCAACTCCAGGACCGAGCTAATCCACCTATACTTCCAGTGACTCTAAGGTACTGTTCAATGATGCTGATGTATTCACTGCATACTTACAGTCGGACTCATGTAGTAAGTACTGTGGTGTCTTTTGTCAGTGACAATGCTAAATGATGACTGAAGTGGCATGTGCCAAGGAACCCAATATTAGGTACAGTGTGACATACTTAAGACACTACAGACCGTTGGGAGCCTCCTGCAATAAAGGTGTGAATATGATATTAACTGGCTAATTCATACACACTCATAATTCATATCTCATATTGACGAGGGACATATGATTGAGTATATAGGTGTATTTATTGAATTGCAAAATATATATAAGTGTTGGGACAGTGAAAGGGAGTGGGCACATGTACTCAGGTACATATGCTCAACTGTTGGTAACACTGGGTTTTTGTCCATGTGGCCATTGGAAGATGGTCTGATGGCAGTGGCATGTCAACAAGGTAGCTCAGTAGTACACAAGGGAGACAGTTCAGGGCAGACTCACTTCCTGGCGCTGGGCTTGGTTTTGGCTGGTGTTTCAGTGGCATATCTGGGTCTGAGGGCACGTTTGCAAAGGTGCAGCTGGGCTGCACTGTTAGAGGTGCTGGCTTCCTGTGTGTCCTCTGGCAGTGCCACCAGTCCAGTAGCTGCTGCAGATGTAGATGGCAGGGCAGTGTCCTGGCTAGTGGTCCGGGCTTGCAGGTGGGTGGAGGACTGAGGCTAGCTGTGGTACTGGTACTACAGCATCCCTGCAATGGAGGCCATGGTGGCATTGAGCTGTTTCCATTGCTCCATGGCCTCCTGGTGGTGTGCTATCTTCAGCCTCTGATTCTGATCCAGGGTGGTCAGGATCTGGCCCATCCTGTCCTGGGTATGATGGTATGCTCCCAGGACCTCAGAAATCACCTCCTTGGCTGCAGCATCCATCCTTTGGCTACCCCGTGGGCCACTGATGCCGTCCCACTGGCCCTAGCCCCCTGTGGCCGTGTCCCCTGCACAGATCTGGCAGTCCCACTTGCAGTTGGCCCTTCACCATCCTGCCTGTTGGTGGATGGAGACTCTGGCCTCTGTACATGTGGGCCGCCAGTCCATGGCCGGGAGACACTGGTGTGGGGTTGTTTGGCCAGAGCTGATGATGGTGGCTAGGTGATAGGGGTGTCAGTGGTATCCTGAGTGGGACTTCTGGAGGGTGACAGTCCAGGACTGTGTGATGGACCAGGGTGTTCCTCTATTTCCAGACATCCCTCTGAACTCTCCTGAGTGGGGCCTCTGTCTTCAGGTGGAGGGCCGGCATTCCTTGACGTCTCAGTCTGGGTGGCATGGGTTTTGGTGCCTGTGTGTGGGTGAATATACAGGTGGGTGTCAGGTACTTTATCAGCAATTGCTGCACTGCTCTGCACTATTTGATGGTTACATTCCCCTGTCGTGGCATGTAAGATCCTTTGTGTACATTTAGTTGCATTTTATGTGGTGCGTGGAGGTGCATTGTGGGTGCTGTGGTGCCACTGGGATTCCATACAGGGGTAGGTGACTGTGCACAGGGGGCTGGATGGAGATCTGTTTGTGAGATTGTGGGCATGCAGGGAACTTGGATGTGGGTGTTGTGGCCTTGGTAGGGGATGGGGTCCTGGTGGTAGTGAGAGGGGTGGGGTGATACATGCATTACAAGTGTGGTGACTGTTAAGGTATTGTAGTTGACTTACCCAAGTCCAGTCCTCCAGTGAGTCCAGTGAGCCCCTCCGGGTGCAGGATTGCCAGGACTTTCTCCTTCCAGTCGGTGTATTCATGGGGAGTAGGTGGGGGACCACCACCAGTCATCTGTACGGAGATGTTGTGCCTGGATGCCATTGACCGAACGTTCCCACTCAGGTCTTTCCCTCTCTTCCGGATCTCATCCCTTGTGCGTGGATGGTTTCCCACTGCATTGACCTTGTTGTCTATCCTCTGCCATAGCTCCATCTTCCTGACCACGGGTGTCTGCTGCACCTTTGCCCCTGAATAGTTGTGGCTCGACCCTGAGTATTTTGTCCATCATGGTCCTTAGCTCCCTGTCTGTGAAGCAGGGGTGCTTAGGGGGTGCCATGGTGTGTGTTGTGGGTAGTTTGCTGTTGTGTGGTTGTGTGTGTGGCTTGTGATGGTGTTTGGGGTATGTATGTGTTTTGGTGGTGTATTTGTGTGGGTGACTTGTGTGATGTTGCGTTCAGTGCATGCGTTTTGTGTTGTCAATCTCAGTCGTGCTATTCGCGATGCAAAGGATTGTGGGGTGTGTATGTGAGTGTTTTAGATTGTTTTGGATGTATGTGAGGTGTGGGGGTTTCAGACTTGCCAATGTGTGCATTTGTTGTTGGTGGGTCTCATTACTGGCTGTGGCGGTCCGTATTGCCAATGGTTGTTCGGCATTCACTATCTGCCACGCAGATTTGTGCATTATTCTTTGGTGGGCGGAGGATTTGTCTGCATGGCGGTTCCGGGGTGGAGTGTACTGCCTTTCTGCCGTCGTAGGCCCTGGCGGTGCGTAGAGGTTGCAGGATTTTGGGATGTTTAACTTTTAGGCATCATTATTCGGTGGTGTGCAGTCCACCATCACTGGCGGTCTTCTGTTCACTGTCGCCACGTTGGTTGGCGGTGATTACCGCCAAGTTCATGATGATTGCCAAAGTCTTGCTTTCTCCTAAGTTTTTGTCTCTTCGTCTATCCATGATCAAGTTTAAGCCCCGCTTTTATGGTCCTTTTAGAATAACTCAAGTGGTGAATCCAGTATCCTTCAGTTTACAGTTGCCTCAGATTTGGAAAATACATCCAGTATTCCATGTATTGCAGCTGAAACCTTATGTTTTTGATCCTTTCCAAGGACATCATTCTTTTACCCCTCACCTTCTGGTGGGAAGTGACCCTGAATATGAGAAACAAGAAATATGTGATTCCCGGTTCTTTCAGAACCATCCCTAGTATTTCATTCACTGGAAAGGCTACCCCCTCTAGCGAATGTTCCTAGGAAGACAGAGGGAACTTCTGTTCATGCTCCCATTCTTGTCTGACGTTTTTACCACCTTTCCCATTTCCGACCCATGGGAAAGTCCGCAGGCCGATTCTCAGGCTGCTCCTTCAGCTGCGGCGAGGTCAGACGGGCCGGGATTGGACCGCAGATCTCGCTGCGGTTGGCACGCCGCTCACTGTTGCATCGCGGGTGCCCCCCATGACACCCATGTGATTACTTACCTTTTGTTTTTGCCTTCTTTTTTCTTCTTCTTCTTTTTCTTCTTTTTTTCTTTCTTCTGGACTTGGGGCCATATTTCCCAATTCAAGATGGCATTTTCCTTTTTTCCTGTTTGTCACTTCCAGTTTGGCTGTATGTAAGGAGTACAGATTCTTTCTTCCTTGCATTGCAAACACTTCCTGTTGGTGGTGATCTCGCTCCTGCTTGTTCATTCTCTGTGGACTATTCTGGCTTAATTCTTCCAAAGTTTCCTGTTGTTCCAGTCCTTCCAGTTCTGGTTTCCAGCCGCTCTCTCTGTATCCAGCTTCTGGAGTTCCTGTTCAAAGAGGTTTTTTCCCTTTTGGGTTTTTCCTCTGGGACTCCTTCTGGAGGGCACAAACTTCATTGCCATCGCCCTTGTCAGAAGGGGTTACCCTATCTTGGACAGACCAGAACGTGCAGGACACTGATTCACACCCCTATTCCATCTGACAAGGGACGAAAGAGAATGACGGAACATGACAAGAATGTTGTACTGCAAAAGAGGAGAAATGAAAAACAAGTGCAAAACTCCAACATGTAACACAAGGGTACTGAAAAGAGAAATCAGATGTGAGGTAGCAAAGGCAACATATGAAACTTGCTAGGCAAGTTATTTTTGGATGACTCTTCCTTCCCAGCCTTAAAAACATTCCCGCTGTACCTCCTCCTTGATCTGTCTGAGCTCCACTCCTAACCTGTGCCCCAGCTTCCACAAGCCTGTTTTCCAGTGCTTTCAGTGTCCTGCTACCACTTCTAACCTTCCAACTAAGGTACGTTGCTGGTAATCCACTTCCTATGCTTTTAATCAGAAGTCTCAAAGTCTGGCGTGACTGACATTGAATACTTTCACAATGTGTAGTACATTTTTACCAGCTTTTTGATGATTGGCCCACTAGGCCAGGATGATTTGTTTATGAAATAGACACACCATTATCTCATTTGTGCTGGACAAGTTAGGCTACTATATCTGACTATGGGGGTCAGTACGACCCCGGCGGTCAGTGCAATAGTGGAGGTAATATCGCAAACAGGCTGGCGGTACATACCTCTACTATTATGACATTGGCGGTTTGGCCAAAGCCAAACAGCCAAGTTAACACACTAACCGCTACGGCGGTAACGACCTCCAGGCTGGAGACTACAGTCTCCAGCCCGGCAGCCGTCACTAGGCCGCCCATGGCATTATGACCCCACCCACCGCCATAGCTTCTGTGGTTTCTGTACCGCCACGAAAACCATGGTGGTAGGCACTATCAGTGCCAGGGAATTCCTTCCCCCTCCCCAGAGTCCTCCCCCACTCTCCCCTTCCCACCCCCCACATATACACACATACACGCACATACATACACACCCATACACACGCATACACACATTCACCCACGCATGCATACATTCATTCACACTCACAGCAACACTCACAAACATACATACAGGCACATACGCATTCCACATGCATGCACACATTCAAACACAGTCACACGCACCCCCACACAAGCACACAACAACCCCACCCCCCTCTCCTGTCAGAGAACCCGACTTACCTGCTTTCAGGAGGTCTTCCGGCAGGAGACAGCATCTGCCAGCAAAACACCGCCAGGCCGTATCATGGAACATGATACAGTAGGTGGTGGTTTGCTGGCGAGGTGCTGCTGCTGGCAGCAGCGCCACCTTACCGCCGTCTGCCGCCATGACCTTCACCAGAATTCCGCCAGCCTTCTGGCAGAATTCCAGCTACATTCATAATGGCATGGACGGTCGGTAGCCACGGCGATGGTATGTTGGCGGCCGTCGCCGAGGCGATAGGCAGCATTTGCCGCCAATGTCATAATGAGGGCCTATGTATTTTTTAATTTTTGAAGATGGTTGTACATGAAGTGGGTGAGTTACAGACTTGTCTATTTGGCTATTTAGCCTTCAGGCTACAAACTGCAAAATGAGTTGGTGCAGATAATATTCTTTCATGTCCCTTAAAATGAATTGAATAGTGGAATTGTTAAATTTTTCTGCCATATGTCGCTTGACCCACAATCACTGGACTTTGTCTCGTTGTGTATTGGTTGGCTGTGACACAATATTCTTGTTCTACATTTTAATCGGATCACATCTATAACACGGGGTCTTCTCTTTCTCCTTCCTTTTCGTTATTAAGTTTATACACCTTATATTCATTTGCATTTCACACTAAAATACATCTCATCAGTATCAACTAGCTTTATGATTGTTATATTCCATCTTTCACAGCCTTGAAAAAGTCAAGGATGACGAAACACGTGTCGGCTGTTTTCTTACCACTATGGAATTAATCTACAAGCAACCTTATGAGTGTATTCTATTGAATCAGGATATTTGTTTTTCCTGAAATACTACAAATTATTAAATGTTTCACACTATGATCCTGTGATGTGCCGTGGTTCTCTCATTATATACATGGACTGGGACCCTTCTTGGGCGACAGCTTTACACACCCTGTGGCTGGGTGTTTAACCACTTGAGCACTCCTTTTCTCCAAGAAGAGACTTTGCCTTCATGAACTTTGTATTCTACTAACAAATAGCCTTTGGAAGTGCGCACCTTCCACACACAGCCACGGTTTTCTTTGTTTGATATTAAATGCTTCATTTAAGCCTGCATGGAATTGACAAAAGAATTTCCGGTGAGAGTAATAGGTGCAGAGAAACCTGGAGTTGTAAGAGATAAGCATTTGCAATGCAATGGGGCTTGCTTTTGCTCGAGTTGGAGCTATTAGAGTTGTAAATTCCTAACTGTACATTGCTTTCCACGTAAATTGAAAATGAAAAGTAAATCAGTTGACCTGAGAGAGCCGACTCAAAGCGCCATGGCCCCCATGAGCATGAGCGCGAAAGAGAGACACCAAAGGAAAAAGAAGTTTGCTCACAGTCAAATGTATCAGCAAACGTGCAATTATTCATGTAACAGGCCAAGGCGGTAACAAAACTGCCCCAAAGAGGGACAAATGTAAAGCATTTACCAATGATAACAAAGGATTTTTAAAAGGCAATCCCGTGAATGAGTGATAGTGATGGGCGTGCGGCGGGCTTGGTTAAAATCCCACAGTTAGATTACAACATGTCAGAGCACTTGTGCGCTCAACCTAAAAAGGGAGAATTCCAAGGCATTGTTTGCCTCGGAAAATTGGGAACACCATTAAATGCACTTTTGTTGGCATTATTAAAATTAAAACCGACCTGAGTCCAAGTTTGAAATGGGTAAAATGTACTCCAGATGAAGGATGGAAGAGTTCCCATTTTCAGGATGGGAAGGGAATCGAGTTGCCATAGATTTGTTTGGCATGTAGGGAAAGGAGTTTCTCCACTGTGTAAAATGTTTTCCTTGGGGAAGAAAAAAGTGCATTTGCACAAGAGGGCACATGATATTAACAAGACATCCAAATCTATGCCTATACTTTTGAGTTTTTATCGATGAATAGACCCCTACTTTAATCTATTTATTATTTTATTGTGCAAGTTCTCATTTCCCTGTTCCTTCAGAGATATAGAAACTAACATTTTAGTTACATAAGAAAATGAAGTAAGGTTGGTTGGAGTTCAATTAGATGGTCGTTGACCATACCCAATGTTCTCCTGTTGTGTTTCTTATCACAAGAAGGGACTGTGGACATTCTATGGTTTCAGACCCTGCAATCCCAGGAAACTGCTTCTGAGTTTCAATTGCTTGATAAATCACTGATGGATCAGATGGGCAGATGCTGATCTGAGGTTCCTTGGTGTTGTGTAGTGAACAGATAATTTCGAAAGATATTATACCCACTTTCCCACCTATACTAGGTGGACTGTACATAGGACCATAATTTTGATCCTGCAATCCAAAGCCAGTAGAGGGCCTTCATGGTGGGTTTACTGTGGTACTGTTTTCAGAGATTTAGTCACAATTTGTCCACCAGATTCAGGAGTCTTTGTAACTTGTTATAAGTTTATTGCGTAACCGCTATATAGGGCAAGCTGCAGCAGTCCAATCATGCCATTGTCACGGCCATTGTCCGCTACACCCAGTGATAGGTTTTAGGAAATGAAAGGATTTTTTGATAAATGGAGTGAGGTTGATGCATTTGAATACTCTATTGATTTGCAGGATGAATCAGAGAACTCAGATTCAAAGAGTGTCACCAAGTTCCTCGCTTTTGGGCAGGTCTTAAAGGCAGGATATTCAGTTAAATGAGGACACAATGCTCATTTCAGCCTATTATATTGATCTCAATGTTTCTCCTTTCATGCTCAGGATGCTTCCCTTCATCCAGTGGATGAACGTGTTCAAGCACAAGCTAATGGCTGAATATCTGGCTCTTAATCTGGCCTGAACTGAATTTGTGTGTCATCTATGTTTACAACATGTATGAATAAGGGACAGTCATCTTAATAAGTTTGTTCATGTTCTTTTTCCAAGATTCGTTTCGCAGACTCTCTATCAGTAAAACAAAAGCACGTCTGTTTCCAACCTAACATTTAGTGTGAATGCACCTGCAATAAAATGACACGTTAGCAGAAAATGGAAACCAGTTTCTCACGTAAAGAGATTCAGGCCTAGTCATCTCAATGTTAAAAAATATTTTGCACTAATGCACAGTTAATTTCACCTGTGCACATATTAATCTTCTACAATTAAATGTCAGTTAAATGGATTCAATCAGGATTTCATGTTACAGTTCAAATAAATACAGAGTTTATTAATACATGAGCCTAAAAATAATTGGGAAATACATTTCAACATTAAACTATTGAACATTAGTGCACACATCACAGAAACGTTTCTAATGCAAACATATTCAAATAATATAGAACAGTTATTAAAAAACATTCAATGATTATATTTTGCTTAATAAGGTTACCGCACCCTGAGTACAGTTTTACTAACAATAAAGTGAATACACTTCATTATTGAATTAGAGCACACCAATTTCCATCAGTATAATGTTAAAACACACAATACATGTCAGGTTACATATACATATAGGTCATGATTATGACTTTACGGAATGCAGCAAAAGCTGTGCTGTTACACTGGTAAGGCTTCTGTAAAAAAAAAATATTTACATCTGTTTCTGCTCCTGCATTGTAATGCTCAGTGTATCCTCGGGCTTTCCACTCACTTTCCATTTACCGAAAATTTACTTAATTTAATCTCTTCTCCTGTTCCTCCTCTGATTACTTTCTGTGTTTAATGGTTCTTTTTACGGCTCACTGTTGACCAGGTTCAGTATATTTAACTGTAGAAGGCTGGCCTGGTTTGTAGTGGGTACCTTGGGTACTTACACCTTATACCAGGCCCAGTTATCCCTTATCAGTGAAATGTAGTAGTGTTCTAGCAGCTTAGGCTGATAGAGGTAGCTATAGCAGAGCAGCTTAGGCTGAACTAGGAGACATGCAAAGCTCATGCAATACCACTTATATTTATACAGTACTTATACACAAGTAAAGACAATACTCAGTGTTACCAAAAATAAAGGTAGTTTATTTGGGTGACACAGTAGCAAAAATATCTTAGAGGCAATAATCCTTCTGGAGGTAAGTATTATACACAATATTTACACTGGACACCAAAATAAGGCAAGTAATTAGACATAGGATAGTGCAAACAATAGGAAATGCTATAGAATGCTATTGGAGAAAATAGGTCTAGGGGCAACACAAACCATATACTAAGAAAGTGGATGCGAATCATGAATTCCCCCCTAGACAAGTGTAGTGTGTGTAGAATCGCTAGGAGAGTAAGAATACAGTAAAGGTAAGTAAATTACCCCACCCCAGAGCCCAGAAAAGCAGGAGTAAAGTACTGCAAGTTTCCCTAGGACACACTGCATGTCGTGATTGGAATTATTGCAAGAACCAACCAAGTCTACAAACAATAAACAGTGGATTCCTGGACCTGAAGACCTGCAAAAGAAGAAGACCAAGTCCAGAAGTCGAAAGAAGTTCTAGGAAGGACAGGAGCCCCTGCCAACCCAGAAGAAGGTGCAAAAGAAGAGTCTCCGGTTGGACGAAGACTGCAGAAATGCACTCTAGGAAGATGCCAGCGGGTTTCTGCCTAATGCAAAGGATGTCCCACATCGTGAAGTTGGATGCAGGGGACTTTTGGTGCTGGATTCCTCCAACAAGCCTTGGTTCCGGCAAAGTCACGTTGTGCATCAACTAGGCACTATTTGGACACAGGAGGGACCTAGGGGCCTCAACTCTGTGTGAGGAGCAAGAGGGGGCTCTGTGTGAGGAGCAAGAGGGGGCTCTTAGTAATTCAGAGAGCCTTCAGAGCACCAGATAGCACTCACGGGTGTCCCAGGACACGGGGACAAAGGAGGTGCAAAATGTGGTTGGTGCAGCACTACAAAGGAAGGTCCCACGCCACCGGAGATCAACTCAGTGAGTTGAGAGTCACAGGATAGAGTGCTGGGGACCTGGGCCAAGCTGTGCACGAAGGAATTTTGCACATAGTGCACAGAGGCCTCAGGAGGTGAAGAAGATGCAGTGCACAGGGGTACTATCATTCTGGGGGAAGGCAAGGTCTTACCTCCTCCAAATTGTGACAGCAGGACCTCAGGACAGTCTGTGTCAATGGGGTCCACCCTCTGTGTTCCAAGGAGCATGCTCGTTGCCAGGAGAGGAGTCCAAGAGAACTGGTCATTGACTTAGAAGGTGCCTGCGTGAGCAGGGGAGTGACTTCGTCACCCCACGGGAGATTTCTTCGGTCCTTCTGGTGCAGGATGAAGACAGGGAGTCCTCAGAGCATGCACACCGTGGAAACTGTTGCAGTTGCTAGCAGGAGCTGAAGTTGCAGAGGAAAAGTATCCCTTGTAGATACTTTGTTGCTGTTACAGAGGTTCCTGGAGTAGGTCGCAGTTGATCCGAGGTCAGAGGATGAAGTAGTAGTTGTGGAGGATTCCTGCTGGAAACTTGTAAGTAGAATCTGAAGAGAACCCACAGGAGAGACCTTAAATAGCCCTAAGAGGGGGATTGGCTACCTTATCAGGTATGGCCCTATCAGGAGGGGTCTCTGACATCACCTTCTGACACTGGCTACTTAGAGTCCTCCAGACTGCCCCCACACCTTGCCAAGCAAGATGACTGAAGTCTGGGATACTACCCCTAGGGTGGTGATGGACAGGGGAGTGGTCACTCCCCTTTCCTTTGTCCAGTTTCACGCCAGAGCAGGGTACACAGGGTCCCTGAACAGGTGTAGACTGGCTTATGCAAGTAGGGCACCATCTGTGCCCTTCAAAGCATTTCCGGAGGCTGAGGAAGGCTACCCCTCCCCAGCTTGTAACACCTATTTCTGAAGGGAGAGGGTGTAACACCCTGCTCCCAAAGGAAATACTTTGTTCTGCCTTCCTGGAACTGAGCTGTTCAGACCCGAGGAGGGCAGAACCCTGTCTGTGAGGTGGCAGCAGCTGTAGCTGCATTGCAAGACTCAGAGAGCTGGTTTGGCAGTACTGGTGGTCCATGGTGGAGCCCCCAGGACGCATGGAATTGGCTCCCCAATACCAGATTTGGAATGGGGGGACAATTCCATGATCATAGACACCTTACATGGCCATATTCGGGGTTACAATTGTGAAACTACGTATTGGTATTGACCTATATGTGGTGCACACGTGTAATTGCGTCCCCGCACTCACAAAGTTCCGGGAATTGGCCCTGAACTACGTGGGGGCACCTTTGGTAGTGAAAGGGTGCCCTCACACTTAGTAACTTTGCACCTAGCCTTCATTAACTGAAGGTTAGACATTTAGGTGACTTATAAGTTACTTAAGTGCAGTGAAAATGGCTGTGAAATAATGTGTGCACTGTTTCATGCAGGCTGCAATGGCAGGCCTGTGGAAGGGTTTGTCTGAGCTCCTTATGTGGGGGCAAAAGAAATGCTGCAGCCCATAAGGAGCTCCTCGAACCCCAATGCCCTGGGTACCTAGGTACCATATACTAGGGACTTATAAGGGGGGTCCAGTGTGCCAATTGAAATTGGTAAATGAAGTCACTAGCCTACAGTGACAAATTTAAAAGCAGAGAGACCATAAGCACTGAGGTTCTGGTTAGCAGAGCCTCAGTGACACAGTCAAGCACTACTGACAACACATACATTAGGCCACGAACTAAAAGCACTGGGGTCCTGGCTAGCAAGATCCCAGTAACACAGTAAAAACACACTGAGATACACTTACAAACAAGCCAAAAGTGGGGGTAACCATGCTAGAAAGAGGCTACTGTCTCACATTAACTCATGCATATTTGGGCATAATGCAGCTAGCCTCTATCTTTCATGGGAAATCAGGGTCCTACTACTCGTTTAATGGGACAAACACTGCTACCTGAACTGTTTTACCAGAGGCAGAGGATTATTGGATGCATATTCAAAGTTTGGGGTACCAATCCGGGTCACAGCCATCTTCTCAAGCTTAATACTGACCCATGTGAAGTTTAGATCCAAAAGTTACATGAAGCACTCACTCCAGCAAACGTACAGGCAATTCTATTGATTTTTGAAAGGAGTCAAAAAAGGAGGCAGAGATTGGAGATAGACAGGGAAGAGGAAAGATAGAGAACATTTGAGATCAACTAAGCATCACATCGTTAGCTATCACCAGCGAAGACGGACAGCAACTATGCTCCACCCAAACCATAAACAGCAATGCAAGAACTCAAGTACAAGATAGGAGCTTCCTCCGAACTGGATTTTGAAGTCCAATTGTTAATTTTTTCACCACCATTACATATGAATACTTTCAAGTCCAAAGTGATGATCGCACCCCAGATGTCTCAGATAGAAGTTGTGGAGGATGCTACTGATGGTGATCACCAACATGAATCTACAGCATTTCAATCAGCTTTATGCTAAGCAGATACCATTGTTGAAAATTCTACTAATATGCAAACCTATAAAGAATTGCTAAAACTAGTGAAGATGTAAGGAAATAAATACTTAAATTAAGTGATGTGTTAATGGAAGAGAAAAAATAGAAATTTGGGGGTAACTTCAGTGATAAACAGGTGGTCAAACTGTATGACCTAGACATTTCTAACTCAATCCTCAATGTCAAAGGTTATATGAGAGTTAACACAAAGAATCCCAAAGGAACAACAGACCCCCCTCAATTTAGCCCCTGTCGAGCCAATTTATCATGTCACTTGACTCAAACCTGAAATGGCCCAGATTTGTCTGTCAATAATACATCCTGTCCAGCAATGCATCAGAACTTTAATAGCCAAGAACAAGACAATGAATGAGGCAATGTAACTGTTGGGTTCACTTTTTCAACCTATTCCAAATGGTGGGCCTGGGAATATTAGGCAAACTAAAGAGAATATGCCTCCACCTGTAGATCAAAATATTAGTTCACACATAAATGACTAACAGAGCTTTGTGATAGCTAATGCCCCTAAATATGCAAAGAAACAATCTTGGGAGACACTATGGAATAAAGTTCTATCATGGCAAAGAGCGAAGTCATGTCAAATGTAGTGTAGCACAAAGCTTAAAAGTGCCTAAGACATGCTCAGATCCCAGAATGGACAAAAAATTATTGCATCATTATTGGTTATGGACATGAAAACCTTCCTCAAACATTTTGGAGAACAGAAACTCAGGAAGAAAATGCTTCACTTTGAAATTCATTGTAGGACCAACTTCAGGACCTCTTTCAATACTGTTGGTTTTAAAATTGCCAATCATAAGTATTTTGTCTATTTTTCACTACTTTGCATTGCATTTTTTGCTCCATTATTTCATGACTGGCTGTACGTGAGAACAATAGCTGTTGGACTTTTTTGCTTATGCAGGATCATCCCCAATCTTTTTGCCTCCTGCCTCCTATTTATTCTGACCTGTTGCTGTTGGCTTTTGAACTCTGAGCACTTTACCACTGCTAACTAGTGCTAAAGTGCATATGCTCTCTGTGTAAATTGTATGTGATTGGTTTATCCATGATTGGCATATTTGATTTAATAGTAAGCCCCTAGTAAATCAAATGCTACTAGTGGGCCTGCAGCACTGGTTGTGCCATCCACATAAATAGCTCTGTAATCATATCTCAGACCTGCCACTGCAGTGTCTGTGTGTGCAGTTTTAACTATAAATTCGACTTGGCCAGTGTACCCACTTGCCAGGCCTAAACTTTCCCTTTTCTTACATGTCAGACACCCCTAAGGCAGGCCCTAGGTAGCTCCAAGGGCAGGGTGTAGTGTATGGTTAAGGTGGGACATATAGGGGGTGATTCTAACCCTGACGGGCGGCGGAGGCTGCCCGCCAGAGTTCCCCCCTCCAGAACACCGCTCCGCGGTCATAAGACCGCTGCGGTGATTCTGGCTTTTGCACTGGACTGGCGGGCGGCCGCCAAAAGGCCACCCGCCAGCCCAGTGCAAAAGAGCCTTCCCACGAGGGCTGTGCCTGTCCTCACACAATGCCGTCTCCAGCACCCTGGTGAGTGTCTGGGGCCTGGCCTGGGAAAGGCAGGATTTCGCATTCAAAAGAGACTTTACTTTGAAGTAGGCCTACTTCAAAGGAGAAACTGGGTATAAGAAGGGCACCCAAAACCACAGACTTTAGATCACTTCTGGACATCAAGAGGAACCTCTGCCTGGAGAAGAGCTGAAGAGCTGAGGGGAAGTGCTGCCCTGCCTGTGACTGTGCTTTGTGGAGCTATCCTGCAGTTGCTACTTCTGCCAGAGTAAGACGGCAAAGACTGGACTTTGTGTACCTTCCATCTTGTAAAGAAATCTCCAAGGGCTTGATTGGGAGCTTGCTTCCTGTTGTTTGAAGTCTGAGGGACAGCAAAGACTTCTCTCTGCCAGCACTTGGAGTCTCTGGAGAGACTCCTGCTCTGACAAGTGGTGCCCTATCCAGTCCCAGGGCCCTTGAAAGACAAGCTGGTGTAAATCCAAGGAAATCGACGCCGGATGGCTCCGGACCGACGCCGCTGCTGAATCCGGTGACGCCGCCTGCAACCGACTCCGTGATCTTTGCTGGAACGCGATGACCTTCGCAGGCCTGACGCCGCTGCAGCTCCGCTGAAGTCCGCGACTCCGTGGAAGTCGACGCCGCACGAAGTGAGCGGATTCAACGTTTCGCACTGACGCCGCGATCCCCGACTTCGCGCATCGACTTGTTTTCACTCTTCACCAAAGGTACTGTACTTGGGGGTCTACGTGACTCCGTCTCCGGCGCTGCTGGTGTCGGCTTGTTTGGAACGACTCCGTCACGACGCCGTGTTAACACCTCATCGAAGCATTTTGTGTTTCTAAGCGCTATTTTTTAGTTTAATCTTTAAAAATTCATAACTGGACTTGTGTATGTCAGATGTTTGTCGTTTTGGTCTTGTTTTGTTTAGATAAATATTTCCTATTTTTCTAAATGGGTGTTGTGTCATTTTGTAGTGTTTTCATTAAGTTACTGTGTGTGTTGGTACACATACTTTACACCTGGCACTCTGAAGTTAAGCCTACTGCCCTGCCAAGCTACCAAGTGGGTAAGCAGGGGTTAGCTGAGGGTGATTCTCTTTTACCCTGACTAGAGTGAGGGTCGTTGCTTGAACAGGGTGTAACCTGACTGTCAAACAAAGACCCCATTTCTAACAATAGCAAAAAAGATTGTTTAGGTGAATGCATTTTGTTATATTTAGATTGTTTCTTCCACCATGCTAAACATGTAAGAGTTATTTTAATATTATATGGTTTCTTTCTGTTCCATACTTCATTTAATTGTTCTTGCTTAAAACCTTGTAACTTATTTTTCAAATGTAAGTGTAGTGTAATCTAAGCAGCACAAAAGTGTTAAATAAACCCAACTCACTTCTCCACACAAGCAAGTGCGATCTAAGAAGCCAGCCCTAGTTTGTTCTTTCCATGGCCAGTCACTTCCTGAGAGCTAGCTGTAGCTGTAGAGTTACCTTCATTGTATCAGATGGATTACTGCTTTAATTTGCAGAGTAAGCAGCCTTAAAAGGGGAAGTGATCTGAATCCAAAAACATGATCCGAAACTGTGCTGATTACCTGGCTATCTCTTCAGCACTATTAGCAAACCACTCTCAAATCCCAGTTCACAGACACCTGCCCTAAGCAAGGGAATCTGGAGACTTGTTACTTGTGAGACAAAGCCCCTCCAGCATGCCTAAAGCAGGGTGCTTCCTGTTACATTCTAAAGATACAGGTGAGGCACTCCAGTACAGACTCATCAATGCACTGAAGGGACCACATTGGCATTTATCAATTTTACTTCTAAATCACTGGGTGACAAGCTAAGGTACCAACTGGTAAAATGCAAATTGTGTTCTGATAGTCTGCTCACTTTAAATAACATTTAAATAGCCATCACCCCAACCATGGCTGTACATGTACTCTAGGACTTATAACCAGAGAAGTCCTCCTGTAAATGAATACTGTTTCAAACATTGTCAACATAAGACAGTAAATGGAGCCTTCAACAATACTCCTAACTTGGGAGTTAGAAATTGAATTTCTGGCTGCCAGAGGTATGCACCCTGTCCAAGCAGGAACCACAATCCTAATCAGGATAAGACAGATACTCACTATAAGTTAACGTGTGCTCATTCTCTGGTAGCTTGGCAAACAGCAGTCAGGCTTAACTTAGAGGCAATCTGTAAAGTATTTGTGCATCTCTTCAAACAGTAAAACAGTTAAAACACATACAAAAATAATTCACATAAGGTTAGAAAAATAGAGCTTAACTTAACCCCTTCGCTGCCAGGATTTTTCTCCCTCAGGTGCCAGGCCTTTTTTTGGCTATTTGGGACAGTTCGCGCTTAGGCCCTCAAAACCTTTTGTCCACATAAGCTACCCATGCCAAATTTGCGTCCTTTTGTTTCCAGCATCCTAAGGATTCCAGAGTTTGTGGCTTCCCATGGAGGGGACCAATAAATTAGCCAAAATAAAGCGAAAGTTTCATTTTGTTAAACAAAAGGGAGGCAAAGGGCTCTAGAAGCAGGCTTCTGGTTTCTTCCCTGAAAATGGTATCAACAAAGTGTTTGCGTGCTAAAATTACCATATTCCCAGCTTTCAGGAACAAGACATGAATCAAAAAACCACATTTTGTAACACAATTTTGACATTTTACTGGCACATACCCCATTTTTACTTTTGTTTGTGCTTTCAGCCTCCTTCCAGTAAGTGACAGAAATGGGTATAATACCAATGCTGGATCCCGGAATGCTAAAGATTTCTGAAAAGTAGACCAAATTCTAAATTCAGGAAGGGGTCATTTGTGTAGATCCTACAAGGTTTTTCATACAGAAAATAACAGCTAAAAGAAAAAAATATTGAAGTTGAGGTGAAAAAGACAGTAATTTCTCTCCACATTTTACTCCACAACCTTTCCTTGCAATGCCAGATTTTTTAAAGCAATATACCGTTACGTCTGCTGGACTCTTCTGGTTGTGGGGATGTATGGGCTTGTGGGTTCATCAAGAACCCTAGGTACCCAGAGCCAATAAATGAGCTGCACCTTGCAAAGGGTTTTCATTCTATACCGGGTATACAGCAATTCATTTGGTGAAATATAAAAAGTGAAAAATAGGTATCAAGGAAACCTTTGTATTTCTAAAATTGGCCCAAGATAAGGTGTTGAGAAGCAGTGGTTATTTGCACATCTCTGAATTCCAGGGTCCCCATACTAGCATGTGAATTACAGTGCATTTCACAAATAGATGTTGTTTTTACACACTGTCTTACATTTGGAAGGAAAAATGTAGAGAAACACTTGTTCTTCTATTCTGTGTTCCCCCAAGTCTCCCGATAAAAATGGTACCCCACTTGTGTTGGTAGGCATAATGCCTGCGACGGGAAACGCAACATGAACATTGAAATCTGACATGTTTTTTGCAAAGTGCCTAGCTGTGGGTTTTGGCTTCTAGCTCAGCCGGCACCTAGGGAAACCTACCAAACTTGTGCATTTCTGAAAACTAGACACCTAGGGAAATCCAGGATGCAGTGACTTGTGGGGCTCTCACCAGGTTCTGTTACCCAGAATCCTTTGCACACCTCAAAATTTGGCTAAAAAAACACCTTTTCCTCACATTTCGGTGACAGAAAGTTCTGGAATCTGAGAGGAGCCACAAACTTCCTTCTACCCAGCATTCCCCCAAGTCTCACTTGTGTGGGTAGACCTAGTGCCCGTGAAAGGAAATGCCCCAAAACACTATGCTGACACATCAAAATGATCAAATACAAAGCTACCTGTTTTGCGGGGGGGGCACCTGTGTTTTTGTTCCTGGGCTCAGCAGCCATATAGGGAAACCTACCAAACCCAAAGATGTCTGAAAACTAGACACCTGGGGGAGTCCAGGGAGGTGTGACTTGCATGGATCCCCCAGTGTTTTCTTACCTAGAGTCCTCAGCAAACCTCGAATTTAGCTAAACAAAAAAACACATTTTTCCCACATTTCTTTTTGGGATCACCGCACCAGGATAAATTTACCTACCACCCAACATTCCCCTCAGTCTACCAGTAAAAATTATACCTCACTTGTGTAGGTAGACCAAAGTGCCTGTGACAGGGAAGAGCCAAAAATATGTTGAGGGGGGAACCAAAGGGGGTTCAAAAGGGCAGTTTGAATAAAAATATTTTTATTCTGACAAGTGGGGCAGAATTTTGATCAGTATAGATGCGACAATGCTGTCTGGTAGGAATTTTGTGGACTTCCGCGTATTCCAGAGGGTTCCATCACATAAATGTGGGAAAATGTGTGATTTCCAGCTATGGTGGAAGTTTGCAGGGCATTGTGGGTAAGAAAATGGTGCGGTGGATGTGCTGCACACCACCCTGGACTCACCCAGATGTTTCATTTTCTGATGTTGTAGGAAGTTGGCTCTGTATATACTATCTCAAAGTGTGAGATAGTGTGCACAGAGTCCAAGGGTTCTACTTAGAGGTTGATAGTGGCAAAATTAGTTAATTCTAATGCTCTATTTTGTGGTAGTGTGGTCGAGCAGTAGGCTTATCAGAGGGTAATGTTAAGCACTTGTTGTACACACACAGGCAATACATGAGGAACACACACTCAAAGACTTAACTCCAGGCCAATAGTTTTTATATAGAAAAATATATTTTCTTAATTTATTTTAGAACCACAAGATTCAAGATTTGAAGTAAATACAGAAAATGCAAGGTACTCCACACAGGTAAGTAAGGAACTTTGAATTAAAGCAGTAGTACACACAATATAGGTTAAAATGGCAATAAGCTATTTTAAAAGTGGACACTGCAAAAATCAACAGTTCCTGGGGGAGGTAAGTAAGGTTAAGTTTCTGAGGTAAGTAAGGCACTTACAAGTTCAGTTTCCTGGGCATAGGCAGTCCACCGTTGGGGGTTCAAGGCAACCCAAAAGTCACCGCACCAGCAACACAGGGCCGGTCAGGTGCAGAGGTCAAAGGAGGGCCTAAAACACATAGGCGCCTATGGAGAACAGGGGTGCTCCGGTTCCAGTCTGCCAATAGATAAGTACCTGCATCTTCGGAGAACTGACCAGGGGGGTTTTGTAGAGCACTGGGGGGGGACAAACAGGCACACAAACCACACCCTCAGTGGCACAGGGGCGGCCGGGTGCAGTGTGCAAAGTTGGCATCGGGTTTGCTATTCAAAGCAATGGAGGAACCCAGGGGTCACTTGGGCGATGCTGGCAGGGCACAGGGGGGCTTCTCGGGCCAGCCGCCAACTGGGCTAGGCAGAGGGTCACCTGATGGTCACTCCTGCATTGGAGGTTGGTTCCTTCCGGTCTTGGGGGCTGCGGGTGCAGTGCTTTGTCCAGGCATCGGGTTCTTTGTTCCAGGCAGTCGCAATCAGGGGGAGCCTCTGGATCCTCTCTGCAGGCGTCGCTGTGGGGGATCAGGGGAGTCGTCTCAGGTTACTCACAAGTTCACAGTCACCTGGGAGTCCTCTCTGCAGTGTTGGTTCTCTGGAGCTCGAGCCGGGGGCGTCGGGTGCAGAAGGTGAAGTCTCACGCTTCCGGCGGCTGGGGCCAAGTCTGTTGTCGTCTCCGTCGTCTCTGCAGGGCTTTCAGGTCAGCAGTCCTTCTTCTTTGTGTAGGTTGTAGCAATATGATTTCCTGGGTTCTGGGTTGCCCTTAAATACTAGATTTAGGGGTGTGTTTAGGTCAGGAGGGCAGTAGCCAATGGCTACTGTCCCGGAGGGTGGCGGCACCCTCTTTGTGCCTCCTCTCTGAGGGGAGGGGGCCCATCGCTAATCCTATTGGGGGAATCCTCCAATCTCAAGATGGAGGATTTCTAAAGTCAGGGGTCATCTCAGCTCAGGGCACCTTAGGGGCAGTCCTGACTGGTGACTCCTCCTTGTTTTTCTCATTATCTCCTCCAGCCTTACCGCCATAAGTGGGGGCAGTGGCCGGAGGGGCGGGTATCTCCATTAGCTGGGATGCCCTGGGGTGCTGTAACAAAAGGCATGAGCCTTTGAGGCTCACCGCCAGGTGTTACAGATCCTGTAGGGGGAGGTGAGAAGCACCTCCACCCAGGGGAGGCGAGAAACACCTCCACCCAGTACAGGCTTTGTTCCTGGCCACACAGTGACAAAGGCACTCTCCCCGTGTGGCCAGAAACTCATCAGGTTGTGGCAGGCTGGCAGAAACTGGTCAGCCTAGCACTAGGAGTCGGACTGGTATTCAGGGGACATCTCTAAGATGCCCTCTAGGTGCATTTTACAATAAATTCCACACTGGCATCAGTGTGCATTTATTGTGCTGAGAAGTTTGATACCAAACTTCCCAGATTTCAGTGTAGCCATTTTGGAACTGTCGAGTTCGTGTTTGACAAACTCTGAGACCATATACTCTTTATGGCTATCCTGCACTTATAATGTCTAAGGTTTTGCTTAGACACTGTAGGGGGATAGTGCTCATGCACATATACCCTCACTTGTGTTATAGTGCACCCTGCCTTAGGGCTGCAAGGCCTGCTAGAGGGGTGACTTACCTATGCCACAGACAGTGTGTCAACGTAGTTATTTTCTCCCTACCAGCACACACAAGCTGTAAGGCAGTGTGCATGTCCTGAGTAAGGGGTTCCCAGGGTGGCAGAAGACATGCTGCAGCCCTTAGAGACCTTCCCTGGCATCAGGGCCCTTGGTACCAGGGGTACCATTTACAAGGGACTTATCTGGGTGTCAGGGCTGTGCCAATTGTGGGAACAAAGGTACAGTTTAGGGAAAGAACACTGGTGCTGGGGGCTGGTTAGCAGGGTCCCAGCACACTTTCAATCATACCTGGCATCAACAAAAGGCAAAAAGTCAGTAGGTAACCATGGCAAGGAGGCATTTCCTTACACCCCCCCCCCCCAAACGAAAGAGGATGAGTATAACCTTTCCCAAGAGAGTCTTCATTTTCTAGGTGGAAGAACCTGGAAAGGCCATCAGCATTGGCATGGGCAGTCCCAGGTCTGTGTTCCACTACAAAGTCCATTCCCTGTAGAGATATAGACCATCTCAACAGTTTAGGGTTTTCCCCTTTCATTTGCATCAGCCATCTGAGTGGTCTGTGGTCAGTTTGAACTATGAAGTGAGTACCAAAAAGGTATGGTCTCAACTTCTTCAGGAACCAAACCACAGCAAAGGCCTCCCTCTCAATGACACTCCAACACTGCTCCCTGGGGAGTAACCTCCTGCTAATAAAAGCAACAGGCTGGTCAAGGCCATCATCATTTGTTTGGGACAGGACTGCTCCTATCCCAGGCTCAGAGGCATCTGTCTGCACAATGAACTCCTTAGAGTAATCTGGGGCTTTCAAAACTGGTGTTGTACACATAGTTTGCTTCAGGGTGTCAAAGGCCTTTTGACAGTCCACGGTCCAGTTCACTTTCTTGAGCATTTTCTTGGAGGTAAGTTCTGTGAGGGGTGTCACTATTGATCCATAACCCTTTACAAACCTCCTATAGTACCCAGTCAAGCCAAGGAATGCCCTGACTTATGTCTGGGTTTTTGTAGCTACCCAGTCCAGAATAGTCTGGATCTTGGGTTGGAGTGGCTGAACTTGGCCTCCACCTACAAAGTGTCCCAAGTAAACCACAGTACCCTGCCCTATCTGACATTGAAATGCAGAGGCCTGCTGCTTGCAGAGGCTGCAAAACCTTCGTCAGCTGGACCAGGTGATCCTGCCAGTTGGAGCTAAAGACAGCAATTTCATCAAGTTAAGCTGCACTAAAGGATTCCAAGCCAGCAAGGACTTGATTCACCAACCTTTGGAAGGTGGCAGGGGCATTCTTTAAGCCAAAGGGCATCACAGTAAACTGGTAGTGCCCATCAGGTATAGAGAATGTTGTTTTCTCTTTTGCTCCAGGTGCATTTTCATCTGCCGGTACCCTGCTGTCAAGTCAAAGGTACTTAAGCATTTGGCAGCACCTAATTTGTCTATTAGCTCATCTCCCCTTGGGATGGGGTGAGCATCTGTCTTGGTGACAGAGTTGAGCCCTCTGTAGTCCACACAAAATCTCATCTCTTTCTTGCCATCTTTGGTGTGAGGTTTGGGGACCAAGACCACTGGGCTAGCCCAGGGACTGTCAGAATGCTCAATCACTCCCAACTCCAGCATCTTGTGGACTTCCACTTTGATACTTTCCTTGACTTGTTCAGACTGTCTGAATATTTTATTCTTGACAGGTATACTGTCTCCTGTGTCCACATCATGGGTACACAGGTGTTGCCTAAGGTGTTGCTCCCCTTACATGAAACTGACCTAAAAACAAAAATCCCTGGTGTCTAGTGGTTTCTGCCCTCATTGGGGGCAGATTGGCCTAATAAAAATAGGCTGATCTGCCTCCAAGGGGGGGGGAGAAATGGCCTAAAGATAATTTTGCCCCCAGGGGAGTGACCCTTGCCTAAGGGGTCCCTCCCCAAAAATAAAAAAATAAAACTAACAGCAACGAAAAATGATCCCTGATGTCTAGAGGTTTCTGCCCCCCGGGGGGCAGATTGGCCTAATTATAATAAGCCGGGGCAGAAATGGCCTTCAAATAATTTGCCCACCTGGGGAGCGGCCCTTGCCCAAGGTGCCACTCCCCTTATGAATAGATACAAAAAAAAAACTCCCTGGTGTCTAGTGGGCATTTCTTCTGTCCGATTGCAATCGGGCAGAAGAAATGCGTAGATAGAGAAAGACATCAAAGGAAAGGAAAGCATTTCTCTTCCGATCTGTGGGGGCAGCCTCTGATGAGGTCAGGAAAGCTGAGCTTCCAGCGCGGTGGGGCAGCCTCTGATGAGGTCAATGCACGATCATGCGCTGATGTCATCAGATGCAACAGGGGATTGGGGGACAGGGGCGGAAGGGGAAGTCCGCTTCCATCCCTGCCCAGGGGAGGGAGGTGCCAGGCCCTCGGGTGGAGCACTAGTGCTTCCCCCAAGGGCCTGTAGCAGAACGTAATGGTTACATCCTGGGCACCCGAGTGGTGCTGCCCAGGATGTAACCATTACATCCAAGGCACCCGAGGGGTTAATTAACAAAATTATACCAAAATAACAAATATCTAATATGTACAAGTTGAGATATGAATTTTTAAAGAATAAATTAAACTGTAATGCTTACAACGGGGACACTCAAAGTATGGCCTGGGGGATGCATACAGCCCTCCTGATCTTTACATGTGGTCCTTTGGTGAATGGCAGAACTGGGCAGCTGTTTACCGGACTGAGCAGAAAATTCAGAAAGCTATTGAAGGGGTAACCATTTATTTACACCCTAGCAAAATAAGGTGTCCTGCACAAATTAGTTTTAGGAAACCTTCCTTCCCTTTAAATAGATCTTGCACTAATGATGAAAAATATGAGAAGCTGTTCAAAATTAAATAGAAGTGTATTTTTTTAATATGCAGAAATGTTTCACACTAGTAAATCAGATTATATCACTACATTGAGAGGCATTTAGTAGAAGTGATCATTTTCAAACATGGATTTAGACACATTCATGCACCACTGCTGACAACAATGCCATTTGTGAACCAAGAGGCAAGTCGCTCTGTGTGGCCTTGGTCATAATTAAAATTGGAAAACATTATAATTTAATAAATCAAACACCAGACAATGTTTTGTACAGCGCACATCCTGAACTTCTCTATTTCATGGTGCTCTAATATGTGGAAATGGCACAAAAGAAGGCAAAGTGAGGTAAAACATTTGCCTAGGATTACACAATTTGATTAAGTGGGTGAGCTGGGGTTGATCCCAGATTTTCTTGTTTCACATTGTCCATTCAGCCAATAGGAGAGTATCTCTTTCCCACTCACATTTGACATCAAATGTTAATGCTATGTCTTTAATTCTTGGTACATGAGGTTAAAGCGTGGGTGGCAAACAGAAGCTACGTGACAGCTCAGTTTGTTGTCCACACCATGTACAAGCTTGGCTTCCCCCTTGATCACCCTGCTGGGATCAATGCGGCCCTAGGGTATGCACAGAACATACCTTTTGGGCCTTATAGAAATGTTTGCAAGTACCCATGGCTTACAAGCAGAAAGCGGCAACAGGTCTATCTGGTTGCGCTAGACCAGGCCAAAGTAAAAAGTTCTGACCGACCGGGATGAAGTGCAGGACAGCTACAAGACCCAAGCAGGGCCTGCTGAACAAAGTACTTTGGTCCTTGAGATGCATTCGGTCCGATCGGCGTAGCAATGCTGATGATTCCACACTACAGAAAATAGTGAAGCTATGCATCGAGTTGACCCAGAAGAAGAAGACAATTAGTCAATTCTGGGCCATATAGAGGGGGGATGTGTTGTGCAGTCGGTAATGCGGTGCTCCGATCCTCGCAGCAGCGGCGTGCTGTCAAAAGCCATGCAGTATCCTCACAGCAGCAGTAATTGGGTGGTGAAGCGTTGTTGGTGAAGGTGATGCTTTGATTCTGATTGCCACATCAAGGTCGATGAGCTGTTTCTTTGCAGGAGCAGTCACAAAAACCCACTTCCAAAAGCCCTTGACCAGGTTGACACCACTTGGCAGGATAGGACTCCTAGTTGGTAGAGTCCACAGGCTGTAGCAGTATTGCTGGAAGTCTTTTGTATCCGTGAGACTTCATAAAACAGGAGGCAAGCCATCAAGCCCTTGGAGTCACTCTGGGTTCAAATGATGCAGGTCCAGTCCTTCTAACCAAGGCAGGGGAACAACAGGCAAGAGGGCAGCTCAGCAAGGCAAGAGTTCAGCAAGGCAGGGTAGCAGTCCTTTAAGCAGCACAGCAGTCCTTCTTCCTGCCAGAGTCTTCACAGATCCAGAAGGGTACTGATGTTCTGGTGTCATGGGTCAAGTACTTATACCTAGCTGTGGCTTTGAAGTTGGGGGGACCCCAGGGAAGGGTCTTTGAAGGGCACATAGGTCCCTACTTCCCAGCCCTGGCTCAAGACTATGAATTGGGGTAATCGGTCCTTTGTGTGGGGACAGGAGCTGCCTATTCAGGTGTAAATGTCAGCCTTCCTCTCCCTCCCTGGGAAGAGCCATCAGAATGCAAATGAATACTCAGGCATAACCTAACCTTCCTGTGTTTGTCGCTTTCTAGAGGGATTGCAAAACATTTAGCTGTCACCTACCCCAGACGTGTATTGGAGACAGGCTGCAGGCACATAGAGCTGTAACAGCAGAGAAATGTCCACTTTCTAAAAGTGGTATTTCTAAAACAGTAAGGTTAAACCTGACTTTACCAGTAAAGAGGATTTATCATTACTATTGCAAAGCTATGAAATATGATACCACTACTCCTTTCTACTCAGGAATTACACCTTAAAAGGGTATTATGAAATTCCCAATGTTAACCAAAGAGAGAAGTATGCCTCACAGTAATGAAAAATGAATATAGGTGTTTTTCGCTCCCAGGTCATGCAAAACTTAAAAGTACATGTCCTACCTTTTACTTACACAGTATTCTGCCTTGGGGTGACTTATATGTAATAAAGAGTAAATGCAATGCTTGGCAAAGGATTTTAAATGTCAAGTCAAAGTGCAGTAAAGCTGCCCAAACATCTCTGCAATAGCAGGCCTTAGCCATGGTTCGGGGGCTACTGGAGTGGGTGGCACAATGGGTGCAGCAGGCCCAGTAGCAACATTTAATTTACATGCACATGTAGCGTACTTTTACTAGTGGCTTATAAGTAAATTAGATATGCCAATTTCAATTAGGCCAGTGTTTCCATGATTTAAGGGAGAGACTACAAGAACCTTAGCACTGGTTAGTAGTGCTAAAACGGACAGAGTCCTAAAACCAGCATAAACAAGGTTGGAAAATGGAGGGAGGCAGGAAAAAAGTTGTGAGGAAGACCACCCTAAGGCTGTCAGGTCTAACAATGAATGCAACAGAAAAAGAATCAGCCAGCAGAAAACACTGCTTCAGAGCCACAACTTGACATTTTGAAAGGATTGGGCATCAAGCCTCCTTCTACACCCCGACCCGGCATCTCCGCTCCTCTGACCTCGCCCTTGCAACAGTCCCACGCGTCCGGAGAACTACAACTGGCGGTAGATCATTTTCACACCTCGCTGCCAAAATGTGGAACACTCTTTCCACCCACCTGCGCCAGACCAAAGGCCTCCTTACCTTCAGGCAACTTCTCAAGACCTGGTTGTTCGAGCAGTAGCAGCACTTCTCCCCTCCATCCCCCCTCCCCTCCTCAGCGCCTTGAGACCCTCACGGGTGAGTAGTGCGCTTTACAAATCCCCTGATTGACTGAATCCTTGGCCAGCAGAGATATGACCACTTTAAATGTGATTTGATCAGCAGATCAGCTCACTGTATGTCCCACCATCTCTTCATTTCAGTATTCGCTTTCTCAACCTATGAACCTAGGCATACTTGTGCTTATAAAATTTAATGACAAAAGCTTGTACGCCGCCTTTCAGGCACCGGTAAGTTCAAACACATCTGCTCTTTTCAGTGGGACTGCATGCCACAATGAGTTGAAAAAATTTAAACAGCTAAAGGAAAGGAGGGCAGAAGTGAGCTGATGGCTGCCTCACTTTTTATACCCCTGTCTTCTGTAACTCTTCAGGCTTTGACTCCTTTGCTAAACTCTTACCTGAAACCAGATTTAGCTCACCAACTTTATAGCAGTGTCAGCTATGGCTTCAAGATACAGTCTGTACGGGGTTCAGGGACAGAGGCTTTGCAAGAAGCAGCATCCTTAGGCCTTAACAAGGAAGTGGCTAGGAAAAGAAAATGAATAAGAAAGAAAGATGGGTTGGATGACAGGCCCCTTTAGTGCCCCCCCATGAGAATTTCATTTGTTCACCTTTGAGGATCGTTTCCAAAAAATATCCAGCTGAGTTTAGACCCATACACAACCAGTCCGCATCTATGGGTGGGTTAGTCAATGATGCAATTGACCCTGAACTGTTCTCTGTAAGATAAAGCACTCTGGATGAGACCCCTGCCAAGCTGAGGAATTTAGGACAGGGGTTCCTCATAACAAAAGCAGAAATAGAATCAGTATTGTTGAAGAGCTATTTTAGCCATATTTTATGCATTATTTTAGAAAACTAGGCCTGCCGTTGTGCACTTTAGCCCAGCTACATTTTATTCAGCATCATTTTGTTTTTCTAGCATTAGCCACACTTGCGGTGTTGTTTTATTTTCTCTATCTATTTGTTCTTTTGCCTAGGAAAGCATCACAGTCTTAGTACTACATTCATTTCAATTTGTGCTTTCCTCAAGGCTGCAGTCAGATAGGATTGCCAGCGAAAGTGGTATGCTGTGTCTCCAAAATTCACAGAAACATACACATCCTTACGTGGAGACATTTTTCCTAGAACATCTATTGTTTTATTATAAAAACACTTCTCTGTCCCATGCACGTTAGAGGAATATTCCAGCCAGGTGACCAAGACTGCATGTTGATTGCTGAATGTCTTTGCTACAGCTGCTTGCTTAGACTACCGAATCCCTGGCCTACATGGGGACGGTGTCTTTTTAGACAACATGCTTCCCTCCTCAGGTATGGGGGATGATGTCTTCCCAGGGGGGAACCTGAAGTGCAGGGCTTATCACGTTGTGCTCTAAAATAAGTAGGAAAGATATATATCACTCCTAGTGACAGTATGGTGGGAATGTTTTTGTGTTTCACTCTCCTTGTCACAATTTTGCTTCTATTGTGTTTTATCACCCTAGTTATTGCAATACATGCCATTTTATTTAAGATCCAGTTACTTCAATAAACCCTTATTGAACTATATTCTGTCTCTGTTTATCTTTGCCTGTATGAGACTAATGTAACCGAGAGAGAGGGGTGAGATCTGATCAACCACAATTCCCCTGAGGAGTCTTTCTTGTCATGTGCCTGGTTGCCACAATCATTCCTGCTCTTGGGCAGAGATGAGGTGCTGCTAGCTAGCCGGAAAACCCGGATTAGGTTGACAGGTGTCACGTGGTGTGGGATTGTACACAGTACCGAACAATTCAGGTGATTCTGCTGCCCAAATCCAGTAGCCTCATTAGGATAATGAGAACCTACGCAACAATATTTTGCCTGCTTCCAGCCCACCCTGATGACTTCCATCTGCTGCATTTTTAACTTCTGAATACCTTCTATTATACAAATGTATGCCCACAAGATGCTTAATATCCCTGTCGATCTTCAAACAGTACAGTTGTTTTCTGGAGTGGGTCTTTATCAGGTGACTGGGACTGACCTGATCGTTCATTACCTAGATGATTTCTTGCTCCTGGGTCCCAGGTGCTCCTGGAGGTGTAAAGATTCCCTGTCCTCTGTCACTGAGCTCATGGACAATTTTGGAATACTGCTAACAGAGGGCCCAGCTACTTTCCTAGTATTCGTGGGTTAGAGTGTGACTCTGAAAATGGGGAATACAGGCTACCACAGAAGATTGTGAGAGGTTTAGGAGTTTCCTAAAATCTTGTCCTGGGTCACTCCAGGTGACTCTGCATCAGCTCCAGTTGGTGGTTGGACAGTTTTATTTCACCTTGTAGATTATTTAAGCAGCTGTCCCTTGTCAAGATCCATTGCCCAGGCATCAATTTGGCCTGCACCTGTTAAGTTAAGCCTATTTACTGATGAAGCAGACTTTGTGGACTTTGGTAGCTTACTGATTGGGGTCTGAGTGATATGCTGAGCCCCACCACTGGTTTGAGGCTAGTCTGAAGAGGAAAGCTATCCTCTTACGGTTGTTTCCCATTTTAAAGACACTGCATACTTCGACAAAACACTTCAGAAAATAGTTCATCACCTTGTGGTCTAACACCTTATAAGTTATTGAGTCTATTAATGTCAGCATTTTAAGTGCTACTTTGACTGTTTAAGGAACTGGTACTGATTTGTTTGAAGAACAATTTTCTGTTTAGAGCCCCTTCTGTTCTAAATAACGCAGCAAATATCTTGCTTTATGTCACAGAATTTCAGACTCCTGCACCAAGGAGCAACAGGAGAACTATGGAGCTTTGGTGCCCAGCCCTGACAACCTAGTAGTTTCTACTAGCAGGGCACTAAAAACAAATAGAGCAAATAAGCGGACTTTCCAATCTTACCTGGTCTTTAATGCATGTTTGTCACAGGCAGTGTGTTTCTCTCTGAACAATAAGCTGGGTTTCCTTGAGTGAATGCATGAGAAGGGGAGAAGGGCAGCATTTGCAGTGCGGCACATTGCAGCTCTATTGTTTTTCTGTAAGTATTGGATTTTCTGAACCATTCTCATTCCTTCCATGTTAGAAATGGGATCTCTAGTTGCCAGTTGTATGTACCCTGTCCCAGTAAGGGCCCTAACTCTAGTCAGGGTAAGGGAATCGCACAGCTACGATGGCTCCTGCTCATGCCCTTGGTAGCTTGACTCAAGCAGTTGGGTTTATCTCAGAGGCAATGTGTAAAGTATTTGTACACACACACAGTAACACAGTAAAAACACCACAACACCAAAATGACAAAAACATACACAAGTAAAGATAAGAATTTTCAAAGTTTAAACGTAATATAGCCCTTAGAAACATAATAGCTCCAATTGGGGTTATTAAAATGTCATGACCGAGTCGCTCACAACAGCCTGGCGCCACCCCGAAGGGAGCGCGGCCAGCCATGAAGCCGTATGGCCACCGGTTACAGTACCTTGGTAAACAATGGGGAAACATAGACGTTGCACGGAGTCAGGGAGCTGAGGCGTCACTGGAGCAGGTGCGGCATCAGTTCCTTACTGCTACCGGGAAGGTGAGGCGTAGGTTCCTTACTGATACGCAAGGGAGGTGTTAGACTTTTCATCCTTGGCATCGTTTCCCCTAACTTTTTGCCTCTGTTTCCCAGGTTGTTTATGTGTGCTGGACTCTGTTTTTGCTGTTTTTGTTATTCTGGGCACTTTACCACTGCTAATCAGTGCTAAAGTGCAAGTGCTCCTATCCAAAATGTGTATGTAAATGGCATATTTGATTTACTAGTAAGTCCCCAGTAGAGTGCACTAGAGGTGCCCAGGGCTTGTAAATCAAATGCTACTAGTGGGGCTGCTGCACTGGTTGTGCCACCCACCTAAGTAGCTGTGTAATCATGTCTCAGACCTGCCACTGCAGTGTCTGTGTGGGCAGTTTTAACTGTAAATCTGACTTGGCACGTGTACCCACTTGCCAGGGCTAATCCTTCCCTTTTCTTACATGTAAGACACCCCTAAGGTAGGCCCTAGGTAGCCCCAAGTGCAGGGTGCAGTGTATGGTTAAGGCAGGACATATAGGCCCTCATTACAGCCCTGGCGGTCGGTGTTAAAATTGTGGCAATACTGCCAACAGGCGGGCGGTAAAAAAAATGGAATCACGACCACAGCAGCAACCGCCAACACAGACAGCCACTTTAACACTCCAACCGCCACGGCGGTAGCAACAAACACTGCGGTGGTAACCGCCAACAGACAGGTGGAAGTCAATGTACCGCCCACCCCATTACAACCCGCTCATCCACCAGCTTTTCCGGGGTGGTACCAACGCCATCAAAAGCACAGCGGAAACAGTACACAGAAGGGAAACCACTCACCTCTCGACTGTCAACGAAGAACTAGAACGCCATGGAGCCCAAACTACAGGTGTTACCGATGTTGGTGTATCTTCTCATCTACCAGGAGTTCGAACGGCAGCAGCAATGACCATGGTGAGTACTGCACCTAGCACACAGGAGAGCGGGGGAGGAAAAAGGGAATGACACACAAGCAACACCACCACCCCCACTCTCACCCCCAACACCATACACACAAATACATGCATCAATATTACATATACACCCCGTAACCAAAGACAAAAGGAATTGAGTCAAACGAGTGTCATATTAGAAATAGTCAGATATACATTACAACTTCAAAAACAGTATTTACAAGATATACAATATGTACATAAGGCGGTACATTGTCCACTCAAAATGTCCGTGGGCCACTGGGCCAAAACTCATAGGTCAAGCCCACACTTGACTCCTGCCTCAATAAGGAGAGAACACTGCAGGGGCATCCGGTCGAAAACACCCAGGCACCTCAGGGAGACGAGGAGGGGGGGCACCTCATCCGGAAGATGGGACAATGCCACTGCTCCTGGAGGGGGCTCCATGCCCACAGCGATGTCTTGGGGAGTGCAAGGCCACAGTCTCTTAAGTGGGTGGTTTGCCCACTGCTTGGTCCTGGGGAGAGCAAGGCCACAGTCTCTCAAGTCTCTCAAGTGAGTGGTTTGCCCACTGCTTGGTCCTGGGGAGTGCAAAGCCACAGTCTCTCAAGTCTCTCAACTGGGTGGTTTGACCACTGCTTGCTCCTGGGGAGTGCAAAGCCACAGTCTCTCAAGTCTCTCAACTGGGTGGTTTGCCCACTGCTTGCTCCTGAGAGTGCAAAGCCACAGTCTCTCAAGTCAATGCCTTTCCCCACTGGTTCTGGAGGGGGGTTTATGCCCAGTGTGCTTCCTCCTGCCAAGGATAGGGTGAGTGGATGCCTTTCTCCACTGGTTCTGGAGGGGGCTCTGTGCCCAGTGATGCAACACTTGGTGTGTGACAGTTCACAGTTCCTCACGTGGTTGTCTCAGCCACGAGATTTGCAGTGACCAGGATGCATGATAGTCCATGGAGGTAGGGATAGAGTCCCTCCGGCGGCAGCTACGTCTGCACTGTGTGGTAGTGCTGGTGCCGCTGGGGGTGCTGCCGGTGGCGGAGGGAGTCTCCAGCCCCTCTCCTGCTGCCTCGGACAGCTGCCCACTGGGGCTGCTGCTGGCAGTGGTGCTACCACCAGCGGTGCAGGTGGTGGGGCTTGCGGTGGGGCTTGCGACGGTGCTAGCGGCGGTGCAGGTGGCATGCTGGCCGCGGCGCAGGTGCTGCCAGTGGTGGGGGGGAGGCTCCAGCCCTTCTCCTGCAGCCTCCGACGGCTACCCAAGGGGGCTGCTGCTGCTGACAGTAGTGGTGCTTGCGGTGGTGCAGGTGGCAGTGCTTGCGTCAGTGCTAGCGGCGGGGCTGCTATTGGTGCTGGCCACGGTGCAGGTGGCGGTGCTGGCGGTTGTGCTGGTAGCCACCAGGCCTTCACCTGCAGCCTCGGACGGCTGAAGTCCCTTGCCTGGTGTTTTGTGCCCCTTCCTCACCTTGGCAGATGGTGGTGTTACCTTGGGTCTGGCAGCTGGAGTCTTTTCGGTGGCCTTGCTGGATGGTTGTGGCTCCTTCCCCTTGCTGGATGTTGTCCTCTTCTTCACCTTCCCAGATGGCAGAATGGATTTGGCCTTGGCAGGGGTTGGTGGCAAACTGGCTGGGCGGACGGGTGCCCCCTTTGATCCTCTGACAGTTGCAGGAACCACAGCGGACGTGGACTTGGTGGGTGAGGTGCTGGGCTGGGTTTTGGCCACCCTGGCCCGAGGGGTATGGAAGAGGTCAATGATTGCAAGGAAAATCTTCTTAGGGACACTCGGGCAGGAAGATGGAGAAGGTCTGGGAGTGGAGGAAGAGGGAGTGGTTGTAGGAGGTGTCTGTGCTGAGTTTGGGTGCAGGTGCATGGGCTGGAAGCTGTTGTGAGGTGGATGGCTGTTGGGTGGGTGGGTGCTTCCAGGAGGGGTCACAGACACACTGGGAGAGGACACAAGGGACATGTGCATGGATGTGGGGGGTGACTGCCAGTGAGGGGTGTGTAGTGATGGGCGTGCTGGTGATGGAGGTAGTGGATGAGGATGTAGTGCATGCAGGTGTGAGTGGAGACGAAAATGGGAGGGAGGTGGATGACAAGGAGGAGGGTGACACAGTGGAGGCAGTGGATGTTGGTGTGTCTGCATGGGGATGGTGCTTGTGTGAGTGGCTGTGAGATGAAGTGTGGTGCTTGTGTTTGCCTGAGCCATTTGCTGATTTGGGTGAATGCTGGTCTGAAGGTGTGCTTCAGATAGAATGGGGTTGAGGGGATTGGGACTGGGTAGAGGAAGTTGGAGGGGGAGGCTGGATACAGGAACAATGGCTGCCATCAGTGCGGAGGTCAGAGCCTGAAATGCTCTCTGTTGGGGTGCCACACCAGGGTGAATGCCCTCCAGGTATGCATTTGTTTGTTGCAAATGCCTCTCGACACCCTGGTTGGCATTCAGAATGGTTGACTGCCCAACAGTGAGGGATCTCAGGAGGTCAATTACCTCCTCACTGAGGGCAGCAGGGCTGACTGGGGCAGGGCCTGAGGTGCCTGGGGCGAAGGAGATGTCCACCCTCCTGGGTGAGCAGACACAGGAAACATGTTGAGGGGCTGTTGTGAGGGTGGTGCTGGTAGGGGAGTGGTGGTTGTACCTGTTGTTGAGGTGGTCACAGAGGTGTCCGCCACCGCCAGGGAGCTTCCATCAGAGGAGGAGTCGCTGTCTGTGGTGTCCCCTCCTGTTCCCATTGTGGTGCTCCCCTCACCCTCCGTCCCACTGGTGCCTTCACCGTCGTTGGATTCGGCCTCCAGGCCCATGTGGGATGCAGCTCCCTCAGTCACCGGTGCCTCTGCTCCTCCACCAGATTATGCTAATGCACACAAGGACAGGGTGACAAATCAAAAAGGGGGGGAGAGACAGAGGATACACCAGCAACAACACTACCGTTGGCGTACACATCTCACAGGGAACAGCCCTATGCGCTATTCCATGCACTACCAGTTACAATGCCAGTCACCATCCCATGGGGTACAATGCCTAACGCCATCAGCTGCACTCCTGAAAGAAACAGGGCCCTGACCAGTAGTAGATACCCACTAACACTATTGGGGTTGGAGTTCTTCAGAGCCTGCCCAACAAGGGACCTACCCTGCCATGTTCGCCTTGGCTTAGGGGCACCCACAGTCCACTTCCCCACCCAGGTAAAAGCTTAATGCGTGCAAAGTACTGAATCAGAATTTGTACTCACCCCCGTGTGGCTGCTGTGATGCCCTCAAGCGCCCATACAACTCCAGATAGGCCACCACCAGGATGCGGAACATTAGGGGGTCAGGGTATGACGGGCACCCCTTCCTCGTTGGGAGGCCAGCCCCAGCTGGGCCTCCGCCGTCTTCCTTGCCCAGTGGCGCAGGTCCTCCCTCCGTTTGCGGCAGTGGGTGCTCCGCCTGACAAAGACCCCCACCGTCCGCACCTCCTTGGCGATGGCACTCTAAATACCCTTTTTCTGATGGGTGCTAACCTGCAGGAAAAAGACAGCAGAAAAGGGAATTAGTTGACCGGCCGGACCATCACTCTCATGGCCCACCATATCCCTCCCATCCCCTGATGCACATACATTGACCACCATACATGCAACACTCTGGCCAGGATGCCTCAGCCCCCCTACATGTGGCTTACATACACAGCCCTCCATACATTCATGGCCCATGCACCATGATCACAGTGTACTCACCTGTTTGTCTGGAGGACTGTAACGTAATGTGTACTGGGGTAGGACCCCATCCACCAGTCTCTCCAACTCCTCCACAGTGAAGGCAGGGGCCCTTTCCCCAGACACATGAGCCATTGTCACTTCCAGACACAGGTCACAGCAGCACTTGCAGTGTAGGTCCTCTCCTGTTGAAGGTCAGGTAGCAAGTGAGTGAAGAGATAGAAAATGACAGTCATGTCCACGGCGGTGCGTACCGTCACCACCGGCGTACATTGCTATTGGCTCCTGAGACCCATAGGGCCCAATGATAACCAATGCGAAGATGCGCAGCGGTCATCGACCGCCTACCGCAATGGTGCACATCGCCAGCGGAATTACCTCATTTCCACTTGTCCCTCCTCACAGGACAGGCAGCCGCCATTTCAGGGGGGCACAGGCCATGGCACCTAACTGCATCACAGCAGACATTGGCACAGCAACTGACTCTCGGATTCACATACTGGTTCTGTAATGGAAGAAATGTATCATTATTGCAATTGATGTGTGATTGTTACCCTCTGCTCACCGTTTTCCTCCCTAGGCGTCAACCGCTGAGGATGAATATGAGATGGAGACATCCTCCTAGGTACAGACCCCTGGTGGACCTTGCGACAATGGAGGACAGACACATTATACTAACATACAGACTTGATCAGGCCACAATCCAAGAACCGTGTGCCCAATTGGAGCCAGACCGGATGTCAGCTATCCACTAGCCCACAGGTATACCCCCTCTAGTGCAGGTCCTATCAGTGCTCCATTTCCTGGCAAGTGGTTCCTTCCAAACAACAGTGGCCATGGCATCAGGGATGTCTCAGCCAATGTTCTCCAACGTGTTGACCAGAGTGTTGTCAACCCTTCTTAAACACATGCGCAGCTACATTGTATTCCCCCAGGTGGAGGATCTGGCCACAGTGAAAGCTGACTTTTATGCCCTGGGACATATCCCGAACATCAATGGTGCCATAGATGGTACACATGTAGCATTTGTCCCCCCCCCGGAGAAATGAACAAGTGTTCAGGAATAGAAAAAGCTGTCACTCTATGAATGTGCAGATGGTGTGTTTGGCGGACCAGTACATCTCCCATTTGAATGCCAAGTATCCTGGCTCTGTGCATGACGCCTTTATCTTGAGGAATAGCAGCATCCCATATGTGATGGGCCAGCTCCAGAGGCATTGGGGGTGGCTGATAGGTGAGTCCAAGGTCCCTACCCAGTATATGTTGGTGTATGGGTATGGGGTTGTCCCTAACGGTTAGTGTGTGTCTGACAGTTGTCCCTCAATATTTGCAGGTGACTCTGGTTACCCCAATGTCTCATTGCTACTGACCCCAGTGAGGAATGCCAGGACAAGGGCAGAGGATTGTTACAATGAGGCACATGGGTGAACAAGGAGAATAATTGAGAGGACCTTCGGCCTCCTGAAGGCCAGGTTCCGGTGCCTCCATCTGACAGGTGGATCCCTGTACTACTCACCCAAGAAGGTGTGCCAGATCATCGTTGCATGTTGCATGTTGCACGACCTGGCCTTGAGACGCCAGGTGCCTTTTGTGCAGGAGGATGAGCCTGGAGATGGTCTTGTGGCAGCGGTGGAGCCTGTGGACACTGAGGAAGAGGAGGCAGAGAAAGAAGATGTGGACAACAGAAGTAATATCATGCAGCAGTACTTCCAGTGACACACAGGTAAGACACTGTAACTTCACTTTACTTTTAAGTTTTGTGGTGGACATTGTACATGGCACCCTGATTTCCCTACGTCTAAGGCCACTTACTGTACTCTTTGGCATCTCTATTTTCAGATATCTGTGGCCCACTCTGGCTCCTGGTATGTTTACTGCTGCTCACTAAAGGTCATACTAATCTATATATAAATGTACATATAACTGGCAATGTTTTCAGAATGTTGTTCTAATACTTATTTCAATCATTTGACAGATTCCAGATTTGTATTTGTTCCAAGGTGAGTTTATTTAAGTGCTCATATGTAGAGGGGGATGTGCAATGGGTTGGAGTGAATGGTTAGAGTCCAGTCTCTTGGTATCACAGGTGCATTGCCCAATGGGGCATAGGAAGGGGAGTATTGGCAGTTCAAGGTGGTCAGGGTGACAGAGTGGGACAAAAGGGTGACAATCAGGAGAGTCCTATTTCCTGGTGGGGGGTCTTGGCAATGTTCTCTGGCTTCTGCCTGGATCGTGGGGATCGTTTGTGGGGTGGTTCTCCTTCTGCAGGGGGTGGGGTGGGGTGCTGGTGGCCTGTTGGTCCTGTGGCGGGGTCTCCTGTCCTCTAGCGCCGGCAGAGGTGGAGGGCTGTTCTTCGGTGTGGCTAGTGTCAGGGGCCCGTTGTTGTGCCACTGCCTCCGTCAAGGTGTTGCCCATGTCAGCCAGCACCCCTGCAATGGTAACCAGGATGATGTAGATGTTTTTTAGGTCCTCCCTGATCCCCAGGTACTGTCCCTCCTGCAGCCGCTGGGTCTCCTGCAACTTGTACAGTATCTGGCCCATCGTCTCCTGGGAATGGTGGTATGCTCTCAGGATCGCAGTGAGTACCTCCTGGAGAGTCGGTTCCCAGGGCCTGTCCTCCCTCTGTCGCAAAGCAGTCCTCCCATCTTCCCTGTTGTCCTGTGCCTCTGTCCCCTGAATCGTGTGCCTACTGCCACTGACCCCAGGTCCCTGATCGTCCTGTGTTTGTGGGGTTGCCTAGGTTCTCTGTAGTGGTGGACACACTGCTGATTGACATGTCCTGGTGGCAGTGGCATTAGCCCACTGGGTGGGTGCTGTGCTGGTGTTTCCTGAGGGGGGAGGGTCTGTGGTGGGTTGGGCCTGTGGCAGAGTAACCGACTGTCCAGAGGTCCCTGATGGGCCAGGTTGATCATCGTGATCCAGGCGTGCAGAGCTGCTGTCATCACTGTGGGCCTCTTCTGGCGGAGGACTGGATGTTGCTGGCAACTCCTATCCGGTGACGTTGAGTCGGGGTCCTGTGGGGATGAAAATGCAGTGTTATTGTATCTGCGTCTGCCATCTTGTGCATGGGTGTGTTTCCCTGTATGGTTGTGATTGACCTGTCAGCTTTGCCTTGTGTGAGTGGTGCTTGGTTTGACTAAGTGATTGTCACTAGTGTGCATGCTGTGGTGATGGGTTACCATGCAGGTCTGTGATGGGGGTCCATGGATTGGTGTTACATGCAGGGCTTGGTTTTGGGATGAGTGGGTTGTGATAGTGGGGTATATGTGAGGTGGAGGAGTGATGGGGTGAGGGTAGGGGGAGGAGTTTGTGATGATATGCAGGTAGGGTGAGGGAAATAGTGCTAAAGATATGACTTACCAGAGACCAGTCCTCCTGCTACTCCTGCGAGGTCCTCAGGATGCATTATTGCCAAGACTTGCTCCTCCCATGTTGTGAGTTGTGAAGGAGGAGGTGGGGGTCCACCGCCAGTCCTCTCTACAGCTACCTGGTGTCTTGCAACCACGGAACACACCTTCCCCCGTAGGTCGTTCCACCTCTTCCTGATGTCATCCCTTGTTCTGGGGTGCTGTCCCACAGCGTTGACCCTGTCCACGATTCTCCGCCATAGCTCCATCTTCCTAGCAATGGACGTCTGCTGCACCTGTGATCCGGATAGCTGTGGCTCTACCCAGATGTCGCCACCATGACCCTGACCTCCTCCTCTGAAAACCTGGGGTGTCTTTAGGGTGCCATGGATGTGGTGTGAGTGATATGTGTGAGGATGTTTGGGGTGATGTGTGGGGTGATGTGTTGTGGTGTGTGGTGTTAGGTACGTAGGTGGTGTATGGGTGATGGTGTTCTGTGGCTCAGATTGAGTGGGTGCTCCTGGCTTGTGTCTCTCTCTGTTGGCAATCTTTTTTTTCGTTGAAAGGGTTGTGGGTAATGTGGGTGTGTGTTTTATAGTGGTCTTAGTGTGTAGGTGTGGCATGTGTATGCGTGTCAGGTGTGTGTAGTTTGAATTGTCAAATGTGGTGGTGTTTTCTAAATGTGTGTGTATTTTGAGCACAGCAGTGTGTACTGCCAATGGTTTACCGTGGTTGAAAGACTCCTGCGGTGATTCGTGGGTCCTGATACTGTGGGCGTATTCCTGTTGGCGTAGCGGTGAGTGTTTTGGTACCGCCAGTTTATCACTGACCTTTGGGATGGCGGACTTGTGTGGGTGTCTGTATAGTGGCGGATTTCTCTGTGTGGGTCATAATACCCATAGCATTATACCACCGTGCTCACTGTATCTTGGCGGCCATCAGCACGACAATAGGCGGCATTTCCCACCAGGGTTGTAATGAGGGCCATAGTAATGTGTTTTATATGTCCTGACAGTGAAATATTGTTAAATTCGTTTTTCACTGCTGTAACGCCTGTCCCTCTCATAGGTTAACATGGGGGCTACTTTTAAATCTGATCAAAGTGTAGATTCCCTTTGGGAGTGGATAGACATGTGGAGTTTGGGGTCTCTGAGCTTACAATTTGAAAATACATCTTTTAGTAAAGTTGATTTTACGATTGTGTGTTTGAAAATGGCACTTTTAGAAAGTGAGCATTTTCTTGCTTAAACCATTTCTGTGAATCTGCCTGTTTGTGGATTCCCTTTCTTGGTCAGTTTGACAGTTGGGCTGGTTGCACCTCACACTAGACAGTGACACAAAGGGAGCTGGGGTGTAGCCTGCATATCATGATGAGCCATCTGTGCTAGGAAGGAGGGGAGGAGTAGTCACTTACACCTGAAAGGGCTGTGCCTGTCCTCACACAATGCAGTCTCCAACCCCCTGGTGAGTGTCTGGGGCCTGGCCTGGGCAAGGCAGGATTTTACATTCAAAAGAGACTTTACTTTGAAGTAGGCCTACTTCAAAGGAGAAATTGGGTATAAGAAGGTCACCCAAAACCACATACTTTAGATCACTTCTGGACATCAAGAGGAACCTCTGCCTGGAGAAAAGCTGAAGAGCTGAGGAAAAAAAGCTGCCCTGCCTGTGACTGTGCTTTGTGGAGCTATCCTGCAGTTGCTGCTTCTGCCAGAGTAAGTGGGCAAAGACTGGACTTTGTGTGCCTTCCATCTTGAGAAGAAATCTCCAAGGGCTTGATTTAGAGCTTGCCTCATGTTGTTTGAAGTCTCAGGGACAGCAAAGACTTCTCTCTGCCAACACCTGGAGTCTCTGGAGAGACTCCTACTCTGACCTGTGGTGCCCATCCAGTTCCTGGGACCCTGAAAGGAAAAGCTGGCAGCCTAAAGAAAAGGAAATGCACGCAGAGAGCGCCGTGCGGGGAAAAGATCGACGCAACTCCGATCTGCAGCTGAAGAAATGACACGCCACCGGCTCCGCAGCTGTAAATCGACGCTCGCAGGAAACACAACTGAAGGATCAGCGCATGGAGCTGGAGAAACGACGTGCAGCATCGCTGCCGGAGGCTGGGAGATCGCAACCTGCACTGCGTGGTTTTCAGATCATCGTGCGGCGGGATTTCTGACTCAAGTACCGCTGGGCGTGTAAAACAATGGAAGGCCTGCCTGGACCCGGGAGTGCTGACCGGATCGGCGCATCACTCTCCTGCGGAGAGAAGAAACAATGCGCCTTGACCCGGCGAAAGGAGAAACGACGCAAGGTCCTGCTCCTCAGTGGAATCAGCACAAGCCCTTTTTGACGCGCACTCGCCCGTGCGGGGTTATTTTTGATGCACACAAGGTACATTTTCATGCTAACAGTGTTAGTGTGTGTTTGAAACTACTTAAATACTCTTTTTGATTTTTAATTGAGAACTTAACTTATGTATTGTGGATTTTTGTCAATTTTGGTCTTGTTTTGTTTAGATAAATATTTCCTATGTTTCTAAATCTGTGTTGTGTCATTTTGTAGTGTTTTCATTACGTTACAGTGTATGTTGGTACAAATACTTTACACCTAGCACTCTGAAGTTAAGCCTACTGCTCTGCCAAGCTACAAAGGGGTTAAGCCGGGTTTAGCTGAGGGTGATTCTCTTTCACCCTGACTAGAGTGTGGGTCCGTGCTTGAACTGGGGGTAACCTGACTGTCAACCAAAGACCCCATTTCTAACAAGTACATTTTCTGGAACAGACATGGCGCTGGCAGGTGGTTGGCACACTCTTCCAAAAACACCAACAAGTTCTTTTCAGCCAGTGCTTGTGACCCAAAAACAGGTCAGTTTATACCAGACATATCAAAATCACGAGCTGAGAGCTGAAAAGAAAACAACAACTTCAGCAAAGCCTATCAAGACATCTGTCACTGGAACTAACATGTTTAAAAAGCAACAAGTAAACACATCAGTACATGTGATGTGAATCTGTCAACACCAGAGCAGTATGCGCTCTACTGGCGACAAAAATGCAAAAACCCAGCACTCTCAAAACAAAGTAATTTATGCATTGTGCTGATATGTTGTGGTTTAACCTTTTGCATTGCAGAGTTCAATCCTGAAAATTTATTTTTAATATGCTTACAAATACTGTTCCTTTGCAATGTATTGCTGCAGGTTTTCAGAGTGTGTTAGGGTGTGGCCCCTTTCCAGGGCCTTCGAGAGACTTTCCCTGCAACATGCCTGGGGGTGGATCTGGGCTGGGCCAAGACTCTATAAAAGAGAGCCAGCCCAACTCCCAGTGCTCACTATTCAGAGGTCCCGGTGCAGAGCAGCAGCTTCTTCCTTAACTCCTGTCCCGGCGGCCTATTTGGATCTTCCAGTCTTCTGCCCTAATCCTTCATTGGTGATCACTGTTCCAGGCGGTAAGACGGTGGTTGGACTGTCCCAACACCGTTATTTAGAATTTTCATATTCTTGGTTTAAATTCTTAAATGAGTAACAGATTACTTGCGCGCTACTATTTCTTGACATTTATATGGTAGTTTACAAATAGGCAAGACGCGCGATTTATTTCATAAAGGTTTGACTTTGTTATTCATTGCGCGCTACCATTTCTTGACATTTACATGGTGGCTTAAAAATCGGCAAGACGCGCGATTCGTTTTATGGTGTTTAAACATTGTTGTCCATTGTGCGCTACGATTTCTTGACATTTACATGATGTTTTACGAATTGGCAAGACGCACAACTCGTTTCATGAACATTTAATTTTGTTGTTCATTGCGCACTACCATTTCTTGACATTTACATGGTGGCTTAAGAATCGGCAAAAGAAGCGCGATTCGTTTCATTGTACTTTGATCTTGTTATTTATTGTGAGCTGTATTCCTTGACATTGACATTGTGTTTTATGAATCAGAAAGACACGCGATTCGATTAATGATGATTTGACTTTGATATTCATTACGTGCTACCATTTCTTGGTATTTTACATGGTAACACTCGAATTGGCAAAACGCACGATTCTCTCCTCTAGTTTAATTAATGTTGTTTATTGTATGCCACTATTCTAAGATATTTATTATGTAATATTCGAGTTGACAAGTTATGTGATTTATTTCCTGAATCCATATTGTGTTATTCATGGTGCACAATCCTTTTATGGTGTTTAATATATAATATATATATATATATATATATATATATATATATATATATCTGCAATATGCGCAATTTGTGTTGAAACATTTAAAGAGTACACAGAAGGCCAGAGTTTCTAGATGCAATATTGTATGGTCCTAGTATACATTCTCAAAACAGGATTTATATGACTGGTTTAAAATTTAGTCAGAATGTTTTTTCTGATTCTCATGTAAAGGAAAGTACTTGAATAAGAAAGTTTTCATTTAATTCATCTTGATTCCCCTACAGGTATCCGGCCATCTTGAAAATTAGTCATTTTAAACTTAACTCTTAGATTGTTCATGTTTTCAGAGTGACTAGGCTTAGAATCGTAGTCTAGTATTGATTTCAGGAGATATAATTTTCATATTGTGTGTTCTAACCTTTTTCTTACTACAGGTCTCCTTCCCAGCTGTTCCCTTCCTAATCCCCTCTTCCCCTCTTGAACTCTCTCAGTCTCTCAGAGCCCGAGGATCTGGTGACTCTGGTGACTCTCACTGAATCTGAGTGTGCAGCATCTCACCATGGATGGTGGATATCCCACTGTTACATTATCATACAAGAAATGTGTAGCCCAAAGATTTAGTCCAGGGTGCCTAGGTCTGAAATAGGTGACAAAAAAGATTAGATAAGAGCTCTGCCTGGCAACTGCCTCCATGCCCAGGTTATGCAATAGCATTCCTAAGAGGGGCAGGGGTTCGGAGAGCTTTCTGCTCTACACCAAGTCCTTGATGACCTTTCAAGACCTGTGCAGGGATCAGATTGTTAGGGAACACACCCACAGTGGCTACCACAACAGTGTCCTAGATTGCTGCCAAGAAAGTTGGGATCCACTGAACTGGTTTCCACAATGTTGAGATTGCTTTGAAGAAAGTTGTTATACGCTGAACTAGTTTCCACAATGTTGAAAAGCAAACACAAAAAGCATGATCCTTATGAGGCATTGCAAGGCCTTGGGAACATAGAATAGTCAAATGACTCTATTCCAAAAATGTGCATGTGTGATAATTAAAAAATAAATTTCAGGACAAAGCAGATGCAGATATTCCTATCAATATTCATGCCGTCCCACATACACAACAGGATCAGCGGTCTCTTGGGCTTTAAAAAGATCAATGAGCACTGTCTCCCTATCTGCATTCATGGAGAGGGGAAGTTCTTTCGTTATGTTGGTAAGTGCTGATTCAATGCACCTAGTAGATCTAAACCCCTACTGGAGGACTGCTTGTGGAGGAACCAGTCTTGCTCCAAGTACTCTTGGAGTTGTCTTGTCACCCACCTTTCCACATTCTGGTTGGGAATTAAGATGTTAATTGAATGGTGGACAGCTATGCACACAAGAGATATAGAATGTGGTGGGATTGTTACTGAATGTTAGGTGGAACACATATACACCATTGCTCCTACCCTCACTGCTCTTCAGTGTAATTTTATGGTTTTGTGCATGAAGGCTAGTTAGTGTACCTATGGTGTCATCTTCAAATCATGTTTCACTGATGCCATCTATGAGCCTAATTTATATGTTGGTGGAAGGGATACTCTATCACAAAGCGGGTACAGTACCCTTTCTGGCAACATAATAGTCAGCCCATCCAACTTAATTATGGGCAGGCCTTTGGAGTAATGACCGTGGAGAGTACTCTGTCTCTACCGTGGTACACTTTATCAAGGCAATGTAGGTTGACCTGTATGAACGCCCATCTAATTTAGATCGGTGGAGATACAAGTCAGTTTTCACTGCCCAGCACCACCAGAAAAAACATGGCAGAAAACTGAAAAATATCCCCCTCGCCAAGGGAAATAACTCTCACAGCGAGGGAGGCTTTTTTTATTTTCAAAAATAAAATCCTGCTTTGGCATTATGTTTTTCGGGATTTTTTTTTAACTTTGTCATACAATTCTGTCATGTTTGCTGGAGCCTTGCGGCAAAGTTACAACTATTTGTCAGCAACTGCCTTGATGGCGGTTCCTGTTAATGCATAAAATATCCGCCAGCCTGACAGACATTTAAAAATTTGATCACTGGGACTTCTGCCAGGAAGACAGAGTAATTTACTCTACCGTACTTTTGGAGGATGGCCCATCCAGTAAATCTTATATCGGGCCCTTTGTTACAGTTGGAATTGGAAAGGATCATGGATAGCATTTGCTTCTAAACTGTGTCCGTAGTTATGCAGAATGATCTTCTGACATGGCTAGGGGATGGTGTGTTGAAGTTTGGTTTTGTTTTGTCTTGTTAAGGGGGATTTTGTGAAGTTCTACCCTTTGATCTCTAAGCACTGATTTACAGATGATACAACATGTAGGAATGCCATTATTCAGAAAATAACAGTGTTAAGATTTGTTCCGAAGATGGTATGAAAGGAAGTGATTTGAAAATTCAAATGCATGGAGTTGCAAAATTGGAGTGCAAGAATTCAGCAGAAACATCCAAGAAGAGGACAAGAATGAGATCAATAAAGAGATTAAGGGGCAGTGTATCTAATTATTTTGGTGGCAAGAGAGGAGGGGATGATCAAAAGAGGCATTTGAGTGCTATGCATAAGACTTTGAAGGAGACTCTGAGTAGGCAGCCATTGAAGATGAATCAGTATTGATTTTGCTTCCTCAAATCAAGGAGTTGAAGTGATAAACGTGGTCGCTTGATTTTAGTATGTTTGGCATCTATACTGTAGGGATTTGTTTAAGCTTAGGGACAAGACATTATAATTCAGCTAAGGCAGAAATGGTATGACATGGGAAACTTGTAAATATTAAACTAAACAAAACCTTGCCCACCAATATACTAGACTAATTCAATACCTGATTTATTTCCCACTCAATGAAAACAGCTAAACAAACACACAAAAATACATTTATTTATTTTCCATTCACTTTGCAAATATGTTTTGGTCAAGTCCATCAAGATTATTTTCACAAAAATAAACAATATTATTGAATTACATAGTTTTTGTTTTCAGTAATTAGTTCACTTTTATGGTTCTCAGTCAATGATATTCCCAACCAGAAATTCGATTAAAACACATCAACACATGTTGTGGTGGATTTATCAAAATCTGTGCCACTGTCATCAGGATCCAAGGCCAATATATTCAAATCTGTTAATCATATTTAGTATACTTTTTACTGCTGAGAAGCCACTTCAAATGTTCCTCACTGGTAAATGGAATTACATTCAAATATCTGATGTTCCTCTTTATCAGCTCCATTTACAGCAGTGGTAGAGCTTGGGAAATATCTAAATCAATAACTTATATATACATTATCATACTGCTCTCAATTAGTGTAGTAATTTCCCAGCTTAAAAAATGAGGTAATCTTCGAATGGAATAAAAAACAAGGTATTGCATGTACTTAAAGTAATACAAAAGAACATAACCTGTTATAGGCAGACTGATCACTAGATAAAGAGGTAATTCAATTTATACAAGTTGTTCCAGCACGTCCCAGAATGTTTAGAGTATGTCTAAAGTGTTTCTTCCTCAGATATCCGATATTGATTTAGAGTAGGATATAAATGATTGGTGGGTAAGATTTTGTTTGATTTGTTTTTCACTTTCATACCCCTTCTTGCCCCTATTATGGGGATTTCATTTATTCAAGTTGAATATTGTGTGCAGAGACTTCCAAATCAATCTTTAGCTTAGAATCAAAGTTGACTCCCAGACTTTTAACACTATGGCCCTCATTATAACATTGCGGTAAATCCCACTTACCGCCATGCCGACTGCCGCCAATATAATGCCACCGCCTCGGATAACGGCCAAGCATATTATGACACACACATACCAATCCGTCACTATAGAGCCACACACACAAGTCCGCCAGCCCAAAGGTCAGTGATAAACTGGGGTATCCAAACCCACACCGTTACGCCAACAGAACAACGCCCACAACATTATGACCCACAAATCACTGCGCTCAAAATACACACACTCAAACAAAACTACACCACATTGGACAATTCAAACTATACACCTGACACCCATACACACACCACACCCACACACCCAAACCACTAAAAAACACACACCCACAATATCCACATCCCTTTACGACTAGAAATAATTGCCACAAGAGAGAGATACAGCAGGAGCACCCACCCAACTAGAGCCGCATAACACCATCACCTATACATCATCCACGCACCTTACATCACACACCCCAACACATCACCCCAAAAACCCTCACACACACCACTCACACTACACCCATGGCACCACAATGACACCCCAGCTTCTCTGAGGAGGAGCTAAGGGTCATGGTGGAGGAAATCATCCAGGTAGAGCCACAGCTATTTGGATCACAGGTGCAGCAGACATCCATTGGAAGATGGAGCTATGGTGGAGAATCATGGACAGGGTCAACGCCGTGGGACAGCACCCCAGAACAAGGAATGATATCAGTAAGAGGTGGAACGACCTACGGGGGAAGTTGCGTTCCACAGCAGCAAGACACCAAATAGCTGTACAGAGGACTGGCGGTGGACCTCCACCTCCTCCCCCACAACTAACAACATGGGAAGGGCAAGTCTTGGCAATCATGCATCCTGAGGGCCTGGCACGAGTAGAAGGACTGTACTCTGGTAAGTCAAATCTCTATTACTATCACCCCCCCACCTACATGCCATCACAAACCCCCACCATTACCCTCACTCCCATCACTTCACCACGTCCCACATACCCCACCATCCGAAACCCACTCATCCCAATACCAAGCCCTGCATGCAACACCAATGCATGGACACCCCTCACAGACCTGCATGGACACCTATCACCACTGCATGCACACTGGAGAGAATCACCTAGCCCACCAAATAGCAACTCACACAAAGGCAAATCTGCCAGGGCAACAACAAGCATAGAGGGCAACATACCATTGCACAATATGTCACACGCAGAAACAATTTCACTGCATTCACATCCCCACAGGTATCCCAGCCAATGTCACTGGAGAAGAGGTGCCAGCAACATCCAGTCCCCCCCCAGAAGTGGCCCATGGTGATGACAACAGCTCTGGTCTCCTGGATCTGGATGACCAACCTGGCCCATCAGGGATCTCCGGACAGTCAGTTACCCAGGCACAGTCACACACCACCACACAGCCTCTCCCCTCAGGAAACACCACTGGTCAGCGGTCCCATACCTCTGTCCACAGGACACGTCAATCAGCAGTATGTCCAACACTACAGGGACCCCAGGCCACCCCACAAACACAGGATGATCAGGGACCTGGGGTCAGTGGCAGTAGGCACACGGTTCAGGGGACAGAAGCCCAGGACAACAGGGAAGCTGGGAGGACTGCTGTGCGACGGGGGAGGACAGGCCCAGGGAACTGACTCCAGGAGGCACTCACCGCAATCCTGGGAGCATACCAACATTCCCAGGATACTCTTGGCCAGATACTGGACAAGTTGCAGGAGAACATGCGGCTGCAGGAGGGACAGTACATGAGGATCAGGGAGGACTTGAAGGGCATTAACACCACCCTGATCCCCATTGCAGGGGTGCTGGAAGACATGGCCAACACTATGAGGGAGGCAGTGGCACACCTCCAGGCCCCTGACACTAGCCAAACCGATGACCAGCCCTCCACCTCCGATGCCGCTAGTAGACAGGAGTCCCCGCCACAGGAACAGCAGGCCACCAGCACCCCTCTCCCTGCAGAAGGAGAACCACCCTTCAAACATTCCCTGCGATCCAAGCAGAAGCCAGAGACTATTGCCAAGACCCCCACCCTTGTGACCCACTCTGTCATCCTGTCCACCTTAAACTGCCATCGCTCCCCTTCCTATGCCCCCTTGGACAATGCAACTGTGATACAAATAGACTAGACTCTATCCTGGACATTCCTCCATCATCAGCCCAGCCCATTCCACTCCCCCCTCTACTTCTTAGCACTTAAATAAACACAATTTGAAAAAATACAAGTATGGAGTATGCCAAATGATTTAAGTATGTATTTGTTTATCAAGGTTTAAACATTGCAATTCAACTGTACAGTAATGTATACATAGGAAAGACCTGTAGTTGGCTGCAGTCAACACACCAGGAGCGAAAAAGGGGCACAAATATGTGCAAATGGAGATGCCAAAGGGTACAGTGAGTGGCCATAGAAGTGGGAAAAACAGCCTGCCAGTGACAATGTCAATCACAAAACTGTCAATTAAATGTGAAGTCACACTGTATTACCTATGTGTCATTGGAAGTATTGACGAATTATTGCACTTCTGTTGTCCTCTTCCTGATCCTCTGCCTCCTCATATTCACTGTCCACAGGGTCCACTGCTGCCACACGGCGATCTCCAGCCTCCTCCTCCTGCAGAAAAGGAACCTGGCACCACAAGGCAAGGTTGTGCAACATACAGCATGCAACGATGATCTGGCAGACCTTCTTGGGTGAGTAGTACAGGGATCCACCTGTTAGATGGAGGTAACAAAACCTGGCCTTCAGGAGGCCAAAGGACCTCTGTATAATTCGTCTTGTTCGCCCATGTGCCTCATTGTAACATTCCTCTGCCCTTGTTCTGGGATTCCTCAAAGGGGTCAGTAGCCATGAGAGGTTGGGGTAACCAGAGTCACTTGCAAATATCGAGGGATAACTGTTAGACACACACTAACCCTTAGGGCCAACACCATACCCATACATCAACATATACTGGGTGGGAACCAGGGCTCACCTATTAGCCACACCCTGTGCCTCTGGAGTTGGGCCATCACATTTGGGATGCTGCTATTCCTCAGGATAAAGGCATCATGCACAGACCCAGGATACTTTGCATTAACATGGGAGATGTACTGGTCCGCCAGGCACACCATCTGCACATTCATGGAGTGAAAGCTCTTACGATTTCTGAACACCTGTTTATTTCACCCAGGGGGGACAAATGCAATATGTGTTCCAATAATAGCCCTAATAATGTTGGGGATATGTCCCATTGCATAGAAATCAGCTTTCACTGTGGCCAAATCCTCCACCTGGGGGAAAACGATGAAACTGCACATGTGTTTAAACAGGGCAGACAACACTCTGGTCAGCACTATTGAGAACATTGGCTGTGACTTTCCTGCTGCCAAGTCCACTGTCACTTGGAAGGAGCCAGTTGCCAGGAAATGTAGCACTGATAGCACGTGCACAAGAGGGGGGATCTCAGTGGGGTGACCGATAGCAGAGATTAGGTCAGGCTCCAATTGGGCACACAGCTCCATGATTGTGGCCCTGTCAAGTCCATAGGTGAGGATAATGTGCCTGCCCACCATTGTTGCCAAGTCCACCAGGGGTCTCTACCCGGGGGATTGTCTCCATCTCCTATTCATCTGCAGTGGTTGCAAACTATGGGGTAAAATAGTGAGCAGCTGGTCATTATCTCTTAATTTCAAACACTACAGTTCAATGCATGTTGTGATTGTAACAGTATTTTGTTGAAGATTTCCAAATTGTGCATATGTGTACTGTGACGCAATTAGGATCCATGGCCTACCCCCCCTGAATTGGCGTTGTATGGAGGGACAGGTGGAAATTAGGTAATTCCGCTGACGTTGTGTGCTGTTGCGGGAGGAGGTCGAAAACCGCTGTGCAACTCCTCCTTGGTTAATATTGGGCCCTATGGGGTACAGTGGCCAATGGTGGTGTACACCGGCGGTGACGGTATGCACCGCCGCCGACATCACCACCATTTTCTATCTGTTCACCCACTTGCTACCTGGCTTTCAATAGGAGGGGACCTACACTGCATGTGCTGCTGTGACCTGTGTCTTGAACTGACCATGGCTCATGTGACTGGGGAAAGGGCCCCGGCCTTCACCTCGGCGGAGTTCGAGAGACTGGTGGATTGGGTCCTACCCTGTACCGAATGCTGTATGGGCCTTGTGAGAAAGTAGCCTCTTTCCAGCATGGTTACCCCCAGTTTTGGCCTGTTTGTGAGTGTGTGTCAGTGTGTTTTACTGTGTCACTGGGATCCTGCTAGCCAGGACCCCAGTGCTCATAGATAAAAACGTGTGTGGCAGTGTGTTTTGCCTGTCTCACTGGGATCCTGCTAGCCAGGACCCCAGTGCTCATAGTTTGTGGCCTAATGTGTATGCCTGTGTAGTACCTAACTGTGTCACTGAGGCTCTGCTAACCAGAACCTCAGTGTTTATGCTCTCTCTGCTTTTAAATTTGTCACTGTAGGCCAGTGACTTCATTTACCAATTTCAATTGGCATATTGGCCCCCCTTATAAGTCCCTAGTATATGGTAACTAGCTACCCAGGGCATTGGGTCTTCCAGGAGATCCATATGGGCTGCAGCATTTATTTTGCCACCCATAGGGAGTTCAGACAAATCCTTACACAAGACTGCCACTGCAGCCTGCTGGAAATAGTTCACACACTATTTCACAGCCATTTTCACAGCACTTAAGTAACTTGTAAGTCACGTATATGTCTAACCTTCACTTGCTGAAGGTTAGGTGCAAAGTTACTAAGTGTGAGGGCGCCCTTGCACTAGCAAAGGTGCCCCTACATAGCTCAGGGCCATTTCCCCGGACTTTGTGAGTGCGGGGACGCCATTACACGCGTGCACTACATATAGGTCAATACCCATATGTAGCTTCACAATGGTAACTCCGAATATGGCCATGTAACATGTCTAAGATCATGGAATTGTCCTCCCTTTCCAAATCTGGTATTTGGGAGCCAATTCCACGCATCCTGGGGCCTCCACCATGGACCCCCAGTACTGCCAAACCAGCTCTCTGAGGCTTGCACTGCAGCCACAGCTGCTGCCACCTCTCAGACAGGGTTCTGCCCTCCTGGGGTCTGGGCAGCCCAGTCCCAGGAAGGCAGAACAAAGCATTTCCTCTGAGAGCAGGGTGTTACACCCTATCCCTTTGGAAATAGGTGTTACAGGCTGGGGAAGGGTAGCCTCCCCCAGCATCTGGAAATGCTTTGAAGGGCACAGATGGTGCTCTCCTTGCATAAACCAGTCTACACCGGTTCAGGGACCCTTTCTCCCCTGCTCTGGTGGGAAACTGGACAAAGGAAAGGAGAGTGATCACTCCCCTGTCCATCACCACCCCAGGGGTGGTGCCCAGAGCTCCTCCAGTGTGTCCCAGACTTCAGAAATCTTGCTTTGCATGATGTGCTCTGAGTGGCCAGTGCCAGCAGGTGACATCAGAGACCCCTCCTGCTAGGTCCATACCTGATAAGGTATCCAATCCCCCTCTTAGGGCTATTTAGGGTCTCTCCTGTGGGTTCTCTTCAGATTCTGCTTGCAAGTTTCCTTCAGGAATCCTCTGCAACAACTTCAGCATCCTCTGACCTCAGATCAACCGCAGCCTGCTCCAAGAAACGCTGTAACTGCAATAAAGTGTCTACAAGAGACACTTTTCTTCAGCAACCTCAGTTCCAAGCCGCAACTGAAACAGCTGTGGGGACTCCCTGTCTTCATCCTGCACCAGAAGGACAACGAAATCTCCTGTGGAGTGACGGAGTCACGCAAATGCTCCAAGCAGGCACCTTCCAAGGCTACGACCAGTACCCTGGGACTCCTCTCACGGTGACGAGCGTGCTCCTAAGGACACAGAGGGTGGACATCATCAACATAGAAAAGTTTTGAGGTCCAGCTGATGCAATTTGGGGGAGGTAAGACCTTGCCTTCCCTGAGAATGATGGTACTCCTGTGTTTTGTGTCTTCTTCGCCTCCTGAGGCCTCTGTGCACTCTTTGCAAAATTCCTTCATGCACAGCCTGGCCCAGGTCCCCAGCACTCCACCGTGAGACGCTCAACTCACTGAGTTCTTCTCTGGCAGCGTGAGGCCTTCTTTTGTTGTGCTGCATCAACCACATTTTGCACCTCCTTTGAACCCAGATCCTGTGGCTTCTGGGGGTGCTGGCTGGCATCCTGAGGGCTCTCTAAAGTGATGGGAGCCCCCTCTTCCTCCTCACACAGAGTTGAGGCCCTCTGGTCCCTCCTGGGTCCATCCAGCGCCATTTTGATGAAAAACGCACTTTTGTCATAGCCAAGGCTTGTTGGTGCCCTCCAACACGAAATCTCATCTGCAAAATCTTCACACCGTGGGACATCTTTTGCATCATGCAAGAACCTGCTGGCATAGTCCTAGGGTGCATTTCTGCAGTCTTCACCTAACCGGGGACTCTTCTTTTGCACCATCTTTTGGGTTGACAGGGGCTCCTGTCCTTCCTGGAACTTCTTTCAACTTCTAGACTTGGTCCCCTTCCTTTTCAGGTCTTCAGGTCCAATAATCCAGCAGTTGTTTTTTGCAGGCTTGGTTGGCTGCTGCAAAATCCCCAAAACGAGGTGTAGTGGAACTAAGGAAACTGACAGTACTTTACTCCTGCTTTTCTGGGCTCTGGGTGGGGTGAATTACTTACCTTTACTGTATTCTTACTCTCCCAGCGATTCTGCACACACTACACTTGTCTAGGGGGGTATTTGTGATTCACATTCCACTTTTTTATTATATGGTTTGTGTTGCCCCTAGACCTATTTTCTCCCATAGCATTCTATAGGATTTCCTACTGTTAGCATTGTTCTATGACTATTCACTTGTCTAATTTTGGTGTCTAATGTATATATTGTGTATAATATTTACCTCCAGAAGGAGTATTGTCTCTAAGATATTTTTGGTACTGTGTCACCCAAATAAATACCTTTATTTTTGGTAACACTGAGTATTATCTTTACTTGTGCATAAGTACTGTGTAACTATAAGTTGTATTGCATGAGCTTCGCATGTCTTCTAGCTCAGCCTAAGCTGCTCTGTAAGGTGTAAGTGCCCAAGGTACCCGCTACATACCAGGCCAGCTTCCTATAGGCCTCCAGGCCAACAGGTGAGTAAACTTTGAGTACGATGCATGGTGCGTGAATGCATGGAGTGCTGTGTGTGAAGGCCTCATGTAGGGAGTGCGTGGTGGATGGGCCATGGGCAGCGTGCAGCATGTATGGTGGGACATGTCTGTGCTAATGGGGATGGGAAGGGGCATGGTGGGCCATGAGTGTAACAGGTAGGACGGTCGGACTAATACCTTTCCCTGTGTCCATTTCCCTGCAGGTCAGCGCCCATCAAAAGAAGGGTATATGCGTGCCATCGCCATGGACGTGCGGACCCTTGGGATCTACAGCAGGCGGAGCACCCACTGTCGGAAACAGTGGGAGGACCTGAGACGCTGGACACGGAAGACCGCGGAGGCCCAGCTGGGGATGGCCTCCTAACGAGGAAGGGGTGCCCTTCTAACCCTGACCCCCCTGGCATACTGGCGGTGGCCTATCCAGAGCTGGATGGGCACTTGGGGGCATCACAGCAGCCACAAGGGGGTGAGTACAGTGCCCCAAAATACAACTTGTGCCTGGTGGGGTGGGATCCGGGTAGGGGGTGTGGACCCTGTGGGTGCCCGTAGGCCAGGCCTGGTTTTGCAGGGTTGGTCCCATGTTGGGCAGGGTTCTGATGTGAAAGTACTCCAATCAAACTAGTAGGCATCCACTACTGGTCAGGGGTCTGTGGGTCTCAGGTATGCTGCAATTGGCATGAAGTGTCCCTGTCCATGGCCTGGTGACTAGCATTGTGACTGGTAGTGCATTGCCTAGTGCCTAGGGCTGTTTCCTGTGTTAGTGTGTTGTGTACGACAACTGTGGTGTTGTTGGCGCCATTGACCAAGTGTATCCTTTATGTCTCCCCCCATTTCTGTTTTGTCACCCTGTCATTATTTGTATTAGCATCATCTGGCAGAGGAGCAGAGACACAGGCGACGGAGGGAGCTGCATCCAACAGGACCCAGGAGGCCAAATCCACCGACGGTGAGGGCACCAGTGGGACGGAGGGCGAGGAGAGCACCACAGCAGAGACAGGAGGGGACAGTTTGGACACGGATACCTCCTCCGATGGGAGTTCCCTGGTGGTGGCGGACACGTCTGTCCCCACCCCAGCTACAGGTACAGCCGCCTCCCCAGTACCAGCACCGCCCTCCAAGCAGCCCGTCAGCGAGTTTCCCATGCCCGCTCACCCAGGAAGGTGGGCATCTTCTTTGCCCCAGGCACCTCAGGCCCTGCCCCAGTTAGCCCTGCTGCCCTGAGAGAGGAGGCTATTGACCTCCTGTGATCCATCTCTCTTTGTTAGTCTACCATTGTGAAAGCCATCCAGGGGCTGGCAGCCCAAATGCAACAGAAAAATGCATTCCTGGAGGGCATTCACACAGGCATGGTGGCCCAACATAGATCAATCCAGGCTCTGGCCTCCTCTCTGATGGCAGCCATTGTCCCTGTTTCCATCCTTCCCCCTCCAACGTCCTCTACCCAATCCCATTGCCCTCAACCCCAACCTTTCCCAAGCACACAGGCAGACCATCATGCACCCAGGTCAACACACAAGAGTGGACATGGCAAACACAAGCACCACACTTCATCCCACAGGCACTCACACAAACACCATCCAGAAGCAGACGTACCAACATCCACTGCCTCCACTGTGGCCCCCTCCTCCTCCTTGTCCACCTCCCTCCCAGTTTCATCTCCACTCACACCTCCATGCACTACATCCTCATCCACTACCCCCATCACCAGCACACCTAACAGCACACGCCCCTCACTGGCAGTCACCACCCCTACTTCCATACACACGTCCCCTGTGTCCTCTCCCACTGTGTCTGTGCCCCCTCCTCCCAAAGTCCACAAACACAAGCACTCAGACACCCAACAGCCATCCACCTCACAACAGCATCCAGCCCATGCACCTGCACCCAAACACAGCAGAAAGACACTTCCGACCACCACTCCCTGTCCTCCACTCACAAATCATCTCCCTCTTCCCACCCAATGTCCTTAAGAAGCTTTTCCTCTCCACCATTGACCTCTTCCCTACCCCTCCCATGTCCCTCACGTCAGGCCAGGGCAGTCAAAACCCAGGCAACCACCTCAGCAACCACATCCACGGGCACAGTTGTGTCCACAGCTACTGCAGGTGGGAGAGGATCCCAGTCACCAACCAGGCAGACAGACAGGGTGCCATCCCAAGTGCGTCAAGGAAGGGCAAGGAGTCAGCTCCAGCTGCAGGACAGAAGGGCAAGAAGGCAGCCCCAGCTGGAGGATGGAAGGGCAAAGAGGCAGCCCCAGCTGCAGGAAGGGAGGGCAAGGAGGTAGCCCCAGCTGCAGGAATGAGGGGCAAGGGGCCTGCAACAGCAGGCAGGAAGGACAAGGGGCCTGGTGCAGGGACTCAGTCGGAGCCCTCACCACCAACCATCATGGTGCAGCCATCTGAGGCTGCAGGGGAAGGACTGGAGCCTTCCCCACCACTGCCAGCACCGCCACCTGCACTGCCACCAGCACCACCACCAGCACCACTGCCAGCAGCAGCAGCCCCAGGGGGCATACATCTGAGGCTGCAGGGGAAGGGCTGGAGCCTCCCCCTACCACTGCCAGCACCGCCACCTGCACCGGCACCAGCAGCAGCAGCCCCAGTGGGCAGCCATCCAAGGCTACAGGGTAAGAGCTGGAGCCTCCCCCACCACTTCCAGCACCGCCACCTGCACCACCACCAGCACCACTGCCAGCAGCAGCAGCCCCAGTGGGCAGCCATCCGAGGCTGCAGGGGAAGGGCTAGAGCCTCCACCCACCACTGCCAGCACCACCACCTGCACCACTACCAGCACCACCACCAGCACCACTGCCAGCAGCAGCAGCCCCAGGGGGCAGCCATCCGAGGCTGCAGAGGAAGGGCTGGAGCCTCCCCCTACCACTGCCAGCACTGCCACCTGCACCAGCACTAGCAGCAGCAGCCCCAGTTGGCAGCCATCCAAGGCTACAGGGTAAGGGCTGGAGCCTCCCCCACCACTTCCAGCACCGCCACCTGCACCAGCACCACTGCCAGCAGCAGCAGCCCCAGTGGGCAGCCATCCGAGGCTGCAGGGGACGTGCTAGAGCCTCCACCCCCCACTGCCAGCACCGCCACCTGCACCACTACCAGCACCACCACCAGCACCACTGCCAGCAGCAGCAGCCCCAGGGGGCAGCCATCCGAGGCTGCAGGGGAAGGGCTGGAGCCTCCCCCTACCACTGCCAGCACCGCCACCTGCACCGGCACCAGCAGCAGCAGCCCCAGTGGGCAGCCATCCAAGGCTACAGGGTAAGGGCTGGAGCCTCCCCCACCACTTCCAGCACCGCCACCTGCACCACCACCAGCACCACTGCCAGCAGCAGCATCCCCAGTGGGCAGCCATCCGAGGCTGCAGGGGAAGGGCTAGAGCCTCCACCCACCACTGCCAGCACCGCCACCTGCACCACTACCAGCACCACCACCAGCACCACTGCCAGCAGCAGCAGCCCTAGTGGGCAGCCGTCTGAGGCTGCAGGGGAAGGGCTGGAACCTCCACCCACCACTGCCAGCACCGCCACCTGCACAACTACCAGCACCGCCACCAGCACCACTGCCAGCAGCAGCAGCCCCAGTGGGCAGCCTTCTGAGGCTGCAGGGGAAGGGCTGGAGTCTACCCCTACCACTGCCAGCACCGCCACCAGCACCACCACTACCACCACTGGGCAGCCGTCACCACTGGCGGACAGTGTGTAGTCCTGCGTCCATGGGCTGTTGTGCAGCCTGGCCCCAGCAAATCCTGTGGCTCTGACACCTAGTTGTGAGACTGTGACCTTGCATTTCCCCAAATCTGCATCACTGGGCACAATGCCCCCTCCAGAACCAGTGGAAGAAGCCATCCACTCACCCCATCCCCCACAGGATGAAGCTCACTGGGCACAATGTCCCCTCCAGAACAAGTGGACAAGTCGCCCACTTGAGAGACTATGACCTTCCACGCCCCAATGCCAAGCACAGGGCATGTTGCCCCCTCCAGAGCCATTGAGCAAGTCACCCACTTGAGAGACTGTGGCCTTGCACTCCCCAGGATGAAGCAGAAGGTATGTTGCCCCCGTCAGAGCCAGTGGGCAAGTCACCCACTTGAAAGACTGTGGCCTTGCACTCCCCAGGACCAAGCACAGGGCATGTTGCCCCCTCCAGAGCCAGTAGGCAAGTCACCCACTTGAGAGACTGTGGCCTTGCACTCCCCAGGACCAAGAAGAGGGCATGTTGCCCCCTCCAGAGCATCTGGACAAGTCACTCACTTGAGAGACTGTGGCCTTGCACTCCCCAGGACAGAGTAATGGGCATGTTGCCCCTCCAGGACCAGTGGTGTTGTACCATCCTCAGGCTGAGGTGTCCACCATTCCCCGTCCCCCTGAGGTGCCTGGCTATTTTCGACTTGATGCCCCTGCAGTGTTCTCTCCGTGTTGTTGCAGGAGTGAGGTGGGGCCTTGGACTATGTGATGTGGCCCTGTGGCCTACAGACATTGAGGACTGGGCAGTGTCCCTACATTTGTAAATATGTAAATACCTGTTGATTTGGATGCACATATTTATACTATTTTATTTTATTACACTCACTTTAATCAATTTATTTTGTCCTGGCATTATTCCTGAAGGTTACGGGGTGAATATGCAATGTTTGTGCATCTGCTTGTGTGTATGGTGTTGGGGTGTTGCATGTTGCGTGTGTGTGTCACTCTCTTTTTCCTCCCCCCTCCCCTGTGTAGTAGGCAGCAGTACTCACCGTGGTCGTCTTCGCCAGGGGTTGGTATTCGTAGTGGAGCGGAAGGTAGAAGATCATGGGGAACACATGCAACTCGTGCTCCATGGCGGCGTGGTTCTTCCTTGAGTCTCCAGAGGTGAGTCGTTTCCCTTCTGCGCAGTGTTTCCGCCAGGCTTTTGATGTTGTTGGTACTGCCCCCCGGAAAAGGTGGCGGATTGGTGTCTCATAATCCAGTGGGTGGAACATTGTCTTCCGCCTGGCTGTAGGCGGTTACCGCCGTGGTGACTGTTGATTTCACCATGGCGGTCGGTGTGTTAAAGTGTCTGTCTGTCTGTCGGGTTCTGCTGTGGTCAAAATTTCATATTTATTCCCACCGGCCTGTTGACGGTATTACCACCGCTTTATCACCAACCACCAGGGTTGTAATGAGGGCCGATGTCTTGCATCTAGGAAAAGCCCAAAAGAATAGGGCCATACTTGAGATGACCACAAGGATGGGTTGCCTCTAATGACAGGGACTTCAGTCTTGTCTTAGTTGATCTTTGACTACGTTTTATCAATATGCTGCCTCACTTTCAAGAGACAGAGCTGAATGGCGAATGGGTCAAATAGAATTCCCTTTAGATGAGGGATCAATTCCATGTCATCTGCACACACATCGAAGTTAATTCCACAGCTCCTTATTAAAATAAGGGTTTGACATATAGGTTGAAGAGTTGAGTAGTAATCCTTGTGGAACCCTTGTGGTAAATGATACATGGATGGCATATAGTAACCAAGAGCAATCGTCTGAGTCCTACCTTTCAGGGAGGAGAACAACTCTAATACATGAACAAATGACCAAAAGAGGGTAAGCCAAAAGATCTGGGTGTTACCATCTACAGTATCAAATCAAATCCTGCTGAAGAATCAAAACAAATCAGGGCACTAGCTCTGTTTAATGTCATGGGGAGATAATCTGTGGCAGCAATTAAGGATGATTCTGGGGTTATGCTGGGGCAGAATCAAAGTTAAGCATCATGAAGAAGTTAGTGTTCTTCTGAGTATGTGGACAGTTAAGTAGATGCAATGTGCTTCAAAAGATTGGTGACTGCTGGTGCAAGAGTGATAAGTAAGACTGTATTCAGAAAGGACATTTGGGTCCAGATTCAGCTTTTCAAGGAGCAGTTTTAATATGTCCTGCTTAAGCTAAAATTGTACAAAGAAAGACTGATGATCTAGTCTGTCTTGTTGGTGTAGTTTCAATGAGGCATGTGGGCTTTTGTACAACCCCTCAGTAAGCACATTATGACTCATTATGACTTTGGCAGTCTGACTGTAAGACCGCCGTGGTTGCGGCCACCAAAAGACCACCATGTTGGCGGTCATCCGTATTAAGGTATACAGCACAGACCGCCCAAAACAGCCAATTTCCCGAAACCAATAGGACACTGGTGGATGGAAAAGAGGCGGTCAGACCACCTCACCGCCAGCTCCACACAAATCAACCGATCTAATTATGATCCACAAATCACAAGATTGGTTCTTCCATGGTGGAAACTATTGGCGGGGTGAACCGCAGCGATCTCAACTCACATCAGACAGCATATCACATTGATTTTCGAATACCCCACACCTGACACACATTCACACACCTACACACTTCTCATTAAAACACACCCCTACCCAACCCACAATCCTTTGCAACTAGAACGCCACTCACAGCCAGAGAGTAACCAAAAATAAAAGAACTAGCTAAACAAACAATAGGCACCCCTACACATTACACTCATCACACATCCCACATTTGCACAACATACGCAACAAATAATTTACAAAACCACACAATACATAACAACCTACCCTGACACCCCTACCACCCTCAGCATCACATACAGCACATCTGACATACCTGCAGACACCACACCAGCATTCACAGATCCAGCCACTATACCTATCCTACCCACAGACAGCACCAAAGCAAACCCTCAGATATCCACACGTCACCCCACCCACAGACATCACAATCACTGACACTCCTACAGGCAGCACATCCACCATACCTGCAGTCACCATCCCAACAGTCACCCACCCACCATGGCATCCCCCAGCACCTCCACCCCCTCAATCCAAGACACATAAACACCCACACTCACCCACCCAAAAACACCCAGCACCCACAAGCATATCTCGCACAAACATGCGCCCAGGACATCCACACAACACCTCTTTCAACCACTCCCTCTCTCTCCACACCCAAACCCTTTTGCCATGGCTGAATCTTTGTGTCTAAAAAAGCCTTCCTTTCCAAGTTTACCCTTTTCCCTACTCCTCTTTCCCCCATGAGACCCTAAACATGTTGCTTTCCACCCCAAGTCTGTGCCTTCCATCTCCAAGGCTTCCCCTGCCCCCCTGCAAGTATCCATGGCCCTCCCCCTGCCAAGAGAGGTCTATTCCTCCCAAAAGAAGCCAGCCTTCCCCTAAGCCTAAACCTAAATCCCGCCTCCCAAGCCACATCCCAAAGGGCCCCCTCCCAAACCTAAGCCCAACCCCCCCCCAAATGTCCCTGAAGGTGCCTGCCTGCCCCCTTGATGCCCCTACCTGTGGAGGTTACATGGCAGTCGAGAGTCAGATTCGGGGCACACATTTGTGCACTGTGTGCATTCAGACTGTAGTTTCAGGACTAGCCTATGGCCTTTGTTTTTCTAATCTCAGATATTTTAATATATTTAAAACCAACTTGTTGTTGGTTTAGTGGTTACATCTTTGTCATGCATTTCATTTACTAGTATGGAGTTATTCCTGGCTGACATTGGTTGTGTGTCAGTATTTGTGTGTGTGTGGTGCTTGGCTACCTGTATTGTGTGGGTAGGGTGTGAGATTATGTGCTGTGCTTTTGTCCCCCAGTGATAGTGTGTGTTTTGTGTGATGGGCATGTGTCTGTTGGAAACATTTTGTTGTCATGCTATTGAGTGGTGTTCATGTTGACATGTGTTTATTGGTGTGTTGTGTGGCTTGGTGTGTCTTGACAGTGTGCGTGTTTAGTGCATGGTATGTGAGATATGAGGTGCTGTGTGTGATGTGTATGTTGATTGGTAAGTTGTATGGTTGTGTGGTTGTGTGTGTTCATCGCCTGTTGGTTGTAGGTTGTATTGTATGTGTGATGTGTCCCTGGATAGTGTCTATAGTGAGTGCTTGCAAACATATTGACGATGGTATGGGTGTGGTGTTGTTGTGACATGTTGTGGTCTTGTGTTGTATTGTGTCTAACTTGGCCTGTGCTGTGTTTCTGTGCTCAAGTGTGTGTTTTTGACGTGTGATTGTGTTGGCAGTTGTGTGCACTGTGTATGTGTGGCTGTGTGTGTGGCTGTATGTGAGTGTGCGTGTCAGTGTGTAGAGGGTGTGGTTGTCACCCTCCCACCTCCTTTCTGATGGTACATTGGAACATTATACAAGTTACAGGTAAGTGTGTGTACTTACTGTTACTGTCATCGTCTGTGAAGATTCCGTTGCCTTTGTGCAGGGGGGAGCAGCAGGATGACATGTAGTTTTGGTTCAATGGCGGCTCGGACGAGTATGGCTTCCTGAAGGTGAATGTTTCCTTTTATGCTGTTTGTTTCTACTTGGTTTTCCGTAGTGGTGCACCGCAGCAGAAACCTTGGCAGTGTGCTCCCTCGTAATTTGTCCAGCAGAAACAGGGTATCCGCCAGGCCTGCAGGTGCCTTTCATTGTCCGATGCTGTCTGATCATAGTGGTGGTGCTGGCGTTGGTTTGGCTGTATTCTGTTGGGAACACCACCATGGTCATAAATTGGTGGTCTTCCCCACCAGCCTGTTGGCAGTTCGACTGTCACCACCAACACACACTCTTAATGAGGCCCTGAGTCTAAAGAGGTACTTGATTTACATTTTGTTTAATTTTTTTAAATCATCTGTAGATCAGTGATGTCATCAATGACTTAATTTGAGATTTCATCAATGTTGTCATAAATTATGTCATAGAGCACGTCATTGGTGATGTGATATGTGAGGTCAGAAGCAGTGCATGGTGTAGGTGCAAGTTATAGTTAGCTCTGCTAACTATAACTGGTGAATTTCTGTGTTGCATAACGTTAATGTTGTGACTGACATATTCACCAAACTGTAACGTCACTTCAACCTTTGTTTTTTCAGTGAATATGTGTGTGTGTGTATATATATAAATATTGGCACATACACAACTTAGACCACCATTTCAGTGACTAAAAACCAATTATACTGTACAGCACCATGGTACACCTGATATATATATATATATATATATATATATATATATATATATATATATGTATTGTTGGAAAATGGGTTATTGGTAGGGCAGGTAGGTACCTACACCTAGCAACAAGCCACTAACCTCCACATAGGTACAGTTAGGTCTCAGTAAATTAATCCCAGCTCTACCCTTGGTAGCTTGGCATCGAGCGTCAAGGCTTAACTTAGGAGACAAAGTGTAAAGCATTCAAATATCACAAAACAGTAATTAAATAAAACACAGAAAACAGTTTAAAAATCCAAAACCAATTTATAAAAATAGTTTATATTTTTATCTTTAAAATGACACAAAAACGATTAAAATCGGTTCAGGGGAACCGGAGATATGAATTTTTAAAGAATTATTACTTTTCTAGCGCTTAGAAACAAAAAGCGCCAATCGGGTCATCTGGTTGCACCTCGACCGGGGCAAAGTCAAACTTTCAGGCCGACCGCGATGGAGCCCTGCTCGGCTACAGGTCGCGGGAGGCCTCGGTTAAAAAGTTACCTTCTGACTTAGTCTTTATTTTGAAGTTTTAGGGACGAACCTGCCAGTTGAATCCGACCTCCTGGAGCCCTTGTCCGGATACGCAATGTGGGTTTCCTCGGTGGAGACTTTTACCTTCGGACTTAGTCGTTTTTTCGAGATGAAAATCCTTCGACCGGGGTAAACCTGGATCTTGATCCGACGTCCATGGAGCCCTTCTCGGATACGATGGCTGGGAGGTCCCGGTCAACTTTTTACGTTCGGACTTAGTCTCTTTTTTGGATGTTTTTCTTTACCGGGACGAACCGCGAAGTCAGGCCGGGTCGCGGTTGAGGCAAGCCGGCTAGAATTTCCGCGGCGGGTCGGTCCCTCTCTGGAGCTTTTTTCCAAAAATTCTCAAATCTTTTACAAACTTCTGGGGCTTCACCCAGATGTTCTTTTAAGGTTCTTTTGGGGTCCACAGCTCACCCCAAGGGTCCAGAAGTTCTGTGATGGTCCTTGGGGGGTGCGGACTTCAACTCCCAGAATGCACCTAGCGCAAACTCCTTTTTGGCCACTGGACAGTGGTCAGCTGGTCGCTTTCTTCAGGAGTTGGTGCAGGGGACTCTGGTTTAGCAATTTTTCACCTGTAGCAAACAGGGAGTCCCTCCTTGAACCAGTTGAAGCCAGGCAAAGTCCTTCTTGTGGTGAAGCCCAAGTGTGCAGCTGGTGCAGTCCTTCTGAGTGCAGGGTCCAGGTGCAGGCCAGGGGTCCAGCAGGGCAGTCCTTCTTCTTCTTTAGTTCCTTTCTTGTTGATTTCTGGAGGGGATCTGAGGCGTGGGTGCAGGTCTGCCAGTTTTATCCTTGCTCCTGGGTGAAAAGCAGGGGGGCCCTGGTTCTCCAATCAGGGACAGGGTCGTCCCCCTGTGATGACCACTTCCTGGGAAGTGTGGCAAAAATCCATCCCAGAAGGCAAGAGTCTCTAAAAATCCAACATGGATGAATCTGATTTTTGGAGGTTACATCTGGCTGAGCCCACCCACTGGTGTGGCTAAAAATCATAAACACACCCCTCTCCTGCCCTCTCCTAATCTAATCAAGGGGGCACCTAATTGTCTGGGGTTGCAGGATGTGGGGGTGTTGCTGGGTGCTGCAAATGTCCTTCTCTGCCTTTGAAGACCAGTTTGGCAGCCCTCCCCCTTCCTGCCTCACCATCTGCTGAGGGGAGATTCTCTCCCCCAAGCACATTCCTTTGTGTGAAGTCTGGCCACTTCACACCTCATCAAGGCAGCCTGGCAGAAGCTGCTGCAGGCTGGCCAATCAGAGCACAGCAGCAAAAACAATGCAGAGCTGAATTTGGCAACTTTTTAGGTAAAGTCTAAACTTTTTACCTGGACAAGTTATATTAAATCCAACAACTGGAAGTTGTGGGATTTATTACAACATTCAATTTGATACCAAATTCTTGGTATGTAACATTTAAGGAGACTTTAAAATTTAAAATAAAGTCTGCCCATTCTAGCCTATGAAGGCCATTTACTTCAATGAGGGAAAAACGAATTTGGCTGTTTTTACCTCACCAGGGCTTATAAATCTATTTTTATAAAATCCCTGCTTATAGTTACATGGCACCCAGCCCTAGGGGCACATAGGGCACACCTTAGGGGTGACTTATATGTAAAAATAAGGTAGTTTAAGACTTTGGAAGTACCTTTAATTCCAAAGTCGAATTTGCATATAACTTAAATTTAAAAGCAGCCAGCAAGGCAGGCTTGCTTTTAAAATGACACTGGGCACCTCAGCAATGCACCTAGGTGTGCACAACCTATGCTGTGGTCCCTAAACCTTCATGCCCTACCATATACTAGGGACTTATAGGTAGGTTAACTTAGCCAATTATAATTAGCCTAATTTGCATATCCATTTTACACAGAGCACAGGCCCTGGGACTGGTTAGCAGTACCCAGGGCACCATCAGAGTCAGGAAAACACCAGCATAAAGTGGAAAATGGGGGCAAAAAGTTATGGGGCCTCTGCAATCAGCCCTAGTTTCTCACATGTATATATATATATATATATAGAGAGAGAGAGAGAGAGAGAGCACTGAAAACAACAAAGGTTACAGGGACATTATAGTTAGATTCAGAACTTACTTGTACAAAACCATAGAAATTCAGCAGTTGTAGTTAGAGTTATTTCAAGTAACTATAACTTGTGCCCTACGGTAACTATAACTCGTGCCCTTGCCATGCACACTTTTCTCATCAATAATTTTATTGCAAATGTTGTAGTGATAATATCAATGATGCCATAGAAGGTGCCATCAATGGTATAATATGTGGAGTAATTAGCTGTACATGGTGAAGGCGCAAGTGATAGTTACTTTAGGACGCAAGTTAGAGTTACTTAGAATAACTGTAACTATAACTGCTGAATTTCTATGGTTTTATATGAACTTATATTGATATGATTAATATTAAATTAAATAAATATACTTCCACAGCTCAAAATATATCTATTACAAAACAGATTTGCAAAAAAATATCAATTATGTTGCTGGGAGTATTACAAAATATTTGACAAGACATGATAAAAAGCAAACAAATAAGCCTCATTGGCTATTCTGTAAACAGTAGAAAGGCTGTTTCTTGGAAAGCTGTATGGGCTTCTAACCATGTAATGAAACCAAATGGGGAAATTTGCCTTGTTGTTAGACGGAACAAACTACAGATAACCAAACCACTGATACTGTATTATAGTATGTATCTGTGACTAAAAGCTATATTCCTGATAATTATAGAGCTGATTTGAGAATTTGTTGACAGGTCTAAAGTGGGGTAAAAGTCAGTAGCTTAGGCTCCAAACTTTAGAAGTCATAGGTCGATCAATATAAGATAGAGAACGTGTTAATTGCAGTCAAACATTGAGGTAGTATTTGCCGACACTTGTAGAGTTCTGGGTTTGTGTTTCTCCAGTAGTCTATGAAGAGGACCATTTATTTTTTATTTTTGTGATGTTTCATTATGTTTAGTCTGACATTTTTTAATTTCCTGGTCTTGATGGCACATTGGTGTTGCTGGGCCTGGGCTTTCAAACTGAAAAGGGTGCTACTCACAGAGGTGTTTCTACATAATAGTCTGTGAACACACAAAAGTGCTAAAAGTGTTTATTAAAGTCTTACGTTTAAAGGGTCTTTGGTCAGGGACTCGTATTTCCTTTGTTTCAACAATTTTCTTATTGACAAATGTTTTTTTAACAAACTTTACTTTTGCTACCATGAAGTTTAAAATTGCTCCTACATACAAATGGTGAGAAACACTGGGCAACATGTTTGAAATGTCTGTGTAATTCTGGATTAGCTAAACTTGTGAAATAAATTGCATTGTAATAAAGAATGCAAGGTCTGAACCAAACTGATATAAATAATGAGGAGCTACAATTCACATAAAAAAGATAAAAATTATAATATGTAACTAAAGTGAATTGTGCTAAAATTGTGATAAAAATGGTGAACAAATATTGTGTGTGGCCTGTTAAAAAAAACAGAATCCTCACTACTTGGAGCTATAACTACCGGGGACAACTCTGGTGGTCAGAAAATTGCAGGGATGAGAGGGCGTGGCTTGAGCGCTACCTGAGATGGCAGCCTAACGAGGGAGCTCCGCACCCTGCAGGAACATCGCTGCTAACAAATGCGATTTTAACGTCGCTGCAACTGGGGAAAACAAGTTCATGCTCTCAAGAATACACCAATACCAGAGTGACACCTGGGCAAGTAACTTTATAGCACTTTTTGTGCTTTCATTTAATTGAAATGCTGTGTTTCACATAGCGGCCGCCATCTTGGATTTGCATTTTCCTTCACTCGCTGAGGTAAACGCAAGTACGTCATTTATATACTATTCATGGAAGCAGTTAGATCTTTTTTTCCCTTTCTTCTTTCATGGTTTTCAGCATTAATTAGGATGAGACCTAAGCCTATAATGTTGGACAGCAAATATTAACTTCACTACTGAAGGTTTCATGGTTCTTTTTTGAGAATGCTCAAAGCTCCTACATATACGTGAACTTCTACATGAAGACATCTGTTAGGAGCCTTTCAAAAATGTTCGCTTCACAAAAATGAATGATTGAATGTTAAAAGAGATATCTCCTTTGTTTCAAGGATTGTTCACTCACACTATTAAATATGCAGACAGAAAATATGTTTCCCTGCTGTTCTACTTCTACTTGCATCTCTTCATATTTTGTGTATGGGCAGGTTGAAGAAGCTTTATTTGTCCGCCAAAGGTCAGTCACATCAGCTTTCGGACTCAGGTTTGATTCTTAGTCACCAGTTTATGGAAAACACAGCTCCTACTCACAATATGGCACTCACCATTACTTCTCACTCTATATCTGCGCCCATTACCTCACTGAAACATTCAAGAGCATTATATAAAAAGAGGCTTGAACAAGATTCCCCCATCTCCTATATCAATGGAGATCTTACTGGAAGAGAAGAGACCGAACAGTAGGATTCAAAATTTAGATGAGAAATGGTCTATTATGTAAAAAAGAGTTTAAAAAGTAGAGCAATGGGTTAGTAACTTGCAAGATCAAACAAATAAAATTGTGATCTTGGAAAAGGAGGTACTTCAGCTAAAGAAACACTCTGAAGATTTAGAAAATAGAAACAGACACAACAATTTACGCCTGTACGATCTTCCAGAAGGAATAGAGGGAGAGGATTCACTTTCATTTTTTGCTTCCTTCTTGCCGCAGTTATTGGAAATTCCCTCATTCACTATCTTAAATATTCAACGAGCACACAGACTGGGTCAGCATCTCTCTTCTTCTGCTACATCTAATAAACCACAAGGATTGTTCATATTATTTTTTAAATTCACCGACCTCTTGAAAGTTGTGAATGCAGCTATATCCAAGAGACAAATAATATGGTCAGGAAAAAATAATTTTTATTACACAGGATGTCTCAAATGCTACAGTAAATAGGCAAAAATAATTGTTCAAACTTTGTTCTGCTTTACCTACTTAGGGAGCTCGCTACAGCATCTTTCATCCATGTCGTTTTAAGGTAACATATCAAAATAACACTACGTTTGAAGATCCATCCATTCTTACGAGTTTTATAAACGCTCACATGAAGGTTTCTATGGACAGAAACGGGCCCTCTACTTGCTATTTTTTTTATTATTGTTCTTCTCTTCATGTTTTCTCTATTCTAATGCTTCTTAATATAGTTTAATGTAGAGTGGTATTTTGGGTTAATTTATCTCTTTCTCCCTTAATAAGTATTTGCATTTCCTAGGAAGTTACCCATCCTTTTCTTGTACTGTTCCATTGTGGATGTGAGGCCCCTGTGGGATGTGCTATCTTCATTTGTGCTGTCACCACTCTCCGTTTTCTCCTTTTTTCAATTCAAGTATGTGTATAGAGCCATCATTTTTTGGCATGTACTGTCTTCCCTTGTTTTCTTTATGTTCCATTTCCTCTTGTGTCTGTCCTCTACTCATCCCTGTCCTAGCCTTTCCTCAATTTGTATTTTACTATATGGCATATGGCTCATTCTTGTTGTTATGATGTTTACATTTTATACTTATTTAATGGTTCGGATTGTCTTCCTGAGCTTAATATGCTTATTGTTAATGTGTTACATTCAGAATAATCTCATGGAATGTAAAGGAATTTACCAACCCTATAGAAAGACAGAGAGTATTGTCCCATTTAGCTAAGGTTAACCCAGCTTTGACTTTGCTGCGGGAAACTCACCTGAATGATGCTGAAGCATTAAAACTCAAGCGCGGTTGGGTGGGTTCAGTATTGTTATCCTCCAACTCTATTAAAAATAATAAATTTATACTTTTATGTAAGAAGAATTTAGATCTCAAAGTTGTGTCACAGGAAAATGATGCAGACGGGAGATGGATTATCGTTAAATTATTAATTGACAAAAAATCCCATTACAATTTTTAATGTTTATGGCCCCACCCAAATAGATTATAATTTTAGGCCCAATGTCTCGAATACAAATATACTTATTTTATTTTGGGAGGTGACTGTAATCAGATTATGGGCCCTTTTGTGGACAGATAATCCTCAATTAGATTTCTCCCACAAAAAATGCATAAACAGTTTCAGTCTGTTATTTCACTAACTGCCTTAATTAATTCCTGGAGACTGTAATCATACATCACAAGCTTATACTTTTTATTTTAACACACACAGTTTATTTACCAGATTATATGACATCTTTGTTTCCCACTCTCTATCCCAAAATATTATTCAATCAGACATTAGCTCTATCCTACTCTTAGATCATGGTATGGTAGTTACAGATTTTGATTTGGTTCCTTATCCACCTTCCTTATGTTGATGCTGTTTCAATAACTATTTTCTAAAAGACCCACAATTTTCTGCTTCTTTCATATCTTTTGTGACTGAATTATTTTCCCTTCATGACTCTCCTGAAACTTCACCTTAACTTTTATGGGACACATTTAAAGCTTCTCCTTGGGGTTTTATTATTGGTTATGCTTCAAAGAAAACTAAAGATTGGACTAAACAACATAAATCTTTATTAAACTCAATTAAAACATTGGAACAGAGATATTATTCCTCTAAGTTTAATGATGACCTTCAAGACCCTTTGAAAGCTAAATTCCACTTTAATGAAATTTCAACTACAGAAGCTTCCTCCATATTATTGAACAAGAGTGCTCCTTTCTACAGTGGGTGCAATAAAGCTGGTAAATTGTTGGCTAATTATCTTAAAGTTAAAAAACAGCTAAGATTGAATTTTTAACTAAAGCGCAAGGAGCACAAATATTTAAGGATAAGGATATTTTAGAAGAATTTACTAATTTCTACAAAATATTGTAGCGATGCCTGATTCCAAAGTGCAATCAACTAATATTGATTCATATCTTCAAAACTCTTCCAAAATCATTCCCTGGCATCTGGATTTTACTTCTCTAGAGGCAGATATATAATTCTCGGATATCTTAAAAGCGCTTACAATCTTACATAAGGGAAAGGCACCTGGCCCAGATGGTTTCACTAGAGGATATTTTCTAAATTTTTCAAATATTCTTTCACCTCGATAATTAAAACTTTTCCACTTTTTCACTGATAAAGGTAATACATCAGGTACATTTCAAGAAGCTACATTTTCCCTTGTACATAAAGAAGCGAAATATCCAGTTCACTGTAAAAACTATACATCTATCTATCTACTGAATGTCGACTATAAAATATTTGCAAAAATGTTAGCTTCTCGCATTGAGGATTTCTTTCCTCACATTATAGATAAGGAACAATCAGGCTTTAGAAAGGGTTGATTAATCTCTGATGATACTAGATTATTTCTAAATGTCTTAAGTAAGGCCTTTCTCCTTAAATATCAATTAGCAGCAATAACTATTGAGGCTGAAAAAGCAAAGCATTTGATAGGTTAAACTGGGAGTTTATGCTTGAATCTTTGGTGGTCATTACAACCCTGGCAGACGGTGTTAAAGCGGCGGTAAGACCACCAACAGGCCGGTTGTAACAAAATAGCAATTACGACGTGGTGGAAACCGCCAACAAAGACAGCCACTTTAACACTCCGACCGCTACGGCGGTACAAACAAACAGCACGGCGGACACCGCCAACAGACAGGCGGGAGACAATGTACCGCCCACACTATTATGACAGGCCAATCCACCACCTTTTCCGGGGCAGATTCACTGCGGATAAAAACACGCGGAAACAGGAATTTCAAAGGGAAAACGCTCACCTCTACACACTCCACGAGGAACGAGGACACCATGGAACCGGAACTCCAAATCCTACCTGCGATAGTCTTCCTGCTCCTCTACCAGGAGCACGAACGCTGGCGGTGAAGATCACGGTGAGTACTGCACCTACGACACAGGGGAGGCAAAAAACAGGGACACACACACGCAACATCCCCACCCTCACCCACTACAACACACACACTAATGCATATCAATACATCACAGTTACACCCACCAAGCCTCCCCGGAAGAATGCAAAGACCAAAGAAAATGTGTAACCATCAGAATATATTACAAACAAGAAGGCAGAAATATATATATATATATACACCATGTACAAAATATATACCAGGCATAGTAGTCCAGGTACTGCACAAAGAAAGTCCGTGGAACACTGGGACCACACGGTATGGGCAAGGCCCACACAAGATCCCCGACCATGATGGAGAGAACACTGCAGGGGCATCAGACAGCAAGAAAACAGGCACCTCAAGAGGAGGGAAAGGGGGGGCACCTCAGCCACTTGAGTGCACAACGCCAAAACCACGAGGGGGCCACATGCCTACTGTTACATCCTGGGGAGTGCAAAGCCACAGTCTCTCAAGTCTCCCAAGTGGGTGGTTTGCCCACTGTTCAATCCTGGGGAGTGCAAAGCCACAGTCTCTCAAGTCTCCCAAGTGGGTGGTTTGCCCACTGTTCAATCCTGGGGAGTGCAAAGCCACAGTCTCTCAAGTCTCTACAGTGGGTGGGTTGCCCACTGTTCAATCCTGGGGAGTGCAAAGCCACAATCTCTCAAGTGGATAACAGTCTCCACTGGTTCTGGAGGGGGCATGGTGCCCAGAGTGCTTCATCCTGTTTAGGACAGAGGTAGTGGATGGATGTCTCCACTGGTTCTGGAGGGGGACTGGTGCCCAGAGTGCTTCATCCTGTGAAGGACAGAGGTAGTGGATGGATGTCTCCACTGGTTCTGGAGGGGGACTGGTGCCCAGAGTGCTTCATCCTGTGAAGGACAGAGGTAGTGGATGGACGTCTCCACTGGTTCTGGAGGGGGACTGGCGCCCAGAGTGCATCACTCACCCCGTGACGGACCCAGTTGCGTCAGGGCCCCTGCCGCTCATGGGCTAGCAGTGCTTGATTTGGAGGTACCCTGTTCAGCGGTGCTTGAGTTGGCGTGCCCTGTTCAGCGGTGCTTGAGACGGCGGTGCCCTGTTCAGCAGTGCTTGAGATGGCGGTGCCCTGTTCAGCGGTGCTTGAGTTGGCAGTACCCTGTTCAGCGGTGCTTGAGACGGCGGTGCCCTGTTCAGCGGTGCTTGAGTTGGCGGTGCCCTGTTCAGTGGTGCTTGAGACGCCGGTGCCCTGATCAGCGGTGCTTGAGTTGGCCGTGCCCTGTTCATTGGTGCTTGAGTTGGCGGTGCCCTGTTCAGCGGTGCTTGAGACGGCGGTCCTTCATGGCCCAGCGGGGCTTTTGCTGGCGGTCCTTCATGGCCCAGCGGGGCTTTTGCTGGCGGTGGCCTCCTGGGCAGCTGTGCTGGGGCTGGCGGTGGCCTCCTGGGCAGCTGGGCTGGGGCTGGCGGTGGCCTCCTGGGCAGCTGGGCTGGGGCTGTGGTGGCCTCCTGGGCAGCTAGGCTGGGGCTGGCGGTGGCCTCCTGGCCAGCTGGGCTGGGGCTGGCGGTGACCTCCTGGGCAGCTGGGCTGGGGCTGGCGGTGGCCTCTTGGGCAGCTGGGCTTGGGCTGGTGGTGGCCTCCTGGGCAGCTGGGCTGGGGCTGGCGGTGGCCTCCTGGGCAGCTGGGCTGGGGCTGGCGGTGGCCTCCTGGGCAGCTGGGCTGGTGGTGGCCTCCTGGGCAGCGGGGATGATGGCGGTCTTCTCCGCCGTGCAGCTCTTCCCAGACTTGCCGGGTTTCTTGTGGCCCTTCCCCACCTTGGTAGGTGTCACAGCTGACTCCACACTCCCACCGGGACCCCTGGGAGCGGCTTTGGTGGCTGGAGTCTTCCCCCTCTCCCGCCGGGCACTGGCCAACTTCTGATGCTTCACAGGTGGGGGACTGTCTGTGCTGTGGCTCCGTGACACACTTGCTGTCCTGGTGGCCGGTGCACTCCACATACCAGTGACTACAGGCACCACTGGTCCTGGAGATGTTTTAGCTGAGGTGCTACTTCGGGACCTATGAGATGGACGGGGTGGGGGAGGTGTGGGAAAAAGGTCAAGGGTAGACAGGAAACGTTTTTGGGACACACTGGGATGGGTAGCTGGAGGGGGTTTGGGAGTGGAGGAAGAGGTGGTGGTTGTAGGAGGTGTTTGTTTGCTTACTTTGGGTGAAGGTGCATGCGCTGGAGGCTGTTGTGAGGTGGATGGCTGTTGGGTGGGTGTGTGCCTGTGTTTGTGTATCTTGGGAGGGGGCGTCATGGACACACTGGGAGAGGACACAGGGGACGTGTGAATGGTAGTGGGGGTGGTGACTGCTCGTGAGGGGGGTGTGGTGGTGGGTGTGCTGTAGAGGGACGTAGTGGCTGTAGAGGTAGTGCATGCAGGTGTGAGTGTAGACGAGACTGGGAGGAAGGAGGGAGATGACGAGGAGGGGGACACAGTGGAGGCAGTGGATGTTGGTGTGTCTGCATGTGTGTGTTGCTTGCGTGAGTGCCTGTGGGATGTGTGGTGCTTATGTTTGCCTGAGCTTCCCTTGTGTGTTGAGGTGTGTGCAGGCTGGTCTGATGGTGTGCTTGGGATAGGCAGAGGTACAGGGGATTGGGTATGGGTGGAGTAAGTTGGAGGGGGGAGGCTAGAGACAGGGACAATGGCTGCCATCAGTGCTGAGGCCAGAGTTTGAAAAGCTCGGTGACGGGCCGCCTGACCAGAATGAATGCCCTCCAGGAATGCATTAGTTTGTTGCAACTGCCTTTCTACACCCTGGACGGCATTCAAAATGGTAGACTGCCCAACAGTGAGGGACCTGAGGAGGTCAATGGCCTCCTCGCTGAGGGCAGCAGGGGTGACTGGGGCAGGGCCTGAGGTGCCTGGGGAAAAGGTGATACCCACCCTCCTGGGTGAGCGGGCACGGGCGAATGCTGAGGGGCTGCTGGGAGGGCGGTGCTGGTAGGGGGGGTGGAGGCTGTACCTGTAGATGCGGGGGCACAGATGTTGCCGCCACCAGAAGGGAGCTCCCATCAGAGGACGAGTCCGTGTCGCTGGTGTCAGCTCCTGTCCCGGCCGTGGAGCTCCCCTCGCCCTGCGTCCCACTGGTGAATTCAGACTCCGTAGTCTCGCCCTCCAGGGCCATGTGGGATGCAGCTCCCCTCTGCTCCGGTGCCACTGCTCCTCTGCCTGATGATGCTAATGCACACAAGAACAGGGAGACCACAAAAAGGGGGGGATGACAGAAGAAAGACATGTTGAGTGCATGGATTACCGCTACCGTTGGCGGACACGACAGACACAGAAGCCCCCTGCACTACGCTGCGCTCTTGGGCTCCACTGTTCAATTCCTGGGAAATAGCCTACACGGCTATGGATGACATCTGAACACATAGATGACACAGGGGCATGAATAGCTGTGGGGTGGGGTGCCACATGGCCTGCCTTACTGAGGGGCCTTGCCTACAGAACTCGCTCTGGCCTAGGGGAACCGACAGCCCTCCTCCCCCACCCAGACACCTCCACTGTGCGCAAAGTCAGCAGAATGAGAGTGTACTTACCCCCTTGTGTCTGCTGTGATGCCCTCAAGCGCCCATCCAACTCCGGGTAGGCCACCGCCAGGATCCTGAACATCAGGGGGGTCATGGTGCGACGTGCACCCCTCCCACGTTGGGAGGCCATCCCCAGCTGAGCCTCCGCCATCTTCTTGCTCCAGCGGCGAATGTTCTCCCATCTTTTCCGGCAGTGGGTGCTCCGTCTGTGGTAGACACCCAGGGTCCGGACGTCCTTGGCGATGGCACGCCAAATATCTTTCTTCTGGTGGGCGCTGACCTACATGAAATGTACAGGGGAAGAAGAGAAGTCATTACCAACTGCACCGTCAAAGTGATTGGCCCCCATCCCTACCCTTGCCATGTGGCACATGCATTCACCGTCTTTCATGCACGCAGCACTCAGCCCCCTTCCTTCTTACATCCAGCCCTCTCCACACAGGCATAGCCCATACAACATGCTCCCTGTGTACTTACCTGCTTGTCTGGAGGACCGTAGAGTAGCGTGTACTGGGGGAGGACCCCATCCACGAGCTTCTCCAACTCCTCCGATGTGAAGGCAGGGGCCCTTTCCCCATTGTCTCTTCCAGACCGAGATCACAGCAGCACTTGCAGTGTAGGTCCTCTTTTGTCGAAGATCAGGTATCGAGTGATTGAACAGATAGAAAATGGCGGTCACATCCACGGCGGTGCGTACCGTCACCGCCGGCGTACATCGTCATTGGCTCCTGGGACCCATAGGGTCCAATGTTAACCAATGCAGCATTGCGCTGCGGTCTTCGACCGCCTACCGCGACGGTGTAAAACGCCAGCGCAGTTACCTCACATCCCATTGTCCCACTTTAGAGGTCAGGCAGCTGCCATTTCAGGGGCCCACATGGCTTCATTTTCAACTGCGTCAAACATAACTAGGCCTAGATTCAACACACATACAGGCCACCTTTTGTGTATGATTGGTGTTCTGGGTAAACTGTGGGTACGTACCTCTGAGTTGTTTGACTCTGTGCTCGCTGTTGTCCTTCATAGGCACCGTCCGCTGGGACATGTGAGGAGATGGCAGCATCCTCCGGTGTACCGACCGTTGGTGGACCTTTCGACAATGGAGGAGCGACATTTGATAATCACCTACAGGCTTGACCGTGCCACAATCCAGCAACTGTGTACCCAGTTGGAGCCAGACCTGATGTCAGCAATCCGCCATCCCACAGGATTCCCCCCTCAAGTGCAGGTGCTGTCAGTGCTCCATTTCCTTGCAAGTGGGTCATTTCAAACAACTGTGGCCATGGCATCAGGGATGTCCCAGCCTATGTTTTCCAACGTATTGTCCAGAGTGTTGTCTGCCCTTCAGAAACACATGGGGAGCTACATCGTTTTCCCTCAGGTGGAGGATTTGCCTACAGTGAAAGGTGATTTCTATGCCCAGGGACATATCCCCAACATCATAGGTGCCATTGATGGGACCCATGTGGCTTTGCCCCCCCCCCCACAGGAGTGAACAGGTGTACAGAAACAGGAAGAGTTATCATTCTATGAATGTACAGATGGTATGTTTGGCAGACCAGTATATCTCCCATGTGAATGCCATGTTCCCTGGCTCAGTGCATGACGCCTACATCCTGCGGAATAGCAGCATCCCTTATGTGATGGGTCAACTCCAGAGGCACCGTGTGTGGCTATTAGGTGAGCACCTGGAAGCAAGTCAGTGGGAATGGTTGTCTGGGTCTGGGGTTATCCCTCCAGGTTAGTGTGTGTCTAACAGTTGCCCCTCGCCATTTGCAGGTGACTCTGGTTACCCCAACCTGTCATGGCTACTGACCCCAGTGAGGAATCCCAGGACAAGGGCAGAGGAACGCTACAATGAGGCTCATGGGTGAACTAGGAGGGTGATCGAGCAGACCTTCGGCCTCCTGAAGGCCAGGTTCCGGTGCCTCCATATGACAGGTGGATCCCTATTCTACTCACCAAAGAAGGTGTGCCAGATCATCCTGGCCTGCTGTATGCTTCACAACTTGGCTTTGTGACGACAGGTGCCTTTTCTGCAGGAGGATGGTCCAGATGGCGGTGCTGTTTCAGCTATGGAGCCTGTGGACAGTGATGAGGAGGAAGCAGAGGAAGAAGACATGCACAACAGGGACTCCGTGATCCAGCAAAATTTCCAGTGAGACACAGGTAGGAATACAAACCTGCCTACTACATGTACTTTGACACTACTACCTCTCCCCTGTCTGTCGTTTTCACCCAGTGTATGGTCACTGAGTTGTCACTTTCCCTTATGATTTCACAGATGTGGGTCCCACTGTGTGACATCTGCTTAGATTCCTCATGGACTAGAGCTGTGTGACATAGGTATGTTGACATTACTATTTAAAAAACGTTTTGTCACTGTAATTGCTAATACACTATTTCGAAATCACAGACAGACTCCAAATCATTTTGTGCTTTAAGTGTGTTTATTTAAATGCCCAATATTGGAGGGGGTAGTGAAATGGTGAGGGGTGATGGCGGAGGAGTGTCGATGGCAGAGTCCAGTCTATTAGTCTCACAGGTGCATTGCCCATATGGGCATAGGAAGTGGACCTGGGGCAGTTTAATTATGGGCAGGGTGACAAAGTGGGACAGTAGGATAACAATCAGGGTGGTCTCATTTCTTGGCGGGGGTCTTGGCATCGTGCTCTGTCTTTGTTCTGGATCTCAGGGACCGTTTGCGGGGTGGTTCTCCCTCTGCAGGGGGTGGGGTGCTGGTGTGGTGGTCCTGTGGCGGGGCGTCCTGTCCACTAGCACTGGCGGAGGCGGTGGGCAGTTCATCGTCCATGCTAGTGTCAGGGGCCCCTTGTACTGTCTCAGTGTCCCTCCTGGTGTTGAGTACTTCCTTCAGCACCCCTACGATGGTGCCCAGGGTGGAGGGAGTTCCTCCCTGAAGCCCATATACTGTTCCTCCTGCATGCGCTGGGTCTCCTGAAACTTGGCCAGTACCGTTGCCATCGTCTCCTGGGAGTGGTGGTAGGCTCCCATGATGGAGGAGAGGGCCTCGTGGAGAGTGGGTTCCCTTGGCCTGTCCGCCCCCTGTCGCACAGCAGCCCTCCCAGTTCCCCTGTGTTCCTGGGCCTCTGTCCCCTGGACCGTGTGCCCACTACCACTGCCCCCAGGTCCCTGTTGTTGTTGGGGTGGTGGGTTATCCTGGGTTCCCTGTAGTGGTGGACATACAGCTGATTGACGTGTCCTGGGAATGGAGGTATGGGCCCGCTGGGTGGGTGCTGTGCTGGTGTTGCCAGAGGGGGGAAGGTCTGTCGTGGCCTGTGCCTGTGTGAGGGGAACCGACTTTCCAGAGGTCCCCGATGGTCCGGGCTGGTCATCTAGATCCAGTTGGACAGAGGTGCTGTCATCACTGTGGGCCTCTTCTGTTGGTGGTGTGGACATGTGTGGACCCTCCTGTCCGGTGACGTTGGGTAGGGGTCCTGCTGGGGTATAAAAGGATGTTTATTAAATCTGTGTGTGTAATGGTGTGCAATGGGTGGGTGACTGTGTACCCCAGTGCTAGCATTCCTTTGTGGGAGCTTGTATGATGATGGTTTAGGGGGGTGTCTGGGTATGTGCAGTGGGTATGCTTTGGTGATGAGTGTCCATGCTTTGTTGTTGCATGCAGGGCTTGGTGTTGGGATGTGTGGGTTGTGATGTTGGGACATATGTGAGGAGTTGGGGTGCTGGGGGTGAGGGTGGGGGTATGTGATAGCATGCAGGTAGGGTGGGGGATGTAATAGTAAAGCTTTGTCTTACCAGAGTCCATTCCTCCAGCTACTCCTGTGAGGCCCTCAGGATGCAGAATCGCCAAGACCTGCTCCTCCCATGTTGTTAGTTGTGGGGGAGGAGGTGGGGGTCCGCCGCCAGTCCTCTGAACCGCCAGGTGGTGTCTTGAGACCACGGAACGCACCTTCCCCCGTAGGTCGTTCCACCTCTTCCTGATGTCCTCCCGATTTCTTGAGTGTTGTCCCACTGCGTTGACCCTGTCCACTATTCTTCGCCATAGCTCCATCTTCCTAGCTATGGAGGTGTGCTGCACCTGTGATCCGAATAGCTGTGGCTCTACCCGGAAGATTTCCTCCACCATGACCCTGAGCTCCTCCTCCAAGAACCTGGGGTGTCGTTGCCGTGCCATGGGGTGGTGTAGGTGATGTGTGGGGTGGAGTGTGTGGTGATAAGTGTGGTGATATGTAGTGGTGTGTTGTGTGAGGTGCGTAGAAGTTGTGTGGGTGATGGTGTTGTGTGCCTGTGGATGCTGTTGTTCTTGCTGGTGGTGTCTCTCTCTGGCCTTTTTTCGGAATTTTTGGTAGTAGGGGTTTGTGGGAGATGTGGGTGTGTGTTTTATATTGTATTGGATGTGTGGGAGTGGTGTGTGTATGTGTATCAGGTGTGTGTATTTTGAATTGTCCAATGTGGCTGTGTTTTGTCAGAGTGTGTGTATTTTGAGCTTGGCGGTGTGTACCGCCAATGGAATAACGCGGTTGAAATACCACTGCGTGGATTAGTGTTTTGTGATAGTGTAGGCGTATTTCTGTTGGCGTGACGGTGTCGGTTTTGTTTTTGACAGTTTATCACTGACCTTTGGTGTGGCGGACTTGTGTGGGTGTCTGACTTTTGGCGGATTCCGAGATGTGGGTCATAATAGCTGTGGCGGAATTCCGCTGCGGCGGCGGTGTGTTGGCGGTCTTCTGCACGGCGGTAAGCGCCTTTTGCCGCCAATGTTGTAATGAGGGCCTTTGTCTTGGCACAGCTTTGGTCAAAACATTACTGCCCTTATTTCAGTTTTATATAATTCTCCCAAAGCTTCCATCTTAGATAATGTATAACCTCCCCATATTTTCCCCTCTCCCATGGGGTTCGTCAGGGTCATCCTCTTCCCCCTCCTTTTTAACCATTTTTAGCTCACATTTGGCAGAATTCAGCCATAACAGGTTTCCCATATGGTGACTAATCTTTAAAGTTAGCTGCATATGCTGACAACATTCTTCTTTTCATATCACATCCTGAAGTTTCTCTTTCTGCATTACTCACAGAAATTATCTCTTTCTCTGAAGTTTCAGGTTTTCAAAATTAGCATGGACAGGACTTAAATTATTCTGTTAAATAATTATACCACTAAAAAGTCCTTTATCACATCTCCTTTGCAATGGGCACACTCTAAAGTAAAATATTTAGGTATCTAGTTTACTAATTCAGTTCAAGATACTGTTACAGTCAGTTGCAAACACTGCTTTACTTACATTGAAAACTTAGGGACTCATAACAAGCACCAGACTCGCGGTGGCGGTCAGGACCGCTGCTGCTGTGGTGGTGCGACTGCCATATTAAGACCCTGGCTGTTAGATACCAGGGTACCACCAGCGCCACCGGGATCCATTATCCCGAAGACCTGGTGGTGGCAGAGATCGCAATCAACCCTGTCCTGCTGTTTATGACCTCATTCTCCACCAGCCTTTTCATGGTGGTTTTATTGTTCTCCGTGGAGAGCAAGTGCAGGGGGCCCCCTGTACTTGGCATGGGCAGTGCAGGGCTCTCCCTGCCCAGCACAATCACAATGTTCACTGTCTGCTGGTGCACCCTGCAGTGAAAGCACTGTCGGAAACAATGCTGCCACCTGTTTCCCACTACACTGACGGGCGCACATCAGCCTAGCGAAAAACACCAAATAGGTTTGGCAACGTGGTCGCCACTACGTTGGTGCCACCCTGTCAAGAGTTTGGCGTACGGGCTTTCCCATCCAGCAAACTAAAAATGAGAACCTTAATCTAATCATGGAACCCAGTATTTTTGTCATAGTGGGGCCACTTAGGGCCTGATTATGAGTTTGGTAGTCAGAAAACCCGACCTCCGACTCGTGGTCCCACCAGCCCCTTTACAGGTTTTCCACTGGGCTGACCAGCAGAAACCAAGGTTTCTGCCAGTCAGCCCAGTAGAAAACATGCAGCAGCATTGGACCCAGCTCTACATGGAGCCGAGTCCAATGCCGTTGCACAGGTGGCTCCCCCAGCACTCTTGGAATGCGCACTGTCTGCGCAGCAGACAATGGCATTCCAACGGTGCTGGGGAAGTCGGCCCCTGCACTGCCACAACAATGTTATTGGCAGTGCAGGTGCCTTGTCCTGCATTTGTTCTCCACCAGCCTTTTCATGGCGGTTGTTTTCTGCGTAATTTCATATTTGCCATATTTGGGACATAATCCATTATCCAATTTTTAACAACAACATGTGTCTAGCTCAAATAGATCAAAAGTTATTAAAAACATGGCAACATATGTTGCTATACAGTGGCAGCCTCTTTGTAAAGGTTGATTGGTCTACTTTCTGTTGTGTACTGAATCCTAGTTTGTTTTTTTATTGGATACAGGAGTTAGGTTAGCCTTTGGCTTGCAGACTCGTGCCCCCGTCACCAAGTGACTTTTCCCCTACTTGGCTTGCTCTGTTTTACGCCATTTATTTAATTAAATCTTTTAAGATGGCTGCCTTGTTTTTAGTTAGGCCCATGTTTTAGTTTGCGTTATCAGTGCCACAGCGCTAAGGCGTCAATATCAAGCGACAAAGATAAACAAACTGTAGGTGTTCACTTGAGGTACTTTCCCTCTCCACGCTTTCGAGAGAATTGTTTATATAAATTGCTGTCCCAAGAATGCCTTATTATCTATTGTTTGGGAACAGACCTACGCCAGGGGTCCAAGCAGATCTGTATACATACACCTCACTTAAACAGATAGTCAGAGACCAGATGCCATTGCTGCTATGGATGCTGCACGTCACCTTGACGCCGACCCTGTCTTTGTGTCCCTACGAAGTCTAAGCTAGAGACCTCATTCCAAGGTAACAAGGGTTGGGGGCTCTTCTCATGGACATGGAATTGGCAGATTAGGTTTAACATGCCCAGCTCTCTTCTAGGTTAGAGGTTAGGCTCATTATGCTAGGGTATTAGGACATATCCCATACTTTATGTCTTTCTATGTTATTGCAAGATGGTGGGGGTCTTTGTATTAATGACTCTTGTCTTTACCATTCTGATTCTTGCACTGTTCATTATCCTCATCATTGCAACCCATGTAACTTATCGCAGATTGCAGTTTTGCTGAATAAAACCTATTGAAACTTTACTACATCTTTTTAATTGCTTGTGTTTGATTGAGACATGTTGTTTATGTGAGAAAGGGGTAATCTCCGTTTAACCACGACACTCCCTGGGATGTCACACTTTTGAGTCTATGCGTAAAGGCTGCCACAAATCACCTTTTACTGTTTGGGTTTCTGTTGAGGTGCTGCTTGTGAGCCGGGAGGGTGAGGATGACAGTTGCAACTTGTTGGAGGACTGGCATAGTCACCTACAGACACAAGTACTGTCATCCTTAAACCAGCAGTCTTGCCTGGAGCAAGAGTCCAACTACGACAGTTGCTTATGGCTGCATTTGTCTGGTAAACTTGCAGTAGTGAAGTGAAACCTTTTTCCAGACAGTTTTATTCTTTGTAAAAATGACAAAATAAGCAATTAATACTATCACACAATTTTCCACTTTTTGCCACATAATTTGCCTTTCCTTGTCACATAAATCCATTGGCATGGCTATATATAAATAAATTCAGCAGTAGCAGCAGGGGAGCTCTGAAAAGAGTGTGGCATAGGGCAAACAGCCCCAGCTGCAACCCCCTTGTGACTGTGCCCCCATGATGGCCCTGATTCCATACAACGTTGTTAAAAGGTGTTCACATCAAACACTACCTTACTTACCACCAAGGACATGTAATACTGCCTGCCAAGAATAATTAAATTTTTGGTCCTAAATTGTTTCTCAGAAGATATCACAGTTTTGACTAGATACAGGAGTCAGGTTTTAGATTCTGACCTGCATTCAAATTAATTGCCACACGGTTAGTCAATATGCTGGTTAGTCATATGCTGGTAGAGCTGCAAATTTAGGGGGGGCAATTTCACAGTTAGTGTGAATCTGCTGCAGTGAAAGTTCAGATGAATTTCTATTTCAGACCATGCTCCAAAACTGCATCAGACAAGAAGGAGAACTGGGCTCATTATTATAAGCCTGCTCCTGTCTAAACTACAATACTATTTATGTTGGCCTACCAAAATATGCTATGGCTTCATTTGAGATCAGTCAAAATGTGCTTTTTCATACTCTTGCTATACTCCTCAACATCTAAATTAACTTCACTGATTGCACAACGTCTATCATTTTCATTTTCTGTAGCTCATCTGTACCAGTGCAAATCCCTACCTTGATTCTGCAGATCTCTGAAACTCCTTTGTATGGAGCTTGCACTTCATGTATGGGATAAAGTACCCCTTGTCACCCATTATAAGGATATTGAAAGTCACAACAAGGGGTTCCAGGATTATATAGAGGCATGAGACCAGAGGCCGAGTTCCTTTATAAGGTTATGGAACTCCAAAACAACTTGCAATATCCTTATCATATATGGCAGGAGGTACTTTATTCCTTATAATATATGGCTACACCATCACCTTTGCCACAAACCACTAAAATCCTAGGTGTGTAGCTCTTTCATATAAAAGAGAAAGCATGTTTACACACATGAAGAATAAAAATAGAATCTCTAGTGAAAAATTAAACGCACCAAAAAAGCTGTTTGATACTTGTTGCACAAATATATTAAAATCAGCTTTATACAGGTTCTTTTTTTTAAAAAGAAAAGGCACAGTAGAAACAAGCAGAACAATTCTAACTTTTTTATAATTATCCAAGCAATGCAAAACATAACCATGTTGCCATGAACTTCTACTTTATACTTGCCACTGTATAACCAGAAAAAGCAAAGCAGAAGAAAGAAAAGCAAGGTTGGTATCGTAGATGGATTCTCGCTCCTAGGTGAAACTGCTGGTTTAGAGATGATAGAACTTTGTTTTGTAGGCGATTGAGTCACTCCTACAACAAGTAGCAACTGTTGGCCCAACCTTCCCAGCTCACAAGCAGTACCCCACCAAAAACCCAAACAGTAAAAGGCGATTTCTGGCACCCTTACGCATGGACTCTAGATTGCAACATCTCAGGGGAGTCGCAGTGGAACGGAATATGCCCTTTTCTTACGTTAGCAATAAGTCTCAGTCACACACAGGCAATGAAGGAGATGCAGGAGAGTTTTCAATAGGTTTTTTGAAAACACTTCAATCTACGGTAAAATGCATGGGCTGCAATAATTAGGATAACAAATACTAAAAGAAACGTTATTGTGAAGATGAGAGTTGTGAATACAAAGATCCCCACCATCTTGCACTAAGCATCAAATGCAAAATCCCTAGCATGGAGAACCTAATCTCTAACCTAATGAGAGCTATGTATGAAAAACCTAATCTGCTAGTACCATGTCCATGAGAAGCGCCCCCAACCCTTGTAACCTAGGAATGAGGTCTCTAGGTCAGACTCGGTGGGGACATGAAGGCTGATTTCTGCAGCAGGGTGATGTGCAGCATATATGGCATTGATACCATCTGGTAGGAATCCCTCTGATAACCCTGCATGTGTGAGGTATAATTATTCAGACCATGTAGGACCCCTGATGCAAGTATGTTCCAAAACAATAGATAAGGGATCATACTTGTGGTAGCAACTATGTAACAATCCCCGACAAGTGTAGATTTTGTTCCTGTCACCCATAAGTGAGAAGGGGGCATGATGTGCCTACCTACGTTCATCACTTGATTATGACGCTGATAGTGATCCCTTCTCAGAGTGTCACTGATAACGGAAAATCAAATTATTTCTCTAACTATAAACATGGCAGTCATTTTAAAAGAAATAATAAAAAAGAATGGGCTAAAGCAGAGCAAACTAAGTAGGTTAAAAGTCACGAGGTGATGGAGCCACAGGCCTGCAAGCCAAAAGGCTGAGCTAACCTCCTGAGTCTCAATAAAACTAACAGGATCCACTAAATGTGTTTTTTGTTCTTTGAGCAGCTGCTTTAATTATGCTTCAAAAGCTAATCTGCCTTTCAATTCAGCTGCTGGATCTGGCAACAAGCACTGTGATGTCAGAAATTAACAGTTATAAGTTGTTAAATTTGACTTTAGACATGATATCTTTATAAGCAGCGATAGGCTGTGTCACAAGTCACCTATTATAAAGAAGCTAGAGCCTGTTTTTATGCAGCGATTGTAGAATACCATGCATTATAAGTCAGTAAAAAAAAAAAAATTGCACACTCCTGCTTTACCCTCCCAATCTTCTTGTGCTGGTGGGTGTTCTGTTCCAGGATGGTGACGCCTGCAAAAGATGATCACCATTTACAAATTAGCATGTTTAAGAGTATTCAGAAACATTTATGAGTAGTTTCCTAGCTTGAAGAATATAATATGTCAAATATGTACTCCTGTCAGGAGAAAAATAAACACGTTTTAGATGGATATAAAGAAGAAAAAGCCAAAGAGCCAGAGGGTGTGTAGCAATAGGGGATTCCTTGTGCGTAAGAACACTTACTTGAGGCGTAAAAAAATCAAAAAGTACAAGCATTTCTGCCTGACGTTGCCTCACGTGAAACTGTACATTTTTGTTTGAGAAAGTACTTACGCATGTGAATACTCCAAGGATTCTGGGGCGGACACAGTTTTCCAGGAGCAGGCCCAAACTTCTTTTAAAGTTCCAAAAACACTTTTGAAATGCCCTCAAAACGTAGATATAATATGTGATTAACTGCCACCCTTTTTAGACAGCCGTCCTGCCAACTCTCTTCGCTTTAAACAAAATGTCTGGAACTGCACCTTCTCGCCAGGACATGCCAACCTTAATTTATTGTTCTTTTTATTATTCGTACACGTAGGTGTATTTTGTCTATCCTCCCGTTCGAAGAGCTTATAAAGCGCTTCAGGATATATACACACATGGGAGCGTTGTCGTTTGAATGGCAAGCCAAGCTGTGTTTAATTTTAATCAAGCATGACGAGTGACTTCGTTGTTTTGAATCTGAAAATACATTATTTACCTCATAAAACCGCAAAAATGTTTCACAGAAGGTCCATTATCTGAAAAGCTTTGAAGAGTGGGATGGCCGCAGATTCGCCTTTGTCCCATGTAAAGTGAGGGCTGGAAGCTGTTTGGAGGCTGGATGTTGTCTATTGCCTGGTTCCCGCCATGTTCTTCAAGGAGCCTGTGCGCTAAGATTTTTGGCTAACGTCCCGAAAGAGTGACTCAGGTAAAACAGTGGTTCCTCAAACTCATTTCAGTGAGTGGATCCCTGAGCAACAACAACCATAAATAGCAACAGTCTCAAATTCTCTCAAAGAGCGGTTGGCAGGGTTTGCCATAGTAGTAGTGAGTCAACATTTGGCCAGAAGCCACCCTATCATAAAAAAACACGCCGGTAAATGTTGCTTCAGGGTGCTCTGATTTGGCAGATTAGTTATTTTCAGTGGCTGAAGCAAATCATTTACAAATGGCTAAACTGAGGATGTTTTAAGGATTGGGCAAGAAAACAAAAATCCTAGTCTACTGCCTCAGGCATGAACCTTGAAAGCTTTCTTGATATATTTCTTCTTTTTTTCTGCCTTGCCAGCATCACATACTACCTCAGTCACCATAAGAGATACACTTAATTACTTTTTGTAACCTGCGGTCTTAAATTCGTTTGTCCTGTGCAGGGTCGAGTTGGGACAACAAATAGAGCCTGACACCAGAATAAATGAGGCCAACATTTGGAATTCAGGCTAGTTCTGAACCTGTAAAGACACACTGTATGAGTATTTGCAAGGTATAGGAGACTGCATGCATTTGGGTTTGCTTCAGGCAATGTTTGTGGCAATATCTGGGAAATCAACAGTAAAAACCAGCCCACCTGGCCATAAAACCGGCCCACAAACTGTTAAAAACATTGCTCACACAGCAATCTGTCAAACCAGTCCATCAGGCTCTGTCTGATTGCTCTATAAGCCAGTCCAACCCTGGTCTTGTGTGTTAGACTAGCGTGGTCATCCCCCCAACAGTTTGCCTATTTCCCTCCTCTTTTTGCTGAAATTTGATGTGGTAGGCCCTACTTTCTGTGCACTTTTTCACTGCTAACCAGTGCTAAAGTGCATGTACTCACTCCCCTAAACATGATAAAATTGGTGAACGCCTGATTAAATAATTTAATTATACAGCCCTTATACCATGTACCCAGGGCCTGTAAATGAAATGGTGCTAGTGGGTCTGCAGCACATATTGTACCACCCACTTAAGTATCCCCTTAAAACACATATCAGGCCTTTCATTGAAGCCTGAATGCAATTGTAAACTGTCAATTCGACTTGGCAATATAACCCTCTTGCCAAACCTTAAACTCCCCTTCATTGCATATAGGTCACCCACAAGGTAGGCCATAGGCAGCCCACAGGTAGTGTGCATTGTAATTAAAATGTTGGGCATGTACTTTTAAACTTTACATGTCCTGGTAGTGAAAAACCCCTAAATTTGTTTTTTCACTATCGCGATTTCTACCTGTCCTATAGGATAACATTATTTTGCCCTAGTACATTTAATAATCATTAATTTTTGATTGGGGACAGATAAACATTTCATGTCTAGTATCTATGAAATTATAATTTAAAAAACGTTGGATTTTAAATTAGAATTTTGAAAATGTCACTTTTAGAATTTCAGCATTTACCTGCCCTTTGCCCTTTGCTGCCTGCAGCCTCCCCTGGGTCACATGACTGGGCGTAGTTGGCAGTTAGGACTTTGTGAATTCCTCCCAGATAGTCACACAATGGAGGGGTTAGGTGTGCTAAGCACTTCAAAGAGAAACCTCCAGAAAGTTATCCTACTTCAAATAAGGCACCAGTTATAAGAATAGGGCCCTCCAACAGACTCTTTAGTTAACATTCTGGATCTGTGGAAGGACTTTAAGAAGTCTGCCTCCTACAGCGTCCTGCTGTGCACTCCAAAAGACTGCTTTGCTGCACCTGGAAGGACTGCCTTGCTGTATGGAGCCTGCCTTGAACCCTCAGAGGCCTGTCCTGCAGTTAAGCCCTGCTTCTGCACCTGAATTCAGGACTATCAGAGTGACTCTAAAGGCTATTTTGCTGACCTCCTGTTCAGAGTCACGAGGACATAACAGGCTCCCACCATCTTGAACCCACACCTGGACCAAGCCTTTGTCCCCAAGTGGTGCCCCTCAAAACATGGACCCTTTGTGGTGGTGCTTAAGGTGCCTAGATAGTCAAAATCCAACCTTTGGACTTAAAAACTTTTTGGCTGTAAACTGGTCTGAGAACTGAGGGAAGATCAGGACCAACCTGTTTGTTGATGTGCCCGAAGAGCATCACCGATCACCCTGACTTTGCAGTAGCTCCTGTTATGTTCTTCTACACAGCAGCAAATCCTGATCAGTGGTCCTTTGCCAAAGGGGTGGATCCGGTTTCCTGGAACTTTCAATGGCTACAGCCTGCTGCTTCGTTCCACTGAAGATTTTCAACTTACATAAAAGTAACTAAACCTAAATTTAGAAATCTTCACTGTGGCTTCAACCAGCGGCTCCTCAATGAGGACGCTTCCTCCTCAGACACCGCCTGCAGCCTTGCCCTGCTGAATTTTACTTTCTCATAACAGTTTCCTCAAAATTCTTCTAAGTCCGATGGTAAGCACCTATTGGTTACAATGCGCTTCTTGTATCTGACCCGCGCTCCATCACAGTCATCCATATTTTTCAACTTTTACCCAGTTTTGCCCACGGTTGGTGCTTTGATCTTTTAGGCTCTAGTTTTTACAAAAACTTTAAAAATTCATAATTCCGGTTCTACTGATTGAATTTTTGTCATTTTGGTGTGAAATAATTTATTAAAATATACTCTGCTTTCTAAATTGGTGTGTAATGTTTCTTCTGTTGTGTTTTCACTTTATTACTGTCTGTGTGCTGCATAAATACTTTACACATTGCCTCTAAGTTAAGCCTGACTGCTTTTTATGCCACGCTACCCAGGTTCATTTAATGATTTTATGTGGTCCACTGTGCCAGGGATTGTGGCTGTTGCTTGACGAGGACTAACACTACAGACAAACAACAACATGATTTCTCAGAGGGTACTTGATCTCGTTTTCCTCAGATACTTACAAGGTTGGACGCTTTGTTCTTTTTTTGTCTATGACCTCATGCCAGCTAGGTCAAGTAGGTGCCACTTTTTTGGAAAGTGACAAGAGATTCAGGAGGTGTCCTAACTGAGTGAGAGAGATGCTCATACCATCCCTTTCTTGTTCAATATTTGGGAATTTTTGATCATGGATGAACCATCCTGCACTTTCAGGGGGAACCTTAACCTCATAAATGTCGGTATGCAAGCGCACGCCAAAGTACTTTTCATAAACTGAAGATCAGATGCAGGACAGCTGTGGGTACTGAGCTACTGACGTGCTGGTGAATTCACAATTTCAATCATATAGGAATGAAATTGAGAGTACCATTGAGACAATAAAATAAATACCTTCCAATCAAGAGCCTTAAAATAAATGTGGTCTAATAGCACATTATTTAGAGCAACTGTTCTAAGTAATGCAAATTAGCATAGTTATTGCTACAGTGAAACTGTTGAATTAGGGTTTATGACACAGTTTAACAAACTTATGGAGGGTAGGCTGATCCAGCTTCTAAGCTTGAACTATCCATATAGGGTTTCCCGCGTCTACAGGCCACACCCTATGGGTCTCCAATGCCTGAATACACCCCTTCGGTAACCAAAGAGGTCTTCCTGGCCTGGAGAGCAGCATTCCGACACACACAATAGGGCAACGGGCTCACTCAGCAAACCCTCCTCTGCACAGTACCTGGCTGGGGGGTGACGGCTCTCCAGGGGTTTGGGCCTGGGACTGAGTAGGTATAACCCGACTTGGAGTTACATAGTCAGGGACACAGATTCGTACCTTTCAAGACCTCCAGAGCACTTAGGCCCTCACACACTCCCAATTCTATGAATATTTACAGTTGAGGCACGCTCTCCAGGCCTAGATTTCAGTGTCAGAATCACTACCGTGGAGGCAAAACTCCTTATGGAGGGCATGGGGGTTTCTCCTAAATATATCACACACTGATTATCAACACACCCGACGACACTCTTGTGCATCTGAGGCTCCGGTGGGGAAGGTAGATTGGCTCCCTGGATGAAGAGGATTGTTCTGATGCTCTGATGGCCCCACAGGAGCTAGCCATCTCCTCCAGATAGTAGCTAATACAGATGTACTACCTACACACTCTCTACCTTACACCCCTTTGAATGCATTAGGCTGGCCTTCGTTCTGACTCCTCCTGTCCTAAATGTGGACACGAGCCAGCAGACTTCAATCACCTGGTGTGGGTATGCCCGATAATCACATTTTATTGGGCTGGAGTAGCACAGGAACTGACAGAGGCTTTGGGCTGGGAGGTACCTCTCTCATCCATACTGATACTACTTGGCCTGATGGAGGGCTCGGGGGGGGGTACAAGAGCCAAAATACTATCCGTAGGTACAGCTCCCCTTTTTTCCAAGAGAAACATCGCTGCACGCTGGATGTCACCCTCCCCGCGTCGCTATCTGAGTGGAGACGGGAGGTGGACTGGTGTGCATGACAGGAAAAGGTGGTGTATGAGGCTAGGGTGTGTCCACGGAAGCACAACTGAGTTTGGGGCAAATGGTTGGGTCAATTGGACTAAGTTGGTTGGTGTATGGGGGATATCACAACACAATCACCGTTAAACTGAGAATATACTGTCCGAAAGCAAAAAGTTGTTGAATTTGCATATTAAAATAACTAATGAACTGCCTATGTGTTATTGGTTAAATGTTTACTTCTTTTGCATGTATAATACCAAAACTCAATAAAAATGGCTTATAAGAAAAAAACTTGACATAACCTCCATGCTAGTCTGCCTTATCCAGTCCTTACAAAATGAGTGAATCCCCAGTTTTACAGATATTGTTTGCCTAGCCCAACCTAAAAACTACAACCAATATGATGCCAAATATCAAGCTATCCTCAAGAGAGGAGCTCAGTATGAGCACTTCATGTTTTTTTCCCTATGACGGAGAAGAGGGTTTACTTTTCCAGCCTGAAGACAAGATTGTTTGTGCATGTTATGTGTATTTACTTGTAGTAATATATTTTCACCAGTCGAGGTGGACAATGGATTAATTATCAAAATTGGCTGGCCAGCTCCATCTTGCAAAGCTGACAGTGCCAGGCGCTTACTATTAGAACAACCTGAGCGGTCGCTTTCTAAGCATTTATATGGAGACAGAAATATAGTTTCTGGTTCTTTTCTATTTAATCTTGGGCGCTAAAGCAATTCATTTACTGGTTTGTGCTTTATTTTTCTCCTGTGGCACCCATTTCGTGTTGCCCTAATGAAAGATGACAGATCTTGTGAACCATGGTATTTAATTGCCATTGTAACCAGCTGGAATGGGAAGCTCCGACCAGTTATAGCGTTGTGCAGCAATGGAGAATATAGATTCTTCCAGAATGCACAAGCATTTGAGAATGGCCAGCCTATGTGCTGCAGCAAATGTTTGGGTCTGCTGGGGAGTTGACATTCAGATTAGGGGAAATGCCTGGCACACTAAAGATCTGAAGAGCGGATATTGGTGTTGATGCTGTGGATCCTGAGGACAACATCGTAGGTCACATTGTTCAGGGTATGGAACTCACTGACCCATATTAGCGTTTAAGGGCTAATTTGGATTTTCTTCCTCTGCTTGTAGGAACAAGCGATGAGGACTTTCTCACAATATCAGCAAATAGAGTCAGAGTCTCTCACTCTTCATAGCACTGCACATCAAGTGTTGTTCCATGAGTGAATCACTTTTTCTGGAAGGTCCATGTTGAATATGTAACTTTCGATTTTTCAGGACAAGGGGCCAGATGTATCATCACGGCCCTTTGCGAGTCCGAAAAAGAGATTTCTTAAAAATCGCAAATGCTATTACCGAATTGCAAATTGAGATACCGGCCCCATTCGCACCTATGGGCCTGTTGGCCCATAGCTGCGAATATTTTTGCATTTCCAAAATTGCGATTTCTGAACCAGAAATCGCAATTTTGGAAATGCAAAAGCCCAAGGTGCTGGGGGCCTAAGGCCCCCTCTGCTGCACCCCAAAAATGTCTTGGGGGACATGTAAGGTGCACACATGCCAAAAGGGCATGTGTGCTTTACATGTTCAATAAAAAAATGCATTTTAAATGCATTTTTAAATTTTTACATTTTGCACCAGGTTACCACCTGGTTTCTTTTCATGGTATTTTGCATGTGCAAAATGCCATTCTGCGAAAAATCGCAATTTGTGATTTTTTGCAGTATCTCCTTGCAATTTGGATTTTGCGAATCGCAAATTGCGACTCGCAAAACCAGGTCACAATGCAAGAAATCGCAATTTTTGCGATTTCTTATTTGTGGTCTGCGAATTTTGCGATTCGTGCCGTTTGCGAGTGCAAAAAAATTTCATACATCTGGCCCAAGGTCTTTATCCTTCATGTTCTACTCTACAGGTTGATTAAGATGGAGATTTCAAAAGCGTATGAGCTATGAGGGGGAGAGATATTTGTTTTTCTATCAAAGAGAGAACTACTATGTGCATGGCAACTTATTTGGTAGCTTTCAACAGGGCTTCACTCAATGACGTTCGTTTTGCTGCAAAATGGTCTGCTCCCAACACATTTATAATTCATTATCATCTGCAGCTGAGTGCGGGTTTTCCTGCACATTTTGGTTCTCGTGTGTCGTCTGTGGAACATGATGTGTAATGATACTTTCGGAAATGCACAATAAAGTTATGGGTGCTGCAAAACATTGACTTGTCTTCACAGTTTAGTCATTAGAATCAACAAATCAGTCATTTTTGCTAAGGTATTGTTAGAAATGGGGTTTGTGGTTGGCTAGGGTACGCACCTAAGCCAGGCAGAACCCAGACACTCTAATCAGGGCAAGGGAGTTACGCACCCAAGATAACCCCTGCTCACCCACTTGGTAGCTTGGCATGAGCAGTCAGGCCTATCTCAGAGGCTATGTGTAAAGCTATTACACAACACACGTGACACAATAAATACACCACAAAGGAAACACAACACCAAGTTATATAAAAATAAACTGTGTTGCATAAAGCATCATTAGGCCAGACAACATGTCAGTAATACCCTGCTACACAAGCAGTTGTCAGAATATTACACAGTTATTAGTACTCTGCAAAAGCCAGCAGTAGTCAAATAAAACACATAGGTTACTGGTTATAATGCAACACAAGCAGTAGTCAGGTTGTTAGCAATATTACCAAAAATACACAAAATGGTAAACACATAGGCCCTAATTCTGAGTCTGACGGGCGGCGGAGGCCGCCCGCCAGACTTCCCCCCTCCGAAATACCGCTCCGCGGTCGAAAGACCGCGGAGGGTATTCCGAGTTTTCCCCTGGGCTGGCGGGCGGTCTTCGCAAGACCGCCCGCCAGCCCAGGGGAAAACTCCCTTCCCACGATGACGCCGGCTCGTAATAGAGCCGGCGGAGTGGGAAGGTGCGACGGGTGCAGTTGCACCCGTCGCGTATTTCAGTGTCTGCTTTGCAGACACTGAAATACTTTTAGGGGCCCTCTTACGGGGGCCCCTGCCGTGCCCATGCCATTGGCATGGGCACGGCAGGGGCCCCCAGGGGCCCCGTGACTCCCCCTCCCGCCATCCGGTTCCCAGCGGGAGAACCGCCAGGAACTGGATGGCGGGAGGGGGAGTCGGAATCCTCCATGGCTGCGGAGCGCGCTCCGCAGCCATGGAGGATTCCTACGAGCGGCGGAAAGTCAGCGGGAGACCGCTGGCTTTCCGCGTCTGACCGCGGCTAAACCGCCACGGTCAGAATGCTCGTAGGAGCACCGCCAGCCTGTTGGCGGTGCTCCCGTGGTCGGTGGCCCTGGCGGCCACCGACCGCCAGGGTCGGAATGACCCGCATAATCATAAATGCCAAAAAAACATGATGAATGACCATAAAGTGAAACATCAGAAACACTCATGGCATTATTATAACTGCACCATCGTGGCTTCACCTAGAAGGAAACACTACCCAAAAAGAATGCACATATCACACTAAACATATCACCAGAGATGCTAGGACACCATCATGATTGCCCCTAACATGAAAGCATTCCCACCAGGCACATGTCAGCATGAACATACTAGACATCATCATGATTGTACATAAGATGAGACATCACCAAAAATGCACGTCACTATAATGAATGCACCATCACCTTTATGGAAGAAACCCAAGATCATCCCGGGTGGTTTATGCAAGGGAGCACAGTTCACTCCGTCCAGTCGAGGAGCAATGTTTCTCCGGTAATCCTGCGGTGCCCCTCCTGATCGCGGGGACGGCCCCCCTCGAGGTGTCCATCCCGCAGGTAACTGGGGGCCAATACTCAAAATTAAAGTGTCCCCCAAAGGTGCACCACCACACTGCCCAAGTCAATGAGGAGACCTCTTGGGGTCCCCTCCGTGCTGAGCACAGTTTTGGTGCGACCGCTCGTCTCCGGGTGAAAGTGCCAGTTCGCTTCACTGGTGAGCTGCTCCTAGAGCTCGTAATGAGCTTATGAGCCCTCCGGGGCTCCAAGAAGGCACAGCCACCATCCTGGCTAGGTAAAACCCTTCTCAGTGGGTCTTCCACACAGTGAGAGATGCACTTTCTTACAGACTCGAGCTGTGGTGGTGAACGCACCCCAAAGCCAGTGCCTGCCAGTGCCCAGGGGGCACTAAATAGAGCGTGTTCATCTGCACTATCTCTCAGGCCCTTGCAACCTCTCCCATATTCGGGAGGGAAAGGGGGCGACCACACAATGGCACGGGGCAATTTCCTGCACCTGTGGGGGTGAAGAACTCAAAGGCGGCAAAGTGAAGCGCTCTTCACACAATACAAGACACAACAATCAAAGCGCTCTCCTTGCACTGGATAAATAGAAGGCTTTTCCTGCACTTTAAGGCAGTTGCAGCACTCAGGACTGAAAGGCAGAAGAGCTGCAGGAGACAAGGGACCAACCATCCAGCTCCTGGAGATAGCAAAATGGGGCATAGGGTGGTATGGCCCAAGCAAACAGACCAGCACAAAGGTTTGCAGGCAGTGGAAGTTCCTCTTAGTGACCCAGCAGGTCATAGGTCAGCACAACAGCAGCAGTCCAAAGGTGGTTCCTTGCGAGTCCCTCCAGCAGCATCCTGTGTCCAGTTCAGTAGTCCATTAGTGTCTCTCCAATATGGGGAAAACTCTGTGTGCTCAGTTTTGAACACCTTTTACAAAAGGAGGAGAAGAGGTTCCGGCCAGTTCTAACTGGTTCTAGGAGTGTCCACTCTCTCCTCCAGCACAGGCTCCAGACATCAGTGGGGGGTAAACAAGCCGTTTGTGTGAGGCCAGGTGTGCCCCGCCTCTCCTCTCAGCCCAGAAAGACCATTCAATATGTAGATGCACCTCTGTGACACCTCCACCCTCCCTGTGTACAGGCTGCCTGAAAAGTATGCACAAAGCCCAGCTGTCACTCTTCCCCAGATGTGAATTGGAGTCAAGCTGCAAAACACCAGAGTCATAAGCACAGAGAACAGTCCACTTTCCAAAAGTGGCATTTCTATAATGGTAATAAAAAATCCACATACACAAGTAAGCAGCATTTCTCACTACCATTACAACCATACCAAACGTGCATACGATACCCCTCATAGATCAGACAATACCACCTAGACATAAGGTAGGGCATTTCCAATGCAATCTTATGAGCAAGGCAGCACTCACAGCAATGAAAAAACAAATAGGCTATTTGTCACTCCCAGGACAGGCCACATAACCAGACACATGTCTTGCCTTTTACATAAATAGCACCCTGCTCATAGGGCTAGCTAGGGCCTACCTTAGGGGTGACTTACATGTAGAAAAAGGGGTGTCCCAGGCCTGGCAAATACATTTAGATGCCAGGTCCCTGTGGCAGTTAACTGAGCATGCAGACCCTGCGTTAGAAGGCCTGAGACAGGTTTGAAAAACTACTTCTGTGGGTGGCGCAAGCTGCGCTACAGGCCCACTAGTAGCATTCAATTTAGAGGCCCTGGGTATAGGGATACCACTGTACAAGGGATTTACAGATACATTAAATGTGCCAATTAGGTGTAAGCCAATCAAACCAAATCTAGAAGGGAGAGCACCTGCACCTTAGCACTGATCAGCAGTGATAAAGTGCTCAGAGTCTAGAGCCCACAACAAGAGGTCAGAAAAAAAGGAGGAGGAAGGCAAAAGGTTTGGGGATGACCCTGTAAAAAGGGCCAGGTACAACAGGTATTTTCTCACAAAGGAAGGACTGGGCAAGGAAGTATTGACCCGGTAATCTTCATTACTCTGAGTCTAGGTCTTCCTTGTCACAGTCCTGAAAACCCTTCCCCCTCCCTATATTTTCTCTGACTTTTTTATTCCCCTCTGTATATTTGCTTGTTTGGATATTACAGGAAGTGCTCATGCTGAGTTTCTCTTTTCAGGATCTCTGTGTATTGGACACAACCGAGATAACCCCTGCTCATCACCTTGGTAGCTTGGCCAGAGCAGTCAGGCTTATCCTAGAGGAAATGAGTAAAGCACACACACACACACACACACACACCAGTGACACAATAAGTACACCACAAATGAGGCTCTACACAGGGTGTATGAAAATAGATGTATTTTACATTATAAACACATGGGCCCTCATTACAACATTGGCGGTAACATACCGTGACCACGGTGGTATACCGCTACGGGTATTATGACCCTCACATAAAAATCTACCACTATACAGACATCCGCACAAGTCTGCCAGCCCAAAGGTCAGTGATAAATTGGCAGTACCAAAACCCACATTGTTACACCAAGAGAAATACACCCACAGCATCATGACCCACGAATCACCGCGGCGGACATTCAACCGGGGTAAACCATTGGCAGTACATACACCCATACACCGTCCATGCACCTCACAGCACACACCCCAACACATCACCCCACACACCCTCACACATACCACTCACACTACACCCTTGGTACCACAAAGACACCCCAGGTTCTCTGAGGAGGAGCTAAGGGTCATGGTGGAGGAAATCATCCGGGTAGAGCCACAGCTATTCGGATCACAGGTGCAGCAGACATCTATTGCAAGGAAGATGGAGCTATGGCGGAGAGTCATGGACAGGGTCAATGCCGAGGGACAGCACCCAATAACAAGGGATGACATCAGGAAGAGGTGGAACGACCTACGAGGGAAGGTGCGTTTCGTGGTTGCAAGACACCAGGTAGCTGTACAGGGGACTGGCGGTGGACCCCTACCTCCTCCCCCACAACAAACAACATAGAAGAGCAAGTCTTGGCAATCATGTATCTTTAGGGCCTGGCAGGAGTAGCAGGAGGACTAGACTCTGGTAAGTCAAATCCTTACTACTTGAACCCCACCCTACCTGCATGCCATCACAAACAACAACCCCTACCCTCACCCCCATCATCCCACCACCTCACATATACCCCACCATCACAACCCACCCATCCCAATACCAAGCCCTGTATGCAACAAAAATGCATGGACCCCCATCACAGACCTGCATGAACACCAATCACCACGGCATGCACACTAGTGACAAGCACTTAGCCAAACCAAGCACAACTCACACAAGCCAAAGCTGCCATGCTAATAACAACCATAGAGGGAAACATATCTGTTGGACTTTTTTTTCCTTATGCAGGGTCATCCCCAGTCTTTTTGCCTCCTTCCTCCTGGTTTTTCTGACCTCTAGCTGCTGGCTCTAGGACTCTGAGCACTAAAGTGCAGGTGCTCTCCCATCTAAAGTTGGTATGATTGGCTTATACCTGATTGGCATATTTAATTTACCTATAAGTCCCTTGTACACTGGTATCTCTATACCCAGGGCCTGTAAATTAAATACTACTATTGGGCCTGCAACGCTGCTTGTGCCACCCACTGAAGTAGACTTTCAAACCTGTCTCAGGTCTGCCAGCGCAGGGCCTGTGTGCGCAGTTTTTTGCCACAGGGACCTGGCATCTAAATTTACTTGCCAGGCCCAGAACTTCCCTTTTACTACATGTAGGTCACCCCTAAGGTATGCCCTAGCTAGCCCTGTAGGCAGGGTGCCACGTATGTAGAAGGTAGGATATGTGCCAGGTTTGTGGCCTGTCCTGGTAGTGACAAACAGCCTAACTTGGTGTCTCACTGCTGTGAGTGCTGCCTTCTCATAGGATTGCATTAGAAATGCCCTGCTTCATGTGTTAGGTGAATTGTCTGATTTATGAGGCGTAGCGTAGGCATGTTTGGTATGGTTGTGATGGTGATAATAAATGATGCTTACTGGAGTAGGTGTATTTTTTATTACTATTACAGAAATGCCACTTCTAGAAAGTGTGCATTTAACTGTGCTTATGACTCTGGTGTTTTGCAGCTTGACTCCAATCCACGTCTGGGCAGAGTGACAGTTGGGGCTTTGTGCATACTTTTCAGACAGCCTGTACACAGGGAGGGTGGAGGTGTCACAGAAGTGCATCTGCATACTGAATAGTCTTCCTGGGCTGTGAGAAGGGAGAGGGGGGGCACACCTACATTTGTAAAGGCTGTGCCCTGGCCTCACACAATAGGGTCGTTTACCCCCCACTGATGTTTGGAGCCTGTGGTGAAGGAGAGAGGGGGCACTCCCAGAACCAGTTGTAACTGGCTGGAATCTCCTCTCCCTACCATTGCAAAACATTGTAAGGACTGAGTATAAGTACAGAGGAATTTTCCCCACAATTCGGAGACTCTTGGAATCATCTTGGAACTGGACACAGAAATGCTAGAAGGACTCACCAGAACCCGCCATGGACTGCTGCTGCTGTGCTGACCTGTGACCTGCTTGGTCACTGAAAAGGAATTTCCACTTGCTGCATCCTCCTTGTGCTGGCCTGTTGTTGGGCCCTTCCACCTGTGGGCCTTTTCCTGGAACTCTGCTCTCCAGGGTCAGGGTGTGCCCCCTGACTCCTGCATCCACCCTTAAGCACGAGGGGTGCTTCACCTTGTTCCTGAGGGCTTGAAAGCGCTTCCCCTTGCTGGTGCTATGCTCTTTAAAAAGTGCTTGTTCCTTTTTGCTTAAAATAATCATCGCCACAACCCGGGCTTTATTGGTGGTACAAGCACTTTTGTAGAAGCGCGTCTTGATGGCCGAAATCACCGCCGCAGCCCGGGGAAGCTGCTGCAACTGAACACAAGTGAGCACGCTGCTTCGTGCCCCCGGGGCACAAGAAGATTCAATTAACAGCCAACTTGGAGCACAAGCGTTTCTGTCATGTCCCCAGGGAGAAGCGCGCTCCGTGGAGCGTCCCGGGGCACAGGCAGGTACCGAATTTGGTGCCTGTCCCTTTCCGAAGGCCAGACGGGCCACTGAGTGCTCTAGGAGCTGGTGGGCAGGGAAGGAAGCCTCATCGGAGGCTCCCTCACCCCACCAGGCACCTTTTTGGATTCTTCTGCTGGGCAGGGGGAAGGGAAGCCTCACCATCAGCTCCCCCTGCTTCCCCGACATGCCGGACTTTCTTGTGTGGCCCGTGAGGGCCAGTGTCGGCATTTGTGGTCTCCCCCACAGCGGAGGGCCAGGACAGGCCCGGGGGAGACCCCAGGAGATCGTAGGCCCCTGGAGGGGCCTGTTACAAAGTCAGAAGGGTTGCGTGGCGCCCTCTTCCTCTTACAGTACCCCAAGGACATTGCCCCCCCTCGTGAGGGCTGGTTGAGGCCCGGGGGGGCCCTAGTGATCATGGGTCCCCAGAGGGGCCCGTCCACAAAAGAGAGGAGGTGCCTGCCGCCCTCCTCTGGCCACCGGATAAGGGAGGCTCCCGTTTTACGCAGAGGAGCACCGGGGGCCCCATTTTTCATCTTCTAGGCACTAGAGGTGCCTCATCAGACAAGCCAGGTATTTCCAAAAGGAATAATATATATACTAAAAGTTCTTTCTACAGACTTAAATACGTATACTGCCTACTTGTGTTTAGATGTGTGGATATATGTTTGAACATGTTCCTATTATGGGCATAACATACTAATATGGTTTATGACTTGCTGTATGTTTGATAATGTTCCTACTATGGGCGTTTATGATATTCTTATGACAAGCGTCTTGGTGTAATAACGTGTTTCCTGACTACTGCTTATGTTGCAGAATACCGAGTAACCTGTGTGTTATATGTGACTATTGCTAATTTCCAGAGTAACTAATGTGTAACGTTCTGACAACTGCTAAGGTAGCAGAACAGTACTGATATGTGATGTTTGGTATAATAACTGCGTTGTGTACAATACAGTATATTTTCATATAATCTGGTGTTGTGTTTCCTTTGTGGTGGGGATATTGCGTCACCTGTGTTGTGTGTGTTGTGCAAATGCTTAACACATTGCCTATGGGATAGGCCTGACCGCTCATGCCAAGCTACTAAGGGGGTGGGCAGGGGTTATCTTGGATGTGTGACTCCCTTGCCCTGACTAGAGTGGGTAGGTTCTGCCTGGCTGAGGTGCATACCTAGCCAACCAGAAACCCCATTTCTAACAATATCCATACACAAGATGGCACACGCAGATACAATAACACTGCATTTACATCACCACAGGACCCCCACTCAACGTCACCGGAGGTGCCAGTCACATCCAGTCCCCACCTGAAGAGGCCCACAGTGATGACAGCAGCTCTGCACACCTGGATCACCATGACCAACCTGGCCCATCAGGGACCTCTTGACAGTCGGTGACCCAGCCACAGTCCCAACCCACCACAGAGCCTACCCCCCACGGGAAACACCAGCATAGCACTCACCCAGCGGGCCTATACCTCTGACCCCAGGACGCGTCAATCAGCAGTGTGTCCACCACTACAGGGACCCCAGGCAACCCCACAAACACAGGACGATCAGGGACCTGTGGTCAGTGGCAGTGGGCACACCGTTCAGGGGACAGAGGCACAGCGCAACAGGGAAGCTGGGAGGACTGCTGTGCGACAGGGGGAGGACAGGCCCAGGGAACCCACTCTCCACAAAGCACTCACCAACATCCTGGGAGCATACCACCATTCCAAGGAGACCATGGGCCAGATACTGGCTAAGCTGCAGGAGACCCTGCAGCTGCAGGGGGGACAGTTCCTGGGGATCAGGGAGGACCTGAGGGACATCCACACCACCCTGGTCACCATTGGAGGGGTGCTGGCAGACATGGCCAACACCACGAGGGAGGCAGTGGCACACCAACGGGCCCTTGACCCTAGCCAAACCGAAAAACAGCCCTCCACCTCCGCCGGCGCCAGTGAATAGGAGGCCCCGCCACAGGACCAACAGGTCACCGCCTGCAGAAGGAGAACCACCCTGCAAACGGTCCTTGCGATCCAGGCAGAAGCCAGAGAACATTGCCAAGATCCCCGCCAGGAAATAAGACTCTCCTGATTGTCACCCTTCTGTCCCACTCTGTCACACTGTCCACCTCGAACTGCCATTGCTACCCCTTCCTATGCCCCCTTGGACAATGCACCTGTGATACAAATAGACTGGACTCTACCCTGGACTTTCCTCCATCAGCAACCCAGCTCATTGCAATACCCCCTATACTTATTAGCACATAAGTAAACACCCTTGGAATAAATTCAAGTATGGAGTCTGTGAATTCTATGACAAATGTATTAAACATTGAAATTCAAATGTACTGTAATATTTACATAGGTATGACCTGCAGTGGGCAGCAGTAAACACACCAGGAGCCAGATTTGGCCAGAGATCTGAAAATAGAGATGCCAAAGGGTACAGTAAGTGGCCATAGAAATAGGGAAATCAGGCTGCCATGTTCAATGTCAAACACAAAACTGCAATGGAAGGTGAAGTTACAGTGTCTTACCTATATGTCACTGGAAGTACTGTTAAATTAGTGTACTTCTGTTGTCCACATCTTCGTCCTCTCCTCCTCTTCGTCACTGTCCACAGGCTCCACCGCTGCCACATGACCATTCCCAGGCTCATCCTCCTGCAGAAAAGGCACCTGGCGTCTCAAGGCCAGGTTGTGCAACATGCAACAATGATCTGGCACACCTTCTTGGGTGAGTAGTACAGGGATCCACCTGTCAGATGGAGGCACCGGAATCTGGCCTCCAGGAGGCCAAAGGTTCTCTCAATGATCCTCCTTGTTCGCCCATGTGCCTCATTGTAATGTTCCTCTGCCCTTGTCCTGGCATTCCTCACTGGGGTCAGTAGCCATGAGAGGTTGGGGTAACCAGAGTCACCTGCAAATATTCGAGGGATACTTGTTAGCCACACACTCACCCTTAGGGCCAAACCCACACCCATATACCTACATCAACTGGGTGAGGACCATGGGCTCACCTATTAGCCACACCCTGTGCCTCTGGAGTGGAGACATCACATACGGAATGCTGCTATTCCTCAAGATAAAGGCATCATGCACAGAGCCACGATACTTGGCATTCACATGGGACATGTACTGGTCCGCCAAACACACCATCTACACATTCAGAGAGTGAAATCTTTTCCTATTTCTGAACACTTTTTCATTTCTCCTGGGGCGGGACACATGCAATATGTGTACCATCAATGGCACCAATAATGTTGGGGATATGTCCCAGTGCATAAAAGTCAGCCTTCACTGTGGCCAAATCCTCCACCTGGGGGAATACGATGTAGCTGTGCATGTGTTTCAGCAGGGCAGACAACACTCTGGTCAGCATGTTTGAGAACATTGGCTGAGACATCCCTGATGCCATGGCCACTGTCGCTTGGAAGGAACCACTTGCCAGGAAATGGAGCACTGACAGGACCTGCACTAGAGGGGGGACACCTGTGGGGTGGCGGATGGCTGAAATCAGGTCTGGCTCCAACTGGGCACACAGTTCTTGGATTGTGGCCCTTTCAAGTCTGTAGGTCAGGATAATGCGCTTGTCCTCCATTGTCGCCTGGTCCACAAGGGGTCTGTATACAGGGGGGGATGTCTCCATCTCCTGTTGATCCTCAGCAGTTAAACTCTAGGGTGAAAAACAGTGAGCAGAAGGTCATATTCACACATATGTCAATATTAATGCATTTCTTCCTTTACAGAAACAGTATGTGAACTTGTTACTCAGTTGATGTGCCAATGTCTGCTGTGACGCAGTTAGGTGCCATGGCCTGTGTCCCCCGGAAATGGCGGCTGCCTGACCTGTGAGGAGAGACAAGTGGAAATGAGGTAATTCCACTAGTGTTTTGCGTTGTTGCAGTCGCACAAGATCGCATTGGTTATCATTGGCCCCTATGGGTTCCAGGAGCCAATGACGATGTACGCCGGTGGTGACGGTACACACCGCCGCGGACGTGACCGCCATTTTCTATCTGTGCACTCACTTGCTACCTGACCTTCAACAGGAGAGGACCTACAACGCAAGTGCTGCTGTGACCTGTGTCTGGAAGCAACAATGGCTCGAGTGTCTGGGGAAAGGGCCCCTGCCTTCACCCTGGAGGAGTTGGAGAGACTAGTGGATTGGGTCCTACCCCAGTACACTTTACTCTATGGTCACCCATACAAACAGGTGAGTACACTGTGTGCATGATGCATGGGCCATGAATGTATGTAGTGCTGTGTGTGTGTAGGCCCCGTGTAGGGTGGGGTCTGAGGGGTCCTGGGCAGAGTGCTGCATGTATGGTGGTCAATGTATGTGTGTAAGGAGATGGGAAGGATATGGTGGGCCATGAGTATGACAGTCCGGACGGTATGACTAATCCTTTCTCTGCTGTATTTTTTCTACAGGTCAGTGCCCGTCAGAAAAAGGGTATTTGGCATGCCATGGCCAAGGAGGTTCGGACCCTGGGAGTCTTTGACAGGCGGCGCACCCACTGCCGCAAACGGTGGGAGGAACTGCACCGCTGGGCAAGGAAAACGGCAGAGGCCCAGCTGGGGCTGGCCTCCCAACGAGGAAGGGGTGCCCGTCGTACCCTGACCCCCCTGATGTTTGCATCCTGGAGGTGGCCTATCCGGAGTTGGATGGGCGCTTGAAGGCATCACAGCAGCCACAAGGGGTGAGTACAGAATTAGAATCATGACTTTGCACGTATTAAGGTAGGACTTTTTGCCTTCTGCTGATGCCAGTTATAATTGAAAGTGTGCTGGGACCCTGCTAACCAGGCCCCAGCACCATTGTTCTTTCCCTAAACTGTACCTTTACTTCCACAATTGACACAGCCCTGGCACCCAGATAAGTCCCTTGAAAATGGTACGCCTGGTACAAAGGGCCCTGATGCTAGGGGAGGTCTCTAAGGGCGGCAGCATGCCTTGTGCCACCCTGGGGACCCCTCACTAGGCACATGCACACTGCCTCAAAGCTTGTGTGTGCTAGTGGGGAAAAAATGACTGAGTCGACATGGCACCCCCTCAGAGTGCCATGCCAACCTCACACTGCCTGTGGCATAGGTAAGTCACCCCACTAGCAGGCCTTACAGCCCTAAGGCAGGGTGCACTATACCACAGGTGAGGGCATATGTGCATGAGCAATATGCCCCTACAGTGTCTAAGCAAAACCTTAGACATTGTAAGTGCAGGGTAGCCATAAAGAGTTTATGGTCTGGGAGTTTGTCAAATACAAACTCCACAGTTCCATAATGGCTACACTGAAATCTGGGAAGTTTGGTATCAAACTTCTCAGCACAATAAATGCACACTGATGCCAGTGTGGAATTTATTGTAAAATACACCCAGAGGGTATCTTAGAGATGCCCCCTGAATACCAGTCCGAGTCCAAGTGCTAGGCTGACCAGTTTCTGCCAGCCTGCCACAACCAGACGAGTTGCTGGCCACATGGGGAGAGTGCCTTTGTCACTCTGTGGCCAGGAACAAATCCTGTACTGGGTGAGGGTGCCTCTCACCTCCCCCTGCAGGAACTGTAACACCTGGTGGTGAGCCTCAAAGGCTCTTGCCTTTTGTTACAGCACCCCAGGGCATCCCAGCTAGTGGCGATGCCCACCCCGCCGGCCACTGCCCCCACTTTTGGAGGCAAGGCTGGAGGAGATAATGAGAAAAACAAGGAGGAGTCACCCACCAGTCAGGACAGCCCCTAAGATGCCCTGAGCTGAGGTGACCCCTGCCTTTAGAAATCCTCCATCTTGAGATTGGAGGATTCCCCCAATAGGATTAGGGATGTGCCCCCCTCCCCTCAGGGAGGAGGCACAAAGAGGTTGTAGCCACCCTCCAGGACAGTAGCCATTAGCTACTGCCCCCCAGACGTAAACACACCCCTACATTTAGTATTTAGGGGCACCCCAGAACTCAGGAAATCATATTCCTGTTACCTGAAACAAGTAGAAGGACTGCTGACCTGAAAGCCCTGCAGAGACCACAGAGATGACAACTGCTTTGGCCCCAGCCCTACCGGCCTGTCTCCTGACTCGAAGAAAACTGTAACAGCAATGCATCCGACAGGGACCAGCGACCTCTGAAGTCTGGACTGCCCTGAACCAAAGGACCAAGAAACTCCTGTGAACAGCGGCTCTGTTCAACAACAGCAACAATTTTCAAACTTTCTAACTTTCCAAGAATTCACTCTTTCTGCCAGAAGCGTGAGACCTCATCCGCTGCACCCGACGCCCCCGGTTCGAACTCCAGAGAACCAACATCACAGGGAGGACTCCCAGGTGACTGCGACCTCGTGAGTAACCCCATGCGACCCCCTGAACCCCCACAATGACGCATGCAGAGAGAATCCAAAGGCTCCCCCTGACTGTGACTGTTTGTAACAAGGAACCCAACGCCTGGACCAAGCACTGCACCCGCAGCCCCCAGGACCAGAAGGAACCGAACCTCAGTGCAGGAGTGACCATCAGGTGACCCTCTGCCTAGCCCAGTTGGTGGATGGCCCGAGAAGCCCCCCTGTGCCCTGCCTGCACCTCTAGAGTGACCCCCGGGTCCCTCCATTGATTCTAATACAAAACCCGATGCCTGCTTTGCACACTGCACCAAGCCACCCCTGTGCCGCTGAGGGTGTGTTTTGTGTGCCCTACCAGTGCTCTACAAAACACCCCTGGTCTGCCCTCCGAGGACGCGGGTATTTGCAGACTGGAACCGGAGCATAGGCCTTGTGCTGCTGGTGTGGTAACTTTGCGGTTACCTTGAACCCCCAACGGTGGGCTGCCTATGCCCAGGAACTTAGACTTGTAAGTGTCTTACTTGCCTGACAAACTAACCATTACTTACCTCCACCAGGAACTGCTGATTTTTGCAGTGTCCACTTTTAAAAGAGCTTATTGCCATTTTTACTAAAACTGTGTATATTATTGCTCTAATTCAAAGTTCCTAACTTATCTGTGTGGAGTACCTTGCATTTTATGTATTTACTTCAAATCTTGAACTTGTGGTTCTAAAATAGTTTAAGAAAATATATTTTCGATATAAAAACTATTGGCCTGGAGTTAAGTATTTTAGTGTGTGTTCCACATTTATTGCCTGTGTGTGTACAACAAATGCTTAACACTACCCTCTGATAAGCCTACTGCTCGACCACAATACCACAAAATAGAGCATTAGAATTATCTAATTTTGCCACTATCTTACCTCTAAGCGGAACCCTTGGACTCTGTGCACGCTATCTCTTACTTTGAGATAGTATATACAGAGCCACCTTCCTACAGTAGGTTCAATGATGGGCAAGCTCAGATGCAGTCCAACCCCAATAGTGTTAGTGGGCATCTACTAATGGACAGGGTCCTGTGAGTTTCAGGTGTGCAGCTAATGGCGTTAGGCATTGTACCCCATCGGCTGGGGACTAGCATTGTAACTGGTAGTGCATGGTCTAATGCATAGGGCTGTTCCCTGTGTGCTGTGTACGCCAACGGTAGTATTGTAGTCTCCCCCAATTTTTGTTTTCTCACCCTGTTCTTGTGTGCATTAGCATCATCTGGCAGAGGAGCAGAGGCACCGGCGACGGAGGGAGCTTCATCTCACATGGGCCTGGAGGGCACCAGTGGGACAGAGGGCGAGTGGAACACCACAACGGAGACAGGAGGGGACACTACCAACAGCGACTCTCCCTCCGATGGAAGCTCCCTGGCTGTGGCGGACACCTCTGTGCCCACCCCAACAACAGGTACTGCTACCACCCCTTGTACCAGCACTGCCATCACAGTAACCCCTCAGCGTGTTTCCCGTGCCCGCTCACCCAGGAGGGTGGGCATCTCCTTCACCCCAGGCACCTCAGGCCCTCCCTTGGCAGCCCTGCTGCCCACAGTGAGGAGGCTATTGACCTCCTGAGATCCCGCTCTGTTGGGCAGGCAACCATAATGAATGCCATCTAGGGTGTAGCAGGGCATTTGCAACAAACAAATGCATACCTGGAGGGCATTCACTCTGGCGTGGCGGCCAAACAGAGAGCATTCCAGGCTCTGGACTCCACACTGATGGCAGCCATTGTCCCTGTCTCCAGCCTCCCCCCTCCAACTTCCTCTACCCAGTCCGAATCCCCTCAACCCCAGCCTATTCCAAGCACACCTTCCCACCAGCAATCACTCAAATCAACACACTGAAGTGGCTCAGGCAAACACAAGCACTCACACAAGCACCATCCCCATGCAGACAAGCCAACATCCACTGCCTCTACTGTGTCCCCCTCCTCCTCCTCGTCCACCTCCCTCCCAGTAGCGTATCCACTCACTCCTGCATGCGCTAGATCCTCATCCACTACCTCCATCACCAGCACGCCTATCACTACATGCCCCTCACTGGCAGTCACCACCCCCACATCCATGCACACGTCCCCTGTGTCCTCTCCCACTGTGTCTGTGACCCCTCCTCCCAAAATACACAAACGCAAGCACACACACACCCAACAGCCATCCACCTCACAACAGCATCCAGCCCATACACCTGCACCCAAACACAGCAGACTGACACCTCCTACAACCACTCCCTCTTCCTCCACTCCCAAACCGTCACCCTCTTCCAGCCCCAGTGCCCCTAAGAAACTTTTCCTCGCCAACATTGTCCCCCTTTCCTACCCCTCGCCCCCGTCCTTCACCTTGGGCCAGGGTGCCCAGAACCCAGCCCAGCACCTCAGCCACCCAGTCTACGGCCACTGTGTTTTCTGAAGTTGTGAGAGGCTCCAAGGAGGCACCCGTCAGCCCAGCCAGTGTGCCAGCACCACCTACCAAGGCCAAGAAGGGTCCACCACCTCGCAAGGGCAAGAAGGGGATACCAGCAAGCAAGGGGAAGGAGGCACAACCAGCCAGCAAGGGAAAGGAGCCACAACCCGCCAGCAAGGGCAATACAAAGACTCCAGCTGGCAGAAGCAAGGAAGAACCACCATCTGCCAAGGGCAGGAAGGGGCACAGAACACCAGCCATGGCACTTCAGCTGTCCGAGGCTGCAGTTGAAGGCCTGGAGGCTACCACCACCGCAGCCAGCACCACCACCTGCACCGTGGCCAGCACTGCCACCTGCCCCGCCGCCAGCAGCACCACTGCCAACAGCAGCAGCCCCAGTGGACAGCCGTCCGAGGCTGCATGTGAAGGCTTGGAGGCTACCACCACCACTGCCTGCACCGCCACCTTCGCCGCGGCCAGCACCACCACCTGCACCGCGGCCAGCACTGCCACCTGCCCCGCTGCCAGTAGCACCACTGCCAGCAGCAGCAGCCCCAGTAGGCAGCAGTCCGAGGTTGCAGGCAATGACCTGGAGACTACCACCACCACTGCCTACACCGCCACCTGCAGTGCAACTGGCATCCACTGAACAGCCGGCACCGCTGGAGAGCAGTGTGTAGTGATGACTACATGGGCTGCAGTGCGTCCTGGACCCTGCAACTCCTGTCGGTGTGACACACAGGTGAGAGACTGTGACCTTGCACCACCCAGGGTGAAGCACAGTGGACACAAAGCCCCTCCAGAACCAATGAAAGAAGCCTTCCACTCAGCCCCTCCTTGCCAGGATGAAGCACACTCAGCACCATGCCTCCTCCAGAACCAGTGGAAAACTGGCACCCACTTGAGAGACTGTGGCCTTGCACTCCCCAGGACCAAGCAGTGGGCAAACCACCCACTTGAGAGACTGTGGCTTTGCACTCCCCAAGACCAAGCAGTGGGCAAACCACCCACTTGAGAGACTGTGGCTTTGCACTCCCCAGGACCAAGCAGTGGGCATGGAGCTCCCTCCAGCACAGTGGCGTTATACCATCTTCCGGCTGAGGTGCCCCCCTATTCCCCGTTCCCCTGAGGTGCCTGTCTGTTTTCGACCTGATGCCCCTGCAGTGTTCTCTCTGTATTGAGGCAGGAGTCAAGTGTGGCCTTGGCCTATGTGTTTTGGGCCAGTGGGCCATGGACATTTTGGAGTGGGCACTGTCCCTCCTTTTATATATATTGTGTATTTGTACATACTGTTTATTTCTTTATTAACTTATTTCTCAAAATTTCTAATATTACACTCATTTTACTCCACTCCTTTTGTCCTTGCGTTATTGCTGAAGGTTACGGGGTGTATGGCGTGCGCCTTCTGCCTCGGGTAGTTGTGTCAGAAATTGGCCATCTAGATATATATCTGCAAATTCTGAGATTTTGAGTTTGAGAGCCGTCCGCTGGTGCCGCGTTCCTGTAAAGGCTGGATCATTGGGTTCTAGAATAGCGAAACAGATGGTGTGTATAATAGAGATAGTCCAGCCTTTTTTTGTATACCCTCCCATTCCCAACGCACCACAGGCGATCGTGCTTATTTCAGCTCTGGGTGTCTTGTAGGGGTTAAACAGTGCCATCTTGAGGGGGCATGGTGCTGCTCTATCCGCCACTATAGCAGTATGCAGCTGAAAGGGGGTTGAGTGCACCCAAAAGTGGAGATATTGCACTTGTGCACAGTAAGCGTAGAGTGTCATGTCCGGCGCCCCTAGTCTGCCCTTCGTCGGCGGTAGAGTGAAAAGCACCCGGGACGCTATGGGCTGCTTCCCGGCATAGACCAGGATGCACAGATTAGATTTAAAACGTTTGAGAAAGCTGGTAGTCAGGGGAAGGGGAATATTGAGGAATAGATAAAGGAATTTAGGAAGGACCACCATTTTTGCTAGAGAGATGCGTCCAGTAAGGGATAACGGCAGGCGAGACCCTATTGGTATCCTGTCCTCCAGCAAAATAATTGCCCTACCATAGTTTGATTGCCACAGAGCATTGATGTCACAACTAAGCCAGCTGCCAAGGTAGCGGACAGGTTCCTCGGCCCATTGAAGTGGAAATTCCAGGTGAAATGACAGGGTCTCCTCCGTGAGAGGGAGCAGCATTGATTTCCCCAGGTTTATCTGCACCCCTGAGTGTTCTCCGAAATGGATCACTTCTTGTATCATGTGAGTCAGGTTGGTATGTAGGTCATGGGTGTAGAGCACTATATCATCAGCGTACATGGAGATTCCCAGGGCCCTGGAGGTCAGGCCAATAACCCTGTTCATGTGGTGTTGTTAGAGGCGTGCCTCCAGTAGTTCCATCACGATTGCGAATAGCAAAGGTGACAGCGGGCAGCCCTGTTGAGTTCCCCGGGTGATCTGGAACAGTCCCATTTATGCGCACTCTTGCCATAGGGAGGGTGTATAGGAGTCCAATCTTTTTTATAAATATAGGGCTAAGTAAAATTCTCGCCAGTAGAGGAAAGAGGATTGTCCATTCTAGTGTATCAAACACCTTTGTGGCTTCTAATAAGGCCACCGTTGCTTGAACATGTGGAACTAGGTGGTGCATGAGGACAAAGATTGTGCAGAGATTATGGGATGTGGACCTGCCCGGTGTAAAACCAGCCTGATCCGGATGGATAATTTTGGGTAAAAGTGGCACTAACTGATTGTCCACGACCTTGGCAAAACTTTTATTATCGACATTGATGAGGGAGAGCAGCTTATAGGAGTTGCATTGCATTGCTGTATTGTCTGGATTGAGTAGGATTATTATCATAGCTTCTCGCAGGGAGCCAGGGAGGCATCCCAAATCTAATGAGTCCTGGTACATGGCCAGGAGGTGGGGTGCCAGCAATGAGGCATATTCCTTATAATGTGAGGTGTTAAGTCCATCTGCACCAGGAGCTTTGTCGCCCGGGAGCTCAGCGATGACTCTAATTATTTCCTCTGGTGTAACAGGGTTCTCAAGGAAGGCACGGTGATCCCGGTCCAGCCACACCAGTTGTATCATATCACAGTACGTGATAAGTTCCAGGTCACCCGTCACCAATGTGACTTGATATAGTTTCTCATAGAATGTAGAGAATACTTGTGCTATCTCTGGTGTAGTGGTGACTAAGTTGTTAGTGGGGTCCATGATTTCAGCTATATGAGAGGAGTGAGGGTTGGGCCGTATAAGTCTTGCCAGGGTTCTGCCACGTCTGTCACCCTTACCATATCTGCGCATCTGAGTTTCTATGTGTAGATATCAAGGGCCAGATGTATCAATCGTTTTTGCATTTGCAAATGCTGCGACTGGCCGTTTGCGAATGCAAAAATGCCTTTTCCGATGTATGAAAGGCATTCGCAGTGCGAAAATAAGGAATCGAAAAAATAGCAATTTATTGCGAATGAGACATGAATTAGCGTGTCGCAAACAGCGTATCGCAAATAGCAATATGAATTACCGAATTACTATTTGCGAAACGCAAAATGCAACACCGATTAGAGAATCGCAGATAGGGATCCGCTAAATCATGACGCTATTTGTGATACGCAGATTGTGACACGCAAAAATGAATTTGCAATGCTATGCATCAAAAAATCGCAATTTGCGATTATTCACAGAATGGCCATTTGCACATGCAATTTACCACAAACTGAAACCAGGTGGTAACCAGGTGCAACCTGTATAAAGAGGCCCAGGATGCCTCAGCTCTTCTTCCACAATGGCTGCACTCTACGTCATGGCGAGGAGAATGAGGATCTTGACAGGTTTAAGGAGAGAGAGGAGGAGACAGGAGCACATATTTACAGTGCGCATTACCTTTTTTGACCAGACTGAGGAGGAAATTTATCAGAAGTACAGGTTAAGCTCAGCCATGATTCTTGACCTGATAGCTGAGCTACAACCCATGCTGCAGCGCACAACACACAGGACCAATAGCATACCCACCCATGTGCAGGTATTATGTTCCCCGCACCTACTAGACTCAGGGAGCTATCAAGGGGTCATAGCAGCAGCTGGAGGGGTATCACAGAGTGCCCTCTCTAGATTTTGTAAAGCATTTCTCAATACCATGCTGAGCAGAATACAACTGTACATTAGATTCCCCAACACCCCAAAGGCATTACAACAAACTAAAATTAATTTCTACCAGATAGCACAGTTCCCACATGTCCTAGGTGCCATAGATGGGACACATGTAGCAATCTGTCCACCATCGGCCAGCGAGTATGTGTATCGCAATCGTAAAAACAATCATTCTATGAACATACAGGTGATATGCAATGCCTCCTACATCATTACCGATCTCGTTGACAGATACCCAGGGAGCACACATGACTCCTACATGTTTCGCCACAGCGGGATACACACAAGACTGCTAGCTGGGGAGTTTGGTGAAGGATATCTACTAGGTAAGTTGATAGTTTAGAATAATGCATTGATGTAAGTGTGACGTCAGACATCACATGTACTCATTTTACTCTCTGTGCCTTCAGGAGACAGTGCCTATATGCTTATGCCGTACCTGAGCCCTGCAACTCCAGCAAAGAGGAGGTACAATGCTGAACATGGGGCAACCCGCAATGTGGTGGAGCGCACTTTTGGGCTGCTGAAGAGCTGCTTCAGGTGCATCCATAAGAGTGGAGGTGCACTACAGTGCAGCCCAGAGACGACATGCAAAATTGTGGCCACATGTGCTATCTTGCACAAAATAGCAACCACCAGGGGCACACCAGTGGAACTCACGGAGCCGGACTCAGATGAGGATGATGATCCCTTACTACCCCTTAAACCACCAGACAGGACCAGTGCAGCAGAGGGCAGGCAAAGACGCTCTGACATCACGCACAACCATTTTTGATGCAAGTGATGACAACTCCACTTAAATGAAATGTATGTCTGTAGTTAGCATCTTTATTACCTTGACTTTAGGTAACCAATGTGTCTATAGGACATAGCTATTCACAATAGGCAGACATGTACAATTAACAGTGTCACATTATTAGCATCGTAGCATAACTGAATTGCTACATGTTTAGGTAGTCCCCTCGCTGGCACCTCTTGTAGCAGGTTCATATGCAGTACTGTGTCTGGCACTGCAACATCTTTCACAGGGAGAGACTGCTGAGGCTAGAGGACTCCTCACTGTCCCCAACACCCAGTTCGCTGGTTGTGGCACTGCATGCTGTTTGCATTGCATCCAGTACATTGGTTATTTGCACCAATCCCTGTCCAATGTCCAGACTGCAATGTGTCATCTCCACCTGTGTGGCAATGGCACGCCGTGATATCAGGGCTGTTGAACTTTCGAGCCGATTGACAGATCTACAGAAGCTATTAAACCTTCCCAAATATTGGTGATGGCGCCTGCACTGGCTGACGCGCTCCTGCCATATCTCAGTGCAGAGTTCCCCCATGGCCTATGTCAACTCCTTGGTGTATTCAGCTGCTGTTTGCTGTCCCTCAATCAGAGTCTCCAACTGCTTGTGTAGTAACCCCATATTGCTATTGTGAGACGCAAACTGTCTGTGCAGTGACTTCAATTGTTTGCGTTGCAGATGCTGCACCTTCAGCATGGAAGCTTTAAGGCCGCCAAAGATTGATAGGCCCACTCCTTCATCTGCGCACTGTCTGCCTGCATCTTGGCACCTCCTGAGCAGAGTTGACTGTCGCTGGCACTGGGACTGCTGTCCTCCTGTGGGACTAGCCTCCGGTGGTGGTGTGGGTTCATGTTCTGGCATCTCATCTGAGTCCAGGTTATACTCTGGCAGTGGTAACACCCTTGCCCTGCGTCTACTCGGAACAATACTGTAGGACTTACTGTTATTTGAGTCAGACTGTGGCTGTGTTTCTGCTTCCCCTACTTTTTCAGATCCTGCAGCAGCAGGGACCGGGTCATCTGCAAGGACAATGTGCAGCATGTCAGTTCTAGCATTTTTAACAGATTTCCGCAGTGTTGCTTTAAATGTACAATTAAAATGTGTCACCATGAGTCGTTGCTAATTATGTTGTGTATACACCTTAGGGTTGTGTACTATCACTCCCATAAAGCACAGTTGTGTTGTATGTAAGATATGACATGGACTACTTTTTACTGTGCATCAAGTTATTATCTATTTCCTAAGGGGCATTTGTACATGCACATGTGGGGATACACATAATTACTGGCCTTACCTTTGCTGGTGCTGGGTGTCCCTGAGGTGTCAATGTCAGTAACACCACTGAAGCAATGTGGACTCCACCAGGTCTTCCATAGGGGTGGACGGTGTCTGGGTGGATGGTCTGCCTCCGGTGCTCCTTGCCTCCTTTAGCCTGCTGGCCACCCTCTCTTTGGCACGGGACCGCAAGTCGTACCATCGCTTGCGTATCTCCTCCACAGAGCGCTGCGCAACACCCACTGTGCATATTTTTGCCTGGATGTCAGACCAGAGTTTTCGCTTCTCACTCTCAGTTACTTGGAGTGAGTTTTTGCCAAATAGTCTATCATGGTTCCTAACAACCTCCTCAATGAGCACCTCCAATTCTGCCTCACTGAATTTGAGCTTCCTCTTCCTGTCTCCCTTCTCCTTCCCTTTTCCAGCATTGGCCATGTTGCTGTTTGGTCCTGGCTTACTCCCAATGCTGACTCCCTGGTGCTGGGCTGTGCCTCTCACCCTGATCCTGTGAGTGTGGCTCCTGGAAACAGCATGGGCTGACTGACTTCCTGGTTGGGATATCATCAGGCTTTTCCGGTTTGCAGTTTTCGATATTTGCAATTTTCAATTACAGAATCGCAAATCTTTGATACAGCGCATTTTGCATTTCTAAAATTGCAATTTTTTTAAAATTGCAATTTGAGAATCGCTAACCGGAATCTTAGCCACAGGTGGCCTCCTTTCTGAACTCCTTCAATTTAGAGTTAATGTCCACTAGCAAGTCGGTCTCCTTTGAGTAGGAAAAGCGAGTCTCAAGGGTACGGATCTCACCCTCAAGGCCGGCTAGTGATGTGCGAATGGATTTTAAAACCCCTACTTGCTTTGCAATGCATGTTCCTCCTATTACCACCTGAAAGGCCTCCCACACTGTTGGAGGTGATTTAACTGAGTTGATGTTGTGTGCAAAGAATTCAACAATCTTCTTTCGGATCTCATCGTGGAACATAGCGTCACCCAGTGCGCTGGATGGTAGGTGGCATGAGAAAGGCTGTAGTGTGGTGGGGGAAGCCAAAGCTCTAACAAAACTGGTGCATGGTCTGATAGAGTGTGAGGAAGATGTGTAACAACTGACAGCCACGACCATATCTCTGGCAACACTATCCAGAAGTCAATGCGGGACCATGACCCATCGTATGACGATATACAGGTGCCATTGAGGCAGTATGGATTGGAAAGTCTCCAGATGTCTGACTGAGAGTTATCGGACATTATCATGCGCAACATTTTAGATGCATGTGGGTGGAGTTCCCGAGATCCCCCAGATCTATCGGGTTTATCATCCAGTACAGGATTGAAGTTGCCCCACCCAAATAAATAGTCTGCGTGCCTTGACTCTGTATCTATGACCACAATGTGGAAAAAAAGTTTGGGTCATCCGGGTTTGGGCCGTACACGGCAGCCAATAGTACTGATTGTCTTTCTAAGGAGCCTGCTAGAAGTACATATCTGCCTTTAAGGTCGAGTATTGTTTGTGTTGTGTGCCAGGCAAGATCTCTGCATAATAATATTGTGACCCCCCTTGCGTATTTTGAGTATACAGATGAGTAAGTAGCATCCCAGCCTCTGGCTTTAAGGCGAGGGGAGTTGGGGTCATATGTCAACCCTGTGTCTATTCAGGTAAGAGTGCATCAGTCGGGCTTTTCAAGCATCATTTAGGCCACAGTTATTCCAAGTTAGGCATTTCAGGGTAGTCATGGCGATGCAGTGTGTGCCCAGGATCTCATATCTTGGGGTGTGGTGTCGAAATGTGTGTATGAAATGAGTAACATCCCGCACCTCAGCAGTTCAAACTCAGAAAAACTGTTATAGGTCATGACTAAACAGCAAACTTCCCATCCCACCTCCACCCACACCAACCCCCAAACTTGGTTGAGGAATTCCCGTCTCCCCCCCAAACAATATCCAACTTGGACTAAAGAGAACAGTTATGGGAAACATCCCTTGGGGAGGGCCGTGACTCCGGGCATATCCCAGCCACTTGGCTGAGTGGCCAGCTGCCGGGTTCAGGAACCCCCATGGCACAGCGGTTTCATTGCCACGGTGTAGGTGGTGGGCTACAAGGCCTGGGATTTGCCAGATTGGCTTCTTCATTGACACTGAAATCAGCATGCCCAGCAGCCCCCTTTGAACCACATAACGGACCACGTTTCTTGGTGGCACTTTTGGCGAACTTTGAGGCTGCCTTAGCGTCTGTGAAAACATTTGTCTTCCCATCAGCCATGATTCGGAGCTTAGTGGGGTACAGTAGTGCACATGATATTTCAGATCTCTGCAGGAGTTTCTTTGTGGTTAAGAATTCTCAGCGGGAGGCCTGTACAGCCGGTGTGAAGTCAGGGTAGAGAGAGATGACATTACCACGGTGCTGCAGTGGGCTTTTTTCATGAGCCAAGCTTAGAACTGTGTCTCTGTCTCGGTAGTTAAGAAGTTTAGCAATTTTTGGTCTGGCGGGCGTTCCAGGGGAGGGCGGGGCCAAGCGACCTGTGGGCATGTTTTACTATGAAGACAGGGGATAAGTGCTTCCCGAATAGGCTATGCAGCAAATTCTCAACATAGTCTTCCATTTTGGATATAGCAGTAGATTCTGGTACACCTGCAATGGGAAGATTACTGTGACGGGACCTCACCTACAAATCTTAGTTTTTAGCTTTTATGATGTCCAATACCCTTTTTAGGAGTTGCTCTTTAGATTCAATTTGCTGATCATCTAAGTTGGAGATCCTCGTTTCCAGATTGTCCATCCTCTTCTTGTGCGTGTCCACGCGTTGTTTGACTTGGTCAAGATGGGCAGAGAGGCGGTCCAGCTTGCCACTGATAGTTTTAAGACTAGTTTTCACATCCAGTAATATTTCTTTGAGGTCAAGCTCATCGGGGTACTCCTCAGGTGGGGAGTTTGACACCACACCATGAATTCTCTTGCTCTCGCAGTGGTGTATGGGCTTTTTCCCTTAAAAAGAAAGTTTTGCCTGTTTGGCGTCCGTTTTGACCATCGTCGTATCCGGCCCAGGGTGTTTGGACAGATAGAGGAGTGCTCAAGAGTCCAGGATGTTTATGCAGTGCGGAGAAGAAGCAGCCCTTGACTGCCTTGATTGTAGCCGCCTACAGGGCCCCACCACTCCCAGCTATCTACCAGACTGCGGCGGGGGCATGAGCAGGCCCCAGAGGCAATCCAATGGACAGTTGAGACTTGGGGGGGCTCCCCACTTGACACGTGGTGTATCTGCAATCCATGCCAGCCAGACGACCGGACCTTCACGAATAGCCTGTCGGGCCGTCACCTCCGCAGCAGGAGGGTGCAACCCAGCAGACCACGGGCATCTCTCTCTAGACCCCCCCACTTACCGGGAACACATCTGCACCACCACAGGCCCGCATTTGGTCTTGGATCGAGCCTCAGGACACAGGCTGGATGTAGGAAGTTGGCTCTGTATGTGCTATTTCAAAGTAAGGAATAGCATGCACAGAGTCCAAGGGTTCCCCTTAGAGGTAAAATAGTGGTAAAAATAGATAATACTAATGCTCTATTTTGTGGTAGTGTGGTCGAGCAGTAGGCTTATCCAAGGAGTAGTGTTAAGCATTTGTTGTACATACACATAGACAATAAATGAGGTACACACACTCAGAGACAAATCCAGCCAATAGGTTTTTGTATAGAAAAATATCTTTTCTTAGTTTATTTTAAGAACCACAGGTTCAAATTCTACATGTAATATCTCATTCGAAAGGTATTGCAGGTAAGTACTTTAGGAACTTTAAATCATAAAAATTGCATGTATACTTTTCAAGTTATTGACAAATAGCTGTTTTAAAAGTGGACACAGTGCAATTTTCACACTTCCTGGGGGAGGTAAGTTTTTGTTAGTTTTACCAGGTAAGTAAGACACTTACAGGGTTCAGTTCTTGGTCCAAGGTAGCCCACCGTTGGGGGTTCAGAGCAATCCCAAAGTCACCACACCAGCAGCTCAGGGCCGGTCAGGTGCAGAGTTCAAAGTGGTGCCCAAAACACATAGGCTAGAATGGAGAGAAGGGGGTGCACCGGTTCCGGTCTGCTTGCAGCTAAGTACCCGCGTCTTCGGAGGGCAGACCAGGGGGGTTTTGTAGGGCACCGGGGGGGACACAAGCCCACACAGAAATTTCACCCTCAGCAGCGCGGGGGCGGCCGGGTGCAGTGTAGAAACCAGCGTCGGGTTCGCAATGTTAGTCTATGAGAGATCTCGGGATCTCTTCAGCGCTGCAGGCAGGCAAGGGGGGGGTTCCTCGGGGAAACATCCACTTGGGCAAGGGAGAGGGACTCCTGGGGGTCACTTCTCCAGTGAAAGTCCGGTCCTTCAGGTCCTGGGGGCTGCTGGTGCAGGGTCTCTCCCAGGCGTCGGGACTTTGGATTCAAAGAGTCGCGGTCAGGGGAAGCCTCTGGATTCCCTCTGCAGGCTGCGCTGTGGGGGCTCAGGGGGGACAGGTTTTGGTACTCACAGTATCAGAGTAGTCCTGGGGTCCCTCCTGAGGTGTTGGATCTCCACCAGCCGAGTCGGGGTCGCCGGGTGCAGTGTTGCAAGTCTCACGCTTCTTGCGGGGAGCTTGCAGGGTTCTTTCAAGGCTGCTGGAAACAAAGTTGCAGCCTTTCTTGGAGCAGGTCCGCTGTCCTCGGGAGTTTCTTGTCTTTTCGAAGCAGGGGCAGTCCTCAGAGGATGTCGAGGTCGCTGGTCCCTTTGGAAGGCGTCGCTGGAGCAGGATCTTTGGAAGGCAGGAGACAGGCCGGTGAGTTTCTGGAGCCAAGGCAGTTGTCGTCTTCTGGTCTTCCTCTGCAGGGGTTTTCAGCTAGGCAGTCCTTCTTCTTGTAGTTGCAGGAATCTAATTTTCTAGGGTTCAGGGTAGCCCTTAAATACTAAATTTAAGGGCGTGTTTAGGTCTGGGGGGTTAGTAGCCAATGGCTACTAGCACTGAGGGTGGGTACACCCTCTTTGTGCCTCCTCCCAAGGGGAGGGGGTCACAATCCTAACCCTATTGGGGGAATCCTCCATCTGCAAGATGGAGGATTTCTAAAAGTCAGAGTCACCTCAGCTCAGGACACCTTAGGGGCTGTCCTGACTGGCCAGTGACTCCTCCTTGTTGCTTTCTTTGTTTCCTCCAGCCTTGCCGCCAAAAGTGGGGGCCGTGGCCGGAGGGGGCGGGCAACTCCACTAAGCTGGAGTGCCCTGCTGGGCTGTGACAAAGGGGTGAGCCTTTGAGGCTCACCGCCAGGTGTTACAGCTCCTGCCTGGGGGAGGTGTTAGCATCTCCACCCAGTGCAGGCTTTGCTACTGGCCTCAGAGTGACAAAGGCACTCTCCCCATGGGGCCAGCAACATGTCTCTAGTGTGGCAGGCTGCTGGAACTAGTCAGCCTACACAGACAGTCGGTTAAGTTTCAGGGGGCACCTCTATGGTGCCCTCTGGGGTGTATTTTGCAATAAAATGTACACTGGCATCAGTGTGCATTTATTGTGCTGAGAAGTTTGATACCAAACTTCCCAGTTTTCAGTGTAGCCATTATGGTGCTGTGGAGTTCGTGTTTGACAGACTCCCCGACCATATACTCTTATGGCTACCCTGCACTTACAATGTCTAAGGTTTTGTTTAGACATTGTAGGGGTACCATGCTCATGCACTGGTACCCTCACCTATGGTATAGTGCACCCTGCCTTAGGGCTGTAAGGCCTGCTAGAGGGGTGTCTTACCTATACTGCCTAGGCAGTGAGAGGCTGGCATGGCACCCTGAGGGGAGTGCCATGTCGACTTACTCGTTTTGTCCTCACTAGCACACACAAGCTGCAAGCAGTGTGTCTGTGCTGAGTGAAAGGTCTCCAGGGTGGCATAAGACATGCTGCAGCCCTTAGAGACCTTCCTTGGCATCAGGGCCCTTGGTACTAGAAGTACCAGTTACAAGGGACTTATCTGGATGCCAGGTTCTGCCAATTGTGGATACAAAAGTACAGGTTAGGGAAAGAACACTGGTGCTGGGGCCTGGTTAGCAGGCCTCAGCACACTTTCAATTGTAAACATAGCATCAGCAAAGGCAAAAAGTCAGGGGGCAACCATGCCAAGGAGGCATTTCCTTACACAACCCCCCCCCCCAAACGAAAGAGGATGAGACTAACCTTTCCCAAGAGAGTCTTCATTTTCTAAGTGGAAGAACCTGGAAAGGCCATCTGCATTGGCATGGGCAGTCCCAGGTCTGTGTTCCACTATAAAGTCCATTCCCTGTAGGGAGATGGACCACCTCAACAGTTTAGGATTTTCACCTTTCATTTGCATCAGCCATTTGAGAGGTCTGTGGTCAGTGTGAACTAGGAAGTGAGTCCCAAAGAGGTATGGTCTCAGCTTCTTCAGGGACCAAACCACAGCAAAGGCCTCCCTCTCAATGGCACTCCAACGCTGCTCCCTGGGGTGTAACCTCCTGCTAATGAAAGCAACAGGCTGGTCAAGGCCATCATCATTTGTTTGGGACAAAACTGCCCCTATCCCATGTTCAGAGGCATCTGTCTGCACAATGAACTGCTTAGAATAATCTGGAGCTTTTAGAACTGGTGCTGAGCACATTGCTTGTTTCAGGGTGTCAAAGGCCTGTTGGCATTCCACAGTCCAGTTCACTTTCTTGGGCATTTTCTTGGAGGTGAGTTCAGTGGGGGCTGTCACAATGGATCCATATCCCTTCACAAACCTCCTGTAATACCCAGTCAAGCCAAGGAATGCCCTGACTTGAGTCTGGGTTTTTGGAGCTACCCAGTCCAGAATAGTCTGGATCTTGGGTTGGAGTGGCTGAACTTGGCCTCCACCTACAAGGTGGCCCAAGTAAACCACAGTTCCCTGCCCTATCTGGCATTTGGATGCCTTGATAGAGAGGCCTGCAGATTGCAGAGCCTTCAAAACCTTCCTCAGGTGGACCAGGTGATCCTGCCAGGTGGAGCTAAAGACAGCAATATCATCAAGATAAGCTGTGCTGAAGGACTCCAAGCCAGCAAGGACTTGATTCACCAACCTTTGGAAGGTGGCAGGGGCATTCTTTAAACCAAAGGGCATAACAGTAAACTGATAATGCCCATCAGGTGTGGAGAATGCTGTTTTCTCTTTTGCTCCAGGTGCCATTTTTATTTGCCAGTACCCTGCTGTCAAGTCAAAGGTACTTAAGAATTTGGCAGCACCTAATTTATCTATGAGCTCATCAGCTCTTGGAATTGGATGAGCATCTGTCTTGGTGACAGAATTGAGCCCTCTGTAGTCCACACAAAACCTCATCTCTTTCTTTCCATCTTTGGTGTGAGGTTTGGGGACTAAGACCACTGGGCTAGCCCAGGGGCTGTCAGAGCGCTCAATTACTCCCAATTCCAGCATCTTGTGGACTTCCACCTTGATGCTTTCCTTAACATGGTCAGATTGTCTAAAGATTTTGTTCTTGACAGGCATGCTGTCTCCTGTGTCCACATCATGGGTACACAGGTGTGTCTGACCAGGGGTTAAGGAGAAGAGTTCAGGAAACTGTTGTAGGACTCTCCTACAATCAGCTTGCTGTTGGCCAGAGAGGGTGTCTGAGTAGATCACTCCATCTACTGTGCCATCTTTTGGGTCTGATGACAGAAGATCAGGGAGAGGTTCACTCTCTGCCTCCTGATCCTCATCTGTTACCATCAACAGATTCACATCAGCCCTGTCATGGAAGAGCTTAAGGCGGTTCACATGGATCACCCTCTTGGGGCTCCTGCTTGTGCCCAGGTCCACCAGGTAGGTGACCTGACTCTTCCTTTCTAGTACTGGGTAAGGGCCACTCCATTTGTCCTGGAGTGCCCTGGGAGCCACAGGCTCCAGAACCCAGACTTTCTGCCCTGGTTGGAACTCAACCAGTGCAGCCTTTTGGTCATACCAAAACTTCTGGAGCTGTTGGCTGGCCTCAAGGTTTTTGGTTGCCTTTTCCATGTACTCTGCCATTCTAGAGCGAAGGCCAAGTACATAGTCCACTATGTCTTGTTTAGGCTCATGAAGAGGTCTCTCCCAGCCTTCTTTAACAAGAGCAAGTGGTCCCCTTACAGGATGACCAAACAGAAGTTCAAAGGGTGAGAATCCTACTCCCTTCTGTGGCACCTCCCTGTAAGCGAAAAGCAGACATGGCAGGAGGACATCCCATCTCCTTTTGAGTTTTTCTGGGAGCCCCATGATCATGCCCTTTAATGTCTTGTTGAATCTCTCAACTAAGCCATTAGTTTGTGGATGGTAAGGTGTAGTGAATTTATAAGTCACTCCACACTCATTCCACATATGTTTCAGGTATGCTGACATGAAGTTGGTACCTCTGTCAGACACCACCTCCTTAGGGAAACCCACTCTGGTAAAGATACCAATGAGGGCCTTGGCTACTGCAGGGGCAGTAGTCGACCTAAGGGGAATAGCTTCAGGATACCTTGTAGCATGATCCACTACTACCAGGATATACATATTTCCTGAGGCTGTGGGAGGTTCCAGTGGACCAACTATGTCCACACCCACTCTTTCAAAGGGGACCCCCACCACTGGAAGTGGAATGAGGGGGGCCTTTGGGTGCCCACCTGTCTTACCACTGGCTTGACAGGTGGGGCAGGAGAGGCAAAACTCCTTAACCATGTTGGACATATTGGGCCAGTAGAAGTGGTTGACTAACCTCTCCCACGTCTTGGTTTGTCCCACATGTCCAGCAAGGGGAATGTCATGGGCCAATGTTAGGATGAACTCTCTGAACAGCTGAGGCACTACCACTCTCCTAGTGGCACCAGGTTTGGGTTCTCTGGCCTCAGTGTACAGGAGTCCATCTTCCCAATAGACCCTATGTGTTCCATTTTCTTGCCTTTGGACTCTTCAGCAGCTTGCTGCCTAAGGCCTTCAAGAGAAGGACAGGTTTCTTGTCCCTTACACAGCTCCTCCCTTGAGGGTCCCCCTGGGCCTAAGAGCTCAACCTGATAAGGTTCAAGCCCCAAAGGCTCAGTTCCCTCAGAGGGCAGAACTTCTTCCTGAGAAGAGAGGTTCCCTTTCTTTTGCTGTGTTGCAGTTGGTTTCCCAACTGACTTTCCTGTTCTCTTGGTAGGCTGGGCCATTTTTCCAGACTCCAGCTCTACTTTTTCACCCTGTGCCTTGCATTGTGCTCTTGTTTTCACACACACCAGTTCAGGGATACCCAGCATTGCTGCATGGGTTTTTAGTTCTACCTCAGCCCATGCTGAGGACTCCAGGTCATTTCCAAGCAGACAGTCCACTGGGATATTTGAGGAGACCACCACCTGTTTCAGGCCATTGACCCCTCCCCATTCTAAAGTAACCATTGCCATGGGATGTACTTTTCTCTGATTGTCAGCGTTGGTGACTGTGTAAGTTTTTCCAGTCAGGTATTGGCCAGGGGAAACCAGTTTCTCTGTCACCATGGTGACACTGGCACCTGTATCCCTCAGGCCCTCTATTCTAGTCCCATTAATTAAGAGTTGCTGTCTGTATTTTTGCATGTTAGGCGGCCAGACAGCTAGTGTGGCTAAATCCACCCCACCCTCAGAAACTAGAGTAGCTTCAGTGTGGACCCTGATTTGCTCTGGGCACACTGTTGATCCCACTTGGAGACTAGCCATACCAGTGTTACCTGGATGGGAGTTTGGAGTGGAACCTTTCTTGGGACAGGCCTTGTCTCCAGTTTGGTGTCCATGCTGCTTACAGCTATGACACCAGGCCTTTTTGGGATCAAAGTTTTTACCCTTGTACCCATTGTTTTGTGAAGAGGCTCTGGGCCCACCCTCCTGTGCAGGTTTTTGGGGGCCTGTAGAAGACTCTTTACTATTTTTAGTTTTGGTTGTCTCATCACCCTTCCCCTGGGGAGTCTTTGTGACCCCTTTCTTTTGGTCACCCCCTGTTGAAGTCTTGGACACCCTTGTCTTGACCCAATGGTCCGCCTTCTTTCCCAATTCTTGGGGAGAAATTGGTCCTAGGTCTACCAGATGCTGATGCAGTTTATCATTGAAACAATTACTCAATAGGTGTTCTTTCACAAATAAATTGTACAGCCCATCATAATTACTTACACCACTGCCTTGAATCCAACCATCTAGTGTTTTCACTGAGTAGTCTACAAAGTCAACCCAGGTCTGGCTCGAGGATTTTTGAGCCCCCCTGAATCTAATCCTATACTCCTCAGTGGAGAATCCAAAGCCCTCAATCAGGGTACCCTTCATGAGGTCATAAGATTCTGCATCTTGTCCAGAGAGTGTGAGGAGTCTATCCCTACACTTTCCTGTGAACATTTCCCAAAGGAGAGCACCCCAGTGAGATCTGTTCACTTTTCTGGTTACACAAGCCCTCTCAAAAGCTGTGAACCATTTGGTGATGTCATCACCATCTTCATATTTAGTTACAATCCCTTTAGGGATTTTCAACCATTCAGGAGAATCTCTGACCCTATTTATGTTGCTGCCACCATTGATGGGTCCTAGGCCCATCTCTTGTCTTTCCCTCTCTATGGCTAGGATCTGTCTTTCCAAAGCCAATCTTTTGGCCATCCTGGCTAACTGGATGTCCTCTTCACTGGGGTTATCCTCAGTGATTTCAGAGGTGTTGGTCTCTCCTGTGAGGGAACCAGCATCTCTGACTATTATTTTTGGAGTCAGGGTTTGAGGGACCCTGTTCTCCCTAGATAGGACTGGTAGGGGGGAATTGTCCTCCAAGTCACTATCCTCTTCCTCTGAGTTGCCACCCTCAGAGGGGTTGGCCTTTTCAAACTCTGCCAAAAGCTCCTGGAGCTGTATTTTGGTAGGTTTGGGGCCCATTGTTATTTTCTTTATTTTACAGAGTGACCTTAGCTCCCTCATCTTAAGATGGAGGTAAGGTGTGGTGTCGAGTTCCACCACAGTCACATCTGTGCTAGACATTTTGCTTCTAAAAGTTGGAATACTTTTTAAGAATCTACAACTGGTTCTAGAATCTAATTCAAACTTTTACAAACTTTTAAACTCTAAAAGAAATGCTAACCAGGATCTAACACAAGGCCCTAGCAGGTCTTTTAAGAATTTAGAAAACTTTTCAAATTGCAAAAATCAATTTCTAATGACAATTTTGGAATTTGTCGTGTGATCAGGTATTGGCTGAGTAGTCCAGCAAATGCAAAGTCTTGTACCCCACCGCTGATCCACCAATGTAGGAAGTTGGCTCTGTATGTGCTATTTCAAAGTAAGGAATAGCATGCACAGAGTCCAAGGGTTCCCCTTAGAGGTAAAATAGTGGTAAAAATAGATAATACTAATGCTCTATTTTGTGGTAGTGTGGTCGAGCAGTAGGCTTATCCAAGGAGTAGTGTTAAGCATTTGTTGTACATACACATAGACAATAAATGAGGTACACACACTCAGAGACAAATCCAGCCAATAGGTTTTTGTATAGAAAAATATCTTTTCTTAGTTTATTTTAAGAACCACAGGTTCAAATTCTACATGTAATATCTCATTCGAAAGGTATTGCAGGTAAGTACTTTAGGAACTTTAAATCATAAAAATTGCATGTATACTTTTCAAGTTATTGACAAATAGCTGTTTTAAAAGTGGACACAGTGCAATTTTCACAGTTCCTGGGGGAGGTAAGTTTTTGTTAGTTTTACCAGGTAAGTAAGACACTTACAGGGTTCAGTTCTTGGTCCAAGGTAGCCCACCGTTGGGGGTTCAGAGCAATCCCAAAGTCACCACACCAGCAGCTCAGGGCCGGTCAGGTGCAGAGTTCAAAGTGGTGCCCAAAACACATAGGCTAGAATGGAGAGAAGGGGGTGCCCCGGTTCCGGTCTGCTTGCAGGTAAGTACCCGCGTCTTCGGAGGGCAGACCAGGGGGGTTTTGTAGGGCACCGGGGGGGACACAAGCCCACACAGAAATTTCACCCTCAGCAGCGCGGGGGCGGCCGGGTGCAGTGTAGAAACCAGCGTCGGGTTCGCAATGTTAGTCTATGAGAGATCTCGGGATCTCTTCAGCGCTGCAGGCAGGCAAGGGGGGGGTTCCTCGGGGAAACCTCCACTTGGGCAAGGGAGAGGGACTCCTGGGGGTCACTTCTCCAGTGAAAGTCCGGTCCTTCAGGTCCTGGGGGCTGCGGGTGCAGGGTCTCTCCCAGGCGTCGGGACTTTGGATTCAAAGAGTCGCGGTCAGGGGAAGCCTCGGGATTCCCTCTGCAGGCGGCGCTGTGGGGGCTCAGGGGGGACAGGTTTTGGTACTCACAGTATCAGAGTAGTCCTGGGGTCCCTCCTGAGGTGTTGGATCTCCACCAGCCGAGTCGGGGTCGCCGGGTGCAGTGTTGCAAGTCTCACGCTTCTTGCGGGGAGCTTGCAGGGTTCTTTCAAGGCTGCTGGAAACAAATTTGCAGCCTTTCTTGGAGCAGGTCCGCTGTCCTCGGGAGTTTCTTGTCTTTTCAAAGCAGGAGCAGTCCTCAGAGGATGTCGAGGTCGCTGGTCCCTTTGGAAGGCGTCGCTGGAGCAGGATCTTTGGAAGGCAGGAGACAGGCCGGTGAGTTTCTGGAGCCAAGGCAGTTGTCGTCTTCTGGTCTTCCTCTGCAGGGGTTTTCAGCTAGGCAGTCCTTCTTCTTGTAGTTGCAATCTAATTTTCTAGGGTTCAGGGTAGCCCTTAAATACTAAATTTAAGGGCGTGTTTAGGTCTGGGGGGTTAGTAGCCAATGGCTACTAGCCCTGAGGGTGGGTACACCCTCTTTGTGCCTCCTCCCAAGGGGAGGGGGTCACAATCCTAACCCTATTGGGGGAATCCTCCATCTGCAAGATGGAGGATTTCTAAAAGTCAGAGTCACCTCAGCTCAGGACACCTTAGGGGCTGTCCTGACTGGCCAGTGACTCCTCCTTGTTGCTTTCTTTGTTCCCTCCAGCCTTGCCGCCAAAAGTGGGGGCCGTGGCCGGAGGGGGCGGGCAACTCCACTAAGCTGGAGTGCCCTGCTGGGCTGTGACAAAGGGGTGAGCCTTTGAGGCTCACCGCCAGGTGTTACAGCTCCTGCCTGGGGGAGGTGTTAGCATTTCCACCCAGTGCAGGCTTTGCTACTGGCCTCAGAGTGACAAAGGCACTCTCCCCATGGGGCCAGCAACATGTCTCTAGTGTGGCAGGCTGCTGGAACTAGTCAGCCTACACAGACAGTCGGTTAAGTTTCAGGGGGCACCTCTAAGGTGCCCTCTGGGGTGTATTTTGCAATAAAATGTACACTGGCATCAGTGTCCATTTATTGTGCTGAGAAGTTTGATACCAAACTTCCCAGTTTTCAGTGTAGCCATTATGGTGCTGTGGAGTTCGTGTTTGACAGACTCCCAGACCATATACTCTTATGGCTACCCTGCACTTACAATGTCTAAGGTTTTGTTTAGACATTGTAGGGGTACCATGCTCATGCACGGGTACCGTCACCTATGGTATAGTGCACCCTGCCTTAGGGCTGTAAGGCCTGCTAGAGGGGTGTCTTACCTATACTGCCTAGGCAGTGAGAGGCTGGCATGGCACCCTGAGGGGAGTGCCATGTCGACTTACTCGTTTTGTCCTCACTAGCACACACAAGCTGCAAGCAGTGTGTCTGTGCTGAGTGAGAGGTCTCCAGGGTGGCATAAGACATGCTGCAGCCCTTAGAGACCTTCCTTGGCATCAGGGCCCTTGGTACTAGAAGTACCAGTTACAAGGGACTTATCTGGATGCCAGGGTCTGCCAATTGTGGATACAAAAGTACAGGTTAGGGAAAGAACACTGGTGCTGGGGCCTGGTTAGCAGGCCTCAGCACACTTTCAATTGTAAACATAGCATCAGCAAAGGCAAAAAGTCAGGGGGCAACCATGCCAAGGAGGCATTTCCTTACACTGGACACCAGGCCACCAGCCCAGTCTGTCCCGTGCAAGCCAGCGTGGGGTCTGCCATTGGTCATCGGCTCGAACTCATGCATCCAGGCTCCTCTCTGTTCGATCAGTCTACAATCGTGCCTCCGCCTTCAGTCCCACGATGTTCAGCCAGTCATTCGGAACTCAGAGGTCCCGTCCTGGCACCCGCACAAAAGGCACCGCAACAGGGCGGGCCCGGGCTTACTCGTCTACGTGGTCCTCGGGGCCACAGTTAAATGGCATCCGCCGTCACAATTCTCGCTCACCGCTGCAGCATCTGGTGATATTAGTGCTGCTGTATATTCAGATTTTGTAAGGTTTAACTAAGCCAGCCAGCACAGCCCTCTAAGGAGCGGCCATCTTGCTGCTTGGCGAGACCATGCCCCGAGGCTGCAAGGTTGATGCAGAGTGCTTGTGTCAGGAGAAACCTTGCAGGAGAGATGATGCATCTGTTTTCTTTGGGGCTGTGCCACGGAGCAGAGGCGATGCATCGGTTCTGTTTAGGCCCACTTTCAAGGATCCAGGTCTAGGGAGGCACCACTTGGCAGGATATGACCCACAGATGGCAGAGTCCAGGTGCTGGGCTGAAGGTTGTTGGAGCCTTCTGTCCCTGAGGGCTCTAATCAGGAGGCCAACCAACTAACCCTTTGAGTCACTTTGGGGTCCTGGGTTCAACAGATGCAGGTCCAGTTCTTCTCACTGAAGCAGAAGGCAGCAGGCAGCAGGTCAGTACAGCAAGGCAACAGTCCAGCAAGGCAGCAGTCCAGCAGAGTAACCAGTCCAACAAAGTGAAAGTCCTTTTAGCAGCACAGCCATCCTTCTTCCTGGCAGAGTATCCACAGGTCCAAAAGTGTACTGAACGGTTGGTGTTTAAGGGCCAATACCTTTACCCAATTTTGCCTTTGAAGTGGGAGAAGCTTCTAGAGGTTTCTCTTTTGAGTCCCTTGGTATCCTGCCTTCCCTGTCCTGGCTACAGACTAACTACAAGGGGTGTGCAGCCCTTTGTGTGGAGGTAGGGCACAGCCTATTCAAGTGTAAATAGGACTGTGCCCAGCTGGCCCTCGCATCCTGCCAGTGATGGCCCATCTAGGCAGACCTATCCTCTCTATTGTGTGTTGTTGTCTAGGAGGAACGCATGAAGCCCAACTGTGAGCTACACTCAGTCTTGTCACCCAGGGACAGGCTACAGGCACTAAGTGGCTAAGGCAAGAAAATGCCAACTTTCTAAAAGTGACATTTTCAAAATTGTGACGTGAAATTCAACTTTACCATAGGAGAGGCACTTTCTTTACAAATCCAAGGAAACCAAACATGAAATTGTTACCTGCCCCTATTTGGAAATTATCCATTATTAGATGTAATAAGGTAACTCCAATGTTAGCCTAAGGGAGAGGTAGACCTTCGAGTAGTGAGCAATGAATTTGAGTGTTTTCACTACTAGGACATGTAAAATGTAAAGGTACAATACACTGTAACACATCCGGTCCCAGGATGCTTGTTTCCGGTCCAGTGAGAACCTGGCTTGGCAGTTCGGGCTGGACTGTTCCCATGAGGAACAGGGTCAAGATTTGCATATGGCTGGGTCCAAACTGGGGTGGCATGGTGAGCAAAAGAACGCTCGATTAAACCCAGATCTGTGAATGGGGGTGAGTGTTTGCATTGTTCAGCACTCCGTCCATCATCCTTTTGTGTTGCTACAATACACTGTACCCTGTACTCTGACCTGTCCAGGGCCTAACCTATGACTGACTTATGTATTAAATGGAAAGGTTTGGGCCTGGTAAAAACTTTTTTTTCAGCAGCTCAAAATGGCAGTTTAAAACTGCACATGTAGGCTACAATGGCAGGCCTGAAACATATTGAAAATGGCTACTTAATTGGATGGTGCAATACGTGCTGCAGACTCACTAATAGCATTTAATTTACAGGCTCTGGGTACATGTACTACCAGTTGGGGGTAAGGCAATGTTACCATGTTTTAAGGAGTGAGCACATACACTTTAGCACTGGTTAGCAGAGTTAAAGTGCACAAAGTCCTGAGGCCAGCAAAACGAGATCAGCAAAAATGGAGTAGGAGGGCAAAACGTCTGGGGGGAATCACCATAAGGCTGACAGGTCTAACACACCTGATAGCCAACTTCTCCTTGGGCAAAACCCTTGTATACAGACACTAGTAATACTGCACTAGTATAGCTAGTGACATCAAGGCTTTCGCCGCATGCCTAATGATCAACACCACCACCTTTATCCTCCTCACAGACCTTAACTTTCATCTAGAGGACCACAGCAAAGCAAATTCTTCAACCTTTCTAGAAAACCTGTGAAATCTTGGCATCACCTAGCATATTAATGAACCTAACCACATCACCAGACACTTAATGGTCCAGATTTTCTCCTCAATCAGCAACATGACAGTCAACATGCCAGCAAGTATGACCTTGACAAACCACACCCTTGTCAGTTTCAGCATACCTAGCTGGCACCACCACAGACCAATGTCATCTGCACAAACAGATCAACATCCACTGCTATGCCGCCGGCATGCAAGTCATACTCTTCCTCTTGGACAAGACCCATCAACACAAGAAACAAGTTCACTGCCTGTATGACTGAAATTGCTAACTGGGTGAAAGCCAGCTGTCTCAAGATCAACAATGACAAGGCAGAAGTAGTGATCTTTGACAAGAACACCGCACCATGGGACTCCAACTGGTGGCCGGCCAGACTTTGCACCACACCCAGCATTCATGCCAGGAATGTTGAAAAAACCCTCAACAGCAAAGTGGACATGACCATACACTTCTTCCACACTCTACAGATGCTGAGGAAGATCTTGAAATGGCTGTCAAGCAACACTAGAAAAACCCTTGCTCAAGCCTTAGTCAGCAGAATGAAGGACAACAGGAACACCATCTATGGTGTGATCACCAAGCAACTCATTAGAAGACTACAAACCATCAGGAACTTGGCAGCCAGACTAATCCTCAAACACCCACACAAATCTCACATCACAACACACCTCAGAGAGCTCAAATGACTCCTGATATACAAATGCGCTAACTTTAAACTCTTCCTCAAATACACATCCAATGCACCTCACAACCTAGCCACCTACCTTAACAGTCCTATCTCCTTCCAACCACCACCCAGATATCTTAGCCCTGCAGGACACATCTCAGGTGTGCACAGAACCAGATCAGGAGAACACTCTTAAACACTCTTAAAGTGTGGTACGGTGTTCCACTACTCTCTTCTTGGATTCAGCAAGAAGCTGAAGACCTGGCTTTGAAATACCCAACCTACCATAGACAGGGCTGGACACACCCACCCCTCAACACCAGGATACCCCTGCAGGTAATAGAGCGCTTTACAAATTTACATAAAATAACAGGTCCCTCTTACCAGGCTACATTTTACCCTCAACTATGAATGAGCAGTATGCTGAACATTACCCAAGTTGTCCTTCCTGAGAAAGGATGAGTGACATACCTCGTACCCAGGCCTCCCAAGCCATTGTCACTGCTCCAAGAGAAGTTTGATGTCTTACCAAGGAAAATGTATTGACAGGAAGGGTAGCAGCAAGCAGGCCAATACTACTTAGCCAACTAGAGCTTCAGGCAGGAAAATATACCTCTTTAAGAATTACTTTTCCTAGAGATTAATAAAAAGTTCAAGTTCAATCCTGAACCAGACTTTTAATAAATATTAATAAATGGGGTCTGTAGCTTATTCTAAACCAAGGTTACAAAAATAGCATTTTAATTGTACATTAGTTCCCTCATAGAAAAAGCCACTGTCTTATACAGTGAAAACAGATTCTGTGGGCTAGTCACTGTAGGAACATGGTAATCTTTAACTCTTACATGTTCACATTTAGATACTAGGCACCTCGTGCTACTAGGCCTAATAAGGGTGGTTTACTAAATATTTAAATGTAGAATTCCTTCTTGTTAAAAAGGGGTAAGTTGGACAGGTCTGCCTGCAGATTTAAAAACTACAGCTTTCAGGATACATAAGTAAGCCTAAAGTCATGTTTTCCATCTCAGGGTACTCAATGGCATAACGTGCTTCAGTCCATATGTGATGTTTAACCTTCCTTGCCATTAGTGAATTCCGTACACCATATCATATGGCCTTATTGGAAAGCTAAATATACCATATAGGAGGTAGCCAATTCTATTATTTTCTAGCGTTCAGAGCATATACACCGGTAGATTGGTCAGCAATGCGCAGAGTTCAAAACCCAGCACAATCAATCCACAATCAATGGGGGTGACTACTCAGAAAGAGGCACTTTCTCACTGACTCCAGAGCCCGAATGAGCTCTGTCTCCAGTAAAAACTTTGCAAATAGATGGAAACTGGAATGGGGTTAAAAATTTTGTTTTAAAAATGCAGAACTGTTTGTGCCAGGCTAATTTGCTTACAATAAAACAATTAGTTTGAGTATATATATAGTTGTATACATTGGTTTCACATTTCAGTTGCACTCTTGCATGCGCGTGTAATTATTGCAGTTAACATAGAGGTGTGGGGGGCGTGGCCTGTAGCCAAGCACGGTGGACGTGACCGATTAGAGCTTCCATAGTCCATCTGGGAGTCTATCTGCATTCCTGTTTGTTGAATCCTGAGCCACACCTAAAAGCCAGGAGGAGAACTCGGGAAGACCCGCTCTGGATCACCGGGATCCCCCCCTAAACACTCCAGTGGAGTACCATTGGGTGACCGCGGAGAGGGGTGGGGAGGCCCATGAGAGCCTAGCTCACAGCCCGGCTTTGGCCCACCTACTCAGAACTCGGCCGCATGAGTAGCTGTGAGGCAGACATTGCAGAGCCCTGCACCAGACCTGCGGGACCCCCCTACAGATTCTAACCCCATGCAGTCGGGCACCTGAGGGGAGGAGTGACAGGATCCAAACTGGTCCAGCACCCGGTTCAGCACTGTGGGTGAAGTTGGTGGAGCGGCATCCATCCCTCCTGGCTGAAGTGAGGAGGCCTGCAGTGGAGGATGGCTTTGGCACCTGGTGGCCTAGCTAGGCTGCTGGGCCACGTCTGGAGACATCATGCCCCCCCCGGTGGTTAAGAGGGCCTCACGGCGGTGCCAGAATAGCAGAGAAGCTGCGAGGCACGGGGCGAGCAGTGAGCATCCTTGGGAGAGGGGCACTCTGGATTGGGCACCCCTAGCCAGTGCAACTCATGGATCTCTGGACTGCGGTGAAGGCAATCTCCACCCGGCGAGGACAGAGGTGTCTTCCATGTTAAGCTTGGCGAGGCATGTGAGTCCAGCTGTGGTGGGTGCGCTCAGCGGGTGGTGCCTGGGAGACATTGCATGACTTAAAATGTGCCAATCTGCCAGCCCGCATGGCTGGACGGAAGCAGAACCCCCACTTGCGGGGGTATTGCCTTCCGCATAACCTTCATCGAGGGCCCCTAATACAGACACACGTGGGCCAGTGGTGTGGTGGGGGCAGACTCCACCCACCTCGTCTCTTCATACCCTGGATTGAGGTGGTTGTCCATCATTACCCCTGCAGTTCATCATCATGCTGCAATACTTACTGGCATAAAGGGATCAGAACTACATAAGAGCATGTGCATTGGCTTCCCCTTCGCACCTCTTACCTGCAAGCAAAAACAAGTCCTGAACACTGTTACAATGCGGCGCACCAACACGGCGCGCACTCTGTCCCACCTTGTGGACTCCAGCACTCACCACAACCCTACAGAGAGGCACACCAATGAGGCATTGGTGGACTGCATTTCCCCTACCAGTCCGTCTCCACCAGTAGATAAACTAGACTTAATTGTGCAGGAAATACGCGATTCGCATACTGCAATCGAGCATCTCATAGATACCGTTGCCATGGACCTCAGTATCTCAAGAAATAATCACAGGAAACTAGTTGACAAGGTGCATGCTGCTGAGGGCACACTTGCCAACCTGGCCCCCCGGGTTAGTCGGAACACCAAAGCCATCCCGAATCTTTAGCGGCTGATCCAGCAGCTTCACCATCGTGCAGAGGATGTGGAGGACCAGGCACAGTGAAATAACGTAAGGGTAGTGGGACTGCTGAAGGAGGGAACCAACTCCACCCAGTTCCGGACAGTGTACCACCACAAGGCCTCTCGACCATCTTTATTGTTGAAAGAGCTCACAGAGTACCAACACGTTGCCCGCCACCGGGGGTGCCAGCCCAACCCATGGTGGCTTAAATCCTGAACATTTGCGACCGAGACCACCTATTGCGATTGGCCCAGAAAGCAGCACCAATCAAGGTGAATAATGCAACGGTCTCAATTTTCCCAGACTATACCCTGGAGGTGCAACGATGTCTGTGAAAAATCAGCTCTGAGAGGAGGGACTAACATATGCACTGTTATTCCCAGCATGCTTGTAAGTACTACATGAAGACTGCTCCCTGTACTTTGATTCGCTGGAGGCCCCTTGGGGCTGACTGAAGCGCACGTACCCCACGGCCCACCAGCGGGTAATAGGACAAGATAACCAGAATCGCAACCACAAAATGTCAAGACAATGCAGACGTTGACAGAAAAGAGCACCATCTGCAGCGTCCTCGCCACAGCAGGCCCACGAGGGGAGAGTATCAGGTCTGCAGACTGTGAAGACTATGGAGGCTGAAGCATGTCGATCACCCTCATGCCATTCAGCTACATCTCACTCTGAATCAGAATCTAACTCCAGTGTGGCATTGTTCCCTTCAATCACTCTACAAACTACAGACTCTATTATCTGATTGTAATGGCACTCCCTTATAGGAAAGCCCAGGTGCAAGCATGAGATGTTCTAAGGGGACATTACTCCTCTTTCTTTTTCTTGCACTACAACTAGGGGACCATATTCGTCCCTCTCCCCCGGGCTGGGGACAGGACCATATCGGCTCCCTTGCTCACTCCCTGCATGATGTCAATGAAGAGATGTTGCATTCTCAATTATTACGGACTCGCCGGGGTAGATGACTCAGAGCTGAAATCACCATTGAGCTCACCCTGGGCTGGCCTGGACCAGCTAGGTTTGAGTTCTGCTGGGACCCCCATACAAGCAAATACACATGTGGTTATATACTAATGTTAGTTGAGTTGAAAGTTTCAGTTTGGTCGAACAGATGTTTAATGTTGGACCTTAAAGTTTGGATTTACAAAATGTTCCTTTGCTCAGCTGGGTGTAGGCGAGTGGTGCGGAGATACAACCAACCACATTTTTACAAGTGTAGGATTATGGCAACAACACCCTACCGTTACAAGATACTGACCAGAATGTCAGAGGATTGTGCTCCCCCCAAAAGCATCATGGGGTACTGGATCAGCTGCATTGCCACAAGGCATCTATTCTTTATCTACAGGAGACATATCTCTCATCACCTGTGGTGATCTGGCTTAGGACAAAGTGGAGGGGTCAGGTAGTTGCCACTTCCTACTCAGGTTTTGTCAGGTGGGTGGCCATCTGCGTTAAAGCAGGTGTCCCCTTCCAGACTGTGCATACTAAAATAGACACCCTGGGTCGCTACCCCTTCGCCATGGAACACTTAGATAAGGTACAAGTAGTTTTGGGGAGTGTTTATTATCCCAACATTGAACAAGATGTTTTTTGAGGCGCTTTTCTACAACACTAGAAGAGTGGGCACATACACCCTGGCTTATAGGTGGGGATTTTAACTCAGTGTTAGATGTCACGCTGGACTACTCACACACCCCGCTACCGAACACTAACTCAGTCAAGCAAGTGCAGGCCCTTACAGCCTCGATTTCTCACTGGGATCTTGTAGATGTGTGGAGAACTCACTATGAGGGGATGCGCAAGTATTCCTTCTTTTCCCCACCGCACGGGTTACATACCCGGTTGGAAAGCATCCTCTGTCCATCCCATTGTGGCTGGGGGATTTACTGATACAACTTATGTGGCATAGGCATTTTCGGATCACAACTCACTGGAAGTGACACTCCAGTGGGGTCATGTACCCATCCCAGTTCCCAAATGGTGCATTCAGCCGGCTCTGTTAGAGGATGAAGCATTCCCGAACTCTATGAGCACAGCCATTGATGATTACATTGCCATGAATGAGGGTATCACCTTGTCAGGCTGGTGGAATGGGAGGCATTTAATGTGGTTGTCAGAGGAGTGGCCATTAAATCCTTGGTGGGGGCCAGATGTCAGATTTTACAGGAATTGACCAGAGTTGAGGATCAAATGGGCAGTTTGGAGTGGGCAACAGTCAATGACCCCAACCTCTTACCCGATTTACAAGAAATTAAGGTGCGACATGCAGAAGTCCTAGAGCAATTGCATGTCTATAACTACAAAATATACACACATTAGACACATGCTGATGGGGACTTAGCCGGTGCTTTGCTGGTGCGCATGATACAGCTTCCTGAAATCCCCAACCCTGATCCTCCAAGTAATATCGCACACTGGCCAACAATGCTCCACACAACTTGAGGTGAATAGGGCTTTTCAAGAATATTACAGATTATTGTACAGGGCCAATCCCGCTCCCCCCTCTGCTCAATGCACAGATTTCCTTCAGGACCTCCAACTTCCTTGCCTGAATGGTAAGGCCCACAAACAAATGGCGGCGCCTATAACAGCGGAGGACGTATGGCTGGCTATAAAAGAAATGCCACGTAATAAGACCCCAGAAATAGATGGAGCTGCCCATTGACTTTTGCTCGACATTTGCCGCACAGCTTACACCAAAGCTGGTGAAAGTGTATGAAACTGCCCTAGAACTTAAGGAGCTCGGCACAACATCAACCCAGGCTCTAGTCACCTCCTTATTAAAGCCAGGTCGCTCACCAAACAAGCTTTCCTCTTATAGACCACTGTCAATATTAACCATGGACTACCAACTACTCAGTAAAATCCTTGCACAGAGGCTATTACTGCTCCTCCCACAATTGATTAATGAAGATCAATGCAGATTTGTACCCCGCATCCGCCGGCTGTTCCAGGTAATGGAGGCAGCACAATCTGGGATGTTATTCCCTGCACCTGCAGCATGCATTTGATTCATAAGAATGGGAATATCTTTTCATGGTGGTCAGGAAGTTCAACCTACCCGCTGTTTTTATCAGATCGTTTAACGTACTATATTCTTGCCCCATGGCTACATCAAAAACAGGTAAACATATCTCATCACCTTACACGATATCCAGGGGCATGCGCCAGGGCTGCCTGCTGTCCCCATTGCTGTTTGCTCTGGCAATGGAACCTCTAGCACAAAAGCTAAGACAAGAGGGGAGCAGATGGGGTGTACACTAAGGGTGCCAAATGCACAGTGTCCCTATACGTTGACGATATGCTACTATATGTGTGTGACATTAACCGGGACCTCGACCAAATAGGAAACACTCTCGGGCCATTTGGCACAATCTCTAGCCTGAAAGTTAACCACTCAAAATCACAAGCATTTTCATTTAGAGACGGATTTTCCTCCACCAATACAATCTCCTTGGGCGCACTTGAGATCCCTGTGGCCCAACAAACATTTAGGTATCTGGGTATACAGACACTCTGACACTGATCTCTTAGAGGGAAATCTACATAAGGTTATAACGTCCTTGAGAGCACAGATCAAATTCTGGACCTCTTTACCCCTTCCAATGGCCAGACGCTTGGCATTGGCCAAGATGGTGATGCTCCCCAGATTACTGTATGACTTTGTAAACCTTCTAATCCATGCACAGAAAGTCGATCTTCAAAACACTGAACACCTTATTGAAGGAATTAATATGAGCCTCAGGACGATGATGCATTTGCCTCCAAAAACTGCAATTGCCAACTGATGAGGGGGGGTATGGGTGCCCCAATTTCCAAACATATTGCCTTTTAGGACAACTGCAGTGGGTATCTTTTTGGTTGGTGAGTATCCACCTACAGGAGATAAACTACATACAGGCACACTTGAATAGTGGGGAATTACAGCCGCTGCTGTTACCCAGAAACCAGCATACCCTCAGCAACTACCTCTGTTATTACACAATGCGCTGTGGTATTGGCGCATGGCACTCAAACTAACTAGACCCACACCATACACCCCTAACATTCCACTCTTCGGCGTTCCCAACCTGTCTGACATTTTATCTGCATCCCGGCTAAGTCACTCTGAGGAGAATGGAGTATCCACCCTGGGGGATCTCTTTGAGGAGGGTCACCTTATACCTCATTGTGAGTTCATATGCCCAAACCCAGCTACTGGGTACTCTATTCCTAACACATGCCAATATATTGCACTACATATGCCAACAGTGGACTCCAGCGGGGGACAAACCCCAGACGCACGCTCTGGTGCAGGCACCTTATGACATGGGATCATGGAGGCATTTAGTTAAATGGCTGTACAAAGCACAGCACATGCATTCCTGCACTTCACTAACCACACACCGGGAAAAATGGGAAACAGATGTGGCACACTTATTACATGATAAGGAATGGAAATTCCTTATTGAACACACAATCCATACACCACGCAATTAACAATTTAAATTCATCCAATTTGCAATCTTTCATAGAGCATACCTGACTCCCAAAAAGGTACAATCTCTTTTCCCAACTGCAAAGTCATCATGCCCCCCGATGCTATGCGGAGGAGGCCGATCTCCATATGTTGTGGGCATGTCCATTACTGAGACCCTACTCTAGAAGAATCTGTGACACACTCCGTGCGATCACTGAGTCTTCACACTGGGACTTGGCAGATCACTGCATACTGGATCTTTGCTCAAGATCCAGTAAGCCTGTGGTAGTGCCTAGATTTGTTGACCTGGCACTAATACTAGCCAAGAGAATAATTACAATCCGCTGGAAATCCCCGACTTCTCCATCGGAATTGACGTGGAAAGTGGAACAGCTCTGTTGGGGGGGTGTGCATAGGGTGCCTTACGTAGGTAACAATATAGGGGACTACAGAAGCACCCCATATCAGCAGAGTGGGAAATGCTGTTAGAGCACCTCCAACAACTCCCCAATACTTTCAAAATGTTAAACAGCTTTCTCTTTTGTTCAAATTTTTTGTATACTTAAAATGTATCTTTGAGGTTCACATTAATTACTGTTAACATATGTTTATTATATGTCTGATTTTAATAAAGCTCATTTGCCTTAAAAAAATAAAAATAGGAAATGGGCAAATAAAGGACGCCTCCAGCAAGCCACAATTTAAAAATATTGATAAATGTATGAAATAGTCAACTCTGAGCTGAACTAGTTGTTGATGGGAGCCTCTATTGGAACACTTTCAATTAGACCTTAAGGAACTTATATGCCCGAAAAGATTAAGAGCTTCTAGAACATTACAAAATTGATGAAAATCCATTCAAGATCCTGGGTGACTATCTGTGTCAGCCGACACAAGGTGCAGAGTGGGCAGGCTGTGCCATGGCTTTTGGGGGTGGTGGAGCGTCAGTGGGAGGTGGTGGTGGTCTTGGGGGGGAGGGGGTGGTTCGCAGGAGAGAGTGGGAGAGGCTGATTACAGATGTTGTAGGATATGATTTCTTGTTCTGGAAAACTTGTTGGAATACTAATGAAAATGTATTCAAACCTCATTGTTAAATATATTTTTTTACCAAATGTCAGTGAGCTGTGTACCACATCTAGGATTAAAGAGCTGGTGCCCATCCCTAACCTTGGCCTTAAACTAGAGTAAGACAACTGTAATCCTGCTGGACCTTCACAAATTGTCTGGAGTCATAAAAGCACGTCAGTTTCATACTGTTCACTTCTTGAATAAATGAATCGACATAACGTTTTAACAAGTTTCTTTAAACTTTTAAATGTTTGTTGTCTACTAGAATTCTGGATTCCTAAGGGACCACGCAGTCTCTTTATTTGATATTGAGCTTGTAAATAGATATTTTAGTTTCCTTCCTAATTGGTTTGCAGTGTCTGGTGGGAACCAGATGACAACTTCAAAGAGTGCTTCTTGCAGGAGAGTAATTAAATCCTTAGTGTAGAAACTAAAAAGATGGCTGAGGTAAGTATCGGACCACAGAAGCATGGGGGCGGCAGAAAAGTGTGCAAAATAAAGAACGTGGCCAGCCAAAGAACGCTTCTCTCACAATAGTAACTTCAAGAAAGGTTTACGTATTGACCTGTAAGTGTGTTTCAAATAAAACTGACACTGGCAGAACATTTCAATCGTGTATAGGAAGTAGTGGCTTCTCTCTGTCCCAGATGAGGCTCCTGATACAAGCACAGCTTTCTCTTTTGGAAAAGCTGCACCATTTCTGTAGAGGACCAGACATGAGAGTGATAGATGAGACCTTTCCGCCCTTGTCTCCACCAGGTAGTGTGTCTACGTGTGGGCAGTGCAACATGAAGCCACGAGGGTAGGGGAAGGGAGTGGGTGATGGTGGAGGGGTGTCAATATGCTCCGGCCCTGCATTTTTGTCCGGGCACGCGCTCCTTCAGAAACATGTATTTATTGATTGTAAACAAGCATGCATATTTACCAATGAAGAGTCATCTAAACAAGGTGAGATGGTGTCAGATACGAGAGCGCCCATGTTTTTACTTTCCAGGGAGTATACTTGTTTCTTTATGCTTGGAAGGAAAATGGCCTTTGCCCCACAAAATCGCCTGAAAGGTCCTAGGCAGCGACTACCATGGACAGACAGACATTGAGCGAGTGGTTTCTCCCTCTTCCTAGAAAGGGGGTGGGAGGTAGGGCGGGGGCCGTTTATCACCCACTGCTCCCATGAGCGTTATCTAGGAATCTGGGAGCCTGGAGGCATCCACACCAGCTGCACGTAGCGCCTCGTTCAGAGTTAAATTGTAATACCGGATTGGCGGGAAAACTGAGTTTCCTCCCAAATCAGTATGACAGACAATGCTGTATTTTTAGATGTTATAATAGTGCACCTTCCGAATTAATCTGGCTGAAAGTTGTCCCAGAATTTGGAAATTAACTGTAAAAATCGATTCAGTAACAGACATCAGAGGTAATTCTCATTCCATAAGGAGAATTCTCGGAATAAATACCAAGGTAATTCCGGATCCATATTTAACTGATCCTCCTGGAGTTGGTGCATTTCGAGGCTAGCCTTGTCCTTCTCCTTCTTGATTCCTTTTTGAAAAGCTGTTAGCCCACCCAGACAGTGGGTTACTTGGGTGGACTGAATGAAGAGCACCATCCAAGAGCCAGCATGCTGCAACAATCACCCCAAAAAGGCATTCATGAAAATGTATAAAACCATGACAAAACCAGCATAGTTTGGCAGCAGAATAATGGTGAAGCACTATTATCCTGCCGTGCTGCTCACCAGGAACTTAGAACAAGGGCAAACCACGTTTGGCGTACCAAAGAAGGTGTGAATAAGGCAGCGGTTATTTTTGAGTTAAACTAGAATATGCCTTCAATGAAAAAAGGTATAAAAGGAAAATCTGCAGATATTTATTGCTTTTACTGGCACTGGCACTGGATTGTGACGAAGAGGCACTTTCTGGATGCTTTCTGCTCTACAATTTCATAGAGAAAATTGTACTAGTTTGCTCACACTATCATAACATATTCGATTTAATGGAATACATAGCAATGATAACTCATAGACATCCATTTACCAAAATGCCAGGGGTAACGGAAGTGACAGCACACACCCTTTAACCCTGGCAACAACACAGGAAGTGACATTTGACACAATGATATCACCAAAAGTAATACCTTATGTGATTTAACTCTGATGACATTACAGAAATTGACACCACCCTCACTAAGAACAGAATAGCAATTGTAATGTTGATAAAAAGACACAGCACATATGAAATGAAATAAATGTTGTAGGAAGCTGGCTCTGAATTCACTATATCAAAATGAGATATAGTGTACACAGAGTCCAGGGGTTCCCCAAGAGGCTTGACAGAGGCAATAATAGATAATACTAAAGCTCTATTTGTGGTAGTGTGGCCGAGCAGTTATGCTTATCAGAGGGTAGTGTTAAGCATTTGTTGTAAACACACAAGCAATAAGTGAAAACACACACTCAATGACTTAACTCTAGAGCAATAGGATTTTAGATAGAAAAATATATATTTTTGTTACTTTCTTACTAGAACCACAAGACTCAGTTCAGAAGTAAATACTGTTGCAGGTAGGTACTTAGCATAGACATCAATGTAACTTTGTTTCACTTTAGTCAAGTAAACAGTTTTTAAGAAAAAAGAGAATATCTATTTTAAAAGTAAACACTGCATTTTTGGAACAGTTCCTGGGGGAAGAAAATAAAGTACAGTTTTAGAGGTAAGTACACGACTTACAGTTCCAGTCTCCGGGTTATAGGTAGTCCACCGTTAGGGGTTCAAGTCAACCCCAAACACCCACCACCAGTACACGGGGCCGGCTGGTGCAGAGAACGAAGTTGAGCAATTTAAACAAGGTCTCCTATGGAGAAGGGGATATGCGGAATTCGGTCTGCCAGCAGGTAAGTACTCGTGGCTCAGAGGGCAGACCAGGGGGGATTAGAGGAGCACTGGAGGGGGCCGAAATAGGCACGAATCCCACACCTTCAGCAGCACTGGGGCAGCCGGGTGCAGGGTGCAAACAAGGTGTCAGGTTTCCAATTAAACTCTATTATGGGACCCCGGTGGTCACTCAGGCACTGCAGGCTATGTCCGTGGGGTGTCTCAGGCACACCACCGGCTGGACAGGGAAGAGTGCCACCTATTGATAGTAGCTGCACTTGGTATCGATTTCTCCAAGGCCTGGGGGCTGCAGGTGCAGTGGATCCTTTGGCATTGGTTATCTTCATCCAGGGCAGTCAGAGGGTCCTTGTGATTCCCTCTGCAGATGTCATCGTGGAGGGGTGGAGAGGTCAACACAAGGTGAGCACTTGTTTGCCGTCGACTGCAGGTCCTCTCTGGTCGGTTGGGCCACCTGGACTCAGGCCATGGGGGTCGGGTGCAGAGTGGTTAGGACTCACACTTCTGGAGTGAGGTGGGAGTCCTTCAGAAGGGGTTTCTTCTTCTATTCTTCTTTGGACAGGGTCACTGTAAACAGGAGTTCTTGATCTTCTATGATGTAGGCAGTCCTCTGGAGGTTTTTCGGAGGTCGCTGATCCTGCAGAACGCGCCACTTTTCTTCGACAGGTTCTTTGAAGCAGGAGACAGGCCGGTAGGGCTGGTGCTAAGTTAGTTGTTGTCTCTTTTCCTTCTCTGCTGGAGTTTCCTCTAAGCAGTCCTTCTTCTTCTTGTGAGGTCATCAAGAATCTGACTAGCTTGGTTCAGGGAGCCCTTAAATACAAGATTTAGGGGCATTTTAGGGGTCAGAGAGCAGTAGCCAATGGCGACTGTCTCTGGGGGTGGCTACACCCTTTCTGTGCCCACTCCCTTGGAGGAGGGGGCACATTCCTAACCCTATTGGCCCCTGTCATCCAAACCAAGATGGAGGACTCTACAAGGAGGGGGTCACTTCAATTCTGAACACCTTAGGGGTGGCCCTGCCTGAGGTGGTGACTCCTTCTTGTTTTTCCTAATTATCCCTTTGGACTTGCTGCCAAAAGTGCGGCTTTGTCTGGGGGCTGGGCATCTCCAGTAGCTGGAGTGCCCTGGGGCATTGTAACACAAAGCCTAAGCCTTTCAGCACACCGCTAGGTGTTATAGTTCCTGCAGGGGGGAGGTGTGAAGCACCTCCAACCAGTGCAGGCTTTGTTTCTGGCCCCAGACAGCACAAAGGCTCTCCCCCCATAGGGTCAGAAACTCGTCTCTCAGTGGCAGGCTGGCACAGACCAGTCAGTCCTGCACTGACGGATTAGATAAAATACAGGGGGCATCTCTAAGGTGCCCTCTGTGTGCATTTTTTAATAAATCCCACACTGGCATCAGTCGGGGTTTATTGTGCTGAGAAGTTTGATACCATACTTCCCAGTATTCAGTGTAGCCATTATGGAACTGTGGAGTTCGTTTTGACAAACTCCCAGACCATATACTTAATATGGCTATACTGCACTTACAATGTCTGAGAATGGACTTAGACACTGTGAGGGCATATTGCCCATGCAGCTAAGCCCTCACCTGTAATATAGTGTACCCTGCCTTAAGGCTGTAAGGCCTGCTAGAGGGGTGACTTACCTATGCCACAGGCAGTATTTTGTGGGCATGACAACCTGTATGTGATGTCATGTTGACTTTGCCTTTTTCTCCCCACCAACACGTACAATCTGCAGTGGCAGTGTGCATGTATTGGGTGAGGGGTCCCTTAGGGTGGCACAACACATGCTGCAGCTTTTAGGAAACTTCCCTGGTCACAGGGCCCTTGGTACCACTGGTACCTTTTGCAGGGGACTTATCTGTATGCCAGAGGTGTGCCAATTGTGGAAACAATGGTAGATTTTTAGGGAAAGAACACTGGTGCTGGGGGCTGGTTAGCAGGATCCCAGCACACTCTCAGTCAAGTCAGCATCAATATCAGGCAAAAGTGTGGTGGGGCGGGTAACTGCAACAATGCTAGTTTCCTACAAATATCTAGTTAAAATTAATTTTTAACTAGAGTGCCACCAAGTTACATCAGAGGCACAGCTATCTCCTATGCAATTGTAGTTAAAATGCCTTGGGAAAACATCTGTATCCTCAGAAATTCAGCAACATTGCCCCTCTTCCCATAGTAGCTTTTTTCACCAAGCTGTGGAATTCATGATACAAAAGAAAATGCTTCCTTAAGAACTGTAACCTGGGAGTCTGCTATGCCCTGTTGCCATGAGGATTCACAGTGATTTTCGTTCTTGCTAAGGATACAGGCCAGGGCTGGCACAACATAACACCAAGACCGTAATAAGATCAGATTAATCTTTAGGTGCTCCTCCTTTTTCTGTTTGTTCACACATGTGTCATATAGATTGAGTAAGACAGAGGCAAGGTTATATAGTTGTTTGTCTAAGATCACAAAATTGTATTGAGTAAGCATGCTGTAATATAGCTTTAATCTCTTGCTCTCACTGAATTACTTTATGTGCTTACCTTTTTTCTAAATAGTCACAATTTTTACAGATAACAAAAGAAGGCATAGAAAAGTGAACAAAACGACTTGCCCAGAATCACAACTGATTCAAGTGAGGGTGTCAGAGATAGCATTCAGGTGTCTTCTTTGTATGGGTTTTAACAACGTAACCACATATTATCCATAAACATCCAGGATCTTCAGAGCTGTTGTTGGAAATGGACCTTTCTGCTGGGTCATCTCCAGACTTGTGGGGTCATTACAACCCTGGCGGACGGTGTTAAAGCGGCGGTCTTTTTTTTGGAATTATAACCATGGCGGTTACCGCCATGGTCATCCGCCGCTTCTCCATTCCGCCCGCCAGTGCGGAGACGACCGCTGGGCTGGAGACCTGGGTCTCCAGCCCGGCGGCCGTGACAATACCGCCGCCGGTATTGTGACCCGGCTTACCGCCGTGGATTTCCAGCGGTAGGAACCGCCATGAAATCCATGGTGATAAGCACTATCAGTGCCAGGGAATTCCTTCCCTGGCACTGATAGGGGTCTCCCCCACCCCTCACCCCCACCCCGACTTCCTCCCCTACACCCCCCACCACCCCTGCCACCCCCCAAGGGTGGCATGACCCCCCTCCCCACCCCTGACCCCCGGCATTACCTTACTCATACACACCCGACACACACGCAGGCACCACCAACACACATACACGCACACACATCAACACACATGCCAACATCCAAACACACAGTCAGACACGCACACCCACATTCAAACATACATGCACACATCCATACAGACATACCCACAGACATACACGCACTTATTCACAAAACACGCAACACCCCCGCAAGCATACATGCACTCACACCCCCCCTCTACATACACTCACGCACACCCCCATGCACGCACACAACAAACAACACCCCCCTCCCCTAACGGACGATCGATTTACCTGTTCCGTCGATCCTCCAGGAGGGGACGGGAGCCATGGGGGCAGCTCCGCCGACACCACACCGACAACAGAACACCGCTGCGCAGAATCACAGGACGTGATTCGCTGGGCGGGGTTCTGTTGGCGTGGCGGTGGAGGTGGAGCAACCTCCACTTCCCCGCCACCCGTCACTATGGCTGTTGGCGACTCTCCGTCGGAAAAATGACGTAGAGCTGCCAACAGTCATAATACGCGAGCGGAAAACCGCCACCACTGGTGGTCTTCAGCACGGCGGTCCCTCAGCGGTCTTGTAAAAAGACCGCCGAGGTTGTGATGACCCCCTTTTTGCCTTCTGCTTTCTCATATCTCACCCTGCTTTTTATGGCTTTAGTACTCTTGGCACTGTGGGCACTTTACCACTGCTATCCAGTGCTAAAGTGCATGTGCTCAGTGTCTAAACCATGGTAACATTAGCGTCTCCATTACTTGCATATTTGATTTACTGGTAGGTCCCTAGTAGAGTGCACTATGTGTGCCCAGGGCCTATAGGTCAAATGCTATTAGTGGGCCTGCAGCACTGGTTGTGCCAATACTCTAGCCTTACAATCATGTCTCAGGCCTGCCATTGCAGAACCTATGTGTGCAGTTTTAACTGCAACCTCGACTTGGCAAGGGTACTCAAATGCCAGGCCCAGAACTTCCTTTTTATTATAGGTAAGATACTCCTAAGGTAGGCCCTAGTTAGCCTCAAATGCATAGGGCAGTGTAAGGAGTTGGACGTGTTCTTTACATTTTAACATGTCCAGATAGTGGAAACTCTTCAATTCGTTTTTCACTATTGCAAGGACTATCTCTCCCATAGGCTTACATGGGGGTTACCTTGAAGCATCTTTTAAGTGTAACTTTCAATTGGGAAAATATAGAAATATGGAGTTTGGTGTCTCTGGACTCACAATTTAAAAATACATCTTTTGGTTGTTTTTAAAAAAAAACATTATTTTTTATTTTTGATGTAGGAAAACAATGACATTACACAGAGCATGAATACACAAATAATATGAGCACGACAATTCGATGAGTTACAGTAAGCCAAATCAAATGCAATTCAGTGGGAAAACGAGGCTTGCTACATAACATATTGCATGCCATAATGCTTTAAGGAGCACAAGGGGGCAACTAAAGGTTGCAGTCCAATGTAGGAGAGTTTGCTTTGTCTGTAGTAAGGGGAATGGACGTCTGAGTTTGGAGATATGTCCTAAGAGGTTGCCATATATCCTTCGGACCAGAAGTCGAAGGATGATTGCAGAGAGGCATAGAGTTCACTGGTGGTGTCACAATAAAAGAGATCTTGCAGCCAGACTGCCTCCGTGGGGCGGATGCCGCTGCCGCAGTGTAGGGCAATATGGAGTTTGGCCGGCAGCAGTGCTATAGCAGCGAAGCGCCGAACGGACCTTGGTAATGGTTTAATATAACCCAGCAAAGCTTGGAGAGGATCTGGTGCACTCTCTTTGTTGATCATGCGGGATAAGACAGAGTATATGACACCCCAGTATGCAAAAATAATGTGGCACAATCAGGCCAAGTGTAAAACGTCAGCATGTTCGGCATTGCAGTTAGGGCAGTGGTGGGACCATAAAGGGTCTAGCTCAAAAAGGGGTGGTGTATGCTCGATGGAAGAATTTAAAATGCAGCAATTTATGACAATAGTTATTAGACACCAGTTTGACCTGCATGCAGCAATAATACCATGTTTTATCTGGGAAGGAGCACCCAGGATCCCTCTCCCAGCCAGTCCATGACTTTTCTGGCCCAGTAGGTCTGAGCTGCAGGGAGGCGTGGTGCAGTCACAAAATTAAATGCACATAGTTAGAATCTGAGATGATTAGGGACAGCGGGGGGAATTCCTTTGGTTCCGCTGGGTGTGAGGGTAATGTAGTACATAGTGTGCTATGTCGTTTATGCAGGATGAATCTGTCCAAAGATGAAGACTGATGCCCTTTGGTCACATTTGTGACTGAGCAGAGCGTGGAGTCTGTAAACAGGTCCCCAGTAGTGTGTAATTGGAGGGTCGCAAGAGTACGATGAGTCAATCGTTCACAAGTGAGCGGGAGCCATGGGTTGTTGGATAGGGGGATATGTGGTGAATATAGGGTGTCATAACCCAGGTATCGGAGTAGTTTAGTTCATGCCCAGCAGGTAGTGGAGAGTGTCTGTATTTTAGCTCGATTTCTCAGTAGGCCCTGAGGTAGTAGGACAGCAAGGGATGTGGAGGGGGTCTGTGGTTGCTCCAGCCTAAGGCATTGAACCCTATTACTGGGATGGTACCAATAGTATGTAAAGTGCTCCGGGGCATCTAGATAGTAAAGATAGAAGTGTGGTACACCTAAGCCCCCACCCTCGAACAGGAGCATTAGTGTGCCCCAGCACACACGTGGACACCGATCTGCCCAAATCAATTGCGTAAGTCGGCCACAAATTGTGTTGAAGAAGTGTTTGGTAAGGACGATAGGAATGTTTAAGACTTAAGAAGTATAAAAAATGTGGGAAACCGCCATCTTATTTATGGCAACTCCTTCAGCAAGGGACAGGGACAAAGCCATCCACTTCTCAATTTAAGTGGTAGGTTTATCAACTGCCAAGCCGTAGTTGTGCCGAATCGCTTCAGCACCATTTCTCTGAAGATGTATGCTGAGTCCCTGCTCCAGAGTAAAGGATAAGACAATTGTCAGGGAGCCGTAGCATTAGTAAGAGGGAATAATTCTGACTTGTTCCAGTTGATGGACAAGCCAGATAAAACGCCGACTCTAACCACCTCTTCAATCAGCAGGTGAGATTGGTAGCAGGATCACAAATAAATAGCAGAATATCGTCCACATAGAGGGAAGCAAGTAAAGGGCCGTGATGTAGTCAGAGTCCCCGATGTAGAATGCGTTGCTAGAGATGACGCACCAGGGGATCCATGCAGAGGATAAACAAAAAAGGGGGAGAGTGGGCACCCCTGCGAGTGCTCCTGGTTAGTAGAAAGGGGTCAGAGAGCGCCCCTTTAATCAAAATCCGGGCTGTGGGGGCTGTAAACAACAGAGTTATTAGCTCTCAGAAGCCTCCGTGGTATACCTAATTTATGCAGTACGGCATATAAAAAAGGCCACTCGAGGGAATCAAAAGCCTTTTGGGCAACTTGCAAGACAGCAGCTGCAGGGAGTTCCAGCGTTATCTGATTGAGGACAGCAAACACCGTGCACAAATTAGTCGAGGTGGACCGGTGGGGAACGAATCCCATTTGCATGGGGGCTATTATGCTTTCCATTAGTAAGGACAAACATGTGAGAAGGACTTTGGCTAAGATCTTATTTTCATTGTTGAGCAAAGATATTGGGTGATACGAGATGCAATGCTGAGAAGGCTTCCCAGGATTAAGCAGGAGTATGATCACCGCCTCACGCATGGTAGGGGGGAGGATACCCTAATCAAGTGACTCTCTGTATACCTCTAGGAGGTGCGGAAAAAGGACATTTTCGTACGCCTTATAGAAAGTGCCTGTAAAGTCATCCAGCCCTGGGGCCTTAGTGCTGCCAAGAGAATCTATGGACAAGGACACCTCCTCTACGGTAATGGGAGAGGGCAAAAATTGCTGCTGACCAGTATCAAGCCACACCATAGCAATTTCAGCCAAGCAATCTGACAGTTCAGTTGCAGTGGTGGTAATATGTGTATTATTTATAAGGATCGATAATATGTTGTAAAAGTAGATAGGATGGTGGGGGTGTCTGCGACCATTTCCCCACTGTCCATTGGAAGAGTAGTAACATAGGAGAATTGGTAAGAGGTGCGTAGCAGGTGTGCAAGTGTGTTGCCAGGCCGTTCACCCTCCCCGTAGCATCACACCATGGTGTATTTACCAAGGTAAAGCACCTCATGATCAGCTGCTTCCCGAAAGTCCCACACCAGGGAGGCTGTCATTGGGGGAACCAGGAGGGTTGCGGTCGAGATTAATTGTTGATCTAACACCTGTAGCTCACTTTCAATTTGAGCAAGGACTCCCCTGATAGAGCGAAGTACCACTGCATGTTTGGCAATGTACACCCCTCTGATGCAGGCCTTCAAGGCGTCCCAGAGTGTTCCGTGTTTTTGAACAGTGCCCATTTGGAGAACAAAGTATTCGGAGATAGCGTCACGAACTTCAGAGTGGAACACTGCATTGTGCAATGCATTGGCGGGAAAATGCCACTAATGGAGCAGCGGGGTCTGGGAATTACAGTGGAATGATCCAAAAATATACGGAGAAGATGAGAGATACCTGTAAACCAAAAGGATGCAGCCGGTGTGACATACACATAGTCTATTCAAGATCACACATTGTGGGGGCTACAGTAGAAAGTGTAGGTTGGAGCGGTAGGGTTGTGTTCGAAATGGGGTCTCTAGTTGGCGGAGGTATACACCCTTGTCCAAATAAGGACCACAATCCTAGTCAGGCACACACAATCCAAATTATCCTGTGCCCACCCTCTGGTAGCTTGGCACTGAGCAGTCAGGCTTAACTTAGAAGGCATTTGTGCAATAAATCATGCAATAACACAGTGAAAACACCACGAAAATACACCACACAATGTTTAGAAAAATATAAGATATTTATCTGTATGAATTAAGGTAAAAAAACAGGATTTGATAAGTACAAGTTGAAAGTACCTGGTATGCATCAAAATTACGCGCTTTGAGACCGCAGAGGAGGAGATGCAGGGAAAATGAAGGGACGGACGATGCGTCGATTCTTTTCCATGCCGCAAGGACTTTGTGTCAAATTCTGGCACGCAGGCTTGAATCCTCTTTACGATGCAGGGTCTTTTGACGTCCAGGGATGATGCGTGCAAATCCTGGGTGTGCAGGACGAAGTCACAGGTGCTGCGTCGATCCAGTGGGCGATGCGTCAGTGTTTCTTTTGCATGGCAGGTGCTGCATCGATTCCTCATGCAGGAATTCTGCCTGTGTCATTCTGGTTCGGGGATGCGTCAATCCGGTGGGCTGTGCGTCGAAGTTCCGGTCTTAACGCTGGTGTTAAGTCGATCTCCACTTGGGGAGCGGGGCTGCGTCATTCTGGTTCAGCATTGCGGTGACTCTTTCACCACTGGGCAGGCTGTGAGTCGATTCCAGCAGGCTGTGTGTTGATTTTCACCGCAGAAGGAGGTTCCTTGCAGAGAAATCTTTTTGGCCCTGAAACTTAGGAACAGGAGGCAAGCTTAATCCAAGCCCTTGGAGAGCAATTCTTGGCAGAGCCAGAGGCCAGAGAGACAGCAGGGCAATAGCAAGGCAGCAGTCCTTCACAACAATGCAGTCCAGGTGAGTCCTTTGGGCAGCCAGGCAGCTCCTCTTGGCAGGTTGCAGGGTCTGGTTCAGAGTATTTGTCCCAGGAAGTGTCTACGATGGTAGGGTCAGGGACCCAGTTTATATACCCAAAAGTGCCTTTGAAGTGGGGGAGACTTCAAAGAGTGGTTTTGAAGTGCACAAGGTCCCCTTTCAGAACAACCCTGTCTACCAGGGTCCCAGTAGGGGTTTTGTCAGTCCATTGCATGAGGGCAGGCCACTGTCCTTTGTAATGTAAGTGTCAGGCCCTCCACCCTTCCTACCCAGGAAGACCCATTCAGTATGCAGATGTGTACAGGTGTGACTGAGCATCCTGTGTTTGTGGTTGTCTGGGTGAAATGCACAAAGGAGCTGTCAACCAGCCCAGCCCAGACGTGGATTGGAGACAGGCTGTAAGGCACAGAAGGATTTTAAGTGCAGAGAAATGCACACTTTCAAAAAGTAGCATTTCTAAAATAGTAATATAAAATCCAACTTCACCAATAAGCAGGATTTTGTATTACCATTCTGGTCATACTAAATTTGACCTGTTTACCCCTTTCTGATCAGAATCTACCACTCAAACAGTATATGAGGGTAGCCCTAATGTTAGCTTGTGAAAGGAGCAGGCGGCCTCACAGCAGTGGAAAACACATTTAGGAGTTTTCCACTACCAGGACATATAAAACACACATATATATGTCCTGCCTTTTACCTACACAGCACCCTGTCCTCTGGGTTATCTGGGGCCTACTCTAGGGGTGATTTATATATAGAAAAAGGGAAGTTTAAGGCTTTGAAAGTACTTTTAACTGCCAAGTCGAAGTGACAGTGAAACTGCACACACAGGCTTTGCAATGGCAGGAAGGGAGAGAGCATATGTATTTTAGCACTGTTTAACAGTGGTAAAGTGTGCACAGTCCTAAAACCAGCAAAAACAGTGTCAGAAAGTGGAGGGAGGGAGGCAAAAATTTCAGGGTGACCACCCAAGGCTGTCAGGTCCAACAGGTTGCAAGTGCGCCAAGCGTCAGTGAGCTGAAAAGTATCAAGCAGCGTATGCAATGTCTGGGTGGAGCAAGGTTTAGTCACCCTGATGGAGCCGGTGGTGTTGAGATGTGGAAGGCTTGTGAGGTTAAAGTCTCCAATTAATAGGATGTGTTTGGGTTGGAAGCGTTCCATCTGCGCCAATAGGTCTTTGAAAAATTGGGCACATAGACGTTAACAAGAAGAAGAGGAATGCCAGTCAGGGAGCCACGGACAATTAAATAGCATCCCTCTGAGTTGAACAATGACTTGTGACTTACAAACTGTGGGCTTTTGTGGCCAAGTATGCACACCCCCCTAGAGTAGGAGCTGTAATGGGAGAAATAACAATTCCCACCTCATTGCGGAGCAAAGGTGCAGGTCGTACTGGGCGTCAAATGTGTTTCTTGTAGAAAAGTACGCTTAACACCATGTTTGTTCAAATAGGTAAGAACCTGCTTACCCTTCCAGGGGTCATTCAAATCCCTGATATTCCATGTTGCGCAAGAGATATCAAGAGCAGAGTCGCCAATGTTGCATCGTAGATGTGGCAGTGTAGCAGCTGTGACTGAGCGATTGACATGTTGTGCATTGTTGTGTGATAAAATAACAGAAAGAAGAAACAAAACACAGCTAAAGAGAAGATAAATAATACCCACCACCCCACCCACACCAGAGAAAAAACACTTCTGGTGAAATCCCCATTCCTAATCAGAACAACAAGAACAATAACACAGAGTACACCTTGGGAAAGTAGCAATGCTCCATAAGGGGGACACTCAAGTCGCCTAATGAGAGGATATTAAAGGAATGTGGTCAGTAGAAGTCCACCTGTAATAACAAAGAATCAATTAAAAACATTTCAGGGGGAACAGCAGGTAAAAATGGGTGAGGTCCTACAGTAACAATAGGAAGTATATAAGGCAATAGTTGGAGACCACATATACTCAAGGTAGTCAGGTTCCCAGCGTTGAGGCACTACGCAATGCCCCTGGTGAGTGATGTGGGGACTCCCTTGCGGAGGGGTGCCCAGTAGCCCACTGATCCAATTTTTGTTGTTTGCACAAAAGTGCAGCATCCTCAAGGTACTGAAGATGTGATGTTCAAAGTTCAATTTTATGGTCAAACGTGCGGGGTATAGCATGCCATGGCGCAGGCCAGCTTGCTGTAGTAAAGTTTTAACATCAGCATATTTGCATTGCGCCTCCCGAAACACCGGAATGAAGTCTGGGGATAGCAACAGAGTTATTCCCTGGAACTGCAGCGGGACCTTATCGCAGGCGACGCAGAGAGCAGTGTCGCAATCCTGATAATTTAATGGGTGGGCAATGATTGGGCAGGAAGGCACCCTAGAGATGGGTCGGGGGCCCAAAGAGTGATGTACCCTCTACACCGCAAAGATGGCAGTAAAGGATTCTCTGCCAAACAGGTCTAGGAGATGTTCAATATAAGTACTGTTGAGTCTAGTATTGGTGAATTCAGCCACACTCATGATACAGATATTGTTGCACTGTGAGAGGGCCTCCAAATCTTTATTGTTTCACCACCACAGTCTTCAAAAATTGATTGACTGTCCCCATGTGCCTGGCCAGGGCCGCCACGCCATCCTCAGCGTCCGATATCAGTTTTCGGCCGAGCCCAGCTTACTGGAGTGATTGTCCAGGCGCTCATGCAAACCATCCAAGTACATTGTGAGGGCGTCAAAATGTGTATCCATGGCCTTAAAGCCCACCTTCCATTCCACCACTAATGCCGCAGTCTGCTCCAGAGGGAGGGGCAAAGTGTGAGCCATCAGCTTGGTCAGTGCCAGGTGGTTTCTCAACCCTTGGTGTCAGGGTGTCCTGGCTGAATCAAATGAAATTTGGCACTGTTGGGGTCTCTACATCCCATCCTGAGCTAGCAAAGGAGGAAAGACTGGGCAGTGTGGAACAGCCAGGGAGGGGTGGTACAAACGGTCCTCAGGTGGAGGTGGGCCTCGGCAAAATGTTGCAGTAATGTCACAAGCAAAAGCCAGTCACTAGCTCCAAAAAAATAGTTGATCTCACAGCAAGGATACTTGAGGCAAGTATTGTGGAGGGGACACCCAATGTGCACTGGTTGGAGGGTTCAGGTTAATGGGTCCCCAGGGTATGTGATGCATCGGCAATTTGCATGTCTCATAACGTAATGATGGCCAGTAGGCACTCACCAGTATGCCCCCGCTGAGACGATCCAAGGGGTCAATCACACGTTGCGGCCCACGGGCCGGTCGAATCAGACAGAGTGCTCACATGGGGCTATCGCTGCAGACTCCAGAATGAAGGCCACCATGGCCTCCACAGATGACATACAGTCAGCGCGAGGCACCACTGACACAGGCCCCAGCGCTTCACGCTCACCTCAGCACCAGGAGTGGGGCAGATTGTCGATGTCAGGGCCTCCTACTGAATGCTGCACCAGGCAGCCTGCAGCCACAGTGGCAGTCCGCAAACCACTAATCACACTGTGGCCCCGCCCTTAGGCTTGCCCCTGTCACTGCGGGGCCTCCAAGGAACGCGCCAGGCTGCAGCAGCTGACTGCATGCTGTCCCTCACCTTAGCGCCATGCAGGCAGGCACCTGCCACCAGGGGAGTCAGCAGCACTCAGGAGCCAGGTCAGAGCAGAGGAAGGCGGCAGAAGGCATATTTATTCAGGTGATGTCCCGGGAGCTTCACAGCCGCATGGTCATCTTGGTCAGCAGTTAGGCCACGCCCCCTGGTAAAGTTGTTTTTTAAATTGTAGGTCTGAAAATGCCACTTTTAGAAAGATGGCATTTTCTTACTTTAGCCATTCTATACCTTAGTCTGTCTCTGAATACACATCTGGGTTTAGGTGACAACTACATTTGTGCATTATCTCCAGACAGCCACAAACAGGAAGGGCTGGGTGTGACAGGAGATACATCTGCATAATGATAGTCGTCCTGGACAGGGAGAGGAATGGGCAATTCACACTTAAATCTGAATAGGTTGTGTCCTGCCCTCACACAAAGGGTTGATTACCCCCTACTAGTAGTCTGGAGCCAGGTCAGGGTTGAAAGAGAACCTTGTGCATTTCAGAGAATTCTTTTGAAGTTACCTCTACATCAATGGCCATTTTGGGTATAAGTACTATACCTCTGCACACCATATACTCAGAACACTTCTGGACTGAGGACATTCTACCAGAAAGAAGGACCCCTGTGCTGTCAGGAGGGACTGCTCTTTGCTGTTTGCTCTGCAGTGTTGACCTTCTACCTGCTACATCTTGCCTGGGAGTGACAGGACTGGATCTAACCCTCTACATATTGCAATCTAAAGTTTCTCCAGGGGACTGACTGAGATTTCCTCCTGCTTCGGAAGTCTCAGGAATCTCAACAACTTCACCTGCATCTTGCTACCAGCATCTGGGCTCTTCTGAGGTGAGTCCTGATCTCCAAACTGGTGCCAAATCCAGTCCTGCGCCCTTGGAGATGGTTGTGGTGCTACAACACAAGAACTGACCCAACTACACCGGTGCATCACTTGGAACCGACGCATCCCACTGCAGAAATGCCGCTTTGCAGCTGCCTGCCCCAAAGCCACAGACACTGCTCGCCAACTGTGTGACGCAACAACAATGATTTACAACGCAGCCCCAACGTGGTTGACACAGCACCAAACACATCGGAATCAGTACTCCTTGCTTTTGGACATCACTCATCAACACTGTTGCCCGATCAGGAAACAATGCATCACCTGAAAGCTCGGCGCAACCCCCTCTCTGGATCAGCATGTCACCATCAACGCAAAAAAGGTACTGTCAGCAGGTCTGTGTGACTCTGTGTGACTCTTGTACCGGCATGGGTCCATCACCGTCGGGCTGCACTTTGGATTTGCCCCAGTCCTGTGTGACTAGATAGCCCTGGTTAGAGCTATTGTCTTCTAGGTTCTGCATTTTGATTTAATCTTTGAAAATTCATACCTTGTCTTGTGTGTGTTGGATTTTTGTAGTTTTAGTCTTGTTTGGCGCATATAAATTTTGGCTTTTTCTAAACTGGAGTTGAGACCTTTTGTGTTGTTCACTGTGTTACTGTGTGTGTGCGCACAAATACTTTACACATTGACTCTTTAGTTTAGCCTGCCTGCTCTGTGCCAAGCTACAAGAGGGTGAGCACAGGTAGACTTTTAGTGAGTATCTTACATACTCTGAATAGGATTGTGGTCCCTACTTGGACAGAGTGCAAACCTCTGCCAACTAGATACCCGATTTTTAACAGATATGGTCCTTCTTTACCAACCTGTCTTTTGGAACATTCTTCAGAAACATCCATTGCTCGTTCCTCTTAACATGACTAACTAACACTTGTCAAGCTGACTTATTGAGTAAGATACATCTGACTGCCTTCTGTAGCCATCTGCATGTCAGAAGTTCATATTGCTGCAAAGACAACTATGTCTTCCATACTTCCGAGGCTGTTAAATCAAGTACCATTAAATCAAGTGAAAGAAGCATGCTTTATTTACATTGCTTAGAAAAGAGGTGCTGCATGAGCCACTATCAACACCTACCATGCCTGAGTGAGCCTACCTTGATGACTAACCCAAAGAAAAACCTCTTTTCACCCACCCCTTTCATGTGCACCCATATAACACTCAGAAGAATATTTATTAACATTACATGCAGCGTATCCCAGCAAGTCACCTTGCTGCGCTAAGGGAAAGGGCAAGAATGCACTGTATTTAACATAACAATGTGCATTCCTGTCCTTTCTCTGCACTGGCGCCCTTTTGGCTTCCTAGTGCCAATGCAGGCACCCTTGCACCGTGGTGCAAGGGTGACTGTGTTGCAGATAGGATTGATTTTGTGCAGGAAGGGGCACCTTCCTGCACAAAAACAATCCGCTGAGGCATTTTCCTTTTTCAGTGTGTGCTGCTGAATGCAGCACACACAGAAAGAGGAAAAAACAATGAGAAATAAAGATATTTCCCCTCATTAAACCTCACCTGGGCCGGTGTAGCATTTTGACACATTCCCAGGTCTACCAGCAATGCTCCACCCATGGAACACCTTCCTGGGGCAGAGTAAACGTAGTGATTTGTGTTGTGTTGCGGTACTCCAGATTTATCAAGACACTATGGCCCACGCATGGTGGCCTTACGTGGCTTGATAAATCTAACTTAGAAGTTAGATTAGCGTGGTGCAAGGGCAACACAACTACTTGATAAATATGTCCCTCAGTCTTTTCAGTCCCTAGTTGACATTGATTCTCAGGGGCAACTAAAAATCTGAAGGAGAGACTATATTTACTGTGGGATTAGTGGGGGGTCGTGTTGAGACATAGATGTAGCAAAGAGGAGTAACAGACTGCTGTAAAGACAAATAGTGTTTGTATAATAGTAGCTTGGAGACAACATGAACGTTGTAATAAGAGCACACACACTAACAAAGCAGAGCAGATCACCACAGGAATCCATTCATTCTAAGGCTGTGAGATGGAGTTCAATGGGTGCACTAGATTTGATCTGCACCTCACAATACCAGTGCGTCCCACCTAGCAGCTAATTGGGCCTTAACAACCCAAACTGGTCTCCTGCAAAGTTTTGTTTCTTTGAAAGGTGCAAGATAGCAACATGGTATTCGATGTTCCCGAGCTAAAATTATTACATTTTGTTTCTAAAACAGACAGCCACATAACTTAGTTTTCTTGTGCCCACCAGCTGGTAAACAAGGCCCCTGAGAGCTCTGTTTAGCTTCTGTTTGATGTGCATTGTCTTAGCAACCTAGGAGGCTAGGGTGGCAAGAGTATTGCCAGGGGTGGCAGGGGGAAACCCAAGGATCATATCTAGCTGCAACCTTTGATGACCTTTAATTGACGTCTGTGTGATAATTATAAAATTAAGCAAGTCAGTTTGCTCCTGCAGTTTCGTATGCTCTTTGGTCTATGTGCTGCATTGTGCTGTGTTTTATTCCTGTTCTACTCGTAATTTGAATTGTGTGCCCTCCACACACAGTATGTAATGGATCACAGGAAAGAACAAGCATTGGCAAAGTCAATGGTTCTGACTTATTTTAGGTGTGTGTCTTCTTCATCAACTTGTATGTGGCACGGAGTGTTTATGGCATTGTTGTTTGACTTTCAGTGATGCTGAGTGTATATATGCAAACACACATACACCATACCAGCACTTTATCATGTGAAAGACATGAAGTGATACGGTGCGCAGATGAACATTATAAAATGTGCCACCTTAGATGAGCCCAAATGTAATTCCAGCCTTTAGTTTGATTTACACTATCTCCTAACACTGCGCTTCCACACAGCAATACCCACATACACCACTGCCACACACACAGACGCACATACACCCACATGCACTACTATCACACACACATATACACACACACACACACACACACATATGTGTGTGTAGGAATCATTAGGGTTTACATTTTGTACGAAACATTGGTAAAGCCAATATGTCTGGCTATTTTATATATGCTGTTTCATTGACTAGTGAGTTAGTTTGCAGGACTTAATGGATGAGTGAGTGAATTTGAGAATGAGTTTACCAATGGATAGGGAAGTGTATGGATGGGTGAGTGCATGGATGGCTGGTTGAATATATGAAAGTGTGAATGGATTAATAAATGGATAAATGCATTGATGGCTGGTTGAATACGTGAGGTCATGGATGGATGGCTGAATAAATGACTGGATGAATGTGTGAGTGAATGAGTGAATGGATAAGTGGGTGACTGAATGCATGGATGGATGCAGATAAGTAACACCAATCTAAGCAGCTAGGCCTCAAACAGCAGTAGTGATAATGTCATCAAAATGTCACGAACTACCTCAATTATGCCAATACAAACTTTACTTTAGGGCTGGGCATCCATCATACAAGAATGCCTACATTTAGAGTGGCTCTAGATGGGATCACAGAGCAGGTTACACTTTCACTGTCACTTCCTATATCCCTGGCGGATCAGATAGAACTCATAAAGGTGGTCATCTTACCCAGACTATGAAATCAGAGTTTTGGCTTTAGGGGTACATAGCCTTGCCCCTTCTCCAAACCACTCTCCACTTGTTAAAAAATAAATCAATTTCTTCAGGAGGAGGCATATTGTACAGTCTTGTCTTTGTCCATTCCTCCACTTATTATTTCTCTTCCTTTGTTACAAAAATCACAACCGTCAATAATGTCCTCTTTCTTTAGAAATATCTTTATTTAAAGTAAATCCAGAGGCACAGCCAACAAGTGTTGCTAGGGAAACGCCCCCTTCTTCGGGACTTATACAATGAAAATCATACCATATTTTAAACCTTCAGATAAATATTTCCATGATAGACGAATTGTCCACATTATTTTTGGTTGCCGAACAACTAGTGAGAGCAACTGAATCCTCACTAGCATGACCTTCCGAAGGGATGTCGATCTTACCCAACTGCTTTATTTATTTGTAAATGTGCCTGATACTTCACAAACATTATTTCCGTCTGCTTAGGGCACAGTAGATCACGCTGATCTGGAGGGAAAGCAAGCAAGGGACGTTGGGAAATACTAACATTAGGAGACTTTGAGGCTCCTCACCTTGACCTAGTCCACCTGTGTGCACAGGGGCACGTTGCCCACTACTTGGTCCACCTTGCACCTTTCATGTAGCACGTTGCAGTTGAGCTGGACGAGGTGGTGCCTCTACCACTCCCATATTTACTTCGCACATTGCCTCTAAGGTGGGGAAATAGACCAACAGAAAAAGTCAGGCGAGATATTATATACTCCCCTTGCAACCACCCACGACTACCAGTCACAGAGGAGCCAAAGGCAATCTCCCAGCTGAAGAGCCTAGGAATACTTAAATGAGGCGACATGTATAACAGACCTTCTGTTTTTGGGGCACTGAAAGTCAAAAACAACAAATAGTACCTCAATCACGTCAGGAGCAGTGGACGGGCACTAATTAGGTTGCATCAATTAGTGTTTGATCCCTGCTCCACAGAGAGAAATGGAAGTGATGCTAGGAGCGCTTTGATGAATTAGGAGGTTGTAAAGAAGAGTGCCACTCAAACCAACAAACTGTGAGTGACTGGCGGGCTCCAAGCTCTTTACTGAACACAACAGTGTCTCGCCTACGAGATGCAAGCGCCAGCGCATGCACTCGCTGGCTTGTCCCGAAAAATGGCAGCTTCATTTTTTTAAACCAACCTTTAATGGGTTTTATCATATAAAGGACGCTACATGGCATACATTGAATAATCAGTCATATTGTATATTGTAGTTTTCAAGGTAAACGTATAGCATAATCTTCCTATCAGGTACGTGGAATGACACAGCACATAAGAGGCATCAGCCTTTATGCAGAGGATAATCGTAGACTGTGAGACACATTTTCAATAAGGTAAGGCATTCCCAATAAAAGATTCACAACTTACCCCGCCTAGCCTAACCCCAACTAGTCTTCCGTCTGGTATAATTTGTTAGGGAACAGTACTATTAGGAGGGTCCTGGAGGGGTGAGGGGGGGAAAAAATGTCAGCTTCCTTACATTTTCGGGGATCGCCAAACAGCACCTCCTTGATATTTTACTTTATTTCCATGTCCGAGGAGCATGTAAATCCCACCTTCCCCAGTAAACCTTACCCGCTCCCACCAATGGAGATATTGCTGCCTGCTAAGTCCACCAGACACATAACCTTCACTCTATACTGCTCCATGCAAAGTGAAATATTAGCAAATGCACACCCTGCTAAAATTAAATGGGAAGTGTAATCCGGGGGAGGAGCGTCCAGTGGATATTTTGAGTTTCTGCTGCACCTAAAACTGGACTAATACCCTCCAGCATTCTTCTATGACTTATTCATTATGAATTCCTTCAGAGCGCATTTCGCACTCCATTAGTGTTATGGAGGTTTGGACAGCGTTGTTCAAAGTGCACGCGATTTGTGGCAGGGGTCACAGACTTTATGCACCTGGCCTTGGATTGCAGAAGAGCTTTCTCAGACTAGTATGAGATACTGATTGCATTATCCCGCATGGCAGATGGTGTGATGGAAACAGACCCCAAAACTGTGCTATTGGATTGAGCAAGGGAACGTCCGAACACACTGACCCCAGCACTACACACCAGGCCTATAGGAGGAAGAGAATCCCGAAATTTTTTGCAGATTACACAGGAATGGGGAGGGGAGCACAGACCTCCGGCCACCAAGCATTGGTCCAAACATACTCCTGTGCCCCAAACACTAGCACCTCCGTTTTTTCTGCATTTAGTTTTAGAAAGTTGTTTTTCATCTAAGTGCTAATGCTAAGTGCTAATGCGGGTCATGCACTGATGAGACGTTTTTAGCTTCCAGAAGTAAATTGCGGGAAAGAGACACAATCATTTGTGTGAGATCCGTATCTGGGAGAACTTGGAAACTGAACAAGCGTACCAGTTCTGCAAGAGGAGCGACATATAAATGAAAGAGGGTTGGGCTAAGAGATGAACCTTGTGCAAGGTAGACTAAGGGGGTCATTCCGACCCTGGTGGTCCATGACCGCCAGGGCCGGGGACGGAGGAAGCACCGCCAACAGGCTGGCGGTGCTTCAGGGGCAATTCTGACCGCGGCGGTAAAGCCGCGGTCAGAAAAGGGGAACCGGCGGTTTCCCACCGGTTTTCCCCTGCCCCAGAGAATCCTCCACGGCGGCGCTGCAAGCAGCGCCGCCATGGGGATTCCGACCCCCTTCCCGCCATCCTGGTCCTAGCGGTAAACACCGCCAGGAACAGGATGACGGGAACGGGTGTCGTGGGGCCCCTGGGGGCCCCTGCACTGCCCATGCCACAGGCATGGGCAGTGCAGGGGCCCCCTAACAGGGCCCCATAATGATTTTCAGTGTCTGCCTAGCAGACACTGAAAATCGCGACGGTGCCACTGCACCCGTCGCACCCCTTCAACTCCGCCGGCTCCATTCGGAGCCGGCTTCATTGTTGAAGGGGCTTTCCCGCTGGGCCGGCGGGCGGCCTTCTGGCGGTCGCCCGCCGGCCCAGCGGGAAAGTCAGAATGACCGCCGCGGTCATTTGACCGCGGTACGGTCTTCTGGCGGTTCCCGCCAGGCGGGCGGCTTCCGCCACCCGCCGGGGTCAGAATTACCCCCTAAATGCCTTAGCTTTAAAGCCACATAGGCCAACAATTTGCATCTTATTCATAAGAAAAGAGTGTGCAGATTGAGGACCTTGCCACCCACTCCAGCTTGCTGAAGAAGCTGTACCAGGTACAGGGGTGAGAAGGTGTCGGAGGCTGCTGACAAGTCCGCCCCAATCAGCCTGGCTCCTGATGGTGTCATTAGCTACAGTGAGTGATGTCTCTGTACTGTGACAACTCCTAAACCCATTCTGTGAAGAGTCAAGAATGCTACAGAAGTTGATCAATTACACCAATTCCTGATTAAGATACTTTTCTAATATTCTACCAGGTGTGGGCAGCAGCAAGATAGGGCGAAAATTGTTCATATGATTTAGATCCTCACTATGTTTTTTGGTAAGGGAATAACTGTGGCTTTGTTCTAGGGAGTTGGAAAGCTACTGGTGTCAATGATGTTATTGACAACTCCCTGCATAGTATCTGTAATGCGATCTAGGGCCAGCTGCAGAATTTTGGGCGGGCAGGGGTCAGCTGGAGACCCTGACTTGAGTCTCATAATGGATTCCTTAGTTTCCTGCACTGAGATAGGGGGAAAGATAGAAAGCTGTGAAGGATTAGTTGAAATTAAAGACATTCCAGTGGACAAATTA